>NC_142250.1:12406076-13679648 GCF_052056855.1 Sturnus vulgaris
TGCTAGGAGCTCAAAATTAGTAAAATTTATGACTAGAGGTAGGTGAGGAAATAATTTCTCAAGCACAAAAGCTTTCAAAATTTTCTTTAGCCAAAACTTGTAGAGTTAATGTTGGAATAATCTGAATAGATACCTAATCTGAAGGAATATAGTGTCAAATTAAATTAGGCAGTTGAGTGTGAAACACCTCTTTTAAAAATGTTTTTAATACCCACTAATTTTTGAATCCAGTAGAATTGAACATGTAAAATGTCTAAATGATCTCTTCATCTTCTCATAAAATTCCATGGGAGATTCATAAAAGCAACTTTAGCATTTTCATGAACAACTAATTTCTGACCAGCTACATAACACCTGAGAAAATGATCACATCTATTCCTGTGCTCTACTGGAAAACCAGCCTCTTGCTTAGTTTTAGAATCTTCAGAAATCTTTTGCATGACTTCATATAAGGTATGAGCAATGACAGTGAAACATGATCACAGCATCAGACTTTGGGAACCTCTCATATACACACAAAATGACAATTTAATCAGGAAAATAACAACAATTTTTGGATTTATTTAGAAAAATAAATGAGTTGTTTCTATATTTATAAACACGTGTAAGTAAACTGCAAAAATTCAGCTTCACTACTGCAGTCTTTAATATTACAATTGAAATTCCTGAAGGTAATTTGCTGAGAAAAACAATCCAATCATTAATTTCCTTTTATGTTCATGCAACCTAACATTAATATCAGGTTTATGCATATTCATTTTGCCAAACTATAGGATGCACAGCTATAAAACTAGAAACCATTAATAATTCAAAGTTACTTGCTGATTAATAAATTTATTTTATACTTTTTGTTTTCAAAACAAATGGGCCTTATGTGTTCTACTTTAGAATTATTTGGCAATGAAGTGTTCTTACTTCAGCAAGAAATAAAGTCACTAGTTATTTGTAAAAGTCTAAGCTGTAAAGGGCAGCCCATTACTGTACTCTTCATCTGTTGCTAGCACTTCCAGCACTTTCTTGATTAACCTAAAACGAGTAATTGGAAGGGCACAGACTTTAATTATAGTCCTAAACTTTCTCAGATTTAATCTATTTTAAAAAAGGACTTTTAATTCAATGGCATATAGGGAAGTGCCTATTTCTAGCAGCTGGTATTACAGAATTGTCAGACTAAGTGAGGGTCAGGATCTTCATAGAAACTTTCCTTTTAATGGATGCACTATTCAGAGTTTCTGTATCTGTTAGCAATATTCTAAATATTTTGTATGTCAGTGAAACCCCAAGATAACTCCCATGCAGGAGGAATACTCTGATAGTCCTTAAGCAGAGTCAGGGTACATATGCTGGATAAAGAAGCTCCCAAAAACCTGCTGACTAAAAGCTAACATATGTTAAGTGTTGAGGCACTTCAAATTCGTTGAGTTTTACACCCTTAAGACACTGGCCAATGTCACATTTACAATTTTACCTGGTCTCCATGAGACCCAGTCTAGACACTTTTATTTCCTTTTTGGACAGCAGCAGATGGAGCCACAGCCAGGGTGTTGGGGAGTGATCAGCCTCCTTCCATTTCTCCACCTGTGCATTGTCTGAGGCTCCTGACTGAACCAGAGGTGCTCATTTCCTCACAACTCTCCAAACTTCAGTTCCAGAGTCTGGCACCAGCCCACTTCAACTCTCCTCAGGCACTCTCGTATTTCTAATGCAGACAGAGCCCCAAACCCAGCACCCCCACCTGCTCCTGAGTTATGACACACTATTGTCCTGCAAGTTCCTCTTCCAAGTGTTATTTCCTCTCATTATTTTCAGACTTAGCTCTCCTCATCAAAGCCAGGGTGTTTTGCAGGCTGGTCCAAGCCAGCTCTCACCCAGTCCCTACAGCAGTGCAAGACCAAGAGGGGCACTGTGAATAACAGAGGGGCTTTTTATTCACAGGATGCTCAGTCATGGACTGCATGTTCTTCCTACTGACAATCCCATCCTGCCTCTTCTGGAACCCTCTTCATCAGCAAATCCACCAAGCCTTTCCAGGAAGATTCTCACTCCCTCTTTCTTCTAAGATCTGCAGATTTAAAATGCACAATGACATTTCTAATGGCAGTGCCAAAGAGGCTGTCTCTGCTCACAATGTACACCACAGTGAAGGAGTTTGCAAGGAGGAACTGTCCTGCCAGTCTGTCCTTCCCAGCTAGCATCACTGTCACACTGGATGTCCAAAGAACAATTAAACAAAATCCCTCAAGGCATTAGAATAATTTAGAAAAAATGTGAACTCAAATCTTCACTCATGAGCTACCCCTGAAGTTTGAAAGGAAGAAAAAGGGGTAAAAAAGGCCTGGTGACCTTTTTTCTTTCTTTTTTTTTTTTCTTTCCCCAGATAGAAATGTCAATTTAATTTTTTTTTTCTAAATAAAACTCAATTCTCATTAGATTTTCTAGATATTAAAAGAAATTCTAGAAAGCGGGATTCAGATAAACATCCAAACTTTTAAATAGTGCCAACCTTCACATTTTTTGATGCTCAGCCACCCTGACTAGCCTCATGCAGGTACTTTTTTATATTGATTTGTGTTCTCTCATTTATTCCAGCTGGAACAGGAATGAAAGATGACCACAATACAAAACGTATTTATTGATACAGGGGCACTGACAAGCATCATGTAACTGCTATGAGTTTTTTGCAACTCAGATTACACACATAACAATAAATATTATAAAATAATATTCAATTGGGAAGAGAAGAGGATAGAGTGGACAAAATTTAAGTTGAAAATAGTTTAGTCGAGATGATTTCACTATGCTTGGATAGGTCAAAGGGCTTCTGTGCTACAGATACTCTCATGCATCCTCATCAATAGGCTGCCATATTAGCTACAGGTTACAGGTACCTGCAGAGGACTTGTTTCTGTATTTCTAACTTTCCTTTGGTTCTCAGCATACAGAAATGGACATTCAGGGATATGAAATGGAATGCACAAAGGAGGTGGTATGTTTAAACTGTCATTTTCAAAAGAGTGATTATTGCACTGATAGTAAAAGACAAAATTATTACTGTCAGAAAATAAGAACTGGATATGACACAATCTAAACTTTTGTGATATCAGAAAATAGAAAGAAGAACACACATTGCTTCTGTTTACATTTTGGGGAGGACTTAGTGTAGCCATGGGGAACTGCTGTAGAGCAGAGATAACAGCAACTTGAGAAGGAGGGGAGAAGCTGAAGAAGTGCAAGGCTGCAGAAAGGACAGCAGCCAAACCCCAAGGAGAGCAGAGGAAGGCTCTTACTTTGCTTTGAAGTAGAAGGCTGCACAAAGCATGCCCACCACGACGATGCCAAAGACGATGCAGGCAATGGACAGCACCTGGCGCTGGTACACCTCCTCGCTCTCTGTGGACAGCAAAGCACAGTTAGGGGAGCACAGGAAACAAAAAAAAAAGGGATTTCAGCACCTCATGGTTTCACTGATACAGGTACAAGGGACCTGGAGCTCTGGGCTGGCTCATTCCTCCACAGAATGGATGCATCTCTGAACCTCTCCTGTCTGTATGGCTCATGCAGCTCTGTCCTCCTCGGGAAGTTTCAGAAAATGGCCCCAATACACTCTGAGAGATTCACCATAATGACAGTTGTCATAAGGACATATTATAATGACTGTCAGGGCACTTTGATCTTTTCTCTGCCCTTCGTGCTGTTTTTCAGCGTTTCTTAGAAAAGATTTTACCATCAATAGGATAAAGAGCCCTACAACCACAGAGTTTTTCTGGCTTAAGGAAAGAACCATCAAAGCTCTTGTAATGTTCCACAAGAGCCAGAGCTCTTTAGGTACCCCAAAAATGTAAGGGTTTTTTGGATTTGAGTAGTGATTACAATGCCTTACTCCCATGTCCTGAAGCTTATGCAAAACATGCCAGAGTAAAAAAATTAACTCAATGAACTTGCATGGAAACCAATGACTATTTTGCTATGAAGCACCAGATATTGCTTTGATATGTGTCTATTTAAAAACAAACAAACAAACAAACAAAACCCCCCAAAACCCCCGTATTTTCTTTATAAATCTCATAATATTCTAAATAACTTTAAAACAAAAGCAAAATGAAAGTTAAAAAAAAAAAAAAGAGAAAAGCTGAGGAAATAAGAGAAAACACTCATTCATGACAACAGACAGGAGCTGATAAGCAACTGGAGATTCACACATCCAATTCAGCAGCTCCTTAAGTGTTATATTTCATGTTTATTCTTTCAACCAGTTTGCTAACACGCCAAACAGATTGCTATTTTTAAAGGTCAGTTTCTCCAGACATGCAAGGTACACACCAGCGTTTCCATCCCCACACTGCAGGTGGAAAGGCAGCACGCAGGACCATCAAAGCACAGTGCAAGCTCTGTGTGTGCTGCCAAACCCACATTTCCTTGCCAGGCTGGAGCTGCTCCGTGCAGACACCCTGTGCATGTGAACACCAGCCACACGTGCCAAGCAGGTGGCAGCAGCTCCAAGTTTGTAACTCTCAGGTTCATAACAAATATTGTATGCAAACACCAAGGTAAATCTAGGCAAATCACTAAAGACTATGTTTAGTATCCTAATCAGTACTAATTATTAATTTTAAAAAAATTAATATCACAGTGCTGATACTAAATATTTGCAATCTTAAACACAAGCATTTGTCTCTTGTAAGTCCCAGTTCTTTTTCTGTAAGCTATCAAAAATAGAATTACAGTATCAAATCTTGATTTTTTTACTTACTTGTCTACTTGCTCTCTCAAACAACATCACAGAAGCCATTCCTAAGATACAAAATGTCCTCAGCTTCTGCTGACATCTCCCCATCATTTAAATTCGAAATTCTAAAAGTTGTACTTCTAAAACACTATCTTAAAAATATAAAGAAGCAAATAGACTTTTCACCTGTCTAAAATACAACTGGAAAAATTGTCATTCAAGAGGAAATCCTGTTTGCATTGCACTAAAACTGATTCCAGTGCAGCTTTAGGCCTAGTCCTCACTGGGAGCTACAAAACCCGGATCTAGACAGAAAATCCTTACTGGCACTGAAATAAATATTTGGGGTTTCATGTCTTTTGTTTTATTTATTTGTTTGCTATTAAAGGCAATTGTGCAAACACAGTTGCCCACCTTCCATTTCCACCGTAATACACAAATCTCAGAAATGTGAATTCTTACATTGACATGATCACACTGAAACTCATTCAAAAACTCTTCATTTCAGCAATTGTCAACCTGTTCTGCCTGAATACTGATGCCAGCACCTACTGCTTAAGCCACAACCAAACCATGCATAGTTATGAACTGCTGTTTCACTGAAACATTCTATATAAATAACAATTTAAAAATCTGTTTATGAAAATAAACTAATTTAAGTAATGTGCGCAAATAGGCTTGATTTTGATTTTCTTTCAACAGAAGTCCTCATTAAATATTTTTCTCTTGCTATTTCGTTTTTGAGAAATTGTGAGTTTAATGCAGCTATGTTCTTTTGTCAGTCCTGAACAGTGATCACTGCCTTGTTAAAGATGCTTTAGAATAAGCCTTGCCAAGATAAAAGCAATTCAGAGACCAGACAATATTACCTTGCTGAAACAACTGTGTGAAGATTTAAGTCTTTTGTGTAGTCAGATTAATCCCTGTCAACAGCTTTCAACACATACTAGTCAATATATACTGATCAATATACTATATTATATTTTGTATAATATACAACTATACTGATCAATAGTTTCTTTCCTTTTTGTTTACTTTGTACAGTGCATATTTAAAGAAGTACTTATTGATTACCTGTACTCCATTTCTTAGACACCTTTGTTCATTTCTTACATCCTTTAAATATCTATTTATGTATTGGATTCCACCATTTTTTGTCTCCAGCATCTTTAAATATAATCAGTTCGGCATTTTTCCATTCTCTAAATTTCTGCATTGGTTTAATTTAAAATTCACCTTCTTACTAACAGCAGTGTAATCTGTCTTTCTATGCAAACTTTGAAGGTCTTCTCATGGTTGCCTTGATTTAACCCCACTATTGTGCTAAGCACAGGTAGCACAGCAAAGCACTTGGGCTCCCACATATCAGAAACCTGTAGAAATTCAAAGTGTAGAAAAGAGAAGAACTGCAAATTCCTTCTCCTTCGCTCCAGGATTTGCATCAGCTGGTGCATACACGTATTTACATACTGAAACTAACTTCACAAGGTAAGCTAAAGTGTGACTGAAATGATAAGTCTCTCTTTATTCACATGTATTCATATATTCCTTGTGAAGTACATCACCTCAATTACAGTCTGTTGAAATAAATACTCTCGGGAGAGGATTCCTCATTTAATGAGCAGCCAAGAAAATATTTCTGCTAAAAACCAAAATATAAACTGCCATGGATATTCCTGGATAATCCACTTGAGGATTAAGACTACAGAACGTGAATTTCACCAAGCATTCAAATTATAAAAAAATAAACAACCTCTACTGAGAGAAATACAATCACAGTTCTGAAAAGTAATGTAGTAAACTGTTTAGATGTAGATTATTTGTTTAATAAAAATTATGGAAAGAAAGCTCTTCTCAGAACATAAAGACAAGACAAACTCACATGGAACATGGTGCCTATTGCAAGGCTGAATTCCTAGAGAAAAGTCCCCATGCACTGTGTACCCCATTATATGTGGAGTCCATTCTCAATTATGCTATTGATTCTTATTTTCCAACCTGCTACAAGATTTTCTAAGCTTATCTCACTTATTTGCAGCTATTATGAAACACAAAGTGACTACCAGTGACCCATTCCTCACAGCACAGTTAAATTTCATGTTCATTACGAAAAAAAAGTACATGTTATATTCCAGGTATTGGGGGTTTAGTTTTTTTAATTCTCTTGCTCTTTAAAATGTACCCTACAGGCTGTACCCCGTTTGCTTTATGCATGTGGAAAGACCCACTGAAGTATACACATACAGTAGGGCAGACACATTTTTCTCATGTCTATTATTTCTAAAGGATATGGATCTAAAGGATCTAAAGAATATTTTATTGTACATAAACTGAAACTGGCCTCTTCTTTGTGACTTTATTATAAAAGGAAGAATGCTGGTACAAGGTCCTTGAGTATGATTCCAACCATATTACCAAAGAAAAAAAAACGTTAATTAAAACAGATTATGTTAGGCTTTGTCAGCACCTAAATCCAAAATATTACCAGCCATAATCACTGGATCCTCTGATTCTACTGTATGTTTTGAGTTGAAATATCTTTGAAAGGGATTTCGAATATGAAGAACTGCATTGTGCATGTGGCCTATGCAAAACAATAACAAAACAAAAATAGTAACCTTCCTCCTGTGCTTATTTCAATGGCTTTTGAACAAAATCTCAATATGGTCACAAGCATCACAAAGAATAATTATTGACTATTCAAACCAAGCCAACTGAGAAATTAGGACATTTACCATACAAATGCATTGCTTAACCTTTGCTCTATGAAGAAACCCCCCCCATGAAAATGAATAAATGTGCAGATTAATTTTTATTATTATTTGCTTTTTTATTTTTTTAATTTTTAATTTTTACTCCCAGTCCAAAAAGCACAAACCCGAACAGCACCCAGTATCCCCTTACCTTCCTCACTTCTTTCTCCTATAAGGACCCACTCCGCAGTACTGACAGTAACAACATACTATAAATAAATAAATATGGGAAACCCTTAATCTTGTCATTGTTATACATGAAACCCAAGAGCCTTCCATGTGCACAGAGCCAGCTTTTCCTCAAGAGATTACAAGCAGCATGCAGGCAGGGCTTTGGGGTTTCTTTGTCCCCGTGTAGAGGCAGCAAATTGGGCACTGTGACCTTTGCTGTGACCTCACTGCCATGCTTTTTGCATTTCCCTTCATGCCCTGCCCATGCCTTTCCTGCCACACCCCCATTCCACATCTGGAATATCCTGCACAGCCAGAACCTCACTTCTGAAGTGAACATCAGAAGTACCTTGGCACTTAAACTCTCTTTTGGTGTCCAGCAGCCCCAAAGTCCCACACACAACAATGGAGGAGGACTACATGGAAACCTCATCCACAAGATCAAGATTTTCAATAAAATACGGATTCCCATAAGTTAAAAGAGTAGTTAAACATGTTTCTCAATATACTTAGATTTCTGTGTGAGAAGTACTGAACTATATACAGCATACTAAATTTAATTCATGAAGAGAATAAAAAAAGCCTGTATGTTCCACAAAATCTGTGATTGCCTCAGCATCAGACATTCCACTCTCCCAAGAGTTTTCTCTCTCCTTGCACTTGCAAAAACCTACTGTACAGATTCTCTGCCATATGCTGTGGCTTGTGCTAAGGCAGAGCAAAATGGTTGAGATGCTACAAGGCACAGTTCACAAATTTCTTCTTTGACCTTGGGTAAATTAAGACCCTTTTTCTTTCTGTAACCACAAGGATATTGCCTCTTCCACTGCAGAGATGAACATAAGAAAATGTAATATAAACATGTTACCCTCTAAAGGAATGAAGTCTTTGCAAATATATTAAATAGATAAACCCACTCCAGACCATTCTCTTGCAACATCTTTAAGAGCATATGGATTACTTCACATAAAATATCATGTTTTTTTCTAAGTCTCAGCTACTTTTAAAAGACACTGACTTTTCTTCCTTAAGACTTTCATCTGTCTGGAGAGAATTTCCCTTTAAAAAGGGATTCAAGACACTTAGGTCCCCAAACCAGAAGCAGAAGTTTTTATCTGCTATCGTTTACAGAGAGGATGGAGTCAAGGTTAATTGCACAGATTCCCATCTCAGACTGGAAACAAAGCAAGCTGACTTCTGCTGGCAAAAGTTCATAAAACATTTCATAGTTTTCACAGTGACTCTCTCTTGGGAAGAACTGTTCGATAATTCTGATTGCAACAAAGATGAACAAAATCATTTTCTTCTACTAGTGGAATGTCCACAGCACAAGGATCTTAATGAAAGCAAAGTGAAATAGATGCAGCCCATTATATATTACAACTGCATGATATTTACATTGCTTGACTATTGGCATTTAACACTGGGGAGATCATTTCCTGCATATACAGAAGAGAGAAAAGGAAAGAAAGATTTCAACATGTCTGACTGACCTATTTTGAGTACTTGATTCTACAGTGTCAATGCTACATTGCCACTGGCTTTGCATGAGATTAAAAATGGAGCAATGAATTGGGTGTAATGTTATAGACTCATGAAAAGGGATGCAAAGGTATATGCTGTAACTCTGAGGCTGAGCTCCCAGTTTTAGGTTGGTGAGTGAAAGGTGAAATCTCAATCAAAAAGTGATGAAAATTATATTCTCAAATAAAATGAGCCAAATGCTGAAGTTACCTGCAAAAGAAAACAAAACAAAAAACAACCAACCAAAAAAACCCACAAAAAACCTAACACAGGCCTTGGGTTGTCTATGGTTACAGCAGGAGTAAAGGTGCCAATATTCTCAGCAAGTACTACTTGTAATAAAGTGAAAATTTGATTAGCACTTTTAAACAGCAAGATCTTAATTCTGAAGGTAAATTAATTTTAACTTGGGTATCCTAAGAAACTATCTTTTCTGTTTATCTGCAGGGAACTTGGGATTTGTGCCAGCTACATCCAGAACTCAAATCTAACAAACTCTCAAAGCCGTATCTAAGTACATTCACTGCAACATACTCATTAAATTCTAGGCTTGAAACAGCCCCCTAGGAAGCTAAGGGATGAGAGGTAACTTCTTCCTTGTAAGAAAAATTCTTGTTGCAAGTTCTTTTGTAGTGACAATTTACAAGTAAGACAAACCAATCCTATTACAAAGTTTATCTATTTTCATTTTATTTCCAAGATGGAAAAGGTCAGTCACTAACCAAATTCACTTCCTAAATCTCATCAGTTCTCTGTGTGTGAGCGCTAATTTTCCTTGCTGAATGATTCAGTTTTAGAATTTATTACAGCAATTCGAAGCTTCTCCAAGACTTTCTACTGTTGCAAAAATACACCCAATATGCCAACCTGTAATACATTCCTATTATATACTAATAAGAAATAAATTATATATAAACCTTTCTTTTTATCTTATTAATTTTTGATACAACCTGATTATACATGTTTTAACTTGAGTTTTCTAAGTTTAAGAGAAAGATAAATATGAAGGCCATTCTTCCTCCCTCCCCAAACTTAATTTGCAGTATGGATATAAGGGAAAAATTTATCTGGGTAATAGAGGCTGACAGCTAAAAATCTATGGTGATATTTTAGACAATGAGCACACTGAAAAAAAAACTTATGATAAAAGGGTAAAGCTGTCTAAGACTGTGATCCTCTGGCAGCAATCTTCCTGCCTGATGGCTGCCTGCACTTTTGCTGATGTGTGAAAGGGATAAGCAGCTAAGAAACAGCCCCCTAAGGAGCAGGAGTCCCACAGGAGAGAAACTTGATAAGCTGTTGGAAAGAAAAAAAAACACCAAAAGATCTGAAACATTTCATTTCTATTTTACATTAGGCCACTGTTGAGGACATTTCTACTAAAATGCATCAGGGCACTGAGGAAATAATATCATAGTAATAGGATATGAAATTATGGGCCAAACAGCTAGACCTAAACAAGATGAACTCCTGCCCTAATCACACATGAAAGCTTGCAGATTTGAGATATAAAGCTGAAGATTTGTGCCAGGCCCCCTGGGCAATAAGGACTGCACATGGCCCTGTGTGCTGTGATACTCCAGCAACTGAGTCGCAGTACAGAAAAGCAATGAGCAGCTCTTGGCAGAAAAAGCAGGGAAGCAGCAGGGCATTTTCAAATAAACTCTTCCCCTTCCCCCAAAACCCCACATCATGTCTAAAATGGAGGGGGCTGGCACCCCACAGAGCACCTATGGTTTTTTGTCATCTATTGTTAGTACAGAAGGGCACAGGCCAAAAATGTCACTTGTCACTAAGCCAAACACACCCAGCTCAGTTACAACTCCACGAGCCATCAGCATTTAGCCCCATAGGCAGCCCAGCACCTACTGGTTTCCAAACACAGAAACCTCTGCCCTTGCTACCAAAAATGAAAATTAAATAGAGATTGAGGACAACAAGAGGAATTAGACACGAACAGCCAAACCTTCACAGCACAATGAGGCAGGATGATTATCCCCCTTATCCTTCCACTGGGAAGAAAGTTTAGAGCCCAATATCCCCTCTCTGTGTGCTTTTGCTTTGTGTGAGTTCACACTGCACAGGAGAGAACGCCGATGTCAGTGAATGCTTTTCCTGGCATGGTGAATGAGGGGAGCAGGGAGAATCCACCACGAATGGGACAGCACCAGCAGCACAGACCCATGCAACCACCAGAAAATGAATGGCAATGGAATAATAGCAAAGAAACCAACTGCAAAAGTACACTGAAAGAAAATTCCAGTGGAACAGCAGGAGGGTTTTTAACCTTTTCATTGCTCTGCACATTTAGGTGGTGCAAAGCCTCTTTACAGCACCCTTGCCTGCCTCAGTACTGAACCAATAGCTAAGACTAGTAGCTACTAGTTTTGGCTGGGACAGAGTGAGTTTTCTTCCTAGGAGCTGGTACAGTGCTGTATTTTGGATTCAGCATGATAATTATGTTGGTAACACCCTGATGCTGCAGTTGTTGCTAATAGCGCACAACACTACTGAACTTAGAGTGAAACTCACTTGTGTGTTTGGCACTGACACCTCCGAGTTAATATCTGAAACTTCACCTACTTGATCTACCATCCAGTCTTACTCTTTATGTCACTTTTGCTTACTGAAAATCTCAGCTCCAAGCATCTCCAGCTTCTACAACACACCTTAGGGATGCAAAAAGCTTCAAAGCATACATAACAAAACCTTAAATATTGAAAAACATTACAACTGTATGGTGATTTGTTTTTTAATTAAGTAACACTTTTTCCAGAAGGAATTTGTTTTGGTGAATTTTTTTTCCCAGTGCTTAGGTTTCCACATATATTCTTTCAGAGTATCAATTATTTGCCAGGTCCTAGAGACCTTTCAAACCATAGATTTCCCCCAGAACTTATTATTCCTGGAATTGGTAAGGCTGGTGATCACTGGTGGGGACACCTGGTCCAACCTCCCTGCTGAAGCAGAATCATCATGGCACAGGATTGCCTCCAGCTGGTTCTCTTGCTCACTCTCTGACAGAATGTGTGAGCTCCACAATTCTGTATGAGAGCCTGAAATGTGTGTGTGGGAAATGGTGTAGTATTCTGCTCCAGAATGATGACTCACTCCTTTCTCCTGTCTTAATTTTGGCTGCTTTTTGGCACTTCTCTGCATCTTCTATGATTCTGTTACCTTCCCTTCTTATCTTTATTTTTTATTCTAAATCTTACAACTACACACAGTTCTGCACTTTTAAAATGTCTTTGCTATCATATACTTCTCCCACCATCAGTATGAAAAATCTTTCAAAATGAAACATTTATTCTTCTTGCACTATGACCTTCCCTTTCTGCAAAGTCCATGCTGAGCTGAGCCTTCCAGCTCTCCTGAGGCCCTTGTTCAGCCATTCTTCATGCTGGAAACTGGAGGAGCCAGAGGGAAGAATATTCAGATACAAACTTCCTGCATGCATTACTGTAGAGCTTATTAGGGTTCCTTTAGGATGTGTACATATATATAGTGATAAATCCAAAGACCATTAAGTGCAATAGGCCCTGGATAAGTGACATAATCATTTTATATGTAACTCCATAAAGGCAATTTCTGAGAAGTTTATTACATAAAAATATTATGGCTTTATAAAGCAATAGCATTCTTTAATTCTGCTTTAGTAATTCCTTAGCTGATGAGGGTTGTTATTCCTAAGATCCTAAGCATCACTAACACATAATACAATAACAACTTAATTTCCCAGCTGATGTTTTATTTGATCTCGGAGCTTGCATTGCTTCTATCAACAAAGCCCTGTCACTGGAATTTCTCAATATCTTGCTCAATTGCTAGTATTGAACATTCCACTCAAATCTCAAGCTAACCTCAGAGCTGCCAAAGTGTATTTGACAGTTATTGTTGATGGCTACATTGTCAGGAGCTCGCAGCAAGTCAAGCAATATCATAATTAAGTGCCATTTCTTTTGACTGCTACTGTTTTAACCAGGGTGCATTTATAGATTTATTTTTTTTTTAACAAAAATGTGGTGAGAGTAGTGACAGGAAAACCACAGAAAAATGATCGTTAATAACTTGAAACATATTTTGCTTTTCATGCACTTAAACAGAAATGTGATGTTCTGCCTGGAGGGCTCTGGAGGGTGAGAACTCAGAGGGCAAAGACAAGGGCTTAAGTCAGATGCAGAAAGATGTGACAAGGGACACTGTGTTCCCACTGAAGTACCAGAGTTTCTGAACAAGGCTCTGCAGGCACAGGACTATGTATTTATGCACTGCCTTCTTTTTGTTCCAAGCCTCACCTTCCCACAAGCCAGCGCTCAGGGATGGATGTGACAAAAGGAGAGAGACTGACAGAGTGTCCTTCACACAGAGCAGTGTGCCAGTCTGTGCTCCCCTTGAAGCCACCTCCACTCACAGCTCCCAGCTTGTGGAGGATTGAAGGAATGGATAATTTTGTGCACATTTCTTGTTCTGCTCATTCTCCCTGCCTACTCCATGAGCCAGTGGAGCTTTGAGACAGAGATCTGGCTTGGTGTGCTCTGTCCCTCACCTCTACAGGCACACTGGCATCTCCCTCACCTTGTCACAAAAAATCCCCTTCACTCAGGTCCCCAGCACAGAAAGTGCACGTTTGCTCGCTACAACACCCAGGTCTAGGCAGGACAAATGATCAGAGAGAAAAGCAGACTGTGCTGGCAGAGAGAAAAAAGCAAATATGGTGACTGCAAGCAGCTACACTCTTCCTTCAACCCTGCAGCCCTGGTGCCAGCGTGAGGGATAACATCCATTTGCTCCCACTGAGCAGTGGCAGGTGCTCAGTCTCCCAGTGCCAGGAGCAGTGTTAGGACACAGTGAAGCCCTCAGCCCACAGGAGTCTAGCAGTGACTCCCAGCACTCACCCACGAGCAGGGATCTGCCTGAGGAGCTTGGCAGTGGCTGCAGGCTGGCAGCAGCTGCCAAGGCTGAGCTGCTCAAATGCCAGCTTGTCTGGGTGTGTGAGTGCTGGCACTGCTGGCTGCGAGCCCCACCACAGCCTCAGAAGGACTCAAGGAGGGAGGGCATCTCAATCTTTGCACATTGCAGGGGATCAGTAATACACCCTAATTGTGCTCCTAGTTAAAAGAAAGTTCTTATAGTGCTTGAGAACACAAGAATTACTTATTCTCGTGCTCCTCTTCCTGGCCTCCCAACTGATATATACGAAACCAAGTGCAATCTCTCCGTATTTATATACTTAGGTGGATTTTAAACACCTGCAAATTGCAGCTCAAAGGGATACAAACACGTTTAAAGGCAAACAGGTACATGTACAACCTATGTAAACATTGCACTACCCTTCAGGAGAAGATAAACTTTAGCCACTCTTTCCTTTACTAAAAATACACAAACACATTTTTTACTAATACCATTTAAAATTTCTAAATCCCTTACATGGGCTGATTTTTTTTCAAGAGTGAAGCACAGTAACTGTCAGAAAAAATCCATAAACTTGCCACTTCTGAAGGATGCACAGTGTAACATAATTTCTTATAATCTACAGAATAATAAGAAATTAAACACAGCAATAGCAAAAGTATTTTCAGAATGACACACATAATGACTTTAAAGCTAAGAGACTTAAAAAATAAAATAAATGCCACATTATCTCTGACCCTGAGGTTATTGAGAAGATCCAGCAGTGCAGGGCAGAAGAACAAAACAAACAATTGAAAGAAGTTTCCCACTGGGTGTGAGGAAGGAGCTCTTCCCATGAGGACAGCTGGGGGGTGCCCAGTGAGCCCATGCAGTGCCCATTCACAGAATCCCAGAACATCCTGAGCTGCAAAGGACCCGAAGGATCATCGAGCCCAACCCCTGGCCCTGCACAGGACCCCAAGGACCAACCCAAGTGCCCAAGGGCATTGGCCAAAAGCTCCTTGAACTGAGGCAGCCTTGGAGCTGTGACCACTGCCCTGGGGAGCTGTTCCAGTGCCCAGCCACCCTCTGGGGGAAGAACCTTTTCCTGATATCCAGCTAAACCACCCCTGACACTTCAGGCCATTCCCGTGGCTCCTGTCCCTGTCACCAGAGCAGGGATCAGTGCCTGCCCCTCCTCTTCCCTCACGGGGAAGTTGTGACTGCACTGAGGTCTCTCCTCAGTCTCCTCCTCTCCAGCCTGAGCACACCAAGGGATCTCAGTCACTCCTCATTTGGCTTCCCCTCAAGGCCCTTCACCATCCTCGTGGCCTCCTGTGAACACTCTCTCAGAGTTTTATGTCTCTTTTATACTGTGGTGCCCAAATCTGCACACACCACACCAGTGCACAGCAGAGCAGGACAATCACTGGAGGTTTTTGGCACTCAACCAGTCGACTGTGGAGCTCCTGAATTATTTTCTGACTGCATGAAAGGGAGCAGCTTTACACAGTCACTCTATGGCAAGCTGAAGGACAGATTACCAATGTGAAATGTTTTCAACAAAAGCCTGTCTGGTGGCACCAGGAAAAAACATTTCTACACAGACTGCCTGGGTGGGTCTTACAAGCCAGAAGCTGCCATACACAATAGTGATTCTGACACCACAGGGCAGCTTCTGATGTGTTTTGTAACATTTCTGGTCATGATTTTTATCTAAAAAACTGCAAATGGAAATACTGTGCCAGAAGCAAGCACTACCTCTGGCTCATCACAACATTTTAGCACAAAGCTCACTTTGCCAAGCAGTAATGGCCAAGTATTTTCTGACCTGTGCTTTGCACAACAGCCCTTTCTGCATCCCTCAGTCTACACGTTTTTAAAATATTCACATTACTTTCTGTGGCAGTCATGATGGACAGCTCACAGCTGCAGCTCCTGAGCCTTGAACAAACACTGCTGAAACACCACAGCCCTGAGTACAGCTTAATGAAAAGAATAAGCAGGCTTGAAGAGGCTGAAGAGAACAACTCAGACAAAAGCAGCTGAATAGCAATAGCTTGGCCTACTTGGGCTTGCCTGTGACCCAGTTTTCTTTCCTGCCTGGGTGAGACATATTTTGGAGAGCTCGGGTAGTGCTGAGAGACCGAGGGCGGGCAGGAGGCAGCAGCTGCTGCTCTGCCATGGCATGAAAGCCAAAGGTGAAAGAACACCAGAGAACAGACTGCAGAAAACCGTGCTGCTTCCAGTCCCAAAGCCGTGGACAAAGTGTGAGAGTCCATGGAGATGTCTTTATGGTTGCATCTGAAATTCCACACAAAAAGGCTTCCCTGCTGGCCAACCTGCTGCCCCTGGCTCTCAGTTGTTGTTCTCTCTCCTGCATCTGAAGTCACTCATTTTAAAATTAGTCACCTTCGTATTTTCCAGCAGCTTTAGATAGTTATGTCATCAATTCAGGAAAAATCCAGTTTGCAAAATTATCAAGAAGGCATTTAGGTACAATCTCTGCACATTATAACTGTCTTTGAAGTTTTCCTTTGCTGTCAGGTATTGCAAAAGCCAAAGAAAACATATTGCAATTCCACATTGCTCTTCATAAATCCTCTTTGACAGCTCCTATCTGTTTTGCCTCTCTGAGCAGGACTAGAGAGGAGATTCCTTCAGATGATCCTTTTCTACTCATCATCTTAGGGGTATACATCTTATATCCACTCTAAGAGACAATCAGAAAACAACATGATTCTTCAAGTTGCCTACATATTGCTACCATCAATTTCATTTTTAATAATATTGTCAGAGAAGGCAGAGGTGATATGCAAAAGTGGTAGCTATGAACTAAGATAAATGAACTTAATAAAATGTTCCTAAGAAGTTAAGGATTTACAGATTTCTCAGTTGCTAGCAATAAATGACACATCCAGTCTCAGCTTAGGTATCTTTTCCTCTAAGCCAGTTTTGTTTATATTTGTGATATATACCAGAAATACATATAAATATGTGTTTATACTATGTTAATAGTATGGGAACCCTATTCAAGAACCTTCCAGACTTTCCTCAACTCCCAATTCTTCTCACTTGCAACTTTTATTAAGTCTTACTGGGTATTTCCACCTTGTTTAGACTTATTTTTTAATTGGAAACATTTTAAAAGTATTTTTTAATGGATTAATCTGCAAAATCCACCTGTGAGGAGTCTTGCACAGAATCAAGAATTGATAGAAATAGTGGGACTGATTCTGGTCTACTTTGCAATAGGCAAGAAAATTAAAGATTCATAACAGAGTAGAAACACAAGAACAGTCATTCAGGTGTGAGATGTCCTCATATTTGGTCTCAAATGGCTCTTATTGAACCAAAAATCAATTTCCAGGTATTCTTAACTGGCACAAGAAACATCAAATGTTCCAATAATGCAGAATTAGATTTAGAAAATACAGACAAGAGAATCAACTTCCACCTACGTGTTCCAATTAGGCACAGCCTTCATTGATCATTGATCATGCCTATTGGGAAACAACAGATTTCAGCTCACTAAGAGTATTTTCCCAAAGGCAACTGAAACATTTGCCTAAAGGAGATGGTTTCCCAGGCAGAGGCTTGTGAATCCTCTAACCAGACATTTTGCAAGGAATCAGAAATGCTGACCAGGTTGCTCTTTGAAGACACAGTGTTTTGATGCTCACCTGTTTCCTGCTCCATGTTTTATTGTTATCTGTCTCATAATGGAATTATGTACTAAGTCATTCCTACCCTGTTGGGGTCAGTAAGTCAAGATCAGAGTGCAGGGATTGAATTAAAGCTTGTGGATGGATTTAAGTATGTTAATTCATTCAGACATAAAGTAGAAGTGTAAGTTTAAGTTTTAGTATAAGCAAGCAAGCAAGCAAGTAAGTAGAATGGATTTTAAGTGCTTTTAGTAAGTAAAAGGTCTTAAATACCAGTGTAGAAGTTCGAGTTCTAGTAAAAGTTGGAAAACATAGTCCTAGATACCAGTGTTTCCATGGAGGTTCCAAGAACATCGTTTTAGACATAATAAGGCTATTGTAAGAATATTGCTTACATTTTTCAGACAGAAATAGATAGACCATATAGGTAGTTTATATGTAGCCTGGCATGCTAAGAAATTAGAATTGTAATAGGTTGAAAAGTAGTGGTCTATGTTTGTGTCTTAGCTTGTTGGGAAGTTTCTACATAAGAACTTGCATAAGGGAAACCTGGTGCTTTTTGCCATTTGCTTTTTGCCATTGCTTTTTGTAATTTGCTTTTGCTTTGTTTCTGCTTCTGTTTGGGACTTTATACCAAAACTTAGCATGGACTTTAGTGCCTGTGACTTTTGCTTTCAGCCTGATGTGCTTCTGCAATAAACAACTTTATAACAACTCTTAGCTACTTGGCTCATTGAAGAAAACATCCCAACAAGTTAGGTGACTGAGAGCACCCAGAGGTTTAACCTCACACTACTCTAAACTTTTTTGTTTATCTTTTGACAAAAACAGCATCATACTCTGGGTATTCTGAAATCAGCCTAAATTTCCACAACTTTATGAACCAAATTATGTCCTGCAGTGATTTCTGACCTGTATTACTTAAATTTACAGAGAGAATCATGACTGACATCTCCATCAAATGCTGTGAATATCTCCAAATTCATCCAGTCCTCGAGGCCATTTGTGGGATGCTGAACTTCAGTAAGTGACTGTGTTAAAGTGTATATTTTTGCTTCAGTGGATTCAAAAGTATAGGCCAGTCACTAGGAAATAATTTAAGGGGTAACTCTTGCAGTAACATTTGTAGCTTACTATCAGATTTATCACCTTTTTTAATAAAGACCATTATGAATGCTAAAAAAAATTATATCCAAGACCTATTTATGGTAACCAAGGTCAAATCGTTGAAAAGAATCCCAATTATTTTAGTAGAATAATTTTATGAACAGTTGCTCCAAAAGTTCTGTGACCAGGATAGAGAGGAGTTATTGGCTGATTCTTCTCACTGAAGTCCTTCCCACAGAAGAAAATGCTTTAAATAGTTGAGAAAGATACAAGGATTTTTCAAAAGCGTCCTTAAGTTTTATTCTGTGGATAAAAACTAAACAAACTGCAATGAAGGCTGGCATCATTTCCCTACCAGGCAGAGAATAGCCACAACCCAGAAGTAGAAAAGGAACTTTGGAAGTGCTTCTGAAACAATCTCTGACAAAGTAATTTCCAAAACTTTACAACATCCAATAGCACAAAGATATGTGAAACACTCTCCAGATGCAAGATCCAAATTTACCCCGGCTCAAACCTCACCCTTTTATGCTTTCTAGTTTGGTGTTGGGTTCACTACCAGGTAACTCTTCCAGAGTGTCTGGGAAAGGAAATAGAACAGTGAAATCATCCTCCCATCAGGGTGCTTCAAAAGTCTTTGTAAATTCTTCTGAATCCTATTGCTACCTCAACCATCTTGTTTAAGTTCATGTGGTTTATGTGTTGCAATTGCATACACATGCTAGAGTTTTCCCCCAAACCTTCCACAATGGTTAAAGAAAATTCAGATCCTGTTAATTAATCTTTAATATGAAATGGGTTGAAATTGACAGAACAAGTTTGTGGCTGGCGAGGTACGAGTGATATAAAACCCTCTCCCATGAATAATGGAGCAGAAACATCCGAGATAAAGAAAGCCTCCAAGTTTAAATATCTGTCTAGAGGCATTTGGGTTTGCTGCCTTCTTTTTTTTTTTTTAATTACACTTCCAGAGCCTAAGAACAAACATTTTCAGATACCAATTAAGAGACACATGTAAGTATTTCTCTACTTTAGGGAATTAGCTAGAGAGAGGGATGAAATGACTAAAGATAAGAAGGAAGGATTTGAAGAAATGGAGAAGACTTGATTTCTCAGAGCTTCCCACAAGCATGCTGGCCACTTCTCACGATGCTGAAATGCAACAGACATCTGCTTGCATGCTTGCAACTTCAGTAAACTTCAGTGCTGCTATCAAAGAAGAGATGCTGAATAACATGCACACAACACGGACCAACATAACCCTGTCCTAAAGACAGACTGGAGCTACCCAGTATGGGCTAAACTCCAGGATTTTTGCAGTAGGAATTATCAGGTTTTTATGCAGACACACATACACCTCTCTGTCAGTCAGTCTTTCTCAAGTGCTCCTGTTCCTGTGAGCTAAATCTCCTCTGGCAATATTCCATGACTAATAATTAGAGCAAGTTGAGGTGATGAAGCAAGTACCCAGGAAGAAAGCTCATCCCTAGTATAATCAAAACAAGCAGTGCATTTCCTGAGAAAAGTCAGTGGTCCAAGAAGCTACTGGGTTATTCCAGAGGGACAAAATATTTTACTGCCTGGAAAGCCTCTCATGTTCAGCAGAAACACAATAAACGATGATAACAAACCTCTATCTTAAAAAACCCCCAAAATTCCACTCTTTGTTTTTCTAAATAAACTCCCAAACACAGATAAAGCAGCTCATGTACACACGACTGTTCAAGGCATGCACTGGTCCAACCTGACACCCTACTGTACCTTAATCTGTTTCTCTAGCATTACTCTTGTTTCTCTCTGAAATTATAAATACCCTTGAAGGCAAAGTTTCAATGAAACTAAGTTTTGTGGGTATCCAGGAGGATATAATCTGACTTTTTAATGCCTTCTAAATTGCTTTATACCAATATGTTCTATCTGCCTAGCTTACAAAACAAAAGACAACTTGTTCTCATTATTGACTGCTGCTCTCCACAAGGGAATTCAGGTCTCTGGAATAATGCAATCATTTATTTTGAAGCACTATATGAACTTTATTTCGACCTTTCCAAATGAGAGCTTTGCCTAGTGTTAAAATTAACAAATGTCTAACCAGATTTCTAATAACCTTATATTCTTTTTATTTGTACAGAAATACAGCATGCTTATATCTTATGACAATTAATAATTTTTTAATTATAAAGATCTTTTACAAGAATCCTACCTATCAGAACACAGGGATGCTGCTCTTAAGGAAACATTAACCACCTCTCATACTTTTGAAGCCAGGTATATTTATCTTTCATTCAAACCTCTGGTTTCTGTGTATTAACCTACTGTCTTTAAAAACTAGAATTAATAAACAACTACAGCTTCTAATATAGGGGTTAATTCTGAAGCTCATAGAAAATAAAACCTATTTAGTTTTGCATTTAAGAATTCAATTAAATCCTTCTGCTTGATTTGCAACAAAGCTGGATAATTTTGATATAAAAGTCATGTCAGGACACAACGACCTTTTAAGACCTATGAAGTCAACATAGCCCAGAAACTTTTTTTGAGGTTAGAATGTGCTTTATTTCCTATCAACAATAACTTTTATTTATTATATAGATTTATTCAGTATAAAAATAGTGTCCCTAACCCAGTTTATAGTACGATTCCAGTGAAAAACTCTACTGGCTGAAGAACTTTGAAGAGATCTTATGAGATTACAAAGACAAGAAACAAAACCATCTTCTCCTCCCTAACAGGCACAGACTACTCTTTATGTACCCTAAAACTAGAGATTCAGCAATGCAATCAAATACAAACAGGCTTTTTTTTTGTAAGACAGCATGAAATACAAGGGGTTTTACATATTCAAAAATGTTCAGATATTAAATGAGGCAAAAGCCTTTTCATGTTAATCAAATAGCCAAATGTCAGCAACAACTCTGCTTTTTAGCAGCTCCTAGAAGCTGCAGTGAAAGCGGGAAAACGTGTCTAAATAAATCCAATCCCAACAAATTTTTCCTCCTCAGCCAAACTGTACCCTGTTAAACCATGTCTACTGAAACATTAAGTCTATGGGAAACTATAAATATCACCATTAAATGAATTTATATATATATATATATATATATATATGTAAAATAATGCCTAAGCACTGCTCTCTGGACCACTGAATACTCATACATGCTCCAAAAAAATTTCCTCTCCAGAGAAAAACTGAAGGGAAGGTTTTAGAAAATCATAGCCATGTGACATAAAAGATACTATGAAAAAAATGATTTTTTATCCTACATTGTAGGAAGTCTTACCATGCAATAGAACACAGAGCTGTCTAAGTGAAGTACTAAGGAAGAAGAACTTTAGACAAATGCTACACTGGAGACATTTGGCATTTTGTTGCTATTTCTTTGATGTTAACATATAGACTCCAACTTTTTTTCACTAATGAGCAACAATTATCACTAATAAGCAAGTGAAATTATTTGGGAGATGCATATATTAAATTTACCAGGTTTACCTGCAATGCATGGTAAACCACTTGGATTGTATCAAATAGATTTTCTCTCTGTAAATTGAAAAAAAAAAAGTGAGCTCCCAATCCCAACCTCTATATTAACTGAGAAGAGGGTAAAACCTGAATTCATATATTTTACTGAAAATTGCTCTTTACATATATTTAGAGATACTTGCTGTCTCATATCCCAATTATTTTTAACATAACAGTTATTGTACTCAGGTAAGATATGTGTCTCCTTCCTGCTCATTTTTTTTTTTAATGCAAATCCCTTTTCCAAATCAGATGTTAATTCATATGACCTTTTCAATATTTTTTGAAGAGCAGGCTGATTAACTCAGATAGTGTCAAAATATTTGACTGAAGAAAGGAGTGAATTAACGTCAGTTGTATCAACGGAAGTAAAATTCAGATTGTCTCAAAGTCTGCCCCTACAACAGATTTTGTATCTGCCAAGTCCAAGGCTTGGTTTAGTCTCCATGGTGAGTATGTTCATGGCACATGATTAATTCCTCAACAGAGAATCCCAGGGATAAATGCCACAAGATCAGTGATTCCCATCATCCTGCTGCTACTCCACCTGGACACAGTTAGGAGGAGCTCAGCTGAGGAGCAGACAAAATTCAGTTCATGATTTAGGGAGCACTGCTTTGTGCTGAGGCCTTCAGTTAAGTATTATCCAGTTAGCTTCACTTCAGACATCATTCTGGTAGCATGAGCAGTGGCATCTGATTAGCCCACTTCTGGTATTTTAAACACAAATCACTGATTTTTCTGCTAACAGTTAACTGGGTGTGAGAGAATGCAACGGAGGAAGTAAGGATTTGAGGTTACAAATAGAAAACACACACACACAGAAAAGAAAAGTAATTATGTTATCTGAAATGTTTACTCAACTGCTGCTGATGGCAGGAGCAAACTGGACACAGTGAATGTCCAGATCACACCCAGGGTTTACTGTTCTCTGTTAACTCCACTGAATGGCAGATTTTAGTACCTCTGATGTGGGGAAGTGGCTCAAGCCAAGTAACAAGTGGAAGATGTGCATTCTCTGGTTTATAGAACTTTTCAGTAAGCCTGAAAAGCAAGCAAGTGGTATCTGTATTATTATTATGAATAATTCGTTTGATAAAGATCACAATATTTAAAGTTCTGTGGAAGGCACAGTGACAATAGTTAAAAAATCAGAACTGATATTTAAATTATTGTACCACACTGGGACACTACATCTTCAGTATGAAATTATAAAGCAAACAAGCTTACCACTCCTCCCCCAAAAATTTAAGATGTAAAACTTCAAAGCTCCAGAACTTTTCACTGTTAAGAAAAAAAACCAAACAAGCAAACAAGCAACAACTGGTGAAAGTATTTAGCTTTGACAGTTAAGATGAGATTTTTCAAGTAGCCTAATGAATGCTCCAGCTGCATTTTGATTTAAATTAAGTGGCTAATTTATGTTGTGCTTCTTTGTTAGCTGCTAGTGATGGGCAAGCCCAGCAGCACGGATACAGAACAGCAGTAATGGACTTTGCATGACATGATTATTCACCAGTAAATGAGGCTGGGGACAGCCCAATACTGCTGTCACTTAAAGCTGTATTAAAGTGCCTGACATGGGCATGTTTCACTAAACACTGAGATGGCAGCTCCCAGAGTGATCACTGGGAATGTGTGGATAGGAATGGCAGATTCAAACCAAAGGAGCTCTATTGAGCAGGAGAAACTCCAAATTCTGCCAAGAGGATTTAAAAAAATTACCTATTAACGCCCTTTCAAATAATTATATCTTCTCAGATGCTCTTGGGGTTTATTTCTTCCTTCACGTAGCAAACTGTTCTCCTTACTTTTTGCAAGACTTAACAAGAGAGTGAGTTCAAATGTCAAAGTCAGTCAGTATTTTCTCAGATACCTTGTTCCCAGTTATGGCTAAGACTCTTCCATGCTGAATAAAAACAATAAATGATAGGAAACAAAATATGAAAGTGAACTGCAAGCACCATTCTTGCTCCCAGTTGATCAGATGCTAACTCAAAAACAACAAAGCTGAGAAGAAAATATTGCACTCCTGCTATTACTGGATCAGACTGGATCTTTTATTTTAGTTTGAGGTCAAGACAGATATATTTATCTCTGTATTTGCAGTGTCAAACCCCCATTGTCTGAACAACACCTAACACTGCACAATAAGCTCCCTTGAGCACTGAACATGTATTGTGCTTAATGTCCTGGACTCTCACTCAGGCTCCCACATGCTACATAAAGCAAATAAACAGCTATAAGGGACTAAAACATTTGAGGAAAAGCAGCAATACATTGGTCTTTCCACCTCTAGCTCAGTGGGTATTTGCTAGGATGTACTTCACGTAGATAGAGTTTGAAGTTTAGAGAAAGCTGACTAGAAGATAAAAGGCCCTGATAACCTTCAAAGCTCTGCATTGCTGTTGAAAAATGCTCACTTCCCACAAAAGTCTCCAATGGATTAGCAGCTTTGTGGTGTGTGAGCCCTCCCCATGGCCTTTCATTATATTTCATAGTCACTTAAGCCTTTTCCTAATAAAAAGACAATGCCAAGGGTGAGATTATGAAATACCCCAAAGTTAAGTTGATAACGGTTTAATTAAATGTTGCTCCCTAACAACATTTCTGGCATGGTTCTGGCAATAAAAAGGAAAAGTGAATGTTGCAATTGCTTCCTTTGCTTTTCCCATGACACTGCCTTTCAGAGCATGCTGCAGAAGGTCTGCTTACATGACATGGTTGCTAAATTCAGTTTTACACTGAGCACAAAGAATTAATTTTAAGTTTCGGTTTGGTATGGAGAAGGCTCTGTATGATCAGATTCTGTATGCTGCTTTTTAATTAAAATAATAGGGACAGGTCCTCAAAGGGAGTAGGAGAGCATAGCTCTGTTGAGGTGAGTATTTTCCAAGCCTTCCCTCAAAGTCAACAGCAAAAACTTCCTATTAAATCCACACTGTGCTTTCTGTGGAGATGCACATCTCTGTACAGATAAAGTTCATGCCACTTACAAGCAGGATTCACTCAATCAAGACAACAAATGCACGTTTCTCTCCTGTAGCTGTTCTTTTGGATGTTGCTTCATTCCTTCCTTCATGCTGCAAGTAATGGCTCTAAGTGCTACAGCCTTGCTTTCACCCTACAAGTAAATGGTTTCCTAATATCTTCTCTACAATAACTTCTACAGTGCTGTATTTTTTATATACTATACTTTTCCCATATGAAATCCAACTCTGATTCAATTTCAGCTTGGAAATTTTACTTTGATAAGGGCTTGGAGTCAGTGCCTCTTCATCTGCTGTTGTTCAAACAGGCAATGTGTACCAAAACATACCAAACATCAGCTATTTTCTGTGGAAGACATAGAGAGGAGTGATTAATTTTATATGGCCTCTTAAAATTGGACTGCTCTTATGGCTTTGAATTATATGACACAATAATTGTGTCTGTTGAAGCTCCATACATCCTTCCAGTAGACTTTCAGCACAATTATTCCTTAAAACACCCAAAGATTAGGATACACTTAGATTGTGTTAAATCAGTAGTACATGAGGGTACATAGGAGTTTTACCAAGGCAAACTGGATTAACTAAACTAAATTTTAAAAAGGCATAATGTCATAGAAATTAAATAAAGAAAAAAGATAAGTTCATTTTCAAAACTAGAAATGTCAATAAAAATATGGACAAGGAACACTTGACTGCATGAGAAGCAAAATTAATGAGATCCCACTGTGAAACTTAGCCATGGTACATTTACTAGGCAGTGTACAAAGCCATGAACTCTGAATCAGACCCCCCATATCACACACAGAACAGCCAAAAAAACATTTCTCACGTCTGCAAAAGCAGCAGCTTGCAGCAGTAGTTCATAGCATCATAGGTCTCGCCCACACTGGAACAACCTTCCCTCCTCTCCTGACCCATAAGGAACATTTTATTGATATTTCTCCCCAGACCAACACTCCTTTTCTGACTCAGCTGCAGCACCTCCTGATTTGTCTCCTCAGCAAAACTCTTGGCTTCACTTTTGCCGTGAGAACCACCATTCCCAGACGTGACTTTTAGGGTAACAACGGGAAACAACCCCTTTTCCCCTACAGCAACAGAACCAGAGTGTTTCATAGCATCACTGCTGCCTTTTCCAGCTGATTAGGCTGCCTCCTAACCAACAACAAAAGGAGTGTCACCTTGTTTTCTGGAAGAGGCACTGGACTTCACCGTTTTTAACTTTACTTTCCTGCCTCCACCAGCTTCTGTCTTGAACAATTTGGCATAAAAACATGGGTCAACAGGAGGGCTGCGAGCATTTTACAGCCCTGATCCATGGCACTCCATGCTGAGCAAACAGCACTGGGAAGCAATCCAGCAGACAGGAGTGTTTTTCAGACACTACTTGTCTCCTCCCTAAAAAGCTGCAATTTAGCAGTAGGTGCAGAAAGGCACAGCAGCAAAGACAAGGGCTCAGACATTTCATACACAGTATTTTGGACAATAGAACATTATTTCTTCACTGCATTCATAACAAATGCTCTTGAAAACACCAAGTGCAACACTAACAGCTAAACATAAATGGCATTTGATTATTTTATAAAGGTACCCCTGTGGTTTTGGACACAGCTTTAGTTGTTTATTTATCCCTACATAAGACAAGCTAGGCAGAGCAGACTCTGTTGTGTGTGGCAAGTGGGTGAGCAGCTCAGCTCAGCTCCTGAGCACAGCACTTGTGCCTCTTCAGGCAGGTGGAGGAATAGGAGCACTGCTGCCAAAGCAGTTCTCTCACACAGACTTTCAGGTCTTCTAATTCAGTGACATTAAACTAATGAACTGCAAAACTCCTGACCTCTGTGGTACTTTGGATTTTTAGAGTAGTAACAAACTTATTAACCTAGAATGATTAAATTTACAGTAAGAAACCATTTGCCTCTGTAATACTTCCTAGCAGTAGACAACCTGGTTCCTTTCTGCTTTCTGTTCCACAGAAAAAACCCCAAGAAGCAGTGCACCCACAACATGATGGTCCATATTAACAGCATTCTTAAGGAAAGGAACATTAATTTCATGCAGTGCTATAAATTGGACAAATGGGACAGTTTATTGGACAAAATGGGATGGATCACTACACAACACATGATTAGATCAGTAAGTTAGATTGGAACGAATTAGAAGTTGTGTGTTTCTGCATAATACAAATGGGAAAAAAAGTTACTTTAATTAAATGTGTGTGTACATGCTTTAGTGAGAATAGAAAACCACAAAGGATTACAGAAATAAAGGAGGAAACCATACACTGGATAGCTGGTTTAGGTATTCACACAGACTAAAGGAATTTGTGAGGTCAGTAATTTTCCATTTACAATCCTTCAGTAGTATTTTTGTTCATGAAACCTTGGATTTTAGATCTGATTCCTCTGAGATTTTCTGCCATGAATTAAGATTTATTTTATCTTATACAGTAATGCATTTATACGTTTAGCCACTAACAACTTTTCATAAGACACGGGATATTTGTCGACATTTATCTTTCAATCTCCCACAGTGTCAAACAAATCTTTGACACATGCAATGATACAAAGATGTGAATGCCAGATTACATAAAGAAATCACAATGATATTATTTCTTGGGAATTATTATTAGAACTGTAAGTCAGCATCTATTGCGGCACCTGGGATACAAAAATATGGTTTTCATATATTTTTAATCACTTATACTCATTTCAGATACAATTCTGTCAAGCTGTAAATGAGAATTATGTGTTATCTGAAATTACTTTTGTTCACTAACTATACAAGCAGTTTCAAATCAGTTTGCAACCACGAATTTTATCGCACTGCACAAGAGAAATCTCACGTTAATATCCAGGAGTGCAGCAGAATCAAATTCTTCAAAAAGACACAGATCTCTTGCTGGTTAAGAAGGCAAAATCAAAATTCTCTGTTTCTTCCCACCACTCCTTCAGTGAATTCATGCAACCCTGTGTCTGTTCTCACCTGTGCCCCAGTACCAGCTCAGCTTTCTGTGAAACCAGGTGGAGTCACGGCTCTGCAGGGCAACTCTGGCCTCTGGCAGATCCCCTGGGCTGCTCCCAACTAAATGGCTCAGGTACCATCAAAGGTGGCAGAGCTATTTTACCAAATACTTCTGAAAAACTGCAGGAGAAAAAATTTAAAATACCACAAGCAATGAACCTAACAAACAATGTTGTTGCTAAAAGCACAAAAGGTTACCTTTGGTTTCCAAAATGGAACTATCTTCTGCCATTACTTTTTTTTTTCTGTTTGGCTAACTAAAAAAATCTTACACAGTTGCATTCATGCTTCTTAGTAAAAAAAAGAACTTACTGCATAATTATTTGGTGAAGAAAGTGAAAAATAAAGTTAATGAAAATTATTAGGTCATTTTACATTCAAGTTAGAGGACAGAACGAAGTGTCAATATTCACTAAACACAAAGTAAGAAAGGAAAGTAAAAATAGTATTTGAAGAGGCATTTTAGTTATTTTTCGTTTATTAACAGTTTCATAAATTTGTATTTGGAATATATAATGCAACTAAAGCAATTTAAATATAGACCATGACAGAAAGGAAAATAGCATAAGAGCAATCAAAACCCCCTTTTCATAGATTTTCAAACCTGAGGTGGGAGTCAACCCTGACTGTTAATCCACTTTTTGTGTTCATGCTCCTCATTCAGGTTATTGCAAAAGTATATGCTAATGAAAGCACTTATAGAACAAAGTGTGTTTAAGTTGTTTAAAGCCAGGCCTTATTTAGATGGCATTCTCTGAAGTCTGTAACTCTTTTACTAAGACTCTTTGAAGAGGAGACTGCATTATGGGAGCTGTATCCAACAGTCGAATTCTCTCATGCTAGACCCAAAAGACTTTAAAAAGTTCAACAAACTGCTGGTGAATCTATTGTTTCTGGCACTCCTGTGACTGAATTCTGTTAAAAGGTCTGATATGAGGCACCAGAGCAGGTTAAACACCATATTTCTGTAAACTGTCAAGATTGTTAAACTGCTCTGCACATCTTTGTGGCCATTAGAAATCTCAATACCTCCAGTTGTTCCTTTATATTTTTTGCCTGCATACAGAAATTAATGTGAAACCACGTACTAGGTGAGAAATTCTCGGTATCACAAACGTACAGTAAATAAGCAAAGGTGTCTAGAACAGAATAACTTCCTGGCATTTCAGCTGTGATGATCTAATCCAAAACAATGGACTGCAACTCATTACTTTTAGAACTTGCTTCTGCATAAAGCTGATAAAATAATGTACTGTAGGCTTGGATAATTACAAAGCTGCAGAGGGAGGTTTACTTTAGAGTTATATCACATACTTTCTCTAGCAGTAAAATGACATAAATAAATGAGGACTAGTATAACTTCGACAGAACAAGAAAAACAGGACTATCAAAACTAAGACTAAATTCTTTTTTACGTACCCAGAGCACAGCATTGTAACTAAGTGGAGAATTGAGTATCAATAAGCAATTATTTGTCTGAATCACATAACATCAAGTAGGAGAAGATACATTATTCCAGAGTATTTCTGGATAAATAACAAATTGAGACATTTTGTCTAGATATAACTTTAACCACTAGAACAGTCGAGCATTGGAACAGGTTGCCTGGGGAAGTTGTGCAGTCCCAGGTGTTTAAGATTAATGTGGATAAAGTCCTGAGCAGCCTGGTGGCACCTGAGCTGACCCTGCTTCGAGCCTCAGGTTAGAGACCTTCAGGTTCCTCCCTGAATCATGCAGGGGGTCTGGGACACCCATTTTACAAATACTTTTTAAGTAAGTAGGAAACTCACAGGAACACCAACTACTGCTCTAGAAGACAGAAGCTTCAGACAACAGAGAACAGAAATAAGAAAAGCACATGTGGGAGCATAATAAATGGCATAAAGCAAAATAAAACTTTTAAAAATTGAATTAGCACCTCCCTAAAGGTAAAAAAGCAATATCTATCAAGTAATACTCTCAGATAAAAGACTGGAGAAAAGAACTGGAGAAAAAAATGTTTGTATGCTAGGAAATAATATTTTCTAGACCAAGAACCTCTTCAAAAATATTGCACAGGGAGGCCAGTGCATGAAGATAGGAACAACAAAGAGAAAAGGGAAACTCTAAATTATTCTAACAATTATTCTGTAGCTCCTTGCACTGCAGGGCTCTGCACAATTAACTAAGAGACAGTTGGGAGATAAACATGAGGTCGGCAAAAAAACCCTCTGAATAATCTGAAGGCTCTCATTTATTACTGAATTATAAAAGAGGTTCTAGGCTCTAGCATAAAAGAAATAAAGAGTTCTGAATAATAGATGCAGGTGTTCATATATGGCCTTATGAATAATTCAGAAAAATTAGCATCACAGACTTTTTTAAAGAAAAAAAGATAACATTGACACCAGAAGTAATGGCAATACCAAAATAAGCAGGGAGTGAGAGATGGCTGCAGAGCTGTGAGAAATGATGGAAGAGGAAAGGAAAACACCCAGAGGAAGTGAAGAGCTAAAAAACTGTTCTCAAGAACAGTGACACGAGTAATGACAGGGAGAGACAGAGTCCTTTGAACAGCAGAAGACTTTGCAAGCAGGTTCTTCAGCACAGCTGTGCTACCAACACAAGCATCTGTATTTTTTAGAACACTGAGAGCAAAAAAGAGGAAGGATAAGATGAAGGTATCAAAGTGATCGAGCAAGCAATAAAGATGACAGAAATGTAAATGAAAGGATTGATGGTACACACCTTGGCACCATAAAATGAGGACTACAGAACGGGAGAAAAAGTAATGTTACATTACAGGGGGTATTATGGGAAGATAATTCCCTGACAAGTGAATCATATAATGCTATTTTCAGGAATTTTTATTAGCATACTTTATTAAGAGAAGAAACTCTGCAAATTTAAACTAAAGATAGATTTAGGGAAATAGAGAATATTTTGGGGATTGGAGAGGCAGAGAATGGGCTTCTTAAAAAGTGAAAGGTCTTCCCACCACGTTTGTCACAGTACCAAAAGGGGAACAGACCATGCCACATTTTTGCTGAACTAGCACCACCAGAATCAGGAACACAGGCTGGACATCCAGTAAGGTGTCTGGAGCACATTCCAGTTCTGAATTCAAAAAGCATTTGCCACAGTAAGAGTTATACTTGCAAACTTACAGGCAATTCTGAATTTTCTTTGCACAAGGACTGTCCAACTTTCACTGAACGTGGCTGAGCAGACTGAAGGGGATGATCTCCAAACTGATTCATGGCCTACAGATGATCAACCCCATCCACAAAGGTGCTGAGGCAATGGAACCATCAAAATAGCTGAAACATGGATACTAACACATCTTAAAAGGTATGGAAAAAATTAAAAATCACTTGAAAAAGCAAGCCAATGGCACTACATTACTCACCCTTTGAGCAAAACAATTCCTGACATAAGGTTGGATAAAGCAGCATCAGTGCCAAGGCATACATTTGAATTCTTTCAGCAATTGCATCAGAGTCAAAGAAGAACCTTTGACCCAATACTGACAAGTAAGATATTGACCATCCAGCACAGTTCTCACAAATCACCACTTGTATTCAGTAAAAAATAAATAACCGAATTTCCATATTTTCCCTGAAGTTTAAATGAATATTTTTCATAATTTTTTTGGAACAAAAACTTGACTAGAACATGTCCTTAAAATAAGTAAATTTTTGAAAAAAACACATTAATACCTATTTAACTTCAAAGAAACATCATATTTTAGGACAATGACATCTACTTTTGCTCTCCAGTTCACCTTTAAGTAAATTTATGGAATAAATGTAAAGTGACTATAAAATTTCCATAGGATTCACTCACCTTCTCCCACCAATGGTCAGCCATCTTATTTCAAGACAGGATTCACTACTAATTGAAAGAATGAGATGTTCTGGTACCACCTTACCTTGAAATGAGACTCCATCAGGCAAGAGAAATTTTTAAAACACACTAGATAAGATTCACAAGAAAAAACTGACTGAAATAAAATATTCACTTGTGTTCATAATTTTCTCATCATCATTCATTCAACAATCATTCAACCAAGGCCAATTTCTTGGTTCTGACTTAAGCACATTAGCTAAAGTATAGAAGCACAAAAAGCCTTTAGCAAAATACAGCAGAAGTCACAGTCCCACACTCTCACTGAGACAGGTTGTTAATTTGAGTTTAATAAAGTCATATATTTTTATGACACACTTCCTAACAATGCACTATGTTCAACTATTTACAGCTCAACTATTTTAGAGGTCCACTCTGTCAGTCCACTGTAATGTACAAAATCCCCAGCTCAGCTGGCTTTATATTCAGTGCATAGACTCTACTTCATGGCCTCAAAGAAAAATATGGCACAGAAGACATCCAAACTTTTCTCATCAGCAGCAAATCGTCCTTATCTTGAAAGGAAATTTAAATTATTTGAATGAGAGTAATGAGCACAGTGTAGAATAAATACAGAAAATGAAGTATCTGGTATTTTTCATTAATATCCCATGCATGTACGTATTATAGTGATAAATATGTATTTTTGTTTTTCTAAAGCTGATTAACTGTATTTAACACTGCTGTATTCATTTTCTGAGCATTCATATTTTATGAGCTGGTGAAGTTAGTGTATATTGTGATTTCCATTTTTCAAATGCTGCATCACTTCTGGGTACAGGAGAGGGCATTATGATAATAAACGAGTAAAACTTCAGTGTGTGCATGCTGTACTCTCCATTAAAGCTAAATAGAGCAGTTTGTGATACAACTGATTTGTAGTCACTGCTGTAAACAGCAGCACACTTACACAGAGTAAGTTCATTGATCAGTAGATTTATGAAACTAACACAAAAACAAAGTCCACAGAGGTACATTAAAAAAACAAAAAGAAAACAATCAGGAAGGTACAAAAGAGAAAAGGTAGGGAAGAATGGAAGTTCAAGAGAGGAAACAAAGATACTCCTGGCTTTGCACAATTGCACCAAATTACTGGTACATACTCAATTTCATAACACTATTGAGAGATAGATCTAGTTTTTTAGATTTAGGGAATTTGAAGCCAATCAGGAAAAGGACAGGCTCACTTCATATGTCAGTCTAGTCACACATTGGATCCTGATTTCAGGTTCTGTACATTATATTAGAAATAACAGATATGATACCAAAATATCCACTGACTTCCATGTGTTCTGGTCAGAAATCAAGAGCAACACAAAAGTAACTCTTATTAAGTCCAACACGGCAATTCTCAAAACCTAAAGTCAACTAACACTCTGAAAACACCCAGTCTTTGTAGGCATCGATTTTAAATACTCCTGGCTTGCACAGAGATACTCAAGTCTTCACAGCACTGAAGAGCTTTAACTGTGGCCCAGAGGACTGGCAGGAGTGGAAGTGCAAGAGGGAGGCCAGGCTTAGGCAGGCAGCCAGCAGCACTGCCCTATGGAAATGCATCAGCTGGCTTCCCTCCGTGCTCCCTGCATTACTCAAAACCTTGAACTTTGGGTGACTAAGGTCATTATTTCAAGGAGGAAACAACTTACACACCTAGCAATCAACAGCAAGGTGTGGGAAGCTACTAATAAAAGTATTAACGCTCTTAATGGCAAATAAAGTGCTTTTTCTCTCACTTTCATCTCTATAAACTGCTTGCTCTAATTCATTTTGTCTGGCTCTTCTCTGTTACTTTGTATTTCACTATTGAACAGTGAAGACCCTAAATTGTTTTAGTTAATTCTGCTGAGAACTAATATACTGTCCCATTTTATGCTCCTCCGTTACCAGCTTATTTTTGATATTTCCATTTTTATTTTATGTTTGAATGTGAAATGCAAAATTAGCAAGAGTCGTTAAAAAAACCTCATAGAGCAATATGATACTACAATAGAGTTTACTTGCTACAGTAGGCACAGAGCAGCACATAATTAACTTAGGACAAAAAAACCCAAAACTATTAACTCATATGATAATTACAGCATGACTGATGCAATAGATATAAATGCAGTGAGTAAATTATGTGAACATGACCCAAAAGGATTTGGATCCATACTAAATGAAAATACCTCATGGTGATTTACTTAACCATTCAAAGAAGAAAAGTCAGCAGTGGTAAACAAATGAGTTCACCTGTCATCTGAATGTAACAGTTTACAAGCAACTGTGAGATTATTTCCACTGTTGTTAAGAACTGAGCACACAAGAACACCACCTGCACACTCATACACAGGATTTGTTTTTCCCTCTTCCTTTTGTGCTGCTCACACTTGTGTCCCAGATAATTGTTGGCTGTTAAGTCTGAAGCAATACCAACAGATACGCTGGGCCACTGGACAGAGTGTTTTTCAGCAGAATCACGCTTGAAATGAGGATAAACCAATGCTGATTGGCACAGGAAATGGGATCATGAGACAATTTTCAATTACAATAAAAATATCTTTATTGGAAAACGTCAGCCAGAGTGGGAATATCTCTGTCCTTCTCCACGTGCCAGTATCCTACAGCTCCTGCAAAAGAAGAGAAAAGGCAGCGCATGAAACAGTAACTTAGTGTGCTCCAAGCAGCACAGAGCCAATTTTTCCACCCTGCTTACCCTTCTCCTCCGCTTCCAGCAATTACTGGCAGGACACCGGCTCTACTCATTCTAGGCAGGACACAGAAGGACAGAGAAAGATTTAGTTCACTGTCAAAACCATTGATTTTTCTATACAACTGTAGTATACATTACAAGTGCACCACTGCCACGGAACATTCATTGAGATACTTACGTTCTGCTTTCCAAATCCGTGCATCATTTACTGAAAGAGACTTGACACCTAGGTAGCACCTCCAGGCAGCAGAAGGGCAAAGCAGCCCTGATTCACTGTGGCTGCACAAATATGGCACAGATCAGGTGTTTAGAGCCTCTCCTCCTGTGTCAAGATAACCTCAACACACAGTGAACAACCTTCTACTAATAGCAACCCCCCCATCTCAAACGACAGATCCCAAGCTCTCATGGACATGTCCAGATGGTACTCACTGCTTTGAAGCCTCGTCCCAGTCCTCTCTCAATTGGAAATATGAAGTGTCACTGGCAGTCTTGTGGCAGCTGTCTGCAGCACCACCTTTGACACGTGGATCTCACCTTTGCCCTGCTAGGCTTGTTTCAGCAGTGTACAAGTTACTGTCTACATATTTTTGCATCTGGTTAGACTGCAACTGAGCCCAAACAAAGGCCAAATCTCAACACTGCAACTCATTAGCACACCGTTGTGGTGTCAGTTTTAACACCTCCTCAGGCTCAGCACAGCATTTACTTAAATACCATATTCAAAATGCAGGTTCTGAGACTGACTGGGTATAAGGTCACATTTAAATACACAGCTGTCTGCTCAGTGTTGAAGCCATCCAATTACCTGTATTTCATGATAAAAAGTGTTTAACTCTGAGGCACACCAGCTGTGCAGGACCCGAGGGCACGTGCTAATCCCAAACCAGAATGTGCACATGATCTGTGCATGTAGGGACAGCACACAGCAAAGCCCCTTTGTGAGCAGGGGAGATGCTCTGTCCTCAGCTGAAATCCAACCTGGAAGCACAAGCCTCTTCTCCCTGAGGTGCCAAAGTTCTTGAAGCTGGCACAATAAAAGAGGCTTGGCTCCCTGGCACTAAGGGATACATGGAAACTTACCTGGAGGCTTATATACAACATCCATTTTTAAGGTTTCACAAATTCCTTTCTAACCCACAGATAACACTTGGACCTTATTAGTGCCCCCCAGTCAGCAGACAGGGGAACTCAGTACACATTCACCTTGGGAGTGACAGAATAACAATCCCTATGTATCATTAGGGATGATGCACAACCCTTTCTACAGACTGATACAGACCCCACCTAATGCAACTTCCTCCTCCTCCCAACCCAGACCCCAGGAAAACAGAGAAACCCAGACCAACTCTGGCTTTCTGAACTTATCAGTACACCTTGCTACCAGTTTTTGTTTTTCAAATTTCCGTTAAGTTTCATCATGAATGATCAGGAGGTTTAATTAGAGAGAACAGCAGAAACCAAATACTAGGGAAGGTCACCAGAGTAAGTTATATATATTAAAATTATTTCATGCACCCACTTCACAGAATTACTATTTTGATAAAGCATCACAAAAGGCAATTAATGACACACATAAGTTAGCCAGACAGTAAACTTTTAAAAAAAAATACAAGTTAATCCAACCCAATTCATTGCCAATACAGAAAGTGCAGATAAACTGGGAAAAAGACATATCAAGAAAAGTAAAGATGGTAGCACAGAACCAGGAAGGTAGATAGGTTACAAACTACTTAGATAAAAATCTGTCCCTCTCAACTAAACTAGAACCATATGCCCTAAACTGAGCCAAGATGTGAGGCAGCCTGAAACTTATGCACCAGATGCACTCTGGCTTTTATTCAGGAGATGTTTTCCTAAACAGGTACAACCACTGGCAGAGCTTCCTGCAGCCCCTGAGGAACCTCTGCTCCATCCATTGCTCTTACAGCACTTAGGCATCAGCTGTTCCTGTAAAACTCTCTCTTCTGCTGCTCATGTCTCTTTTCTCTGGAGATGATAAATGACTCTTCTTCCCAGCTAAGTGAATCCCATGGAAAGTGCTCAGGGTCTAAATCCATTTCATGCCTCAGGATGCTATTGTTATTTTGCAGCATACTTAAAAAGGACAGGTATTTCATAAGGCAAACTGAAAGATGAGGTCCCAAGAGCAAAGTCTTTAGTGAATTTGGAAATGGTCCCAAGAGCAAAGTCTTTACTGAGTTTGAAAAGATAAAAACCAGAAGGAGGTAATGAAAATTTGAGGCAGGATGAAGAACAATGGGATTCAAGGAGCGATGATGATGGCAGTAAACATTCCAAGTATCAATGCCTACCAGAAGAGCCCTTCTTAGTTCTTCAGAAATTTACCAACAGAGTACAGATGAAATATTTTAAGTGCATATTGATTATCAACAATGTAATTATTAGAAATATATGGTTTCATAGTTCTGGGGGATGATTGTGATCAGAATCTCTAATTTTGTGCAAATGGGAACATTAAAACAGTGTGCCATATGATCAGAAAAAGATCTACTTATTTTATACTATTAAAAAGGAATACAGGGAAAACTGAACTTAATTTCTTTATTTTTTAAACATGTATCATTTAGAACACATACAGTTTTGCTCATGTAACTGAACATTCAGCCTCTCTTCCAGCAAGGACTGGAGCATTACAGGGTTTTATAACAGATAAGAGCTTCTACATGGTAACTAAGGCAAGCGCTGGTTATTTATTATAATTTTCTGTTTGCTGCTGCAAAACATTGAGTTTCAGAGGAAAGAGTCCAGGTTCCCAGTTTTTGAGCTGTGCAAGGACTAACGAACTTTGTCTTTTTATTTCTGGCATACATGAAAAATGCTAAGTTGTTGCACTATTGCTTATCCTGCTCATCAGCAAAAACAACATTTGCAGCTTGTAAAAATCAAAATGCATCAGTCACAGTGCATGACACAAGGTCACAGAGTCAATCTGGTTAACTGGATCAGGTATTCCCAGAGTCTTGGGTGTATGTCATCTCAGCACAATGAGGAGGCAGTGAGAATAGGCACAGTGAAAATACAGCATGCACCATCTCCAGTGGTAACAGCTGCTCAGACTACAGAAAACTGAATACATATCACATTGTAGTCATTGCAAGGAAATATGTAAAGTTTAATAGGATCCCATTCTTGAGTTACTTTATTACTCTGCTCAATTAAATGCTATTTAATGATTCAGCACTTTCAAGGTTTTATATACCATTCATACTTCATTGACTTCAGCGAAGCTCCTGATTTTTCCAAAAAAGATGAGTAGTTCTAAGGAAAAATATTAAGTTTTTGTTTAAGCCTTAAGAATAAACAAATTAAAAGTAATGACTACATGTAAAAACTGCTACATAGGTTTCCTGTAATTCATGTGTGGGGAGATTGAGATTAACACATCAAAATTGTTTGTACCATTGATACTGGTTTAACTGGTAAGCAGCCTAAGGATGAAGACTACTTCATGTTATGTCTGTATTTCCATCAAAACTGCAGTGACTTGGCTGTTGATCTTTATTGGAGCATTTTATTTCCTGCCGTATCCACCATTAATTACTGTTACAGCATAAAAGACCATCGTTCTGGATCATCAGAGTAGGAGGTGTAGGTAAGTTTCTGGAACAGTCATGTTTGTTCATGTGTTGTAGCAGGTAATTCCAATACTCACCTTTGTGTTTCATGCCTTAGCACACCTTAACTCATTCTCAGTGTAAGAAATGAGTTAAAAAGGCAACTCCCTGTCTGAGGCACTGGCTTGCAGCTCAGAACATCCACGGATGACTCTCAGGTAAGGATTTCACTCTGCAGATGGGAGAACATGCTCCAGGGCCAGCTCCACAACAGCTGCTGCCTGTTGATCCAAAGTGACCATGTTTGCTGTCACAGATATTTGTCCTCATCAACAAATTTTTCACTGGAAGAGTAAACCATTCAGCTCTGAAGTGCAGTTAACCACTTGGGTCAAAAAATGATAATGAGCTGTTGATACTTGTACCCCAATGGTCTCCAATGCTGATGATGCATTACTTAGTTTTTTCAGTGTATAAAAGCTGCTTCTTTTCATAGTGTTTTTTTTAAACAATCTCTCTTGCTCATGTACACATTACCAATGACCATCCCACTTCCCATTGACACAGAATTATTCATACAGCTCGAATATTCTCAGTTTGTAGGAACATGGTGAAAACTTCTCCTTACTTTTGTGTTGGAAATGTGAATAAAACAGCATGAACCCTCATTGGTGAAATGCTGGGCACCAAAGCAGACCAGGTGCTCTCCTCAGAGCGCTCTGCTCCCGTACGAGGAGAGGACACAGCCAAGTCTGCGCCCGCTCACAAGGAGGAAATAATTTCTGTGGTACTGAAACACATCCCCAGAGAGCTGAGGAATCAAAATGCAGAAAGCCTGAGAAAACTTACTGCAACTGAGAATGTGAAGCACAGACAGATTAAAAGACCTTGCCCAAAGCCTGTCCAGGAGATTGCATCAGAGATAGATACTGAATCAATATTGAATCAAGTGACAATCAAACACAACAGCTTTCTTTTCTTTTTTTTTGTTTTGACTTGATGCACTAGAAAGTATAAACCATTTCCTTATCACCAGAAGTTTCATAAAGCTGGACCACATATCGATGACAATACTTCAATCCACAAATGTAAGGACATAGTGTCCCTTGACCACATACTTGGCTTTCATTTAATTCAGGAGGTGTTGCACATGAATGCATCAGAACCATACATTAATTTCTATATTTGCAACATTTAAAAACAGATGTGCCACATCAATATGCCTGCCTTTGTCTCTGCTATCCATACAAACAAACAGTGTAAATCAGTATCAGCAGCAATATTAAAGTAACAGGTGTTCAAGTTCTGGAATGCACAATATTGAATATTGTACGGAACACAAAACTGACAGCACCCAGATAGGAAAGGGAGTGTGAAACCATGAGCGAGGTTACAAAATTTAGTGTAGTACATAAACTGAATGCATCATTGTTGTTCTCAAAGTACTGTTTGTGAGAGAAGGGTCCAGCAGGAGGGAGATGTCACCAGGTAATGGAAAAGCAACAGACACTGCCTCTACTGAGCACTGGAATGGGCTGCCACAGGAGCTTGTGGGGGAAAACAGTACAAACTGGTCCACAACAGGATACACAAAGTCATGGACCACAGTTCCCTAACAGGACAGTAAAAGGACTGGCTATGTATGCACACTTCACTGATCCTTGAGTCTAGGAAAAAAAAAAAAGCCAACCCCCTGAAAAAAACCAAACGTAAATGACTACACTTCTACACTTATCTACCCTCCTTGGGAAATGGACACTAAAGTGAGTGTGTAGTTTCAGTGCACATTTCATCTGTCCCTTACAGAAAAATGTTCCCACTGACATGAGGTTTCAGCTGTGTCTACCATGGAAGGAATTCAGCTTGCCCTGGCAATCCAAGTTACATGGTTTACATGGTTTTCAAACAAAATTTCTGGAAGACAATGATGAAAATGGAATTTCTAAGGCAACTGAACCCACAAATGCAATGAAAAAAAGTGTTCTCTGGATTATGTACAAACAAAGCTAAGTTCAGCACCATCTCTACACTGTTGTTTTGTCTAGCTACAAAACACTCTTTGCACTAATTGCCATTATATTCAATAGTACAGAAGTAAACTCATCGTAGAGGCTTTACAGGAGAGTCCCTAATTTGATGAGCATATTGTCACTTGAACTCTCTGTGCACAGGGTGGGGATTTCTACTTTGCTACATGTACAGCAATGATTCCATGCATGCTTACATTTCCTAAGTAAATCTTCATAAAGACTAGAGTAGGATTTAAGAAGCACAAGCATTTCACTTTTGCATACGATTCCAGGACTTGTTTTTTTTCTAGCCCACAAGAAAAAACTTCAAGCCTCATTTTAGGCTACTGTCATAATATTTTCAGGCTTGAGACACAAGATTTCATTAATTTTTATGCCATCAGGATCTGCTCCAGTATTAAATAAAAAAGTCTTGAGAGCTACTCATATGAGAGGACTACTCTGAGCCAAGATTTCAGAGACTGGCTTTAGTTCAAGCCTTAAAGAGATGTCTTTAAAAAAAGAGAGGAAACTGGAAGTCTCAAAATAAAATTCAAATCATTCAGCTTTGCCTCTTGGGTAACACTTTCCTGCTTCTTACAGAAAGGTCCCCTCTAAGCATCCCATATATCTATACTCCTTATCCTCTCCCACATATATGCTTGTCCTTCAACTTGTATGCCTCAAGACTGCTGCTCACAATTTAAGTTAAGCAGGAAAAGCAGGATATATGCAGAGCCTTTCCAGCAACCATTTCCCACTTGTCCACTAAGTCTGTGAAGACATTTGCATTGATTGCACTGGCACTTTTCAAGCCTCATACAGAGTGAAGGGAAACACAGAACTTCTGGACCTCATGAACCAGTTCCCTAGAGAGAACAAGGCTCTAGGTATGGCAGAAATTCAAAAGCAGTAGGAGAAAATCCCTGAACCTCTGGCTATCCTCTTGTTACTGCAGCCTGTCATGCAGTTAATGTTCATCACCATAGTGGTTTCTTCACAATTTATACCTAACTGGTCAACAGAATCCCCATGTTGGCACTTCAAATTGATAGATTATAAGGCTCTTACTTTTAAAATCTAAAAATTCAAGTAAAACTTAACATAGGGAAAGAGCCTATTAAAAGTAACTGTTTTGTGACTTCAATAGGAATTTGCATACTTTTTATTATTGTGTTTTCAGTCATATTTAATGGCTTATGCAAGCTGTTCTTGCACAAAGAAACATTAACTCTGTTAAGGATGTATCTCAGCTTCCCCAAGCCTGAAGATCACCAGCTGAGAGGTGATCTGTAAAGCCTGTCATTCCATGAGGCTGTGAACACACCACAGAGCTGCAGCTGAGCCAACAGAACGTCATATTTTCCTTTCCAATATTGTAAAAGCAATAATTCCCTCCTTCGTTAGCTTTTTCCTAACCAATTTTACTTTTTTTATGGAATGATGGATCTTTGACTCCTTTCTTAAAAGTATTTCTCTGATTTGAGAGAATTATTTTTTATAAGATGTTTCTTATTAAACCTAGTTAAATTTAATATTGTAATTAACAACAAATTCTTAACAAAAGAAAAAAAAAACTCATTTAGAATTTACTTTCCTTTACATGAAAAAGTTAGTAACTCTACCCTAAAATCACATACAAAATACTATTCCTCAAGATGATATGGTCACATAACTTTTATGTTATGTTTCATTAAATACCAATGAAATACTAAAACATCATTATGTAAGTTTTAAACTCCATAGCAGTGGACAAAAAAAAATTAAACCTTCTTATAATTTCAAATGTAATCGGTAAGTATAAAAGGAACCAAATCCAAAACCCAGTCAGGGAGGTCATGGGAGTCTTCCTATTAACTTCCATGTTCTTTGGACTAAGGGATCAAGATAAATATGAGCAATTGAAAAGGAGAGAAGTTAAAACTTACCCATGAATTCAATTCCTAAATGGTCTGCTATACTCATGAAAGCATGTAAAAGAAAAAAGAGAAAAGAGACAGGGATGTTAGAAACAGAGTAAAATATAAATTCACCTTGATACAGCAGTGCTGCAGAACAGTGTGGGTACAGGTCCAAAACAAAGGCACAACCCTGTCCCTCAAAGGCAATGCTAAGGTGGGAATTTAGGGCACTCTGTTCCCACGTGAAGGGACATGCATTTGGGGAAGGACATGAATGCCTTTATATTTGACTCCATGTTCAAGCCAACTACCTAAAGGGATTTCATTTTCCCATCCTCCTGAAGCTCCTCTCTCAACATGCTCACCACTGTCCTTAGTTAGACAAGGCTCTTTCATGTTCTCTGACAGGGACCAAAACCTGAAGAGATGACTGGAAGGCTTTCACTGACTTTGGCAGCTCCCACCACAGCACAGCAGCCACACTTGCTCCCAACGTGACTCCTAGCTGGTCTCTGCTGCACCACAGAAAATCTGGCAGCAGGGAAGAGCAGCCATGCTCCCAACTTGGCCATCAGACAGACAGGACGCAAGAATTTCAAGACATTTCAAAGTGAAGCGAACATTTTTACGCTTTTAGAATATTGACAGAATTACCACATGGGCTTCTAAGTATTTCAGGGCCTTTTTTTTACATGACACATTAGAGTCCTCTAAGAACTACATAGCAAGGTTAAAAGATTTTCCAACATAGCTCAACAGTTAAAACACTTCATTTTATTGCCAACTCTGGTACCTGTGACAAGATCATGGAATATTTGGGTTTCTGTTGAAAAGGCTGTGAATTCTTCACGGTTTTCACCCTTTCAATCCACCCAGGAGAAGGCAATGAGCATCAGTTTGCTCAGTTCACTTAGCATACAAATCTATGGAACAGCTGCTAAATTCTGTATGTTATTTTCATGCAGAAGGCACAATATGCACTTCAAAAGCAAAGAACACGAGATGATGGTAGATGGTATGAATACTTTATTAGTATGGTGTTAGGGAAGGCAAATGATGCAAGTTTAGTGACAAATGAATCTTTCCTTTTGAAAATACATAACTCAAAATCATACATACACGTATTCCACATAGCAATCTCCTAATCTATATTCTTGCATTCACGTACAAATACCATGTACAAAACATCCCTAGTACATTTGACAGGAATGAAAATTTTTGTAAGAATGTAGTTTTTATAAAAGCATGAAATCAGACATATCAAAAGTGCATCAAACATTACTATATTTACAGAGATTTGCAGCTTTTTTCCCTGTCTAATTTTCTGTACCTGTGAAACCTGCAAATGTTATCTACATGCAATTCACACCTTTGCATCCTTCTGTAAATAAGATAAAAATGCAGTTGAAAATTTTTTATTTGAAAAAATGATAGCAGAGATCAAAGCATCATAATCTGGTCTCCAAGGAACTCAGGATATTGACACATGGAGGAAGAGAATATAGTATCATCTTTTTAAGTCTATGTAGAACAGCTAAAAAAGCCAATCTTTCTTTCCTAACTTGGATATACACCTTCCCTATGTGTTTTCCATTTGCAGCCTACAATTCTCCCTCTGAGTTCACCAATATGGTTAAAAACCATTTCCTCAGACAGTGGATACAAAACATGCCTTTCCTTTACAAGGGTGGGGAAAAAAGCATTTCAGTTCATATTTGAGTGGCTCATACATAAGTGAGAATCAAGGATATATGGAGCCTTCCTGGGAAATATGTTCAGCTGGAGAGGGTGGGAATATGCCAGGTGATTTATTTTAAATATCTCATGTGCCTGGAAAACAACTTCAGCAACCAGTATAATATATATTGCTGACAAAGCTGATTTCCCCAGGCTACGATAAAAGGAGGTCCAAAGGGATAAACGTTTACAATGAAATATCCAAGCTGCCAATCATTGAGTGTAGCTCAACAAGCTCTGTGAGCAGCTCTTTGGGAATAGAAAACAATAGAAGACTGGCAGATGTAGCACACGCTGGCACTGGTGGTGACCATCACTGGGCCACCCCTTGGTGACCAGCCATCAGCCAGGGAATGCTCTCACTGCACTGCTGGGGAGCAAATCAGCAACCCGGAAAGCTCCAGCTTTGGAGATGGGTTTGTCCCCTCTCAACAACTGCAAGAAACTCTCCCAACAGGTCCATGGGAGAGACACAGGGCAGCAGGAAATAACCAGCAGGGGTGGTGGGGGATGTGAGCTGTGGTGGTGACCCGAGACTGAACCAAACACTAAAACGTGAATTATTGACCCTGGCAATCCATGGTGTGACAAAGGACTGCTCTATTGCTGTGCAGCCGTGCTGCACAAGTGATGAATTGCCTGCAGAGCACTTCCCTGGACACAGAAAGTGCAATGCCAAGTAATTCACCATCAAGAAATGGACTCCATTAAAAAACAAAATGCATATGAGAGCTATAAATGTGCTGAAGCATGGGCGCTGCTCCACAAGATGGGGTCATTAACCAAATAATGTGACTGTATTTTACTTCTGTTATTGTGGTTTCTTCTTTCCTTCTGGTATTGCTATGTTCTTAGAAACTAATATATTTCTCAGATAGGAAGATTATTCACTTGTATGTTTTATTTTATCAGTATTTCTCCATTTTCATCTTGATGTGGGAAAAATACTGTGCCTTATGGTCCTTGCACTATGGTAATGTGTTGCTAGTATTAAAGCCCTTTTAATTTATACTGTCTAAATACATACACACCTGTGAAAACTTGATAATGAGGACAAGAGAAAATAAATTTGCAGTCACTAATGGATTAATTTATTAGTACTTCACGAAACAACATACTGCCTTGTGTCTGGATTGTGGTTTGCTGCAACTTTTCTCGTAGTCATATTAAGACTGAACAGAAATATAAACTTAACATGTAAATCTAACTGAAAAATCTTGGACATGAAAGTGCTCATTGCAAACCTCCACAGATATTTTAATCTTTACTAAGGACAGGCTGACTTTGGCATGAAGACAGCTTTAGGAAATCAGAGCAGCAAAGTATTTTTCTCTGCAAATGAAATTTATCGCTTCAAATAAACTCATAAGAGTTGTTAAATTGTCCTTGGTAAATGATTGTCTTGAACACAAAATGCAACATGATAATATGCTGGCAACTACCTTGGGACAGCTCAAGTACTCTGAACAGATTATCTGTCTGAAAGGAACAGGGCTAAGTTTAACTTTTGAGTATTAGACCAATAAAACTTGGTCTAAAATAAAGGAAAATTCTTCCATTCATAAAGCAGCTGGATGAGGATACTACCTAAAGACACAAACTTCTGCTCTCTTATCCATTGTGCTTTATGATGTTTGGCAGCACAAGGCTGTCAACCTATTTGTATATCTAATGAAGTGAAAACCATAATCAGTTACAGGTACATATACATATATTAAACTAAAGGTTTTCTTTGAAGCATATTATTTTTGATACTTCATTTTCCACGTGAGCACACAGAATAATGGGACAAGGGATTTGAATATTCAGTAGGAAAGGTTTATTGCATCTATCTTCTCTCCTCATGGGCAAACTGGCCAATGCTCTCAGATTGTGGTTGTTTTGTTGGGATCTTTTACTATCAAAAAGAAAAAGTAACAGCATGTAATAATGTATTTTTAAAAATCTCAGTCATTAAAGAACACAAAATTTGATTTTGCTGTTTGCTTTAGAGAAATTCTAGTAATTTTTTTCTGTAATTAATTTACACAAAAGTACTCTTCAAAATGTTTGGTGGGGTTGGAAAACTAATTGAGACTGTTCAGGGGAATCAGAGACATAAAATCGAAATACTTCAACTACTGATTTTTCAAAATATCTTCACTGAAACACGTGACAGAAACTTCCCTCACTGAGACTTTTAAAACTGGATCAAACTAAATCCTGAGAATGACCTTGGATCAGCTAATACCTGGACCTTCCTTTTACCCCCTCTGATTAAGAGGACTACTAAAATTTTTCCAGACTAAAAATTTCCCTGGTAACAGGTAAGTTGTTCATTACATGTTAACTGCTCTAATAGTAAGTATACAGAATATTTTGGTAATTAGTCCCATCTATCACACAATAATGAAAATTATACATCCACACATCCCTTACAAGACACTTGGTCTGTTTTTGATGAAATTATAAATCACAGTTAAAGAAATTATAACAACTTAGAAAGAAAGAAGGCCATGAATCTATAAAAACAATTTACAATCTGCTACATTCTCAGTGTAAACAATGGAAGAACATTTACATTCCCAATTTGTATAGATGCAGTTCATTTTACTTTAAACCAAATTCAAGTCCTCAATGTATCAAAGTAAATACTGAAGACAAAATGTGAAGGCTAATTGCTTTATCCATTTATTTGTAAAAGAAAAAAAAATACAAAGGAGGGAAAACCTCTAGGCTTGCTGTGAGTATTCCTGTGGCTGTGGAAAGATTACAACACAGCCTAAGGACAGGATCCCCTCGCCCACTATTAATTCCATAACAAAGGAAAACTTGAAAAACATCCACCAAAACCTCTTGTTATATGAATTATACACAGTGCTGAATAATGGAATAAACTATTGATTTTCTTTTCCTTTGAATGACTAAAGCCTATGGCTGTGATTTTCACTGCAAAAGTGGAAAGATTGTTTTGAGCTTCTGCAAATAAAAAAAAGCAATGCTCCCATGTTCAGGTTCAAGACAACTTGGAAATTTCAACTATTTACCTCACCTGCAGCATGCAGACTCAGAGGATTAAGCTTGTCTCTTTTCTATTCATTTTTAAGATCTTAAATTATTTCTGCAGCTAATAAACGAAGTTACTTCTCTTTGAGGCACTATGTTGGGTATTAATGAAATAATGTTGGATATTAATAGTCTCACCAAGCAACATAAACAATCTCTACTGATATTCACAATACTGTAAATCAATACTGATTAACTTTTACTACTACAGCTATAAATTCAGCACAAGAAATATACATGTCTAATTTCAAATCAGTGAGTAGCCTATTGATATTATATTTTTAAGCTTATTAAACACTTGCAGAATGTATTTAAGCGTTTTATCAGATTCAGGCCAAAATGTTTATCATCAGACAAACGAAACAGTTTTATTTTTCTCTGAATAACCCATTGTTTTCAGCAATGAAATGAAAAAACAGGTAGATATATTAAATGTTGCTGCTATATGGAGACATATTTTTACTGATTTTCTTAGCATTCATAAATCAACACAAGCGTTCAACACATACAAGGACTTTAATTCATCCCAGAGTACCAGCAAGTAAACAGGATGTCCACACAAAACACTTTGTCTCCCCTCAGACAACTGGGAGATGCATTCTTACTTTGTTTGCTAAAAATGTAATCCTGTTTCTGTGAGAAGCAGTAACTACATGAAATGTAAATGAAGCTGCCTGATAGACCTCATAGCTGATGGTGACAAGGTTATTTATGAGGTTTGCTCTAAATGTATGTTGGAAATTATAAACCTGTGTGATCACTGTCAGATCATCCTCCCCTGGCACAACAAGCCTGCAGTAAACATTGCACATTACAGTCTGCTTACTTGATTACTGACATCAGCATAAGGCACCAAAACCAATGAGTCTGATAAATAATCCCAGAAAAATCAAGGTTTCTCTGATTCGATGCAGTTTTGACAGATCAGTAAATCCGTGTAAGCATCCTAATTGCAAAAAGTGTAATTTTTTTTTTTTTTATGTTCCTGTTCCTTACTAAAGCCTCTCATCTCCTGTAAAGTTTCTTTCCCACCCCTGCCTTTCCCAGCTCCACACACCACACTCATTTTATATTCCCATCTAAGAGACCAGCCCCACACACCAGGTTTTCTGATTGTGCTAAGGACTGCACAAAAACAAAACACTGATGCAGCTATGTGACATACTTCTACAATTTTGAATTTTTTTCCTGGGCTTCCACAGCAGGTATGACAATGACTGCATTTGTCTGACAGTCTCAACTGCATGGTAGGTGACTGCAGCACTGTCACAACTGAGGGACCACTGGGAGAACTGGGCCATGGAGAAATATGTTCTTCTATCCACCTGTGTCATTTCATGAACTCAATGGTTCCAGACCATGAAACCCTGCTCCAGGAGTGCACAGTGGCATCGCCCTGCCTTTATCTGCAGGAATGCTGGCAAAGGGGTTTAAATGCATTTATCTATGTTGAGCTTAGATGTTCTCTGTCACGAAGCACTTCCACTGAACTTAAGTAGCAACTGGCATGATTAGGAACACAGAGTCCTTTGGAAATGCCAACCTCTACGTTGGCCAAAGTAGTCCTTTCCCAGCTGAGTTGTGACAAGGTCTCATAAAGCTAAAGAGGAGAGGGAAGTGGAATCATATTTGCTGTCAAAACCCAAAAGCACGTTCATTACTTCCAAAACATGTGATCTGGAAAGTTTTTGGAATCGTGTATGAATTCGATTATTTATCTTGTCATAAGTGTAAAAGATTTCACTTGACTGCAGTATTCTATGAATACAATTTTATGAAACAATCCTGTTCTGGTTACACAAGTGACACAAAATGTCTGTTAAGGTGGAATAAACCTATGAGTTTCTTAGAAATTACTATAAGGATTTTTGCAGTATTATTTCCAAATGGGTGTTTGGTAATATAGGTCTGTAAAATACAACCAGCCTCACAGAAACATTAAATGAATTGCTAATAGCTCCCTCATCTTATGAACATATGACATTTAATAAACATTTTTCATGCTAAATGTTACTTTATTCCTTCCACAGATCATTAAGCTGTCCTTCACTTGCCTACTACAAGAAAATGTTTCAGATGCAATCCTGTTTACTGCTCTCTAAAGGCACAGAAAATTTCGTAGGTTTTTGTCAATTCCTTAAAACTAATTACTTTCTTCAACTTCAGGATATGGAATGTACATAATTTTGTGAAAAAAAAAACCCCACAGCTTTATTCCCTGATGTTTCAAGTAATTTAGTTCTACTGCAGTCAAAAAACAAACAGGCAGAAGCAGAGCGCAGGTATTTACACGCAGATTTTACAATATTAACTGAAGGTTTTAAAAGCTGTTCACTGTACATCTCCAATGACAAAGTTGACATATTTATTGATAGCCATCCTTTGTTGCCTAGACAGCTGGACTGAGTTTTGCAGCAAAGAATGCAAGAGACTCAGAGATGAAGGACTCAAACCCTTTTGGAAAGATGCTGGTTTTTATATGTGTTGATTTGGGAATCTACTTTTCTTTAGGAATCCAATTTTGATAGTAACAACTTAAATTTGTTGTACACTTTCTTATGTTGCTTCATTTAAAATAACTTAGGATGTAGAAAGAGAGTTACTTAAACTTACTCCAATTACTCTGTGCATGTATTTTGCACATGGTGTAAGTGGCTGCATTACTGAGCCTCATTTCCAGCAGTTCTGTGTTACAGGCTCAAAGACAATACAAGAGCATAAAGTTTTCATCATAATTTTATCAATTTTTTATCAAATTTGCTGTCTTAAGGGGAAGTATTTCTGTATGCCAGAGTCTCTTGACCCACCTTCCTGAACCATCACAAGTTTAACACCAAGGCCTCCAATGCTGTTCCAAATTTCACTGAGTCCTTTCTCTAGGAAAGCAGGCATGGAAGTGCCTTTATGCCTCAGATCCAGCTGCAGATAAGCAATCCACAAGTGTGGGGTGCTTAAAATGGTTTGATTTAAAAGAGGTTGTTCTCAGCTATGAAGATCTGCCCTATTTGGTGAAGAAGAGGAGCAGCATCACTCCTTTTTGTTATTGCTTTCAATTTCACAGGGATACATACTTGAAAGCTTTAAAGACTACTGCAGTGAACTTTATCAGAAAACACAGCCTTTGTCCAACATCTCTTACGATTCAAGGGAGGAAATACAGAATGACAGTTCATAAAAATACTCCCATTACTGTGCAATTCTCCCATGCCTGCAAAATATTTAGCAGGGAACTGACCTAGGCACATCTCTTTTTTCAATGCTAAGCCCCTCTAACAATTTTATAATTCAACTATAGCATTGTGATTTCTTTTGAAATGCTGCTGTACATTTGCTTGCTGTCACAGTGTGCAAGCCATGCACATACTCAGGACAGCTTGTTCTGCATTCATGCTCTATGTGGTGTTAAACATTACAGGGACAAAAGTTCAGGTATGTATAAGTGCTAGAGAAACTACTTTTTTTGGTTTCTTTTTGTTAACTGAAAATTTCTATCAAGACATTTTGTGCTTCCATGGAAACATTTCATTTAAAGCTGGTGAGTAAACACAGACACCTGATGTCAATATTTTGCCATATAGTGTTTTCAGATTGATAAAAAGGCTCACTGAAGGACAGACCACTTCAGTACTCAAATTTGAGTGCTCTCTCAAGTCACCTAGCAAATGCCTTTGCCAAACTCAGTCCTTTGAGGTTGGTGCACTGTAAGAGCAGCCCTAATGGAAATATACTGGCAATTGTCAGCTTGTTTATGACATCAAACCCCTCATCAGAAGATGAGAGCAGAAGAACTCTGTTCTCCTCTAAGCTGAAATGCTTTCTTGACATCTGTGGATGATTTGTTCAAGCTAATCAATACCCAGGCAGGTCTGGTGGGGAAGCACTGTGACTTGGACAAAGCTCTGCGCTGCACAGAGCACTGTGTCGGAAATGACAGACTTCTGAATGAATACTGAGATGAGTTATTTGTTGAGATGGGAAAGCTACAGAGATGAGGTATCAAGGCACCAGGGAAATGTCTCTCTTACCTGGAGCTGCAGCAGCTCTAGTGCCACTTCTATTTGACCATGGGTGCTGGCACACATGTCCTGACAGCATCAGACCAACACGTGTTTATGACCCCACTGATAGAATAACAAATAATACCATGCAGTCATGCAAATGCAATCATGGCTTTTTGCCATGCCTATCCTGCCTTGCTTATGGAAATATATTCTGCTTAGTAGTCATTAGCTAATAATGTAAACAACCAAGCAGCAGCAAAAATGAATGACAAAAAATGATTTTCCTCAGAGTCTGAGCATCTTGTGTAATTTTAGATGCAAGCCATGAATTTATGACTTCAGATGTGTAGGAAACAGTGGGAAAAAATCACTTAACTGCTTATCTGTTTGAACACTGTTAAGGGTTCAAATCCTTTACTACCATGAATACATTAGAACATTAACTACTATAAATACCCATAACAAAGATGGTCTGAAATCGTTAATGTTGGGAATGAACAATATGACTCATCCATGAGATTTAAAGCAGACAGGGCTGTGATAAAAGAATCATTAGCAGCTATCACCAGCAAAATAAAAAGCACATGATGTGCACACAACCCAGAATCACCTACAGCGAGAGCAGCAAAATGAAAGCTGCTGTTTGCCCTCATTTGTATATGGTGATGCACTGCAATTAATTGTTAGGAATATAATGTGAGAATGGTGCCAAAGGGCCCCATGTACAGAAATATTAAGCTCATGGAGTGTAACTGCCCTCTCAGAGCCTTTCAGCAAATGAACTGCCTGTGCACAGCCAGATGCAGACCAGAACCACCAGGCTGGTGCCTTGTGCTGATGCCCCCAGCCCACGTTTCTGCAGCACCCTGCACACAGAACAGCACGGGACAAGAAAGCAGCAAAGGGGGGAAAATTCATTCTACAGCCTTCATAAACACTAACCATTATTTAAATCTATGCAAAGTGAATGTGCAACTTAAGACTTCACAGAAGACTGAAAGAGCTACTCTGGCCTGTCTCCTGTGAGACACTTCAGTAAAACCTGTGCTTCAGATGATCAAAGTGCACTTGTTTTCTTTCTTCTTGTTTCATCTCCATTCCACAAACTTTAAGGTGCCTCAAAGAATTTAATAGTTCCCAATAAATCTCAGAGAACATTCCCCCATCAAAGATCTTTTTCCTTCCAGGTTTGAAACACTTTATCTTACTCTGAATTAGATCTTAACAGTATTGAGGAATACAATGTTTCCCTTATAAGACCTTACAACTAGGGCACAAATTATTTTGACAAGCAAAAACAGGGCAAAAGGAAAGTTTGTATTCTTTTCCACTACAACAAACTAGAGATGTCAGCAAGTAAATTAGTTTTGTAGGATAGTCTAGAAAATGGAAATAAAATAAAGTAATGCTATAACCTGCTTAGATTTGTAGATTATTTTTTAATGGTTTGTTTCAAATCAGTAGGACTTTGCTCAGAGCAAAATTGTGAGCTGAAGTCACAACTTTTAGCTCCTCTTTGGGCTATTCCACTTTTATAAACCACTGATGTGGAAAGAAGATCTCTCTTTTTACATGCTTGGCTCCACCTCTGCACCTTCCCTTCACACTTTGAGCAAATCTTGAGCTCTGCAAATGGGTGAGGCAGCAGAGCAGGAACCATGTGAGAACTTCTGTGAGAGCTGAGCAAGGACGACTCCAGAGCAGGGCACAGAAATCCCCAGGCACGGCTAAAATACATCAACGTCTGTCCCTGTGCTGTGCAAAGCACTTACATTGCCAAAAAGTAAATACAAACCAATACAGAAAACATCTGTTTTGGTTTTTTTTTTTATTTTTCTTATCATTGGTAGAACCAGGGGTATGGAGATCACTTTTACATGAGAGGTAAATGAATTTTGAACTAAAGTCTGTACAAGAGGAAAATGAGTGAACGCTACAAGAGCTTCAACTTACAAAGTCTTTGGATAACGTGCTACCCACATGAAATAGGATTTCCCCCTTAAAATGTCCAACTCTGAGAAATTACACATGTATATGGTCACGAAGTAAGAATTATTGCATCTCACATGTAAATTCCAGCAGAATCTCTAGAATACTACAAGCTATTTCTAGCAGAAGCACAGGATACTGTATTGAAAGGTCTTACCTTTTTAGCAACTCAAAACCAAAGGAGTATGGGACCCAAAAAGAAGAAAATGCTTGCAAATTACAAAAGAAATACATAATATATAAGCATATCAGAAGAAAAACAAGAAATCCTGCTATCTATGAACATTTTTATTTTTTTTGCTAGATGAAACTGCATTGTAAATTCATTCATTTAGGAATACAGTTACATTGACAATAAGGTGAGTTAAATGGACCTGCACTTTATCTGCCAACACAGCCTGCTAAATTGAGGCAAAAACTGGCAAGTGACCTCACAACTGACAAGACCATGGCTGCTGTGCTGCAATCCTCCATGAAAAACTCAATTCTTTTCGCAGTGGCATTTTTACAGAGGAAATAGTTATAAAAGTGTGAAACACTGTAATATGCTCACAAGGCTCAATATAGTGAAAGGAAAAGAGACAAAAACGCACTTCTGCTGTGATTTATACTCAAGAGCTGGAATTTCGGGTAGCGAATAAGATCAGCGGGAAAATTAACCTAAGAGATGGGGAAAAGGTGCCAAAGTTTAGCAGCACAATTTTCCAGCCTCTGCTCCAAACCCCACTGAAGCAGAATTGCTGCTGACCTGAGATGAAAGCTATGATTTCACAGCAAGCTTTGGGAAGCTGAGTGTGCTAAACTGAGTATCATCAATTCCATACATTTTTTTTATTCTATTTTGCCTGCATATGGTTTCAAAACCAGGAAGTCCAGCTGCCACCTCTTTTTTTTTAGCTACACATCTATCTTACTGTTACACTGGTGGCAGGGTTGCAAAGGGGATATAAAAGTGTTATAACCAGTAAGAAAGACAAGTCCCCTTACAATGGCATGGAGATTCCAGTCAGCCTAAGGTTGGTGTTCAGTGAGTAGACTCCACCTGCATCACTCTAACCAAATTCATTAATCAGATTGCCAAGGTAATTTTGCTTTGGAACATGGCTGGGTCAGAAAACAGTGCTCTAGAATATTCTACTGATCCACATATTTCCTTTTCCAGAATATTTAAAGAACGAGAAATATTGCTTTTCCAAGGAGCTGCAAGGCTCCTTGCCTTGCAAGTATTGTCTGTATTTTGTGGGACTCTGGCTGCATATCTTCCCAGTCAGCTGATCCACTCATCACATTTACCAGAAGCAGTCATTTTCCCTAGAATGCTGTACAGAATAACAATCTCATCCTGCTGCTTCCTCAGTCCATTAATTCAAATATGGTCTGAAATCTGTGTGAAAAAAGGGGACTGGATTTCTGATTAAGCTGGCAACGGCAGCAGCAGAAACAGGTATTTACATTGCAGAGCAGCTTTATAAAGGATCAGTAAATACCCTGGTATCAATGAATAAGTACTTCCTACTTTGCTACAAAACCATTACCTCTACCCAGCACGCAGATAAAAATTAAGTTCTTTTTCTCCAGGCATGTTTGTGAAGAATTCAGCAGCTTGTAGTACCAGAGAACGCTGTCAGCAGTAGCAACACTGTTCCTTCAAAGGAAAACAGCTGTCCATGGCAAACTGCTGTCCCCTTTTTATTCTGCAGCTGTGCACTGCATATAACTAACTTTCAAGAATATTTTAAGCTGAAAACCTGCTGTCTCTATTTTTCATTTACCAAATACACTTCCCATTGAGGATTAGAGATTTTTTTTCCCCTTAAATAAAACAGAAAAGAGAGCTTAACACATGATTAAAGCCAAACTTAGGCACCCAAATACCTTTGTAAAAGATCTCAATACCTTTACATTTGTAAAACAAAGTTGAAGTCACTTTCAAGCTAGAAACCAGTCATCTTAGATTCATACCTCTTAAGTGCAATTGAAAACTTTATTTCTTTGGGGTAACATCTAGACTGTGGGGACAAGTGATTCCTGCACCAAGCCTCACATTCACATGTTCAGCCAGACTGAAGTAGGAGTACCTGCAAGCAGCTATTGGTGCATGGAAGAACAGCCATGCAGGAATTGTCACAGCCTTGTGCTCTTGCAGCTGGCTCTTCCCTGACATTGCTGCTCCTGCTCCTGCCAGGTACTTCAGGTCAGCTTTCAGACACTTATATTTGCTCTGAAACATCCATTTTGCCTAGATGTCTACTCCTACTTTTGCCAAACAGCTGCATTTGCAGAAAACTCGCAGAGCACCAAGAGCTGGAGTCTGTACTCTCATAGGGGAAATTTCTTTGGAGATCCAGCAACTGCAGAAGGCAAAAGGCAGCTCATCTGAGCCCCGTGTATATATCATATTATGCTGCCCAGCTGAGGTCTTAAACCCATTTTAAGCTCCAAGGTGTGGAACCTGATTTTTCTAATGTCTAAGAATTTTCCTTTTGTTTTCAGTCTAAATTCACACTGCACCAACTTAAACCCATTCATTATTGCACAAACATTATCTTTCAGCTTCAATCATTCTTATATTTCCTTTATACTTATCCACTCGGCGTATTTATAGACCCAATGACATCTCTGACATATTTTCCAGGCCATCATTCCATACAGCTGCAATTTCCTGACAGGCATTGGAACATCTATCAATTACTGTATTGGATCAGCAATATTTCACTCAAAAAATGGCATTCAAATACTTCTTAAAAAAACTGATCACTCCTTCCACCACCACCTCCTACATTCCTATAAAATATACCATCTTAAAAAGATCAAAAAATATATCATGTACCTATTGCTGCTGTCAGAATCACCAGACACAAAACAAAAACCTCCATCCATTAAGCAGCATCAAGGAGGTAACATGCTATGTCTAGAGCCTTTGAGTCAGACCCCTCATGGGACAGGAGAACACAAGAGCTGCTCTCCAAAGTGCAAGTTCACCCAAAGAGCTGCAGCCAGGTCTGTGCTGGCTGGCACAGCTGCTTGTCCCACTGCCAGTCCAGCTGTGAGAAAACTGTCACAACGAAGCAGAAGATTTTCCTTAAATCCCTTCTGCCTAAGAAGGAAATTTCTGCCCCACTAGCTAGATTTTATCTCGAATTATAAAGCAGAGAGAACGTAAGAGAGAAAATGTGTTCCCATCATATTTGTGTGACAACTTACAGATAAAGTGTATCAAAACAGTTTAAAATCTAACTCTTTTCTATAACCAAGTTCTGCACCGAGGAACAATTTTTAGAATAAAAATATTTTGGTTTTAGAAAGGAATATAAAATTCAAGACAGAGGTCTTAAGATTGCACTTCTTTAAAAACAACTTTTAAAAAATCAGGTTGTGGTAATTACAGGTTATGTACACACAGAGTCACACAAGAAATGCAGTCATATGCTGTGCTTTTCTCTGTCTTTTGTGTAGGTGCTAAACACTGCTGCACAGACATTATAACACAAATACTTAAATTTTTTTTGTCATTTTTTCTAACGCTGTTTAAATTGCTTGAACAACTTACAATAGAAATTTTGATGTCTCGCTGACTTCTCTTTCCTGTTCAGTCTGTAACTGCAGTGAGTTTAAATATATGCAGAGTAATTACATAGGAGTTGGTAAATACTTGCCTAACAATGGTCACGGTACCTGAAGAAATGCTTGCTGAAGAATTAATATGAGTTGAGGCCTGCAACACAAACCTTCTTTCTAGAAGATAATCTCAGTCAGTGGTAGAGTCATTCACATACAAATCTCTAATAAGTGTCTGAAGACAGACAGTTATGACAATTGCCATAAAAAAGGCACACAGCTCTAGTCTGCCTGACTTGAAGTCAGTAGCACTGTGGTGGAGCCTGATTAGCTGCTCTGCAATTGCACATTTTCATTTTCTTACAGCCCATTAGGCTGCTTTTAACAAAATTAAACACACTGCAGGGCAAAATAACCAAGTAAACCAAAACAAAACACTTACACTGTTTATAAACATTTTCTTAAGAAATTGCCATTTTGAGGATAAATGTTTCTCTCTTTAGCAAACTACAGATCATTTCTCCCAGCTCCTGTCTTTGGACATCCCCAGAAGCGGGATGAGGGAGAGCAGACTATTTCTATGAAATGCATTCACCAAAAATACATCACATCTAACTGGGCACAAGTAAAGAAAATACATGTACACTACAAGGGAAAACTAACCATAACAATAGTAATACAAATCAAACTCCACCATGATGAATAAGATGAATCAGATTAATTAGCATCCATCTCAGCCAAGTTAATGTTAGAGGATGCTACAGCTTTGCATCCCATGGCCCAAAGCCTGCACTTTGTGCTCCTGTTCATTTTTGTATAAAATTCCACACATTGGAACGTGGCTTCCCATGTTTTTACAGGTGATGGCAGGGGAAAGGTGGCAGTGGCATTTTAAGTGAAGTTGCAGTGCCAGGATGCTCTGCCACGACCTCACTCCTGCTTCAAGGGGGAACAGCAAACATGTCAAACATGAGAATGGACACCACACCCTGTGCCTGGCCTTGGCAGGCACTGTCCCACTCCTACTGGGAATGCTGAGGAAGCAGAACTGGAAGACACTCAGTAATGGGCAGCAGAAGGTGCTGGTACCAGCAGATAAAGCTGATTTGTGTGTGCTGGTCCTTCCTTTGAAGGGAGTGTGTAATGTAGCTGGAAAAGATGCTATTTGTGATGGAAAGGTAAAATCCTTGCAGTTGTTCTGGATTGCAGTTTACTGTTAAATGGTGTATTTTAGTGCATTTTCATCTTAGAAAAAGAGACCGACTGCTTATATTTTTTTTCTCAAGTAATGCCATGAAGAAATATAATTTGCCTTTTAATAGAAATGTCAAGGACCCATTCCCTCCAATTTATTATATAGATTTTTAAATCCCATACAAAAATGTTATAACTTTAATTGGAAAAGACAGCATGACAGCATAATTTTATACAACTGGTTACAATTATTACAATAGCAGCTTCCACAGAGCTCTCAGTGATTTTTCAAGAGCATTTTCAAGCATAAAGTGTGAGTTAGGAAAAAAAATAGTAATTTGCTACAGCTGTGCAAAGTGTATTAAGGAAATCAATCAGCAGTGACAAAGATATTTAGAAATGAGAGATATTTTGCCCATCTGAGATCGCAACTGTAAGATTTGGTGACATTAATAGGTTTTTTTTTTAATGGCCAGATTAAATAAAGCATTATATTTTAGCTCAGATATATGGCACATAGAAAAGGGCAGACAAACGGGTTAGAAAACTATTCTGGTTGTTTTTTTCACTTCAGGGGAGAGTGAGATCAATATGACAGAGTATGAGCCTAGGAAAAAATGATGACAAAAGGCACCTCTCTGGCAGCCTTAGTGCTAGAGTTGTGAACAATCTCCTTCTGTTCAGAGAAGAGAATTTGCTCCTTCTTTTGTAACAATAACTGCATCAAAGATACCCAAGTATTGCCAGCTTGTTTTCCTAACTCCTAATTTGACAGAGTGTTCAGTTCTGGCTAAGCCCTTGAGTCAAAACTAATATTATTATTACATGCAGCAGACACAAAGCCTTTATTTAACAAATGATGCAGAATGGAGACTTACATGGAAGACTAGAAAATCAAGCAAACTTATTTCCTAAAGGGCATGTTGAACATGGATACCAAAGGGAGGTTTGAGAGCATAAGGGCAATAATAGAACAGAACACTTTACTTAATTAGACAATAATGAAAAAAGCTTATTAGGGAGGTTTAACACACTCACAGAGGAGTCTATAGAAGACAGCAACCCAGTTCTTTTCCTGAAGTGATTTTATAGTGACAAAAGTTCTGCAGATTCATTATGCTCTAGATTTATTCTTTATTTACTTTTGAAGATATTCTCACGGGCCTGAACACCCCTTTTTGACCTTGAACCTTGTGCTTTTGTCATTAGATTTCTGACGCACTCCAACCAGGTCAGAATAATGCAATAAGGACAGGCTGTAAAGAAACTGGGCTGTGAATAATACGTGTAAATTATGTTGGAAAGGGACCTGTGAGAGCTCCACCTGTGAGGGTGGAAGATGGACAAAATTGCTTTTCTTCTTCAGGCAGAGGGGCAGGCATACCCATATTTATACAAGCAGGCAAATTAATTGGCTTTTGCTGAGCTCTGTGCTGCTGCAGCTAAACTTCAGCTTCCACAACCTGACCTACATAATCTCAAATTTGCTTGGGTATTTCCTCATTCAGCCACAAGACAGCACAGAACACAGCAAACTGCAGAAAGGATCTTGGGAAGTCATACAGCCCCATATGAAATAAATTTCTTGTGAGCAAATTAAAACTTCATAAAATATCTTCACAGCACAAAATTAATCAGTCTAACCATAAATTGCTGGATTAAAACTTATATAATACAGTCAGAAAACTGGTATAATAATTTAAAAGTACTGTCAATGGCAATTAGCAATAAGCATCGAAGTTATGGGACACTCCATATTCAAGTGCTTTGCAGCAACATTTATATTTATACACAGACAGCCTTCTTTTTCTCTGCTGTACTCATTTTCAGTCTCCTAATTTTCGTGCTATACTCAGACTAGGAAAAGCCTGTAAGTTACCCTGCCATATGAAAGATACAAGTTTATTTTACTTTAATTTAAATGTTTATTTTAGATTGCCTACTCTGAAAATGGCCAAAAATTAGCAACCACAGTAGGTTTGATAGGAAAGAAGTCTCATGAAAGCAGAACTTCTATAAAGTGTTGGTTGAGCTTCGGGCTCTGTCACATTTGCAGGATTTGCAGAAACAGTCTCAATGCACGTATGTAAATTAAGGACAAATTCCAGGAACATTCTGTATAGTTTTGGGGGTCTAATGTTCCTCCATAACCCTGAGCAATCTATGAAATCTTCGAGTAACAGTCCCTCTTCTTATGCCAACCAGATGCTGGAAAGGGAATCAGATACAAACACTGATATCTCACCAAGCAGTTTTCATCTTACCCTCTCTCCATTATCAGCTTTCCAGACCAGTGTTTGTTCTCAGATATCCACCACCAAGATAACTAAACCAAGGCAAACACTAAAAGTATCACTTGGGATTCAAAAGAGAGAGAAAGACCTCCCAGCCCTAAAACTATGTATGAAAATGTATAGCAGCCATTAATTTATTTCTGGGCATTTCAGAGGCATTAAGCTCATTTTCACACAGTCCAAGTATAATTAAAAAAAAATACTTAAGAAATATAGGAGCCTAAATATTAAAGACATATAGGAACCTAAATATTATTAAATATCGACAGGTGCCAAAAGTCCTCTAATAATTTTGCACTTTATCTTTACGTTTGCATGTGAGATTTTGCATTCTTACAGAGCAGGCACATTGTTTTACTTTCAAATACTGATGCAGCTGCTGCTACCTAAGGCTTGAGAGATTTATGGATAATAACACAAGTGCAAAATAAAAGAGTACATTTGGATGCATATCAAACAGAAGCTGCATCAGTCAATCAAACAAGGACAACAGATTCAAGTCTATAGATAACTGTGAAACAAAATAAAATTCCTCAGACAGACCAACTTCTTCAGAAAAAAACATTGTGCATTTCCCAGTACTGACATGGATAACGTAGTATTTTTCTCCTTGACCAGAGCATGCCACAGAATTAGCTTTCTAAGCCAACGTGTGTTGAAGAAGAAAAGAACAGCCATTCTTCTGAATTGCTATCAATAAAAAAAAGTAGCAACCATATCAGTCAGCTTGTGTAACAATAAACACCAGATATGTATCAATGTCAGGATCTCAGCACATGCCACTGTGCACACAAAACATCCTCAGTTCATTCACACAGTCACAGTTTCAGGATGCACACACTGCTGCTTCCCAGTCTCTTCACTTATTCTGACATATAATTTTTACAGTGTAAATACCACACTCTGCCCAAATGAGAATCCCTCTGTGTATGCCTTTTTTGTCGTGAACAAGAGACCAAAATAAAGGATCAAAGTAGTCCCACTCAAACATGACAACTTCATGCAGCTGCCTTTTAGTCTTTATCAATCAAAACCACTGAAATTAAAATAATGGTATAGAGGAGAGCTTTGGATTGAATTCTTGATTGGAAATCTGTACCAAAAGCCAGCCTTGTCTGAACTCAGCTCTCATTACCAGCTCTGGCAGTAAATGGCATTGTGAGTTTTCCATGGACCAGGGAGGAGCAGATATAAATCAGGGCACCCTGTGGTCATCACCTAGGGATTAACATTCCTGTGCATTGATCAAGCAGCTCTGTCTGTTCTAACTTTTCTTTCACTTCTAGCTTTTTATGGCCAGCAATTTAAGAGACTCAGCAATCTCAGAGCATCCCAAAGTCCCTGTTCAGCAATGTGCCTGACCCCAGGGCCAGATCCTGACCGTGAGCCCAAGGCAGCAATAGCAGACAGGGCTCTGCAGACCTGAACACCGAGTCTGATCCCATCCATCACACTGAGAATTACTTTCCATCTGCTCCTCCTGGCCTTCCACCCGTGCTGCTCCTGTCTTACACAATTAAACCTCCACAAAACTCTCCTTAAAACATATTCCCTGACTTGGTTTTGTGGTTTTTTTGAGCCAATCATGTACTGCTGAAATATTTATCTACTCCTACCACATAAAATAATCCGCTGGTAAGGAATTTTGTGTAAAGAATAAAATAGGATGTGGTTAGGCAGTAATATTAATTCATTCTCTGATCACATCTTGTTCCCAACCCCATCCTCCTAAAGAATCTCTTAGCTAATACCTACTACACTACATTTACTACTTTTTTAAACTTTGCTATTGTTCTTGGCAATAATATTTCCTTTGCTGCTGCTCCTCCCTGCTGCTCAGACAGGCCATCTGCCATCCTGCTCTCCAAACTATCTGTCAGCTCCAGTCTCTGGAGGCACTAAAGGATATTATAGGCGTGAATTACGTTCCTATTGTTCTTCCTGTATTTTGGGTTGAGGACAGTGCTATGTTGTAATGAGACTGCAGAGAAAAAGCAAAAGCCCACAGCAGCTAGCACAGAAGGTACATGTCATAAATTTTCTATGTGCACTTCCTATCTCTTAAAACAAACTTCAAATTCTCCCCTGGCAATCAACTTTAAATGGTTTTCAGCACATGTAGATGTTAAGCAAAGGATTCCAACTTATACACATTATAATGGTTTTCTCCCTAAAACTGACCAATTTTCACTAAGCAAAGCAGGCAATTTTTTTTCAGTGAAAAACGTGTAGATGATACTCAGATTAATCAAACTGGAGAATCTTTGGAGTGATTTTAGTGGAGCAATTCTAAGGATTGAAGCCCTGACAGGCAACTTGTCAGTCAATGAAGGGTTGTTGAATGGAATGTACATTGTAAAGACGAGCTGTGTTTATGTCAGCACATGAGAAGGAATATTTATATATAAAAGATCAAAATGGGAAGAACTCAGCCTGGTTGTTCCAAACCACTTGATTTAGAGTCATGACTGGAAGGCAAGGAAGATCAAGCCACTTTTAATACCTTTTTATTTTCGACCCCTCAAAACATGAGTAATTTTTATTTTAAGGTTTGAATAACTCTCATTCTCATCTCAGCAAATCTTATTCTGACTTTAAGCTTCAGGAATTTTCATTTTTAGGACAAACTCACCTGGGAAGCTAAAACTCACAGGAGAATTCCAGGTTTTATTCTGGGCAAGCAAAGGCTCATTTAGAATTCATTTTAGCAAGTCTCTTCACTTGAGCAAAAACTAATTGCACAGTACATAGAAAAAAAAAAACTTTAAAACAACAACAACAGCAATGAAAAAAACTCTAACAAAAGCTCATATTTTTTTTTTTTAAATGTCATCCACCTTATCCATCTTGAAGGTGCTGTACAGCAGGGGAGTCTAGAAAGATCTGAATTTTGTGTAACATAAGAGGTTAACTATTAAAATTCTGCTGAGTTTTAGAAAGATCTTATAAATACTGAGCACTATTGACCCAAGAGATAGACTGCTAATGTTCCATTCACTTGAGATATCGCTAAAGCATCCCAAATTAAAACCTATTAACTAAGGTCTAAACTAACCAAGGCCTAGTTCAACCTAGCCCAAGACTAAATATATGTACACAGTCTAAATATTTATATATATAAATTTTTTCTTGCCACTTTTCTTTTCTTTTTTAGTTTTCTCTTATGGTTAAAAATAAAAAGAAATAGAAAAATAATTTCATTTTCATGTGTGCTGAATTCCAGTAGTCAGCTTCGTGATGCTTCCAAGTCACTGAGTTCAGCTGAGCATTTCAGGGCTTGTGATGTTTTGCCAACACTGCAGGGTCGATGTCCCTGCTCTCAGTGCAGATCTGCAGACACTGAACAGTCTCCCTGTACTAAGGAGCAGACAGACATTGAGCAGCTATGACTTTGAGTTTTCCTCAGGTTGTCTTACTGGAGCTTCTTAAATAGTTAGAAGATTTAATTTTCTCTACATATCACCTTATAACATCGAAATTTGGCTTTTGCTTAATTTGCCATATTCTAATTAGCCTCTGATGGAGCAGGAAAATATATCTTGGCCACTTACTACACAGAAAAGTTAAGGTTATCTTTATTCATACATATGCAGGGTGGTGTGAAAAATCAGGTGGAGTCTTTGCTGCTTTCACAGCAACTTCTGGTAAAAGCTTTCTGACTAATGCAGGATTGAGAAGCCCTGGAGGGAGAAACAGGTTACCCTGAATGTACCTTCAAAGGCACAGAATGCTCATGAAACAAGAACCAACAGAAATGGGTCATGATCTCCCCAAGCAGATGCATCTCTATATCTAGCAACCACTATTATAAGTTGTTGACACCTTAAGAAAGTGTCCTTATCACCACCCCAGCTGGGCCCAATTCGTCATTTTCTACTTACCAACTCATGTAGCAACATTGCCCCAAAGAATCACACAACCACTAAACTGTTTACTTTGGAAAAGACCTCCAAGATGGAGTCCAACCACCAAGCCAACACTGTCAAGTCCACTGCTACACCGTGTCCCCAAGTGCCACCTCCAGATGGCTTTTTAACACCTCCAGGGATGGTGACTCCACCACTTCCCTGGACAGCCTGCTCCAATGCCTGACCACTCCTCTGGGGAAGAAACTTTTCCTAATATCCCACCTAAACCTCTCCTGTTGCAACAGAGGCCATTTCCTCTTGTGTTGTCATGTGCTATTTGGAAGAAGAGACCAACCCCACCTGTCTACAGCCCCTTTTCAGGTCTCTCCTGAGCTCTCCTTTCTCCAGGCTTTAGTCACCATGTTTCCAATGCCTATAAAATGAATAATAAATTACTGAGAATGGCATTGGTAAGCAGTATTTTTACTTGGAGTTCTCCAGACATCTACATATATGGCTTAACCCAGTTTCTTCTGAAATAAATAATTTTTCTCCAGAACTGTACAGATTGTATTTTAAGGCCTTAAATGCATTTAAATCTTGGAATATTTACTGAATGTTAAACAAATCCTGACCACAAGGGTTGCTTAGAACATGGAGACTGATAAAAACAGTAAATGAACTTGGCATTAATTAGAGACCAAACTGTCAGACAGCTAGATCAGACTGGAACACACAGTCTTCACAGAAACAAAAATACCTTTAGCTTTTATATATTAACATATATTTATATTTACAACTGCTAATCTCCACAGACAGAATTCCTTCAAAAGGACACTCTTCCCCTGTCAGTGCACTGCATTGTCTGCCAGATGCAGATGGAGCCACTCAGGGGCAGCTCCTCCATCAGCAGGAGCCAGGCTCCTACATTAGAGCTGCCCAGCTTCTAGAAAAAGGCTTTTCAGAAGGACTCACAAAACCCAGAGTTTAAAATGCACTAGGTCATCTCATTACCAAGAAAATGGTAAATTAATGATGTAAACCACAAATTAATGCAAATAATTCAGCTGGATGCTTCAAAACTGCTCAATTATCTTTTATTTGAGTATTTATCTTGAGAAATGATACTCACCAGTAGTTTTTTTTCAGGATCAAGACCTAAGTCTGTATCATTTTGTAACTCGGTAACATTTTGTAAACTCTAGCACCTTCTACAATATAGATAAGCATTAAGGCAAAATTCTGTGTTGTGCTCTGTCTAGGGTAGGGCTATACTGTAAAAATTCACATTTCACTACAGTAGAAATTTCAAGTTTACCAACTCACCACTAGGGCTAGCTGGGAAATAACAGAAAAAGCTCAGTCTTTCTCTTCCAGGAAAAAAATCTACAACCACAAACCCAAAAAAAGACACTGACTGACCCACTCCCTTTTCTGTGCTGTGATCTAGGCATTCACCTGCAAGAGAGCAGAATCAGGTCAAGGACTTGAACCTGTGTTTCACCTGTCATGGACAAGTATTCAGTTGTCTGCTAATTCTGGGCTTTTTTTTCCTGTACCAGATAAGTTTCCTTCTGAACCTGAAAAAGCTTTCACAATAAAAGCACTGTCGAGACACATAAAAAAGTCTGTATTGAAAATGCAAGCATTTTTTCAAGAAAAATTCAGTTTTACTAAAAGAAAACAAAACAAGAATCCAAGTTAAATTTAGATGCTGCTTTTCACAAGAAGCCCACACACTGGATATTTTCTCTCGATAAGCATCAGGTATTAACCTCTCCCTGTATCCAACTCCTTTGGAAACAAAGTTAAATGTGGACATCTGTTAATTGTAAACATTTAAAGAACATTTTGGATACTAAATTGAACTGCAAATGATATTTTTTTTAATCCATTATGGAACGAAAATAAACATTTTAAGTAAGGAAGAAAGGAAAGCCTAAATGAGACAGAGCAGACAGGCTGTAAAAAGTTTTTTTGTGATTAAGACATTCAGCTGGAAGAATGGAAACACAGGACTCAAATCTTGGTGTCAGAGAGGGAGTAAAGGCCACATAGAGTGACAGTGTGGAAAGGAATCACAGCAAAAGCACATGGCAAATATTGAGTGGCAACAAAGACCAGCAGAGAGAGAAGACTCACTAACAGAAATATAATTCAGATACTGAAGGAAAAAGCCCCTCACAAATGCTAAGGGACACAGTAGATATGTTTGTATAGAAGGTAAAAGATGAAAAATTCAAACAAATTGGTGTCTTAGCAACATATATAGTTCACTCAAATCTGGCTATCTCAGCTGAGGTGTTTAGGTGGCTGGGGAAGACAAGGTCAAAGAGCAGAATGACTTGCAGAAAGGCAATGGGCACTGACAGGCAGGGCTTTGCCTGTTACTTGTCCTGTGTTTCAGTACCATTTTCTTTGTATGACCATCCAGAGCTGGGTTGTCAAACCTGTTACTCAGGCTGTGTGCAGAAGTCACAAGAGAAATTTTCTGTTTCCCAGGCCCCTTATTAACTTGTGACTGTTGATGGCACCAAACAATTGTACTTCTTCTCTACAGCAAACAGGTTCTTGCAGTAAGAGCAGAGAGCCAGGAGCCCCGAGAGCAGGGTGCCCTCTGAAAAGGCTGGAAGATAATCTGGTCCTCCAGACACAGTCACATCAAGAATTGACTCTTCAAGTCTGCTCTTTGGTTCACTTCTGGCACAACACTGATCCGGTTTGTCTTTAAGAAATTCCTGCCATAAGTAAATTTGTCACTGAAGAAAACAAACACATATGCTCATGGCTGGCAGTTTTGACTCCCTCATGGTCAATACCAAACCCACTAGAAAACAGTATACATGGCATAAAAGTCAGGTGAAGACGATGCAAAACTGAAGGATTCATTAACAAAAGCTTAACAGTCCCAGTGAGATCAAGATTCTATAATTTGATCTTTCTGATCCATGAAATAATAGTTACATAAATTGCTGGGTTTGCACAGTGAAGTTTTAACCAGAAGCTATTCCCTGTTGCTAAATGTGTTTTATGTTAGGCCTAAGAAATGAGCCTGGAAATGCCTTCAGGAGTCTCAGCACTATTTTTATTCTTAGCAAAAGATTATAACTTTGATGTGGTAATCAAATTCACAGTAATACTGACCCGTAGTGTTTTCAGTAAAATTGCCATTCTCATGGGCAGGTATGTACATAAACACATTGCCCTCACAGAATCTGGTCATCACAGCAACACAGAGCACTTACTGCTTTAATTTTGAATGATACTTTTTCCTGGTTTTCCTTCATGAGCAGAGATCGTTCAAATTAGCTGAATCAACACTGATAGAAGCTCTAAGTGAAGTGAAAAGTCTAACAACAATAACTGCCTTAATGAGCATCCTCGTAGTGGAGTAAGGACTTAATGCAAAGAGTGAAGATAGCTAAGAGCACAGAGGCTCTTCTGAGGTATTCATTTTGGGAAGATGATCAGCACACTCAGCAGAAACTCTCTTGGAAGAAACTTTAGCTCTCGTGGATGAGCCTTAATGGTTTTACTCTCAAGACAGTGCTTGTGTGTTGGACTGATCACGAGATTTCTGCTTCTGCAGTGCAGAATTTTCTTCCCGCTGTTCAGTACTTAAAGTCATAAAACTGCACTCTGGACAGGACAGATAACAATATGAGGAACCCCACAGCTCCAGGATATATTGCCCCGCACTACTGCATTTTTTTTACTATAATAATTTAATGTAGAACACTCACAGGAGATGGCAAAACGTTCAATTCAGACTGAGATTTAACACAGACACATTCAAAGACCTAGGATTAACTGCCAATGAGGGAAATCCATCTCTTTTCTTCATGTGTCCTTACTAGCTCCTGCAACAGGCAATGACACCTTAAAGAAACCCATACCATGCCATCTCAACCAACCATGAAGAATTTAATGCCAGAAGTGTGATGTAAAGCGAAACAGTATTGCTAAAGTAAGATCCTCTTGGGCAACTGAGTAGCTAATTTACAAAGACAAGAATTCAACAAAATGAATGCTTTTCAGCTAAGTTACAGTTGTGTTTTGTGCAGTTCTCCTGTATGTCATTTCATGGCCAATCTTTCCTTATACTTTTCTCCCTGAGCATGAAGAACTGTGGTCACTGCACAGCTGAATTTTCCTCTTAGTAGGTCTGAAAATGTGATCTGAAAAGTCAGTGATTGACTGCACCTTATCCATCCAGGCAAAATCAGGGAAGTCCTCCTGAAAAACCGTGGGAGATTGACACCAACAGTAACACGTTGTCAGCAGAGGAGTACACAAGTCAGAAAAGTTAGTTACTTAGGGTAACAGTCGAAATTAGAGGCTTCCAGGGTGTCACAGAACATTGACTTCAACTATATTTGTACTTGCAGCTTTCCAGACACGGAATGGCCAACAGCAGATTTAGGAAATCATAACGTGTTTGTAAGGGGGATAGGAGGAGCTGCTGTTCCAGAGGCCCATCACTTCAGAAGGTGCCTGTTTCGGGAGAGCTGCACCTCCTCTCACGGAGCCCCGGGATGCTGCGGATGGCAGGGAACGGGAACAGCGATTCCCAACCGCGCTCCTTAAACCCTGACACCTCCTCTCACAGCCTCCATCTGCTGGGCTCTGTGTCACAAACCCCAGCTCGGCCGTCAGATGGTAAACCTCCCTAAAATACAAGCGCAAAAATCACTACACAAAGACGCAGAAGCTCTGTGAGCAGACACAAGCGCCACATTCCACAGACGGATGGCAGCTTGGGAAGGCGGCTCTCAAACTCCTCTGCACGAGGTGCCCCTCGCTTCCTTTCTCATTTGTAGCCACTGTGGCTCACAGAAAGACATGCTGATGAAAACTTCCTGTTGGCTGCGATTTGTATTGCTAGAGATCCCGTTTTCTCTCTTCCTTGGGATTTGTACTGACTCAACGTAAAATGAATTGTTCAATTTCATTGATTTCATTGATTTCATGGATCCTTCCACATGCAATTTTTAAGGAAGAAGGAAACAAGTGGTTTTGAGGTTTATTTAGAGGGTTTTTTCCCTGTTGCCAAAGATGCTGCATTTGCTCTATTCCAGCTGCTTTGTAAGAATGTCTACAGAGATGCAGTCTGCATAAGCTGAATTCCAGAAGAGGATCTATGGCCTAAAAGTCATGGCAGAATCATTGAATACTTCAAATTAAAAGTTTTGAAAATAAAACAATGTTGAGTAACCAGATGTCAATGCATTCTTGTCTTCCAGGAGAAGAGATGAACAGAGAAGAATAAGAAACTAATTCTCCTTTAAAACTAATGAAAAGATTTTGGTCAAATTCAGATTGAATTTTTCTATATTTCCAAATAAACCTGTATGACTTCTTATTTCAATGCTATTTTAGCTAATTCCTAATTAAGGATCTATATGTATTTAGTAAAGGATGGCATGTAATTTAAAACTGAAATATTAAATGGAAATAAACTGTAACCCCCCCTACAAATATTTCCAGAAAGAAAGCCAGAAGGTGTAGGGAGTAGTTGTGCAAATCCACAGGGGCTTAAAACCTTTTCTTTTCTAAGACTAATTAAGCCACAAAATTCAGACTTAGATCAAGATTTCAAAGTTCTTTCTGGGATTAAATTAGTCCCATGTTACATCTGTCTAAGAAGGACTTGCCCTCCACAAAACTCAGATATCCACCTCTGGGTAGTCTCCTACTCCTAACTGCCTCTATTTCCATGCAGCCTTTGAAGTCTGTCCAACAGCAAAATCTTATTTTCTCCTATGCCTTCTAGAAATCAAAAAAGGAGAAAAAAAGAAAATTCATTAGAAACTTTGACAAATTCCAAGAAGTTAAGTAGAATTGACAAAAAAAAAAAAGATATTTGGGCCCGAGAAAATCAGTCATTCAGTAAGGGGCACAAGTTTAATTTGATGAAGTCAAATGATTTGAAAATATATTTCAGAGGTATTTCACAATGGTGGCATCCTTTATCCTCTATTTAAGAAGAGTCCCTTTGCAAAACACCTTTTTGGTATCCAGTGCAGTAGCACAGAATTCAAAGTCAGCTCTGCTTAAAGCAGGAGGCTGAACTTTTCTGAGTTCTTCAGACTTCTCGTTCAACATAAATTATCCTATGATCTTACATATACAAAACTAGATAGGGGGAATAAAAAATAAAAGGAAACACCTAAGATTTTTGCTGATTTTCTTGGGGAGCTTTTTTGAGAGTGTTAGCGTAGGGGTCTTGGGACTTTGGATACATTTTTGGAAAGATGTTTTTTTCATTTGTAACGTAGCTATAGTTGTTTTTCTTATCTACAGTTCCAGTCTTCCAGAAGAGGGAGTTTGATCCTTTGCTACAGAAAGAAGTAATCTAAGGATGAGCAACTGCAGGTTCCAGACATGACACTTGCAGGTTTCTCTTTGATGAGATTCAAAGAGAAACATGTGTGCCATGTTGTCACAGGTTAAAGTGTCATAAGACCACAGGCTATAGCTCCCTCAGTAGGAAGAAGACTTTTGACATTTGAAAAAGCCAGTTTAACAAACCTAAGCTTAACAACATGGAAACCAAGAGAAAAAAAAAAAAATCAAAGCTGAAATGAAGCATTTAAACGAAGCACAAAATTGACACATTTTGACGTAAGCTCTGGAAGCTGAAAAGTCTTGAAATGCTCAGGGCAGGGATGCTAAACAAACCCTGTTTCCAGTGGCTGGTTCACACCAATTACAAATGGCTTACAGTGAAGTATGATCAGATTACAGAAGAAATTACATGATGGGGTTGACTGCAACAGCAGGAGCGTGGCTTGGTGACCTATAAGCTTTCCAGCTCACTTTTATTCTTCTAGGAAATAATGCATTTATTCTGCAGAAGGACTGGATAACATTCCCAGTATTTCACAGGGGATCCCTCTTTACTGAAGCTTCTGAATCAAACGGGACAACTTGAATGATAACATGGTAAGTACAAAATTAATACTGAACATTATAAAATTGAAATACAGATTTTGCATAGAAAAGTAGCTTTCAATGCTGAGAACAATATACCTGCATGTAAAATGCAGCAATTTAGGAAAATGAGGTAATGTGATAAACTCATTTTCAGTGCTTTGTTCCCCACAGTCAAACCTTTAAAGGTTTTACTTTGCCTCAGTACAAAATACTACAAGAAATATCTATGGCCTACATACAACTTACCTTTCAGGACTTACTGGGCCAGGCAGGTCTACTCCAGAGCACTACAAAGGATAGTACAGGAGTACATTTCTACAATTTATGTAGTAAATAAGCTCCCAATCCTATAGATATACATAGGGCTAGAGAAAAATTTTGTGCACATGAAATTGTATGAAGGTTGTACTTAAAATGCTGAAAATATAAGTGTTCCACCATTGCTATTAGCTGTATTTATAGAGGAGTTAGCCCAGACAAAGAAAGCTGAAGTAACATTCTAAATATACTCCTGTCCCCTTCTTCCAGCATGTGACTGCTGTTTCTGCTCTTTTTGTCCCATTATTATTTCATCCACATAATGGAGAAGCTGACTGAGAATGTTCAGGGACTTCTCCTGCACAGTGTTAGCACACTGCCAGATTTCCTCCTCTTGACAGAGACTGTGAGCCTGGGAGGCTTTGCCATGCAGCCTTTTCCCCTATTGGTGACATTATTAATTTTGTTAGGTTCCCATGTGTCTGAGGCTCCCACGGTTTAGGCAAGTTTCTCTCATGTTCCAAGAGTACCAAACTGCTCACACTGCTTGTGTTTGGATTGTTTTGGATTATTTTTCAACAACTTTCTGTTATAGCCAGAAAACCTTGTTAAGAGTAGAGTTATTAAGGGAAGTGGAAGCTGGTACACCTGTGATACTTAGAGGTCTGGTCAAAGAGCCTGTGCCTGGGAGCATTTTGACATTTGTGTGCTGTGCATGGTCTTTTCTTAGGGCTTTAATCCTATCTTTGAGCTGAAGGAAGGTAGCAGGTGGCAGATCTGACTGCAAAAAGCCATGGATGCCAATTCAGGAACTCTGAAACACCATCAGGTAGTTTCAAGAGTATTTCCTGAAAACAGAATCTTAAACACCTTAACCAGCTGGTTGAATTAAACTACATGTCCATGATCTAGCATGCATTAATCCATATTATGTATTATATAATTTGTATTAATATCTGTGATGTAGTCAAGACCTGCCTAACATACGCCTAGAATGAGGTATGAAGCTGGTGTTAAAAATATTGCAGAGCCATAACACGCTATTTTTCACTATGCAAATAATATGCAGATAATAGCTACACTGAACAAACTTGGTTTGTTTTAGCAGGCTATTTAAAAAAAAACAGCTCAAGAAAACAAGGACCAAAAAAATCAAAATGCTTTGGCCCATGTACACAAGTAACGATTTTGTAACAAAATCATTGCTATTTACCAACTGACTGAGGTGCAGATTTACTTCCCAGTCATGACAAGGGTTTATTCTGAAAATATAACCTGTGGTATCACAGGCAAGGTAAGACAAAAACATTGCTTCAGTTTTTCCTGCATGCAAAGTTCAAATAAGCTAAATGTTAGCAGATGTGTCATCAGCAGCACATTCACTACCAGGAACACCCTGCTGGACTTGTTCATAAAGCCTGACTGACACCAGGCAGGGCTGGCTACATGCAGCCCAGACAAAAGAGCCCTCAATCGCATTTTTCTGCTTTTGGAAATTTAGTGTTGCATTTAAAAAAATCTCTTCTTTCTGAAGCCACCTCCAAATTCACCCTTCAGCCATTCTCTTTCTAATCCAAACACATTCAGCCACAAACCTAAGTTTGGCAGTGCAAACCCAGAGCCTTTGAAGATGATAACACTGTGCTTGACTACTGTGTGAAATACTTTTTACACTCCTCAGGTTATGCAAATAGCAAATATTTCTGCCACTGAGTGCTACTTATCATCGTGGTATTATTTTTTTTCTCTCTCCAGAAGGAAAAGAACTACATTACTGATTTAACTCCTGAACAAAACCTTGTCACTGTCCAGCTGCAGCAGAAAGTTCAATTATCTTCCTTCTAGGCTCAACATCCTCAGAACAAGTGCACGAGCACCCACATCCACAGAGATATATCACATTATGCCAACACACAGAAACGGACCTGAACTGGACCTGTCCTTTTCTCTTTTGAAAACAGATGAGGCTCAAATATAAGTGAAATTTCAAAACTGACTAGAAATATACCTAACTCCTGTTAACCTTTTGCATTCATACCAAAAGAGAGGCTCCTGCCAGGCCATGGGTGTGTCCAGTGGATCCACGACAATGTCAAGCCAAAGCCCTCTCTCCTTGCCTACTCTAAATAATATAATTTTGAAAGAAAACCTCAAAAAAATTAAAAAAAAAAGCTTTTATTTTCAGAAGGTGTAAAAAGGATGTTTCAGCATAACTTAGCTCACTGAGCAGGATCATGTGGCTGAAAAATGCTCTGGAAACAAAGCCAGAACTCAACCATGGTAAGCATCTCTCAGTAAAGAGAAGCAAGTCTGTGCAACCAACACAAAGAAAGAAACAACAATACTGTCTGCACCAGATAAACACTATGGGGCTTTTGGTCTTGTTAGATGCAGCTTAATCTGTGAGCCTTTTTGGGGCTTTGTGTTGTATCTGCATGGATTTAACCTCCACTCTTGAGAGAGTAAAGCCAGAGACTCCTGTGAAAACCAGGTCAGACAGGTACCACCCTGTCCTGTTGTTAATAAACTGTCCTTTCCCACATTTTTAGGATACAAACCACCTTTTTCTTTGACATATATACAGCTTCTATATTGACACATGCACATAAAACTTGGCTGAGGTAAAATCTGCCTGTTCACTACAAGCTCTGCACTTCACCATTAAAGGTCAAGCTAAGGAGAAAATAAACCAAACACAAAGCAGACTGTAATGGGAGCTCCACAACACAGAACTACAAAGCAACAGGTGCCTTTGGAAACAGGTTTTCACACGGAAAAGCACAAAAAAATAAATTAAAAAGCACAAAGACTAGGAAAACAAGCACTGTTCTTCAAAAAACAAAACAAAACAACTCAAATCTACTTTTAAAGAGCACCTGAAACCAGAAGACTTAATATGTTACAGTTTCCAAGTATATGAACAAAACCAAGAGATTGGATATGACCCTTTGTTGTACGTCACTTCATTAAAAAATGTAAAATGAGTATAATTAAATGGATTCACCTTAAAAAAGTTAATATTGGATAATATTTTTAACAGAGTTTTATCACTCAAGAGAATTTAGAAAGGGAAACAGTGGAGTAAGAGACAATATATGCAGATATTATTCTGACATTTAATGGCCAGTATAATAGAAAGTTACTTTTTCTCCACATTACTACCTGAAAGTACGCCTTTATTATTTGTGCAAATAGACAAAAAAATCACTTGTCAAAGCCAAAAATAATTAACTTTCATGTAAACTGGTATAAAGTGTTTCCAAGGAGATTATAATTTCTTCAGTGCCAAACAATGTGCATTTCTTTCCTTTTGAAGGAACCACTTTGCACTCTATACTGGGTTTCCTTTCAGACTACTTAATTTTATTTGTTGTTGAGTCAAAAGCAGCGAATCGCAAACGTTTTGGCTCTAAGCAGGGACAGCATTCTCATTGCAAACCATGAGGAATCACATTCCCTGATGGACTGCCCTGCTCGTGTTCTGCAGGAGCACGAAGGGTGACGTGGCTTTATGGCATGTTTGGGCACAGAGCTGCGGTGGCCCATGGCACAGCCTGTCTGACTACAGGCAAAGGGTCATCTCACACGGCACGAGCAGCCTCCGAACAGAGGAGAATCGGAAATAGAAGAAAAACGTTTGACGTACTTGGATCTGACAAGATTGAGTCGGTTTTCGGCAAAAATTGGTCACAGCGGACTCCTTGGTAGCCCTCTTTGCACCTGGGGAAAAGGGGATAAATGACAAACATACGCATGCGGCAGTGAAAGGTTAATTGCAAGGCACCAAACCAACCCTGCCAACACCGCGAGGGCCTCGCGGAGCTACACTATGAAAGTTATTTCCACTATAACGGGAGCATGGTCATTACTGGAACACAATGGAAGCAGGTAAAATCATCTGGATTTAAAAAAACAACATTGCCCCTCAAACCTTTTGATTATTATAGGAACTATTAAAATAAACACTGTTTTAGCATAACCGTTCTTTTAAATATCAATTTGGTGAAACAACCAAAGGAAAAAAACCTGTATAAAATACACATTGCAAATAAACTCTTTAGGTAACATAGCACTTTATAAAGCTTCCATACTGTGCAAACCATGAGACAGACAACTTATCTAGTCTGAAAAAGCAGGGAACAGATAGCTAGACATTAATTTTAATACCAGTTTATACTGTGCTTAAAAGAGAAAATGATAGCCATCATCAGGCATTGTTTGCAAGCAGGAAGTTTAAGATGCCTGTGAGATTAGATTTTAAAGCACATAAACCAGAATACCCTCCTTCCACAACAAACAAGAACTGGTTTTGACTGAGATTGTAATACTATTATTTATCTTGAAGCCTTACTTTGAAGAAATTCCATTTACTGCTTTTGAACTGTTCTCAGAAGTCTCATTTCAACTAAGTGTATCAGAATCAGATCTTTAATTATTTATTCGTCAAGCAGTTCTTCAGAGGAAAGTGATGGACACTTTAATTATAAATGATAGCAACAGGGATTCCTTATCTCCCAAAGCTCTTGCACATCACATAAGCAATATGCTCAAATCAGCATCACCACCTTTCATTAGGGTTGACAACTGCAGCTTGAATGATGTGATAATGTCAGGAGAAGAAGTTATCTGCTCCTTCACAGTGGTTTTACTCAGGCTACCTCTAAGTGTTGCATTTTAATACGCTTTTGGTTTAATAAATTAATGCTTCAATGAGAAATGCCTCTCACCAGTGCTGACTCAGGGTTCAGTAAGAACAATTGTGAGCAAATATGTAAATTATACTCCCATCAGGTCAAAAAATGTAGTAAAAATCTACAGTAAGAAAAAGATTTTAAACCCCCATACATATATTATTTAAAAACCTCCCTTTTGGCCTTTCTCCCTGATGGATATGAGGTACTACTTTGGAGATCAGCTTCCTCCCAGTACTTGCCTATCTATAAAATAATTGACTTGAAAGAACTGTTCAGGTTTTGTTTCATTCAGATCCCATGACAGTGGTCATAAATTATCGGCCAAGGAAAAAATGTTCTATTAATTAAAACTGTCCACTAGTCAGAAAAACTGAAGAAGGCCACACAGACACTATTACATGCATCTTTTGCCACTGATTATGAAACATTAGAAGCTGCTTCACATCAAAAAGAAACTCTTCTTCACAGTCTTGAGAGGAGTTGGCTGGCAGACCTCATACCAAAGCTTAAGTACAACCTGCACTGGTGGGGATTCTTGCCTTTCTATGAGCATTTTCTATTAACTTTTTGACACACGTTTGCACCTGCCTTGGTTATAAATACCGTATTACAGACTTAAAACCCTCTATCCTAAACTGTTTGTCATAAAAGCATGTGAGGAGAGAGTCACAGAGTGGTATCTCCTGGAAGTGCTTTAAAAACTTAGTCTTCTTGTTCCTTTAACAAATTCTTTTTTAAATCCATGAAAGCAAATAATAGCAATAACTGCTCTGCCATTATGACACCCAAATGCAAACTTTTGCACGTTAAGTTGTTAAGCCTTGCAGAATATACATTTGACAGTTATAATGCTACAATATGATAAAAGTTGATCATGTTGTGGCATCCCATAATCCCAGCTAAAGCATCTGCCATCTGTCCTAAATAGGCAGATGTGATATGCACACATGCTGCGCATTGGTATCACACCTCTATGAAAGAAGGCACAACAATCCACTGCACAAAACCCTATTAAAACAGCACTGTGGTGACACAAACAGAAGTTCAGGGAAGTCCAAATGAGGTCACTCAGTATCGCCATATGCAGTGTGAATGATCAAATACATATTTATGGATGCATTAAAAAAGCCATGAGTTATCAGAGAAACCTTGAGAAATGCTTAGGTTCAGCTCATGGTTTCAGAAATGACCACTTGATTCTGAGACAAACAAATATTTATTAGAGATACTGTAAAAAAGCAAACAAACAAAAAACCCACCAAAAAAACCAAAACAAAACAAAAAAAACCCCCAAAACAACAACACAAAAAATCCCCCCCAAAACCACAACCTAATAAGATATTGCTTGTAATAAAGCAAAAGCTCTGATCTGCATGTGGGACCCCTGCAGCAAAGGCTGGAAAGGACAGCCTAAGATCTATTCCAGCACCAGGAATGGCTCCTCTGCTGAAGCACTGCACTGTATCAGCAGGCTGGGGCTTAAGTGCACACCATGGCAAAGGCGTCTAATAATGGTGTTAATTGCAGCTTCTTTGCAAAATAAATATGAAAAGGGAATTCTCTATTTTGCATTCAGATTTTCACCCAAATGAGTGTGTCTGTCTAGGCTCTTAATCAAAAATATCAATAGGATTATGCTGTAAGAATGGAATTATTTAAATCCTTCTGATTAAATGGTATGAAAAGGGAAACAGGTAAAGCTAATCTGCAGGTGCTAAAATGCTTGCAAACAGCATATCCCTAAGTGGTAAGTGCTGAATGCAACTAACATTATTTCATCATGTCTTCTTCACATCTTTTTTTGGCTATGTACTTTCCTAGATGATTTTTTAAGGTCACCAGTAACAAACTGCATTGTGCATTGCACGTTGTGAAGTCAGCCACAATGACCTCTGTGTGAAAACACGCCAGAAACACATCTCTCATTCTGCGTGAGAAGGCTCTGCTTCCTTTCTACTTAAGCACATTTGCACCTAAGTATTAAAAAGTAAGTAAAGTATGAGACTTTATTCATTCTTTCATACTTTTTGCTGAAGTTAAATAGTACTAATACATGTATGTTCTAGTCAAAGAGATCACAGACATTTTCCGTGGATATTTTCCAGAACTGTTTCTTGTATGAACTTGTGGAGCCAAGGGAGATTTCAAACAGATGACTGTGTCACTCACAAGACTCACACAGCACTCCAATTTCCTAGGTTTCAGGTTGGATACATTTGAAAAACTAAAGTGACTGGGGGTGAGGGTGGGGAACATCGCACAGTAAGCAAAGATTAAGAATAAAATATATTTAAGACAACGGAAAGGGAAGAAAGAGAACCTACTTAGAAGACTTAGGGTAGGACATAAAACTTATGGCCAATAATCCAGTACTATCATGACTTACATTTTCCCCAAACACTTCCATACGGAGCTCCAAATCCCTATTAAGCCTAAATAATTAGTTCTCAAGGAACAGCAATGTGCACATAGCAGGAAAGGGAATGGCACCAGAAAACTGCAGAGGCTATGAATGATGGCTGTGAATCTCCAATCCTTTCCTCCCCCGCTGTGATATCCATCCATCTGAAATGGAAACAATTCTCCTTCTGTCCCCAGTGGGGTGATCACATTGCCTCTGACCATGTGAAGAAGTGTGCAGAAAATAGCTTCTCTGCACAAAGTCCAGAATTTGGCAAACAAAATATATGAGCTCATCTCAAATGAAAATTTTGAAAACGACAGTTGGCATCTCAAGGACAAACTACAACAGAAGAGAAAGCTTTAGGACTGTACACCAGGAAAATAAGCATGTCCTAGGCCATAGGTGATTTGTGACATAAAAAAATAAAACACCTTAATAGCGCAGTGCCCAAAAGATTAACTTATATGAACCTTTAATCTGATTCTAGTCTTATAAACAGGAGTAATCCAATTTGAAAGATGGAATTAATAGCACCTATGAAAAATGAAATTTAATTTTTGCAGTGAATCCAAATCAACACACATTTCCTTCCCCTTGTAAAACTGCAAATTGGCAGTCTCAAAGATGACATTAATTAGAATGATCCATCTCAGTGGATCAGTTGCAAATTATTTTCTCCTGACACCATTATAGCCACTGTACTAACATTCAGATGCCAATAAGAGAACATACTGCAGCTCTTATTCATTCTCTGAGAAATCCAAGATCATGATACAGAAATATTCTAATGGTCTATAAATTTTGATCAAGTATTTTCTTTTCACACAGAGAATGCAATACTCTTTATCCTGGGTCAGAGAGACAGTTATACTATAAAACTACCATAGCAAGACATGACATTATATAGGACATTGGGCTGTTCCACAGTCTAGCCTGAAATATGCTGTAAATAATGAAAAATAATTCCTTTGCTCTGCAGGTAACCTAAATATAGATTTTCATGCCTACAATGAGAATCACCTTAACTGGAATACACAGAAATTTATTATTAGGATCGTTATTAGGTGAAGATTTCATTCAAAAGGGAAAAAAATAATCTTAACAGTGAGGGTCAGACATGATATCTTTTCATTTAACACATGTAGCCAGTCTAAGCAAAAAAGAAGCTTCCTTGGTTCCACAGATCAGGCCACAAAATCACGAGTGAGAACACTGTGCTCAAAGCCAGAAAGAAAATGAACCCTTCATGTAAATCAATAGTTTGCAGTCTGCTGGTCAGGCACCCACCTGACATGCAAGCTTCACATTCAGTTTTGGGTGTGAAAATGAAGCATTAGAGACTCAAAGCCAAGTTTTCTACATTGCATTGATCATTTGAGTGTTATCTATTCTGAGAAGGACAGATGTTGTCTGTGCACAACATATAACCTACTAACTGAAATTAAACTAAATTCAATATAAACACATAATAAATACACTAAATTAAAGTGAAATGAATGCATGGCATTAAGAAGAACAAACTAGGGATCCCATAAGGAACTGGCTAAAGACATTCTGCTTCTTCAAAAGACTTGTGAATCCCTTCAGATGGGAAGGCCTGAACAATAACCCAGGACACTCACCCTCCTCCTATTCTCCTTTTAGTTTTTCTTTTGTAAAAGTTAATTTAAGATAATCCTCACAACAGAGAGGCTACCTACTGTATAATAAAGGTTTCATACCAGGGTTTGAACACACTTGATTTTGTTAAGACCTTGCAATCTATTATGTGATTGAATTAAGATACATATCTATCTATCTGCCTTTGCTTTTCTTTCCTTAAAGAAATAGTACAGTTCTTACAGAACGGACAGCATCAACTTTAAAAGGAAAACAAAAAAATCCACTTGTCTGTCAGTTTTCTTTAAAAATGTCGTAACTATTAAAAATAAGTAGAGCAAGTAACCAGAAAGGAAATTACCTTGAAAAGGCAGACAAAGAATAGTAAAAAAAGTTGTTGGTTTTTTTTTCTTTGCATTATTTTCTGTTGAACCAGGCTAGCTGAAACACTCTAGCATCATGGAGAAATTACAGTCACACTTTTAAAAAATCGCATTTATGATTGGTACAATTCACTGTATTTTTCAGTATGTAAATTGTCAGTGCAGCTCTCTGAAACAGGGAAGGACTGTTTTGCTCCTGGAGTAGATGGCATAAAGAGTGCAGGTCACAGCTACAAAACCCTGAGACATTGCCCAGATTTAGATAATAAAACTTTCAGCTAAATTGTTGACTCCAGTGTTTCAGGATTCTTAAGCCTTGGAGAAACTAAATGGGGACACTTTAGTAAATCCTCTGTAGGAACCACTGAACTAAATGAGGCTTTTAACATTTGAAAAGGAGTTATGTGGATTTGACTTAAATGCCTCATCCATAATTATGCTGGAACTACTGAATTATCATTCCTCTCCTGATATAGATGGTCTGCCTTCTTTGTCTTTCCTAAAAGGTAGGTCGTAAAAAGAAATAAAATTAACCAGGTATGTTAGTAAAGCCACTCAAGCCATCCGGACCTATGACAGCACCTGAACTAATGATAATTTCCCTTCCCTCAACAACAGACCAATCTTCTTTAAATTGAAGGTGTTCCCTCACAAAAATAAAGAAAGAAGAAAGTTTCATATTTTTAATCAATGCACATAGCCTAAGCAGAATTGTTACATAATTGTTCCAGACTACTGAATTCACATTAAACTCTGGTTAGGTTTTGTATCCAAAGGTATATAAATATATTAGCAATAGTTACCTGGTATCAAATTCATTTGTGGCATATCCACACGTAGATAAACAGTTCAGACTCATGCATGGGCTTTATGCTTTTCAAGGGATAAGAAATACCTTCACCATCTGCCTTAATCTCCTTAACAACAAACTTTCATCTGTAAACCGCAAAAAACCTTAGAAACTGTCTGTGACTATCACCTAATAAACCAAATGTTTAACCAACTAACTGAGCAATCATTTCTTTGCTGTTTTGAGTTTAACCAACCAGAAAAAGTGAAAAGCTTTGATGAGGATTTTCCACAAGACACCTCTGTGATCAATGATTTACTACAGATGATAAATGAATATAGTCTTTCATTATGTATGGCATTCATCAGCCATGAGAAAGATTTTGAATAAATGGAAAGTGATTTCATGCCATATTCAAAGCCTTACACAGCTAAGGCACAGATGAAAGCCACATTCAAAACTTGAAAAAACAAATGAAAATGAGACCCTTGCTTTATATTATGACTGCCCAAGATTGCCATCTTTATAAATAAAAACCCTTCAAAACACTTCTTGAAAGCATCTGCCAGAGACTGGACTTAGGTAGGAAACAAAACCCAAGAAATCAATAAAAAAGGACTAAAAGATGTAAGATTTATATTTGATACCATGGTGCTCAGTGCCCTTCAAGAGGCCATTTGTTAAAGATGGCAATTATAACAACAAATGAGGTAATTGTAAGGAGAGGTGCAAACTCACTCCTAAGTAGCTTAACAGGTTTGCTGGATGTGTCTCTTCACACTTTCCTCCCCAAAAATACAAGCCCAACATTAAAATCTTTTGCTACCAGCTGCTTAATAAAATTAACAGAGCCCTGGACATTTTTCAAAAACTGCCAAATACATTTTTCACTTTATTACATTGAATATTTCCCAATTCAAAAGTAAGACCAAAAAATACTCAGAGAAATTAATTTTTTTGTTTCAAGCCCAAGCTAGAAGTACAATGGATTCTTTGCTTATCATGGCAAAGGCATGCAAGATTTCCAACCCGGCCCTGCAGAATCCAGACCATTTTTCAAATTGCAGCAAAAATTTTTATGTAATTTTTTGGACAAAATTTGGAATACACACAAGGAATTCAGAGGCTTTTCTAATAACAACATCTACATTAAATACTGCTTGTCACAGACTCCTCTCCTAAAAAGCTCAAGGTCACATCAAGCCAGTGTTTACCTACAGTGACAGAATGCCTCTGCCAGGAACTCAAAACCCCTCATTCATTCAGTGAGCTATTTGCTTTGTACCTGGTTTTTTACCTGTTTTGAAAAAAATAATTGGAGCCACTCAGGGGTGTCAGTTAAAATATCCTAAACTACTACCAGATGGTCTACACAAGCAATGCCCTCTGACTTTATGGCAGGAGATAAACATGCCTCTGCTACTGTATTTTCTGTGGTCTGCACACATTGCATTTCAGAGGTAAGAACAATTTGACATGCATTGTAATTGCCTACCGAAGTTTAAATACAGGAACATTTTGCAGAATAATCCTTCCTTAGCATACTAATGATCATTTAGAACCCAGAGGAAGAATAGTTCTAAAATTCAAACAGGCCACTCTCTGGAGAGCTATAAAATTGCTGACTAAAAAACTAAAAATCTTTAAAGTTGCCCTATTATACAGTAAGGCTTGTGTAGAATTTTTTTTTTTTTCTGAAAACTATGTATCATAATGACATTATGGCATATGTATCACTATACAGATTTAGTCTTCTGAAGGAGTTTCTTGTTTGACTTTAAAGAACCTACACTATAAAAAAGTACTAGTACATAAAAAAGTACTTCTTGAGACTATGGAGTCAAGTGGCTTTGTCCACAAGTTATTAATGCAACACAAGGAAGTTTCACCAAGGTATTTGTAATTTTGTAGAGTTTGGATGAGCATGTTTCAGACTACGGGAAATAATCCTTGATTACAAATGGTACCAGACCCATCAGTGACATTATTATTTATTTGTGCAAATGGAAACTTTTTTCCAATGGAAAACTAGAAATGTGGGTTTTTTCTTCATAAGATAAAATTATGCACAAAAAAGAAGTGTTCACAAAAGGTCCTACTACATTTGAATGAACAATTTTCATCTCTTCTCAATACTTTTTGTAAAAGAAGGCAGTTGCATGAGAAGCCACCCATGCCAAGCTCTGCCACCACCTGCCAAGCCCAACAAAAAAAGAGAACTTTGAGGATTGGAATATTATAAATAACAGTAACTCCAATAGGTAGCACAGATTTGACATGCTTGCTGCCAGAACATACTGGTCATACATACAAGAGTCTTGCTTGATTCCATTTTCAAAATAATGGCAGGAGAAAGCAACAATCAGGAAAGTCATTATATGTCCCATTTAAGATCATTTTGTGAATTAGAATTAGTCTCTGACAAGACATCCCTATGAAATCTGATGAATACATTTGCTTCTCTTGAATTCCTAATCATAAATCAACTGAACTGAACTCAGCTATGTGTCCCTGATAATTCTGTTCTGAATTCAGGTGAAAGAAAGGCAGCAGTGTTCACACTGCCTGTAGACAGTGCTAGCAAATCCTTCCCATCACATACACACAAAAGGAGCAGAACAGGTCATTCTGATTGTATTCATTCTTATTTCAAAGGAACTAATTTCTAAAGACTAAAACCTTTAGAAGAAAAAAGGCAGAGGTTGCCAGCTCAGCAGCTCTGCTCCAGGCGCCACCCCACTCTCCTCCTGTGTGACCTTCAGCCTGTGACTGAACAGCACCATCCCTCCCAGTGCTGCTGGAACAGCAGTGCCAGAAGACCAGCACAGCCCTCCCTGTGGCTGGAATTTTGTGAGGTGAAATCATCAAGAGACATGCAATAACGGTGGCAGTGTAAACACCAAAGCCATGCAGGCAATAAAATAAATATACCTTTGTAATTTTCTGCAGAAAGCAGAAATCATGTATTGTCAAGCTCACTTATTCATTATGTTTTTCTTCAGAGAAAAATTACTGCGAATTTTTATAAAGTGAAGCTATGTTAATGAAACATGCATTAAACATTGATTACAAGGAAAATTAAGATATTCTAATTTTCTTTTTAAGATTGAGCTTCTAAAATATTGATATACCAAGTAACAAAAAAGCAAGTCTTGGCATTTCCATCCACTGTCATGCAGGATATGAGACCCTTTCTAGAAACAGGATATAAAGTGTGTTTTGAAGCAAAGAATAGAAACTTCCTGGCTCTGACTGGACTAGAGTTCATTTTTTTCATAGTAGCTGCTACAGAGCTACATTTTGGATTTGTGCTGGAAGCAGTGCTGATAATACACTTATGTATGTATGATAATGCACTCCGGGATGGTTTCCTTACTGCTGAGCAGCGTTTGCTCAGTGTAACGAGGCCTTTTCTGCTTCTCACAATGTCCCAAAACCGAGGAGAGGCTGGGGGTGCACAAGGAGCTAGGAGAGGACACAGCCAGGACAGCCGGCCCCAAACGACCTCAGGGACCACATGCTGTCAGCAACATAAAAAAGAGAAGAGGAGAAGAAGGAAGAGGGTGACATGAGAGTGATGATTTGAGTCTGTCTTGCCCAGCCATCTCCTGCTAGGCATGGCTGAACACCTGCCTGAGGATGGGAAGTGGTGAATTCATTCCTTGTTTTGCTTTGCTCATGTGCAGGGCTTTTGCTTTCCCTATTAAACTGGCTTTTCTTCCACCCACAAGTTTCCTTCCTCTTCCCCTTTCAATTCCCATCCCATCACTGAGGGAAAAGCAGCAGCTGCAAAGTGCAACAGTCTGGGGTTAAACCACGACAAACAAGCGAGAGGAGAACAAGGCAAACAAGTGGGGAGGAGAGCCTTGTGTCAGTGACCCCTGAGGCTGGATGGTGGCTATCAGCCAAAGCACACTCATGCCAAGGCCAGGATGGCACATTATCCACACGTGCTCAGCTTCACGAGTTTTAGTAGTCTTTGTTAGGGCCTTAATGCCAGTAGTGCCACAGGAGATTCGGAGGAAAGACTCGGCAGAGAACTCGGGGCTGCTGGAAAAAACCTGCTCCTTGCTACTCGCCTCTAATTCTCCACCGGGGCAGACGAGGAGGAAAGCACTCAGCAAACCAGAACTGTCAGGGCTGCCTCTGGAACACAGCATCCCAACCTGCAAACAGCACAGGCAGGTTCACCTGCAGGTACAATTGCCAGCTGAGTGCCCAAAAAGCACTTTGAAACCAACAGTTCTGCATTTGACACAGTCTTCAACTTGTCCAAGAGACAGCACTAGTGTCTTTATGACTTACAGGTCAGTTATATTTCTCTGTCAGAAAATTCACTGACTATCTACTTCAGTCTCCTCCCTCTACCTCTCTTGATACCTTGCTCAATTCTCCAAACATCTCAGGAACTAAAGGCTTTGTTGTTTCAGTATAATGCTATAGTAGCTTATTTAAACACTGGTTATATCATGGCACAGAGGCAGACAGCTCAACAGAGATTACTACTAACAAATTTACTGTGTTTTTTGGTAAAATTTGGCAGCCCAAGGTGTGTCCCATGATGCAGCAGTTATTTTATTAGGACTGAGTTAGCTAATCTAAGGTTACCTTGGACATTTCTTCATTCCCTTTGTTACAGACTATTCTAAATAAAATATTGCCTCCCTTGATATTTTCCCACCGTTGCTATTTACTGGCATTTCTCTCCTCATAACTGCACAACTAAATAACTCCATTTATCTAGAAATTGATTGTTCAAAAGTCAGACCAGCCCTGCAGTGAAACAGTTTATCTCACTTTTGTGCTTGGAATTGATATATGAAAATATTTATACTATGACTGGAGTAATTACTCTATAAACTCATTATCATTATACATTTACCTATGCCTCTAATGAGGGTTTTCTAGCCCAGTTGTATGTAGTAAGTTCCTTTAAAAGTCGGTACATAGATTAGGAAATAAAAAATGACCAGTCTTGCTTTTTCCAATAATACCAAATAACCTTTTCCTTCTTGGTTGTCTTTACTGCCTTTCACATTTATTAGAAATGAGACACTCATTAATTTTATTTATTTTTACCAACTCAGTGTGTTTCTAAACAGAAGAGAACAGCTCTGAAAAATATCCTCATCAAGTTTTGCTTATTGCTGAAATATGTTGACGCTTCCTTTTAGAAGTTTCTGCCCCTTTACTCCTCTCCACTACTTAAATGATCTACAGGGTGAATTTAATTTGGATTTTATCCTGATAAGATGATTTATAGTATACTTTTCATACAAGACAATACTTACATTTTGAAAAATGGTAAAAGCATAGAACCTGGTTTAGAGCTATGCTACTCCATTTTACAGAGAAAAAGTAAGTTTCAGTAACAAAATAATGCCTTAATACATCCACTTGAAGAGCTGAAACCCATAGTTCTCCAGCCCAAATATGTTCCTACAAGTGCTTGTTGGGGAAGAAAACTTCTCAAAATATCTGGCTAGTATTTCAAAGAAACTGTTAAGATAACCAACATAAGGTAAGGGAATCTATGTACTTGTAGTTTAAAATACTCTTCATTTACTTCATATAAGTCTGAGTTCAAGACTCATAAAGAAAGAAATATCAGCTGCATTTAAACTTGGTATTGTTTCAATTTATTTTGTGCTAAACAATCTGTAACTATTCACATGGGACTTACACTAAAATGGTTTCATTTGATTTGATATAATTTTTTTTTAAATGGACCCTGATACAATAGAGATTAATACAGCTGTGGTACCAACTTGAAGTTAGCACAATGACTAAACACCTCAAGCCTTAAAATAACATTTAGGAAGATACACACTGCTGTCCTTTTCTTTTATACATTTATTGAGCTTCTTAAAGATTGCACTATTGATTTAAATCCATGGGTTTTAAATCCATGTTCACATTAACTTGTTTCTATTATTCCTCTGGAGTTAAAGAAAAACAAACCAAAATGAATGAAAGCAGATATCTCTGGGGCAAAAGTCCAGTTAAACCTGAGCTAGAAATCAGCATTTTAAAGTCCCAGGTTAAGATGATCTAATGTAAAGCATAAAATTAATTACTTAGGTTTGTTCTTAGCTATTCTAACATATGAGCTCCTGGCTTTAACATTTAACTTAGCCTAATTACAAGCTAAATGTTAAAAAAGGAAAAAAAAAATAACCAAACAGCTAAGAATTTTAAACCCATCTTGGCATCCAAATTAGGAAACCGACATTATTCCACTGATTTTAGAATATATTTCTTGCATTACAAAGCATATGGCTACTACACAAAAATTAAAGAAATAAGTAAATCTCCATTAATTTTAGCAGTCAGACAGGTAAAATACTTTTGTATTCCCAACAATGCTTTTCAAGAGTCTTATCTTTTGATGATAATCATAAACCCAAGAAAATTGTTCATCTTCATCATCTACAAAAATATCTTCTTGTCTTCATAAAAAAATGGTTTTCCTAGATATTAAATACAAAATTATGCCTTATTTAAACAAACTCAATCTGCAAAGATTTACAATTTAATATAAAGGCTTCTGTCTCCAGAGCTGTATCACAGAAAATTAAATCCATCAATCCTGAATTTTTTTTTTTTTTGAAACTTCAAAATCTACTCGAGTCAGGAAAAAAAGTTTCAAGTAATTAGAAGAGTTTTTCATATCTATCACTGCTGATAACCTGAGTCCCAGAGTGCTGTGAATTGGAATCAAAGTAAATAAGTAATTTGGGTGTGTCAGGGAAGAACTGCTTCCTTCAGCACCTTCCTGGAGCTCGTTTTTGGTAGGTCCCAGGCCTTTCTCTCCCCTCTTTTCCTTCCACTTTTTGTAGTTTGCTTTCATCCATTCTTACAGCTTGGGAAGGAGACTCCCTGGTAGCAGCTGTACCCAACCCTGTACGTGCAAACTGGGCGAGTTCCTTCCCTGCTCTGCTCTGAGCAGCTCGAACTCTGAGTGCCACCATCCTGTCATGACAGTGTCACCATCACCTGCATGGCTTAGAACCATCCAGAACTGCAACTCTCCCAGGCACACTCTGCCAAGAGTATCAGCTCTGGGCTCAGCTATGAAAGCACCATTCTGGCACAGGGTGACTCAAGCACTGCTGTGTCTGGGATGGGCAGAGGCTGAGAGGTGACTGAGCTCAAAGACAAGGTTCCAGAGGGATTTTATTGATGTGCAGAAATGCCAGGGAGGGAGGGAGGGGAGACACCACAGAACACAGAAATAAACTCTTCTCAGCGTTACCCAGTGAAAAGACAATGAAACCACCCTGAAGTACAGGAGACTCCATTTAAACATCTCTGGTTCACTGCGAGGGTGGCAAGATGTTGTCACAGGTTGCCTGGACTATCCATCATTTGAAATATTCAAAACGCAGGTGGAAAGTCCTGAACAGACTGAAGTAACTGATCTGCTTGAGAGGAGAGTTGACCAGATGATCTGTAGAGTCTTCCTACCTTAATAATTCTCTGATCAATGAAAAGACAATTTCTCTGACAATCACAAGAATTCCCACTGTAAAAACAAACAAAGAAAAAACAACCCCCACATCAACCCCTTCTCACCCAACCCAGAACAAAATCTCCACAAATGAAATCAATTCTAGAGAAGCAACATTTACTGAAGCCCAATCTATTTCCTCAGTCTCAATATAATTGTTAATATCCTTTCAACATCATGAGACACAGATGAGAAGAAATAAGATTTCCAAATCTGAAAAAAAAAAATCCTCTGCTTTGTAAGTAAAGTGCTCACAAGAATCATGGAAATCTTCACAGAGGTTCCTTTACTTACTAAAGAAATCTAGGATCTCTTTCTCTCTATATGTATTTTGTTTTCTCCCCCCTCCATGCCCCAGAGCTTGAGGAGGGCTGGTTTCATCACCATTGCTTTCAAAGTAACTCACCTCACTTAGAGCCATAATACAACAAATAAATGACATAAATGAAATGCCATGTATGAGCTGATTATATTAGTTCCATTCCCCCCCCCCTTTTTTTATAAAAACATTTGAGGACTTTTGACCTTTTTATCCTATTTTGATTGATACAGTAAATTGCACCCGGAGGAGATAAAAAATAGGAAGCATGAGCTAAAGCAGAGACAGAAGGAAAGCAAAAGATTGCATACAGCTAGCTTGGAGAAAGCAATTTACTGCTAAGCAGATGGTTGTAAAAAACAAGCCATTTTTCTCGAGTCTAGCTGATGTGATCTGTACTAATTCACTACTGGAAAGCAACTACCAAACCCATCAGTACAATAAAAGCATTTGTAAAACACTGCACCTATTTTTTTTCAACCACCTCTGTCAGAGGCTTACTGAATTCTTCTTCATGACACTTATTTCAACAATCAGCCTTTCTGCATGTTCCTGCTATCTCTGTATATGGAGCTGAGGATTTCAGAAAAAGGAGGGGCTTTGATGACTCACATATGGCAAGGAGCACTAGTTAGATGCCAGTGAAAGCACAGCAAAACCACTTCTGAAGTTCACTGTGTATAACTGAGCTTGTCCAAGCCCTAGGCCTTCCTTGGGAAGAAGGAACATGCACACAGGACAAAGATTTCTCAGAGCAAGTGGAAATGAAAAGAAGAATTAGACTCAGGACTGCTCTCTTAATGTAGAGCCTTAGCTTTTTTCACCTCCACCTTGGTGCCCAGACAGTATCCAAGCATCACCTTGGTGAATCAGGGGGAATCAAATCCATTTCATAGCCTTTCTACTGCTCCTGTATTCCCAGGAGGAAAGGATGCTCTCTGCTGTTTCCATTCACAGGAGAGGGTCTGTGGACACATGTGGATTGTGTGATGACACCTGGGACTTAGCTGGGCTCAAACACCCCCAGCTCACCCACCCACAGCAGGACTAAAAGGCAGCTGGGATAAACTGCTCTTTTCTACCCAACTGAATCCAGCCCAGCAATCAAATGCTAACATAATGCAAGTCTCACGTGCTTTAAAGCCCACAATCTGTTCTTTCATGCCCATCTCCCTACCACACTTGCAAAACTTTTAAAACTCAAGCTGACTTCCAAACTGAGACTATCAAACAGCTCAGCACAACCTTGCTTATCTTCAGGAGGATGAACAGCAGTGGTCTCAAAAGACTTTTTGCACTCTAATCCCCTTATCAGTTCAGCACTTATTCTTTCCTGCCCAGCCCACCACAAATGTTTATGTAACCCCTAGATGTCCCAATGTTTGCCTAATTCAATTTCAGAAGGACAATATTACCCCTCAAGCATTCTGCTCTACTTCCAGATGCAGCCACAAGAGCTGCTGTCTGGTGGTGGGATTTCAGCTAATTAAATCAGTGTTTCAGGATTTCTGGCCATCTGCTGAAACGATAAAATTTCCTTGCTATAGCAGAGAGGAAATGTGCCCAGCTGAGCTGTACTTACCAGTGCAATGCCTCCTGAGTGAAACCAGTTCTTCACTCAGCTTTCCTGACAAGCAGCCTGGCAAGACCTTCCTGAGAGGGAGCAGCTCAGGCCAAGGCTACTCAGGCTACGGCCACCTCGACGTTTTGGCACACTAATATCACTCTATTTAACCTGAAAAGTCTGAAGATCACAGGGGCAGTGAAATCTAAAAATTAAACCCTAGTGTGGACCCACACCTCTCATGGGAACATCAAGTTTTGGGAATCCAACAAAAATGCCAAGATGCAGACAGCATCACCAGAGCTATGCTCTGATCTTAATGCCTTCTCCTACAGCCCTCCTGTGAGGCTGAGCACTTACACCACTCTGAACTCTCAGTAATTGCAATAATTTCCTTATGAGCTGCAGGGTGGATCAGGCTCCCTTCCTACTTGGTGTGAGACAGAGCCCTCTCCATAAACCAAAGAACAAGTTTAAGAAAGAAAACTACAACTGTAGAGAGAACAAAAGACTCACTCTTTGTTTTTCTTCTTTTTTTATGCTAGCACTGTACTAGCTGTTTGGCACTTTATTACTTCTGTTTGCCTGTTTGTGCACCTACTTGAGCTCTCAGTAAACACAGGTTTCACAACTATAAATAAAACATACATGAAATATGTTGCTGTCTTACAGTTTCAACTCCCTCTGCATCTTCCTAATCTTCTGCATTTTATGCAGCCTATGTTCTGTAAACACAGATCCTGGGGCAGTTCAATACCCTTGTGGATGCTCCAGCAGAAGAGGACTGCTGTCATCTCTAACTATTTTAAAACTGAACAGATGTTCGACTGCACAACATAACAAATAACTTCAGACGAGTAAGATGAGATGATTTTTCCAAGACATTCATAAAATTCAACTATGTTTTCTTTTTAAATCCTGCTCCAAAACCAAAACCTGATTTTTTACAATAATGTGGATATTCTATAGCCTATCTGAATTTTTAATTGATCCTAAAATACTATTTCTTAGTGACAGAGCCTATAGGGATTACATAAATGTAATTTTAAATACAGAATATTACTGAAGGTCCCACAATGTTGGTTTCAAAATTATTTATTTAAATCACAAAAGAAGCACCCTTTTTGTGCATCTGAATTATTAGTCCTTATTTTCAGAGCTCTAACATGTGGAGGTCTAACAGTCAATGGAACTACAACTTGGCCTCAGAGGATGATCTTGTCACACTCTGAGATTATTTTCTTGCTCTAAAGAAGCACTCAACCACATCTAACTTTCAGTGTGAACTTTCAATAGAAGCACTCCCACATCAAAATTTAAGTGATTTTTGGAAATGCTGGATGAGTAACATCCCTTATATCATAAAGTATTTCCTAATGAACTCTATCCCAAACCTCTACTGGACAAACAAGAGCTTCTCTGAGGAAAAAAACCAATTCCAAAATCCCCTCAAATTCTCAAAACTTGATGCAAATGTGTCCAGCACTCATTTATCCTGAGAAGTGAATTGCACACATTTACAGAGACAGGGAGCTGCCCACTTCAGAGAAGCTGCACAAAACTCCAGTTAATCACAAAGCCTCAGTACAATTAAATTCATACATCTAGGACTTAGACTTAATCTAGGATCTAGGTGCACTGTATTCTAGGTTCTTAATCTATGATGTAAGTGGATTGGAGCTCACAGCAATTTCCTTACTTATTTCTGAATTTTCTTTCAGAAGAATAACCTATGATTCTAATAGGGACAGGTTAACCAGAAAATTATAACTGTAGTCTAAGCTCAGCCACTTTCTAGTGCTTAATCAGTAACTTTTTCTTAATGGAAAAAAAAAAAGTAATTTAAAAGTTTAAAAACAAAGTCTACTTGTTTTAAATTAAATACCAGGTGTATTGATTGAAAGAATCGATTGATTGTAAATGGATCGAGATAACACCACTAGGCCTGAAATATACAAATTTAGCTATGCAAAGCATTTTAAATCCTGTGAACTAACCAGGTGAAGCTGGTATAGAAGCTCAGAAATGCACACTATTTTTAGGCTGTAAGAAAATTTCTCAGAACAACTTTAAAGTAAATAAGCCCAGACAATATTGAAAAGATTCCCAAGAATGCTACAACTTTTAATAAAGCCTTTTATTTACAAAAGCTGGTTTGTATCGCTTTTTGCATCTTTTGCCAACAGAGAGATTTGCAGATTTGCCCTGCTGTATATAATTTAAATTAAAACATCACATGTCATAAGGTTCATGCCACTGTGGCTTCTAGGATGTCAGAGGCCCAAGAATAAGTATCAACAGATTTTCTTCATATAGGTTGATATCCAGAAACAAGCTACAGTCCATCACTCATTAGACATACACAGACAGGAAGAATGTTAAAATATAAATATAAAATATAAATGAGGGTGGAAAGGATGATCAAACATTGGACTATCATTTTCATCTATGATTGAGCACAAGTTGCACAGTTGGTTGACTTTTGTAAAACAGTAATTTAAAAAGTGAATAAATACAATTTGAAGGTGCCTGCTGCAGGCCCCAGTGATATCCTTATCATGTGCTGGGAACCATCTGGAACAGATCCAGAAAATCACGTGCCAAGAACAGCTGGATAGGAACCAGCCACCCAAACACTTCCAATAATTCAAGCATGCATTCATACGTTTTCGTTGCTTTTTAAAATATTTATTTGTATCTTAAATGAAAAAAAAAAAAAAATCATGTCACAAACAGCTGGATTCCTCCCTCCTCCCAACCCCCCAAATTTACATCATTGAAAGATGTGCTGTTCTCCATTCCTTTTCAAATGCAATATGGATAAACAAAAACGCGAATTTAGCTCATAGAGGAAGTTATCTAAGCAGAAAAGAATGGTGGGAGACGTCCCTCTTCCAGATAAATTCAGGAATAACTAACGATGAATTTTCTCACTCTGATTTCAATTAATCCTATCATCTGCTAGGAGCTGCTCTCAGAGCAGCAATCCTCTGGTTCATTAACTCCCAAAAGACCATCATCACCTTAGGCACAGTGAGACTGCTCCCTGTCTCAGCAAAACCCTGGAATCAATGGTGGGAAATGCAGCACAGAGTGATTCTCCATTGCTACACCAAAATTATCCCTTGTCTATAAGGAACACATACTTTGTAATTTACTGCCTTTCTTAGGAATGGCAGTCATATTTTAAAATGCTTTCTGAGGAAAAAAAAAAAATCTCAACAATAAATCCTTTTACATGCTTCACAGTTTTCTTACAAACTTTTTCAATCAGAAGTCTCCAACTCAGAAGTTCCACCTACATACTGGGCTGGAGAACATCCTCTCAGTTTTTTCCCCAGGCTAATTATGAATTATTGACATTCTTACTCTATAAGAATTTGTAGAGAGTCACAAAATAAGACAACAGCAAACAGGTTCATTTGTGGATTCCTGAAGTCTGGAGTTACCAATCTAGATAGAAGAAGACAAAGAAAAGAATTACCTCAGTGGCAAACGCTGCTGGCATTGCCATCAGAAGGACTGATGTGGTCACCAGAGCCAGCATCTTCTTTTCTCCTTTCCAGCACTGATTTTCTTGATTAAATTACTTGAACACCACTTTTACCTGTATCAGTGCTATCATTCAGCCTCGGGATTTTCTTTTAAGTTGTGGGACTGTGTAACAGCCCCAAATATTTAAATAACACAGGTATCTCAGTGTAGAGGATACAGCCATTATATCAATGCAATTTCCAGATGGATATACAGGCCAAGAAAAGAAACTGTGTGCCTAGCTTGAATTCCATTCCCTTAAAATATCTGGTAGATGTGCCCTAAATTCTGACATTAATAAGAGACAGAAAATAAAATGTTGCATTTATACTTGTCTCTGAGCACCCTGACACCCAGTAATTAGGAGAATCCCCTTTTGCAAGGCTTCCCTAGAATTTCATCACAGACCCAAGGCAGCTGAGCCTCCTGTGCATTGCAGCAGGGCTCTGCATGCCTGAGTATGAAGAGAATTATGTGGTAATTGCACCAAACACAGACAGGCTGCACAGTTAATATTAATTTGGAATTTTGCCCATGGCAAAAGCAGCACCAGCATTCTAGCTGGAATTTAAACTGGCTGTCATATATATTTATGTATATTAATATATGCATATATATATATACACACACACACTGCAATTTGAAAGCACATAACTCTTACTTATATCTCACAAAGATTGGAAAAGGAAGAACAATCCCTTGTGTAAAGGACTAACATGTCTGGCTTGCAAGCCATCAACATGGTTGTAAATGATTTAAAGACTCCTGCAATTTTGCAGCAGGTGTGTAGGTTTACATACACAACATCCATAAAAAAAAAAAAACCCAAACCCACTGAACTGAGAAACATTACCCTATCATTGTCTTCAGTAAAACATAAAAATACTTCATTCTGTATTCTTTCTTCTGGAAGAAAACACTTTATAAGGAAAAAGTGCTCACAATTTACTCTGCAAAACAAAATTGTCAACAACCACCCCTCACTACCTCTTGTTAAATAAACTATAGGTTCAAACAAGAAATCAACATGATGGAACTATGCTTAATTGATTTCTCTAAGGCTGGTACTAGAGTGCTAATCATAGTTTACTTATAAAAAAGTGGAAAGATTACATTTGGTAGAAGCAGCATTCATAACTGAACATGCTCACAGCCTTTTGAGAAAAGGCAGAGAGGGAGAAGCTTCCTGGCAAAAATGGGAGTTTCATGTCAATAAACCCACCCTGAGATTCACCTCATGGTGCCTTTTTCATTGTTTGTTTAATTTTCCAAAAGATTATTTTCCGTCAGCTCCCACAAACATAAGAGAAATCAAGGATTTCAGGATGCCGAGTGTGTGTCACTACACGTGGATTGATTTCATTCTGGCATCTCTGCAACGTGACACTGCTAAAAAGCAACAATGGCTTTAGGATAATTAATTAATCCACAGAAATGCATGAATAACTTCCCTCTTCACTGACAATTTAGAACACTAAAACATAAATAAATATTTGGCAATGGTACAAAAGCTATAAATATTTTATTGTTTTTCCATTTCTGCTTTTATCAGTTTGTATTGATTACCACTTGTATGTATCAATAAAACACGCTGCTGATTTGATGGTGGCTGTTACACTTTTGTGGTTTTATCATGAGATGTTATTCCATATGCAGCACATGCAGGGATACAACAGGAGCTAATTGGAAAAGACAGCAATGCCTGGAAAGTCAGCCACATGGAACTGGTTTATGCAGCTGTGAACCACAGGACCATGGGAGTGTATTTCTCTAAAACTCGCACCACGTTCAGCATGAGGAGGGAAGAATGGGTAAAGTGAAAAATGTAATTCCCCATGGGCAGAAAGGGCTGTAATCATGCAAAGAATAGATTTTACAGTCAGAGCAACAATATCCTGAAGTGAGAATGAATACCCCACTCTATTGTCCGTGCACATGATAAGAAAAAAAATGTTCTCGGATGAAATGAGTATCCAGACTCCTTTATAGATCAATGTTTTGAAGCTGCATTTTTTGGAGAGAAGATCCTGCATCCTGGCAGAATAATCCCTTTCAATATTACAGATCTGTTTAATAAAGTTATTGTTCATCTGGATTTTTTACAAAGCATTTTATGTAATAGCACCTGACATACTTATTAAAATTTTCCTTATGTGGAAGAAACTACTCATATATTAGCTTGATTAAGAGGTGCCTCGAGTTATGTAAGTAGAATCAGCCAGGTCTTCTGCCTGACCAGCTCTTATTTTTTGAATTTGTTTGGGGAAAGAAAAAGGCAGTTACTGAGGCACTTCAAAAATCAATAAAAATATTAATCAAAATTTTGATGATGGAAAACAATCATGGCAGAACTAAAGGAGGTGTCTTCAAAGGAAACTGGAGCTAGGTTAATACGAAATTATAAAAATTTTCAATTCTAATTGAATAATAAGATTTTAAAAAACTTAATCTCTAAATAAAATTCAGTTCCGATTAATGAACTCTTTTATATCTCTGAAGAAGAAAACAATAGCAGTAAAAAGCCTGCTCTCCATACTGGAACTACTATACTGAAATAAGAAAGAAATCACTTGCATAAGATCATGTAGACAATAATGGCATAAACTACAAGGAGACTCAATCTCTTCTTTCCAGTAAACTTCTCTAAGTTCTGCACTACAAAAATTCATAACACTGGTACAAGGTTTACATGACAGAATAATAATTATGTTCTATAGCAATGTTGGAAATAATCTATTGGTATATAAAATGAAACAAATGTCACTGCAGTTTAGCTAGCATTGTTCACAGTTACACGAACATCAAAAAGACATTTACTTGATGCATCTTAGTCCAGTTCTAGATTACTCTTCTCACACTGAGTTTCTATCCAGGCAAAATTGCTTCCAGAACTCATGTCAGAATTAGTCCTTCAGACTGGGTTTATGGAAATGGCTAAAAAAGGATTTGTTCATTATCACACTCAAAGGACATTACAGAAAATAGGCACTAAAGAGTAACTTTTAGTTGTCAGTGCCCTTAGACAAGAATTTTACAGAGGCAAAAAATGTCACCAACTACCTCCAAAGCAGCTGAGTCCATAAAATAAATCTTAGCCTGAAAGTCAAATCTAATATGGAGAAGTTTCAAGAGGGAGTCAAAGACTCAAAAAGTCGAATCTGTTAATAAGAAAAGCCACTGTGAGAGTTGATCACTACTGATCTGTCACGTCAATTAAAGCTGAAAACATACTTAACCACTGTGAAATAATCCCATATCTTCAAAATAAATTGCTTTCCTGAGTGAATATAAATTGAAAAAGAAGACTAATTTAATATGATTTACTTTAGGTTCCCTAGCACATTGATATTTTCTCCGTGTTTTTGGCAAATTCAGTCCTGTTAAAACACAGAAGGAAAAGGTTAATGCTCACATGTCAGCTGACAGATTAAATCAGCTTTACATCAAATGGTTCTGCGACAATTTACAGTCCAGAGAAAGAAAAGTTTGAATAATCAGCTTCAGTGAGAGCAGTGAAAGTGGGAGAGGGAAGGCTAGGCAAATGGGAAGGCACAAACCTTAGCAGATAATAAGAACTGTTAATAAAAAGAAAATTGTGCTCGAATCTCTTTCTTAGGGAAAGAAAATGAAGTGGTGGAAAACATGTAAGAAGGAGAAATGATGGTCCAAGGAAATAAAACTTGAACTTTAATGAAAAAGAGAAGAAAAAGGAATCCATCGCAACACATAGAGGCAGTAATCAATGAGAAGTCGATTTTCCAACATTTTGAACTGCAGACAGAATCCCTTCTTTTAGCTGAGAAGTATCGAGGACCAACTCATTAAAAACAAAAAGAATTGTAAAGTTTTACATTAGTTCCACAGCTGTGACCTCTGAACAGAGACAGCAAAACCTAAGCAGAAAAAAATCTTTCATGAAATGGCTTGTTTTGTGTTCAGGAATAGCTATAGTTAGGAATCAATAAAAGCCCAAATTTTCTGAACCTAGATGGATCCCACATCCACCAGAACACCAAGTGCTGCAAGATCAATGCTTCAGCCTCAAGTGTGTCCAGAATGACAGGATGGGTGAGCCTGGGAGGGACCCCAGTGGCTCATCCCAGAGCACACTGCACAGGAATCTTCGTGGATTCACATTCCTGCTTCCCTCCACTGGCACGCAAATTCACTGAATTTCCAGAGGGTATGAAATCCAATTTCAAAACTGAGAGTTTAAGACTACCTAGTGTAGAATGCTTTTTCCTTCCTACCCATTACACACAACAGAGCTCAAGGTATTTCTACAAAAATAAGAATAGTCTGGCTCCTAGAGGGCCCTTGCTATTGCTCGGCTAAATTTGCTGCAGAGGAATTTCTGTGCTCTTTAATAATCCCAACAGACACAGGAAAATGGAAATGTGAGACAACAGGGCTTTGTCAAGGTTTATTTCTCTTTCTCACTGACATTCAATAAAATGAAAAAGTGACATATACTGGATTAAATGTCCTAATTGTCTTGCATGGATAAAACTAGTTTGGATTAAATGCTATAAGGATATAACAAAACAAGATATATCCCATACAAATGGACCCATCTTACATCTTATTTTTGTCATGAAAGCTCAAGAAAGTAATTATAGAAGATTTGGAAAATGTACTTTATAGTTCTCCAAATCCTTCTTATTTACAATCTCATAGTCTGAGTATGCAATACCTTAAAGGACAGTATTTGCAATCCTGCTAGCGTTTTTTTCTTATTTTTTAGCTCCAAGTAATGGAAATTTCAACATTTCTAAAAGAAAGACAGCTCTAACTTTAATTTTGTGGTTTGCATTAACTGACATCATCATTGATATTATTAATCTCTTACTGCATTCCTGTTGACAAAAACCAAGACTCATTTACAGCTATGGTCAATCCCCTAGGAAAAAAAAAAAAAGAGATAAAAAGTTCTTAACTGAAGTTGTGGTCACACTGACTGGAATATTTCAACAAATTTTAATACAGTTTCCACATCTGTATCACCCTAACAGGAAAATATGAAATGTGAAAATGCAGTCGATCAAATAAAATGTACTCAGAAGAAAATTTTGTGAAATACTCATCATTTAAATCCTACTCGACCCCAAGAAAAGGAGTTACTTTGCAGAACGAATCTTCTACTAAACTGATCCAAATACCTCTACAACCCAGAGGGAACAGCCTGCTAATTGAACAAGAACAATGATATACACATCATATATAAACACTACAAGAATTCCGTGCCTGAGCCCACTCCAGCCAACTCAAGGAACAAAAACACTGAAGCAACCATAGGACTGAGAGAGAAGCACGTTTTATTTGGTCAGACTGTGAACAAAATAATCCAACATTGATGCCTTTCAGTTCACCCTTCTATGACTAAGAGCCTGAACTATCAGCACTTACAAGCAAACCAGGTATTTTTTTGCTCTGTGAGCAATTTCATTAGGATTTCAGCCTTGACCCTTCTGTTGTTGAATGAATAAAGGGCAGATCATTTTAAAACAGAAAGACAAAGAGAATGAAGTAAAAACAAAGTAAATCTTTAATTAGGTGAGTCCTCTTCTGTTGCCTGGTTAGGCAGGAGCACTAGACCATATGTTTGAAGTGTCTAAATCTGCCTTCAGGTTCCAGATGAATATGTCTCTGTGGGGCTGTTTCTGTCAACGGCAACATTTTTTTTACGGCTTAGAATTTGCTTGCTGGCAGCCACCTGCTAATAACACCACTACAAATTAGTAGGGTGCTTGGGAATTTGGACACAGATTAAAAAGTAATTGAGAGGGTGGACTAAATCACATCTAGAAACCATTGTATCCACTTCAAGCTACCTCCTTCTTGTTTTGGAAATAATTTCTCTTTAGGGCATTCAAGCCATCAATTAATGAGTGGAAACATGGGCTGTTTTCAGTTCTCTAACTGAGCAGTCAGTAAGCTCCATTTCCAATTCCCTCTCCACCCCTGCCACACACCGTTTGCTCCAGGCATGCACCAAAACTGCACCAACCTCAGTGGGGAGGGTCACTATGAATACCAAGCTGTAATAAATTCTCATCTCCTCCATGTCACTGCAATGCCACAGCACATCTAGAAGATGTAGAAATCTGACCATGACAGGATGCTCAGATAATATGGCTGAGCACAACACAGGTCCTCATCTGCCTCTGGAGACCCGAGATGCTCCCCAAGTAAGCCTGCCTCTCCTGGCTGAAGTCTCTTCTCATTAGCTCCTGCCAGCTACTGCACTCCTTTCAAATCTCTTCTGACCTGTTCAGCCTTGCACTGGGCCAGGGAGCAGCACTACCCAAAGGCAGCATCACATCAGAGGGATTTACAGCTCCCAGCTCTCAGCCAGCCTCCTCTCCCAGCAGAGACACCCTGTGCACATGTTCCTGCTTTTCCTGGAATCTCACCCAGCCTCCTTCCTCACGGAGCACTATGGCAGCGACTCTCAGCACCTGACAAAAAACTGTGACACCTGTGCACTGTTGAAAGACCATCAGAGAGCCTTGGGTCTGTTGTCTCAATAGCATTCCAAGGAATACAGTGGCTTTATAAATAACTGAAAAGGGCAGCATCTACAGTATTTAAGTTTCATACAACTGCTACTAAGTGACTGTAGTTTGAAAAACAACTCATGTGAAATTCAGCAAGCACCTCGGAAACCTACACAGTTTGATGCTTTGGGTTTTTTATTTTTTTTTTTTTCTTTTCTGTTAAAATCTAAAGGTTTATCCTCCTGTAATAGGTAATAACGAAAAAGAATTCTTTAAAGGTCAGCAGGAAATGGTCTGTTTTTACAGAGCCAATGAAATGTAGCAGGTTTTTTATAGCCATTGATCTTTCAGGACTGAGGTAGCTATGGATAGTGTTTATTTTTAGCTATATTTATGTAATCATTTGTGTAACACCTGCCTGAAATAAGGAGAAAAAAAAAACCCCACACCCCACTTCTGCAGTTTACATTGTTTTAATGACTGGACACGGCCTGTGTGGGACAAAGTCAGGTTATACAGCACTGGGGTTTCTCTCAGCAGGTCAGTGCTGAGAACAGAGACCACGGCAGTGTGTGACCCAGCCCTCATCCCTGCTCACTGTGACACTGCTGCACTGACCAGTTTCCTTAAACACGGCATTACAACATTCTAGAATTTACACTTCCACCTAGAGTTTACCTTTCCTACTTCCACCATGACAATTAGCAGATTTGAGAGCAGCAAAGTCCTCCACCCCTGGCTGGGAGGAAACTGAGGGCACATCTCAGTTTGATTGTTCTGCCTCCACTGCAGAGGGTATTTAGCACTTCCAGAAGGGGCAGGAACCCCTTGGTTATAGCAAGAAGTGATGCCAATTGAATGTGCCTTCATCCCTGTGCCCGCTAGACTTTCTCTATGATTTTTCTTCAGCACTTACTCTTTTTCACATTTGGAGACCTTGTATACCCAAGCAAATCTGAAAAAGTAAACTTTACTTCTCAAAAGAGAGCATTTGCATTAGTTTTTGTTTAACTTAGGAGAAAGAAGTGCATCTCTGATAACTCTGACAAGTTCTTTTCAGGGAAAAGACAATTTATAACTGACACACAAAGAGCAGAGTTAAATACATGGATAAAAATGGGAACTCCACCTTACTGAAATCCAGAGAGGCACGTGGGTAATATTTAATGACACAACTAAGCTAGATGTAAATGACCATTTAAGAATAGTCTAACATAAAAAAATTATCTCAGGCCCTAGAGATTACAATTGGGGTTTGGAAGTTCAGATCCCAGACTTTCTTTGATTGAATTGTGTTCCACCTGGGAAGTTTTAGAGGGAGTCAGAAACTTCATATTCACACAATAGCATCAGAGAGACAAAGAAAGAAAAATTTGAATGTTGAAGTTCATTTCTATTATAAATCCTTGCACACAAAGGCTTATTCTTTGCTAATTATTGCCTTAGCTGTGATGAAATGAATTCATTTGTAGCAGTAAAATAATATTTCGGTAACATGGCATGATTAACATTTAACTCCTCAGATCAGTAAACAGTGAAAATTGGTGCCAGAGTTTAAGTGGGTACTTAGCTGAAAAGTAAATGAATACAGAACTTTCTCACTGCAGTACAACACATATTTCATTGCATTTTCACAATCATTATTCTTCAAAATACTGGCATTAACAGCCATGCAAATGACACCATCATTTTCTGTCCCTTGACTGCTCTTTTCCTGCATGATTTTCCTTGAATTGATAAATTAAACTTACAAATTCTGTAGAAATTTTCTCTAAGAATGTCAAAGATCTTTACAGAGTGAATTAATCAAATAATCAGAGCATCACAGTGAGGTATTTTATGCAAGGCTATAGCAAAATATGAATGCAAACCTGGAATACATATAAAGGGAATATATTCAAATGTCATGATAAAAATTGTAGATTGTAATTTGGGTGTAATTGAGCCTGAAAATTGGTGAGGACACACACAAAAATAGAAGGGCGTTAGTAGAGTTTTTTTTCTTCTTCTTCTTTTAAAGTAATTCTTTATTTCAGCCACAGTACAAAATGAGAGAAAATATAAGGAAAATAGAGTGCTGTGAAAAGTAATTTCCATTCTTTATGTGATGGTCTTAAAGTAATCAGCAAAATCTATATCTTGAATAAAACGGCTCCTGGGTACTTTGAACTGTGTAGCTGATTATGGACTCTGCTTTACTGTTCCCTTATTTACCTTTTCTAAATCTTTGCAAAGACTGGCTGTGCCTGTAGCTCCCCTACCACCAACAAACTGGGGAGAGCTCCTCCAGAGGCAGTGACTTTGGGCATATTTGGGACAGGAGCTGCACCTCACGGCAGCCCAAGCATCTGGCACTCATTGAAGGATAAACAGCAATCATTTAATAACCAAAATATTACCTGTGCCCAGAGGCCTCATACCCATACTGATTATGTTAAGTACTGACCTGTCCAGCAAGCTGAAGTGGAAGAAACACACCTACCCCAGCTGCAACCACAGAATACAAGGAGGCATGGAAGACATTCCATTGTTTTATTTGTAACACTATAAAATGAAAATTACTTATTCACTTCTCAAATATTCTCACAAGTGTCAATATTTAATATGCAACCCTGCCACAAACACCTGCCAGTTCAACAGGAAAATATAAGGCTTGCTTAAAAAAAAAAAAAAATTAAGAGAACTTAAATTTTATTTTTTTTCCAAATTATATATTGAGAGGCATAAAAAAGAAGAAATGGACAGGTTTATGCTAATTATAAAAAATAAAATATTTTTTCTTAAATAACGCTTGGATATAACTGTAAGGAGATAGCAGAAGTTTTATTAGCAGAAAGGAATCAAACTTGAGGGAAACCTATAGGAATCTATAATTCACCTTCTGTCTCTGCACATCATTGTCTGGAAAGCTTATGTGGCTGCACAATTGACCAGGTAATGGGTTAAAGTCTGCACCACAAAGACAATTCTGTCTCAAATTATAAATCAAGAGTTTTCTTTTGCTGCTAAGGTGGACTCTAAGGTAGGTCAAACCCAGGTTGTTCATGCTTGACAGATTTCTCATCATAGGTATTAGCAAAATATTTATGAAAAGTATTACAACATGAGAGGCCTCATTTAAAAAAAAAAAAAAAACACAGCAAAACGTGTAACTTCAAGCCTGTGAATTCAAGAGAACTAATTATTTTATTTAAGTGATTTCCTTAGATCAGGACCTAAAATCCAAATCCCAGTCCATAGCTTTGAAACGTGCTCATGGTAGACTTTAACTCTGTGTGCTGTGCATATCTCACACACACCTTTCTAACTTTTCTTTATTTTGGCTGAGAGCAAATGATCAAAAGTATTCCAGAAGAACAGACTGCACAACATTGTTATTCTGGACAAGTGCGAATGAAATGTGTATCTCTACACAGAAACCTTGTTTCAGATAACATTACCCATTTTCAAAAATATGTTTCTGATTCACCAAGCTCTAATTATCTACTACCCAAACCAGAGCAATTTAGAATCACATTCATTTCATGAGCGAGTTTGTGAGTCACCCTTACTCCTCCTGCTTCTGTAGGCAGAGGCAAGCTACATCCAAAACACATTTACACTCTGCTGACCAAGAAAATCAGTGATGGAAAGCCATACAAAAAGTGGGGTCTCCTGTACTTCAGCACTGTACTACACAAGCAAACATGTTATTTAGAAAGACCTGACTAGATATGCTTGCCCAAAAGGCTGGGATAGGAGACAGAACGCTTCAGATCAATAAAGCAAGTTTCCAGTCCTCTCTTATTTATCACCTCTCTCATTTAGCAGCTGCTCTGAAGCAGGGGTGCAGGGAATGGGGCATGTTGGACCTGCCACCCTGATCTACTACCAGATATGATAATAGCTGATGAAACTGCAAGACGAAAATGTTGGTTGCGGTTCTATTTCACAAACTCTAAAACTGCAGAAATAATTTATTTCTGTTGCAAAACTACTACCCACACACTCTTCCCCAGCTACAAATTTTGGCTGCCACAGAAACCCTGCCTCGCCCAGTGCTCTGAAACTCAACAGTGGCACCCAGCGGCTGCTCTTTATCACATCCAGGTACCTACAATACACCAGGGAGGCTGGGAAGCACTTAAAGGCAATTCTTTTTTTGTTTAGATATATTTACAAATTATTCTCATTTTAAAAAGGCTCTGCCATCTCTGCCCCCTTTCATGAAGTTAATTTTCTCATTTCAGTTTTCAATTTACTTCACGTTCTATTTTCTTTTGCTTGTTTAGGTTTTTCTTTTTTCCCAGATTCTATTTTATACTACATCCTTCTGATCAGCTGGGCATTATTCCAACAGCCCTTCTCTGCTCTGTACAGCACTGGGTGCTGATTAAGCCTTCCCCCCTGTTTGAGAGTGTTTTAGATTGTTTAAGTATCTCTAGTCAAAACACCAGAACACTAGAAGCAAATTCTGCATTTTAAAAATCAAATAGTAACATAAAAGCTAAGATAATAGAGAGATTGATTTATTAGATTGAAAAAAAAAATATTTAAAAAGAGAGCTGCTAAACCCTTTTTCTATTACATAATGTCCCAGATCTTTTCTAGAACCATAGAACCATCTTTTTTTGTCCATAGGAGTGTACAGGCAATGCAGCAAAAGTATGGGTCCTAAAATACGACAAAAATATATAAACCTGCACAAACATGATGTGCATATGACCAGTCTGAGCCTATTAAGTTGCATTTACATGTGTATTTGTTCTAGGGTTTAAAAATTTACCATCATCCTTGAGATCAAGCTTTAAGCTCAGAACCCAACATGTCAGATGACAACAGTGCACACATCAAGGAAAATCTCTTCTGACAACCTCAGCTCTGAATTTACAGTACAAATTTGCATTTATTACTTCCATATGAAGATGCCAGGCACACTTCTGCTTCTCTTGCTTCGTATCTGATTCCCTGAAATATCCTGCTGTTGTTTTCAAAAAACTCTTGCATTTAGAGGAGGACATAGTAAAATACCTCATCATCATCAGTATTGTCAGAGGACACTGGGAAGGGCTCTGGAAAGCTGCTGAGGAGCATAAACTGGCAGGGGGCTGTGAGAGAGAACTCTTTCTTCCCTAGATTTTACAGAGCATAAGAAGCTGCCCACATTTTTAGCTGTGCAGGGCAGTACAGTCCCCTGAGCAACAGAAATGGCCTGCTTGCAAAAAGTGGACAATTCACCTGCCTGTTCTTCAAGAGGTCAGTGGCCAAAGCCTTTCCCCTGGAAGCTGCACTTCACTGATAACCACACAAGAAAATAAAAACTGACCAAGGTTTCCATGGACACTGACTGAAAGGAAACTGTGCCTTGGTGACAGAGCCATTTCTTCACTGCCCGTGCTCTGTCTCACTGCAGGTATTGAATGAGGGAAGCACCACATTGTCTAAAAGTAAAGAATTAATAATTTACCTTCAGCATAAATATTCAACTTCTCTGCTACACCACCCTCTCCAGCATTCCCCACAAACCTGACCAGTGAGCAAGGTGCAGCAGGTGAGAGTTCTGAGAGCATCCCACTCTACTCCAAGTGCACATAAGGATGTGATAACAACTTATCATATTATTAAAAATACACAGCCATATATAGGACAGCAATCTAAGGAAACGCAGAGCAAGTGTGGTTTATGTAACTACCAAATGTTTTGGACATATGGTAAAATATTGGGCAAATACCTATCCATTTAAAAAATATTTTCCTGGAAAAAGATGCCTCTAAATCCATTGTAACCCCTTCAAACATATACTAATTTTAATCAGAACTTCTGCACCGGGTGGAACACTCCTTAGAGAATAAAAATAGCCAAAGAACCAAAACACCAGAAACCAAAAAGATGATGTAGAAGCTGGGGAGCTGGGACCTAAAATTACAGACTTTTTGGTGCAAGTTTGTATAATGTTGCTGGCCAACGTTTCTGCCTGCTAAATCAGTACTTGCCTAATGCAGATGGCTGAGCAAAAATTATATTATTCCAAGAAGTCTTCCATTTCAGATGTTAAATATCATGGAACAACAAAAGAAATTATTCCAGGCCCCAAGCAAAAAAATATTCAGCTTTCAGCTGAGAATCTTCAATAAGAGTTATGAGCTTAAATGTCTCATTTAATCCAAGTCCTAGCACACAGTGATGGCATTGCTCTTACCTATGATCTTAGAAGATGCCTCTCAGGACAGGAAAATTCATCTCCAGATTGACACCAGTTTTGTAGTCCCTTCCACTTCAAATCACACCTAACTGCAGTGAAATCCTGGTAATTATTTCAATATCAGGAAAGGTGAAGCTGGGATTCTTCTCCACCCTCTATTTCCAGCACTCCAGCTCTTCCTAGTTGAGAACTGAGCCCTTCTTCCTCTCTGAAAACGTTTCAAAGGGGATCCTTAGGCTTCTTTGGCCATAGCTGCCACCCTTCCAGAAGCTGGGATCTAAACTGGAAGTTTAGACTCATGTTCACGTTAAAAAGGAAAAAAACATTAATTTTCAGGTATGTTTTCCACATGTGGCTCTGCTGAATCAAACAGTCCCTGTACTTCAGATCACTTCTGCAACCTCTGGCTCCTTACACTGGAATACTGAAAACTCCTGAGGTCCAGCACACTCCAGCAACCCCTGCCCTGGGTTTCCATGGGACTGACAGGGCTTGGCTGGGTGAGGTGGTACACAGAGATTTACTTAGCCAAACGTTTGGAAAATTAGAGAAATAAATAATCTTCAGTGTTCCTTTACTGTCCACAGTAGCTCTGAAATGCAACTAAAATTCAATGATGTAGGTCCTTCCTGCCCTAAAGTTATGCAGCAGTATTGACAGCAGTTCTTTGCTATGATTATAACAACAAAAATATTATAATCTATTACTAGATATTTTTCCTTGAACCAGCTACATCACTATTGCCTCTTCCAGCATGAAAACAACACTTTACAAACTTTACCTCTCTAAAGTAGGCTTGTGGACTAGGCTGTCAAGCTAAAGGAACTTAACACACAGTTTCCATTGAGAGGCTGTGGATTTTTCTGAAAAGCCAACTCCTAAACTAGCAGGATCCCATCAATACAATTGCATTTGTAAAGATACATACAGATCCATGCTTTTCTTAAATAATAAGTGTTGACATCACAATCTCATTCAAATCATCAAATTTAATTTAGCTCTTGCTTTGCACCAAAGCATATATAAAGAAACCCTCCATCTGTCACTGCAGGAATGACTTCTCTCCCTAAAATACCTTACATATCCACAGAAAACCAGGCCTAAATAATGATTCATTGCTAGATTAGCTGCACAGAAGTCTGCTTTAGTATCTGCACGTAAGTACTCAAAATACATAAAAAAGTCCAGTGTGCATTGATAGGATTCCCAAAGGCATCCCATTGGAAGTGGAAAATGACTCTATTGAAGTAAGAAGGAAATGCAAAATTCAGTAGATGCCCAAGAAGTTAGAGACTACAAATAAAAGAGCTGTTTTCTGTTATGCTGGTCAGTAGACAGCTATGGCTTAATCTGCTCGTTAGAAGAGAAATATCTTGCCCAAATTAACAGATCTAACACCTGATCTGTTGTACCACATGCACTAGCCTATTACTGGGCAAATTATGGGCAAATGCAGACAGTGATCACACACTACAATGTGCTCAGCAAAGCCATGCCTTCCAGTAGCTGCCCTTAACTACGGACTACAGAGATCTCAGACACCAGCAGTTTGCTCAGTTAAAGCCTCCTCTGGTTTCCATGCTGGTTTTATTGCATCTTAGAATGAAGGGAGCTCTTGAGAATGCAATCCCCTAGGTTCAATCCCAGCAGATGAAAAGACAGGTGAAAACATTAGTGGGGTCAGAAGAAAGCAATGCCAACCCCCTAAAAACTCATGATGCTCTCAGCCAGGCTTGTCTATCCCCTGAGAAAAAGGAATCAAAAACATTACAGTAATTGTGTTTGTCACGATTGTTAGAAGTCTTATAACTGAACAAAGCATAAAGAGAGTACACAATGTTGTGGCAATCGTGGATCTGCTTTCCTAGCTACTGTTTCTTTCTTCCTGCATGGTGTCCATCACCGGGTGGCTGAGGATGGTGCCAGCAGCCCCAAGGAAAGGCTAAACAGGATGCACAAAGCTCTCATCAGCTCCTCCATGCCATGCCCTGTTAGCACAACTGCTGTGACAAACCAGCTTCACACAGTAAGACCTCCCTCTTCAGAAATGGCAGCACGGAACTTTCATGAGTACTAAATTCACTTGCAAAAGGGAAGTCTTCAAGGCTCCCATGATGCAACTTCTTCTGTTGAAGATGTTGATTCAATATGATGGAAATGTTTCACACATTTGCATTCATATCATATTCTTAATGGCTTCAAAGAATTATTTAATGTCAATTAAATGCTATTATAGTGTCAAAAGGAGTTCATTTTTAATAGATATTATTCTTCCTTAATACTCTGTTGCAGCAGTTCTACACTTTTATTTCAATAATGGTACAGCAAATTTAACTGCCTACAAATGAACTGAAATAACGAACAATGTAATTTTGTTCCCAAAACAAATTATACTGGCACTTGCCTGTCTGCCTCCCCATTCTAAAACATGGTCTCTTTTTGTTTTTTTGTTTTCCAATGCTGAACAAACCACAAGGAGTAACTGCAGGAAAAAAACCCCAACAATAGTATATGAGCTACTGCCTGAGTAGATTCTCTTCCTCCTTGTGTGATCTCTAATGATGTGTTGTTTCCTTTCTGGCTTCTACACTTAGCTATTAAGGATAAACTCATTCCTTTTTTGCCTTTTTATTTATCAATGGTTCCTTTTCCTATTCTTCATCTGGTTTTAGACTCTCCCTCATTTTAAGGATTTCTCAGGTATGTTCCTAGCAGTTTTTTGCTTCCTGTTCTAATTAACAAGTCAGAACAGCAGTTTTCCTCAGTTCTCCTCCCATTAACTGGAGGCCCATGATTTCACATCACACCCAAATGTCATACCTCTTTCAGCCACTCCTTGCCCTGAGACTCTCTAACAGGCCTGTTCTCTGTGTAAATTTATTTAACTAAATCTGTGCTTTTTGTCAGCTTTGTCTCAATAGCAGGACACTGCTATAGGCCAGAACTTGTTAACCAGTCTCCAGTGTGATGTGAGTTTACTTTATTATTTATTTATAAATGCTTTCAGATTTGTCTCACATCTGTTCCATATGAATTGGCACAAAAATGACTGACCCTGTGCTGCAACAAACGTGATTGAAAAGCATGAAGTTCTTTCCAGGTTACATCTGGTCTGATAGATGAAGGTTAGATTGACAGGTGTGAGAGAACAAGACTGAGCATTTCTTTTCTCCTACAAGCCCTAGAAAAGCCTGGTTAAGTGAGAATTTCACAATTTGCTGTCCTCTGTCACTGCTAAAAGGCATGTTTCAAATACATTGTCAAATGCATCCTCCTTATTTCATGTTTAAATGCATCTGCTTAACACAGAAATGCAGGAGGGGAGCAGTTACTGAGAAAGGGTCAGCTTTGAGCAGAACACCTCACTCACAGCACAACACTGCCCAGCACTGTTCTTCTCCAGCAGAAATCACCATGCTTGGCAGGAGAGAAAAACTGAAAACTAAGTCTCACACTGACACACCAGACTACTGCTAAGCTTTAGGTTAATTAACCTCAAAGCTTGTGATTCTCCTCTCTCTGATATTTTAGACAGAGCTGCTGTTACCTCTTTTGCCTCAAAAATGCCACATGTTTGAGGTTTCGCAATATGTGTGAGCTATTTTGATGGGATCTATTCCAATTAAGTCACAAACAATTATATGAAGTCTAATTATGTAATCAGGGCCATCACCATGTTCAGAATTTTGACATCTTTACCCAAATATTTTGTCCAAAAGCAACTTGTATTCCCAAGAACTTGCTCTTACAAGAATTTTGCACAAGACTTGGTGAAAGCTGTGCTGTCTTCCAAGAGCCACATTCCCAGTCTCTGACTGGAGTTCCAAGATAGTTTTTGTATCTGCTGCTTTCCAGCTTTTCTCTTGACTTCTACTCTTACTAATGTAGTTACTAACAAGGAGTTTTAACAGTGCTATATGCTGAAAAAAGTGTAAATGCTAGCTAGATTGCTCAGTATCTTGAAGACAACCTTTGTTTGCCTGAAAACATTCCCAGTCACAGAATGTTCAATCACACTAGTTTATAATTTCCTGAGATGACTCAAACTGTAACACGAATTATAGCACAGTAAAACAAAGACACATTCAACTGATAAAAAAAATTACATGAAATTAAAGTGGTAGGTATTTGTAAAAGCAACTCAGTTCTGGATACAAAATTCTGATGAAAAGGAAATACATCAAGAGGTCATTCCAAACTATTTCTGCAGGAAGAAATGCCACAGCATTTTGTATTTGGCCTTGCAAACAGAGAGAGGGTGCCATTTTCCAGAGGTGATTAAGGGTGTATGGATACAGAAAGACTGCTCACAGTATAGCAGATAGCTAGAAAAACGTCCAAAATCTGAAATATTTACAGGATTAACAGTGAGTATTTCAAGTACAATTTCAGTAATTGAAGAAATGCCCTACTGTCGCCTCCCAAGCAGGCCAGGATATACCAAGGTGATCTGCAGTCTCACTTGTCTTTGGGCAAATATTCCTAAGTGTGGTGGTGAGTCTCCCAAATGTGCTCAGTAACTTTGGCTCTCTCTCAGGAGAATCTTAGTCAAACATTCACAGCATACAACCTGGATATGCTGGCTGCTACTTTATCATAGTAACTATAAAATTCATGGCAAATATTTTAAATTACAAGAACTGTGATCTGCCTTATGCCTTGCAGAAAGTAGGTTTTGGGTTTTTTTAAACACCAAAAAACACAGGTAAGTTGGTCAACCAAAACTAATAATTGATACCTTTCATCCTCCTTTTAAAGTGTTTATGTTATTAAATATTTTAATTAATACCTTGGCTTTCTTTTTTTTAGTTTCATAATGAATTCCAAAAGTTCTCATTTAAGACACAAGCCATAGCATATTACAAAAGTAGTAACAGTAACTTTACCAAGCAGTTTTTCCCAAACCGAACAAAAAAAGCCTAACACTGTTTCTGGAACTAAAGAAATAATATTTGTCTTAACAATTCAGATTCATTTCTCTATAAAGATCCAGACACAGGACTGTTAGACCACAGTAAAGTGGGAACCCTCACGAGCTTCAGCTTTAAAAGTAGCTTTCTCAATTTTTAATTTTTTTTTTTTTTTTTAAATCTAGCTTGCTGTCAACCATCAGACAACCAAGCACTCTCAGTGCTTCCCTATTCTTCCTGTGTCAGTGGCAAAAATGTTCTATTAATATAAAAATGAAACTGGAAAGTAGGCTCTAATGCAGGCTGCCTTTGCACAGCTCTGTCAAGAGAACAGAGGAATAGAACAATCATCTGTGCAGTCACAAACCAGATGAAATAACTAAGAAAAACCTCCTCAGAGGAGCTCAAAGGGGTTTGCTGAATAAAGACAGCAGCCATGCTGCTTCCCTGACATTTTATGAAAAGATGACCTCTCTGAAGATTTCAGATGTTTCCTATGAACAAACACAATTGTTCCAACCAGAATCTGAACAGTCATAATTGCAAAAAGGGATAAAGACAAAAGGTTTTAACTAACTGAGTCTGTATTTAATGCCTTAAAATACTTTTAGCAAAAATATCGTTCTGGTTCTTTGAGTCTTCACTAGGAAAAAAAGCAGCACATTTTACAAAGCACACATAGGCTCAACTCTAAGCTTATTGCAAATAAATACTTCTATTTTTAAACACACTGTATGTGTTCAAAACAATGCCTCAAGTGAATTTTACAAAATGACAACTGAAATTCCATGAAGTTTGCTTATTTTCCATATGCTGAAGTACACTCTCACCTTTCCTGCTGCCTACCTTTTTGGGAACAGCAGTAATCATAGAATCATGGAATGGTTTGGGTTGGAAGGGACCTTAAAGACCATTTAGCTCCATTTTCTGCCAGCCTGTATTTGTGCTGGGATTCCCCTGGTGCTCATGGAGGACCTTGCCCTTGGCCTTGTTGCAGTTCCTGAGGTGTGCCCAGGCCCATCTCTCCAGCCTGTCCAGGTCCCTGGGGATGGCATTCCTCCCCTCCCGTGCCATGTGCATTAGCACAGACTCCAGGAGGATCTGCTCCATGATCTTGCTGGGCACAGAAGTGAGGCTGACTGGCCTGGAGTTTCTCAAATTATCCTTCTTTCCCCTTTCAAAAATGGGGGTTAATCATATATCATAATCATACAACTGGGCTTTCAAAACACAAACTTCTCAGGAGTTCCTTTAAGCCTTTGCTTATCCCAAAGCACATTAGCCAAGTCCTCTCAAACTGGGTCAAACTGTTGGGATTTGGTACTACAGAACACAGTGCTACTATCAAGAAAGGTGATTCCATTATTTTTATTCACTTACTAGCAGAAGCTCAGGTTTCTGATGTATGGAGCGTATGCTATTTTAATTTAAACTTATTACTACTGAATATCTGCTGCAATGTTAATATTTTATTGTAATACACAGAGATCTCCAAACACCTCAGGTCAACATGACTCAGAAGGCTCGAAGGAAAGTGAAAAAAAAATGCCAAGAATCATAACAAGGGTTTCAGCATCTGTTGTTCTACTTGGTTTCCCATAGCAATATTTCATTATAAGATTGCAAATTACTCATGCATATTCTTTTTCCCTATTATGGGCCTCAATTTCATGAAAGCCTCTCTAATTTTGAATGAACAGGTTACCTTTTATATTCAGTGCAAAATGAATGACCCTTAGAGAATTAATCTCCTGTAGCTCAAATCTCTTTTAGCCATATAATTTGATGGTAATATTATTTCAGGAATACTTCTGGTTTTATTCTTGCAAAAGGCAATACCAGGGAAAAATCCAGAGAGACTGACATGCAGTATGTATAAAGCACAGGCAAAATGAATACAGAAGAAAACAACAACCCACTAGTAATGAAGCACATGGATATAGCACATAGACACAGAATTCAAAAGTAAGGTCATGGACACATCTCTTACGTTTTGCTGAGAAGCAAAAACTTTGTTGCAACAGCTTTAAGCCAGCCAAGAACAAATAGGATGAAAAAAAAAACTATTCCAAGAGTAACTTAACATTTAAAGGATAGGCTTTGACCGTATTTTGTTTTAAAGCATGTGCCACATTTCAACATCACAGAAAGAGCTTCTCTACTAGACCTGGTAAATCAAAATGTTCAAAGCTCTTAAAAAAATCTTGCTTCCTTTGATTTTCACATTGAAAAGTATAACCGATGGCATGTACAGAATACCTATGCTACTTATCATCCAATGTGTATTTTTTGCATATTTTTATAAGTTGAGACTGCTGGCTGAGCTTCTTTTAAATGCAAAGGAGAAGGTAGGGCTGTTTGTGTGTGTGAAAATGCATCCATCAGTAGGATTTTTACAGTATGTCTGGAGCATCAGTTTTTTAGTTCCTCCTGAATTTGTACTGTGCTCCTAAATATAAGGCTTTGTTTCAAGATTTGACTCCCTGAGGCCATCTCGGTGTTAAATAAGAAATCTGCATTCATATTTGCACCACACACTATACAAAACTGTATGACTGAAACTTACAGAAATTCCTCCCTGGAGTTTCTGCTTTAGTATTTTTCTTCTCTCTCTAGCACGAACATCTCAGAATCAGTTTGTATTACAAGGCAGTAGATGAGTCAGGCACCTCAGAACAAACAAGGGCTCCAGTTCCAACCAGCCATGGAAGTCTGGAGCACTGGGGTCCAGCAGGCTCACCCACTGCAGGACTGAGCCCAGCAAGGAAATTCAGTCACAGCACCACAGGACAGAGACAACGATCTTTATAAAGTTACTGTCTGAATGCCTGAACCACCAGGATTCTTCTAAAAATGCAAATGGGCACTTTTCTGCAAAGACTACAGACTCCCACAGCCTGGGAGTTCTCTCTCTCTAAGTTGTCTTCACTGGTAAGATTTGGGCAACTTTGCTGGCTCAGCCACAGAGTTTTCATGATGATAAGCACAGCAGAGACTGACGAACACAACGGTGAGACCATGGTGACTAGGTAACTAAATTTCTTCTTTTCCTTTCTGCTGCCAAAATCAGGGATAAAAAGAACAGAAAAAAAATTTGGAGCTTGAATTTCTTTGTGCCTTTGCTTTCTGAACTTCAAATGGCATAGCTGCTCCTCACAGATTTTTGCTCTGAAGCAGTGAGGAAGCATTTCTAGGGCACTAAAAGCATATTCAAGTGCTGACACAAGCCGAGTGTTCCACACTGACATTCAGGGGACTGCAGAGTCTCAGGCTAAAGCTCCTCTGCGTCTGGAGGGAGTGATTTCAGCAGCATGGCTGTATCGTGTGCTCACTGCATCACTCCTAGAGGGATCTGCCAGATGCATTCCTAAAATTGCCACTGCACTCAGGATAGAGGCAGGCTGCTCTGCCAGCACAACTAATGATAATATATTGATCAATTAGAACCTTTATAGGACAGGCAGTTATCAGGACCTTTATAAGAAACTAGAATATCTAGCATCACCTTCAGATCCTTGACATCTGGAGTCACAGATTTACAAATTCTGATACAACTACTACAGGTGAACCAAATTTTAAAGTCTTTAGCTATGAACTACTAATGGGCTAAAACCTACCAAGAAGGAAGACTTTTGTTTTCCTTCCATGGCATCATTATACTTCTGCCTAAAAAAGACAATAAATTAATCTAATCAGGACACAAATATAATGGAATTTTAAGGGTTTTTCCAAATAATCTTTTTCCAGTAATAAGCAGTAATCAGCTACTACAATTATGTATAACTAGAATTATTAAATATAAATGTGCACTGTCAATGTTTAATTTTGTCTGTTCCTTCTGTAAAACATGTAGAAAGATTAACATTTTAGAGAACTCATACTGTAGATACATGGCAGAAACACTCTTAAACTGTCAGATTAACGCAGAAGAAAATTACACTCTCATATTCTGCTCTTTTTTCTTTCCCACTCTTTTTATTTGGATTTAAGTAGTAGTGTGATGTTTCTGTTCCACCTACCTGTCATCTTTGAAGGTGATTTTTAAATCCATTAACCTGATTAGTCAAAGTAAATGGTAGCTTAAATAGTAATTTAAGTCCAGTGTAATATAATATGGAGAATACAGAGTTTATTTTAAATGTGAGTTCATAGAAGTGTGTATGTCTGTATATGTTCATATATATGCATGCATATGTTCAACACATATATGTGTTCATGTCTATATATGTTCATGTGTATCACTGTAAAACAGTCCCAAACATTTTAAATTCTAAGGCTAGTTCTACATATTGTTTTAGTCCTAGTCAGAAATCGTTAGGGAAGTTAAATGCTCCAACAACAGATTTTAGGTAGTAACATAAAAAATGTATTTATCAACTAAAAATATCCAAACATCTCAACTGTATTAAAATTTTAAGATGATTGTGAGCAGATGACTGATTTTGGGGCAGAACTTCTCAAGACACAAAACAAGTCATGCAAATAATGCACAACATCTTCAAGACATCCTTGACATGATCCCTGGACAGAGACACCACATGCAGCCCTGTGGTCCCTGGGATCTTTCTGCCAACCTGAGGTGACATGTGGACACCACATCAGCAGCTGCAGGAATTCTTTAAGAAACGCTGGACTTCAGCAATTTTAAGTTTTTAGCCATATGGAAATCAGGATATAAGCAAAATCTATGTTAACAACAGTTTAAAGTGGATAAAAGCTTTTTTCCTGAACAAACTCAAGGCAGTGTAAACAAAACGTGTGTCAGGTGGTTTTTATTTTCAGCCAAGGGCCCTTTGAAGCCTCCTCTGCCCATTGTTTTAATCTCTTCACCCCTGCACAGAGCCCCTCTCAGGCTCTCTCCACCAGGATGAGGGGTTATTCATAAAGCACTCCTACTAGCCAGGGACATTAGACAGCATCAGAGATGAGAGTTTAGGACCATTTGCAAAATCTGTTTTGGTAGCCTTGTGAATTCTGGAAGCAGAACCAGAAAACACAAGACTAAAATTTTCTGCTGCTTCTAAGCTGTTCATAAGGCCTCTCTTCAGAGCCTTAAACCAAGCTGCAAACTAAACTTAAATGGCAGCTATTTCCCTTTGGAACAGGACATTGGCCTAAATAAAAACTATCCCCTAAAATTTGGTTTAAAGCTAAATTTAAAATAACCTAAACTATTTTTCAGGCTGCATGACTGATATATATTTACACCACACACAGGAGCAACATTTGTAAACCCCATTCCAAAGAATACTGTGCCTAAGGGGTTTTTTCAGTTTTGTAAAAGTCATTGATTTGTATTAGAAACAGTTTTATTTTAGTCTTTAGAAATTGTATTGAGATCCTCCCAGCAGTATAGCAGTTGTCTTACAACAGAGAAATAAATGATTGTCTTGTATAATGTCTTATACAGCACTGGAAGCATGTGATTTTTAAGAAAGATATTTAATTTTGTGTAAAAACTGTTAATTTTAGCCATTGGTCTCTGAGGCTCTAATGTTACTATGATACTCTTAACTGTATTTCAGTCAATCATAAAAACTCAGAAATAGATTAAAGCAAACAGTGGAGCTTTTAATAGCCAAGGGAGGTATGAGAGATAAAGAACTGCAAGGAATAAAGGATAACACTTGAGCCAAGTTGCAAGAGGAAACTTCTGACAAAAACAGAGAAAAGATTTTGTATAAAGCCTTTTCCAAGTATCCTGCAGAGCTGCTCAGGTTTTACACAGAGGTCCTGCACTAGGGGATTCCTAATCCCTATCATCATCTTTACTAGAAGAGGTAAGAATACTCATTGGGATTCTTCTGTCAAATGAGTCCTCAAGTGCTCTATTTCTTCCTAAGATACCAATTGTAAAGAGAGAGCTGTTTCTTTCCACTGTAAGATTGTTGGAGTCTCCAATTGGGATATTTTAAGAGCTCTACTGAATAGATTCAGTTTTGAGCTGTAAGTGGATAAGAAAGGTCAAGTATGTCAGATGCAAGATATTTTAAAATCGTAAAACAAGTAACAGCTCAGAAACAGTTTCACTAAAAGATTGACTAAATTACTACAACAGCTATATTCTCAAAGTCCTTAGCAGAATATTGGAGACAAACACATTTATTTGGTAACACACGCTAACATTCCTACTCTACTAATTAAAAGTATTTCCCATTAAAAGCTTCAAGGGGATCTATGTAAGGATGCAAACCTGCAATCCTGAGACAATGCTAATATGGGGGCTGAAAAAAAATAAAAGCTTTATGCTACATGTTGCTGAGCTCAGGTGGTCACACCTATGACCTGAGCTGTCTCACAAAGGCTTCCCTTTACCCAGCAGGGAAAAGCTCTCACAATAAGCAAGGCTCCACTGATATAATGCTACTGGAAAAGGCACCAAAATCCAGATGATAACATGGCCAGCAGAAACTTGTGAGGAATCAGGAACTCTTCTCATTCCAGCAGGCTGCAAGTGCTGTCTTGCACATCTCTAGCTGGAACCACAAACCACCCAGGGGACCGGAGTGGACTGGACTCTTGCAAAAAAGCCCAGAGTACAGTGACTGAAAATCCCATTGAGCAAAGGTTTGTGCCACAGTCACTGCCCTGCTGCTCCAACTTTTTGTGCCACCCAAGAGCCTGAGCCTGCTCCTGAGCACACACTTCACAAGAGAAACAGAACTATGATGGCAAGTGGGGCTCAGATAGCAAGACTTTTACTTCCTGAAATATGAGGAGTTAATTCACATCTTGCTGAGTTGCTTTTGAGGTAAATCAATCTTTTTTCCTATTTTAATCTCACCTGGAAACTAAAGACACTCCTGAAAGAAACATGCTCCAAGTGTCTACTACAAAAAAAGTACATAAATACCTGTCAGCTTCATCCAAACAGTCCTGCCTGGCCTTTTACTTACTCCTTTTTCAACTCAGTAAGACAAGTACAGAAGTCACAAAGATAATTTATATTACAGATTTAAAAATTACAGTACTGTCAAAATCAGTTTAACTTTATTTATCTGTGTGGAAGTCCACAGGTAGGTTCAGGTGATATCCACCATGAGAGACCCACCTGATCCACCCCTCAAAGGAAGGTTTGAGTGGGGTGTTTTAGGAAGGTATCTTTGTGTTTTCAGATGCTGCAGAGAGATCTTTCCATTTTCATGGATCATTAAGAGTGCTCATGGAGCACAGCACTGGGACTTTCTGCTTGAGCCCCAACATTTGCTACTTAGCTGCTCTTCTCAGATGATGACTATTATTAGCTTTTGCAGGACAAATGATTGTCTATTTTATTTGTGACCCATAGTGGATCTAACTGTGTCCTGCAATATGATAGCTGTTAAAATGATTCCCTTAAACTGCTCCACTGAATATCACTAATTGATTTTAGATGGGATGATCATAAGCTGTCAGACTCTTCCCTCTAGAGGTCTGCCTGATTTAACAGCAGAATGACCAGCCTACAGTATACTCAAGTTTTTCATAAGCTGATTAAGAAAACATATATCATACATAAAATATCTTCCACAGCAATAGTATATATGAAAAATCATAAATAAATTTATCAATTACTTGTTCACCTATTAAAAAATGCCACTGCATAGAACCTTAACAGAAATTGAGAAGAAAAACAAAACAAAATCAACTCCCAAAGCACATGACACTGCTATTGGTTTTCAGAGAGTTATGGACTAATGTTTGTGCTAACATGAAATAACATCAGAATTGTGTAATGCTGACAACCATAATTAATGAACATTTTGTCACTGATAAAGAGAAAATAGGATCATGAAAGAAATGAAAGGTAAAAAAGGAATCTGTGACTAATCCCCAGAAATACATCCCTTTATACATTCTTTAGTACCAGAAAAGGATCATCATGAGTGATCAATATTATACCTGATATCTGGGTAACTACCTTAAAATGTCAAACACAAGAAGATTTTCTTACTCTTCATTTTTGCTTTTTTTTTTGATGGTGGATCTTCTCCTATATCCAAACATCTGAGCTAGTGCAAACAGACAATTTCTTTCCATCCCACACACAGCCTTCTCAGAGAACAATCAATCACTTCACAAGACTATTCTGCATTTTTTAAGTCCTGCTCATATTCTATGAAGCCTTCTCTTATATACAATAAGAGAAATGTTACCATTAAAATTTCCTTACTTTATTTAAATTGTCTGTTGGTGTTTCAATGGACTCTATTCAACTACCAGTTTTGGGTTTTTTTAAATGGGCTAAATTTGGACAAAACCTTCTAGCTAAATGCAAACCAGACTTTTCATGAAACATCCTTAGAAGGCAATTACCTCAATTCACAACTATCACATTATCAACTTATTTAGGGGAGTCAGACATAAAACACAAAGAACCATTTTGCTACTCAGCACTACTTACACTTTAGTTTGTTGCCAATTATAGCATTTTGTATTTTCAGGGAGGCCCTTTCAATTTGTCAGAATTATTACCCCATACCCAAAAATGTTTACAACTCCATCCATATTGGCATCATTCACAAACTCCACTATTGCCATCAAAATAAAAAAAAACACTAGAATAAGATGCTAATCTGGGTGCAAAAGAAAAGTGCTGACAATTACTCCTTGAAATTATTTTCCTTTTTTACGTTTCATCTTGAAACATACCCTAATTTGCTTAAGAAAACCACACACATCCCTGTCAAGACTCAGGTACTGACACATAGATTCTTCCAAGTTATTCTCTAAATCATATACTCCAGCATGGAAAAAGAGTTGATCAACCTTCCCAGAAGTATAATTGTACCAAAGCCTCACCAAAAGAGCTGACAGCAACGGTGCTGCCATCAGGACTACAATGTTCAACTCAATAAAAGCAGGTATTTTTTTTAGTGCTAATAAAGAAATCCACTACAAGCAAACTGGTTTTTAGCATTCATTACATCTATATGAACTACTGTACTTTTTAGCAGAGAAAGTAAGCACAAATGAGAGAATTCTTCTCAAATATTGCTCATTACCTGTATTGTACAGGCATTTTAAGAACAGGTAAGTATTATATACATCTCCAGCTATAAACTGAGCAGTCTTTTTTATCAGCTGAAAGTTACACTTCATTTATTTTGGCCAAACGTTACATTTCTGTCAATTAAAATGACAAAGATGACAATGGACAGGATTCCTGTGGGTGCCAGGGATGAATACAGCAGTACATCAGTGTAAAAATGGAAATAAACTGCATTTGGCATGCTTCATGATCCCATTAAAATACACTTCCCCCTACACTAGCAGGCACCTCAGTCCAAGTTTGTTCTTTTAAAGGATTAATCCCAGCATGTCTTTACAAGCCAGGTTTTCACTTACTGCTTCTAATAAAATCCACCAACCAAAATAAACCTTGCTAGTGTCCTTTTGCCTTGAATTACTTCCCATTCCACAGGCAGACAACCAAATCTGACTCTGGATGGCTGCATAGATGTCACACAGTGTAAGAATAAACACAAAGATGAGCAAGGACGGATAAAACCTCAGAAACCCTTTTTTGTGACTCCGTAGTCTTTTCATCAGCCAACACGAAAGTGAAAAGGATGACACGCTGAAGATCATTTAAAAATGCTACTGGATTATTTGGTAAGGTTATTATTCAGTTCTAGCTGTGATCTACTGGTCTCGAGCTATCTTCTGCATTCCCCATCAGAACAGACTGCAACACAAATTGCAACACTGACTTGAAATAAGTATAATAATGATTTTCCAGATATATTTTCAGCCTTCAAGGACTAAATATATGTGATAGATAAAGACCCAGCTAAATGTGTACTCCCCATTGCATCAGTTCAGGTACAGAGAACTGAAAAAGGCAAAAGGTCCAGAGTGTTTTATTAGCTGCTTGTCTGGCATTACCTGTGCCTTCCCAATGAATTTATTGCTTACTATGCACATATGCACGTAGCCTGGCAGTGGAAGAAGAGTAAATGTTGCACCATTTCCCATCAGAAAAGGTAAAGGATCTCAAAGAAAACCTTCTGGTGAAGGATTCTGTGTGGTCTTAGACCAAATGAGCACTTGGTCCTGAGGCTGCAGAATCCGTACCCTGCTCCACACGACTGCTTCCAGCCTGAACAGCAACTCTAGAGCTCACAGACTGCAAAGAACTGCCAAGAAATGTATTAAAAATCCCCTATGGTTTAGTCAAAGGAAAAAGAAATGTCTAAATTTCAAGTAAAAATTGCTCCTAAGTCGCCCAGATCCAGGCCTTTGCAGGCTGTAAGCTCAGCCATCCAGCTTCCTCCTCTGTTGTCTGTGGAAGAATTCCTCCAGCTAACAGATCGAATCTGCCCTTACTTTCTGGGTAAGAAGAACTTATGATTTCTGGTGAAAAAAATAAATCAGAATTTCAGTAATGATAAAGTATGATGTATATTCCACAGTTAAATTTGCTAGAACACATTTATACAAAATTTCGTAAGCCACTCAGATGCTACTCTTCTATTCAATTTTCTCCACCAAGCCATATTTACTCTCACCATGAGTGTTTGTTCCAAAGTAAAGCACTTGATATCCTGATCTCCTAAGCATATGCTAGGTGGATGAAAAGTACCATGTGGCTAAAAAAAGCCTGCATGCAACACTTCTTCCACTTCAATGAGAGACGGGCAGCCTACCAAAAATTCTGAAAATCTTTTCACAAAGAAGGATAATTTTTGAACAGAATTCTAAAGATAAAAATAGCAGATTAGGAGTATGTTTATACAGCAAACCACTCTGCTTAAGGATCCCTGTAGCAGATCAGACCCACAGCATAGGGGACATGCAGTATGAAATAGATCTCCTGCTAACACGTCCAGGAACATGAAAGGCACAGGCATTTCCAAAATGGGTCCCACATGCACTGACATGAAAAGTTCAAAGAGTCCCTGCAAAATTATGTGTGAAGAAAGTTGAGATGTCTCCCTAATTCTGTGAAATCAAATCCATGTCTTGGACCTGCAGGTCCAAATAGGCACTTAGAGAGCAGAGGGATGGGCTCTCCTGATATCCCAATCCCCTGGAGCCCTGGGGTGCAGGGAGAGGGCAGGAGAGCACTGTGCACATCTCCTCCCCTGCTGCCCACAACAACTGAGCTGGGTTTTTACATGACTTGGCAGAGAAAGGGGTCAGAGATGCCCCATTTTTACTATAGTTTTCTAAAGCACACAGTACTGCAGTTCAAAGAAACTCTCTGCTATCCTTCTCCCTGAAGTGCAAAATTAGAAATGGTGACACCAAGCTAATCTTTGTGAACATTTAAAATGGGAACTTAAGACAAATAGCTCAGAACACTCCAAATGTATGCTACATATGAACAGAAAGAAGAAGAATAGTTCCCTTGTCGACAGCATGAAACATACTGGATGAGATCAGGATTATGGCTGTCAAAACCTGTCAACAGCATTTAGAATTTTCTGTGTTCCATTGCATCTATTTCCCCATATCACTGCAAATCCAAATAATATCCTCAATGACTGGAGACCAGATCGGGATTTACAAAAGTCAAAAACTGCTCTGTGCCCTGATCATAAGTAAAAGTTTATAAACTAGACATTGCATAAGAGCAAATTACTGCACTGCTTTACAATAACTAAATTCAGAATTTTATAAAAATTTGAATCAGCAATTAAAAAAGAAAGGTCTCCTTTTTCTTCTCTGCTGTATAAGTCAAAAGAAAATTGCATGTAGGAATAGCACATGTATCTGCAGCTAATGAACAACCTGCCTTGCAACGATGATAAAGTCGATAGAAAATTGTCTGTCAGTTTTGCAAGACTCCAGTAACTTGGAGCTTTCAGGACACAGCTCTTTGCATATCATGTCTTCTCTCAGGAGAATGACATAAGCAGTTTTGAGATAAAATTTTAAGTTTGGATCAGATATTCAAACCTGTTCTGACACTGTACACAAGTCTCAAAACCCAATAGTTTTTATGAGCATTTTAGTCACAGCAGAAGGATTAAAGACCCTGTGTGATCAATGACTAACATTACTAGCAAGAATGTGTGAGTTGAAAGAAATTCTTAGCCAAAAAGTATTAAGGTTAATAGGAGAACAATAATTTCTAGTGTTTCTTTATCCATTAGTAACTAAGTCCTACATGCATGACACTGAAAACAGACACAAAGTATTTATCATTCCCTGCTACTATCAACACAGGGACTATCACCAAGAGAAATTTAAAAAAACTGACTTAGCACTGCCCTTCCCAGCACATGTTCTCTGTCTCTGTCCTGCTCTTTATGCCATCACTTTATTATCCCAGAACATGCAGTGAAGCAAAGACTCCTGTCTGGACTTATAAGAGCCACTTTCCTAGTCTGAAGTTAGGAGAGGTAGTTTTACATTGACAGGTGCTTTTCACTTGAGAAGAGGAAAAAAAATCACTATTTTGATAGAGAACATCTCTCTCTCCCGAGGCCAAAGAAAATGCTTTCCTCTGCTGAACGAAAAAGCTGATCCAGGAACACTCAGGCCACTGCCAGCGAGTTTGAAAAATCGGTTATTTTGACACATATAGGTCTATTAACTGAAAAAAAGCTCAAGCTGGCTCTAACCTTGGGAAGGGACACAGCACATTTATTACAGTTCTCATAAGGAAGGATTAAAGTTAACTGTACCTGTTGCTACATGATCAGGCAAGTGATTACATGGGAGGAACATTTCAATCAGAACAGTATGGCAGTTACAAATACAATAAAGCAGTCAATAATTTTCCACATTGTTACCAGTCCTGTGATTTTGAAGGAAACACACTGCAGGGCAGCATAGATTACATACAAAGAGCTTGTTATGCTGGAAAAACAGAAGTTTCTAGAAAGTTTTAGTTGGAGAGAGCTTTTTCAGGAAAAAAAAAGCTTTCACTTCATATAGGAAGACATAAAATGTTTGTCACTTAACAGAGCATTAGTAGGTCTTCCATAAACCCACATATAAGTGAATGAGTTGTGAAGGTAACATGAAATTCAACAGGATTTGTACATCTGAATGTATTTTGAGAGTGCAAACTGAAGGTACTTGGCTAATGGAAACAGAAGCCTTATGCACAGAAAGGTAACCAACAAACCATTGCAGATGAACCAGGAATATCTCAAGCCAAAAAGACTGAGATTTATGCTTGTAGTGGGCTGACCTTGGCTGCTGCTCATCAAGTTGCTCTATCATTCCTCTCCTCAGCAGGAAGTGAAGGGGAGGGAGAAAATAAGATGGAAAAAAATTCAATTTATTTTCTTCTTCCCATCAACAAGGGATGTCCATCCACTTCCTGGTAAGCAGAGCTTCAGTAGGCATAGCAGTCATTACAAAAGACAAATGTAATAATGAGTGCCCCTGCCCCCTTTCTCTTACTGCTGAGCAGACATCATAATGACATGGAATATCCCTTTGGTCAGCTGGATCTGCTGTCCTGGCTCTGGCCCCTGCTGAGATCTTGCCCACCCCCAGCCCACAGGAAGGGAGGAATGTTGGAGAGACAGCATTGCTGTGGTGCCAAAACACTGGGGTGTGAACAGCACCTTTCTGGGTACCAGCACAGCACAGCTCAGGGAGGGCTGCCATGTGGAAAAGGAGCTCCAGCTCAGACAGACCACGCTGTGCCAACACAAACCAGCTGGGGATGAGAGTTACTCTCCCAGCAAACCCCAAACCACTTCTGCCTGTGCTCCAGGTGACTTGTCCTTGTGCCCCCTTCATTCTTAGGCTACTTGGAAGGAATCAAGTGATGATTTCACATGTAAAAAAACAGTGGAAATCTCAAATTATCCATTTAAGAGAGAATATCTGCACGCAAAAGTGGCATTTTCACAGACAGCTGTTCTTCTGACTCATTATAATATTTTGTTACTTAAAAATAAAGCAAACACTTTTCCACTCTTTAGAGAAAAATTATTTCCCTGAATAAAATGCTTCCAAGTTTCACCAGGATTCTGAAATGAAACGAGATTTTGTTTTTCTATATAACGAATTATAACACATAATCCTAAATTATTTAGAAAGTTTCATGCACCTTTAAAATTCATAAATATATTCCATATTTATTTCAAGATCTGTTATAACAAGTACCGTTAATTTCTCTATTTTGATTAACAACTGTGAAGAAAATTAAAAAGCTTGGGGGTTTTGTTGTTGTTGTTTTTTTTTTTTTTTTCCCCAGGCACAATTCTACTTACTCAAGTAAGCTGTAGCACTTGAATAAAGTGGAGATTTATATCCCAGGTTTCTCAAGAGGAAAAAATTGGAAGCATCCCGTTCTTCACATATGTTTAGCAGGTTTCATTCTTTCCTGATGTATTCTAATATATGATTCTGTTTGTGTATGTCTGCATATATAAACATATATAAATGTGTGTATATATACTCACCAATTGTCACTGTTGCTTATTGTAATTTTACCACTTTATTAATCAAAATTGAATGGAAAAAGTATTCATATCAGTCCAACACAGAAATGGTACTGCTACATATGCTGTTATCTAATATTTTTGTATTGGAACATTTTTTTGTGCTACTTCTTTATAAAGGAATGAAAGAGAGAATGCTGGGGCACAACCCAGCAATTCAACAACTTTACAATATTCAAATTTACTATGAACCCATTATTTCTGAGGAGATTACTTGTTACATCTATTTCACTTCCAACAAGACCTTTGTTTGAACCATTAAGAAATATATTTTAGTGACAAAATTCTTCCACAGATGTTTCAGAAATCTGCTCACTTTCAAAATGAACAGCAGCTCAGACTTGGGCAAGACAAAGTGTCCTGAACATTTGTTTTCCAAATGAAATACTTAAACACCAGAAAACTGAAAAAAAAACCAAACAAACCAAAAACCAAAAAACCCCCAAAAAACATTCACTTCCATTCTCTCACATCTGTGATGATTAAAAAAAATTAAAAATCTGTGCTATTATTTAACTAACCTGACCTTTTCTTGTAATAGGTTTTTTGGGTGTTCTTCTATAACTTTTGTGCATTCCATATCTTGATTCACCATAATAAAATTAATAGTAAGATACGTAAAATGGAGAAGAAACCTTAGATAAAACATACGAAATAGAATGTGATGAACATTCAGACAGTGTTTTATTTTTCTCAGACTGATATTATGAATCATTAGTTTCACTGATTTCCACACCATTTCACTTGCAGTCTTAAAGGAAAATGAAAACTATTCTTAGAAACAAACATGACATAAGATTTAGAATTCAGCATTGAAACAGCAAAACTAGATTACAAACCATTCAGAAATTGCTTGTACATGAAGATAATACAGTAAGAGACTGGACATCAAACTCTCAATGCCTGAAACCATATAATGAAAAAGCACAAAAGCTACATATTTTTGAAGTCTCAGTTCACTGAAAACTCCAAAAACTGAACTCCCCAAGAGAAGTGGGTAAGGACACATATGTTTCAGAAGATGCAGTATTTCAGAAAAATATTCAGAAGTCAGGATTCAAAGGTAATTGCAAAGCAGCACTCCTACAATTTTGGAAAAGACTCTATCAGAAATCATGATACACAGATCAAAAAGAAAGGAAAATTATAAAAAAAGGAAAAAATTTGATGGGCAGCCATCTCACAGAAATTCTTTGAATCAATTTTCTATAATGACTACACTTCTGGGCACACGTGCCCTATCCAAAAGGTTATTGATAAAGTGCTTTAAATTTATGAAGTCCACTTTCTCAGCAGCCTTATATCATTTCACAGCTGAAAACAAAATGCTGCAAAAACTGCGTCAGGGTGGGTGGTAAAGCTCTTACCTCTTACCAGGTTGCAAAATGAGGGGGAAAAAGATAATATAGGCCAAGTGAAGACTATGACCTGAAATATTCTGAATCCATATTATAATGCAAGTCTAAAATTTCTTATGTAGCCTATTGCAGCTTCTCTCCTCAATTAACAGTAGAAAATATAAATATACTTCTCAGTTTTACAATATTTACCAGTCAAAGTTAGCCATAGCTGTGCTGCAGCATTAATGAGTTATGCTCATCCTGAGGCAGTGCAATCTAATTCCAAAGCAACCCCAGTGTGGGACCTGTGCCCATCTGGCTCAGTGAAAGGTTTTCACTCACCCAAACCTTTCAAGCAGTTTTAAATAGATAGCCTGTAAAATCCCATACTTCCATATCATTAAAAAAATAAGAATGCCTCTTTTTCCATTAGGACGTGGCTCTTGCTTCTAAACTATATAGGTCAGAACAAAATAATGAAACATTATTCAGGGAAAAAGTTATTTTGAGTAGGTTATTTAAAGGCCTCAGAGTCATCTTATTTTCCTTTCCCCTTCCCATCTCAGAAGCCTATATAATTGATGCATAACCAATTATTTCTGAGACCAAAAGGCAAGAGACTGCTGGTGACAACTTAAGACAAAACCATCAAAATCAAGTCATCATTGACTTTCTTTTCCATCTTTCCTTCTCTCTTTCATGCCCCAACACTTCGGCTGAATGCTGCAAAGTGATGGCATACACCCACTTCTTTGGGGAAATGCAGTGATGCACTGCTCCAGTTTCACCACAGTAATGAAGTAAAACCCTGCTAACTGGAAACATAGGAAAGAGAGGATGAAACTGGGAGCTGCACTGCATTTGAATTAAGTGTGATTCATGGTCATCTCTGTTAAAAAAAATAGGTAAGGAATGAGCTGATGAAAAGTCCATTTGCCAACTGCTTCATTTTAATGAAAATATCACAGAAAAGTTATAATGTAAAAATGATGGAGAATAAAATGCTTTATATTCAAGAAAAAAAAAATCAGTGGAGATAAAAAGGACTATTCCATCTGGAACCTGTGCTACTCTAAAATAAACCATAAAATTTAGCTATTACTCATTCTGAGCTCACAAGCATTGACTGTTTTTTATATTAAAGTGATAATAATAACTGAGTTTTCCAGAGATACTGGAAAACATATTATGCAATGGTGGCTCAGAGCATTTCAATAGTGTGTAATGTAAGGGTAGCTAATTTAAGCTTCCCATAAGGGTTTCCATGAATGGAAAGCATTTTGTTGAAGGCTAAAACTTTACTGTTTACTATATTTGCTGAAAGAGACACGACAAATATTTTGGGATTAAAAAAAATAGAAATGACAAGATTTAATCAGAGAAGAGAAGGAGGATTGGTAACTCAGGACTCACAACACTCGTGAATAACAACAGGTCAAGAATTAAAGTAAATAGTTCCTTTCATAAAGGGGAAAATAATGTAACTAGATATCTGACTGTGAACTTGCATTTCCCTCTGCAGAAATGATTTTATAGAAGCAAAAGGAACTTTTGGAACAACTACAGGTTTGTTGTTTTGGACTTAGTGAAAGCATGTCCCCTAGTAACATTGCACAAGCAAATCTAGACACAACCCATCAGAACAGAAGTGGCATCTATTGTACACATATTTTTCTGCAAATCAGTTTAAGAAAACTTTCTTTAAGGTGGGTTAAGACATGACATTGTTCATTGAGAACCAGAACAAAAACTGGAAGTGAAGCCAGCACTGGAAAGGAATCACAGTTTTCTATTTTTATTCTATTTGAATGATGTGAAATGGGTAGGTTTATCACCTTTCTCTTCTTGAACAGGTTTTTAAATAGACCTTTTAGGATATATTTATAGTTGACAAATGTGGCAGGGAGATTTGTTTTGGGTTTTAAACTTAAAATTATATTTTCTTACCATTCACTTTCTACAAAGATGTCTACAAGAGCACAGTGTCAGCTAGAAGAAGTATTTGTTGTAGCTCAATACTTCTCAAAACTTTCAGTCTCATTCATTAAACAAGAAATACTTGCTCTGAATAGTAACTGATGGGTGTTTCACACTTCTGCTCAAGGTACACATTCTTAATGTCCATTGAATGTAAATACTTAAAAATCATTTCCACAAATGAATAGGTTATTATTCATTTGGCCTATCAGTCTGGAATGAATGTAGCATTCATCCAAATTGTGCAAAATCTGTAGAGCAACCAGTCATAAAGACAGCAGGATTGTAATATTTTCCTTACTGAACACTGCATGATACAGCTGGCAGGTCAAACTGGGACTTCTCTGGCTTCTGTACAAAGCATGGTATGCTGATAATATATAGTTCCTTTGGCCTGCAAGAAATTTCTAAATGTTAGCCAAAATTAAAAAAAACCCTACTGTTAATGCTTCATACTAATGAACCAAATTACATGCATGTTGCTAAATGATTATTTAAAAGCAGACTGTTTTTGCAAACAGTTGTACATAAGAAGGGATCCATAATGCCACCAGGTAAGGCTCTTCCCAATTCCAAAACAGAACTCTATCAATTTACTGGTAACAAAATTTGGGTATTTAAATTTTTGTTACTGGTTTCTTTCTGTCCTGACTTCCTTAAAACCCCCTCATCTCTTGCCCTGACTTTTTGGTTTTTTAAGTATCCACACAATATTTCCTTAATTTCCTCCTTTTCCCTTCTTCCCTACAATATAAGTCAACAGCAAACAAGATTTAATATTGAACCATCTTCCTCCTTTACTCTCTCCTCTTCCAAAAGTCCAGTGTTCCTGAGGGTTTGTCTGCATGACTCAGCCATCTCTGGAGTTTGACCACATAGCTTTAGCTAAAAGAAAATTCACCATAAACTATTACCTACAGTGTGCCACCAGCAACAGTCCCTCTAACCCAATGCATAACAGACAAGCATCATTAACTAAGGGATTATTTAATTAATCCTTAACTAGAGCTGGTGCTAAATTCTCTTATATCCAGTCAGACTGATATTCTGCATAGAGAGACATCTAAGAGGGACACCTTTTGAAAAACAACTTGTGTTTACTCACATTTTGGTTTCCTTTCCTTTTTTGAACTCTGCATTAAGATTCTTTTACTTTCCTCCCAGAGCGAGCAACAACACAAATAATGTATATCTAATCTCGCACTGAGCCTCTTACCCTGCAGGAAGATTGTCTTGAAATATTCTCCTTACCCTTCCAATCTAACTCCACATAATCCCTTTGAAAAATTCTTCAGTTTTGACTCAATACATGGCATGAATAACAACTGGTGTTGCATATTAATATATCCAGGAAAACAATAAATTCTACTTTTGACTGTCTTCAAAATTCAGAAACAATAATTTTCCAAAGGAATAAAATAAGAGAGGAAAATGAGAAAAATATGAAACAAGAGAATAAAATAACTTTGGAATCTACGGCAACAACCTTTAATTCAGTCTTAAATATTAGCTGCTCTTCCATGTGAGACTAATGTAAAGATTAATAGTCTGAATATTACTTTAGCAAGTCTCACATAAGCCCATTGACTTCACTGGAGTCATGTGCACCAGAGCAAGAAAGAACACAGTCAGTCTCATTATAAATACATACTGTAACATGCCCTGAAGTAAAAAGTTATGCTGTGGGAATGCATTAAAAAATAATGTACTAAAAAAAAATCACAAACATTTAAAAAATAAGCATTCGATGGTCTTTCCATCTGAGCATTTCTTTCTGTATTTTTAGACTTTTTGAGTGGTCAGAGAGCTGAGCAAAATCAATTTAAAGCAATCCAGGTGCAAGCTCTAACTGAAAACAGAAGTAATGATAATTAAAAATGCTGCAGTAAAGGCTGATCTTAACTACTAACAAAGCAATTAGAGCAAGGGCTAACTGTAGGTTTAAAATTTCATAGTTGTAATGAAGAAGTTACAAGTTAAGAGAATGTCTGACTTATACAAGTTTAGTCTGCCTACAAGCAAAATGAGATTTAGAATATATGTATACACACACGTATATCTATGTATACACACACACATGTATTTCACCTCAGATTTAAGAAAGCCTGTGCACACACAGAGTGACACAAAGAGCCAAGCTGACCTCTAAGGAGTGTTTGTATGGAAAGAGATCTGAAATTAAAGATATGCTTCTAATACATAAACACAGGGCATCAATGAAAGCGTTTTTGTTTCTAAGGTAGCAGAAAAGAAATCAGATTAAAGGCTGATTCAATGTGGGTGCAGGTGGGAGGAAGAACCATTGAGATTAGAAAACACTAGTATGAATTTATAGACAATTGAAGTCTTCTACAAGTCTTTTTTTTTCTTTTTCCTGGAAAAACATCTATAATGCAGACAGTATTTATCAAATGGAAATTTTACAGATGAGCAAAATAAGCAATTCAAAAGAGGCTATATCACCAAAATAGTGCTGCTCTAACTCATCTGTGATTTTAAGCCTCAGATTTTTTCTACATTACTGGAACCCACCCTCTCACATCTACTCCAATCTACACAGTGCCATTTAACATCATACCACACACTTAATAAAACTTATTTATCATTAAAAACCATGAAATAATCCTAAAATGAGTTCATCAAGCAGATTTCTTCCTCAGAACCTGTAGGCCTGTTCAGTAATTTTTTTGTCTAACAATTTTAACGAATAGTTTCATTACCTATCTGTAATTTTTGCATGAAAAGTACATATACACACCACCTTAATTTTCTAAGTTGAAATTACATAGGACATGGTGGAAACTTCCAGCTTGCATCTCTGATTGCAGCATTCTGACAGTAATCACTGGGTTTTCACATGCAAATCAGGGTGCCAATCTTACAAACCAGCTTTCCATGGCCATTAACAGCCACATGGATACTTTGGGCAAGGCTCTATGGATTGCATGCAAAGAGCATGACTGGAACCAAAATACAAAAAAATCCCCCACAATTTTTAAAATATATATTACTGTAACTACGTTACAGTACGTTTCATATCTGGTCTATTTCTAACATCCTTGTTTCTGTTAGGAGGAGAAGAATAACCAGAATTACTGTTCACACATTATACTACTGAGGAGTTTATTTTATGATTCCCCTTATCCTCTGTTCCAAAAAGATGCCATAGCATCTATTTTAATAGAAAGAGAAAAACTTACTCTTTGGTTTAATAGGGGAAAAAAACCAAAACATAAAAGCCAAAAAATAAGCAAACAAAAAAAACCCCACAACAAAAAAAAAACAACCAAACAAAACCATAAGGACAGTCCCAGACTGAATTCCAGGACATTACTGATACAAAACGGAAATAAGATATGTTTTTTAAACCAAGACAAAAACACTGCATTTTCCTTTCAGTGAAAACTTGGGATTAAAGTTGCATGCTTTCTGAAAAATGTGTGTTAGCCCATTTTACTTGGATGAGGGAGACCTGCTCATTTTGGCAGCAGGTGGACTTTGGTTATTCTGCAGGTGACCAAATTTGAATTAGTGATTTAAAAATGACACCAAACAAACCACCTGCTCCAATTTCAGCCTCAGACCTGTCCATAGATTCTGTCACCATCTTTAGCTCAGTGGAAGAGTTTCCTTGTTCTCAGTAACTGTCAAAGGTCAGGTATGTGTAATATTTACAAGCTTACAGAGCATTCTGTAATTTGGAGGCAATTTGGAGCCAGAAATACCACAAGACTTTATTTTAGTGTCATCTTTCTGCAATTTCAAGCTCAGTTTTACCACTTTAAGATTGTTCTTAAAGTTAGAATTTCAAATAGCTCAATCAAGCCAGGGACTTCTGAAGTTCAGTGCAAAAAATGCAAGGTGGTCTAGTTATTCTACCATGATTTTTGGTACATAGCAGAAGCTGGCCATTTGTCATTTATATTCTACCTGATGTTCAATAGAAGTGAATAACAAATATGTAGCCATTACTTCTTGTTCACTAAGAGAGAAAATAAGAGTCTCATCCATTTCAGTTACATGGATTGGATTTCTTGATACATGCTCTAACTTATTTTCTTTTATACATCTTCTGACCTGTGAATCCAGAGAGACCAAAGAAAGAAACTGAATGTAACAAGAACAAAGGTTTGGTTGAAAAGAAATTAGAGGGTTGTTCTGACCTTTAATTAAGTATCTGAGGGGATGGGGAAAAAAACCCAAAGAAGTAATTTTAGTTTTCAGTAAGACCCTCAAAACACAAATGAGATTACTGAGAGGTCAGGAACAGTAAACTTGATTTGCTCTTCCCAGGCAAGCCAAATCGACATTTGCACCTCAAAGCCAGCTAAATCAGGTGCTGATTTCCCTTGGCTGGTGCAAAGAGCATGAACATTAGGGAGTTTCTATGTGGTCATTTTTTTGCAGCTAAGAACATATGAGCAGATGTAGCAAGATAATTTGGGTATACTCATACCAGCTGTAATGACAAGAACTGAAGAATATATGTGTCCTGGTGGACACAACATACACTGGTGAAGTGTAAAGATGGGGAGAGCTTGAGGATAACTCCACGGTTACATAAATCCTGTAATTGCCTGGGCTGCAAGGGACCATAAGGATCATCTCATTCCACCCCCCTGCCATGGGCATGGACACCCTTCACTACACCAGGCTGCTCAGAGCTCCAGCCAGCCTGGCCTTAAACATTTTCATGCCACCAAGAAGAAAATACTCCTGCAGATTTCCCTCAGCTGATGAATACAATTCTAGAGCCCCTCCTTCTCTATGGGTCCTTTATGTTAATACACGTGAACAAAAAATCAGACCTTTAGTACTTAAGGTAGTTTCGGAATTCTACATTCACCAAGTTAGTTAAATTTAGCCACCCTGTCCCCCTATAACAATTCAAACAATAAATGAAACAGTCACATTTTACTCCCATACACTTTCACCACAGCATTATCATGAAGATCTCATGAGATGCCAAGCTTCTAGTGTTAGGAAAAAAAGAGGCAACACAGGCACTGAGTGGCCAATAAATGACAGATAAAATAAATATAGATGAAGAGAAAGAAATACAAGTGAAGAAATTTTTCAAATATATCAATTGTTGCTCAGAAATGCAAACTCGAAGTTAGGAACTTTCAGGAAAACAACACAGAACTCATTTTGCTACTGTCTAAATCCATGGTCTGTCCACATCAATGCTGTGTGTCATCTTGGTCTCCTATCTCAAAACAGGGTATAGTAGAACTAGAAATTATTTGTAGAAGGGAAACTTAAAGTGGACAAAGTTAAAACAACTTCTATACAAAAAAAATCCCTACATAAAGCAAAAAACCCTACTTCAGTCTTTTTCCAGAAAGACATAGCTCAGGGGACAAAAAACAAACACAGTCCTCAAGGTCAAGGTGATAAAAATTGATTCTACACTCTGTCTTCCAAAATAAGGAGCAGGAGGCATCAACTGCAGCTCCAGGAAGCAGCTTCAAAGCAGATGACGTGACTCACCATGCAGCAAACAGCTCATCTGTGAACTTCCTTGCTAATGGATGTTTAGAGAGGCAAAGGTCATATCTAGATTTAAGAAAGACTGAACACATCTGAGAAGAAGGAGGTTGTTAAAGATTAATAAGTACACAGAAACTACATCCAGCCCTGCAGCACCTCATGTAAAGAAGAGCTGGAAAGGTAAAATAGATACTTCAGCCAATTTTCACAGCCACCACTGTACACAGAGTAAGGCTTTAAATGGACCTCCAGACTGACCTGCTGCTCACCCTGATGCTATGTTGGATATAAAACTGCAGTATTACAGTAAAGGTGTAACACCCTTTTGAACTATTGAAGGAAATTTAGCAAACCAAAAAACCTGCTACATTTAATGTAGAATAGAACATTAACTGAACAGCTTGATAAAGCTCCAGCTGCAAAAGTATTTGGAAATGTTAAATCTTTGCCATGTATTTAAGAATTTTCTTTTGCTCTACTACTCCCCAGCCATTCCAAATGTTGAATTTTAGGGCCATTACTACATAGCTGAAGTACTTAAGAAAAAAACCTACAGATTTGCTCTTAAGTTGTTGTAAGCAACATCTGGCCATTCTCTCATCACACTCCTGTATTCTGTATTTTTTGTGGATATTTATTTCAGTTCTCTACATAAAATACAACAGAATCTATCGGCTCCTATTAGATATTGTTGTTTTCCCTGTGAACATATGTACAGTCTACATCCAGATCTTACAGTCTATCCAGATAAGAAGGCTGGGATGATGGGGTGGACAGGGAAGGTGCAGCACAAAATAATGTTTTCCAGTGAATTTTCCATGACCATGTACTGCACATACTTCTTTCACAGCAAAAATGAATAGTTTTTTACAAATTACGGATAAAGGTAAAAATTAATTTTCAAAGAAGCAAATCAAGATAGATGGAATATATTACATCTCAAAACAATGGGTTGGTTGTTTTAGTGTTTTCTGGCAGATCTTACTTGTTTGTTTTTGTTGGGTTTTTTGTTTGTTTGGTTTTGGTTTTTTTAAGTCCATTATATCTTGGGTGGAAGAATGAAGAAACACAGAGAAGTATCTCCCCCAAACCTCTCTTCTGGCAGAAGACACTAAGATGCAAAGGATCAAAGCCCATCTGTCTGTCCATAACTCAATCATTTCACATTTTAATAACTGCAAGACTGAATTCTGAACAATATTCTACAGAAGATGAAACAATTTTTTAATGTTTTTTTTTCCCCTTGTTTTTTGTTGCTATTTTCTCTACCTAACACTATCAGGCATATGACAGCTGGAAACATCATGTTTTAGCCAGCAACACACATCTTGAAAGCAGATGGTAAATAAGCTTACTGCAGAATCATAACAGACTGATAGAAATAATCATGTCAGCAAAGCTACCTCAGAGCCAGACAAACAAAAGAAATATTTTTATGGCAAAGTTTACAACCGAGAACATTTTCTTCGCATTACATTCCAGATCCTAGAGCAGTGATAAAACTGAGACATGCACCTGAAATGTTATTGTTTTTTGAGCAGACTGTGCCTGAGGCAGACACAGGCCTGTGGAGCTGAAGAGGAGGGATGAGCAGGAAGGTGCCTGGATTCACAGACCTTCCCAAGACCTTGGGAAAGTGGAGGTGTCTGTGTGGAGAAGCCCCTGCTCAGGCCAGGGTGAGAACTGTCCCTGCAGGTGGCTGTGGTACCCTGGCACAGCTGGTTCAAGGCTTCTCCCTGCTCCCTGCCCATCTCTGGGCACACAGGGCAGGGACAACTGAGCTCCTCCTGCAGCTGCCTTCCCAGCCTAAATGCCCAAACTGTCACAGCACACAGGCAGCAACCTTTGGCTTAGCCTGGTAGGATTCTGATGAGCTGAATGTGCTTTACATAGCAATTTCAGTTCTCCTCTCAGCAGAAAAAGAAACGGAAGGATGTAACAATGCTTTTAAGAAACCAGCTGATGATTAAGGTTAAAGAACTTCTCAAAAGGCTGTAAAGTTACTCCTTATGTCAAAGAGGATCTGTCTGCCTACATAAAGTACTCTCAAAAGTGGAAAAATTCAGACAAAGCTTTTCACACTCTCAGAGATCTGATCTGTGCATCTCAGATAAATGAAGAGCTTGGTTTTTGTTAGCTGGAAATTTGAAATTCGTTTAGTGCAGCATTTGCTTATGGATCATTTGTTACAATTACGTTACTTAATGTACTCTAATAGGATTCATCTTCCTGAGGCATGTGAGTTGTTTATAAATAGCCTAGATAACATGAAGACAAACAATACATGTCCATGAAAAAAATTTCATATTTCAGCTCAAGATACCTTATTATAACCTTATTGGAAACATCCAAAAAAGTCAAAGTAAAGCACCACAAAAAGATGTTTTATTTAAATTAATCCACATTGGAGATACTTGCTGGAGTTTTTCAATGTTGAAACAAATAAAACACTAACTAAAAAGGTAAAAGTGTTTTTACCCATGAGTTGCTACAAACAATTAACAACACAGAAAAATTAAACCCCAGAAAGTCCCTTTACTCCCAAGCTATAGTAATTTTCATAACTTGCAAACTCTAAAAAAGCTCCTAAACAAAGGACTTCCTTCTGAAGCTCTCCTAATTATTATTTTTTTTAATTTAAATGAGGATGGAAAACAAGTTGGCTTTTGTCCCAAGATAGGGTTTTGTGAGTTGTTATTCAACGTGAGAAATGTATGGTTTACTTTCAGGGGAAAAAAATGAAAGAGTAACAGACAAGTAACAAGAGAAATGGCAAGATGTGAATGCTAATAAAATATATAGATTTATACCAGGCCTATGAGACAGGGCTGACTTGGACAACATGGCAGACAGATGGAAAGTGAGTTTGTCACGACCAGTTACAAGCTACTGCAACAAAAATGATGAAATCCAAGCAATTAAAGCAAGGAAAACTCAGAGAACAGTAGCCCAAGACAGCTACCTTTCCTTTTTCCTTTTAGTTACAATTTCTTACTTTAGACCCTGATATAATGAAATTAGTTTGGCTGAAAGCCACGAAATAGTCAGATTGCTACAGCACATCATCTAGAAGGCTGAGAGAGCTAAAAGCCTAAATTTCAAGGAAAACCCTATTTCTGTCTCCCAGCTGCATAGTGGGAGGGTATAGGAATGACTGTCCTCCACGGGGCAGAGTGACAGGATGAGAGACAAGGGATACAAGTTGGAACGTGGGTGATTCCAGGTAGATTTATGGGAATTTTGTTCCCCTTGAGGCTGCCAACACACTGGAACAATTTGCCCAGAGGCACCATGGAGTTTTCATTTCTGGAGATATTCAAGAGCCAGATGGTCATGGTCCTTCTAAATCTTAAGTTTTAAAGAAACAAACCAAACCAAACCAAGCCTGTCTGTGTTCAGGAAGTGTTTGGAGCACACTCTTAGGCACAGGGTACAATTGTTGTAGAGTCCTGTGTAGGGTCTGGAGTTGGACTTGATGATTCTGATGGGTCCCTTCCAACCCAGCACATTCTAAAGAAAAACCAACTCACCTAAAAAACTAACATATTCTCAAAGACTGAAATGCTTAAACTCCAGCACTTTAGCAAGTACTTATTAGTAACAACGCCGTGCAGCTGGAATTTTATTCCAGTGGATGGTTACAAACCTCCAGTTGTTAGGGTACATGACAGAAAGCAAACAAAGGTGTGCTGATAGCACAATGTAGGTTGCTAATAACACTGGACAAGCAGTGACCAAATAACACAACCAGTCAATAAATCAGAGCAGCACAAACACATCTTTCTTCCTACATCTTCCAAGGAAATTACTGTCAGCTTTCTCAAAGTAAATTCCTAGGAATTTACTGTCAGCTTTCTCGATGTCTAATAGGAAATGAAAGTTTCTTCCTGCCATTCAAAAGGGGAGATGTGATGAACGAACTGATTCCCAAGTCTCTGCAGCCATCTTGCAGAAGTGATGATGACACTGCTTAGCCAGGCTCGAGTTTCAGCTCCCACCTCGTTATTTGCTCTGTCAGCACTAGAATGATGGAAATCTAATCTGGAAAGCCAGTGAGCCACAGAACCACATCTACCCCTGCTCCAGCAAATTGTGTGTTGGGTGGATTGGAGGAAATGCTGTCTATCAGAACGAGTGAGAATACAACACCAAAACAAACTCTCTCACAGAAACCTCAAACATATGGACCAGCAGTTTACATGTACATGTAAAGAAAAAAACCCAAACAACCCACAACCAGCATGCAGAAAGAATTCCATATGGACACTAATAACGCAGCAGAAGAAACAGTTACACCAGCTTGTGTTTAAGCAAGAATATTGTATTATAAACTTTCAGCCCCAAGTCCAATAAAATACAAGCTCAGACTTTAAAATTTATTACATTTCTTATACTTTTTTCCTACTTTTTTCATTAAAATATGAAAAAAGAGAGAAAGCATACATTTTTTAGACAAAGGAATATATGCCATAGGCATTTTCAAAAACACCCCAAATTGCCTAAAATATTTCAGTAAAATAACCTAAAATATTTATGTGAATGAGTTAATACCAAGTTAGGTACTTCTATCACTTTCCAAAGAATTATGCTTGCCTAGTATGAAGAAATAGCAGTTGCCTAGAATGAAACTTGCCTTTGGTAAGCTCTCTAAAAAGCCAATATTAACCTCCTCTCCTTTACCTTACACAAAACTGCACATCTACATTAAAAAAAACCTCCCCAAAAATAACCAACAGAAACAAAAACCCAAACAAAACAAACCAAACCCAAAACCAAGGAAACAAACAAGAATTTCAAAGCAAGATTAATACTAAACAGTGATCATAGCACGTTCACAGCCATAGGTACAGAAATGCTTTAGAGAGGTTACTTTTCTTTCTGTCTTACTGCGTATGTAAAAAATTCAAAAGGATGCTTTAGCTTTTATGAGGAATATAAAACAGCAACCGCTGGTTTTGCATGCTTGTCTAAATGTAAATGTAATGGCATGAAACTATTACTGTTATGCATTCAAAGGCATTTTCTATACCATCCCAACTGCCAAATCAATCACTCTATTATTAATATGTCATGTGTGATGCTTTTGAAAAGCTAAATATATCAAACAAATCTAAATTACTCTGTTTTACTGTTCATGTTTTTTATTATACATAATAGGTTTCAAGCTATTTCTAAGTATGAAAGTAAAGCTCTTTCAAGAAACACAACAAAGATGCTCTATATCAAAAGTTCCCAGAGTTGGTATGAATCCTGCACTTCAAGAAGTAGAAAAAAGAAAAGCAGGCAGGTAAATTCCATATTGGTCAATCTTGCAGCCCCTGCCCATGATTCACCCCAGGTTCCTTCAAGTGCAAAAGACTAAGCAGATATTGAGTATTGTCATTTGTAAAAAAGGACTTGTCTAACGATTGGATTATCCACTCAGTATATTATAAAAATTAAACAGAAAATATAATTACTAAAATGCAATTTTTTTGGCTGGCTGAATATCATGAATTGCCTTGCTCACATTTTGCACTCAGCAGTCATTACTGGAAGGTTGTTATTTTATAATTATAACTTTAATGTTGCAATTCAACATACTTGAAATACTAATTTCCTTGCATTCTGATCCTTATATCTTATTGCTTTTATGCCAAATATACATTTGAAGACTGGTATTAGATATGATAAATACATTTTTAAAAAGCAATTATATATATCTCATTGTCAAAATCAGGCACTAACTGTTAAAAAGATTCAATACATTTAATGCAAAAAAATTAACACAAACTAATTAGAATAGATGACATTCACAAAAGGAAAATGATTGTATGAAGACCTCAAAAAAGAAATTAACAAAATCATCCCATCTTTGATAGACTGATAGAATCATCTAGGATAAAAAGAAGACACTGAAGAATTAAAGATGGGACCACACAGCGTGATTCCACTCTATTAAGCCCACAATTATTGCCAAACGTTTCTTTTCTGCTGAAGCTAAAAATGATCTAATGTTATTGGCAAAACACTTCACAACACTCAGAAGGTTAAAAACTTTAAGAAAAAGAATTAGTCAGGTTCTTACATGTATTACTGACTAAAATAAAACCCGTATCATTAATTGTCAGATTATTCAGCTATTTCTCAGTATGGCAAGATTTACATACAAATACAGCTCTACAGACAAGGAGGAGGTTTGAGTGTGGAGGTAATGAAGTATTTTTTCTTTCTGCATTTTCTCACAAACCTGAATATATGTGAATTAAAACACTAGAGCTGACAAACAAGTTTGGCAGACTTTGTTCGAGGGATTAAAACTGACTCACATGATATTTCCGTCAGATGTACCTGAATACTTTACATTAAAATGCAGATTATTACATGTGAAACTCAAGGCCCTGCTGGGAAAATATCAAGCTTGCAAATATAATCTGTTGTTACACTGCAGTAACGTCAAAAACCCCTGAATGCCAAGTTATGTGGCAGACAGAAGAAACAAGAGAAGGGACTTGGAAAGAACAACCTGACCAGCTTTTCCTCCCTCCCTTTTTGGAAATGGTCTCTTCTGTGGGATTCCTTGAGTACACTGATATTGCAAAAATGAAAATGAAACTGGAAACAAATGAAGCTTGATAAGTAAACTAAGTATGGCTAAGTATTACTTCTGCTTGGGTTTGTCAAATATTCTTATATGGACAGGTCAGAGCAATAGTCAGAAAATGATCCTTCAAGCATCTGAAATTCTAGATGTCCTAGAAGGTGCAGAATCTTCTTCCCAACCCACCTCAAGCAAACTTCTGCCTGGAGCCAGCATCTTGTGCCTTAAGCTACAAAGAAAACTGGAGTACATAACAAATAAAACTCCCAGTGTTGCTTTTGTAATATTTTAATTTTATGGGTTATATTGATCCGTCCTTAGTTTATTTACCATAGATTTCTGACTAGTTTCACAACAGAGTAAGCAGAGCAATAATGGTAATAATGGCATGAATTCTTTAAGTTTATGTAAAGATAAGCACCCAAGCAGGATTTTTAAATTTCATTACAAGCCATACAAAAAAGGCATCATCATCAATTAAAAGCCCCACATTATCTGTGATCAAGGTGAAACAAAGGAAAGTAACTTGCAGAGTGTTTAATTCCAAACTATGAAATCTATGCTTTCCCCAACACCATGCTTATATTTAACTAATTTATGCATAAGAAAATGTTTGAACAGGACAAACCATTTGTGACTCTCTTAACAAGATTTTAAGACAGTCCCACACTGCTTACATGAAGTCACACAAACTAACACTGAAGGTGATGCAGTAGCAATTCCTCCACCCACCCCACTCCCCCAAAATGATGGCTTTTTCAATAATTATTTATCTTGCCATAATTTCTCAAACAAAGTACCTTAGTTTACATGCTTATTTTGACACTGTACTTCATTTCCCTTTTTTTTTCTGTGGGGAAAAAAAGAATGCAGAAAAGCAGGTGTTTGTTCTGTTTCCTTTATATGGGAGAGCAGATTACCTGGGGTTACCTCAGGGCAACCTCTCAGATGGCCTAAATTGTGGAGACTTGTCTCAGATACTCATTCTGTGTTTCCTGAAGAGCTTCTGGATTCAAAACTGCTGACACAAGCTCCTTTAAAGGAAAACCTCTAATACCGACAAGCAAGTCACCAATTGTTTCTCTTTCCCATCTCAAGCACCCAACTCCCTTGAGGCTTACCCTGCACCCCAAAGCAGTTCTTTCCCATATTTCAGCACCTGGCTACACGTTGCTTTCAAGCCCATCTCCATCACCCTGCATGTGTGCACACCCATTTAATGAAAGCAACTTTAGAAGATGACACATTCCAGAGCTTTAGCAGCTGCACTAAACAGCCAAGCAGTTTTTTAAGTGAGAACTGCATTGTTTCTAGCTACAAAATTCAGAACCTTTTGACTACACTTAGACACTTAGTTTTCAAATACGTAGGATACACACCTCCTTTTGAAAATGCACAACTGGGAATGCAGGTAGAAACCTCTCTTCTTTAGGGGAAGATAAAAAGGAAAAGGTTTTGCAAAGTGACCGAGCACCACGACAAGGCGCTCGGACCATGGGGCACAGTCTGCATCCCTCAGTCACCAAAATTCCACCAGAAGGGCCACAAAAAAACTGACTTTAACCTTACATTATGCCTGCTTTGAAGAGGACACTGAACACTGAAGATGCCTCTGATGTGAGAATACCAGGGAAGTTTTCCTAAGATCTTCCCAATGAGAAAGTAATTACACAAAGCATTTACACCAAGCTCCGCTTCCAGTACAAACAATAGAAGATTTTGATTACAATTCCAGTAAATATCAGTATTTTCCAGAGCTTTATTTTAAACTACAGATCATATACTAAAACACTTTCTATATGGAATGAAGAGATGTGCCCAATACTCCCTTGAAATGATTTTCAGCCACAAACCTGCTAAACGCCAGCCCTGCCACTCTCACAGAGCCAGCTGTAATTAAACAGACAATATAATAGCTGTCACTGCTGTACACAAAGCATCCACTTGGAACCATACTAATAGAAAAAGCAGAACTCTATGTTCCAAACTGACCAGAAAACAGAATGTTTTATATTCTGCAATCTCCCAAAGTAATCTACGTGTTAATTTTAAAAAGGAAGTCAAATTCTTTCCCAAAGTAACATAGATTATTTAAAAAAACACAAAAATCCAATCAAATAAACCAAAACCACAAGTCCCTTCCAATCACTAAAGAAAGGAAACAAACCTCTGATTAAATCAGCTTCATTTTTTTTCTTAGTTTTCTAGTCTACTAACGTTCCTAGGGTCTCCAATTCTACTTTTTCAATAGTGCTTCAGAAGTACAAAGTTCAGTTAATTCTCCTTTGGTACTTTGAAAACATAAGCATTTCTTTTCACTAAATCTGTCTCCTAAAAGCAAACTAATCTCTTGGACTGTCAATGACCATGATAATGCATTAGGGAAAAAAATTAAATTAAAAAAATATGCTAATAGCTTACATGTCTTTCAGAATCAAATAATTCTATGCCTTTGGCATTTAGCTTTCGTAATATAACATTTTAATAAATACTTCATAAGTAGAGAATTCCCATTCACGGACAGAAAAAGTATTACTGTTTAATTTTGTGTTTTTCAAAGGCAAAAGAAGCTTGCCAAGAGCTGGTTAGCCAACAGACTCAGAGCCCCCTTCTCCCTCACACGGGCACTGCAGAACATGAATTCTTCTGGTCATTTTCTGTGCATGCTGATATTCTTTCATCATGGCAAGGGTTGTCTGACAGCACTTTGCAAAGTGGAACAAACCATTAAAAGCAAGATGCTCCCCATTAAAAACTGCAACACTGCTTATTTTTGTCGCCCTCCATTAGCAAAGCAGCATTGGAAATTCTAATAGGAAAGCAAAGTGGCATTTCCCTGAAAGGATGGAAAAGGCCAGCTCACATATTTAGACTGTTTAGGAATTGAATTGCTGCATGGTCAGCACATAGAGCTGCCAGGGTTTAAACTACTGCCACTCACCAGGATTTTCAAAAGACAGCCACAGGCCCACACTGATTGTTGTTTGTTCTATCAGGGACCACCCACTCAAAACCAGATCCCTTTACAAGGAATTTTTAATTATATTTATTTTATTATTACTATTTTAGCCCTATGAGGAATTCCTGTATAATTCATTCCCTTTCACTGAGGCAGTACTTAATCCCAGCCCTACAGTTACCTTGAAATCTGTAAAACACGACCCCAGCTGGCACAAGTAGGCAGTTCTGCTCAGATTACCCAAAGGAAAAAAAAAATCAATGGTGCTTACAATATAATTTTTTAATTATTATCAAAAATGGCTTGAAATAGCTGAATAATTGAAAAAAAAAAGAGTCTTTATAAAAATCAAAGAAAATTAAAAACAATGCAGTGCTAAATGTCAAAGTGCATGGAAGAAAACAAAGCAGCAGGTACCTAACTGAAATTTCTCTTATTGCCTTGCAGGAAAGGAGGAGTTCCCAGGTATTTTCTTTGTTCAGTGCAGAGTTACATTGATATACAATGAACTTTAGGGGCAATTCGTCTTTCTTCACACATGAACATTAATGTCATCCCTTCCAGAAAGGTAAATAAATGCATGGTACTCAAGCTCTCCACAGAGAGCACTGCTGAACCTGTGGTCCTAGAACAGATGGACAGGGAAGGGTGACAATCACCTGAATGAAACTAATTTCTGACCAAGGATCAAACACAACTCCATAACCAAAGCCTCCAAGTTAAGCACCCGGAGCTGCACTCGAGTTGGGCTTTCCAGGCTTTGTGTTCCCTGTTCAGAGGAACCTGCAGAGCCCAGTGCACAAAATCAGAGAGGGGACAGAACTGCAGGTGTGGAAGGCCTGGCTTAGCCAGCAGCACATTCAGCTGATCAGGCTTCACAAGGATCAATATCCTCAGAACTGACTCTGTAGAATTGTCCTGGGTGCATGGAGCCTGCACCTTCTCTAACTCAAAAACTGGTACGTCCCACATGGGCTCAGAATTGAAATTGTCTCCCCTTTCCTTCCCAAATGAAGATATCTGTGAAGCCCTCGTTATCCCCTCTGTATTGTAAACTACCTCAAATACTAAATACAATCCCAATGCCACTGTATGTAGGAATTATCCCCAAAATAGGGACAACACATCCAATTGTGGACACCACAGATCGAAAAGAATCTCCCAGAACATTACTGCCATATGTGGCATCAAAACATACATATTAGCCAAGTTTTCTAATTTAAGATTCATGTATTGTTTTTAGATCTAATTAACACACTGCCAACTAACTGATCTGCAGCAAACCTCAGAGGTTAAGCAAAGCAAAGTAGCACAGAAACATGTATAGAGGTCAGATAACGTGAAAGAAGACTCAGTATGATTTTTCTTTTTTTTTGGTTATACACAGCATATTTATACTATGGAACATCTGTGGATACCTGCACATATAAAAAGTGCAAATATTTTCCTAGAATGCAGATCTGTAAAAAGCTTGAAATAATAGAGGAAAGGTATTAAATCTAAAAGCAGGGAGGAAAAAAGAGAAAACCATTTCTTCCAAGGGCAATTTTGGGAAAAGGTATCTTTAGAGCCTTTGATGGCCCTAGATAATCTCTAACCCTGAAACCTATACAAGAATAAAACTTCACTGAACTTCCAAGTGCAGATATATCCTAATCTAATTATTCCTGGTGCGCTCGTAGAATTCTCATGCAGCCTAGAGCTTAAAATATTTTGTGTTTGTGGCAGCAGATGGGCTCTATTTCTTCATAAGTTTGGTTTGGATGAAAGATAAAGTCTAAAAGTAGAACATTACAACACATACCTTTAAATGTAAAAATGTAAGATGACCTTTTATGTGTCATGTCTGCTCAATATGCTGCCAATTTGTTTAAAAAAAAGAAGAATACAGAGAATAGGGCAAAAAAAGCATAAGCAAACCACAGGCACACTCTTTTCTTAATACTAATGAAAGATACACACATTGATTTTGAGATTCTGTGTCCACAGCAAGAGGTAAATTTCAATAGCATAAACCTTTGGTAAAAATCCAATTAGAGATACTATAGGTTTTTACAACAATTAAAAATATGGCCAATAATGTAAAATTTTTGCAAAACACGTATTTTTTTAAAAAATCAGAAGTTAATATTGCCAATGCATGTAAATTATGTAAGTGAACATGATTCTTGCAGTATACTAATAAATATAATTGGAAACTCTGCTCAAGAAGCAGGAACTGCCAATAAAACTTATCTCCAAACTGCATCACCTCCAAAAAGAGGAAATTATCTGTATGCAAAAAACATTACCTACATGCTCTTGCTTTTCTTCGTGTGGCATGAGGATAGCTTTCAGGCTGTAGAGTTGTCAAAAATTTAATTTGTGACTGAAAAACTAAATTCCTGAAGAGGCTGTGGAAAAGACATACAGGCTGTAGAAAACAGTGGCTGTTAAACACTAGAGGATTCTTGAGTTTCTGGAACGATCCTACACATTGGAAAAGTTAGATGTGCTGTCCATCACATCCTGCTTCCCTGTGGCATAATTTTTTGCTCCCTGTAACCAAGTTATATGGAGCTCTACAGCAAATCAAACTTCTTGCTATTCACACCGTAAAAGAAAATAAAAATCTCCACAATGACTAGCAATGTTAAAGCTACAAGAAACAAATGCCCCCGGGCAAGAAAGTCACAGCTCATTTTTTACCAGCACAGAACAAGCTAATAGTGTCTAAAAGGAAGGCAACAGCCCATCAGAATCGCTGCTCTCAGCAGATGAGCGTGCTCACATCCATGGCTGGGCAGCTGCCTCTGGGACACCGAATTTAACCATAATCAGCACACACAAGCTTGATTTCAATCCATTAAAAATGCAAGGCCGCTGCACAACAGCAGCAGTGTCCTTGCCACATGGTTCATCAGAGGAATAAATTGAGTCAACTTTGGTAATAAAATGCAAAGTGTGAAGTAAAAGTTACAATTTACTGATATTTATTGCTTAACATACCTTCTTCTTGAGCAAAAGTGGTTTAGTTTTGAGTTAGTGGTGTGCTCAGCAGAATTCCAACAGGGTACTTTTGACTTTAGGAACTTGAACCTGGCAGTCCTCCCTAATTCCTCTGTTTAGATTTGAGTGGAAATGTGAGCACACGATCCACTGTCCCCCAGAACAACCCCAGGCCACACGGTGTCACAGCTCATGCTGCTAATGTAAACGTGCAATTCTCTTCATCCCCTTCTCTGTTATGTCATCATCCACCTTTGCTAAATTCACCCTCAGCAATTTCAAGCCAGGTTTGGCTGATTTTGAACAGACAGGATTTTTCACACAGTATTCCACATCTTCTTAATAACCACAACCTCAAAACAAGGAGGCTTTTCACCTCAGACGTCTTCAAAAAACCTGCGTGATCAAGCCCTAAGTAACTACGAAAGAACAAAAATCCAGTATTCAGACATGCACTGAACTATAATCTGGGCAACAACTCTAGCTCAGCAGTTCAGACCCCATGAGCTCATAACCCAAGGTGATGGTAAGTCCTCTGACAGTCACACTGAAACACAAAATACAGAAGGGAAGGTTTGCTCCCTTTGACCTGAACAAAACGCAAGCACCGAAAAAAACCTCATTGTTTGAAATTTGTCAGCATAGAAAACATTGCAGTCAAATGTTAGCAAGAAAATCTCGGGGAAAAGGCTGTCCTGCTATGGTGAAGCTCTGCAAGGCAAGGAGAAGACATCAGCCTCAGTGTCATTGCTGAATCCATTGCTTTAAACTGCCTAAGATCAGTAAATCAAAGCACAGGCAAGAGATGTCAGCCTCTGAAATTCGTGCAGATCTCCAGCAGGAGAGGCAAGGGCAGGCTCAGTGCTGTTAATGAAGCTGGGCTGATCCCTCCCTTAAGTAGAAGAAATCAATATAACTGAATGCTGTAGCTATTTCTGTTCTCTCAGCAATGAATCTGCTTGTGCTAGGGGCTTTCACATGGGGGATTACTAGAATTAAAACAGAAACCTTTTATTCATGAAATAAGTGGATAAGTGTTGAAATTACAACAGAAACCTTCAAGGTTGAGACCTAATAGTATGTCTGGAAGGAGCCCTTATCTTTTACAGTGTGAAGTAAGTCTAAATTAAAATGATTCTATAGTTCAGGCAGCTCAAATCAAGTACCAAAGAGAATTGATTCCTCCTCCTACTTGCAGTAATTCAGATCAATGCCAGTGGATAAAAGCCCAAACATGCCTTCTACTGAATAAAGCACCGTGGGCCAGGAGGACTGAAATGCATCATGTCTGACTCCTCAGCCTCTGATGAAAGGGTGGATTCTCACACAAGATATTCCCTTGACCCTTCACAGCCCTTGTACATGGCTGAAAATACAAAGCACCTAACCTATTATTTCATCTCCGGAATTGTTTGTGTGCTCTGAAAGAGAGACAGGCACTTACCCAGCAGAGGCAAATTACCAGGCAGCAACAGATACAATACTGCACAGACACACAACAAACTGGCACACAGCCCAGAACCCTACAGAGAAAATAATAGTTTTGGGTCTAAAAGCCTCACAAGACCATTGGGGTTTTGCACCAAAGAACAGCAACAGGAAACTAACTGTTCTGTAGCCTTGAACTTTTATTTGGCAGAGGAGGCTGGCTTATACGTTACAAATTACACATTACACATTTATAACAGTTCATTAAAATTTGCCTACAAAATAATGAATGTAAATTCTTAAACTCTCCTGCTTATCCAAACAGCAGGTTCAAGCTCAGCCCTTGTAAACTGCATCATTTGCTTCTCTTACACAGCATGTACCACGCAGGCTGGAAGCTGGGACTGAGGTATTCCAGGGATTAAAGAAAGCCTCTGATCTTCAGACAAAGCTCTTGGCCACCATGGGTGACAATTTATTAGTTCTGCTGGTAAGGGAACACAGAGGAGCGTTCTGATAAAACATGTACATCAATAAAGAGCCAGAACAGCACCGTGTGTGATTCACGTGCTGTTTAACACACGAGGAAAAATCTCCAGAATGGAATTCTCCACGTGTGTCACTGCCTGCAGCTGCATTCTAAAATGATCATTTTTCCTTAATGGAAGAAACACAAACAAAACCCACATGTGCGATAGAGACCATTGAAAAATATGGTTTGTTTCTCATTTTCTTGTTTGGTGCAGACATTTCTACTGCTGACCTAACAGCCTGGTTATCCAGAAACATGGACATTTGCCTTTAAGGGACCTGAGGGCTTTTTTCCAGGAAATTAGGAAAAACAAACATAAAATAGGCATGGCCTCATGCACTATTTTTTTTTTTAATATATATTTGTTGCATTGTACACAGGAACGCAAAAAATTCCAGAAGTAGATTAGGATGACTTAAACTTCAGTACTGGAAATAACCCAAAGAATTTTCTCTCTTAGTATTTCTCATAATTGACTACTTTCCTACTAAATCCAAGCCAGAACTGTTTGTGCAATAACAACCATGTTCAAAATTCAGGCACAGGTTCATAATTGACACCTGAAGTCAATTTGCAATGTACATTTTACCTAAGTTAAAAGAAAAATCACGTCAAGAAATCTTCCCTGCCAAAATCCTCAGTACTGCATGCAGTGGCAACATACCTGGTTATCACGTGGAGCATGATCAACAAAATAATGCCTTTTCAAAAAAGAGAAGAAACTCCCACCACTGAATTGGACAAGAAAATGAGAGGGGGGAAAAAAATTCTAAAAAACATGGGAGTACTTTCCACATTAAAAGGTCTCACCCCTAGATTATCTCATACATAGTGCAACGTCCAATTGAATTTACAAAAATCAATTCCATGGAGAAGACAGAAAGAAAAAAACTGATGTAAATAAAACTCCTGACAGATTTTTAAAGATCCTTGCTAGACACACCCTAGAAAGAAGAGAGTGGTGAGATTAAAATCATTACAATGGCTAGAGTGGCATTTCAAGCAATGTGTGAGAAGTCTGAGACTGAACACGAAGCATCCCCCAGACCTGATGTTTAGCCAGAAGGAAGAGATGTGGAAACAGCTGCATATGTAAAACTACTACATACATAAAATCCCACAATTAAATTGTGGAGGATTTGGAGATTTAGACTGTCACTTGCTGTCCCTGGAGCACAGAAATATGCTCACATAGCCTAAATTAAATCCTACAATTTATCCTACAATTTCTTTGAGAAAACCTAGAATTCACTTTGTTAGCACACTTAATTTCAAATTAAGCATTGTCTAAATGCCACCATATGGTGATGACACTGCCAGAAATGCAAAAATACTATAATTTTTTTAAAAAACGTCAAAATTAGGAACAAATTGAAACCATAAATCCACTTTATGAAGTCTATATGTTCTTTTCACAGTAAATCAAATTAAATGTGTAACTGCAGCCACCATTGTCACAGAGTATAATTCACCTAAAAAAGAAAAAAAAAATATTACACTTTTAAATTTAGGCCCCGAATAATGAACAAGGAAGTTGGTTCTCTTTAAGGAATGGTGCTACTAAAAGCAGAGGTGTATTTTCCTGAAGTGAATGTGGTCTGTTCAAAGGTGGCTGCCACACGTCAGGCCACACCAGCTCTCCTGGCATTGCCAGAGCAAGAAGGTGAACTCCAAAACATCACAAGTTTATTTATTCTGCAAGGAGCTGCTGCTCCTTTATGAGTTTCCTCTGGGAGATCCACCTGATCAAATCCACTCAAATCACGTGTGATGGAACTGAGCAGCAAGGCAGAAATTTGGTATTAATGCTCTCTTTGTTCTTTCTAAAAAGATGTGAGATTCAGTATCTCTTAGTAATTCTTATGCTTTCATCTTTTCAGTGACTATTACGTATAATATTGATTTTTATATAAATATTCAGCTGCTCTGGACACTCTCTGCATAAGAGATATATATCCATATATAAAAGGCAATATATATTTGCATCTGTTGACTTAGAGGACATCAAACGTTTGCTACTGATGATCAAACCAGATTTATAATCCCACCCATTTCTTCCAAAAAGAAAAAAAAAAAAAAAGAAGGTAACCCTCCCTCCCCTCAAGATAAACCTCCAGCAACAAAAAATGACAAAAAAGCTTTGTCAAAGTGGCAAGAGGTTACAGACTTGCATCCTTCTTCAAACCTTCACTCTTCCTCTAATATTTCTTCCATCAGTCATGTAAAGGAAATTATTGAAATCTAATCCTATCAAGTAATAAAGACCTATGGTTTCTTAAAGCACCTTAAACAGGAAGGATTATGTTAGACATCATGAGTAAATACTCTTCTGCAAAATAACATATTTGTTGTAAACCCAGCACAGACGGGGAGCTGTGCAGGGCCCTAAAAACTCCTCCTGTAAACAGCATCAGAGGGCTGGACTCTGCCTTTATGAAAAAACTCTCCAACACTCCAAAATAAAATGACTGGGGAGATGCTGGATGCAGACAAGTACAGAAGTGCATAAATACCTTTAAACATGGTATTTTCAGTGATACAAGACAAGCCACCTGTAGGAACTTACAAAAATAATCAAATTATTTGCATTTTCCATTTTTCTTGAATACTTGCCCTGGAAACATCAGATGATCTCATCTATTGTACTGAGATATCTTAGAAAGCCTAATAATTTCTGGACTATAGAACTGAAATTTCTAAAATTCATTTTAGATTCTAAAGAGTTAGAACTCGATTTCAAATAAATGCTGCTCTCAAATTTACTAGCACTTCTTTCTGGGTTTTTTTTTTTTTTTTTTGAAATCCCAGTAGTATTTCACAGAGAAAGAGTGATAGTAAGAGGTTAAATTAGCAATAAAGGCTAGATTTCTTTAGGAGCCAGAGCAGGAACTAAAACCCAGGAGTCCTGTGTGCTCATCAGTAGTCAATGTGTCTGACTGCTCAAAGAATAAGAAGGGAAAAAAATCAAAGTAAATGTAAATTACTTTGTCTCAAATTAGATACTCATACTGTATTTCTTTCCAAGACAGGAAGTAGAAAAAATAATTAAGTTTATTTTCAACAAACTAAACAGTACTGCCCATGGATGATCTTATTTCACTGTACTCCTTCTCTCCACAACTGTTTTCTACATAGACACAACTCTGTATCAGAATATAATGCCAAATGTGTGATCTCAATTTTCTTTCACTTCTTACTATACTCGGATGAAATACATATACACACTCGGAAAGCTATAGTATGTAACTTTGTATCAAATAATTACTGTGAACATAAAAATACCACATTGAGAGAGGTTTTATAATTTTTAGGTTCAAAGGGGGATTTGTTCCATTTTAAAATAGTGTTGTATTTTGCCATACTACTCCCACTGGGAGCACAAGAACAGTCCTAATTCTCACATGGGCATCTCATTCTTGTGCTTGTTTTCCTGAAGAAAAAGTAACATCTTTAATTTGTCCATAAGAACCTAAAACTAATCTCAATACCTTGCATGGAAAGCTGCTCAATGGGAGGCTCTCTCTGCTCCTATTTTTAGCATTAGGTTTGGAATTATGCAAATATTAAAAATTGTGTCCCCTTTTCTTTCTATTGGCAATAGCTTTTCATGACCAAAAGCTTGTCTAGGCTTCTTTTGACCTAAAAGTCATAGATTAAACAACTAATAGGTAAAATCAGTTTAGATGCACTGCGTCTACCTTGCTCATTGACAAAGACCCGAATTAGAGATTGAGAGTGCAATGGTCAAATCCCTCTCACAGCATTTGGCTTTAAAGCCAGATTACCTGATGTGTATCTAAAGGAACAACACTGATACCAATCTGTCTATTATAAGGTTTATTCATGATTCCCTGGGAGATTCAGGTGGGGCTATTAAGGAAATAGAGCTGGGAAGCATTAAAGCAGCATGATTTTGGAATCAGTAATTGAAACTAAATCACAGCAATTTATACAGAAGATTTATTTAGTTTTACAAAAAATAGCAAAAATAGTAAAAAAATCTCCTTAGGCAAAGGGAGACCTACTTGACTGCAGAAGAAAGGACAGAACAGACTGTACAAATTCCCCAGAAAAACTCTGCTGCCAAGGAAAAGCTGCAAAATGTTTTTGACACCTAATACCACTTCCTTCATACCTCTACTTTTTACAACGAATTATTTTTCCAGTCTCTAGAGACATGCTATTGAAAAAAGGCAGGGTCAAACCTATTTGTGTGCCAATCTTCCTCTCCCAAACTCAAAACCTGATGTGTGATTCTTGTGCAATTTCAGAAGGCAGAAACAGTTCTGCTATGCATTTATGGAAAGTGGAACCTTTTAATGTTGGCAGGGGAATGCCACAGCCTGCACTGGCCATGAGTGCTGAGAACTTCTTGTGAACACACGTGCCCAAAGAGACTAATATTGCTTATGAGAGAGAGAGATTAAACTTGTTCATGGTCTGAAAACCAGCTAGTGTTAGTTCAACGTTTCATTTCTTCATGAAGACAATTAACTTTTTTCTAACTGCTGAAAAGCTCCTTTATTCTCATGTAGAAGCTTCAATCTAATGGAATTTAGATAAATGGATAAACTTGTCCTCTGCTGCAGTGTGAAACCCATCCATATCATCCCTACTGCTCAAGCCTCATTTTTCTTTGTGTTAATGAAAACCAAGTAACCCTACAATCTGAAGAGAGGTTTTGCAAGCGCATTTCCACTAGCATCCACCTTTTGTATGAACACTAGCTATCAATTTTTAAGATAAAATCTGAGAGATGAAACTCAAAAAAAGCATGTGAATAACTATCTGTAAAAGATATTCATGCCCAGGCTCCCAATATTCTGGCTAAATTGATTTGCAATTTCCACACCTGTTTTTTTTTGTTTGTTTTTTAAAGAAAAGCACGAAGTTCATCCTTTTCTAAAGTTCAGTATATCCATGTGTTAATACAGGTAATTCCCAATGGACCTGAGATTTTATTAGCAGCTGTTTAAATACTTACTCAACAAAATGCACACATTTAACTTACTGAAGTGATCTCTAACTAGTGACTGGATTTTTGTCTCGCAGTCACTCTATTAATTGCAGAAAATCACTGCATTTATGAAGATTAATTTAAAAAGGAGGTAAGAAACTTCTTGGCATCAGACATATATGGCTCTGTATCACTGGTACATCCAGCCTTAGAAATTGACAAGATGAGATAATAAAAGTTACCACGCATAGGACACAAGAGAGCTGCTTGGGAAGGGGAGCAAAATCACACATTTGCCATTAACATGTACAAAATTACCTTCCAAAACACATTCATTAATACCATTCCAGCAAGAAGATGAAATACTTCCCAACAGATATGAAAAAACTGTGGAAAAAAACTCACATCAGAAACCTGAAGGCTCTTTTCATACACAGAAATTCATCAAAATGCAATACTAGCTTTGTGTGCCATGGTTTTTAAAGTACATTGCTGGTATTTTTCTAATTACAAATATTAAAAGTTACAAAGATACAAAACTAACAGGACACCAAATGTAACAGGAATGGACATATTTTTTGTTATTTCAAATTCATTTTTAAAGTCTCTTTTGCTATAATTAACATTACATTCTTTTAAAATATATATTCTAAACTAAACCCAAGCTAAATTTTAAATACGTTGATGTGGATATTGATGGCAAATTGATAAAAGATACTGGATAAGTGATCATAAAATCAGTAACACAAAAAGAAAACTCAGAGGGTTTGCAAAATTCCTCGCTAAAGTTTCTACTTTGTTTCACCAGTTATTTATCTGGGGTTTTTTTTCATAAATAACATGCTTGGGAAGGAGTTTTTTGTTGTCCTTGTTTTGTCCTAGCAAGGAAGACGGGAAGAATTTAGCAGCATAAACTGCATGCTAGGATTATCACAAAGTGTTAATTTGGCAAAATCGGCACACAAGAAAATCCCAGATTTATTCTGCTATATAAAGATACAATTTTTAAAAATGCGTACAAGAAGTTCTTTACAGGACTTTTTCCATTGACAGCAGCAAGAGGTCACATGATTCCATTACAGGTCCAACCACACAACCCCTTTAAAGTAGAATTCCAAGGTATGAAGTCACATGCACCTTTGTCATTCTGTTTTGAGCTTTGTTACAAAGTCAGGAAGAGACACTGAACCCTCCAGTGAGTTTATGACTGATTTGTTTCACTTGGACAGATTTGTGTCTCAGAAAACAAATTATGCTAACTCCTCAGTGGGATAGAATTGTTGCAAAAATCAGATAAATGGAAATAACTTGCATTTATCTTCATTCTGGTTTCATTCAAATCTGAAATTTTGTGAAAAAGATTCATATGGGCGAGGTGCTTTATAATACATAAATAATCATGCAGTACAAAATTAAAGCCCTATTATTACTCACAAAGCCCTTTTTACCTAAATAACTTCACCGAGACCCCCTTGTCCTGCTAATGTGCCAGTCCTATGGAGATCCTGCACCCCCATCACAAATGTTTCCTCACTGGTTTAATATGGGTGAAAATCTTTGATTCCATCACTGCACTGAGCTGCTGCCACTGGAGTGACCAGCCTGTGCTAGGGGCTGGATTCCCTGGACAGCTGCAGGTGTGTGTGACAGCCCCTGATGGTGACACTGACCCCACACACAGCAGCTGCTTCCCCCTGATTTTAGTTACAAGCTACACCCCAAGTCCTTCCAGCCAACCACAAACACCACAAGTTTTTTCCACTTAACCTTCCAGTTGGCTGGGGCCTTCCCACTTAAACAGGACTGCTGGCAAATTTGAAAACTTTTGTCTTATTTAATTGTTTTATGCCTGTATGGAATATGGAATGAGCAAACAGCCTACAATGGTGTTACAATTTACAGCATGTGCACGGATCTTGCTCAGTTTCAGATCTCTGCAATTCTGATTCAGACATTAAATTACTTGCAGTCAAAACCAAACACTGGGTACTCAGAGAAGCCTTTCAATATAAGCCAAGTGACTAAAGCATTTCAAACTGTGTGCTGACCATCTGGAAACACAGGCAGAAGCAATTAAATCTTATTCAACACTGTCCTAAAAATAGGGTTTGAAGTTGACTCAAGGTATCAATGGGTTGGATTTTCAAGCTCACTTACTTTCACGCTCAAATTGAAAAGCAATCAGATTTTACTGTAATAAGTTTACCTTCTCAATAAAAATAGTCTATTTAACTCATCCAAACAAGACATGAAACACTACCATAAACTAATAATTACAGCAACAATAAAGGTTAAATATTTGTAAAACTATGTCCTACAATGAAGTTCTCTGTGCTACTTGGTTTCCCTCTTTAGTGCCTTTTGGGCAGCACCATCCTGACACCTTTTCAGGACTGGACCTGACACTTTTTTCAAATGCTGCCCAGACCCACAAACTTCAAAACAAAACAGAGACATCCAATGCAAATTCTAAAGCCAGCTGTCAAAAAGCTTTGCAAAATGATAAACTGTGAAGAAGTCTGCTTTATTCTGTGAGCAGATATTCCCCATCAGGGGCAGATCAGTTTATTATACAGCATTGTTCTGACTATTTTATACAGCCAGTATTGTTCTTGAAAACATCTACGAGAGTTTTATGGATATCTGCTGCCTTCTCTTTTGTCCTGCAATGAAGATCTGTGTGCAGGTCATGTTTTACTGCTTCAGGGATATCTGTTTTCTTATTGATTGAAAATTAAAATGGTAATTTATGCTTCCATACTGGACCACTGCAATGTTTTATTTCATTGATTTTGTGGCAGCTCTTTGCATGCATTTAACAGCTTATGTGAAACCCTGACAGCAAGGTCATTTCAAACAAGCCAGTCCCAATTCTGCTCCCTTCAGCTCCCCACAACACCAAATCATTAGCTTCTAATTAAATTTTGTGCATTTAGGGGTTTTCTAATCTTTAAAGGTTCTTAAATATCAAGTCAAAATCTCTCTTTGTCCTCTGCTGTGTGCCCTGCTTCCCTCCATATACTCAAGCCCAGCAAAAATTTTTCTTTAAAGGATTTCCCCATTGATTGATATTTTTTCCCTTCTAAGCTTTTAGCTGCTGTTAACCTTGTATGTCAGACCAACAATTTGTTACAATTAGGCTGACGAACTTTCAGCTTTTAACTTCACTCTCAGAGCTCATTTATTTGATCTACCGTAAGCTTAATTACCTGAGTTGCTAATTCTGTTAAAAACAAACAAACAAACAAAAAACCAAGCCACAAAAAACCACAAAACAACAACTAAAAAAATCACCAACCCTGAAATATAGTAACTGCTATGAAAAATCTTCCAAAAATACACTGTGATAGCCTGATATTGACAGCGCTTTGATTCTTCTGAGCATGTACTGATTTTGGACTCACAGGACCAAGATTAAATTATTATCTTTTCAATAGCACAGAGGCCCATCCTCTTGGACAAAACCACCTAGGAAAATAAAAGCACGAGTGTAAAAATAGCCAATAGCACGTGTGGAGTGAGCACACGGAATTGTTGGTGGGAGGCTGACCTGAGCCCAAACGTGCTGGATTTGGGTGAACTGAAGAGGAGCTGCTCGGAGCCCCTGTGCTCAGAAAGCAGCTGTGTCACACACAAATGCTCACAGACACTGCCCTGTGCCACCAGTCTTTCACAGGATCTGGTTTTTAGCATTTTTCCTATTGCTAAGAAAAAGTATAATATTAAAACATTTGCCATATGCAGAAACTGAACCACTGGGAAAACTTAACCTTTCTTCATGTAAAGGCATTCAGTAATTACTGAAATTATGTCACTTCACTCTAGTGTTTGGAGTCTGAAATTTAGGAATTACTTTTCACATAAGGAACTCTGGAGAGAGAAAGTGTGATAAAAAAGAGTAATTGGATCGTTTTGGATGGATATAGAGCTATTGGATGAAGTTTTATCCAACATATGAGATCTTGTTGCTGCTACACATATGCACTTCAGGAAAGGGAAATGCTGTTACATGCAATATATTTAAATATATTGGTTTTCATTGGCTGTTGATTGTTTATAATGTATTGTTTCTTTATGCTATCTACATAAATGCTAAACCAGCAGAAACTTATTGCTATGTATTGTATCCAAGTTCTGAATCTCAAAATACAGCAGCCAATCTTTGCAAGCTTTTAAGTACCATAAAAATTTAACACCAGATCAAGAAAAAGAACATCCTTGATTATTTTTGTCTTTGTTGCAGTTTGTCAACTCCTGGACTTTTAAAAATTTTAACAAATATCATTTATCCTATGGGATCATTAATAATGTGATTACTCCAGTGAAATTTTTCTGATGGGCTCAAGAGATCAGGGCACATAATACAGACAAATGTGCTGAATGAGTGTTTTGGCTCCTCATTCTTGATGATAAACTTACTTTCCTTATCCATTTTGAAACATGAACTGAGATTATAGGATTGCTGCTCAGATAGTATTTTCTGTTTTAACAGCAGTAATTGTGTTTTTTCAGGAGGGCATATCAACAAAGAGGTATCTCAAGACTTCATTTATGTGAGTCTAAAAAAGATAAGAGTCCAAAGAACATCCTCAAAATGCATTTTCCAAGGGATGGCCCTTTGCAGCTCTGCAGGAATCTCTGTCCTGTATGCAGCAAGCTTCTCCCTAGTCAAATGACTAAATAAAAATGCTACCTGCTTTTACATTAACAATTGCTCTTGTACATGATGTGGATTTGAATTTTGTATAGAATGTGTCAGTCAGCTGCTCTCTCTATGAACTTTGAAGAAAGTCAATATCATAGTTAAATTTAAGACTAATATATTTTGCTATATTTTAAATAATTAATATCTATTATGTGTTTACATAACATCATTTACAGTTTTCTGTTCTATATACATTCTTCACTTCATGCTTTCAGTCACTGGCTTTAGCCAATATTTTACGGGTCATAGTTATAATTGTTATTTCAAATAAGTGTTCTATTGCTGAAATGACATCTAAACTAAAGACTTTGCACACTGATGTGGAATTGTGCATTTGTGTAAAAATCAAGGGCAGTACTTTGAAATTCCTTTGCAGTTACAAATCCAGGTTAAAACACAGAATCATATGCAATATCTTAAATTAAAAGAGAAGAGAAATAGGTGAGGAGATAAGTTCACTAATTCATCATGAGTTGTCACAGGAGCTATTATCTTGGTTTAATTACAATAAAACCCAAAAAGCCCATTTGCAAGTAATGAATAGTTGCAATAGTAATTAGTAAGTGTTGACAGCAGCAGAAAGCAAGCATTTCATAAATATTGGGTTGTACTGGTTTATGTGCCTGGTTTTATAATAGGCACCAACATTCAGTAGTTACTGTTAGATCTGTTCATGGCTGCAGAATTTCACCCTCATTACTGCATCACACCACCACGTGTCAGGTAAAACATTCCACACAGAGGATCTGGGAATGTGGAATCCTGGTGCTTGAGCTGAACAAAGTACTCATGCTCCTGGTATAGCAAATCCAAGTGGGGCTAGATGGAATACAAGTCTGAGGATGTTCTCAGCACTACTGACCCAGGACTAACCAGCACTGGTGTGCAATCCATTCACTGGTTAAAAAAACCTGACAAAAAACCCCTCAGGCTTAAAAGAAGCCATAAGTACACCATTTCCCTGTTCTCATTTGTTTGTTCTTAAGACCAGACCCTGAGAGAGACAAGTGCAAAAGCAGAAAATTGATTTGGTGCTTGTTTATATGCATAAAGGATGCATTTTTTTGCTTGATGGTATCTAAGACAACGAAATGGCAATCACAAAGGATTCAGTTCCAGCAGGAGGTAAAAGAAGGTAATACCTGTAAACAGAAGTATCTTTAAAATTGAAAGTCAAGGGACAATGCAGTCTTCAGTCACAAAGACTTACATCTGACCTTGCTGGTTTGACAGATTGGTTTATGAGACTAGGGAAAGGAAACTAGCAGGTAAGTGGGAACAGGCTACAAGACTGTAGCTCCCAAAATATTAGTGTCTAAGATAAGACTGTAGGCAAAATTTCAGTGAGTGATACATATACATATAGAATCTATTCCATTAAAAGCCACTTCTCATTATTTATTTAGCTACTGCTGTGATTAGATAGTATTTAAGACGCTGATCAGGCTCGGATTAATGTCACATCAGAGGAAACTGCAATCATTGCAGCAACCTGCAGTGCAGCACGTGCATTCCACCTGGTGTGACAGCAGAGACCACACAGCTCCCCCAGCAGAGCTGCACACCCACCAGCCCTTAAAGATCAACAGCCAGCTCACCACGAGACAAAGACCTACCTCATAAGGATCTGTCAGGTCAAACTGCAGATAATAAGCTTGGCTATCGAAAAAGATATTGGATGACTCCTAATTTTGTCCATGAGACAAAACTGAAATGTGCTTCAATCACCAGTTTTTAACTATTGTGCTGATAATAAAGCCACTTTACGAAGTCACTGGAGTTGTGTGTTTGAGAGGTAATAATACAAAACATTCTATTTTGTGATGAAGTTGTTATGGCATAAAGACATTCTAAGCACACAGAGAAGTCAAGGATAGGTTGAAGTGCATAGAAATCTCTGACTGTGACAGTGTTTTCTTGATCTACAAATTCCTTGAGATCAAGATGTCCCCACAGCAAGTGCAAACTTCTACCAGAAGAGGTTTGAAGTCTCAGATCTACTGCAGTCTAAATACCAAGACAGGCAAAAAGGCAAAACAACTGTTTCGAATGAACTTTGACTCTGCATTCAATGAGGACAGAGAGAAAGTATAAATGTCATCTGATCAATAATCATTAGAGGTTAAAAGCTGTTGCCTATTTCAGGAGCAGATGACTATTCCTGAAAAGTTCAGGATTAAGTCACTGCTAAAAAGAAGGAAGCAAAACAGTGAGATTTAATACACATCACAAATTCTTCTAACAGATATCCCAGGAATGGCTCTGGATTTTAATAAAAGTTCAAGAATTCTCCAGCACAATGGAACACAGCACAGTGTCAGCTCCAGAAACTCATAAGAAAATGGATATACTTCCATTTTTACACTTGTGCACATTTTAAAAAGAAATACAATCAAGTACCTAATTATTATAAAGCATAACACAGTCTCTATTAGCTACGTACAAACTGCCTAATGATTTTAGGACTCATAATTGTAAATTTTTCATATGACTATTAGACCTCCCCATTGTTCCAGCTGAGCATAAATTGAAAGGAGAATAGCACTTGCATATCTAGGCTTTTTGGATGATAATAAAGATATTTATTGACATTTTTGTGCAACAGAAATATAATGAAAACTAACATCTATGCTCTAAGGATGATTCTAAAGAAAAATATTTCAATCTCCTTATTCCCCACAAAACACTAATAAAGCACTAAAGACACTTGCAAAAGCTTACATGTGTCAGTAATTAATACAAAAACTACAATGGTAAATTATAATGCAAGCTTCTAATTGAGAACCCACTCAAGTCAGCTCTTTAACAGCTCTAGCTTGTACAACACTCAGTCTATAAAGGCCACATTTTACATTTTATTTACAAAGGGGAAAAAAGTTTATTTTTCACATATAACTTGCCTGTTTTCAGAAACGTCAACAGATTAAGTTGGTGAAAACAACTGATGGGTTCTACATCTTGCTGATTTTAACTATAGGGAATAGCTGCATTTCAAGGCCAGCAATAGCAGAAAAGCTTATCTGGAATTTTGCCCACTTACAGACACTAAGCCTTCTTCCTGGCTACTCTGCAAACATTTGCAAGTACTAAAAGGCTGAGATTGTAGCTTTGCTTTTCCACCACATAATTATGTAACTCTGATCCTTTGGTGAACAGTGATTCATTAGGCATGAATCCATGCTTTCTTCCCAGTGATGCAAGCTCATTCTGTCATGTAATGCTGCAGTTCTCTCTACACCTAAAAACTGTGTCCCAGAATTACCACGATAATCCTTTTCAGGTTACACCACCTAATCCCTAAGAAAAAATACATTATAGTGGTAACAAGATAAAATTTCAGAGAAGACCCTGAATCATCCCCATTTGATCACAGTTAATTTTATCCATTCCTGCTTTCCCCTGAAATGCTTTTGAACTATTGGGGCCTTTCAGTAACTCTCCACGGAGCAACAAATTTGCAAGGCATTTTAATTACAGAAAGGGGACAAAAAAAGTGTTCACAGAAAAAAACCCAAAACAAACCCTCAAAGTTTCCAGAAAAAAATGCAAGGTTTTCTAGCTTCTGGTTATACCACCATAACAAAATCCTTTCTACATAAGGATCTGACACTCTGAAGAGACCTGTGTGTGCATTTAAAATGTAGGTCCTGTACATAATTTACCTCCTTGCTAAGTAACAACGATTTTTCCAATTTGTTACTTCTGCAAGTCTGTCATTTGCTAGTTATCGTGGAATAGAGGAGATTGACCCTTTTCATACACAGATATAAATGCATACCTATGTGTATATCTATATATACATATATGTAGAGAGAGATAAATGTACACATGTGTTTATCTACATTTACATCTATATATATCTAGCTTTGCTATTTTAAACAAATATAGATACTGGTTTATTCTTTAGAGCTACACTGTCTCCACTTATTTTATTTTCAGTTATTGGTTTTGCAACTGTTTTTTCAGAGAGCCTAAACATTTTTGATATGCAGGACAAAGATCAGCAGCTAATCTCCAGCATCATTTCATAATTATGGAGCTCAGCAAACGATTAAACAATATAACGCCCACCTAAGATTGTGATATTTTTAATGTCAGCTTTCTCATGCTGGGACATCCTGTTAGCCTGACAGGAAATGATGAGGAGATAACTGGGGGAACACAGCTTTGGTGCCACTCACAGCTTCGAGCTCACACAGGAAAAAGCACTTTGTTTGACAGAGGGGCAGGGGTGGAAATCTTGTTTCATTTTCTCTGCTGGAGAAAATACTTTTGTCCGACAAAAGTCTTCACCAAGAGAGGAGTAGAACACTGTTCCCTGCTATGCACCAGGAACTCAGGATGAGAATATTTGGGGTGAAACTGGGTTACACTGATCACTTTCCCAGTAAGATCCTGAGGACACTATGGCTCTAAGGATACACTGCCAGGATCTAGTTCAGAAAGGGATTTAACTGAACAAATAATTAAAAGATTAAGAGCAACTCTGTTTATGCTGTGTTGAGCCTCAGATTACTGCTAGACATCTATGACAAAATGCCAGACAAGCAAGCCAAAATGAACATTTAAACAGAATGAATGCACTTGGGATGACTGAGACAGATCTGTGTGGTTTCATCAAATGTGTGGTGTGATTACAGATTATTGAAAATAACTGTGGAAAGACAAAATCCAGAGCAGAGAAATTTATCTTTGAAAACCATGAAAAAATTACCAGATGCAGCTACAGACACAGTAGTGCCTTCCTTCTATCTAACCTAATAAAACACAACATTTGGGATAATTCTGTAACAATATTTTTTTAAATAAAAAATTAATTTCAGTTCTGTAAATATGCAGCATCTTGTTTTCTGATTTCTATTTACATCATGAGCAAATCAAACTACACAAAGAAAGCAAGGCACTCTGGACAAGAGCACAATCATCTTGATTCAGCAAATAAGAAGATTTACTAGAAATGTCATCATGGCAAATATTATAGTTATCCATCATGCATAATGAATTAACTTTGTTCTTTATTTAAAATTCATACTGTCTATTTTTTTCCTAACATGTTGCATATATTGCCACTATCTTGTCTATTTTCTTCTATTAGGAAATATTCTACTGTGCACTACTTGCAAAAATGAGATAGATATAAAAACCTTTAGTGCAGTGTACCAAACATTTCCACTGCTGTAAATCATTATTATTCAAACACAGAGTGCTCAGGGATTTACAAGAGTGAGAATTTTAAAACTACTGCTAAGAGAACTTGCTAGCTCTTTCCAAAAGAGAGCATCTTTGCTTCTTGCTTTGGGATGTTTTTATTTTAGCTGTATATTTAAAAAAAATTAAAAAAAATTTAAAAAAAATCAAATTTTAGTTATTGCTGCTATTTCCTTCCTGAATTTCAGCAAATTCATGTTCTCATATTCATGAAACAGAAATTTGTTTCACTAAGTTAGAAACTCCTGGTTCCAGGACCATTTTAAAGTTCCAATGTAAAGATGCAAACCCTCAGCCCCACTCCTAAAAACAAATAACAAACCCAGTAGTATTAACTTATCATCTCTATAGATACCCACGAGAAAAAGAGCTCTTTCCCAAACAGAGTGACCCAAATGATCAAAGTAACAGAGAAAAACAAAAGTAGTACAGTCCTTTTTGACAGTCTCGTTTATGACTTGAAGCAATATTGCAAGATGGAAATCATGTTCTGCTTTTTGAGTCCATTTTGGCAAAGCCTTTCTGTATCACACATGATCAGTGTCTCACATGGCACTGCCAGAGCAGCTACAACATCAGCTTCTGCTGCTGCTCCCTAACAGGAACTGCTGTAGTGCACAGAGCTGCTAGCTTTTGTAACATGCTGGATGCTTTACAAAACAAAATGACCATTGTTCTAAGACAGAAAAATGATGCAGACCCCGGACAATGCAGCAACATGAAGTCCCAATGACTTCTGCACTGGTTTTGAGTTAGCAAGTCACATGGAAACAGCAGCAATTTAGCATGGAAGTAGCACCACAGATTTATGAACAGCATTCCCTTCCATGTAATTTTCCTCATTCCACAAAGACTTTGATGGTGTTCAATGGATAAGTCTCTATATTTAAGCAATTGGTCTTATTTAATTGTTGCTTAATGGCTTATTAATCCATCAATTGTGATTTTATTTTCCCATGTTCTGTCTATACGAACTCAAAGTTCTCATTCTCCATCTTTTCCTCCAGAGTCCTCAAAGGCAATCAGCACACAGTCACCCTGCTGCCCTAACCTCAGCCTTATATTGGTATATATTGGTATGTTACCCACCTTATGAACTTATTAAGATGATGTTTGAAATAAACTTTGCCTGTTGTAGGAGTGGGGGGTGAAAGTCCGTTTCAGGCTTTTCCTAGTATTTCCCTAATAAGATTAGCATCTGAATTTGTAGGATTTGGTCATCGTCACAAACTCTCCTGGGAGGTCCAGTCACAGTGAGAAATTTAAGCAGAAAGTTGAAAACTCCTCCAGAAGGCAATCCATTGGGAATGCCCTATCCAGGACAGCCATCATAGGAGGACTTTATATACACTGCTCTCCTTCTGATTTCTGATGGGATTGGACCCCAAAAGTCAGAACCTCACTATTACCTGAACAGTATTAGAGGGAAGACAAAAATAGAAACAAAAAGAAATGGACACAAAGAGGAGGGGCAGAATGTAAGGGCAGCCTGACTCAAGTGCAGCTGCCACATAAAGTTCCATTCTGCAACCTCAAAGAGTCTTCAGAGTGATCCCACCAACTTCAGCCCCCTGTCACTCCAGATATTTTATTTATTATTCTAGTTTTTACTTCTCAAAATAGCCAAAACAAAAACAAAACAACCCCAAAAAACCCATGTAATTTTGTGGCCTGTGAGAATCTTCCTGAGACCAGTAAGATCAAATTGAGGCTTTATTTCGTTTCTAAATGTTTTTTCCTCCATCTTCAATAAACTTATAATAAAAAATTAGCAAGCAAAAAAGTATTAGTTTCCAGATGGTTTTTGTAAGATGCTTTTAAAAAATAAAATAAATTTGCCTCATGAAGTCAGGATAAAGCATCATAAAACAGGAAATGTTCAGACAAAATACTTGCTGCAAAGATTGTATACACTCACCAAAAGACCAAGTACTGCTGTTTTCTAAGAAATACGCAGCACCTGATGCAATGTTTATAAATGTATATAGCTTTACAGCAGATGCTTTCATTCCAGAAGCAGTTTCACAGCTAACCTGCTGTCAAATATCCTTTGCATTTAATTAATTAATAAGGCATTATTGGGATATTATAACTAACTATCTGAAGCACTTGGAGTTGGACCTCAGATTTGTGTGCTGACCCAAGTGAGAGTGCAGATATTACCCTAAGGCTCTTCTACAGCACAGTTCTGGTGAAAACTGCAGTTCTCTACCTAACAAAGTGGCTGATGAGGCACAAACCCAGCCCAAAAGGCGTTTCATGAAAAGCTCCTGGCATTATCTCTGAAGAGACTTTATCTAAATCTGCTTCTTATGATACACAGTTGGCAGGCTGCCTAAAGAGTTCACCCCTCTGCACTGGAATAACTTCAAGGAGTAAGTTTAAAATTCAAACACTACGTTAACGGGTGCAGGATAAGAACCAGAATATTGATCTATTCAATCCAACTCACACACAAAGTTTACCTGCCTGTCTAATCTCAGATGCCCCACTTTACATGACATTACAGGATCCACACATTTTTGCCTCGCTTCCCCTCTTCCTATTTGAGATAGCAGGAAGGGCTTTCTTAGCAGTAAAGGATAGAGGAAGCAGGTGGTTTGTTTTGTCTGTTCTTCTCATTTAGATGGATCTAGAGTGCTGGTGGATTAAAGTTGTGGTGTTTAGCATTTTGATATAGTTGGCATATATTTCTATTTAAAGGACTCAATTGTCCAGAGCTTATTTCTTCTTCTAGCGAGTATTTTTTTTCCAGATCTTCTGGGAGAATGTCTGCAGATAGGATTAGATTGGAAATGCTATTGCTTTCAGTGTACTTAAGACACTGGCAGGATGAGAATTTAAATGAGAGATTTCAGATGTCTGCATTATACACTTCACAAATTCCTTCTTGCCTAAGGGAGGCAAGAACAACAACAAACCTAATTCATTTCCAAGTTAATTTAAAAGCAGAGTTTGATGACAGAATATTTGCATATGCTAGCTTCAAGACAGATGCAATATATGCCATCAGTAATTTGCATCCATACATTTTAAGGTATGGTTTCTTTTTCTACAATTTTTTTTTGTGTACTATAAAAACCACAACTTTTTTCCACTGGGGTCTTGGAAAATAAGGAGGGGAAAACAAAACAATTCTTAAAATTTGACAGAACATTCCTTTGCAGTGGAAGGACTTCACCAATTTGTGGTTTTCAAACTTTCAGGATATACCTCTTCATCTTGTATTTAGTTTCAGACAAAATGTACTGAGCAACAGCTTTCTGTATGTGTCACAGCATTGCTTTCCTTTAGAATCAGGAAACAGGAGGCACATTAAAGGCAATATATCCTATTAACTGATCAACTTTCTTAATACACATTTGTATTTTGTATAGAATAGAATGCCTTGCTAAACTATGATGGCAAGATACAGCTTCAGACACATGTGTAGGCACAAGAAAAGGTGGTGATAAAACTGAAAGATTCCACCAGATTTAAGTATTCTTGATATTGAGACATGGGAATAAGTGTTAGCCCAGCACTGGTTCCTGGTCTCCCACTTAATGGCAAATGAAGAAATCCAAGCTTTATTAGGATCCTCAAGAAAAAACCATCTCAGCTGCTGAGCTGGCAACTACTCTTCTCACTTGTCTCTACTGAAATTCCAGGTTATAGCCCAACTCGATTCAACCAGCTGAAGGGATCTTGCCAAATCTAAAGGGAGCTGAATTTAGCCTCTTTCTCTTCCAGAAATCCAGGAAGAGATGACAGTTTACTTAAAGCTTCCAGAAATATTTTTGTTTCACTCACATTACTGAGTGCTCTAAAAAAGGATACCTATCTCTTATCTTTGGGAAGTAACTCTGTACATAAATAAATGAAAGAATTCATGCTGCTTAATTTGATGCTATTATCTCTGAACTACAGATATGCGGCTTTAAAAAAAATAAAATGTAAGCAGGGGGATGTGCTAAGCCTGTAACTATGTTTTCCCATACTTTACATTAACTGAAATTGGATTTACATTAGTCCATAGTATTCTAGGAGATAAATTAATTCCATGTTTTTTTCAGTACTGCATGCTGACACAGGTTTAAAACACCCTCATTTTCTTAAGCATCAACATTAACTTTGTATGCACATCTACACAATTTCTCCTGTATTTCCTCAAACTCTTTCACAAATATTAATTTGAATAAGCATTTCAAACAAGACAAAATGGAACTAAGATTTTTGTGTTGCTTTCATGCATATTTGCTTAAACTGAATGAATCACAGGTGAATTGTTAAATTGGAGTGTAATTGAATTATCTGGGCATGCATTTTATCTGTACAGTATTATGACTTTTACCTTATTGTTCCCACTGGAAAAATGCATCTTCACCATAACCTTAAGCAGGTGCATAAATTTCATGACTTCAAAAGACAGAAACGGAGCCAGGAAATCCCACTAGTTAGTAATCATTTTTTTCCAAAGGAAAAGCATTAGAAAACATAGCCTAAGGTGCTCAGCAGAAAGCAAATAAAACCTGAAATACTATGAATACAGGCTATAGAAACTTAAAACCATCATTAAATACAAAGCTTTCTTTTATTCTGTATTTCTTTTTACTGCTAAATTAATTTATCCTTCCCCAAAGAATGAAAGTAACATAAAACTGCTTTCAGAAGAGGTTTTAGAGGTATAAACAGATAATAGATGCTTTGCCAGTGACCTTCTGGTGACCTTCAAGAGCTGCTTGAAGGAATGATACCATGTGAACAGCAACAACCATAATAAACACTGGTTTAATTAAAATCAAGAACTTAAATATGTGAAGGGTGGACTTCTGTAAATGCAGCAAGGAGAATATCTGTCAGGACATTTGATATGAAAACTGTTCCACTGCTGCATTAAAACCCTTATTTTTGCAGATATTTGAAAATAACTGGATTTCACACAACTTTTAAATTGGTGCATGTATTCTTCAAGCTGAAAGTATTTTCTACCATAGAAGTTACAGCACAAGTTGCAGGCAATAATCTAGGGGAAAATCTGTAAATAAAAACCACTGTAAAATGGAGTGTTGATACTGTCAAAATTAATCAATAATTAAAGCACTTTGACAAGAAGATTTCTCAAGAGCTTCTATCTTCTGAATGTTAAATTCTGAAAGCATGAATCAGATGTTCTTGTGTTTCATGTGAATATCATATAATGTGCTCCTGCACTATTGCATCTGGGAAGGATGTTAAAAGACTCAATTTACATTTAAAAACCTGTTTGTTATTTATTGAATTCTTGTACCATAATATCAGACTTGAAGGGGCTTAATTTCAGAGGACTGTTAGAAAAAGAATAGGGATAACTGAAAAAGTACTGATTTTATATAGGTGAAATTTGGTATTTGGACCAGTTAATTTAGTTTTTATTCTAATTAACTGCATCCAGTTAAAAGAACTCAAGGCTTACATGGTGATTGCAAAAAAATTCAGACCAAGTGATAAAAATTATGTTAGACTGCATAATATGAAAAGAGTTAGGATACCTAGGTAACAAATAAGAGTCCTACAGGTATCTTGGACTTTACACCATTTCACCTTGAGGTTTATGAACATTTTTTCTTCACAGTTCATGTCTAAAAAGGTTTAAAACAAGAAACCAGGTTTGTGACAACAAAGCCATGCAAGCTCTTCCTGTTATTTCAAGGGGCAGGAGCTTGAAAGAGAACTCACAGAAATGCTCTGGGTTTAGGGAGTGTTTTCTGGTTTGGTCTTTGTTTGGGGATTTTTTATTTCCTTGTTTTGTGAAGAAATATCTAAAATTATAAAAGAAAATCATGATGGTTTCCAATAAATAAAGACAGAAGTAATCACATTGTAAACAATATCAGTGCTACTTAAGGCAGTAAAGGTTTAAATTTATTTATTTATTTATTACAAGTTCTACCTGGAGTAAATGAACATGGGCAGGCTGATGCTACCCTGGGAATGTGCACTCCCTGTACAGACTCCTTGGCCAGAATTCCAACTTTCCTGCCTTCTTACAGGCTGAGTTTTGAAAAGGATGAACCAGGCACAACCCTTTAGGCACACCAGCCATTCCATTTGAGTTAAAGAAACAATCACAGTGCTGAAAGCAACCACAGCCTGTGAGAGCACTGCTGAAGAAACAGGTGTAATAACACAATGGGCCATCTATGTTGTTTAACAACAGCTTATAGATACCTAACTTTGCATTTCAGCTTCACTTCAGGCCTTCCAAAGAAAACATAAAGGCAGAGGCATTATAGAAAATGGTGCATGCAATTACACAAATATAATCTAGCTATATGCTACAGCAGTGCTCCTAAGACAGTAATTTTCACAACAGGAGCTCTGTTCATTGCCCTTGACATGGAAAATACCCCAAATTCCAAGCACAGCCTTCTTCCTCCTTTAAAAGTTTGTAGCTGTTATGCTACATTGTCCTCTTAATACAGTGGATTATTTTGATTAAACTATGCTTGGAATATTATGACATGAGTGAGATTTTTTAATGTATTCAATAGCAAATAATTTCCTGGGCTTGCATTCTGGAAAAGTGTCAGCATAATACAAGATGGGGGAACGCACAAAATGGAGTAGCTGGTATTTTAAAACACCTAGGTCAGACTGCCAAAGCCTGGAAAAACAAGCCATGTAACTAAATCAGGGAAATTACATTCTTAGCTTTTTAGATTTTTAACTTATGGTTAAGTGCACATATCATATGCCACGCTCAGAACTGTTCTAAAGTCCCATCTGTTTGATCCCTTTCTCCTGCTTTTACTGACAGCAAGGGCTATGCCTGGATTACAGTTACTATTATGCAGAAGACTCACAATAAAATCTGACAGTATGTAAACATTTATCCAAACTAGATTTTCATTAAATGGGGATTCAATCCTTCTGCTCTCATGACAGATTTTAAACAAAGATGAGAAATGCTGGTATAATTTTTTAATCAACTAAATGTAAAAATGGAAAATTCATGCATAAATGTGAGCAAGATCACCAAGCTCAGAATTCACCAGAACAGCATGTATGCATGCAAAAACAGACTGTCCAATGAAATCTGAAAACTCTGGGATCCTAACCACAGTAGCACCCTTCAGATGCTGAATTTGCTAAAGTACCTGCTGTAATTTGGTCAATTGGAAATTATATTTCATTTACTGTACATTGGTGAGTCTATTCTTTCATTCTCCATTGTTAGAAAACTTATTCAGGCTTTCTGTTACTTGAAGGAGAGATGAAGGACAGGAAGACAGGATGAAAGCAGTATCTCATCCAACATACTAAAATCTATAAAGAGTGCAAAGTTCATCATCAATGCCGAAACTTCCTGTGCATACACAATAGTCTGAAAGACTTCTTCCAGAGAAGAAATTTAAAAGTACAGTCCTCTTCTCCCCTCTAAAGTTTTAGCCACTCACTCAACCAGTGTTTTCCAGTCCTAAATGGGTTATCTAAAGAAAATGCAGGGCCTAAAAAGGAAAAAAATAATGTAGAAAGAGTCACAAAAAAATCCCCAAAACCACAAGCCAAACTCAAAAAGCCCCAGAATGACTTGAGATGGGATATTTTAAATAATATTGTACAAAGAAAACTCAAAGAGGTCTTTTTAAAGTCTGGATTACATAATACCCCATTAAACACTGATGTGTCAGAGTTGACTTTGTACTTGATTTGTTTTGTGTCAATTACAAATTAAGGCACCCTCACCATTCAGCTTAAATTCTCAAGGTGCCAACATTGAAAAAATTTAAGCATATGGAGAAGCTAAATATGAAGTTTCCCTACCGATGACCTACCCTATCCTTAAAAGAAGCTCATGTTAAACCATTCACAAAAATAAACCCTGAAGTCACAGCTTTAAAATAGCACAATACATCCAGTGGATCTTGTTTGTTACGTAACCACGCGGGAGAACTCTTGCCAGTTTACAGCCCAGGCAATTTTTCACCAAGAGGGAGTGAGTAAAATGTAGAAGTTTGGGAAAAAAAATTGAGTTACAGAATTTGAATTAAATTTAGAATAAAAATACATATTTTTTTTAAAACTAAAATCCTGTGACTTTGGGACACTCCTCTGTTGGTGAATAAGAATGGAAGATCCATTATTAGGGCTCCTTCTGACCTCCTCACTTCCTATGTTCCCAGTGATCTCCTGCCACAGAGCCACTTGGCCAAGGGTCCCCACAGTTATGGGTTCAAAGCAGGCAGGGCAGGAATCCCACAAAACAGGAATGAGCCAGAGCTGGAGCTCTTGAGCATCCCGGTGCCAATGTCACCACTGACAGCTGGAGGCAGAAGAGGGACACAAATCAACTTCCCAACAAGAGCACAATGGAGTTCATCAACTCTGAACCGTGCTTGAGCTGCCAGTTGAACCTGCTGGTATTGCCCAGTTGGGTCATGAGGATACAGAACAGGTCCAAGGTGTAACTCAAATATTTATTAATTGCTACCAAATCTCTCTTTTTGTCCCTTTATAATCAGCAGATTTATTCTTAGACATGCACACACAACAAAAACAACTGCACAACTCCCTAAGAATATCCTCTACTAATATCCTTCAAACCTGACCAAGTGGGAGAAAAGTTTTTTGCTCATTCAAGGTCCTGTGTCTGCAGCTGTTCCACATGGCAAGTTCCCATTTCAGTAAATTGGCGCTCTGCTCCCAGAACAGATGCAAAATCACTCTCACAGTGAGAATGTACAATGCAGCCTGATTCTAAGAACAAAGTACCATTTTAAGTGTTCATAATTCTGTATTCAAATTATTCTTTTGGATCGCAATGGGAATTCCATAACCTTAGTAAAAAATGGGGTTTTTTTATGAGTTAGAGGACAATTACAGTGTATCAGTGTTGTATTTTTCTATATGTGTACATTCTGGCTGTTATTTCTGAGCACTGTTACAGGCTACAGACAGAAAAATACCTGCATCCCACTCATTACAGCACTGACCCTGACAAAGACACACTCAGTCTGCAAAGGTAGAAATACAGCATTTAAGGGTCAAATTTAAAGGTTTCTTTCCATAAACGACAAATATATCAGTATAAAAGTGATTCAGGTTGCTGCTTGCAGTGTTGAAGGTCCTTACAAAACTAAAAGTATTACAACTAATCGCCCTTTAAATTTAGAAATGTGTCTTCTTTTGCAATAGGAAAATGGTTTCCTTATATAGGTCCTTTGGTGTCGCACCACTCAAAGTACCCACCATAAAAAAAGATGTTTAATTGCCAGAGAATGTGCCAGTGCCTGAAACTTGTACAAGCAACAAAAACCTCAAACACATGGGAGCCAAGAGACTCCAGAGATACTTGTGCTTTCCTATGGAAGGAAAACACAAGGAAGGTGATGAAAAAATTTCACTCTGCTATAAAGAATGAAACGTCAACATTCCGGCTTGGGGAGTTAAATGGGAAAGCTTGGGTGGAAAACTTCTAACCATTAGTCAGGCTGCACTCCCAGAATCACAGGAAACAAATAAGAATTTGGCAAGGACAGTAGGAAAGATCCTGAAAGTCAAAGAAACAAACTAACAACAACAAAAAAAGAATGCAGCTCCTAAGAGATACCTCCTGCAATTTTAAAAAACATAATCCACAGTTTACAAAACCAGTCTGTTTAAAGATATTGGCTACTAAATTTATCAGCCAATTTAAAAATCCTCATATACACCCATTTTTCTCTATTTTATAGCATTTTTGTTCAGTTTGAATATGCTGACAATGAAAAACAAATAATTGAGTGGTATAATTCCCTTAACAGCTCATGACATTTCTAAGAAAGACCAAAAAATCTCATCTGCTTTGAGAAAAAAAAACAGCCCTGTGTACTATTATGATGGAAGTAGAAAAACACACCAATTTTCCACAATAAATGAATCATAATATTTAATTTAAGCATGCCATACAAAAACATAAAGAAAGAAAATGAGTGATCATTGAACCATACACGACTGAATGGGAAAAATCACCAGTATTGTATAAAAAAGTGAAAATCTCAGAAATATTCTTCTGATGATAAGTAGAATTTCATCAATCTTTAAATTCATAAATTTCCTTTTCAAGCCAGGCACATGTGACTTTGTGACTTCTTTTTTTCTACTTTTATTGGGACTTAGCAGCCCAAGTCCCAAATCCTTCAGGAAATCTGTCCTCAACACTTTTATTATTTATGTTAGAGTTCCCCATATATTTAGATTTTCAGATTAGAACTTGGGCATGAGTGTCTCAGAGTGCCATACATAGTATCTTAGGAGCAAATTATATAACAAGTAGTCCAAAATGAAAACTTGTTCTTCTTTTTACAAGATTGCTTAAATAACTGGGGGTCTGGTGGGTATGTGTGTTAAAATCCTCATCTTTAGGAAGACATTGCAGTATTCCTTCTGCATAGCACTTCTTTTTACTGTCTCTATGGATAAATAATAAAGAAATAAAGAAATAAATAAAGTGATCTGGCTTTCTTTTCTGATAGTCTTTTCAACACATTCAAGATTGCCTTGCATAATAGCAAAAGGTCAGGAGTATAAAAGTTTACAACAGCTATAGAGCAGGTTGATTTGGCTATCATAGTCCATTTTATCTTTCAGTAATTAAACTTGAGAAACCCTAATTCTTAAGATTACTAGCCCTTCCTCTCTCTCAATTAACAGTACATACAGCTATTTTCAAATACTCTAGTTGGAGTACCCAAAATAAAGGAATGCTTCAGGTATGTAGGGGAATATAGGACTTTTTTATGTAAAAAAACAAACCAACAGAACGAAATATTAATCCTTAAATGATTAGAAAATAGAATATTGAAGATTCTTCTTATCCATGGAAAGATCAAAATATTGTTACTTATATTTACATATTTCAATATATGACTATCACAGACTAGTAAGAAGCCCACCAGCTGTGAGGGAATGCAGGCAAATTGGAGGAAAAAAAATTCCACTGCTTTCCAACATTCTACACCTGAATGTTAATTTTTTTTCCTAATGCCCCCTCCCCGAGTCAGAGGGGATTCCTGGCACTGGCTGGCACAGGACTTACCGGCAGTGTTTGTGGGATCCCGTCAGGGTTTCGATCACAAAGCATTCCCCTTCGTTGAGACAATATGCAAGGTCCTTGTCTTTGCATGGCTTAAAGTGCTCAGATCGCTCCGTGGAGTATGTCGTGGTGTCTGAGGAGGGAAAGGAAAGGAAAGGAATGCTGTCAGGATAAATATTGGATATTCCTACTGTACGTGCTAAATAAATTGCATTGTACTGGTCTCAGTTCCATCAAACATGGACTAAAAGAAACGGAAAGCACAGGGCATTGATTGCAGCATTATTTGCAATCAGGTTTCTTAAAAGATTCACAAGAAACACCTGTAGAAAACCAAACCAGGCTGCAGCAAAGCTGGAGTATAATCTCAGCCACTTCCAATGTCCAAGGTTTCCCTGCTAAAATGTAGAGACACCTACTTTGTGTCCTTTAACCAGAACAATATTTTCATATTACTACACCAAAATATGGTTTGAAATAAGATACAATTTTTTTTCATAAAAACCAAGCAAAAATACCTAACACAATATAAATTAAATAAATTAAAAAAAACCCCAAACAATAAATAAAACTCACTACAATGAAAGAGGAGGAAAAGCCAAACACCCAAGGTCAATGCTAATTTAATGCATCACTCACAAAATAAGCACCTAAAACTCAAACACAAGCAATGTACCAGTGATGGTTTCATTTCACACAGACCATCTGTAGGTGTATTAAGTCCACCCCTAAAACACAGTTAGAGGCTTGATTACAGGTAGAACTGTTGGCTGCACCTTTGGAATATTCAGTTAGATAATTAGATTGGGAATAGACTGACAGTATGTCAGGGTGAACTATCATTCCTGTCTTCTAATAAATCTCTTTAACCTTTCCAATCCGGTTGGATTAATCAACAATAAAGTGAAATTTTCAGAGGAAGATGCCTGACTGACACATATTTTAATTTTCTTTACTATGACAAGGTTTTGTCTAATGAAGTGTGATTTTCAAGTAAGATTATGATTTCCACAGAGCCATGGTTTAATCTTCATATTCAATCTTAATTCAAAAAGTTTAAATTCCTAATCACTTTGCAGGACCCAATGTATACTGAAACAGTAAGGGAACATTTCATTGTATATCATACACTTTACCACAAAATATTAAGTTGCCTCCTGTCAAATAAATGAAGCAGTGCTCAATAAACACAGAATCTTGCAAACTCAAAGTTATACAAACACTTTAACTTGGTTTGGCTCATAACTCAATACATGGTAAATTTCCACCAAACTAATATCAAAGCTGAAAACCAAAATACTGAACCATAAGACACCTGTAACTAGAGTTCTGCAAGAAAATTCAGATAATCCCAAAAAATTGTCAAAGTAGCTTTTTTATTCTCAGTATACTTTTAATAAAACACCTCTAAAAGTTTTCTTTATATGCAGACTAAATGACAAATGATTAATAAAACACATCTGAAAATAGTAAGAAAATCCACACTCTATTCTTTGTATGCAACGTTTTTTGTTCTTCCTCTCCAGAGAAAAATGTAGTTTAGTGTTTTCAGTGGAGAGAGAAAAAAAATAACTGGGAATAAACTCTAACAGTCTTTCCTCAAATGTTTTTACAGATTCAGAACAAAAGGCCATGCCATTGACCCCAGTAGCAGCACTGACAAAAAAGATGCAGGCTAAATAGAACCTATGTTTTTAATGATTGCAAGCAAGCCCTAAACTGAAATGTATCAAGTTGAATTTTGGAGACAATGCAAGATGCTTATAGATGCAAACAGTGACTAGCATCTCACCGTTGACATTTCAAAAATTACCATCTTTAATGTAAAAAAAAAATCCTCACATAGAAAAGAGGTAGCCCAGTTACTTTTTAAGGTCAGTTTAACTCAGGAGCACTACAATGACCATTTAAAATTCGATTAGGCAAAAAAAATAACTATAAACCTGAGTAATCAGCTATATTTCTACCCCTTTTAATTATGGAAAACTGAAGGTAATGTTATTTGAAAGCACTCGTGATTATCACAAAAGGTTAAGGAAAACTGTTGAGCAGAAACTCAGCTTGATCCAGCTTTGGGGAACAGAACACCTGTATTTGTCAGGCTGCTGGGAAGAAACAATCTGTGCAAACACCTTTGTGAAGGCAGCTGCAGCACAGACCAGGGGAATCGAGGTGTTCCCAAAGGACACGAGCAGAAGGAGGGAGATGTCACCCCAGGGAGCCAGGCTGAGGCAGTGACCCAGTGAATTCTCTGAGCACGGCTTCTGAAGTGCAGGACACACTCCTCTCCTGCCATAATTACATCAAGAGCATCTAGCCAAGGTCAGCATTTTAAAGTTTTAGGTTAAATATATTCTTTAGAAGTTTTGTTCTGCTTTATTTTAATTACTCCTCTGTTTAATGTTAATCAACCCTTGTGTTTTATTTATAAATAGGCATAAGTTGCAATACTTCATTTTCTCCACCTGGACACAATCTCTAAGTTTTCTTTTGTGTTTTATCCCTCACCTTTCAAATTAAGTACAACAGTTGTAGGTAACAACGATGCTGGCAGCTCCTTATGGCAGCCTTGGACTGCACTCCTAAGGTTGAAGAATACTCAAGAATTAGAAACGTGTTTGGCTTTTGTTTTTTCTGTTAAATGAATGTTAAATTAGAAGTCACGTTTCAATTAGAGCCTTTTCTGCTTTGGAATATTTGTTCAAGTCTAATCGGGCTGATGCACATGGACACTTTGAGCTCCCACAGCTGCTCTCTGCAGCCCAGAGATCTGTGCACAGCTCAGATGTACAAAGGGCATCCACCAAATCCACACTCCAAAGCCGTGGCACTGATGGATATCCTCCATGTCCCTGGAGCTGCTGGGCACTTCTCACACATCCCATACACCAGTTTCATAAAAGTTACAATCCTGCTGTTATTTTATGCTGCATTCACAAACTCTGCCATAGCTTCATCAAATATTGATAAAAACACAACTTAAAAACTGGTTCTAAGTACAAAACAACAGAAAACGCTGTAGAGACCATACAGTTTTCCTGACTCTTTATCTAATAAATATTAAATCCTCTTTTGTTTTATTTTACTCCTAACCAAATGCTGAATTGACTTTTCCACCGTGGAATTGTCCTTCATAGCTTCAGAAGCCTGGTAAATAAATACCATTGTATTGAGATGTCTGACTTTTAAATGATTTTTAAAAGAATTAATAAAACCTAGGCATTCAAAAAATTGAATAATACAGCTCCTTAATTTATTTTTAGCCTTTGAATGTGGTAACAGTCCCAAATGTTTGTAAGTAGCAAAGGGGAATTTCTGTTAAGCATTCAGATGTCCCTGAATTCAGTGCATACTCCTTAAGGTATTTTTTTCATTTTTTAAATTGTCATGTGTCCAGGTATTTAATGCAAAGGCAGCAGTGGATATTGATTTCTGATGGAATCTTTCCAACTAAGTTGGAATAAAAAAATTCTAGGCACTCTTGTTCTTATTTTTCTTGCCTTACTGTATCAGCAAAGGCTTACCCATGATTCCCATACTCCCAAAATGGATATATATAATTGCCAACCTTCAGTTACCACTGTTTAATCAAACAAATCAGAATTCCATTCACATTTCAAAGGAAGGCTTCAAGATCTCTTATTTATAAACACAGAGTTGGTTTCTAAAAAAATTCAGTCTTTGGGACTGTTGAAAAAAATCAACAGGAAGTTTACAGATATTATTTTATTTTGTTTAAGTCTATAACAGTGTTAGTGAAGTTGCATTCTTGTCTCAATATATGTCATCATATTTATACCAGTACAGGATGGCTCATTATAGCTGATTTTTTGAGTGATCCTCAAGGCATGATATGGTTACTAGAAATGATATTTGCTCCTTCAAGGCTACCACTTTCAGTGTTTTCAATACTATGCCCTGATATTGATAAACCTGTAACTGCCAGAGAAAAATGCAGAGAAAGAAAGAATGCAAGATTTAAAATATCCTGGGAAACAGCAGCATTCAGGGCAGCTGCTTCTGCACAGACTGCAGCAGCAGCCATTCCCATCCATCACACCTGTCCTGCAGCATTCCAGCTCCAGAAACAGATTTTACTGGTTACATCTTGAACAAAGCAAGTTTCCTAGGCTAGCTTTAATGATACCCACACTCCATGGCCCTCTCCCTGTAAACACTTTTTTTCCAGGCAGACAACATTAGCTGGTGTAGGGAGAAAAATGAGCCAGGAGAACAAGAGATGGAAAGGATTTTGTAGAAGTTTGTCACTAGCAGACAGGCACCCAAACTCTGCAGCCACAGAGTCATTAACTCAGGTAAGGCAAATCCTTGGTGCATTTCCACCAAGGAATATTAAGACAGGGTTCATTTTAATGCCAGAGCTCACATACTAAAAGACTTTTTAAAATGCTGCCTATTTGGACTACCACTGGGTATTACCAGTTTTACAGATTCAGTATCAACATGCCAACTGGCTTTTCCTTTATCTTTTTATCCATTTATAATTGATCATTTCCAGAGAACCATTACTTACTGAGGTACCAAAAAAGCAAGATGCTTAAATTCCTGATCCCATTTCTAAATGCACTGCAAAAAAAGTCAGCCAGATACAAGCAACAGAATTTCCTCTGAAAATACAACTCTAGTTATAAAAAAAAAATACCTTCTCAAGAAGCCTAAATTTTTTACAATATATTCTTGTATCACTACTATCTATGAAGAAGGCAGTGTAAAGAGTCAGTTAATAGCACACAGGGAGGTAAATTTTGTGTTCTGTGAAGTGAATGGCAAAATATTTACAACGATTCAGAATAAGCAGGGTTCCTTGAAATTCCTATAGGGTTATCTAGTGCTTCTCTCCTGGTATCTCAGAATTATGTGTTGTAGCCTTAACTAGAAAGAGTCTTGCACAAAAAATGAACCTCACAGATCAGTTTAGTTTGATTTTGTTTATTCACTTACTGAACCTTAAAAAACATTGAACCTAAAATTTTTATTCCTGTCCTTTTAGAAGTCTCATGTCTTAGGAAGGGCTTTTCCCAGTTTAGTGCTTCCCCTATTCCCTCTCCAGTTAGAAACACAAAAGGGTAAAAGTGATTTACTGGAAACAGCAAGGACCAAAGAAAGGGAACAGTAACAGCAACAATACTGATAACAAAATGCACAATGAGAGGGAGATTTACACTCAAATGTTCACCAAGCCAGGGACAATGACAAACACGGAGGTCAGAACTCTGGCCACCATGATTGCCCCCACTGGAAAAAACCTCCTTCCTTCTCAGATGTGAGAGTCCCTTTCCTGCCTCTGGCAAACAAGACCTGGGCAGGGGAAGAAGATACCAAGTCCCAGGAACATATTCATTAAGGTAGAAAGAAGGGAAAACAAATGTTAAAAATTGCTTTCACACAGTTTTCTGAAAGTTTTATAGTTTTCCTTTTTCCCACACATAAATATTTAGTGTTCATTTTGATTTAGCCTTAGCTGATGGTAGCTCTTTCTTAAGCTGTTGATATTTTCAAAGAAAACATTCTACACATTGCCATTCTTAATACAAAGCAGATATCTTGCTTTGTGAGTGCTACTTGAACAATAGCTGGCATTAGCCATGGACCTGCTGGAATAATTAAATCTAAAAATTGTAGTAAGAAATTATGAGAATTAACAACAACAAATAAAGAACATTTCAGGTTTTTAAAATAATAACAGGCTTCTTGTTCTGAACTTACTCGAACTCTTTTGCATATATTTATACATTATTAAAACCAAAAGCCTAATTAAAAATAGGAAAAATAATCTTTTGCATTTAGAGAGGCAATTTTGTATAAATAAGCAATAAAGTTCTGGATGCCAATTATTCAAGAAGCTACCCCTTAGCCATTTTTTGTGCCAGAGAAAATTTTATTTAATCCAATAACACTTCTGAAGCTTTGATTGCATCATGACATAAAACAAAGTTGTGCTACAGATATGGGACTCATTGGAGATTTTCTATTATCCTTCAGACTCAAATGAACAAATTGGTATCATTTAGCAACAAACTGAAAACAGCCAATGTATCAAAATGTCATTTACAGGTGTTGGCTGCCCAGCCAGGCCTGGGGGGAAGCTGGAATTGTTATCAGAGACAGCCCCAGTGTCTGCCCTGTGCATTTCATTCTGAGGATTGCATATGAAAGCTCATGTGATATTAATTCAACCAGCACATCACTGAAACATTTCTCTCTCAGCCCAAACCAGCACAGCTTGCTTTTCTCCCATCTCACCAGAGCACAGCACCACATGCACAACTGCAGAGACAACACAGAACACTTCCAGAAGATATTACAGACAGTCATCTCTCCAAAAATCACACATGCTCCCTTGTCAGCAACTCCTAAATTAATTCTTTAAGTGTGACCTTGTTGTTCAGATTTTCTAAATGTTTTTGCAGTTTTTAATCACTATACACAAGTACTAATACATATCTTGAAAAACATATGGAAGCATTTTCAAGTTACTAGTGCGTTATTACCAAATATCACGTGTTATTTACTTGATGCACAAAACTCTGAAATATAAAATTATCCTTTTACTTTCATGACTTTAAAAAAAAAAAAAATCAAACTAATCAAGCATTAGTTCTTAAAAGAATGTACAAGAATATGCCCACTGAATGCTTTGTCACAACAAACCCAAAAGCAGAAAAGGAAATAATGCCAGTATCACTTTGAAATGTAATATCTGATCACACCTGTCAGAACTTAAATACTGAACCCTAAACACCACTGAAACTCATCTCTGTATGGGCAATTTGCACATCAGAGCCTGCATTCTCCTGTGCTGCTCAAACTGGAACCAGGGAAAGCTGAACAAATGGGAAATGACTCAGGAGAGAGCCCTGTGAGACACAAAGGGCCAGAAGTTCTGTGTCGAGGAGCCAAAGAAACAGGAGTGACTAAGACTCTAAAAGGTTTTAACTTTCAAAGTGAAGAATTACTCTGAAATTGAGTTATGCGAGTTCTGATGGGCTCTCTAGGTGCAGAGTGCTTTTGTCAATCAAATGCATTCAGTGATCCTTCAGTGGGACTCATTAATTGATCTGAAAGAAGCTAATAGAGGAAATCAGGGAAAAGGCAGCACACCAGAAATTGTGCCAGAAGAGGATCCAGTGCCCACACCGGGGTTTCTCTGTTCTTTGACATCTCTGGAGATGCCAAAAGCCCTTGAGACTGGATGGCACCACTGCACCAAAATGGGGCACCCTCCTGGGGATGTGAAAATAGCTCTAGGAAATAATCTCCAGTAGATGGAGAAACTGAAATACCATTAAGTGACTTCAGAGCATCAAAGCAGAACTGTAAATCCATTTAAAAAAATAAAATAAAATACAGACTTCAAGAGGTGCAAGCAAAACTTAGGAGGGACACCCCAAACCAGAAAATTCTGTGTAGGTTAAAAAATGCTAGAAAAAAACAGATGTAGCACACATCTGTGATATCCACAATCACCAGCACTCTGAAATAAAAACCAAAAAAATTTAAAAAAACAAAAACCACCTCACATGAAATCTAGTGAATCAAGTCAAGAAGAAAATACAAAAAACTAAATTACCTAAATAATTCAGTACAGCTATAACATGAGTATAAAAGTGGTGCTACAATTATTGTTACATGTAGTTAAAAACCTCATTAACAGTCCTCCCAATCTTTTTCTTATATCACAGCTATCTTCCATCTCCCTCTGCCTGTGAAATACTGTGTGGAAGTGGGAGTCTAGATGCAAGAACCAGAGGGAGTAAGGGAATGACAGAAATCTTAGATCTGGAAGGCAAATATTTCTCTTTAGAACATACAGGGACTTTTGTTTGGCCAGCTCCTGTTAAAGAAAGAAATGCTAGAATTGATAAAGTCTCATCACAAATGGTAGCTGGCAAGTGTCCTTGCTGAGCAACAACACTTTTTCTATTACAGACCCGTAACAATCTGTATTTGCACATCTTTCCACACGATGGTATAGGAAAGAGAGCATTGTGTGATTTTATACATTTTCATGGTAAGCAGTAACAAAGGGAAAACAGAAGCCTTTGGCTCCAGTGTGACTTACAGTGCTGCCCCAGCCTGATTTGTGCTCTAAGGGTTACAGCTCTTCTGGATCATCTACCATTTCCTTAAACTTGTTCAGGAACTACCCAGCACTGTGTTTTCAACATTTAATAAATCACTTCTTATAGTCACTGTCAAGTACTGTAGGCTCAGAGAGAGGTACCAAATGGAATTAAAGAATTCTTCTAGTTATATGGGGAAACAACGTTTTAATGTAAAAAAATTAATTCTTAAGATATGAGCAGGTTGTTTGACTGGCAGTGATGCTCTTTCTCCAAGGAACTGAAATAGGTCAAACAATACATTGACTAGAAACAAGGGAAATAAGAAAAGCTATTTTAACTCTAAGCTTCTGCATATTTCCAAGGCACGCAATCTAAAATTTATTCATTACTTTATTTGTAATTCTGACATTCTTGTTGCGTGGACATGCAAAATCAGACTATGAAACATTGACATTACTCTCCATATTTCCTTTCCCAAAAGAAACCCATAAATTCTAGATTATGCTTTATTTTTTAAATCTCATTTCTTCACTTTATTTATTTTAATTCAGTCTTCCAGAACAGAAAGTGGATGGGCATGAGAAGGTAAAGTGTCTTTGCAACAGTTCCCTCATTCTGCACTGCTCGTCCTGTGTATGGATTACCTCAGGATTTCTCTCATTCTCTTTCTCAGCTAAGGAGAACAATTTCCATCTGTTTCTGACGTGGCACTGTCAGAAGTTGACACATTGCAAATCCCCTTGTCTTTACTACCAGCACACAACAACAAACTGCTCAGCTTTATTGGCCCTCATTTTCCAATGCCAGTAATTAAGTAAATCACATATAGCTTTTTAATTTACACACACACTGCTTCAGCACAGCTAAGAGTCAGTCAAATGTGACAAGGAAGAGATGGATAATGAGGATCTTGGTGGGCTACTACACCTTCAGAAATCCAACTGGAGTCAACAAAACCCAAGTTGGGCTGAGTTTGACCAGAGATGTCAAAGGTACGTCTAATATCCGAACATCTGTACAAATATTCCGCAATATTCCGCAGAATAATGTAAACATTATTTTTTTCTGTTTCATTAATCCTTGGCCTTTGACTCACATTCAAAGCACATTTTAGTTGTATCCCCCTCTGATCTTCGACCTAACACAAAATTATGAGTTCAACATCCATTATACAAATTTAAGTCATCGACCATTAAGTGAAACAGATTTTTCTGCTAAACTCCCTGCAACTGAGACTATTACGCTGGCACAAAAGTTTCAATTTTTAAGCTTCTTGGGTGGCTGCTTATTATTAAAGAATACACAGCCCTAGTGCAATAAACCAGTATACATACTCTTGTAAATGGTAAAGCAAGGAGCAAAGGGAAGAGAAGACATGGAATTTGGGACTATAAGGAAAGACACTTTCATGAAGACAGAGTATAATGCACTCTGGAATTTCTCTTGGGACCATTGCCACTACAAACAATATTCTGCTGGCTCCCGTTTTTTACCTCAGTCTCCACAATCCACAAAGCTGTAAAGTTGCATTTGGAAGCACATAAGTGCTCCTCCATTCAATGTGCTCTACAGTTCTAATTTTATAACTTGTCACCATACTCACCCTGAGTGAAGTATCATAGGGTCTTACATGTTATCAACTAAGTGCTTGATTATCAAGTTTCAGGAGATGTAATTATTAGTCAAAATCTGCATTTCCCATTTCAGTGCATTTAATTATTTAATTTTAGCGTTAAATTAAAAGTTAATATGTATTTTCTTCCTATAGCTGAGGTGATTTAGAGCATGGCTCACTGGCAGGTAAGGGAAACATGCACACAGCTCTTCATATAATGCTACAAAGAAGATTATGAAGCATCAGAAACTTAATTAACACCAAAGCTAGCCACCAAAAGGAAGTCTAACCTATTTGCCTTTTACATTTAATAAAATCATCTCTACAGCAGTTATATCCTTCCACAACCATCAGGAGAGTACATATAACTCAGTCTTTCAAGAGTGACAGCAAACTACCAAAAGAGTAAGTTACTGTCCCTCTTCTCTACGTCTTTCAAGTTCTTCCAACTACTTCTGAGTCCTGAGCACCAGAAGCACACAAAGCACTCAATACTAAGCAGCTGCATCTATTCAGTGACTTATAAAAAATATAAACACCCCACTCCTTCTCCAATAATTCCCTCCTTGGTGCACACCCAGAGCCTATAGCTTTGCATACACACATCAAGGCAAAATCAGCACTGACTGCCACCAAGTTCTGGTTACCATCAGCCACAGAACTTATCTTTCATTGCCAGGCTGGCACAGTGGCACCCTGAGGTGCATCTCACCAACAATTCCAGCTGCCAGAGCTTTTTGGGTTTATGGGTACTTCTGGACATCGTAGTATTCATCCTTAATCATTTCTGAGTGACTGAAGCATTACTGAAGGCCAGCAGAGTGCTGTGCAGTAAACATACTCTGCTTTTTTTCAGCAGAATCCACTTGTTTTGGTGTGAGTTATGGTTTTTTTGGTTTTACATAACTGAATCAGCCTGTTCAGTGCATCCTTCAACAAAATAGTTGTGAAAGCTATGATTAGAAACATTCCAGTAATTATTTAACTCCACTGAAAATCATGAAGAAAAAAACATCCCTGAGAACTAAGAATAACTGGAATTTTAAAGTTCAAAAACACTCTGGTTAATTTTTTACTCATTAATGACTAAACACACTTTTTAGGTCTTATGCTTTGTCTTCCTACCTTTAAAGTTTTTTCAGGAAAATTATCATATATTCTTTTAAATTCAAACTTACAAAAAACCAAACCAACCAAAGCAATGCAGAAAAACCTACCAACCCTCTAATTTTACGTATCTGAGAAAGCAGTGTAATTGAGGGAAAAATAAATTCAATGGTCAGTTTTCCCCTCCAGTGCTGGACAAACTCACATGTTTGCATGTGATGTCTGCAGGGTGAGCTTCTAGCAGTGTAAATTCAGTGCTGCACAAACCTCAACCTTCCTTCCCACTTCAAGTTACAACAAGAGCAGCACAGCAGAACAAAGCCTCCACTACCTGAATGTCAAAAAGGATAAAGAATGTTAAAATAGCATCAACAAATCTGCACTGTGGCAACATTTCATGATATTCGCTATTTTCCCCTATTTCACATTAGGAAAGGAGAAGAATGAAACATCTGTAGCAGCTTTTCTTCTTGCTCTGAGAAACATTAAAGATGCATTCTCACCCTTCAGTCCTCTCCACACCTCAGTTAATTGATTTAGATAATACAGACTAAGCACAATTGTAGCATTAATCTTGCAACAAAACTAGCCCTGAAATAGAAAGCAGAAGTATTCCTTAGCTTTCCTGGACTCCTGAATCAAATCCACGTTAACCTAGGTTATCTACCAGTGTTAGCTAGCAGAGAACATGAAATTTCACATACTGAAGTTGCATCCTTATTTCATTAGATTAAGCCAGTATATAATTGAGACTGAAATATCTCCTACCTTTACCCATGAGAAATTTGGGCAGTATCACAAGCACTTTGTGCCTCACTGTAGCGGTGGGATGGTCGCAAAGCACTCAGCTTTGCAGTGCTAAACAAAACAGCTTGAGGTTCAACAAATCAGCAGTGTTGGCATCTGATATAGCTCAAGTAAGGGGGAGGAGAGTCGTTGTGAGATGCCACTGACAACTTCATTTCCACTTCTGTGCAAATTAAATGTAGGCTGGGGCACAGAAATGGAACATAATTAGACATAAAAAGTAGGACTGCAGGCTCTGGTTGACTGAAGATACTAGTACAGGAAAGAAAAAGCCAATTAAACCAGTAGTTTAACTCACAAACTGCAGCATTAATAATCCTAATAGAACTACAAAACAACAACCACAAAAGTCCAGTTATGGAAATGCAACACTGAGCACATCCAATCTTACAATTCCATTGTAAAAATCTCTCCATTGGAAAATGCATCATATACACTGCTCTAGTGCCACCACATTGGAGAAAAACATAGATACAAGCAACAGATGTGATCACTGAAATATGAGAATACCATATGAGCAATTAACAATTGGGTGAGAAAAGATAACAGGAAAACTACATTATCCTCTTTTGATGGCTTCTAATTTTTAAAGCTGCTGTATATAACTGTTCAGAAACTGAACAGAATATCTGTTCTAACTTAGACCACTTTTACATCTTTCAACCCACTAACCAGGATAATAAGCACAGTATTTCCCAATCATTATTGTGTTAGGCCATTTTTAATGACATTTCATAACTAGTAGGAGATTTATTGTCTACTCAGAAGCTGCCCACTAGGCAGCAAACTTATCACTACTGCAGCTGCCTCTGAATTTGTCATGTTACAAAGCTGACTCAGACAGCAATTTCGTGCCAGAAGATCTTTGGCAGTAGCAGCAAAAATCCTAGTAATATCCTCTGGAAAGCACAACTGCTACTCCTGGAAGGATGGAAAAGACCAAGAAAAAATTCAGCTGATAAATCAGATAAACTAGTTGCAAAGTGCTTCAGTAATCATTGTCAGAAGTTCACAGGAGATGAACATTATCACTAATCAATTCTTCTAACAGCATCCCGTTTCAGGTTTGTGGAAAGAAGTCCAGGCAGAAATACTCCTTACAGTATTTTGCTCCCTCCTCTTCCAGTGAATGGTTAACTTTTGACTTTGTTTCTCCAGTCTTGTTGCCTTTTAAATTATTCTCATGTAATGTTGCCCAGGTCACAGCAATATGTACATATATAATTAAATATGTGAGGCTTTTAATAACGGGTAAAGTGGATCAAACAGTGGTTCTTGACACAAATAGTTCACCCAGTTTATCTAGGTTCAAATTCTTCTGGGAGAGCCAAGACACAACTGTCTGCTCACATTGAGATCAATTTGCTTCTTAGGTATTCCTAAGAAAACAATTTCCTTTACAATCTACCCTACTGTTGTCCTAAGTAAATCTTCCCAGAGCAAAGACTGCTTTATTGGTTCAAGTTCTGACCAAGGATAGCAGGAAAGGAAGTGAAATGAGAGCTGAATTAAAAAAAAAAAAAAAAGAAGGAAGACTAAATCAATTAATCAATCAGGGGCTAAAGCATAATTTCTCCAAATATAAATGACATAGACTAGCAGGTTGTAAAAGGGTCAATAAATATGAGGCATGAGAAAGAAAGTGAAAAAGACAACTAACAAAAACCCAACAAACAAACAAGCAAACAAAAACAAACAATCAAAAAGTTAACAGGTCCCTTCAGGAAAAGCACTGAGAAATATAAAAAGACACCTAATATCTATCTCTATCTAAGACTACATTGTACATAGCTGAGATGTAACTTGGATGAACTCAAGGCTGAAGAAGTATCACTCATTAAACAGTGGGGTACTTTAAATTCATAAATAGCAGGTATGTAGTTAATAATCCAGTATTTATTTACATATTTTATCCATTTTACAAAACAGTTGAAACTTTTAATTAATCTGCTTTAAACTGGGGTATAATCATACCATTACTTCTTCTCCAATTATACCAATATTAAACCAAGATTAGTTACACATCACTTCTTAAAAAGGGGAAAGTCAACAACATCTAACTAAACATCTAAGCCTGGTTTGGAAATACTCATTCAGATTGAAATTATAAGGTAGTTAATTTCGAAACTGGGATTTTAAATTTTCTTTTTCTTCTAAAGGGTTATTTTTGCATTGCTTCAGCTTTCAATTTGTTTCTGCCAAAAGTAAATTTAGACTGACTGCTCTAAAAAGCAGTAGAAAATGTGTGATGGTTTGGACCTAATTAAAACCTGAGCAAAAGCATGGAAAACTTGGGGGCAGGGGAAAGCACACAATCAGAAGTTCTCTACCATGCAGAGAAAGTGGAAATCTTTGGCTTCAGTCATGGTTGGGCTGAATTAGCCATCTTTTGCACAAGGAAAAGCTTCATAAATGAAAAGGTTATTTAAACAGATCCCATGCCAGCCCTCCTGAATAGGCACTGGCACATATAAGAAAGACACACACCCACATCTAGGAGGAGAGAGTCAGAATTTCTTTCCCTGAAGCTGATCTCATTTTTGCTGCAACAGCCTCTGTGGGGCACTGGAGGCTGGAGTGAGCTAGAACAAACTAGAACAATTTTCAGACTATTTTACATAAGCAATAAAGTTGGCATCTGGTGGCTCTAAAAATAAATATAATTAAAAAAAAAAAAATCGGTCCTGAGATGGTAGAATCAATGCTCCACATCCCTTTTGGCAGCTTGTATCTCTCTGTTTGCCAGCTACTCTATTTTCTTGCTATGCTCTCCAGTTGAGTATGCTTCATGGTTATTCAGAAGATTTATGTATTTTCTTATGCTACTGCCTTAGTAATGTCAAACATGCAAGATGATACTTTCTGCTAGCTAATTCTCTTCCCACTAGATGACAAGGACTTCAAAGACAGAACGAACATCTTGAGTCTTTATTATCCAACTTCCCACTGGCACGCTCGCTGCACGCAGAGTTTGTTTGAGGTGGCAACTTGATAGCAAAGCCAGGCACAGAGCACATCAGTTCTGCTCATCTTGTCGGGGGAGATGAGCTGCTGGAGTTCAGCATCAAACAAAGGCAGCAGCACACCCTGCCACACACTTAATCATAGGGCTGCCTTATCTCTGAGCACACACTAGATATGGATTGTGCTGAAAATCTCAGCATGTTTTCATGGTATATCAAAGTTCAAATCAGAAGGAAATGGCTTTTGAGTACTGAGATCTATACCACACCTGAACTGACTATTGGAAATGAAAAACAGAATCACCAAAAGCCAGTGTGGAAGCAAATCAGGACTTTCAGACATCCACTATGGCTGGACAAAGTCTCAGCTGGTATCAGACAAGCCCACGGATCTGTTCCACACACCATGGCTGCTTAGATCAATATCTGAATAGTGCTAATATTTGGGATGTTCCAAGAAACACTTACACGTCCACAAATCCATGTATTGTACCCATAATTATCATAACACGGCCAATTAGTGCTGCTAATGATTGTTTCAGAAATAAATAGATCACTGATGCTGCATTCCTCCATGCCAACACAACCACAGATGCTTGACGAGGCCGTGGGTCTGAGAAACCTGAGCTCACACACACAGACCACAGTGCCCTCCGTGTGCAGCACGGCAGTGTAGGGGGGTCCTGCTGATCCTCCCAGGCTCTCCTTTCCTGAGTGAACATCCAGGCAAGCAGCTGAGAGCTTGTACGTTCATAAAACCTTGGCTGAAATTCAGCCTTCCAACAGCTGCAGCCATGTTCATGACATTTTGAAGAAAACTGAACTTCACTCCTATGAAGATTTTGCTTTTGTGTGCAAGATTTTGCTGCCCTATTTTAGAATTCAGGAAGGATTCAACACTTCACATCTCTCTCTCTCTCTCAGGGTAAAGCTTAATTTTTAATGAATTGTAATTAAGAACTGAAGCTCCACCCTCTGTCCACCTCCACAGAACTTACAACTCCAGCAACCATCTCTTCTATTCCTTTCCCTCCCCCTTCTGCACTGGAGGCAGAATGTACAGAGTGGGACCCTCCCCTCTCTTCACAGAATCAGACAGATGAATACACTGGGAGCACATCAGGAAGCAATTCAGATTACGGCATTATTTCAAAAGCTGTGCACTTTGAACATTCCTTGAAATGCCAGAAGAAATCTGAGGATCTGTAATTTTTTCAGTTTTCATATCTGGGACACATTTTACATAGGGAAAACTTTCAAGGGCTGAGGGTTTAGTGTTCTGAGCTATCCTAAAAATCACAGTACAGCAAAAACCAGGACAGAATCTGCCCTAAAACCAAGAACAGTTAGAAGTCTCACTTCGTAGATGTTAATATTCTCCATATTGCTGTGAGCTATATTTGATATTATTTGTCTAGCATCAGAGCTATGCAGAGTACTTCACAAAATGCAGGAAATGGAGATTTATGCCTAGGAAATTTGTCTCCCGAGTTTTAAGAAAAAACACACTATATAGAGGGTCATAAAGTACAGAACTACTAAGGTAACCTTCCTCTCTGATTGTTATTCAAGTTTCCTTACAGATGCTTTCAATAAAGGCTTTATGGCTGAAGAATTAGATATGCAGTCATTGCAAACATTTAGGCTTTTAGTACAGTGGTCATAATTAAGACACAGCAATGATTTTGAGAAAAATAACAACACGAAAGCAAACAACAACTTCCCCCACGCCCCCTTATTTTTCCTGCAGACCCACAAAAGGTCTTACAAACTTCTCCCCCTCCCCAGCTTTTAATCCCACTGTTTCCATCGTGCTTTGATCTGGGCTTGTTGGTAGACATGCAGCTCCCAACCTCATTCTGAGCTGGGTGTCTAATTGTGCTTTACGTTCATGACTGAGTCTCCTCCCCATATCACGATGGTGCACAGGAGTGTGTGCATACCCAAACACTGCTCAGCTTCACCAGGACAGGGGCCAGAGCTAATAATATGCACTGCTGCTGGCAGCAGTGAAACAAATGTAGACTGCTGAGTGCTCCAATCTGTGTCTGATTGTTTATGGAACCAGGCAGGTGCCATCAGGGATAACTTCTGACGTTTATGTGCAGGATTTGTGCTTGATAAAATGATGTCATTAATTTGATAATCTCATCATCCACCTGGTTTGCAATCAAAATGCAGTTCTGTACATGTATGCATGCATGTGGCATAGATGCACTCAGGGTGCTTGTTTATAAATGTATCAGTTGTTTGGTGTAAGATTTATGGGGTGGTTTGCTGGTAAACAAGTTTGGCATCTCATTTCACTTTTATCTGGGGAGAGGCTATAACATGAAAAAGACTAAGAAATTATTCTGTGCTTCAGCAAGTATTTTAAAACTCCAATATAGAACAGCTCCCTCCCCCTGGAGCTCTGGGTACCTCTGGCAACATTGGTATTTCAACAAGGAGTTCATTTTGACAGAGGTGCTAGAAGAAACAGTAGAGATACCTCCTTATTTTCAAACCCAGCAATAAACACGGGATGTTAAAGGCTTCAGCACATTAGTTACTGATCTTAAATCTTTTTAATGATACAAAACATTTTAAGATCCACTGTTCATCACAGATAGAATATTCTCTGTGTTTATTTACTATGATCTAAAGTATCACATTCAGGCAATGTTTGTAAAATACTGTTGATAGCAGTTAAGATTCTCAACTTTTCCAGTTTAAGCAGAGGATGCAAACCTCCTCTAAGGTTAGCACCACAGAAAGTTTTATTAGATACTTAGTGGGGAAAAAGCATCCTGAATACATTTCTGTGTCATGGCAGCTCTCTGGCCTCATTGACTGATACACTACAGAACTATGAAAGGAATGAAAAACGAGAAAAATCCCTCTATTCAGCCCAAGTCCATTTAGAAAAGTATGAATATAAACACCATCGTTTTTCTGCCTTCTCCATCCTCATTTTGCCCCAGGTCTATGGAAAGGCTTCAAAATGGTAAAGATAGAACATGATCTTTGAACACATCTTTTACAGAGGCTTTATCCCTGCAAACTCAAAACTAAACTTCTGCCACCCCAAAGGCACAGAAAAAATCCCACAAAGCAGGGGTGGAGGAGAGGAAAGAACAGCCTATTTTTGAAGAGCAGTGTTCCAGAAGCACCCACTTTGCTCGAACTGGATCACTTTTGAACAGGCACAGCAATAACAGTGGCTTCTGGCAGCCCCCAGCACAAGGAATATGAAATCACAACAAAAGTAGCTGTCTGGGGCTTTATTTCCCTTTCTTCAAGAAAGTACACAGAGAGAAACCTTATCCTGAAAAAAAGTAATCTAAAACAAAATAAAGGATCATTATTAACCTTTAACAGAAATACAAGTAAGCCACAAAGAAACAAAGAGATCCACTGGATGGGACACACACTGTTTACAGCAGAGCCAGGAAATAAACCAAGTCTGCTTGAACCATTCTACATCCACTGTCTCAAATTTAATTTTCATTTTGACCAAAGTTTTCACAAATGAGGATGTGCACCCAAAACACCAAATTTAGATGTTAGTAGTTAGCAGTTTATAAAGTGCAAATGTAATGTATCAGCTATGTCCCATTCTAAATCACAAAGTCACAGAATCCAAGTTGGAAGGGACCTTGGGAGGTGAGCTAGTCCATCACCCTTCTCAAAGCTGGGTCAAACACTGAATTTAGATTGAGTTGCTCAAGGCTTTGTGTTGAAGTCTAGAAAACCTCCAAGGACCTGTGTCTTCAATATGAAATTTAAATGAAATATGTCAAGAAGAAAATATCCTGAAGAGATATCCTATCACTCACCTTTTGAAGAAAGCAAGCATGATAATTCTGATCATAAATAATGCTATTTCATATTACATCTTTCAAATACTTGACCTGGCTTAGGTGTGCAGCAGTGAGGGCAAGCAGAGGCCAAAAAGGCAACACAGAATTTCAAATTATAAATCCAACCTGTCTCCAGGTCTGACTTCTTTTAAAATTTGAATTTAATGTAATGACAAACTGTGTCAAAAATACAAAAACAACCCCACATCCTCCAACAAAAATGTTCAAACCAAAGTGCTCTTTGACAGAGACAGATGCTCTGTGTAGGTGTGCACAAGTACCTCTTGTGCCATTATGCCCCAAAACCACTTTAGGATACTCATATAACAAAGTTTTCCAACCATTCTGTTTGGAAGCATCTGGAAAAGCAACCAGCCAAAATAATTACCAGGGCACAGAGCAGTGTGAGGAAATTACTATGAAAAAATACCTTATTTAATTCAAAATACTTTAAGCCTACCTATGCTCATTTAATATATTAAAGATGATGTAGTCTGAAATATTTTTTAAGGCAATGTCTTTCTACTACAAGACCTGCCTCTGTATTCTTTCTTCCCTTCTATTAAAAAAAAAAAAAAAAAAAATTACATAAGTATTTTAAGAAACTTCTTTTCCAAGAAGCACAGTCTTGAAATAACTCACTCTAATGGTGGTGGACTGTAAACAAATGACACACTTATTTCTGACAACATTCTGCAGCAATCATTGTCATTTATGTCTTTTAAAGAGCATACTATTTTGCCTGTGTAAACATTATTTTTTTTCTCTGATTGGTTTCAATAAAGTAATTTTTTCCAGGCAGAACATTTGAATTACCATACATTGAAAAGCAGAATATCTTGTACACATCTGGTTTGGATTTGTGAAGTGGCTTGTTGTTCATACACTTTCAGCTGTGTGGAATAAAATTGTGTTGATGAAGCAGTAAATATTTTTTTATTGAACAAAATGAAAGATTAGTTCCCGAGAACAGTCCACTGTTAATTACAGTGGTACAGGTAATATTTACTTCAAACATAGCCAACAAACCAAGCTAACAAAGCAGAATAGACACTTGCACAGTGACACATGGGGTTCAAGCACAGAACCCAGAATCCTGCTGCACATTAGACAGCCTTTTTAGTTACCATCTGCAACAGGGACATCATCTTGCTTTTTTTGGATTCTATCAGTCCAGCCTTTAGGCACCTGAAATGAAATCTATTCCTGATTTCCTCTGGACATTAACTGGAAAGTGTGGTGACTAGCTCTGGCTTCTATTGAAGCCCCATTTTATGGAGCTGCAAAATAGCTCTGCCAAATCCCTGGCTAAGAAGTGCTTTGCCATTCAGTCAGAAACAAAGCAAAGTAACCCATGTAGCCACTTGCCCACACACCTCACCCTCTAGCTCAGGATAAAATAATAAATTTAATCAGAAGATATGCCACAAGGTTATATGATAATAAAAGAGATAGGGGGAAAAAACAAACAAAAAACAAATCAAAACAAGAAAACCTCTGATTCTTAAATGCTTTTCAGCAAATGAAAAAAGGAACAGTTTCTTGCTTCTTCTCTTAACCAGCTGGCATGCTGTCTTCTCCAGACAATGCAGAAGCCCTGGTTTCCTTTTTTGTATCTCTCAGTTATCTATCTTCACATTCTGCATATCACAGAGATTAGAATCTCTCCCAGACTCTGTCCTCACTGTTGAGCTTTCCAAGACTGCTGTTCATCAGTCTAGTCTTGATTTCAACTGCTGATTCATCAGTGCTTACCTCAAGGTGTCTAGGAATGACACTTTGTTACAAAGAGCAATTAACATTATTCAGTCTGGGAAAGCTTAGAGTTCAATCTTTAATACGGCATCACACCTACAGACAGGTTACCTGCATGAACAGGTGCTGATTTCACAAACCTAAAACTTGGACTCCAGCAACAGCAGGCAAGTGTTTCTGCATCCTCTGCTGGCATGGACTGCAGAGGCTGTCAGCCTCTCCAAACCCACAGCATGAGCCCCACCAAGCATCCCCTCAAATTAAGGGGCACAATCCTTGGAGAATTACCCAGTCTGAAAAATGCTCACATGGAATGCTGCTGAACTGCACATCTGAAACAGAGGTTATTATTTAGGAACTTAGGTCTGCACATGTTCATTTAAATGTTCCCATTTTAAAAATAAAATCACATGACATTCTATTCCAATGCATCTGTAGAGTCAGTGATTCATCTAATCAGTTTGCTCTTGTGAAGTCTGATTTACTGAGTCGCTCCAAGTACCACTTAAATTGTTTTAGTGAATTATTCCATGGCAGTTACATGAGGATTACTTGAATTTTTTTTCTTCTGTTCAAAGGCAGAGCTCCTGAAAGTGTCATTTGTGTTAGGCCATGACCTAACTTTCATTGATCCACCACCAGCATTGAAATCTTAACCCTGAAAGGTCTCTGGGTTTGGGGAACAGTGTGTTAATATTGGCTTTCTGGGAAAGGGAAGAAGAAAAATCTCTATCTGTGTTCCTAAAAATAGCTAGTTACTTCCTGACCTAGCATTCTGCCATAGCATGACCGATGTTCAGGGAAGTTTATTAAACAACAAAAATATAACTAAGTTTTATTAGTATTGATATTTAGATTGCATTTATTTCGATACTGTCACCTCTTCATCAGTTTGCTTTCTGTGGATTTAGGCACTGAAGGTCTGCAGCATCTCCAGGCAGAGCACTCACAGGTTGAGGAGTCAGGGGAAGACTGGAACAGATTAAAGTGTTCCAGGGCTGGGTCCAGCCTCCAGACTCTGCCTGCTCCCACTGCCCCGAGTTCCAAACTAACCAGCACATGATCTGCTGGCAACTTCCACTCCCAGAAGCACAAATCGCTGGTCAGCTACGGGTGAAATACTCACTCAGTCCTCGGGTTCCTGCAGCCCACGAGGAGCTGCTGTGGTTAAGAGCAAGCTGTAAATGCCAACTAGTTGAATTCACTCCTGTTCTCATCTGCTGTGAAGATGGCAGGGCTGATTTCCATCAGCATTCTTAGAGGCAGGCTGTTTACCTGCATACCTGCAATTTCTAATGATGACCCAGCATTTTAGCCTACAGCCCTCTTTCCCTTCTCATCTGGAGTTTTAATGTAAAAAAGATTAAAAAGAGCAGAAACTATGCAAGGTTTGTGATTTATTCAAGGCTGCAGAACAAATCACGGTGAGAAGAGCAGTTATTTCACGTAACACCCAGCCATTGAATTAGTGGGGTTAAGATCCCACATTTCATCATGATACCCATTAATGACTTATGTTCTTTATGTTTGATTAGAAACAATGAGAGGAAATAAACCCATAGCAATGGGGGGGGGGGGAAGTAAAACTGGCCCTGGAAATACACTTCAAAGCTTCCCAACCTGTCCCAGTCTTCAAGCATATATATTCTCCAAGTCTGTTTCTATGATGCAAAGGAGTTGTTGGCCTTAATGGTAAATTAATGTCAAGTCGTTCAGATGCCTTGACACAATACATTTTATTCTAACTAGGGTTTAAATGGCAATTAAATAGCAGGACCTGCCCTTATTTTAATGGAACAATTACAAATGGAGATCTTTCAACTTCACATTCCTCAACAACTATGGCTTCTTCCAGTAGTAAGAGAATTTTTATGCAAAATATTTTAAAAAACTCACTTTTCCAGAAATTAAATTATTCCTCATGAAATAAAAGCAATAAACTGATACCAACCAACATTTAATGAAATGTCAGACAATTGTATAAGTCCATAATAGAAGTGCATGTCTGCAGGCAAGTGATATCAGTTCAAACTTGGTGGTTTAGCATAATATCCTAACAAAATGCTATGTGCCAAAAATCACTGATTTGTTTGGATTTTTTGCAAAGTTGATATTTTAGAACAGTTTTTGTACTTGGTTTCATATTTGAGCAATTCACATAAACTCTCAGTTTTCCTATGAAAGTGTTCCTATGAAAGAAACACTTAAAAATATTATGTAAAAACAACTTACCCTATGAACACCAGGCAGCAACCCAGACAACATTTTTTTGAAATCTACAATGTCAATTGACACTTATGTCAACAGCTGACAATAATAACAGTTCCAATTCAGTCAATATACAATGGTAGGTTTTGGAAAGCATCCAGGATACCTAAATTTTATTTCCACTACTCACAATATTTTTTTTTTCTTTTCCTTTTGAAAAGCCTGGACCAAGTCTTTGTTACTAGGTAGGTGAATTTAGAATTCAGTTTCTCTCACTGCACATGACTAAACTTTCAAATTTTTAGGATCTAAAACCTGGGGGAAAAAAAAAAAAAAAAAAAAAAAAAAAGAAAGAGTCAGACATATATTTTAATGGTTAAGCACTCCATAATGATCCTTTCCTAGGAGCTGCAGACATGTCTGAAAACAGAGCAGAATTCTGTACCACCTACTCAGAAACAGCAAACATCCAAGTAGCTCCTTCGTGCTGGAGGGAAGGTTTCCCAAAACACCAGTGTGTTGAGCTCAAAGTCTTCCAAGCTTCTTTTGAGCTTATTTAGACTGGTTTAGACCCATTTTACAGGTGAGATTCAACTTCAGCCAGTCAGACCTGCAGATGTGCATCCTGACCCCAACATTTGTTGCAGACATGCAGAAAGTGTAACTAAGGTAGACATCGCATTAGTCAAATAACTTCATTAGGACCTAAGATTCACTGTTCACATCCCTTAACTCGACTGAAGGTATATATAAATCAGCTAGAAAAGTAGCTTTAAGGAAAAGCTGGCCTCTCTTGTCTTAAAAATTTTTCTATAAAAAAAGTAAACTTATAAAAGAAGTGTCATGACTTCCTGAGCTGTACTACCAAAACTACCAAGAAATTGCTGAAGAGTTACATAAAAAACAAACAAAAAACCAGAAAAAAAACAAACAAAACTCAGACTGTACTATTCACTCAAAGTTTAGTGGCTGGACATATTCGGTAACACTTAACTGGAGGCTTGGGAAGAAGACAAGATAGAAGGCCAGTTAAAGAAACTACAAACCCATTTTCAAAGGAATGATTATTTCTTTCCCAGAGTTTTCCCACTTGTAAAATCAAAAGTTATTTTGATTTACTTCTATTTACTACTTAGTTTTAAGCCAGTTTGTCCCCAGATTTTACTACTTCACTGGGCTACTCAAAATATATTTGATCACTACAAGATTTGCCTGCTTATGAAATAGTCATCTACACATTTTACAGCCTGCTTCTCCTCCACAGGACCTGCACCTCTCCACTCAGCTTCCCTCTCCCTCGATCAGCAGCATTCACAGTTTCATGTTTGCTGTGCAGCTCAGTGTCCCTTGCTTTCCCTCCGTGCTCTCAAGGAGATAAACTTGCAGGCACTGTCCTTCCCTGCTGAGAGCTGGTTGAAATAAACCATTTCTTGTCTTTTGTTACAAAAGCCTGGCCTCAGTGATCCACACACACTGCCACAACTACTCAGCTCTGCTTGTTTGGGAACACGGCCAAACAGCTGAAGAGGCAGAAAGAAAAACCCACAAACCATCAGCGCGTGCAGAACACAGCAGATATTTATTGCTCAGCAGCACAGGTCGTTCCAACAGCAGGGCAATTCTCCTGCACACAGCTTTTCACTCAAGTACTGATGCAGAGCTTGCCTCTTTCTTTCAGGGGACTTCCTAAACCCTGCAGAAAAGTTCCCTAAGTTAGCAGGGCCATTGTCTCTCCAGCTCCTGTGCTCATTTCCCAGCGCTCCCAGAACAATGGACAAGGATGCAATAGCAGGAGCCTCATGAGAAAGGCCACATGCAAATGCTCAATGGGTAATAACAACATAACGATGGGGTGAAAAAAAAATAAAATTAATTTCTTTGACTTAGCTTCTCCACATAACCTATGGACAGGAAAGGAATCTGATCGTTTATAAAAGTAGTTAGAGTCACAATGAACATACGTGCAATCTGAAAATAGACTGAGCTTTCTGGGCAAAACAGAGCTGTAGCTAATGCCATAAAAATGCAGTTGTGATTCCAAATTTTGAGACCAAATCATTAATGTTGGGAAGTCCAAGCTCCTGCTTAAACAGGGACAGCTTTGAACTTCAACAGGTTGCTCAGGAATTTGCTTGAGAACATCTCAAACTTTTAGTGAGCAAGATTCCACAACCTCCATGACAACCTGTTCCAATGGTCAGTTAACTTCAGATAAAGGTGATTTCCTTATATTCCCTCATAGCCTGTTAACGTTCCTGACCAGCACATCTTGTGCTGTGCACATCTGCCAGAGAGGAGTCCATCACACACAGACAACTCATCTGTCCTCACTGATTTTCAGCAGATTTCTGCTGGCCCATTCTTTCAGCCACACTAGGTCCCACTGAAGAACAGTGACAAAGGTAATGCCAAAGGACACAGGTAATAAAATATGACAGAGAGAAGAATCTATAAAACTTCTGAATGCTTTGGGGTTTGGGGCATTTTTGCTGGGATTTTTTTCACCCCTCCCAAAAGTTTGCAGTAAGTTTTTTTCCCTTACCTCATCACAGTAATAATCTCTGGATAGAGCATCTAAAAAGCAGGCATGTGTGTGCCACAGCTACCTTACAATATTACTGTTGTTAGTTAACTGAATTAAAAAAAAAACAAAAAACAACCACCAAAAACTGCTTTAAAAATTTAGGCCTATTTAATTTACTTTCCAGAAAAATACACAATGAAAACTCAGAAACACTTTTTAATAGATCCATTTTGACAATTAATGGGATAATCTATTTCACTTATTTTCTAACCTATTCTCTTCAGCTGAGGTACTTTTAAATTATTTTTAGCAATTAGAAAATCCATTAGCAAACTATTTACTCCAACTCCTAAGTGAAATAAATTTAAGTCCAAATATGTTTTTAAATATGCCTCAAAGTATTTTTTCAGATGCTAGCAAGTACAAATGCTTACCTATATTTTCACTTTTATCCTATGTATGGACTACCTTATTTACTTTTGTAATATTTATGGAGCATACAAATGAAACTGCATGGAAGTGGGAAAAAAAAAAAAAAACAGGTCTAGAGATGAGCAGTGAGTAGTGTGTGATAAACAGCTTGAAAAAGCTGCAGTCTGACTGTTCTTTTCAAAACCTGCAGGTATTCTTTGAGCTGTTCTGTGTTCACCTAGAAAGAACTCATCCAAACCCAGAAAAATCTTCGCCTTTGAAGTTGCAGAGAGACCAAAAAGTAGCATTTCATTTGCTTTTCATCCAAGCTATTGACATGAGAATTACAGGTAGGAGGAAAACTTTTTGTTTTGGTTTTCATAGGAAACTAATGCTACCCTCAGATGTACCAAAAACACACCACCCTATGCTGCTCTTACCAAATTCATTTTGTAATCAGCAGGATGAATCCATGTGTTCTTGAACACCAGAAAGCATCACATGTGGCTGGAGGAGCACGTTTGGCTAATGTGCCACAGTGGCCAGCAGCCCTGGAGAACTGGGCTGGCAGGAGTCAGATACCTGCTGCTTCTGTCCAGCTGCAGCCAGGACTTGTGGAGACCCCATCTCTACTCACAAATGTGTCTCAATAATATCAAAGTATTATTTCTTCATCATTTTGGCCTCTTCCCATACCAGTCTATGCACATAAGGATATTTAAAAAAAGAAAAAAAATAAATAAAATAAACTTCAAGTCGATTGTAATTTTATAAACAAAATGTTGGGTTTTTCTTCTTAGCATTACAAAATTAACAGATCAGATGTAATTTCATTCTCAACTGCAACAATATACACGTTTTTAATACATTCAGAAAACATTAAACTTGTAATTTTTCTCTATATTTAACAGTCCTTACTCCATTTAGTTTTTTCTAATGTAATTCCCTATATTTATTTCTTCCCGTTTTATAATGCATAGGCTTATCTCCTCTGAACATTTAATAATAGCATAAATTCACATGCAGTAAGAAAACCTATTTTATAAAAAACTACATATGGTCTACTTAAAGAAACAACGATTTACTACTCCGTAGTATAACTGGAGATATTTCAGAGGATATTTATTATCATGCATTTGCTGTGAGTGCTCTTGCAACAGCAGATCCTGCATGATGCCAGTGGTTTGCTGAGTCCTGTTGGGAGGACTCACTGAGCTCCCTGGAATGGGTTTCCCTTTCTCCCTTCACACACATTGAAGTTTCAGTAAAAGGAATGATATAATAAGAACAAAGCACTCTGGAGAACATCAGAGAAGGATCTCTGAGACAGAGATGGCAGACAGCCATGCTGCAAGCAGAATGTCTTTAAGGAAAAATGAACAATGCAAGACTGTAGTTAAAAAGGAAGAGATATTCCTATCCGTCAGTAGCTGATCTTTAATTATTAGACACAGTCATTTATTACTAGATGAGATTTACAGGTTTGTACTATGTTGTTAGTTTTCTACTCATCTCTACTGTAACTGGAGCTACAGTCCAGGAGTAACCTCTAAGACAATAAAGCACCATCTTCAAAAAGTGTGGTCCCTGCCGTCTACACACACACTCACAACTTTTTCTTCAAAAAGAAGTGAGAAGCAGAGATAGCTGCCCCCACTGTCAACCAAGAAGATCCTGAATTACTGTTCTGAAATCCTAACAGCAGCTAAACTATTTGTTGTTGAGCTTTTGAAGTCATGCCACCTTCTTAAATAATCCCCCATCGTTCTGCTTGTCTTCCAGCAAACCCCAGCAATCAAAGTTGGAGCAGCACACAGGGCTCCACTCATCACTGAGAGTTTAAATTTCTACCAACGACCATAAGCACCCAACATACAAATCCCAAGTCACACAACAAAGAAATAAAAGAATCAGAACCATATACCGACACCCTTAAATTTTAAAATTATTAGAATAATGCATTCTAACCTTTGTTATAGTCCCACTACAGTAGTTCCATTGCTTTCGTTTTGTTATTTCAGTACATCTGTGAATCAAGTAGTTACTTTATTCATGCTCTCCTTCACTGACTAAAAAAGGAAAGGAAGCTTTGTGTCTTGCCCCAGGTCTTGAAGGCAGTTTCTGAAGAGACTTATGGCTCTGCCCAAATGCCTTTTTTCCTTTCATTTATGTACATTTCATCTTATTAATAAGGCAATCACTACATATATTAATTGCAACTCAGAACAGGCTGTGGCAGGCACTAAAGCTTATTGTGAGAAGAGGACAGGAAAAGTGTAATCATACAATTTAAGAACATGTCAAGCAGTACACTGATGTATTTCACTTAGTAACACCCAGAGAAATTATATATATATATAGCTCTGAAACATCTGCTTAGCAAAGTCAGTGCCTCCTGCAAACCCCATCTGGCCAGCTGTGGAGATGATCATACTGAAATATGGCAGTTGCTACCATTAAAGGAGCTATTAAAAATATGCAGCAACCTTCCTGCTTTCATGAGGAGAACATTCATAAGTCTCCTGTGATACTATTCTGGTGTCTTTCTAATCTTCATAAATACAGTCAGAGCTGCACCTGAATCTGCTATTGGTTGCAGATGTGAGCACCACGTTTAGAAAAACAGGTGATGTACATGAAACATTTCTCCTGTAGCTTATTATCTTAAATCAGACATTAAAAAAAAAAAAAAAAAAAAAAAAAAAAAGACTTCCACAACAAAACAAACAAGATACAACCACCTTCATTTCTACGTGGCACAAATCTTCCATCTATTGTTATTGTTGCAATGAGAAAAAACAAATCTATGTTGATATACCACAGACAACAAGATTACTCTTCTTTCTGAAAATGTCAGTGCTGTTAAAAGCTGACATGTCTAAAAGGGCTGGACTACCCTGATCTCCCACCAAAATCTACACCACAAGAACTGTAGCTGGCAGTCAAGATAGGAGCTCTGTTTAAAGAAGGCATTTATACACATAACACAAGCAACGAGGATAAGGTTCTGAGGGAATAGACTGCACACAGGTTAACTGAACACTGCTGTAACACAGCATAGCAGCTGAGCTGTTTGCCTTACACCTGGTGTGCATGATAATCCCTGCAAGTAACACAGGTAAAATTTACAACAGGTAAATTTAATAGGTAAAATCATTGTCCCACCCCTTCCCTGATTCTACTAACTCTCACAACTTCTCAATGCCACAGTTTTCAGAAAAAATACACCCTGTGTATGTATTTCATGTTTCCTTCATGAGATTATAACTCCTTTTGTTCCATTTTAACATATATACATCATGCAGAGGGGGGTATGTATAATTCTGCACACTTCAAATGTGTTGGAAAGAACTAATGGCTACCTGAATATTTCCACAGCTTTCAGTTCAGAGTCTCATAGCCTCATCCTAGAGAAACTGAGGTGTTATGGTCTGGACAAGTGGTCCTTGTGGTGAATGGGGAACTGACCAACTGTGCCCAGAGCATGGTGAGAAATCACTCCTTCTCAAAGCAGAGTGCACAGGGACTGACACAGAGACCAACACTATTTATGTTTTCATCATTCATCATCTGGATGATGGGATCAAATGAACCCTGATTAAGTTTGCCCACACTGCCAAACTGAAGGAGAAGCAGACCCTTGGAAGGGAAAGTCACCTTGCAGGAATAGAGCTGGATAAGCTGAAAGAATGGGCTAACAAGAACCTTTAAGAAGTTCAAATGGGCAAGCCCAAGGCCTTGCACCTGGGAAACACCCAATCCAGGTGTGCAGCACAGCTGGACTCTAACCAGCTGGGGAAGAGCTCTGTGGAGAGGGACCTGGGGTGCAGCGTGAGTGAACACTGTGCTGCAGCAGCAAAGCAAGGCAACAGGAGGCTGGGCTGGAGTACCAGCAGAGACAAGACACAAACCATCACCCCATTCCACTCAGCCATTGCCAGGCCACACCTGCAGTACCGTGCTCAGTTTTGGTGCTTGCTGTCCAAAAAAGATGTGGGCAAGCTGGAGAGGGTCCAAAGAACAGCTACAAAGATGAACAAAGGACTGAGAAGCTGCCACGTAAAGAAAGGTTGGGAAAATTGAGCTTGTCCAGCCTTGAGAAAAGAAGGCTTAGGCTTGACCTTATCACTACATTCCAGTGTTTAGAGGATGGCTACAAAGAAGATATTAACTTCTTGTTTACAAAGAATCACAGGGAAAAAGTGAGGAGCATGGGGTACAAGTTGATCCTGGGGAGATTCCAAAAGGAACATTTTTCACAATAAGAACAATCATCCATTGGAATAATCTCCTGAATGAAGTGGTAGATTCCCCAGTATGGGACACTTTCAAGATTTGGCTGGACAGAGTACTGGTCCATCTTGTCTAGACCCTGCTTTTGTCAAGAAACATTAGACCAGATGACCCTTGAGGTCCCTTCTAACTTGGTGTTCTGTAACTGAAGACAAGTAAATACTTCTGCTAAGTACTGGTCTTCATTGGGAACACAAGTCCTTATCTGTTCCAAATTCTCAACTTCATTCAACTCCAAAGCTTCTCTGATGATCTGAAATGCCTCAATGGGAGACTTAATTAATAATTTTGAGTTTTTTACATCAATGGTTCAATGACAGGTATTTAATGTGCTGTGAACACACTTCTACACCATTGGGCTGTATGCAAGAATTGCATAAAAAGATTTCATACGTCTTCCTGACATACTGATGTTTAATGCAGAATCTGAAGGTAACAAATTTGATTTTATTTCCTAAAATATCCAGAAAGACATTGCGTATTGCTTCTCTCCTTTTCAAGGAAGACAAGATCTGCCTTGGTTTGCTTCAGATGCTTCCACTGGTTCGTAATCAATATAAATGACCACATTAATAATTCATTACAACTGCAGTTCTGGGACAGGCATCCATGCTTCCAGATGCTGGAAGCGTGTTATCAAAAGATCTAAAAAGTTTTGTCCTCAAACTGCCCTGACCTTGGCAAAGGAAGGACTGGTGAGCAGACATTCCCCACACACATTTTGTACCTGCCCATTCCAAACTACTGACCCTTCCTACACATTGGATGGGATCACCATATGCCAATCATTCTACACATCTCAAGTATACAAGATGCAAGGGGTTAATTAACATTAAATATATGATATTAAGCAACAGAATGCATGTCAGAATCCATATAAATACTTAATCTGAAGAATTACTTAGAAAGAACATATCTGCGGTAGTAAATAATTAATCCTCTCTGATCAATACAGAAATGACAGTAATTAGAGAAAATAAGACAGTACTGAAACCATTAAGACACTTTTTTGAAGCTGGGATGGTTTTGATGCAGTTATGTTTTTTGTTTACTGTAAAGTTATTCCAGCAGGGATAGAAAACCTCCTATTTTGGAGTGTTAAAACAGTCCAATGTTTATCTTAAGCAACACTTCCAGAACCTGTACAAATTGAAAAAAAATTGCAGTATATTTCCCACAATTTATGCACCCTGTTAATCCTAGGGTAGCACTCTCCATTACTATAGATCATCACAGTTTAAAATATTTGTGCTTTTGCCAATGTGTCACAGAATGCATATTTTTCTTTTTATTCCTTAGAACTGTGCAGCAATCTCTTTAGCTGGGGCCTCATTGATTTGTTGCAAGGAGAAATTCTAATAAGATGCACATAAGCAAACTACTTCAGCCCAAATGAAAACAAAACCAAAAAACGTTACCATTGAAATGGCATTTATCAGCTGTCAGACTGATGTGCAAAACTGAGTTAGTATTTGAAATGCCAGTCTGTGCAAATAAAGAAGTGTTCTGATCCCCTCACCATGTTCTTTTTCTGTAAATACCAATTTATATCCTGAAACTACACAGCAACAAAAGATGCAGTTAAGCTTTTCTCTTAAAGTTTGCATAAACATGCCAGCAAACTAAACATAAATGCTAAGTCTGTTTTTACAAGTATAGCTTTTAAAAACAAAATAAATCCTTTATATTTTCCCTGAATGTATTTCTGCATGCAAAGAATTATTTCATCTTAGCCCACTGGAGTTTAAGAACTTTCAAACTGCAGTTAAGTTCCAGCATATACAAAGAGAAAGAGAACTTAAGATATGAAGCAACAGGACAGTACAGGAGTCAGTGTATAAAGAAACCAATGTAATAGTATTAAAAGGTAAAGCATTTTTTAAAAAAATCAGAGAAAATTTTAGTCCATTTTGACATCTCACCCTTGTGGTCCCATTGTGTGAGTTTCAGTTTTCTAGCTACAAAATGAAGTGTTTATAATCCCACAGAAATTTAAACCTGGATTTAAGAGTCCTCTGGTGTACAAAGGAAACAAAAGGCAGCACGTTGTGCACATCCTACGTACCAATATTACTTTTATGTTTGAAATTTAAGAGCTAGTCCAGCAATATCCTGACACCTGAAGATACTGAAACAGCTAATGAGTAAACACATTGAGGGGAAAATCAGCAAAACCCAAGTGTCATTCAAATCTAATGCACATTATAGAATAAATTTAGAGGGAAGAAACCAATAAGTATATTATATAGTTATTAAAAAAGAAAGGCTCATTCTAGTTAAATGCTAATAGAATTCCTACATGATTTTTACAGGATAGTCTTTAGAATTGCCTGTACCAACAGCCATAAAATTATTCTAAAGCAGTAAACAATCTGAATTTGAAGTGAACTACTTTGTTAGTTAGGTACTTCAATACGATGATGTAATCTGCATATTTTTCAAAGTAAAAAATAAATACAAGATGATAATCAACTACAAAACAACTTGAGCCAAAGACTGCACTGCTCTTTGTTTGAACACCACAGGAAGAGACCATGAAAATGCATGTTTCTACTACCACTACTGTATTTGCCATCACAGCTCTCATGGAGGTGTAATATTAACACAGTGCAAAGAGCAATGAAAATATTTGCAGAGTAACCAACGCCTGAGATGTCAATGATAAAGTAAAGAATTTCAACACAGACTGTTCTGAAAAATATGAGTAAACAGACAAGTAGAAAGGCTGGTTTAAATAGTAATGGAGAGGAAATGGGCAGATAACATGCATGTCTGAATTGCAGCTCTGTGCAGGTAAAGGGCTTCCTTCAGCAAATCTCCAAAAAACAGGGTTTGGGATCCTACTGGTTTTATCAGCACAACATGTGATATTCAAATCATCCAAAAACACCTGAGATAAACAGCATGATGGAAAGGCTGCAGCACAAAAATCAAACACCTCACACGGAAGTATTTTCCTCAGTCAGACATCAACATATCATCCAGAAGGTCTCATAATGGAAATCTCCCTCCAAAAAATCCCCTCCAGCCTTACTCCCCCTACACAGATTCAGTGCTTACACTCTCCTGAAGTACTGAAGTGTGTCTTAGGTTGCAATACAGGATGTGACCAAAAGCATGTATTCTATCAACATCTGTTGAAACCAGGTGGGGCAGTGATCCTTATCTCTGTGGGAGATATCCTCTGCTAATGGGCCATCTGATAAAACCAGGTAAGGCAGCACTCTTTATCTTTTCCACAACCCATCCTTCCTCCGGGAGGATATCTTCTGTTAATGGGCCGTTGAGTCCCACTGCGTGACTGATAAAAATTGAATCATCCCAGCCAAGGGCAGGAGCCAAGCCTTTCCTACCTAGATAAAAACTGAAATTTGGAACACCAAGGCAGCCTTTTTCCACTGGATTCCAGAGGAAAAATTGACCCTTCTACATCATCACTGGACCTTTGGAGGAAAACTGCACCCTTCTACAGGAGCACTGCTTCAACTGAACCACATCTGTCACTCCAGGAGGACTGCAGCCACCATTTAAGTATAATGCTGCCAACACCCTGACTGACGTGGTGTTAGGTTTATTCTGACTCTGACAGTGTTTTTGTACTACTGCACTTTATTTCACTTTTCCTATTAAATTGTAGCTCTGACTTGAGATCCCTCACTGGCTTGCTTTGAAACCAGCACACAGCGCTAGCTACCTTTCCAGCATAGAGACACTGCCACTTTTACACTATGCACCACTACAAAGCCATCTCTTTCCCAAGATTGGAAAATTCCATATTTCATTTTTTTAATGAATTTACACAAAGGGAAAATTAATGGTTACAAACACAGCTCAAGTATATTAAAGCATAGTAAGCACAACCAAGAATCCCTCCCTTTCCAAAACCTGCTTTCTTCATGCAGATTTCCCCCCTCCTCTGACAGTCCAGGGAATCTATTTAGGCTTTGCTGCTGCTGTTCAATTAGAAGTCTAGCAATGCAAGTTATTTAAGTTGCTAATTAATTACTATTCTGTGGATTCTATATTCTTTGTTTCCAGTACTGTTGTGCAACTCTGCTTATTCCTTGAACCCATGTATCTACAATTACTGTTAATTGGAGATAGGACATGAAAAGGCTCAGCTTTCCTGCTTGGCAGTTTTTCCTGTTTTCTTTTACTGTGGTTGCTGCAGGGATTCAGAGCTCTCACCCTGCTAGCTCTGAAGTTCTGAGACAGCAATGTGGAAGCAGCAGAAAAGGCAAATGTGCCCAAATGAGAGGCAGCAGCACAGGGACTTAAACACAGTCACATTTTGCCTGTTGTGACCCAGCAGAAAGAACAGCACAGGGCAGGTGACAAATGAGAGGAGTCTGTGCTGCCAGTGTAATCCAAGACATATCAGTTAAAAACACAAAACACAGCAGGAGTGGTGTTGTCTGTGAGATATGGCTCTTCCAGAGAAAGGTCAATACTGATGAGGCTGGAGATACAGGGGCAGCACAATGCAGGGGCATCTCTGGCTCCACACTATCAGCACTGACAATCTGACAGGGGCCACTGAGGGGGGGCGTTATCAAAAGCAGACAGAGTGGCTCAAAATCACTTGGAAAACTGAAGAATTTTTTCAAGGTAACAATGTTATTCTAATCTCTGAAGTGACTTCTAGGACACTGGTGCTTTTACTATACTGCTGAACTAAAAGCAATTCAAAGTGCTTTTAATCTTGCCATTCCATTAACATGTTTAAATACAAATTTAAAAAAATCTGGGTCAAAAAGAAGTGCTATACTATGTTAAAATAAAAGCTTTCATAGGGAAGCTGAAAGTCAGTCAGACATTCATAAGAATAAGACCTGGAAAGAAGCACCAGAGGACAATAAATGTACTTTCCCCCAAGAAATTCAACAATACTTACATTATTTTTGATAAACGGTTGTCTAGATTTTTTTTTTTTTTTCAGACAGGTATTATTGTGATGTTGTTACCACTCTACAGTTCTAGGCTCCCACAAAGCTGTTGCCTAGCTTGTTTCTCTCCAATCTCTATCTGAAGTCAGACACACAACTTTACATTTGTCCCTGGTTCAACTGCACTTCATTTCTCTCCAACCATTTCTCTAAGGTGTCTGTACCCTTTTCAATTGCAGTCCTGTCTTCTACAGCACACCAACCAGCCCTGCTCTTAGATATAACAAATAATACTGAAGCCGGGTTAGATCTCTCATTTTAGTACCACTTTAATTTTGATAACAGATTAAGAACTATGCTACAGTGCAAGTCATTTCACTTGTATCATATTGACTACTTTGGTTACCAGGACTAGATCACACTCTACAAACAGAAGCTGGAGTTAAAAATAGGAAAAATAATTAATTACGTTGATACAGTATCATCAGATGGATCTCTTCAGAAAAAATTGCTGTGTTAAGGGAAATGAAGATGACAAATGCAAGGTGATTAATGCTCCTTGGACTACTTACCCTAGCACTTTGGTCTGTATGTATTTGTTTTCTATGCCATAAAAACAGTAACCACTGTATTGAGTTCAAAATACAGTAGCAGTAGTTAAAAAAATAAGTCTTTTTCGAATAATCTTCTTTCCTATACTGAAAGTAAGCACATACTCACTCAGAGTGCCAAGAATAGTGAGGTCAGCTTTTAATCTGTCTTGGACTTCTGCTGTTTGTATCTGTGTACATGTTTCGTATTTTACACTTTGTCTACTGCTTTATTTTCAAACTATGAAATTCTCATGTAAGTGCTTGTGCCAGAGGTGGAGCTTCCAGCCCTGCAGGAGAACCTGCCCATAACTGAGCAGGGTAAAGATGGAGAGGAACACTGCAAACACTTGCTCAAGGCAACAGCAGAAACTGCAGTGGAAGGATGCTGTGAGTAATTCAGGGGAATCGATGATGTTTCTGCCTTCCTGAACTGAAGGAAGGGCTTCACACAGCTCTGAGTGTCAAACAAGCTACAGAGAGCAACTTGTGCTGGTGAACAGTCAACAGGACCTTCTGCTTCTACAAGTCTGTTCCCCTGACCCTCCAAGTCTCACCTTCAATCTTGCACCTTCTCCTCCATTCAAGTGGGAATTTCTGAGACCAACTGGAAACCTCGCTGACAGAGGAAATGTGCTCTTTCCCATATCAAAAAGACTTTGCTGCTGTGCCTGCATGGGTGTCTCAAATAACACAGGTACCATGTTCATTCTCATCTTACTAGTCTGTCACTCCATATGTTCCTTTGATAAAGGAAAAGCAAAGTAAAGCAAAGTGGTTTTCTTCCTTTTTCTTCCCTACAACAGCGCTATGCTTTTTTCCTTGCAAGCCAATTTTATCAGCTGTTTCTACTGTAATCAGCTCTTTCTTCTTTGCAATGGTGTTCTAAACTGTGCAGATTTGTCTCTGCACCAACTGAAAATTCAGGCAAAGTCTGCCCACATAAAAAGCACATTTAAAAAATGAAATGCAGGTAAGTATTTTAACCTGTATATAAATCTTATTTTTCTAGTGCTTGCCCTGTTCATAATATTTTTAAAAAGAAAACATACAGACTCTTTGCTACATAATCACATGCATCATTCAGAAGGCAGCACTTCTATACAGGAACAGCAGATTTGTCCTCAAATGACAGGACTTCTTTAAACACACAAATGACATCAGAAGGTCAGAGACCTGAATTTGCCACAAATATTCCAGTTGGTTTTGAGCTAGATTTTAAAACTGTCTCTGTGTCACTCCCCCAGAAGGGTTAACAGAGGAAATAACATTGAAGCCCAGTGGCTCAGAAGCAAGAACTAAAATACCCCAACATACAAGTTAACAGAAATCAAACTGAATAATCATTTATTGCTGCTGATTTATGCCCACGGTCAAGATCAAAAAGAATTTAGAAAACAGGAAACGTATCCAATTCTCTAAGCTTCAGGCTTGGAAGGAATCTGTAACTTGGAGAATGCATTATGCAGTTGCATCAAATGAGAATGCCACACCTTATCAGCAACCTTATTATCTTAACACTATATAGTATAAAGTGAATTAACAGAAATTACTCTGCAGATCTCTTTGAAAGTAATCTTTTTTTTCCACCTGTCCCCTTTGAGAAGTGTCAAAACTCTTTCTTAAAGATAACTAGAAAACTCGATATTAAAGGGAAAAAAATCAAAAACAAACAACAAACCACTGCAAGTCCCTAATCAGCCTTTCAATTCAATGGCAACTTTTTTGTTTTTAAGACACAGAACACCTAAACTACTTCTCATAAATGTTGAAATACAACCTTTTAAAGCTTTTTTAAAAGTGTTCTCCATTGTCCTTCCTCCCCATTAAAACCCAGTATAATTTAATGAAACATTAAGGCTCTAGAGGAATGCTTTTTCTGAGCATAACAGGAGTATAATTTGCAACCAGCTCTAACAAACGACAGTAATCTCTTCCCTCCTGTTGGTGCTGTAATAGCAACAAAACAAAACATGGCTTTTGTAACCAGACAGCAAACACAGCTTGTCAAGAATCTTCTCATCTCTCTTCCTTTCAAAGAAGCATCAGCTTCACAAATCATCTATTATTACAAAAATTAAATGCTTGTTTGGCCATAAAAATGCTCTATTTGAGACATCAAGTGTGCTGTTAGGTTACTACTGCTTCTGTTTTATTATACTTATTACTCCTTATCACGTGAATTCAGTCACCTGAATTGACACCAACAGAAAACACGAGCTCAGGACTCGGTTCAGTGATAGCTCATAATTAATGGTGCTGCTTGCACACAAGTGCAAGAATATGTATTCAGTATTTGTCTCATAATTGACATAAATACATTCTCTTTAGATAAACATTTGCAGCAGAAAGCCTAGTTCTCAATTAAGACAAGTAAATTAGCATCTAAAATTCACTGTACAACTCGCATTTTATGAAGGCATAAACCCCTTGGAAAGTCAGAAAATTAGTGTAACATCCAGCACCTGGCAAGCCATGATGTACAATACTGAGAATGCTTCACCTCCACAGACTGTCTGAGCAGCCTTCAAATCTCACTTCGTGTCAAAACTGAGAAAGAAAATGAAATCAGACAAGTCTGTACAGAACAGCAAAATTACAGACTAATATAGAACAGCATCAGTCCTAGTGAGGGATCTGGGAGGAATGTTTGAGTTCCCTATTGCAGGCACATCAAGAATTAAACATTAAATCTTTCAGGCTGTATGATTTTTTACTTCAAACCATGCAGACCCAGGGAAAGGAACAGACTTCCTGTTTTCTCATTAGCTATACATTTCCTCACCACTGCAGAAAAACCATCAGACAAAAAGTCTATTATACGTTGAACAGAAATATGAAGGGTTAGGTAAGAACTGTAAATGACTTAAACCTAACTTCATTATTTCAAGAATCTCATCAATTAAAGCAAACCAGATATCAATTTCACAAGTGATAAAGCAGAAGGTGGTCTCACCAGTGCCAACAAATAATAATATACTACAAAGATTGAGGAGAACAAAATTAAATCCTCCTGTAAAAAAACATAATCTGAGCTCAGAGAAAATGGTTGAAATTACAAAACTGAAGGACATAATGAAAAGGACACATTAACAATTGGAGACAAAGAAAAGATATCTGTGCCTATGGCCATGCCAGTAATCAGCTCAAACAAGGCTAAACCACACCTGAGCTATATCCAAAGGCAGCTTTTCCCTTCAGAGGTAGACAATAACCTCTCTGTGTGGTTCTTGGTGCTGTTGGCTAAAATTGCTCATTGCTAAAATATATATGGAAAACTGAGGAAACAAAGACTTAAAGAAAGTAATATTTTTTTTTTTTATAAACCAGCTCTTTCAGTTGGTACTCAGCTCCCCTCAGGTCAAGACTTAACCATGTCTAACTGGAAAGAAATGGTAAAGTGTTTTACCCACAATGACATTTATGAGATTTTCAGCAGAGGATTAACAGCAATAAAACCAAGAGCTAGGAAGAGAAATAAAGGTGGCTGAGTAGCCTATGCCCAAGCAAATATTGACATCAACCATTTCTGCAGTGTCCCAGTAAAGGGGTCCTATAATTGATGCATTTGCATTTAGAAGGAGATAAATGCTTGTGTGGTTCAAGAAAGAATTTTGAAGCAACATGGATTCTTTGGCCTAATTCCTAGTCTTTTGCCTAAGAAATATTCTCCTTTAAAAATTACACATCTACGGCAAGGGGACATTCAATTTTTTCCCCACAAGTCTGAAACATAACTTGTCAGTAAATAAAGTTATTTCAGCATGCATTATTCAGCTCCATGCCTTAGAGCAATTCAGGAAATTCACTATCATTACATAAAATCCTTTTACAGCTATTCATGACTACACAGCACTGCAGAAAAGTTGAAATATCATGATAAATCATCACTGCTATCACAAAAAACAACATGAAGACCTCTGTACAAGTTGTTCAGAGATTAAAAAAAAATCTGAATACAAATTTAAAATATCCCATTACATTAATTCCTATGTCATTCCATCTACCAGAAAATAGTATCCATGGCCAGATTCTACCACTTATTATCATAGTTTAAAATACACAAACAAGCTCAAAGAAAAAACCTGTACAAAGAAATGGAAGCATAACTATTTATAACCTTACAAATTGTTTTAAAAAATTGCCTAACCCCATCCCTCACAGCAAAGAGCAATTAATAAGATTGCAGCAGATGCAGAAGCCATGCCTATAGCACCATCTCAATCTGCAGCCCATGCCACATCCCACTGATGATTTTAATGAGAGCTATACTCAGATTTTCATACATGAAGTATACAAAGAGAGTGCATTTAATTGTGTAAATACAGACTTAACCACATGCATATGTTTGAATTTAGTGCTTTGCTATGTGAAGTAATAGTTTCCTCCGGACCCTACTGTTTATTATCTTCAAAAACTATCAAAATTTCATTTATTTATTCCTAACTTTTTCCCTCAGTTTGGTTTTTATCTATTTTAAATCCTGTTACTTCATTATTTTTTCTTTGCTCCTTCCTGCTTTCCTTCTCAAACACAGGCTGAATAAGGCATCTATCACAGGATTTTGAACTTGAGCCAAATTGACATCTCAGTATTCATACTAAAACCACGGAAAATTTCCACATCATTCGAATTAATATGTCACAGACAAACTGGATGACTTGGCATTTCTTGCTGCTACAACTTTAGCTCCATATCACAGTAAAAACTGAGATACCGAATGACAACTTTCAATTATTAATTCTTTGTACTTAATAAATTTTACCATATCAGCAAGTCATCACTGGATTACTTGCACTATCATTTAAGAATCTTCTAAAGAACATATATACAGAAATTAAATCACGTGAACAAACTTCAGTTTGCCCAAGTGACCACAGAAGAGTGACCCCAGAGCTCACAGAACAAGGGTCTTGCCCATTTTCCCAAAGAAGTATCTACCCACTGCAAAGATTTCGATTTGCAGTACAAATGAACATTCTTTTTCTGTGTCTGAGCTCTGACCAGAATCTTCAGGGTTTGGTTCCAAATGCTTCCAGCTTGATAACCTGTTTTAGATCCTCTCTGTTTTTGACCCAGGACACAGCTGTTTGTAGTCATGCTCTGCACCTGTGTCCTCTGCTGATGCTCAAGAACTCACCTGAAAATGCCTTCCTAAAAGATTGCAACAGTTTTAGCAGTTCCCTGTATTTCTTCTATTTTTTTCCCCTTCCACTTCTGCCTTTTCAATCTCACCTTTATTCTTCCATACAACTTTAATTAAACTCACTGAGCTTTTGAAGTTTTCTATTAAGTAAAGGCATATCTTGCACACCAGGTGGGCAATTACAAGCACTCACTGCTCTGGGCTGCCGGTGAATTTTTCAAATTAACCAGCCTAGCTCTTAGAAGGGGAGAAACGTATCATTAGAAGCATTCACATTCAAAGGAGGCATTAGAAAAAGTGAGACAACTGCATTTCACTTATTTTTAAGATGTAAACAAAACTGATGATACAGCCACTTATGAGGGAACAAGTAGAAGAGGCAAATACCAGGAATATATGTGGAAGAAGTTCTCAAAACTGCAGGATTTTGACTGTTACATTTAAAGACTTACTGCTTTCCTGTTTCTTGCCAGAATTTTTTGGCAACTCTATGACAAAGACAAATGCGACACTACCAAAAACAGGTAACTCAAATAAAACCACCATTTTGAGTTAGCTATTTTTATTTACACTCTGCATATCATGAGAGCATTTATCTACTATTGCATAGCTAGTAAAACAGGAATAAACCAACCAAATAATAACAAATACTGCATAATATCAGTCATTCATTGAGTCAACATGACAGGCAGAAAATCTGCTTGAATAGACTTCACTAAACAACATTAAGCTGCAAGCTGCTTTTTTAACAGTTTGTCCAAGCAAAAGAAACACAGGATTTGCAGCATTTTCCTTAAGTGTCATAATAAACCCAGTATATATTGATATTGAGCTTTGACCAATACACAATTGGTAACTTCTGGATGAGAGACAAAATCCATGGCAATTCATATAAGCACAATCATTAAATCTGTTTCTTTACTCCTGCCAGACTGACCCGACCATGCATAAGACTGTTAGAAACCAAGTGCAGAAGTCCAGAGCTATGGCAATTGACATTCCTGGACAGGCCCCCAGAACATGCCAGGAAGTGGTAAAAGCTGACCATGACAGAAGCCTATTGCAGCTCCTCAGAGATGTACATTTCTGCAGAGACTGGACAGGAACACACAAATCTCAGTAAAAACAACTGGTCTTTTGGCTGCTCTGAACGACCACTTCCAAACACAAATGATTACACAACTCTCAAGGATGTCTAGAATAGAAGGGTATTTTACTATGGGCAATTCAGCCAAAGGAAAAGAAGATGGGAAAGTAATAAATTAACCCACCCAGCTGTACAGAACTCAAGAAGCAGAAGAGGGACAAGATGCTAAAGCAGCTCTGGTGCTGTTCCCCATCTGCACCTCTGGAGATTTGCTCAGCCTTTTACTGGGTGAACCAAATGTGTGCAAATCACTCAGGCCATCCAAGGACCTGGAAACAGCTTCTCAAATGGCATGGCAGAACTTTCTGGCTTCCCTTCCTGTTGCCTTCAGAGATTGTGTAATCAATAAAATATGACGATCAACACTGATTGCAATGGCAAAATTGGCTTTTAATGGCAATCAACCTGAGTTATAACTGGCTGCTCTAAATTAAGCAGAGTGACACAGTACAGCTCTAGTTCCTGCACACACACTGACTTTTATTAGCAATATTATGTCCTTTAAGTGGAGAGCAGTCTTTCTCAAGATACTGCTGTTATTTTAAATACCTCTCACACTGTGAACAAATTTACTTACCAATACTCTCAAAGCAGTTCTCTAAATCTCAGATCACTAAATTAAGCAGTCATTCAAGCAGCTTATCTCATTAATCATGAGGAGGCAAAGATCTTATGATTTACAGTCAAAACCAAAACTAATTTTCTCTCCAAGGCCAAAACAATTCCCTTGAACATCCTTAAAGGAAACATAAGAATGAGACAGTTCATAATAGCTTCAGAAGAACCTAGTGGGGTTCAAATGATTGCATTTGGCTCATGTGACTGCATTTTTCTTTTCCAACTTCTCTTTAATTGGAAAATTAAGAAACAAAACTTGTCAAAGCATAGATTTTTTGGTGTGGCTTGTGCTTCTCCTGGGTGAACAGAATACACCTCTCCCCTGTCCATCTCCCATACCTTATTTTGTTTTTTCCTTCAGAAAGGCTTCCATACATGCAAAAAGTCCCCCCAAGAACCATAGAATTTATAGAAAATCTGATTATTTGTGCCTATTTAGTCTAAGTAGGCAACATAACAAATGGCCAACAAGATAAATTTTAAAAGACTAGAACTTACACTAGTGCCATATGCAACCTCCCTGTAACATCATCTTTTCAGCTACATTGTTTCATCTTGAACGTTTTATATCACAAACCTTTCTAATCCACTGACTTTATGGTAAAAAAATAAAATACAGATCTCTGAATTAGCTTTCACTTTGTCAAGGCATATGAAACGTACAAGTCCCATTGTTATTGACAGAACAGGTTCTCTGTGGATCTTCTACACGGAACTCTCATTGGATCTGGTGTAAATATAACTGCCAGGAATTGGTGACAAGTTCAAAACTGTATCTACAAATTATTCCACACCTACTAATAATTTCCTGGCAGACACATCCCCAGAGGTAAATTCTAAAAATTATGGGACCTGTTAAGGACATGCTAAAGATCTGTAAACCTTCTACATCACTGAATTCTCTCAAGAGAAACATGATGATACTCAAAACACCTTTCGTCAGTCATGCCACCTACATTACCTTCAACATCTGTCATGTGATCTGGATTACTTTCCATATCAATCCTCATGCATTTCAAAGGAAGTTAACTTGCCTTTGCTGCACACCCTCATCTGAGCAAAATAAGAAAACAAATGTAATATTTATAGGCTAGTAAGCACAAAGAATCTCATAAGAATGCGTTAACTGGGATATAGATGATCCATGATCCTCTAAAACTATATTATACTCTATATCACATGTGACTTACAGCGAGTATTTCTAAAGTCAAATGCATTTTTTCTCAACATTTGTCTCTTGAAAAACTGTATAGAAATGGCAACACCAATTAATATTTTATAACATTACGCATAATAACAATAAAAATCTTCTAAAATACCATATAGAAAAATCAAAATTTCAAATTACTTTTCAAAAGATAGTTTAACAAGATAGGAGCCACATGATTTTTGTGAAATAGGCACATTCACAAAATGTGTTTTTAAACCACTGGCAATCCAGCCATGGCCTGCTGTTACAGCAGGTTTGTTTCCTCCTTTCAGACCAGCAACAGCAGCTTGCACCACACTTCAGATCAGGGTTTTTGTAAGCCAACTGCCCTATAAGCTTTGCTGAACCCTTTAATTCCCAGACTCAGTCAGTGACTTCAAAGTGACATAAACTGCTCCCATGGGAGCTTCGGAAGCTGCACTGATAGGGGCTCAATTTCCCCAAGCTGACAAAGGGTGATGAGTCACCTCAGCACTAATCCTAAAATCACTGAAGTGTAGCAGGTGTCCTCAAAGGAAGGGTGAGGCAACACGGGGACACTCTCCAGTCCCAGAGCTGGGCTGAATTTCTGCCATGGCAGGTAAACAGATTTACAGACATCAAATCACTTGTGTTAGCAGAAAGGTGCCATTTCAACAGTGTTTCTTACTATATTTAGAGTGTGACATTTTACTGATTCACAAAAGAAATAAGGAATTTATGGATCATGCCAAACGGATTGGTTTGTTTTTAACCAGCTCTAGTAAGAGCCTAAACTCAAACCTAATTATTTCCTGCTTGATTTTCTAAAATTTTTGTTCAGCATATACATCAGTGCTGCATTCTTCATTTCAATTCTAATCCTTTTTGCTCTATTTCACAAGTATGTGCAAATAGAATTTTAGTATTGTTTTCCTAATGATTGTAGCCACTGATTCCAAAGAAGGACTAAATTACTGAACTCCACTAGGCATATTTATATTTTATGTGAAAAAAACTTCTGGGAAATACTTTTCCTTGTGACTTACTTCATACATGCCAAGATTTATAATTTGCAACTCTTACCCATTATATATAAATACAACAAATTCAAGAGTGCCTTGATCTATCATATAACGACCACAGAAAAATGTTTAGGTGACATATCTGGAGTAATTACCTCAGAACCAACACACTTCAAGGGACAAAAAAAATGTAAAAACATACAGCCTTTTAAGATTACAAGCCCCCTTCAGTGGAACTTGATTCTGGATGCCTCACTTGTGTGATGAGATTAGGGGTAAAAACTACTCCCACTGCAAGACAGAAGAGGTCACTCAGGTGTCTTGAAGGCACCTTTGTACAAAGATTTGAATATAGTTCTGGAAATAAAGGTTATATTTAATTGTCACTAAATAAAACAAAGTCACTGCTGAAATGAGTTCTCATGGGGACATTATGAAGAGCAAATCACCCCTGAAAATTTCCTCCAGCTCTTATTCTTAATAGATTTCAAAAGAGACTCAAAACAAGCATACCTAAAAAGAAGTCAAACATTACCTGGAAGCAGCTCAGAGGTTTCTCACAGAGAACATAGAAAGGGCCAGAGAAAACCCTTTGCTTTATATTTACTGCAGAATTTACAGACTTAAAGTACTTATGCTGCTTTTATGAAGCATGTACCATAAAACTTTCATCTAGCTAGAGTCTTTAGGATTCACCCTGTGGTAAGATTAAAAGAAAGGTGGTCTGGATGAAAATGGATTCCTTTTGTTTGCAGCCATATTTATTATAACATTCATTACAGTGAATGAAAGCTAGAACATATTGACATTTCTGGCAGAAACCTTAAAAAAGAAAAAAAAAAAGAGTTTAAGAAAATGGACACTTTTCACTCTATTAGCTGAGGATAGCAAATAGAGGAACAATAAATCTTTCCTAAAGCAGAATATAAGGAAGCAATTTTAAGGTATTAACTTTGCACCAGAACAATATTCCTTGTTGTGCAAGAAATCCAAGGTGGGCTTGTTCCTTCTCTCACTCGAGAAGATAAACAAGATCCTGCAAATTAATGAAGCAAAAATCAGAGTGTGACACTAGGAGAACGAGTTCTGTACACTTCTTCATAACTAGGTAGGAGCAAACAACTGTATCTGAACCTGCCAGGAAACAGGATTGATGGTTTTACAAACTGCCTTTCCTGAAAACTACACTGCAACTGGAAATCGATTCTTCCTCAGTTAAGCAATGTCAGTTCTACTCCTTTTGAGCAACTGAGCTCTCTTGCACTGCAGATGAGATGAAACTACAGGAGCAGGTGGTGCACTGAGGAGGCAGCACACTCAACTCTCCTAATGTGCTACTAAGGTAATTGAAAATTCAGCAATACTGCACAAGGTAATTGAAAGACACAAACAGCTTTGCTCGAATATTGTCATTATCTAATATTGCAAACATCCATCTCTCAATCCCATACATGGTTGTTTTAAGATCATAAAAACAATTTAAATACAATTATAATGAATGTTCAAGTCTTCTAATTTAATAAGGCTATATCTGGTTTTACTACATCAAATTTCTTTTAATGTTTTATTATATAAAAGCAATTAGGAATCTACAAGCAATACAGTAGGGGGCAATTTTTTATCAGAAAAGATGTATTTGGTTAGAAACCTTCTTACAGTAACACCACTCATAATTATTATATTGAGCAACACCTGCCTTTGCCAACTTTTAGGATAGGCATAATCACTTTTGCTTGATAATAACAGAAGAGACACAAGGATCATGGAATATTTTGAAAATTGAGTACCTACGTTAAAAGCTCAAACTGAGCACAAAGAAGTTATCAGCAAAGCTGTAGGGTTAGACATCCTCCACCACAAAAATACAAGGAAAACAGCTCTACTCCTCAAATCTGACATATAGGCAAGAGATGACATGGACACTGAAGAGGAATGCATAGGGATTGCCTGCAATGTTCTTCCTAACCAAGCTCTATATAATTCCAGGCTTAAACTCTATGGAGCATTAAAAATGTTCCATGGTCCAATAGGGTGCTATGTTGGAAAAAACCCCAAGGAAATCCTGTGCACATGAATGCAGGAGTGCCCGTGCCCACAGACAGATCTGGGAAGACCATGGCCATTGCTCAAGCTTTGCCCTCTGCCATGTCCCTGTGGGCTGTGAGTGACAGTGCCAAAGGCCATTTAACAGCATCTCTCCCTTTCACACACATCCTGCTGCGAGTTCTGCTGCTCCACTCCTGCAGCTGAGGGGATTTTTCTCTGCACACACCCCTCTTCAGGAAAACAACAAGCTCTGGCTGTAAACTCCATCAGCAGATGGGGACACAATGAACATTGAGCACTCCTTGCTCAGCCATGCAATGCAGTGCCCCATCTCACCTAGCATGGGGTGAGCCACAGCCAGGACACACCCAACATCCTGCACCAGCTATCAGGGCTTTGCCAGGCTGGTACCCTGTGCCCAGGACTGACACACAAGCTGGTTCTAATCTGAAATGGGACTGCCAAAGCACAGTAGGCAGTGTGACCTCACTGGCAAGTCCAGCTGGCTGCCTTGTTGATGACAAAATTGAAATTCAAGCTGCATTGGATTCAACAGCCAGTTAAAACTTAGACTGCCTAGAACCTCAACATTTTGTGATGTAAACCAGACACATAGGAAGAAAGTTTTATTGTTCTATAAGCCACTAAACTCTAACTCAAGAGTTGGGCCAGAGAAGATTTTGCAAAAACTAATCCCAAGCTTCAAAGTTAAAGAAGTAAAGAAGCTCCTACTGCTTGAGCAGGCTGTGGGATATGACAGGTGGCTTCTCCATGAGAGGGAGACAAAGGAGCACAATTCCTGATCTAAAAGGCATGGTCAATGTGCAAGAGAGACCCACATGACAGACACTGCCACCATCTGTAGAGGCTTTGAGGAGAAGAGGAATGGAAAATGCAAGAGGCCATTGTATAAATTACTGATCCCTGATTATGCCCTGATCTCTGCCTGTCTCTATCACTCTCTTCTTCCAATAAAAAGTGCTTATTTCAATACTAGAAAGAATTACCTCTACATGTGTTTCTTTCATCAGCCTGGCATGCACTGTAAGATAAGGAGAATAATACATTTTCCTCCTGCCAGATGTGATCTGGAGTCAGAAACACCCCAGCTATAAATGAGTTCTACCAGCTCCACAGGAATCCTTTATTTTATTTTTAAGTGACTTAAATTATCTGAAAATTATTTGCATCCACAAATTTTCAATCACTGAATGGTTGGAGGCTAATTGGAGAATTATCTTTCCAGCAGGGAAGTATGCATAGTTATTTTGCATGGCAGGTTCTGCTCACTGTTAAAGCAATGTTTGCTTATTTGTTCTAACAAAGTATGTTAATAAACGCGAGGTTTTTGAAAGAGTAGCTAAAACCCCTTAGAAACAGAATCCTTCCAGTGGTGCATTTACATCCTCATGGCACCAAATCCTTATAGTTGAAGCATTAGGACACATTCAGTTTGCCATGTCTACAAATAACCCTGCCCTTCCCCACAACCTTCAGATACACAGGGACCTGGGTATTTTTTAAATATGCTTTCTTAGCTTTGTCCCAGATAGACATTTTTATTCTTTGCAAGCATTCTCTTATTACTCATTCATATTGGCAAAATTTTTGCTTATTTGATAAAAACTCCATGAGGATAATAAGCTGTGGTTCTAAGTCACCTGATTTGTCAGGCAAAACAAAAACTGCAGCCAAAAAAGCATTAACTCCATCTAAGTTTCAGCAGAACCCAGAAACGGTGGCAAGATCTTGCCCAGGTCACTTTTGCAGATCTCCAGTTCCTAACACAGCAGCTGCAGGTGAATTGCAATAGCATGGAATTTACTACAGACACGAAGTTTCTTAGCCATGACTTGAGTGGGAATTTGCCCCTGCAGAGAGCCTGAAACTGCCACGCCAGGTTGTGCTTGAAACCTGAGCTGGGCGATGTTTACACTCACACTCGTCAGCAGCACAGGCAGACCTCAGGATCTCATTAGCCACTGCACTTCAGCAACATAAAACACTGATTCCCCCACCAAACAAAACAAACAACCAAATCCCCACGACCCCACAGTGTAACATATTACTCTCTAAGTCAGACTTCAAAGACACTAACTCAGAAAAGCATTCAATTTTATCTTTTGAGATAAGTTCAGAGAGCTTGGCTTCACTCTCTACCCAAGAAAGAGCTTATGTCATCTAAGATGGCAGAGTCTAACAGGAAAAAAATTATGAGGAAGTTGATCACACTGGGGAATTGCAAGGTTTTAAATAAGGTAACGTTTGGTTGCATTTAACAAATAGAAAAGAAATCTGTAAAAAGCGTGGACAACATTATAGTAGAGTATAAGGAAAGATTTGGTACTGAAAAAAAAAGTCTCAGAATATAATAAGAAACTGTTGTGTTTGTGCTTGTCTGAAGTCACAGCTATTAGTAGCACTATTTATTGTATGAGAACACCACTTTCAGCTGTGATGTCAGTGCATTCTCAAAAACACATTCAGCCCAAGGAAGTCTTGAACCCACTCTAGTCAGGACAGTTTAGAGCTGAAGGGAGTGGATGTCTCACTGCTTTGGACATGTGGGAGAGCTGGTAGATTTGCTGCCCCTCTGTACTGGACCAGAAGAAAATATTTAGAACACAAACATGACACAGGCCCACAGTGCAGCTAGGCACAAAGATTTGCAAAAGCTTCCTACAACATATCTAGCAGAACACAGCCTGCCTACCAGAAGCAGACTGCCAAATAAGCAGTCAAATGTCACAAGCATTCTCAAGTTGTCATTCAATTAATGCTTTCAATGACACAACTATTAAAAAAACTCTCCATGGTAATATCAATATTAGTCATCAAAACTTTGTATCAGCACTTTTACAGCTCGAATCATGCAGCATGCATCAGTCCTCAGGTACTGTTGTGTCTACCTGATTTCTTTAGGATACCATCTGAAAGAAAGGCTAATCCTTATTTTGTAGAAAAAATAATGATAAAAGGAGTGAAATGTCAGGTAAGTTTCACTCAATGGACTAGAGACAAGATGATGAATGAATTTGCTTTAGAGTAAATAATCTGTAATCCAGTGAGTGACTACACTGCTTGTTGACTCCTGCAACCACACCACGTGGCAGAAAAAACACAATACTTTCTGTCAATGGCCAAAAGCAAGTATTACTGCTTTCACATACACTTCTTAACACAGAATTTAAATAGGAATATCTAGCCCATGCCAACATGATATACAACCTTGTTTTTCATGGATGCTTTGTACCAACAGTTAAACTATTAACCTATAGAGGGACAAATCAGAATTTGATGGATTTTTAAATATTGTTTGTACATAGAAACTCTGTCATGATTTTAAAACAAAGTAAATGAAAATATTGAAGGGCTTCCGTTAGACTCAGCAATTCACAGCACATAGTGCATTCTCCATTCCAGAACAATTTAACTGTTTTTACAGTTATTTTAATTATATTCACATTTCTATTGAGTTTAGGAAGAAACAGATGTGCCTTGGCTCCTACTGTAAAATGAAAAAAAAAAAAAAAACCACAAAAATCAGTTTATCTGTTTGTAGTATATATGAAAACAAGTAAAGTTAATGATGCCTAGAGGCTATTGCCTATTTTCTGCTTTACTACAAAAGGCCTTAGAAATCAGCAGGGTCCATAAATCAATTGACTATTGTGCAAATTTTATAATTACACTTGTAATTTCTTGCCCCTCTTTGGGGTTTAAGAATCTGCTTACCACTGCTAATACTTTGTATATGCTACAGACAAGATTGTGAGACAAAAACACACAGGCAGTAAAAAACAAATTCCCTTTGGCCTGTACCTCCTCATTGTCTAAAGTTAGTAATGCTATTTAGTCGATCCTTGCTTTTATGAAAAGTAAGTTTTGCTTCTCCACCACTTTCCAGGTTCTCATTTAAAAATCAATGAGACTTCAAAAGAAATGAATACATTTTCTTGAAGGTGTGCACAGTTCTTCCAGAGCATGGATCAAAGCTGGAGTAAATTTCTGTAAACACTTCTCATTATTTTTGGAGCATTCACCAACTCTTTCAAGCATACTGGGGATTTCAAATTGGGCAGTAGGATGTCAGTAGATACAATTTCTATGGTTTCACAGACAAATTTACCTTCTTTTTTTCAGGTAGATGATTATACAACAGCAGCCTGTCACCAGCCCCTGCTCCCCACTTTTTAATTGTAAATGCATACATTGAAAATCAAAGACACTCAAGTTTTGAGCTAATCAGACTGCACTACAAATAAGCATTTGAAGAGTATAAATTAAGGCCAGTACTTCCCTAATACATATTCCCACAGACTGATGCTTCACAGCTTTGTTCCCATTAATTGAGGCCACAGAAGAGAACGACATCAATGCAGAGGTAAGTTTAACAGCCAAAGGGATCAAACTCCAGTTAAAATTAATACTAATTGCACATTAATCTACCATTCTAGAACAGTGAAATATATGGCAGCACATCTCAGGTTACTGGATTCATAGGAGTTGTAGACAGGCCTTTCCCTTTTTCATTTATGAATAAGGCTAGACACGATATTCTTAATAAACATACTTGTAGATGCATCCTTTCTACACAATCCAAAAGAGTCAGAGAGAGAATGCAGACTCAGATAAAAAAAATTCAGATTAAACTCCTCTGCACAAAAAGAATTTAGTGGCTGCAGTAATTTCTTTAAATAAAGCAGTTGATTGTAACTTCAGAAAGCAATGCCAAGTGGCTAACAGGAAGATCAAAGCATTTTACTGTCTGCATTGAGAAGATTACAGTGTTCACTAAAAACAACACAGACAAAGACTGATGAAAGATGAATCCATTTTCTTTTGGAACTGAGCAGTTTGGACATTAAAGTACTTGGATAATTTTACATTAGAACTCTGTATCAGAACCAGCAGTTTCAGTTCTAACATTTATGGTCCTTCCTTTCCTTAGTTTAGAAAATATTTCAAAATAAATGGATGTAGTATTATTGCATAGTCAAAAATAAATGTGTAGCAGAACTAGTTAACTGCTTTTTGCAGTGTTAGAGCACTCTCTCAGGACATACAGGATGGAACTAAATCCTCTCCTTTTCCCATACAAAATAGGAAGCAGATGATCATCTGTTGGTCCAGATTTGCACCCTTTTGCCTAATAAATGGAGTAATTTCCTAGAACAGAATCAGGTTTGTCACATTTGTGAACAGAAATCCTTATCCAGAGCTTTGAAAACTGCCAGTTCATTGGACAATAACACCGCACTTGCTGGTACTTGCACACATTTATAATATAAGCACTGAAGCTGGAAAAAAAAAAGAAAAAAAAAAGCAGCTTTAAATAACAAGCTTTCCAGAAGATGGTCAGCTAAGCAGGCAAGGTGTGAGGTTCCTGCAGTTTCACACTAAAAGCACTGAAAGAAAGGTGAAAGATACCTGAATAACATGAAATTGCCCAAACGTTCCAATATGAAAAGCTTCTTCTTGCATCTTTGGCAGGTTCAAAATCCTTATATAAGCTCATTCATATGACTTAATAGAATTTTTAACCTCCTTTTTTCCAAAGCTCAACTGTAAATATTTCTGTGTTTCATTTTGATGCAGTGGAATGAAACCTCACAGAGAAAGTAACAATATTCTGGCTCCATAAAACATGGTTTGGAAACTGTGCTGAAGGAGATTCTGTAAATGCATGCAGACTGCCTATTCTAACCAACTGAAGACAGTACAATTCACACATAATTGCCTAGCTCATTACATCAAATCTTGTAAATATTTTATTACACTGCTTTACAGAAAATGCTCTTTGAATCTGCCACTGCTGCACATTCTACACCTACTCAGCCATTATACTGGAAAAAGGTGAGTGCCATCATCCACAGCAGAGTACACAGCATCAGAAGCAGTACAGCAAAGAAAAAGCAAGTAACTACACAGAATTTATACTGGCTCGTTTCTCTGCGTGGCAGCCTAAAATTTAAGTATGTCTCATTAAAGTTTCACTTGTCAGTAGTTGATTCCTTTGGCAGAACCCCTGCCCCACAAAAGGATGTGTAAAAATGGGCAACAGATATAGCATGGAGGCAGCTATACCAGAAGCCTGCTACATAAGCCATCATTTTAGGTGGAAAAATAATACTTGACTGGGATTTTGCTTAAAAATACCAGCACTTCCATTCCACATAGTAAATAGCACTCAGCTTCCTTGGCTCCTGAAGTCTTCTATGGAAATGAGGCACTGCCCAGAGATACTTAATCCTTTTGTGTTTGATTTTAGTCCACTCACTATAGCATGAGGCAGAATTTATACAAGATTATCCTTCCACACTTCATTCACAACCTTGCTTCATTAACTTGTCTTCTCCCCCTCTCTCTCCCAGACAGCTCTAAAGCTATTAAAAATTTGTTGCTAAGAATTACGAAGGTGTTCCCTTCCTATGCACATTGAATGATACAACCTGTTGGAAAACGACAACTGTCAGGTTTGTCAAGAACCACTGACTGTAATGCTGTGCTTTTGTTAACTAGCAGTGGAAGCTTGGGTGGGTTTAATTTGTAACCAATTAGAGCAGAGTAGGATAATGAGAATTAAAACCAAACCTTAAAAGCATCTTTACCCCATCCCTCTTCTTCCCAGGCTTGATTTCATTCCTGATCCTCTACCTCCTCCCCTAAGCAATGCAGGGGAATGCCACCTCTGAAGTCCACCCACTACCAAAACCTTGGCATGAAAACCCATTTCACAGCTGAAGAAGCCAATATTTCAGGCTTCATTTGCATTTACTAACAAATTGTTTGCACTGCTTACATGCAAAACACTGCTATCATTTTTATATAAGTGTTTCAAATATAGAACTGATCTTTAAAAATGAGTATTTGTGGAAAAATATTAAAGGCAATAAATAGCTGTGATATTCAAAATGAGGACAGAGCTATGAAACTAAATCAAGGATCCAGGCATCCATATTCCTTAAAAGAACAATTTTTCAGTTAAGAAGTAAAATGTAGCCCTGTAAAGAAAAGCTATACATTAAACCATTAAACCTTTTAGAAGAAAAACAAATCCCACCATCTCTATTAAGCATACAATCGTTACTGCTCACAGGATGAAGAATCATCTACAAGCAGAAATGTTACCTCCTCACTTACTATTACTGCAAAACTGATGGTTTTTGGTTTATGGAAATCAATGACAGTGGGTACTACAAGATCTAGCATATTTGCTAAGATAATTTATACTGAATAAAAATTCTTACTTGCTTTAGTTGGCCTTTATCCTCTGAAAATGACTGATATACTTCCATGAGCCAGTATCTTATCTGTTCTCTTGGGACAGATTTATTAATGGGAATAACCACTGGGGAAAAATTGTCAGTAGCAGAAATAACTGAACAGAACAGCTGGGATTGTTGGAGAGATTGCACAAGAACTTTCATTTCAGAAGTGGAAAGGTAGAACTCTCAGTACTAAAATCAAACCAAATCCCAGAGCACACATTTGTTGCCACTGCTTGATTATTCTTTGATTTGAGATGCATTTTCTTGCATTTTAATTTTGATGTTTTTGTAACTGAAGCATGACCATATTTTTAGCATCACTATTTGTGGCACAGAAACCCTGTTTATGGCAGACATTTAAATTTACTATCACTGTGGTTGATGTTTAACCTATTATGTGTGATCACTTAATGTCACCCAACTAGTGGTGAGCAAGACATAGAAAATTTTTCTACCTTTCTCATCATAGTTTTTTCTAAGTATGCACCTTGGTAACTAATGGAACAGCCAGACCACATGTTTATTAGCAAAACACAAGACTGTTATGTAAGAAAATGTTTTGAACTGGGAATATTAACTTTCATAAGTTCTATTACTGTCATAATCTTAACTGTGTATTTACAAAATGTGAAAATACATTGACCACCCACTTATTTCATCCAGCACTGTATTGGTCTTCCTTCTTTAGGAGCTGGAATAAAAAGCTCCTCCATCTTCTACAGTCCCTTTAACAGGCCATTTACATCCACATATATTACATATTCTCATAAGAGCTTTGGGGTACTTTTATGCCTATAAATAAATAGAGGAAGGATTATTTTAATGAGGAAATCATAGGCACACCTATGAAGCTCAGAAAGACATATGGCAAAAACAGCTGAACTCTAGATGAGGGTACAGAATGTGTACATAAGCTCCAGCAGCAAGGGCCAATTTCCAAACTATTTTGATGAAAAATTAATTTTAAACAAAGAACCTGATTTGTTCTATTTATTTGGCATTGACAGGTCTACAAAGATGATGCTTCTTTTCAGTGACATTTACCAGTGCATGCTTTTTTTTTTTATTTTAATTTAATCAATGCAAGAAAGTTGGACGACCTTTTTCACCCGTGTCTAAGCTGTCAGGTAAGCAGTTCAGAGGCTGAACTGAGCCACCACTGAAGCACAGGCTGAGTGCTGGAGAACACAGCTCATTTCATACAGGCAGCACCTTGGATTTCCATCTGTATCAGTACTTGTGGGAAATACAAAAGGTATAAAACTCTTTTGTGTGAAAGCAAATCTCAGGATGGAGAAATGCAAGAATGCTGAAGATGCAAAGACAGAAACAACAGGGCTATGAGCTGTGTAGAGACAGGCCTCAGGAAAATATGTTAAGTAAGATAATAGAAATATGCAAGCTTAATAATGAAGGTTTATCCATTGTTTTAAGCTATTACAAGCAAACATTATCCAAAGCAAGATGTATGTGTAGTTTCATTGATTGGCCTAAGCAAACGCTTGTCAGCTTTTAGTATTATGCTATTGCCTAGGAAGTTGTTAAAAGACTTTGAAACAAAGAGAATTTTGTCTGCTGTTGTGAAGCAGCTGAAGCTGTTCCATCTCCCTTGCTTGGCTCTGTAAAATGAGGCTGAGGATTGTGATGGAATAAAGGCTTTGAGACAGCTGCTCCAGCAGGCCTGTCCTGGTGTTTGTGTACATAGATGTATGTAAATATAAGAGAAAAGAAAAAATATATCCCAGGAAACCCAGCAAGTACTGACATGCAGCAGCTTGGCCAGAACACATCTCGGGGCCCCAGGTAAATCACAGCCCTTTTCAGGAAAGGCACAGGTGAGCACCAAGCGAGCTGTTCCTCCTGGTGCCCAAAGCCCTGCACAGCTCGCCCAGGGTGTGCTCCACAGCACAGACACTGCTTTACATCCTGATAAAAACCTCTCCATCGTGAACAAGAAGTAACACGAACAGGTACTGGCTAGCACTGAATCACCTCTCCTTATTGCAGTGTTTCTCTTTACTGCAATATCGTTTTAATTAGGAATTACAAGACGGGCCTGTGAGATGTGGTGAAGCACGGGGCACACACAATGGATTCTGAAGGCATCCATTTCTGTGTTTAATAATTATGGTGATATGCTGAACACTACCCAGGATATTAGACATTCATTAGGATGTTATCTTTGCTCTCTAGGAGGGATTTTATATTTTCATATTACTTAAATATATGCTGTGGAGTTAACCAATTTTAAATACCCATAAACACAGGGAAGATTGAGTTTTATCTGTGTTTGAGTTTCATAAGCTTATACTGTTTGAAAAACTCCAAACTCTAGATAAAACTTGTGCTTTTTATTGATGGTCTCCGTCCTTTCTTGATCCCCAAAAATCTCCCCAAACACAGCTAGTGTTCAAACCACCAGTTCAAATAGGAAGAGCAGAGAAGGATAAATCATTATACAACTGAATTTCTTATGTGAACTCTGAATCCTAGGAAAAGGAGACATAAACACCAATCAGTTTCTGACACTGTGGATAATAAAAGCAGATCTTACAAAGGCTTCTGCTGGTAGGAGAGGCTCTGTAATTTATTCCCAACAGTATTTTAATTTAGCCAACCTCAAACGAAACAAGAAGCACAGAAGGAATTGCAACTCTGAAATGTTTTTCTCCAAGTGTTTCCCAGGATTACTCTGCTTTAACTACCCTTGCTGAAGGTTGTACCTTACATCAAAACCAGCTCTTGGTTTGCTAGTTTGATCCTCTAAAGCCTTTCCAATTACTCATTTCCCCTGACTTCTCAACTATCACAGAGGAATAAAGAAGGCTGAATAGGGCAGAGAAATTCAGTTTGTCAAACCTACTTTCACAAAATGAGAACATGAGTACAGCACTGTATCAGACATATTGCGTTAGCTTCTCATTAGAAGCTTTAACATAAACAAAATACCTAAAAAAGAGTATTTTTAAACTATTGATCAATTTTTCTGCTTCATCCCTCAAAGCACACATATTTTTATGGCAGACTATTCAAAGCAGAGAAAATCTTGAATCACACAGAGTGACTCGTACACAAACATTTTTCCAGGTTTTAATTCTCAGTTAAGCAAAATAAATTTTAAATTCACACTCTGATGATGAAGCAAAATGAACATGACCAAATAACCTGCTGAGCCTCATATTTTTCTCTACAAGTATAGGCAATCTGTTCTGCTCGGGATTTAATACATACCTGAAAAATTTTCACATTTGAAGAAGCTGCCTTGAGAAGAAAAATAGAAGGGCACAAACTTCTTATAGGAAAATGTAAAAACCATTATATTTTCTCTCTAAACCTAAAAAAAATTGGAAATTTACTTTGTTTGAACAAAGGAAAGCTTTTCTTTAGCATTCAGTTCCACTAAAGAGATTTTATCCCTATACAGCATTTTGTGTAGAAATGGACATTCTTTAAATTCAGAAAAAGCTGCAGAGAATAAGCTGCAGCTCAAAAATAAAATCTCTATTTCCCAGGATTACTCCATTCCAAATACTTTACCTAAAGGGTGCACATTAGCTTAAAAGCTAGCCCTTAAGTTTGCAAGCTTGATCCATACATTTCCATTTACTTTTCCTCAGCTTCCCGATGTCCATGCACAAAGCTGTGTCCCTGATACACATGCAAGAGTTTTCTCTCATGGTGAATTATGTGAAGCTACATTAAAACATGTTACACAGTTGTACTGAAGCAGGAAGAGAATAGCTTTATCCACAGCCACAAAGGGTGGTAGAGATGCTGATCATGTGTGGTCACACTCCTTTACCTTCACTGGTCCTGCTTTAACTGTAGGAAAGCACAAACAGTGGCAGAAGCCACTGGAAGAGTCCCAGAGATAGAAAAGTCTGGTCCATGAAAGTTAAAGCAACTGCACAGCTTTCACCAACACCACACAGAGATTCAACCTCTGTACAGAAAATTTCTTCACTGTTTTAGATATTTTGAAAAGGAGTACTATGGTAATATTTTAGTATTTATGGAGAATTCAATACAATAAAGAGATTAAAATATTTTCCTAGCAGTTTACTAAGTTTTATAAATACCAACACCCACACGTTTCTATATTTTACAAACATCAATATTTATCCATCATTGTAAGGATAATTCAGCCCTAGTGATCTCATGAGCCGTGTTTAGCTGATATTACACGAGTTACAACAAGCCCTCCACACCACCAGCCAGCAGCACACCCCAGAGCCCAGATTTTCCTCGCCTGCTATCCAAAGCAAGCCTGGGGAGCTGTGCGATTCCCCCTCAGCCACATCTGACGTTTTACCAGCTCCTGTGTTCCTGGCACATGCAGGCAGAGCAAAGGCACAGGTGGGAAGGCAGAACAGAGCCATCAGCCCTCCCTACACCTGAAACCTCGGTGGCCAAGCTCTGCTCAGGCACCACAAACATAGAGCCACGCTCAGTTTTCTCCCCACTGCTACTGCCAGGGAATAGTTTGCTTCTGGAACAATCTACAGCTTTCAAATGGCACTGGGTTACCTAGCTTGCACCAAAATTTGCTTTTTCCTGCTGTCATCTCTCATGCACTGTAACCCCTCTCAGCTCAGGACCATATTCACATCCAATTACATAAAAGAATCAACATCTACTGCCATTACAACAATTTATTCAGACCTCATTTCAGCATAAAAGATCCATGAGGAAAGAAGACTGAAGGACAAATAAAGCATCATAAAACACAGTCTGTGGGTCACTGCCTGAGCACAGCTATAACAAGAGAATAAATCACAATACTACAACACAAAATAGCATTTACTTACAACAGGATCCATATGCTGCTCTTCTTTCCTACTCAATCTGCAGTGGAGCCAGCTGCTATAGCAGCTCCAACACCCTCACTAACCTCACAGGTACTTTCAAATAGCCAAATTCACCTCTCTGGGGGCAAAAGTACCCAGATCACATCACCTATCCTGAGCCTTCCCTGGGGTCAGGATTCGGAGTCACCAGCACCCACAGTCATCCAACTTTTAACCTTTCCTGCAGAGAAGCCAGAAGTCCCCCCTTTTCCTTCAGAGCCAAGGCAGCAACTGCCCCCAGCTGCCTTGTGCTCCCTCGGGTGTTCCCAATGTCCCCACACCGCCCCAGGCTGCCCCCATGGCAAGGGAACAAAGTCAATTAAAGTCATTAACAGCTTCAGCTGGGCTGGTCACAGCTGTGTCACATCCTCCATACAAATATTCACAGATTTAAACACCCCCGAGCCCACCTGGATGGTAGGGCTAGTACTGAGGTTACAGGAGAAATCACTTTGAGAACAAAGGCAGGGATTTTCATCTGGAATAGTGACTTACCCTTCAAGGTTACACCCTACAGTTAGAGAGCAAATGGCAAGGAAGTAGAATATATCTGCATAGTAATGTTTTATTAATGATACTAGAGCTGAAATACATCAAAGCCTTCCTTCCTAGAGGCTTAGTGTGTTCTTACACATCCAAGGAGGCAGGAAAAGCTGTGTCAGTGAGGAGAAGGTACTCCATGCTCAGCCTTCTTGCACCAAAAAAAAAAAGTAAACCAGATGATATTATTATTATTTATTAAAACTTTCATCTCAGTAGACATCTTGGGGAAGAAATTATAGAGCAAAGCTTTGATAAGTCTCACTGATTGCTCACGTTTTCAGCCCATTCTGAATGTAGAAACAACTCCCTGAAGAAAAGGCCTGTTCACAGGAAAAGAATAGGAAAGCAGCAGCAGCAGCAAGATCCCACGTGCTTCCTGTAGGGATTAATCACCTGTGAGGATGCTGGGAGTCAGCTCTGGGGGGACTTTGGGGTAGGTTATCCTTACCCAACAACATCCTCACTGTGCTGGGAGAGCAAAGCAGTTCCACTTACCATGGACTGCACTCCTAATGAGAGATGCACAGCTTCATAGGACTCCCTCAGAGCCAATAAATGCCAATAAATTAACAAATTGTATAAATGAAGAATTAAGAGTAACACATTCAGTGGATTTTTTGGTGTATTTTTAGTAAACAATTTTACAAATACCAAAATGTCTTCATATAAACAAACAATTTGAATATAAGCTTTCATTTTAAATCATGAGTCCACCACATCCATGAAGTCAGAGACAAATTTCAAAAGTAATATATATATCTGTAGGCAGCACTTGATTTGTCTCTTTATAATTAATCAGTTAATGAATTTAATATATTCCTTGCCAATATATTTATGGCTAAAAATTTAAATTACATAGTTAAGATATTCTCTCGCTCATCAGAAACAAGTAGGATTAAAAGATTTTTACTGCAGACAAACTAACATGAAATTCAAAATATCATGTTGTTTTTCTAAATATTGGAGGGAGTGTTAAATTTATACGCACATACTTATTCAAAGAAAATAGATTTAACCTTCTCTCAAGACACAAGATATTCTGTAAAAAATTCCTGATGGTTATAACAGCCAATCTGATTGTTTTCCAAGTTTACAGAACACCAAAGCTGCAAATGCACAATAATGTTCTGCGAGATTTTCAAATGAAAGGGAAAACCACTCCTGAGCCTTTGTGTTACTGCTCTGACCTGCCTGGTCTCAGAACCCATTCTGTCTTCAAGCATGTTGAGAACTATTTTTTTTTTCCCCTCACTGCGTATCATATCCTTTACAGAATACTATATCTGGGGACTTTAATGCTCTTAGACCCTTCAATCTCTTCAAAAACAGGATGAGCTCCTTTTTAAAGTTCCATTAAGAGACATCCTTGGAACAGTCTGTGTGAGAATTTGCTTCCTTTCTGTTTCAAATCACCAGATCATAACATTCTTCATACGACAGAGGAAAGAAGAAAGCATAAAAAATAAAGATATGAGGACTGTAAGATACTGCCCTTATAAATAGTCTGCTAGTCTCTGTAAGCTTGCAAGTTTCTAATGTGCAATTCTGCCAATGAGTTTGCTGGGGTAAAGGATTTAAATTTTATTCTACTGCTCTTTACCTCAATGATAATTAAGACCCAACAATTAATGACTATTTGTGTGTGCTGCCCATCAAAAATGTTATATGGATCAAAGGCATGCAAATATGTCATACCCTAAAAGTGTTCAACAGAGGTGGGAGAAGGAAGTTAAGAAAACAATTATATTAACATATAATCAAACTGTTATCATCAATTGGGACTATATATGTACTCATGTTAAATTGAGTTCTACCAAAGTTCTAGAAAATTAAACTTCAGAAATGCACATAAAAATCTTGGCTGTAGCCAATTCCTCAATCAATTGAGCCATTAGGTCAATCTTCAAAAATTAATAAAAGTTCCAAATTAATTTTCATATTTCCAGATTTCTGTATTCATGCAAGTATTGGAATTAATTTTTATTCATCAGAAGTGTTCTAATATTTGGTCATTTAATAACAGTTTATTAATTCTGGCACAGCAGTTTTCAACTGGGCTGATTTCATTCAAAGTTATATGGCTGACTCATGTTTATCATGTACATAACAGTTAATGTTGCAAGTAGCATAACTAAACATTAATAACATGACTGGTTACAAAATCTGTGGGACAATTAGTCTTTATCTATTTTAAATCCATTAATCACTCCTACATTTAAACTAGATGTTACCATTTGTAAACTAAATAGCCCTTTGGTCTGTACTTCCCGTGTTAGTTCAGTAAATTAATGCTTTCAAGGCAATTAAAAATCTAAAATAACCTGGAAGCATGAAGTCCTGCTGAAAAACAAGGTATTAAATGGGTGGGATTTTTCTCCAAGGCTTCAAATTGTGAAATTGCTATTTTGCAAAAGTTCAGGCAGGATTTTTTTTTTCTTGTCATGTCTGATAGAATCAGCAAATGTAACCCTACCTTCAGCATTTGGTGTTTACATGAACCTCCTGATAAGAAGTAGGGGAATGTCAGGTGAGCACTGGAACAACTGATGTTACATTTCAGCATTATTAATACTATTATTTTCCACACTTTTCAGAACACATGACAGAAAACCCATTCACGTCAAAAGGTGAGAATATTAAACAAGTTATGTGTTTCCTTATAAAAATATGGACTATATAACAAAACGATAGATTTAAAGTATATTTGATTCATGTACTAACTATATGTACAATCTGGAAACACTGAGATGTAACAGACACAGAAATATAATCTGTAGAAACAGAAATATGTAATTTGGGAATAAAAGCTTATGCAGGTGAGTATTTTTGTAATGAAACAGCATTTTAAAAGATGCAGTGAAGTTTAGGACGTGTTAAGCAAACAAACTCAGCAGTTGAAACAAGCAAGGTGAAGTTTTCAAACGTTTTGTGCTTCGAGACACTGCTCTGTTCCCCAGCTGGAAAGAGAAATGAGAACTGCACTCTGGCAATATCCATGTGGAATTCACTGCAGACAGCTGTGTACATAAAGTTACACAGCTAATGAACACAGCACTCTAACAGCACACGAAGGGAGAGCATCTGCACACCCACAGCAATGTTTTAAATCACAATTTAAATCACAAATCAGTGTTTTAAATCTTCTCCTGTCCAAAGTCAACGGGTTCACATTCATCTGTGCCTGTAATGGACATGTACATCTGAACTTATTTTATTCAACTTTCTGAAACAGGAGAATATTTTAAAAAATACTTTAGGTTACCTTAATAGGACAAGTTGTAGAATGTTTTATCACACAGAAGACTTGCCAAGAAAACGTAAGCAGAGAAATACTCTGCTTAAAAAAATGGAACTGCTTTGCTTTAAATATAACATTTGATAACAAGAGCTGCAATTACTAATCAAGGACATCAAAGACAAAACACATACACTCCAAAAGAGTTTAAATGTAAATTACTCCTTCAAAAAGACACAGCTTCATGCAATGTAATTAGATTCCTACCAATTATAGCATTAGAAGATTAATAGTAAAATACAAAACATAAGTAGGAATGGGAACACATACAACACAACAGGAACCTTTTTTTTTTATTTCCCAAGAAATACCATTTTTTAATTTATGTTAATCATTAAGCAGGCAGACAGAAAAAAAGAAAGAAAAGCTGGGGCTGTAAGACTGAGATTTTCTTCTTCATCACTTCTTTTTGTTTCTGTCATGCTATCTTCCTGATATCAAAACCTGTTTCTCAAGGTTACCTTCCAGCCCTTGCTCTTTCTCAGCCCCATCTTCCTCTTCTCTAACACTAACTTGATTTAATTTAATTTAATTTGTTTGGCCTTACAGGTTACATGCTCTTGCAGCAGGTTTTACAGTTTTAAACAAATCATAGAGGGAATCTGGGCAGAACTTTCCTGACTGAGCTAAAATGAATGCAAATAAATGAAGTCCAAGCCATAGGAGTCTCTATTACAGCATTTTTCCATTCACAGGAGAAATGTAAGACAATGTTAATTAATGACTTTTCTTCTTCATATATCACACTACACTTCAATTAAAGATAGATTTTGGAGTTTGTGGCTTGACAGTACAGTAAATCTGGCTGTAAATTTGACAGTGCTGGATCAAAATCAATACAGTCATACAGGATAAAAACGCTGATCCAGCACAGGCTCTGCCTGCTCACTCAAAATCATTCTGAGCATTCATGGAGTAATTTCATACCAGCCACTTTTCTGCTGAATAAGATGTCTCAGTAACACTGTTTTACAAGGAGACAGCACAGAATCAATCTTTAGACTAACCAAGGTGACAAGAACTCCAGATCCCAGATCCCTTGTTCTGTAATCTGCCAGATTATTTAATTTCCCACCTGATCACACTGAGATCAGATCAACCTTGCAGAGTAGTGCATGATTACATTACATGGAGCAGCCCGTGCCCAGCTTAGACACAAACACAGATCCTTCTGGGGTAAGAAAGCAGCATCCAGCTCTTCAGGGGCCAGGAGTGCAAATAAACTGGTTGTGGGTTAGGAGTGCAGCTGGTTCCAAGAGCTGGATGAACTCCTAACAGTCTCAGTACTGACAGCTCCCTCTTTCAGGTAAATACCTGTTCCCATAAGTTCTGCACTCTCTGCCCTGGAGGAGCTGAGCCATCAAATCCAAATCTCGGCATGCCTTAATTCCCCCCTCTGGAAGTGGGCTGGAGGCTTGTGTGCTTCCAAGGTACAGGAGGACAGACCAGCCCAGTGCCTCTTGTTCTTTGAACAAGTTCAAGAAATACTGAGCTAAAAGCTGTATCTGTAACGACCCCAAGAGGACACCACATTTACACTGCCCCACGGAAAAACAGGACACAAGAAAGGCCAAATCTGCACAAAAATAAACAAGAAATCTAAAAAGTTTATTTGAGAGAGAATCTGAATAAAATTTTTAGTGTTGGAATATGAAACTTCATTTTGAGAATGACAGAGCTATGGAAACTGAACACTGTAAAAAGTATGAATTTTGCTTTTAAATTGCTTTCTAATGTCTCAGCGTATAAACACTAAGAATCTACAGCTTGGCAACATAATTCAGTTTTATCTAATATGGTTTTCCCATCATGTGTCTCCAAATAAATATCTCAAATAATGTGTAAACAGTTTTACCTAGAATAAAAGTCTGTAACATTAGAATAAAAGTCTGTATACTGTTAAACATGGAAGTGGCATTTAGTAAATGCAACCAGAAAACAGAACGTGACTCAGTAAGAATTAATATCCTGAACTGATGCACAATGAAAATACATTTTCCATCAAAGCTGTTTAGTGCAGCCTGTTTTCTCCAGCACACCAAGGCAGGAGAGGTGGCTGGGATCCTGTGGGGAAAGAGCCCACAAAGCCATTTATGGATTTTTGCCTATCCATACTCCAGCATAAGGAATTAAAAATACTGATATATCGTTTTGACTCCTGATTTTTTTAAACTTTTTATAAAGATGATCAGATGCCTTCAGAATTTGCACCTTCTGCTTCCCTGACTTCCACCTTCTCCCCTGAGCAGGCAGGAGACAGAGGATGGCCTCTGGAGCAAGGCAGACCTGGGGAAGGGCTGGGAGGGATTTCCAGCTGGTGAAATACCACAGCCTCTGCTATTGCTGCTTGGCCAGAGGGAATTCCCAGTGCTCAGTTACAGGGAGCTCTAGTCCCTTGTTCCATCTCAGCTATGTAAAAAATCCCTTTGGGGGTCTGTTTTGCATTTAGTGTCAAAAAAGAGTTTTGTTTTAGGACTGAGAGCAGACCCTTCAGCTGTTCATAAACAAATATAAGTAAAAGTGAAAAACTGAAGATTATCATACCCTTGTGGGGCTGGTGTTAAGATCCAGGTTTTGTAGAAGATTCACACGTGGATTCCAGAAATTCCTAGTTTAGGTCTCTTTAATCCCCATTGTTTATAACCTGTGTCTTACAGATTAAACTAAATGCATGTCAAGGACAAAAACAAACAAAAATTATAGCTCTCACACCATTCTATTTCTTTCCTCACTATATCTGGATAAAAAATGCTCCATGTAATAAATATTACAAAAGAAGCAATACATTTCAAGAAAGCAAATTGATACATTTTTGAAGATCAGGTATAAGATGGGCCATATTTGAGTTAAATCTTCAAAGAAGCAAAGAAATTATTATTAACAAGCCAGTAATAAGCCTGACATGCAAAGAAAAAGTGCTGAATTATTTAATATGTTGAAAATTTCATATAAGACATCAATTAATTCCTTGCTTTCTAAACATAAAATTTAAGATTATAACTCAAAGCTCAAAGTGATTTTAAGCAGTACCTTTCCTGAATTCTTCTCTCTTTCCCATAAAAAAAAGTGTGTGCTTTTTTCTAACCAAAAGGAAGCACTAATCATATTTTCAAAAAGGCCTTACTGGGAAAAACAAGGTGGGAAATGTTTTAGTTAGTTATACTATTACAGGGTCAGGTTCTGAGTCTAGGATCTGGATGTCAACAAGCCCAATTCTTCCTCATCAGCACTCTGGATTTCTACAGCCAGAGTACAAATACTCTTATCAAAATCTAGACCAAAACAAATAGGTAAGAAAATTAAGAATAATGTATTCGAATTTCACACATATACAGCATTTTAAAATTAATGTTAAACATCTTTTTGAGAGTCTGATAGCTAATTCTGGAAAATACAGTAGTGTGAAGTGACCCACCGCACTAAAGCATTTGGTAATTTCATTCCTCTTCAAGAAAGCATACAAACATGTGTTTAACTTTAATCACAGACCATTTTACTGCTTTCATCGGGATGTAATCATTAACCACGAACACGTGCCTCAAAGGCTCACTGGGAAGGGATGGGATTTGTCACACTGCCGCGGTTTGTTTTGTGCTGCTGTGGGCTCCTGGCAGGCTGAGCTGTGCTGGGGTGCCTTCCTGCCCACTCCTCCACAACTTGTGGGGTGCGGTGTGTCACACCAGGCTCTCCTGGCCAAAACGCCTGTACAAAACAACAGCCACTTCCAAGAAACTTTAACACTGGTATGCATTCTTTTCTCAGTGAAACCACTGATAAAGTTAATAGTTATTGCCAAGTCCACTTGTTAGGTGCTAAGGTTAAAGTCTAGCTATTAACAAGCCCAAATTAGTGGTGGTGAAGGCTGCAGAACCACACTTTTGGTACATACAAAGACTATCTTCTGTAAAATATCGAGCTTATTTTTACAGAGCCTCAAGCTATGGTACTGGAGAAGAAGAATTCTGTGTGTCAACTCTCCCTCTCTTAAGATACCATATTTATGGCCCTTATGATTGCAATGTCCAACTGCCTTCCTAGAAATTGGGAGATAAAAGTAAACCAGACAGAGCTCACAGCAGCAAGCTGAAATCCATTTCCAGGGAATTAAATTCAGTTCAGAACACGTCTCAAATATCTAGCCCTTCTTCTTGGAATAAAAACTGTGCTACAAAAGGCCCAAACAAATTCCTTCCAAATCGCCCTCAATTTCAAATGTAGTCACGTCAAATTGTTTAATCCAGTAAAAAGCTGGTAGCCAGCACCGAGACAGACAAACAAGCATATGAGCACTTAAAGAAAATAGGATCTGTGAAACTAATAGAGATCAACACTGTGACCCAGCTGTTTGGTTTGCAGCCCCTCGCAGAGCAGTGCATTTAGCATATAAGCCACTTGTCACAGCTGTTCTTGCACTGAACTGAACCACTGCTCCTAACTGGATTGCTGTACTGGATTGCCACGCTATGCTGACTGTCAGGACCAGGAGTGTTTTCACATCTGGGCAAGGGAACTGCCTTTGATAAATGCTTGTTATGAAAATGAGCATCCCCTGTCCCAAGGAACAACACCTCCTGAATATGTCCATCACCTGGAAAAGACTTCACCTACTGCCTGCCATTCTTCTGCCACAGCTCCTAAAAAATCCTCTACCCACCTCGTAATATTTCTGCAATTAAAGCACCTGTCAGTTTTCAGTCTCAAAGCACAAAACAAGAATGTAAGTAGCGCCTTAAAAAATAATGCATCTCAAGTAGCTGATTTACTTACACTAAGCTGAAAATAATTTTTGGCGCCTATATGACTGGCTTTTTTCCTAGTTAACATCATTCCCAAAATCAACTATGTTTTTCACAGAGCAAACTAACTTGAAATGGGATATTCAAGTTAAAACAAGGTAGCAATCCAGAATTAGATTTGTCATGTGACTGTTTCTCAGCATTTAAGAAATACACAAAACCAAATTGCCAGTTTTAGTCAGCTGAATTCCAGTCATATTTACAGAGAAAAAGCTCAGACATCTGCATGGTTACACAGGTATGTTTTTCCAGATAAACCCTGTGATACGATATTTTAGTAACATTAAAATCAGTAAGAGATATTAGTTATACATTTTTAGATTCTTTGGCCCATACAGTGTGAGGATGCAAGCATTCAAGCATTCAGTGAAAATCGGGATAATACGAACCAATAAAGTGGGGGGGAACAAAGCAAAACACAGACCTCCTCCCACCCCCAAATTCTGAGGCAGTGATATAGTAACTCTTGAAGTCCTAAATCTGAGAAAAAAAGGATTCCTGCATATTGTCCATATTTAAACTTGTTTTAAAAATAACTGAATGGGTTCACACATGTCACAAGATTACATTTTCTTGCTTTCCAGTTCCAGCAGTTGCCCTGGTGCCCCAGCCCCTTTGGCAATTCCAGCAGGGAGACTCAGCAGTGGACAAACACACACACAACTGCAGCATCCTTCTGCATCTTTCACATCTCAGACTTTTAAAGGAACATTAGTATGATGGTAAGGGAAAACCTGAATTGCCTTCAGCTTTATTGTATTTAGCACAGCAGTTGTTTGTAAATAGGATCTCAGGAGAGAGAAAGATGTGGTAGGTTCTAAAAATGAAGGAAGGATTTAATTGAGGAAAGGGGGAATATTATCTCTTTGAATGGTTGTAGGTCACAAAAAGGAGGGAGTACAATTTAAATGCAGACTCCTGCCGGGGGGGGAACTGCTACGAAATGAAGTTTTATGTGTGTGGTGAACAATACAAAATAATAACGAGGTTGATTCTGTCAGAAACACTCAAAATTTAAAAAAAATATAGATTAAAAACAACCATGACCCTAACTATTTCTTTTAAATTAGTCTGAGACAGGATAGCTGTGGCACTGCTTCCCAACAGTACTATTCAAGATAGGCAAAAAAGTGCACTCTTCAAAATTCCTTCTTCCGGATTTTTTTTGTAGAAATAATTCTTGCTTCATAGACATGTACAGATGCCTTAACCTCCCTAAAAATCCTCAAATTACTTTATATTGAAATAGTGTGATTATTTTCAATAAATGTAGGTATTTAAACAAATTAGTAAAGAAATTAATTCCTTTCTGAAATTATCTGAAATGGCCGAGATCGACTGACAAGGAGGTGAATTACTCATTGTAAATTTTAAGATCTAGAATTAATCTAATGCAATTTGTCATTATCAAATGTGTTAATAAACCTGTCAGGAACAGAAGATATATTTTTTTCTACTGAGTTCATGAAACAAAAACATTTGTTAACATTTGGGACAAAAATAAGAAGAGCAGATATATTCACTGGCATAAAGTAACAGCTCTGTGACTCCAGGCTCACTTAGGAGATTTGAAAGCCTTAAACTGAAGCACGGATTGATCATCATGAAAATTAAACACAGTTTACCTTGACTAGCATCACAATTCCTATGAAATACTTTTACTCTTTTCCATTTTTCTAAATCAATTTGCTGTATTTGCTGCCATACAGCCAATATTTAATTTGAAAATATACAGGTTTTTCCAGATCTGTCCAAACTTATTTCTAAAAGCTACTAAAAATCTAGGAAAGAGATTGTAAAGGCTGGCTTCTAAGACTAGAAATCCAGAAAAGAGCCCAGCTCTATCTTTTAAGTGGAAAGGTGAGTCCTGGTTGTCCCTGTCAAAGGTTGGACACAATGATCTTGGAGGACTTTTCCAACCTTAACAGTTTTGTGATTCTGGGATAAGCATTAATTCAGTTCTGAATCAGCTCTTAGGTGACAAAGGGAATGTACAGTATTGTTTTGAACTAGTTGTGTTTCACATATTTTTAAAAAATTAATGCTTCAGGGGAATAAAAAAAATAACTTTAATAAAAAGCTGCAAATGAACAGGAAGAAAAAAAAGTCTTTGATGGGGGTAGGGAACTAAGTGGAAACTACTGGAAGTTTGGACAGAGAGAAGGGAAACATCCAACACAAAAACAAGCCCTTTGATAAAGGGTGCATGTTGGAAAAAGGCAATTACTTATACTTTTTTCATTAACATCTAATCCTCACCTTTACAGAGCAGCCCACAACCCCATCCCCAGGAGCACCATCCCCAGTGCACAGTGCTGGCTGATTTCTGCTGTATTACAGCTTGAGGTTTAGTAGGCTGATTGCTTCATGTCATCTCCTGCATTTTTTAACGAAGTACACAGATCCTCACGGAATACTGATAGCATTTGCTGAGCACATCTGTTTTTACGAGACAGAGCAGCTATCTGTTTGTCAGTCACACTGCATCTGCCTCGTTCCACCATTCACAATATTGCTGTTTCCAACTTTGCCCATGTTTTCTTGCTCCTGCTGTTTAAAAATGCAAGTGATGAAACAGCACTGCCACATTTCAGGCATCTCTTCAAACACAACGGGACAACAAAGTGTGTGTCTGTTCATGATGACAATCCCAAATGGACTCAGCTCCACGTTCAGGTAAGATGCTTTTGTAGTACAGCTACAGAATAACTCTATTGCCACGATCCTTTGCTTCAGACAAACAAACAAACACTTTTGGCATGTAAAGCCTTGCTCCAGTTTTTGGCCTTTCTTATCAAGTAATCCAGAAAGATAGGACATGAAGTCTGGCTGACTTCGATGATCAGTGAAATTCAAACTTCTAGATAGAATGTATTATGCTCTTTTAGTTTAACTCCAACCCTTAATTCTGTTTAGCTGATAAATAGGGCAATTCAAAGGTCCACTGCAGGCTCTGTTATGAGTTTTGTTCATTCTTCAGTGATATCCCAAACCACTGAATGTTGAGGGAGGGAGAGACATTGCCACTGAAAGGGGTGCTACAAACTTTATTTTCCTCTCAAATACAATACTTGTAAATAAAAATGAGAACACACAATGACCATCATCTCCTTTCCAACCTCTGCCCTCATTTTCTAACATATATTTTTCACAACAAATTAAGCACCAAGATGCTGAAATCTGCATCCCTCTCATTTCATAAGCAAACTCTTTCAAAAAATGTGGTTTGTTTTCAAATTAGATACCACATTCTTACTAATTAACTGCTTCACTCAACTCATGCTTTTGTATGAGATACTCACAAAGAGTCTGCAAGATGAAGATTTTTGTACATGATAAGAATAAAACCAGGAGACTTTGATCTCCAGCTAGCAGTCACAAGCATCAGACCATGCCTGCATGGAGAGCAATTACTCTCAAGCAGGTGCTATCAAGTCCTTTTTATTCTCTAAATAAAAGCCTTCATGGTTAGAATCAGCAAACCACAACTGATAAACAGGACACAAATGATTTCCCCTGAAATACCTTAGGTTTCTAGTCAAAACAATTCCTGGATAATTTGACAGCCAACATATATAAAAAAGCAAAGCCTACAGAAAAAAAAAATGATGACTTTTTTCTGTTACTTTTGAATCCGTCATCTTTAAGTACAAAGTAAGGATTTAAAATGTTATGTAAGTTTATGCTGGCTGAAACAGTTTATACAAAATGCAGACATCTAAAAAAAATAACAAGCCTGTCAAAATCTTAAAAGCGGATAGAGATACAAGATTGATTACCCACACAGAAGAAATCTTGAATTTTTTATATTAATCTGGGGATAAATATAGAGAATTGTATTTATATTCTTATATCTTTTCTAACATCAAAAACATTCCCAGGCTTCTGAAGTATTTTTCTCTCTGAGGAAGGAAGGTGGGGTGACACTGTGGGCACGGCTCTGGCTGAACCCTGAACTCCACCTGGGAGCACCGGGCGCCACAGCAGCAGATGTGCAGACTGTCACAAAAGTAAACTCACAGAGAGCAAAAGTGGTGTCACAGGGATTGAAAAGCCATTTTGTCTCAAAATAGGAAATGATAAGGAGTCTTTATTGGATGGAGAAACACACGACTCTGGTTTCTGTGCAATCCTTCCCTTTTCTTAGTGTTTCAAGTGTTTCCCACTTGGGAAAACAGGTTAGAAGGCTAAGTCCATCAGAATGCACAGGAATTCCTGTGAGGAAGAGCCTGATATCTCATTTTTTACACAAAGTAATGGAAATATGTGAAACAATTGATGAGATTCTACTTTTAATTCAGTCTGTAAAAGGTAATAGATAGCCTGAATAACGAAATCATTTTTAGAAACTAAAAAGCAGTTAAGGTAAGACTGTGAAACTGGCAAAAGAGCTATTTCCTCCAGAACTGAGAGATCACTATAAACAATTTTCTTTGGTTAAATAATTACAAGAAAACAAAACCACAACAACAAAACAAGAGAACATATGTTTAACTTTCAGGTGCAGAAAAAAGGCAGATTAATTTGGCATGACAGAAACATAAATCTCAGGAAAAGCACAATTTACTTGATAATTCTATTATTCCAGTTGACAGAGCTTTTGAACATGAAAATAGTTTTTAACAGGTTTGCAAATCCCAGAGAAATTATTCAAATAAAGGGAAAGAAGGCTATGTAAGTCTCTCACATCACCTCTTTTTGAGAAGTTTGTGCTCTTTTTCTTTTAATATGGTAAATTATACTTGGTGCAATGACCTGTTTCAGAATTAGTTTGCTACAGCATAAATTGAATCTTCTGTGCTACCTTGTGCAGTACATGACACTGCAAGTACAGTCAAAATTCAAGTCTCTGAATGAATTTTTCACTTAAAAATGTCTTTCAGCCCAGATGATTGGGAACACAAATATGTGCTCTGTGTCACTTTGCTGTACTAAGCATTCACCTTTAATGCTGGTGTCAGCACTATCGCAGTTTTACTGCTTGCTTATTTCTTTTGTATGCAAATATTCAGAATAATGAACCAGAAGCTATCACGTTGCTTTAAAAAGTCTCCAGCAGATATTAATTGTGTTTATCCTGACTTGGCATGTTTTGTCAGGACTTGGAAGGTGGCAGGTACTGCCTTAACAACTCAGACTAAAAACTCAGAGTGCATTAAGACAGATGCAACTTCTCAAGCACTGTCCCGTTAGACACTGCAGAGGGTAGCAGACAAACCTATGTGTAACATGCATAGTTCACCTTGAGTGAACAGATACTTTTCTTGAAGCCACCAGTCACCAGTCTGATTCTGTAGCTTGATTATAAATGTCTGTGCCTGTCATCAAATCTGGCCTGGCAATATGAGCTTTGGCTGGCACACAGAAATATCCCCCCTCCCAAGTCCCACTACTGTCTTCACGAATTTTTGAAATTGGTGGTCCACTTCTAGAATTTAGAGTCTAGAAGTAATTTTTGGCTCATCTCTTCAAGGCCTAGCTCCACACAGGACAGGTGAGGCACTGAAGTTCTGTGGAACCGAGCTGGAACTACCCCAGATGGGTTTGTCAGACTAGAGATCCTGCGTGTTCTACTGATAAATCACGGTTTCCTTCAACACCTACTTGTTAAAATACTGCCCCTGCTCAAGGAACCTTTGCTGTGTTAGCACAGCCCTTTCCTTTCCCCCAGGTCACGATGACAACCCTTGCAATGCCAGCGCTCCTCCCGAGTGCTCCTGGCTGGGCTCATTCCCAAAGTGTTACCGGCGGATTTGGAAAGCATGCACGGGGAATTGCTAAGCCACCACTGAAACACAAAAATCTCTCAGGTGAAACAAAGCAATTACTTAGGAGTGCCCAACTCACTCAATTTATCAAAGCTAATTATTTGAAGTATTAACTGATGTTTCATTTCAAGGTAATTCATAGATCTTTCAGAGGTGTAATTAAAACTGGAGCTCTGAGCTGGGTGAGAAAATCGAGGCCATGCCCTGCCCTTGTCCCTGTGCTTTCTAGGCCCACTGAAATGCAGTAACACACTGAATCTATGGAATGTATTTTCTGAAGGCTGGATCAATAGCCTCTTAGTTTGCTTATCCCAAAGAAAATTAGACACTGTTAGAAAAACAAACGAGAATTTTCAGCTTATTTACTTAAAACAATAAGGGAGGTCATTCCTAGGAAGGTTTCTATAGGAACCACCACTGCCAGAAGGAGAAAGGTGTTGGTTGGGCTCCCTCCCTAATGAACTGGAATTAGCCACACTCCTGCTCCCAGCAGGAGACTGCTCAGCCCTGTGGGCTCCCTCACTGCTGCTCTGCTGGCAGCCTGCCTGGAACTGCACCTCAAGGAAGGACTGCTACCTCCTGAGCACGTACAAATACGAATTCACTAGATTAGGGCGTTTTCTTTGTTGTGGAGAAGGTTTATCCTGACAGTAAAGAATGATCAACAGCCAAGTGCTAGATTGAGAATCCACAGCTGATCTGAGCAGAGAGCAAGAGATTAGAGTGGTGCTCAGTACTTCCCAGCTGGACTGGGGTGTTATACACATTAGCTCTTGCTGTTCAATACTGCTAACGCCCATGCAGCATTATATTATTTCTGATTTGTTGTATCTAAGCTTGAGCACAGTCTCTGATAATAAAAGGACAAGTCACTAATCTCTGCATCACACAGTTGCTATCATCTGACAATTTTATATTCATACTTTATTGATTCCTGTGAAAGAAATATTCTCTGCTGATTTTTAAATTACATACATATAAGAAATGGCTCAGCCTTATCTCTGCCTTTGGCTGGATACAGCAAAAGTATAAAGATTTTTTTAAGAATGATAGTACAAAGCAGCGTGCTGACAATCTGATTTAGCTGTGCTTAAAACCAGAGAGTAAATCCAGTTGATGACAAAATTTAAATAATAAGTTCATCTTATCTACTAGCACAAAGAGGGGGAGAAACCACACTACTGGAAGGACCCAATTTTGGAGAATGATGCAGCATCTCACTAAAGATTTTATTCTTTCTTAAAGACATGCTCTTACTTTGTTCTATCATCAACACTTCAAAAAAAAAGTCCATCTCCCATATTAAATGTGTGCCTGTGTGTCTCAAGAACAAAACAAAAGGCAGAAGAAATTACCTGTGAAGCACCAAGTTCCTCTGTTATACCAACATTGTGAGAAATCAGGAAGAATAGCACTGAAACCATTTGACCATAGTGACAGAGAAGAGAGTTCAGCCTCATGCAATACAGTATTTTTCTATAGAAAAATGTCTGGTCCTGCAAAATGTCCTATAAATGACCTGTATCTTTGTTAGTATCTCCATGTCTCCTGGAAGACAAATTTCAAACCACCCCTCACTACCAAAACAGTCAAGTTTCCCAACAAGCTTTCCAGTGAAATATCCAGAATTTAAAACCCCTGAGCACCCCAGCTGCTTTCCATCAGTGTGCTGGAGAATACTGCATGAATCTGCCCTAGCAGAGCTTTAAATAACAGCTAATAGTTCCTCATGCATCTTTCTCTTGAATCCCTTTTCATTTGTTCTTCTGACAGAAACGGGCACAACATCCTCTGGGCACACAAGCACTTCCAGGACTGTTAAAAGAGTCAGCCCTGTCAACCTTCCTCTGCAATTACACTATAAATCTCTTCTTGTATCATTTTACAGAGATCAGGCCCTCCTCCTACTATAGGTCATACATTAATATCCGGATCCTGTTCTAATTACTGTGATGGTAACCCAATGTATAATTCATACAGTGAAGAAACAAGAGTCTGGCCAAGGCAGTGGTACTTGTTCCCTTGCTGATTCAGAATTACCTCCAGAGTGGTTCTTTCATTTGTGCTCATCAGGAGTCAGGGAAGTTCAGGGCCAAATCAATAAGAAAACATGTCCTGCCTCTCCAGCCTAGGCAGAAATAGCCACATCGATACAGAAAATCAATTCATTTTTCTGTAGTTGCACAGGATTAGTATCAAGGAAGACAAGACACATTTGACTTTTAAAATAAGTTTAGAAAAAGCCCAAAGAACCACCTATAAATCTATCATTGATAAAAAAAAAAAAATCGCATGTCTCCACTCAGAGCTAAGTTTTTCTAAGTACTAGACATTACTCATTCTTAGAGACACTTGAAAATCTCAGACCTCTTCACTTTTGTTAATTTTATCTATTTTTATTCCTAGGACCATACAAAATGCAAAACAATTTCCATACCCTCCCTGTTTACTGAAAGCAACAGCCATCAACACTTTTCTGCTTTACAGACATTCAGTGAACCCTAGCTGCCAGCCAGCCCGAAGTCAAGACAGCACTCACAGAACACAACCCAGCTCTTGTGACCTGATGCAGACACAGGACAGGTGTGGCAGCAGAGCCCCCCTCCCTGCAGAGGGCTGTGGCTGAGAGGTGTCCTGCAGCCAGCACACCCAGCCCTCCACATCATCATTCCCTTCTGCCAGCCAGCTGGAAGCCTGGGACTTCTGAGGAAGGAACTTCCAGGTGACTCAAGGGAGTCCCTCCTGTCACAAAGCCTGCTGCTTGTAGTGCTCTGTTTCCAGGGGATCTCTCTCCAGCATTGCTCAAGAAGGAGAGAGAAAGCTGGAAGTTTTCCAGTGGAAACAGGTGAACAGTGAAACTGCTCTTAATGTACCTGTCTTTAAAGAAGTGATGCTCTGTCTGAATTAAGCAGCCCTGCTCATCTGCCTAGGAAACACTAAGGAGAATTTTTGGCATGGCAAGGAAAAACACTAACAGGAGCAGAAAAACACTCTTCAGCTTTTAAATGTCCCCATTTCAGAAAGAAGTTAACTTCACTCGAGTCTATTCTAGCCACACAGTAGAATACTACATCTATGGGACTGAACAGTAAAGAACAATCAGCATGTGGCAACAAGGCTTAAGTGACTGAAGAGATGGCAGATGCCACACTCCAGGCTGGGCTGTGAATGGAACACACCAACACCAATGGCCTGGACTCGCTGAGCTCACACACAGCACAACCCCTCTGGGCATCACAGCGCAGAAACGAGGCTCAATCCAGCCAGGCTTCTTCCTAATTACTGAATAACTGACTGCCCTAGGATAGCACATTTCAATTAGCTGCAATGTCTTATTCTCTTGGGTTGGATTTTTTTCTTCCCCTCCACAGAAAAGTTCCAAGGTCCTTCACTTTTCTCCCCACCACATTCTCAACTCAGTTTGAAATTTTTCTTTTGAGGATTTCTCACACACACATCCCAAATCCTCCCCTCCATTTACTCCTTCCACAAGCAGATAATTAATTATTATGTACTTTATACTGTAACACAGTCAGAGTATCTATTTTGTGAACATTACTGGAAAAAGAGCCTATTTTTTAACTGGAGGATCTTAATTAGCACTGTTTTCTAGAAGGACTGTGTATCCAAGGATGTGAACAGCAGTTGCCACTGAAACCCTCTATTTCTGAAAATTCTGCTCGCTGATCTTTTAAAGTATCTAAATGATATACATACATATGCCATGGGATCATAAAATATAAAATACATTAGAAAGTATGCTGTAATTCCAACTTGAAATTATAGCAAGATATATGTAATTTGACCTAATGGGCTTTACTGCACCTTGGAGGTGTGACCTACTACACATTTTGAACTATCCAGTCCAAAAGCAAAAAGCAGCTTTCAATGCACTCTCATCTGATGTGTCGCCTTTTTTACAAATGTTGCGTACAACAACAAAAAAAAACAAACAAAAAGCCCACCAAAACATCAATATTGGTGTTAAGGATTTCTCATAGTGTTAGCAGAGTGTCACGAGTTTTGTCATCCTGCACTGCAATGGGAGATATTGTTATTTAGTCACATTGCAGCTCCCAGAATAACCTGGTCATATGCTTGCTAAGCAAGAAGAATAAGCAAAACAGACATTGTAACAAAGGATGTGTTATTTAATTTCACCAAATTCAGTGATAACATAAACTAGATTCAGGCAGTCAGAAGACTACAATAAATGAAGAAAAATATAAGTTGAGTCAGCAGGCTGTGGTAGACATTGACTGGACAGGACAATAATTAGTTTAATGCAGGCACTTAAAAGATTTATGGAATCAAGGAGAGAGGAGATTAAAAAAGAGATGGTCCTAACCTGAAGATGAGAAGCACCACAAGGACCCAAGAAACAACATAACACAACACAACCCTCAAGATCTGATAACCTCACTTAACTGTGGGTTAGTTTGTGGTTTGTAGTAGACATTTCAGTTAATGTAGGTATTTTGCAATTGGCAATCAAGACATACATTAAACGCATTTGTGTTTTGAAGCATCCCAGTCAACTGAAATAGTTCTTTGCCCTCTTTGGAGTTATTTCCTTGCCCACTTCCTTAAAACCAAGCAGTGAGTGGGTTGAAAGCATTTTGGCAGCTGTCTGGCCAGACTGGCAGTGCAGTGGCCCGTGGCTGATGTGCAGTGTGTCAATGCCCAGGCATGACGGAGTAATAACGAGTGCACAAACACGCTCTGGCTCTCAGCAAGCAGCACACCTCACAGTACAGACACTGCTGCTCTGAGCTCCAAACATCTTCGTGCAGGCTCACCCCTAGATTCAACTCTGGGCAAAGAACACTAAAGACATACTTCAAATAAGTCAGCTTAGCTGAAATAAACCCAAAGACCTATTTTTGAACATTTACAATAAAATCACACCAGAAATATCAGCAAAAGATATTCTATCACCATTCTCCACTTAGAGAAAAATAACAGAAATTACAGATGTCTAACACTCATAATTGGAAAGCAAGAATTGCACTTTTAGCAGTGGGAAATAAAACGTATCTATTCACTCCTGTTACATTTTTAAAGAAACTATATAATAGCCATCTCTTCAGCTTTCTTCTTACTTGCTCACAGCATCTTTCACTTTGAATAAGAGCTAAGATGAGCAACCCATAGGCAACTATTCCCAGCAATTGCAGAACAATTTTTAAAATTGTTGTAGGATGTTCATGAAGCACAGCATTCACAAAATACCTTTGCTACAGTTTTCCTCTAATCTATGAATGTAATCAACAGAATTCCAATTAATTCGTATTTAGTGCAGGGTTTTGTTTGTCGAAGAAACTACTCTCCCAAGCTCCTCATCTCATTACTCTCAGAAAGGGCTTGTAGCTTCAATATTTAATGTCAGGGAGAAAGAGATGGAGTTATAAAATAACCACCACTTCATCAGTTATTCCATGAGTATTTGAAATGAAGACATAGCAGTGTACATGGTAAATTATGAACAGAAGAACTGTATTGCATCCCCTGCATTAGAATGGTTTTTGCTGTAAAAACAAGTTTGTTTTCACCTCTGACAAGCACACCTCAAAACTGGCTGGGATCAAAGATAAAAGTGTGTATAGCAGTGGTATCTTGTCTTCCCAATCTCCTACAGGTCACAACGCAGAACAAATACTAAACTTTTCTAATATTTTCATTTTATAGGAATAAAATAATAGGCATCAAAAACCTTATCATATTGCTTAAAAAGGCAATAAATAACAAAAAAAACAATGGAAAAGTATGAGTTCCAGGTTAAATTTATAGAAATATAAAACCAACACATTGTAGCATTTCCTATTTTAACTATTTTACCTTTCTGACATGCTGATGTATTTTGAATGAATGCTGAAGGTTTTTTTTGGAAAGGTTACAGATGCTCCACATGAATAAAAGAGACAACTGTATCTACAAAGCCACTGATGCATGAATGGTCAAAAGATTTCTCAATGAACTGAAGCTACAACAACTCTTCCAAGGAAATCCCGTTGTTATTGTCAGCATGCCCCCAAAAAATTGGCACTAGGGGAGATCTAGGAAGGCCAAACTGCACCTACTGTTTATCTACAAGTCATTGAACCACAGAGAATCTTTCCAAATGCTCTGACACCGAGGAGTGAGGCTAGCTCAAAGGATGGTTTATGCATGGAACACAGGGCCTAATTATTTCTGTGTTAAGTCTACCAAAACTCAGGTCATCCAAGCCTTGTACATATATTACTACTCAAAGTCAACCAAATCTTTTCAGAAAATTTAAAATGTGATGAAACAATTGACTGTAGATTGATCAGCTAAGCAAAATGTCTTTGAGAATGACAAAATTTATTTAGATTGATAGCAGTAGGCTTGAAAGGTATATGGTCCAATTACTGCCTACTCAATTTATGCAGCTGTAACTCTTGCCCACATTTTAACTTGGCACATACAAAATCCAAAATTCAGTGTTTTCACTGGTAGCAAACATTTTACCAGATGGTTACTTAATCAAATGTATTTCCTTGGTAATACAGAAACTTTGAACTACTAGCATATTTTTAAAACATTGATGTATTTATAAATCTAAAAGCAGTTTCAACTCTTTTTATAAATTTATAAAGTCCTATACATGTATAATAGATACTCGAACAGAATTCCCAATTTCAAAGAGAGTATATCTAATACATTTTGGTTTAGAACTTCTCCCTCTGCGCTGGAGGACTTGCAAGTCTGAGAATATTAGAAAGAAGTGGTTTTCATTCTGTTGTCATTGGAACACAACTAAGAACATCACGATTGTCTACAGACCTAATTTCAATATGTACAGCTTGGGAGTACACGAAGATCTACACGATTTTTACACCAGAGAAGTTCATCAGAAGCAAGAAAGAAACCGCACGCAGTAACCTGCCAGCCGTGAGGCTTCTTCTTACTGCTGGCTCACACCACACTCAGCTTCCATCCTAAAAGTCTCAAATGTAGGACTGGAAATTAATTTTTAGCTGAATACGCCAGGTGGACCCTCTCTGACAGAGAGTCTGATCCAGTCAAAACTGAACTCATCCATCTCATTAGGGTTGTCTGACACAGCTCACGCTGGGACACTGAAAAGCTGAAAAACATAAGGCTCATCATAGAAATTACCAGGCTGCCAAGACAAAGGATTTGCCATGTCCAGACACGTCCATTCATTTGTAATAGCTTCTCAGAGCTTTTAAAGTGATTTTCTTCTCTACAGCTCAGAATCATCATATACTCAAAGGACAGCAATAGAGTGGATTATCAGTGAAGCTACTTTGATGCACATTATCCGTACATAATGTTTTGGGTTTTTTTTTTCTTCCAAATCTAGGATTCTCTGTGCAGTGTGATTAATTAAACTGAGCCAAGCTCTAGTCTCTAGTCTAGTTTAAAAAGGCATGACTTCATAGGGATAGATATGTATCAATGTATTTTCCCCACCAGGTTAAAATTTGTCCTTTTCTTTCTGTCATGTACTCCACCTTTAGTTACTGAGAAAAAGGCATAGGAAAAAAGGGGTTTAAAACCTTGAGAAGATGATTTCTATGCTGGACCAGTGAAGACTTATTACACAGCCAGGGATCACCTGGACTCTGTGTCAGTTTGAGAAGACATAGCTCAGAAAAAACAACCCAACAACAACAAACTAGAAGCATTAATGCTCCAACAGTGTCAGCAGGTTCCAAGTCACAGTTTGAAAGCATGAAACCCACATTAAACAGAATTTGTACACTTGCTTGCCACAACAGAGTCTTAAGTCAACCTCCAACACACTCTTATTGTGCTCTAGGAAGGAAATCTAATTTTCCATTTCAGTCTGCATATCAATACTATCTTCCTGTGGTAAGCCTGGGTCCCTTATTCCCATGCCATATGGCAAATCAAATTCACAACTGAAAGTCAAGCAATCACAATCGATGGACTGTAGGCAGACTTTAAAATAGGAAATTCCTGTTTTCCTATACAGGCCTCTGCATTCTCTCTGCTAAAATATTTATTAATTTGAGCTAATATTAATTATTAATTTAGCTCCAAATGTGTTCCTTTTCCAGATAACATTAGAACTTCAGTTTAAACCGTATTCTGTAAATGTTTTATTGATCAAATACTTGTTCTCTTTAGGAACATTCTCACTGATATGACAGAAATGCAAGTTCATAAAATCCTTTAGGTGCCAAAATTTGAAACAACTTCTTTTAACTACTTACTTTTCAGCATGATGTCTGAAATAACTACACAGAAACAATTCACAGGTACATTAAGCCAAGGAAATTGTTCTTCTCAACATCTGAATTAAAAGCCATACTATAAAATTCAAGACAGACTTTTTGATTGCCCTTTGTTTACCTTAAAATGATGTATAAAATGGATAGCATATACATTTAACTATTCTGCTTTGTGTCTTCATTCTCTCTTTTTTATGGAGGCACAGAAACAGGACAAATCTGCAGGAACAGGCAGCAAATGCTTTTTTCATCTTTACATTTCTCTGTCTACTCTCTCCTCATCCTCTGCATGCCAATAGACATTTGTACCCATAACGGAATGCACTGGGAAATGCCCAAATATTTTTTTGGTGAATGTCAATATTTACTGCTATCACCAAATGATACAGCTTTACTTACAAATTACTTACAAATATTGCTGATGGGAAGTAGAGAATAAATTTTTTTTCCTCTTTGCTTGTGCAGGCACAAACTTTCACTTCTTCTTTAGCAAACTTCCTTTTCTCAACTTTTCAGCTCTCTTCTATCTTATTTTCTCTCCCCTGTGAAGGCTTGGGGGGCACCTGGCATCCAGTCAAGGTCAATCAACCACATTCCCTCACTCCCAGCTATCACTATTACTGATATTTCTGTTCTTTTTGGCAAGGTAGAACTTCAGAAATGCCTGGTACAGATCAAAAATATTTTGCTAAGAGATCTACAAAAACATAACTGAAAACATTACCACTTATGACATGGGCATGTGCAATGAATACCTAGGTTTGATCATTCATTCAAAGTTAAAATGCTCTATTTCCCCATAAGTGTTACTTCCCTCTAAATATGCTTGAATTTCTTTCAATTTGCCAGTGTGGGATGATAGTCAGATATAACAGAACAGTTATCAAGCTCCTCACTGGAAGGATCCTATGCCTGCAAGGCACCATCTTCAGAGCAGGCACACCAAAACAGTTTTGCACTGGAAACTTGTGCTTGGAAGGTGCACACCCACATGACTGAGTCCGGGCCATGGTGGTAAATACAATTTTTCCACTGATATATTAATTTGTATTTTTGAATACGTGCCTCTCAATTTGTTGTGTTATGTTAATAGTGCAAATCTCACTTTTTTCCCGATGATAAATTACAGTCAAACACCTCTCAGTTTCAATTTTATTCTAATGATATGTCTGTGGCCATACAAAGCAATTATTCTAGTTTCCTCAGAGCTGTGTCCAGCCCTTTTTTTATCTTTGCAGCATACTGAATGATAAATGCTGTATTTACCAAATGCTAATATCGAAATTAGAGAGAATCTTCTAGAGTTGAAAGGGAATACGAATATTAAAGTCTGATGATTCTGTGCAGGAAGCTAAATCATTAGGCCTTAAGAGCTAATGGCCTTAGGAACACAAAACAGCTTATTTATGCATTAAAGATGCAATGTATTTACATTTTTCCAGTTCATGAGTTTTATGGTGATTTCCTTGCCTGCACTTTGTCTCCTTTATAGTCTGTACAAAATGGACATGTTTTCACATTTGGGTAAGTACGAAAAAGAAAACACACTAGCATGAAAAAAACACCACATATTTTGGTTGTATAGAAAATCTGAATTTGAAAAATTGTTTTTTTAATTTGACAAATTTGGTATTTTTATAAAAAACCCTACTTTTTTAAACTAAAGGGCTGAAGTGATATTATGCTGAGATGCCCTTTCTTCATATAAATGTTTCAAATTTTTTAAATGCAATGCAAAATGTGGCCCACTTTGTTGTCATTTCCTGTGAAGGTTTTTAAAATAACAAATTACAACTATTTTTTTCAGTATGCTTTCTAAAAGTTGGCTTTTCTCTTTTTCCTCTTCAAAGCACTGAGTGCTTTGATGGCAGAGGCAGGACAGAAGGCTTACAAATATCACACTATTTATTTCAATGGTAAGTTATTAATGCATTTACAGTAAGTATAAATGCAAATCTGACAGCAACATTTGCACAACCACAGAATTCAATATAGTGATGTTCAAAATGACATCTGTTACAAAGGACAGATGAGGAATTCACCTGAATTTTAGTCAGCTACATTGATTGGGTTTTTTTTTTTTTTAACTCAGAGTTGTGTTTCTGATGACAGGTAGTCATTTGAAAAAATGGCATTCTTACACACAGAAGAAATATCCATCACCTTCAAACAGTGTGGTACTCCAGAGAATTTCATAGGTTAATTTAAAGACTTGTAGGATATAAAGCTCTGGGTTTTTTCCTTGGGCTTAAAGCATTGTCACAATTTATCATGTGTTATCTCATTAATGCATTATCATTGGTAAAAAGTGCTTTAAGTATAAAAATACATTTTATCACAGAAAAAATGGAATGAAACTCAATGGAAGAGCTAATGCCTTCCCCAAATGCATTTAAACCAGCTACGACTGCACTGGCAATTTAGGGATGTTGCATTAGGAAAGATTAATCATGATGATCTGATCATATCACCAGGAATTTTGTATGGACTCCATCTTTATGTACATTGAACAGGATGGCCTGCAGGAGAAATTGACTGCAATAATGGTTCTATAACGATTTCCTTTTAGCCCACTATTCCAGCTGCTCAACTTCCTGAAATTTCAGCTTTCTAGATGCAATTTCAACAAACTGGGTGCAAAAACCAAACATCTACTGTTTGACTAGTAGTAGAGTTAAAAGAGAATAAATAACAAGAACAAAGTAGAAAAAAAAGCAATTCCCTCCCACGTTTGCTTTTAAGAAGAGAAAACACCTCTGTCTTTTAAGAAGTCTGGAGATTTTAATCTGAAAGGTGATAACTCTACACAGGAATTAAGTCTGGGAGGAAATGGCTGTCTAGTCAATGCTGTGGCTGCTGATCTGAAAACTCTCAGCAAATTTTCAACGTATTATTCACTGTGCTCCTGATACAATCGACTCTAATGATACTATTTTAGTTTCTGAAGCTGGGTACCTTCATAGGTAACTGGAGGTGATGAGATTCAGCAGTGAAGGGAGAGAAAATCATTGTTTTTAAAGGACATTGTGCTGTATCTCATGAGGGTAAATACAAGCTCCTGGCAGCTGGAGAAAGAAATAAAAATTGATCATGGCAAGGGAAAAATCTTCTCATCCAAGAGCTGTACAGCTGCAGTTGCTCCACTATACAACCAATAAAAAATCAAGTTATTCACCAAGACAAAAGGAGGAAACACTCTGTCAGTTAACTTCTACTAAAAATTCTAGAGTTTTATGCTTTTAGTAGAGAACTTTAAATTACTGAATACATCCTCAGTTCAGGTACTCTCCTGCCAAATAAGACAAAGTCACATAAGCAGAAAATGCACTCAATTCCCTTTGCACCGCCCTTGTGTCATGCTGTAGTTCCCGAAGGTGATTCTTATTTGTGTAAGCAAACTGTAATTGTTTTCTTTTCCCTTTCAACGGGAACAGAATTAGACCCAAAGCCACTCAATTATGTATGTTCCCCATGCTTCACTTTTCCACTACCATTTGTGATGACCTACCAGTGAGCAAGTGCCTCACTTGTGCCTGAAGCAATTTCAGATTATATGAATCCTGCACAGCAACAACTTAAGACTTGCAAGAGAAAGCTTGCTGCTTTCATTATTTTAACTTTTCCACAGAAGAGGAAATGTAGCAGTTAAATCCTGCAATGATTCTGCAGACAGCCAAAGAACATATCTCCCCACATAAAACGGATCTAGGCTTTGAGCAAATAAATAATTTTTTGTGCAAAACACAAGTATAGAATCCTTTTTTTCCCCTACAGGTCTCTGAAAAGCCCTATTACTTCCTTCACTGTTGGCAATGGAGAAGAAAGTCCGTTACTAGTGGTTTCCAAAATGCTGTTAACAAGACTGGAGTATTATTCATGCAAATAATTTTCATTTCTGAAAATATTTTTACTCCATTGAGAGCATTTTCCCATTTAGTTCCCCTGATGGCAAAAGTCACCAGTAAAAGATGGAACTAGTCAAGGAAGAAGCAATTACTTCTCTCTTGCTGATGAGACAACAAATTGGAGCCAGTCAGGTTTCCACTGAAGCATCAGACTGCTGGCATAAAGAACAGCACTGTTAACTACTGATTCTTGTCAATCACGAGACAACTCTTCCTGAAAAACTGTTTGTGGCTTCACTTTACTAAAACCATAGAAATGCTACGGGAGTGTTTAGAAAGGTACACGACGTTAGGCTTGGAATGATATGCAGATTTATTTTTATCTGAAATATGTAAGTGAACAGTCCATGATGAGAGAATCAAATTTCACAGCTAATAGGTTCACTGATTACGATGAATTGTCGGTATTTAGTTAAAACACCTCCACTCAGCCAAGAATGTCATGATTTCTGATGGAAGTTGGAACATCTCATTGCACATTGTCTCAGCTGTCATCACATCTTTGGCTCAGTAATTTTTTCTCTTAAATCAACTGCATTTGCACTGGAATTCTGTTGTGCATGCAAAAATCTTAGAAAATTTACAAACGTGTTTACCTGCAGAACTTGGTTCTGCAATTTTAGGAAACCATAAGGGACAGTTCCTTAAAAGACTTCCCTTTTTGCAAACATGTGTCTGGCAGGTAGGCTTCATTTATTAGGCAGCTCCTGCTGCCAAATTCTTCCAATAGGTTTCAAACAAATGCACGACTAACAGAAAACATTTGCAGCCACACAAATCCCACAGAAAATTACTCAGAATGGCAATTTTTTTAATTAAATATTAGTATCTATCTGAAACATCTATGCTTACATTGTTTATCTGATGGCAACACTGAACACTAAAACTGAAGATGGCATAAAAATCTTTGGTTTAACTACAAAAAGAATTCTCAGAGACAGCAAGTTAGTGTGACTGGTCTTTAAAAAACCAATTTACTGGTCTTTAAAAAAATTTAAATCCCCATTTTTAGCATGTTTTTGCCTAATAGCAGCAACTGAAAAATTTCAAATGCTATGTATTATTCGAATCATTGAGAAATGACAGATACTAGGCCAGGTTGTACAGTGTGAACCCTGACACTGCTTTCCAGAAAGCCCCATGCAGGCTTTTAGATTTCCCATCCAGCTGACATGGAGTGGAGAACAAAGGTGCTTTATTCTATGGTATGATTTAATACTGATGTGTGCACTAACATGAGAAAGGTGTATTCCAAATAATATGATGGAGAACAATAAAGTAGGAATTTCTGCTCTGTAACAGTGGTAAAATCAGTTTTCTGGCTTTCATTCCTGTTGTCAGAGGATACACCTGTTTGCAAATCAGTATTGTTAGTAAGATTTATCCCTAACCTGGTTTAAGGTCAAAACATGCTCACAGTGGCCAACAATACTGAAAAGTAGTCGTAATTCACTTCTAGACCAAAGCTCCTCTCCTGCTCTCTTTCCAACTGAAATAAACCAGCTGAAACGAACATAAACATCCATGGTAACAATTCCTTTTCTAAAGGAGATTAAATCTGCACCTGGAATTGAGGATTTCATACTGTAAAATAACAGGTGATCAATGCCTGAAGTCCACATCAGAGAAAGGTGCAGCCCTGAAAGCATACTGGGATTTGAAGAAGGATGTGCAGAATGAAAAAAGCACAAAACACTCCTCTATTTGCCACATAATCCTCATAAATCTAACCCTGCATTCACATGTTCTTGCTGATGGCTCTCCTACATCCACTGACAGATACTGTCTCCAGGGTGGAGTAGCCAGCTCACTTTAAGATACAAAATCTGTACATACTTATCATGACTATTAAACTGAATCAAAGTGCGTCAAGGTGGCTTAATAATACAAGTAAATTGATGGGTAATAAGAATTCAATTTTTTGTGTGTGAATTTTATATTAAAATATATACGGAAAAAGTAAAAAAAAAAAACAAATGAGGAGCCTACAAGAACTCATCATAGACTTTGAGAATTGCAGTTTTCTAATCTAAACTAGGTTATATTCCAATTAAATTAGAAGATCAGAGGTGAGAATTATTAGAATGTTTTTTCTAGACATTTACAGGCCAGCTGCAGACGGGGACTGTTTTTTATTCACGCTGTCACACTGGGGAAAAAAAAAACAAACACTTTTAACATTGCCGTCGTAACTCCTGAACATTTGTCTGTTTGGTTTATTAAGTTAGAAGTTACTGTCTGTGATATAACCAAACAAATAGCTACTGAAGTTGGAACAGCTCTTTCAATTAGCATTGTCACACAAACAAGAACATTTGCGCTGTGAATGAGTAAGTGGCTGGTGCAGCAAGAGGAGCGGCGGCTGTCTGGGGGAGACTGAAGAACGACTGCGACATTCGGATGCCGCGGCTCATGCCAGCTCCCCCCACTCACACACCCTCCTGCTCCAAGCCTGCACTGCGTGCGCGTTCACAGATCACACGGGCGCTGCCAGCCGGGAGCTGGGAAAGGGATCCTGGAGTGCTGCGAGCGGCTGGCACCGCTCCCTCTCCACGGCGGAGCGGTGTGAGCTGCAGCCCTGCAGCAGGGGAGCTGGAGGCTGCACACGCTTACAGAGCAGCAGAAGAGACCCGCAACACACGGCACTGCACACACAGACAGCAACACACCGCACTGCACACACAGACAGCAACATACGGCACTGCACACACAGACAGCAACATACGGCACTGCACACACAGCACAGACCCCAACACACCGCACTGCACACACACACACAGCAACACACCGCACTGCACACACACACAGCACAGACCCCAACACACCGCACTGCACACACACACACACAGCACACACAGCAACACACCGCACTGCACACACACACAGCACAGACCCCAACACACCGCACTGCACACACACACACAGCAACACACCGCACTGCACACACAGCACACACACACACAGCAACACACCGCACTGCACACACACACACACACACACAGACAGCAACACACCGCACTGCACACACACACACACACACACAGACAGCAACACACCGCACTGCACACACACACAGCACAGACCCCAACACACCGCACTGCACACTCCTCCTGCACTGCCCCGCCCCAGCAGCCCCGTCCCAGCACCGGGACATCCTCCGGGATCACTCCTGCCCCATGGAGACAAGGAGGAAGGGCACGGCACTATCCCAGTGCTGGGCAGCGCAGGAACATCAGCCTCTGAGGGTTCCCCAGTGCTGGCACCATCAGGAGTGCCCAGGTTGGGATGCCCATCCATGTGTGGCACCCAGAGAAAGCTGTGCTGTGGTGTTGGGCTGGTGCTACAGCCAGCTGTGAGGACTGCCACACTGCCAGATGTTTAATGTCAGTGAGAATGTTGGGTGTTTATTCTTGAGGGGTGTTTATTCTCTACAGTCTGCCCTTCTGTGAGTCCCAAAGTGTTACTGAAGCTTCCCAGTCTGACAAGTGTGACTCTCTGGCAGTCACACTCCCAGCTCCAGACTTTCCCTGCCACGACCCAAGCCACACACAGTGACCCAAGAGGTCCCCACTGGACCCCCTGCACTCCCCCCATGCACACAGTCAGACCAGGCTTCCTCACCAGCTCTACCCCAGACTTCCCATAGCAGTTATTCTTGTTCCATACAATATTCTTGTTCCATAAAACAAATTATTCCTGGCACAGGAACAGAGAAACAGCTGGAGCTGGTGCCTCTGAGGAGGGACCCCAACAAAGGAACCTCTGGGCTTTTATCCCCTCGCAGTCTAAGCAGGCTAAAGTCTTGCTCTTCTCCCCAAGTCCAGGTGTGGCACTCACCTGGCTGTGCCACAGGGCCCTTTTGTCATGCAAAGAATTGACAGTTCAGGGACTCTTGCCTTGGCCTCCCCCACGCAGAGCTCCACCTGCAGCTTGCAAACAGAGACACCTGCACCAAATGGATCCCTCAACAAAAGAGGCAAGCACATGCACGAAAACCCAACAAATCATTGTGGAAAACCATAAAAATCTTCACCAGGCATAGATTCAGAATTGCCTGTAAACTGGAATGCTAAATCTGCTTTTGGTGCATCCAGGGAAACAGCTTTGATAATTATAGATTATTGATTTATGAGAGGTCAAATTTGAAGCTGGCATAATTTAGAGCCCCCAGCTAGGGTACTTCAGGTGACTTAGTGAGCAAATGAACCCAGACCTGATTTCGAAGCAGTAACACTGGACAAGCTGTGCAGGAATGGTGGTGTTTTCTAGTGCCATGCCTCAGAGCACTGTAGATTTACTTGCAGCAATAATGGGACCACATTTTCACTTCTTATTGTCTGTATTATCATCATCCTGGGATATCACTGGTATAGTCTCAGAAACTTGTGGAGTTTTCCACAAAGTGGTCCCACTCATTTTTAAGCTATTAAATACAATTAAATTATTCATAAGATCCTGTTATCATTGTGTTTCTTACTAAAGACTAAGTTCACAGCATAAATTCGTGTACCTAATTGACCTCAACAACTTTCATGCTATCCAGATTCTTATTCAATACTTATTGGATAATACTTATTAGATACTTATTGGAGATCTTTTAAAGTGCATGGAAAGTAGTTTTCTACCCAAACAATTTTACTGTCTTCATACTCCTTTTCTCTCCTGAATTTCTGAAAGTACTCAGTAGAATCCAATTCACCTAAATTGCATGTGAAAGAACCAAGACCACTATCTGTAAGCTTTAGAAGCTTGATGGTTTAGTTTGGTTTCAAGTTGAACTTTTTTGCTTCATTCTGTTTTCAATTCCATTTCTTTTGTTTGTTTGCATTGCAGTAATCAGAAAATTAGCACAGAAACAGCATTTGCAAATGTTATTTTCATAGACTAGATTCTAGGATTGTCTTGTAAGACTGAGCACAGAACTGTCCTAAATCTTTTCCAAAAGGAAATGAATATATTTGCTATAGCAAATGCAATTCAACATATTTTGTTAAGTCTTGGGGCTATTTTCTTATAACATCTTGTTTGTCAGCCACACATGCAAAACTCCAGTGGCACAGCTTTGAATCTCTTTGTAAATAATGACACTGAGGAAAAGCAACTACATTGAGTTTCAATGAAAGTAAACTTTGCTTATCAGAAAGAAAAAACAAGATTGAGAAAAGTTTTTGTTCCACTTGCTACACATGAGAATTGATTAGAGAAGCAGAAGTCTGTGTTAAGACTGCACAAATGCAAAGTGTTTATTAATATGATTATATCACTCACTATGAGAAGAAATATGGTCATTTAAGAGAAGCCAGTTTGTGTTTCTCACTGGGGACTGTACAAAGCCCACGTGGCATCTGCCCACTGCTCTGTGCTCTGCGTGACTTCTGGAACATTTCAAACTGTCCTGAACAGCCTACTGAAATGAGCACACAGTCACTGGATTTAACACCAACTTCCACCTCTTTAGTAAACTGTGGAGTATAAAACCACACACTACCAATTAGTGGCAACAGATGTGACTAAAATTTCAAAAAAGCTTATAAGAAGTGGCCTTTAGATAATAAAAATGGTTTGAAATATCTGAGTCAGATATAACAGATGAGATGACTTTTCTGTACCCCTTTTCTGCCCACTTGCTGTATATACATTACTGAGCTGCCATCATTAATTCAATTTGTACATACAAGAATAAAAATAAATAAAAAATCCTAATTATTAGCAAATTCCCTGCTCAAAATCTCAAGTCTTCTTTTCACGTGCCAAAAAATCATTTAAGAGTATATCCATCAGTAACTGTCCTTCCTGCCTACAAAAATATTTTTGTGCATTCAACAAAGTTCCAGTACATTTTCCACTCAGGTGTCTAATGGACACAGAAAGTAAATTCTGCAAGGCATGGAACAGACTCATCCTATCTACCACATCTTCCTCCACTAAACTTCACTGGCAATGGAGTAAGTAGTCCTCTAGATGCAAAACACATGAAAGAGTATATATATTCTCATTTTCCTGAACAGGATGTGTACCTGGGTCTCCCTTACTAATACTAGGTTGACATTACTCTGTCTGTACAAACACAGGCTGCTAGCTCTAGCTGTAAATAATCTTACTAGCTGGAAGAGTCTGGCCTAGTGCAAGAAAAGCTGTTCATTGTTTCTTCACCTAGCCTGGCAGCTCTGCCAAATTACTTGCACTCAGGGTATCTGCAGATAGGTGTGAAAGCAATTACAGAGATACCTAGTCTATTTTTGCCTCTTTTCTCTCCTCAAAATTTACCCATTTCAAAAACCTAAGCAAAGGCTTAGAAAAAGTAATATTGTGGGCTTCAAAACACATCTCATTTTTCCTTTCTGTAACACAGAAGTTGCAAGAAATCTGGTGCTCCTCAGGAATAGCAACAGATAAAAGTACAATTTTTTGCCACATTTCATCCCATCGTTATTTCTTTCTCAAGACTGACAAGAAGAAGGGGATTTCCTCCTGGTTTGTCAGAAGATTGCTTCTTGCAGGCTGTAGAAAACCAGCAGATATTCTGTTAAAAACACTTGGTGCAGAGCGGACCTGAGGACCATATGGTTTATTGCAAAAGATTCTCTCTGACACATCCTCCTCAAATGTCAGTCCTGTTATTCTGTGGCAGGGATCAATAATCCCTGTGTGGAGGGAGATATCCTCCCAGCCAGGCCCAAGTGCTTAAGGATCCATGACTAGCTGCAATGAGAACAGGGACTGGACAAAGCTGTTCTGGCAGATTTGGAATCCAGTACTGAAACCTCCCCTAGAAGGAGCTGCCAGCCCTTTAATGAAACGGGAGCAGGGACTCCAGAGCTGAGACACTGCAGGTGCCTCCACATCCACAGACACAGACATATCCACAACTGTGCAGCATCCTTAAGTTCTTCTTGCAGGTCCTCACCCAGATTTTGGAGAGAGCCCACAAGAAGTTCCTGATGTGAACCTGGAAATGGGGCATCTGTAGCTCTGCTGTGTTGTGGGAGAGATGATTCTCCTCATCACACCTGTCTTCCTTGACATGAAGATTACCTTATCCTCTCTTCAGCTCTATTTTCTTACTTGCAAATGAGGATAACATAATTCCAAACATCATAGCTAAACACTGACTGCAAAATACAATATTTCCAGCTGTTTCAGATGTCAGTTTTCCTTCTCAGGCTAAAGAGCCTGGGTTTGCTAGAGGTATAATTTTTTTTCATGTATTTCTTAATAAACATTTTTCACTAGGAAGAATTAATTTGATTAAATGAACTCCTTTGTGGTATAAAGTTGATTTGGTAAATAGCTTGTTTCTACATTTTCAAAGTAAAGCTAGACGACATGAATTCTTAACTTAAAAAAAGTTCAAAGCCTTTTCACATTTTAAGGAAAAAGAATTGTTTAAATTTAAATAAGAAATATGAAACATATATTTACACAAGCAAACTCACCAACTGCATTTTTAAGACCATTATCTTTTCTTTAGAATGTTCAGGAATATAAATTTTTCAGGACTGATGCTTCATGAGAATACAATTTCCTGCAATACTAGGAATTCACTTGAAGTGAGAATGCCATTCCTTATTCAATTCATATTAATAGAAGTTAATATCGAGATACAATCATGATTGTCAGTAACATGTGAATGTTAACTTTTATGTTGCTGGTGATAGATATAAACATTTAAATACTTATCTTCTTCAGTGCCTCTGAATAGCAGCACTTGTCCTGGTTTATAACTCTATTAATCTGAAATGATACCCCCCTATATTTAACATTGACTGTTAGCTTGTATTTCTGCCTGCACTTTTCTGTGTAACAGTTCAAGGAAAAATGAACGCTTTATGCAGGCATTACCTTATTCACTTTGCTGTGAAAAACAAACAAATAACAAAAAACAAACCCACCAAAAACCAAAAACATACCGCTTCCAATATTCAACCCAAATAATTCAATATATTTTCCTGTGAAAACACCATGGTGAGTTCTTTCAGGAATCAAAAAATGAGAAACAAATCCTTTAAATACCTCCTAAGTTTTCAGAGATTTTGATTTGAATCTATCAATTATTTTTGTGTTGTATACATTGAATCAATTTTGGCTTTCAAGATTTACCTTTCATAAATGTGTCACCTGCTAAAACGTGCAAATTCAATATAATAAGCCTGAAACATTAACAGGAGCATGACAGTACTGGTATTATCCTGCCTTCTGCAGAATAAGTCTGCAGAATTCCATAAAGCATATTAACTGCAAATGTATGACCCAAAGGTGGAGATTTATCCTTATTGCTGGCCATCCCAACAGCAATCCTTTAAAAAGCACTTTAGGAATACAAGGAGTTTGTGCACATCTAGGCACTCATTTCCCTGTCTGCCAGGAAGAAAGGGAACCTGGGAGGGGAGGGACACATCTCCTTTCCTCCTGAGCATCTTTCCTGGGCAGGCACAGAGATGCTGTGCAGCTCTCCTGCCACGTGTCCCCGGGCGTTCAGCAGGGCCAGGGAGCAGCTCTGTAAAAACAGAGACCAATGAGTCTGCTGCAAACACCAGCACAAAGTTCACTCATCCCTGAGAAGAAGCCAGAGCCCAGCACAGACGCTAGAGTACAGGGAAGGAAGACAAAAGGAATGCTCTCTTCAGATCTGCATATTGAATTACTTTGTTTCATATCTAAATAATAAAATAAGCCCTGAAAAATTATCTCCCTCATGATTAATATCCTCCTCCATTTCGCTTCTAAATGAAATGAGACAGTTCATCTTCTGAAGATGAATTAGATGAAGCAATTCCTGCTCTGCCATCACGCCACGCACTTAAAAACCCCTCGCATGCAACAATTACTGTCTCTGAGATCACTGGGACTCGTGGAAATGATCCAGTAATGTCTTCAGTACCACTTCCTTTAACTGACAATCATGTTATAAAAAAAACATTTCAGACCATTTTACTAAATGAGTAAATCAATAACCAGTCTAAACAAAACCCCTCACAGTAATATATATAAGAATACTATTATGGAAAAAAAAATTACAATAGCACCTTTCTCTCTGACTCCACACGGCATGAAAATTGTTAAAGCACTCACAACAAAACACAGGATGACCTCACCAACCTTGGGGAATTAAGAAGAGAAATTTGCCTGCCCAAGGAAGTGCTTGACATTCAAAAATAACCTCCTGAAACATAACCAGTGTGCAGGAGTTCAGCCAACTAATGGGTTTTAACTAGGCAAAATCAGGCCATCTTTATGGTGAGACTGACAGCTTTGGCTCCACACTTCATCTTTTAAATGCCACCTACACCTCAGCTGGGGCACATCAATAGCACCATTGATTTTTTCTCACTTCAGTGAAATTACTCATTTTCTGCAGTTGCAATGTTAGTGCAAAATAAAGCAACTATATGAACACTTGAGAGCTCAGTCCCCTTTAGGGTGCATGCCTTGACTGCACCTCAGGATGTGCCTAAAGCATTAATGATATCTGCACACAGCTCCTTTCCTTGTCTCCTAATGAAATTACCCTTCAGAAAAACCCCAATAGGACAAATTACAATTATCTTCTTTATAAATTGAGGAGAACATTTCTGATTGACTGATTTTTTTTTTTCCTCTTTTTCCTTTCTGGACATTTTCTTTAAACATTAGAGAAAACATTGGATAAAAGCAAACAGAATGTCGGGGTTTAGGTTAATTTTGTTTGCATGTTTAAAAGTTGGACTGGAATCTCCAGGGCATTTTGTAAAGCACAGTTCATATCAGTACAGCTGTTTCTTGTGTGCCTTCCATAACAAGCAAAATAAGTTTTAAATAATTTCTGCTATGGTCTTACTAGATGACAGGAATCTCTAAGTCATAAGTACGACAGTAAGTAATAACTTAAGATTCCAGTATCAGGAACAGTTTTTTAGGACTAATCTTTGTCTCATCTGCAGTGCTTAATTGCTAAAGTATGACTGATTCTTAACAACTGCATCTGCATTACATTCAATTCTCCTCTGATCCACAGGTCAACTTCACTTCTGTCTCTTCTTACAAGAAGAAATAAAATTATCAGTCCTTATTATTACAACATTTGAACTCTACCCATACATCTTCCATAGACTTTTTATGGTGTTTTTGATGAGTAAGACTTTGCAGACTGATTTTACACAGGACCAAAATATTCATAATAGCCAAAATTGTTGATATTGGAAGCTTATACTGTACACAATAAAGAATATATGTCCTAGCAATGTCTGTTGAACCATTACCTTCATTTATATTTCATTTGAAATAATACCTTCTAAATTCTTTGGGTTTTTTTTAGCCAGGAGTTTTTTAGATCAATGTCAAATCAAAAATGCATATTTACAAAATGCAAGCAGGCCACAGATAAAGCCAGAACATTTTGCAGAAAAAGAAGCTGAACAGAAATAAGTGGGTTTATCAGCACTCACAGCAATTGCAAAGAAGAAATTGTCTAACATGTATGACCTGAAAGAGAAAACTCATTTATCAAGGCTTTGCACATTTTTACATGGTACAAAACTTTCTCCCTAAAGCTAACAGTAGCAGTTTGAAGGGAATTACAGGATATAATAGAAGTCTTAAGATCACAGGGAGTTTTTCAAATGCTGCCTTTGGAAATAATACCTTGTGCATATAATTACTTACAATTGGAATACCACAAGTTCACTAGCTTTTTTTTTTTTTTTTAAATTGCATCCATTAATTTTGTCACTATTAACGTGCCAGCATTCCTTCTTTCTTGGGTTTGCAGAACAGACCTCCCTTAGTATGGCAGCACGTGCTGCTCTTGGGGACAGCAATCCTTCATGGTGACTGGGAGTTCTGGCTGCTCCAGAGCAGATGGAGTCAGCTCCATTCTCTCTGACCTGACCTCTGCCTCAAGGAAAACTCCCCTGCATGGCTGCTAACATCAGAAGGTCTTGTCATCTCTTTGAAATTAGCCTTAAACTCTGCATTGAGAAATGGACTACTCACAATCTACTATAACACTTAGGTTGTTTCAACTATCCTTTTCAAAAGAAAACTCTATTCCAGACTGATATCAGTATGAGGCTTTTTCAATACGTTCATCCAAACCCTTTCCCTTATTAGGCTACTTTTCCTGTTAACTGTTTACAATTCACCTGCACTGAAGGCATCCTTTGCTGTACATTCCCAAGCTAGCACTGAGAAAAGCTGCACCCAAGCCCTTCTAGCCCTTACTGACATTTTAGTCATTTACACAATGCAGAGGTAGTCATTTAGATTAGTCAGGAGACAAACAAATTGCTGGCTGTACACATACAGATTTTTACAAGCTATATACATAGAGATTTCTATCTGTATAAATACGAGGGATTTACTTGTTCCAAAAGCTTGCAAATCTTGATTACCCTGACTCTGCCACAGAGGCTGGACATGTGTGAGGATATCCTCAGTGAACACGAAGCTAACTAAAGCAGCTTAGACAAGATCTTTTATTTGGTGGCAGAGAAGTAATCTTGGATGCAATACAGTGTACACAATCCCGAATCACTACAGGGATCTTATCACCCCACTCCTTTCATCATCTGTGTTTTAACTGCAGCCAGCCTGTAACCCCCTTCCTCCTCCACTGCAGCATCCCATCATCTTACAGCACCCACAGCCAGCAGCACTGCTTGGAAAAAGGCACGGTCAGATCTCTCACTCATCTCTGCCTCCTCAAACAAAGCTGTGGAAATCATCCCTCTAAATCCTCCCTGATCTCCCTGCAGTGATCTCGCTTCCAGAGCTCTTCAAACATACGGGCATATGCTCGCCTGTAATTTCAATCTGTACATGCCATTCCCTTGAGACATTATTACCCAGCTGAAGTGGAAATTCGTATCTGTACACATTAGAAAAATAACACTGCGACAGAAAATGTGAAAATCCTTGCACGATAAATCACCCGTGTTGCTGCAAGAAATACTGTAACTCATAGAACAAAATGAAAACATAATACATTGAGGCAAGAAAGTACCTATAAAATTAGAAGGGAGATTCTCAGATTTCAGGTGCTTTCATTAAGGAACAATGTTTCATGAACTACACAGATATACAGTATTTTTAAAGCATTTCTGAGAAATTTTCATTGTATGATCAAGGTACTTGAAACCACATTTAAGAAAAAACACCTTGTAGAAAAGTGATTTCTGATTTGGTCACTTCTAGAACCTGCAACGCTTGTTCCAGTTGACTTCCACTAACTTTACTGCCAGTTAATGAGAACTGCATGACAAAATTTGAAGAGAAAAACCATAGTGCTGACAGAGCAGAGTAATTAGTGACTGAAACCAAGTTAGGCAGGATCCTTACTCTGCCACCATTCAAGCTCAAGGAATATTTACACGGGATCTCTATCAGAGAATAAATGCACACATATAGAATTATTGCTGTATTTCCCAGTGAACACATACAATAAATACTCAAGCATGGATTACACACGCAAGGGAAGCTTTTGAGAGAGCAGGAGCTTCAAAGGAATACAGCAGAAATGAAGATTATTTGTTATGGTAAAAGTCAACATTGCATGCAAGATACCTTAGACCCACTACTTATTTCCTGATTTTATGGGGAAACACTACTAGTAGGTAAAGAAGTAGTGAATAGAAAGCCTAATTCTGGACATAGGATTTAAAGACTTGAATAGAAGACAAATAAAGTATTTCTTGGAGGAAAAGAATTCTGTTAGCTTTGCTGAAATGATAGCTAGATAGCTAGCTGGATAGATAGAATATAGAAAAGTATACATATATATGTAGTAAAAGTATATATACTTGCATTTATACACATCTATATATATGCAGACTGCAAAATGATCAAAACTATTCAGAAATTTACTCTGTCTTACATATATTGATATATATGCTTATCTATATACAATGAAAAGTTAGTCCTGATAAGCAGTTCTATTTATTATTTTATGTCAACTATTAGCCTGATTTCAGTTACAGCTTAAGCATTAATATAACTATAAAATATATAGCAGCAAAAAGAAAAAAAGGTGTTTTTAGGCAAAACCAATATAAGTACTCTGAGTTATCCTAAAAACACTTCACCTATTGTCCCACCAACATGGCAATTTGTGTTGTATTGTGGACTCCCATTAGACATTTGTGAATTTATGAAAATAAAAAAGCCTGCTTGTAACTCATGAATAATGGTGAAAATTATCGTTTTTACACTGCCATTTCCATTTATTCTTATCGTTTGTAATTTCTATAAGGATCTAAATTTACTCTATTTCTTATACAGGTAGGAATCACCAAGCTAACCTTATCTGTTCCTCAGGTTTTAATATTCATATTTCCAGAGTAATATGACAACTTTATCTATTTTCAAGTTGCATACTGTTTTTTGTATCTTATCTGCATCTGTAATACAGATTCATTTTACCTTGCAAATAGAAGCAATATAAACTTGTCTGTCCTCATATGTATAAATACTCAAATAGAGGCAAGATAGGTTCAAGTGCTGGTAGTGTCATTAAATCCTGCTATGTTATCAAGAGCAGATGTTCAGAATACAAGGATCTCTAAGGTCTCTGTTTCTTTTTCCAACAAAATGCGTTTTGTCTTCCTTCAATTGCAAAATGAAATTAAAACTGTATACTGATAAAGGTTTCAAACCTAAATACTACAGGGGTTAAAGGTGCCTGATATGAAGCAAAACTTCAAATTGTCATCATTTGTTGTGATATCTCTAATCACTCTATGTGTGTATTAATTGGATTCAGCAAAATCACTCGAGCTTTTAGTGTTCTGAAAGCCTGAACAAATGGATTAGTATGAAAAATCTGCACCACAAAAAAAAAGATAAAGGAAGTATTTTTATTTCCTTTTGTTTAGCCAAATAAGGGGATTAAAATTATATTTGTTAACTAGAATTATAGCAGGATCCCAGACAGTTAACTCTGAGAAAACATAGTCTCAAAGGACTATTCCAGACAAACAAGAAATTATAAAATAAATATATTCCCTTTAGCTGCATAGGAAGAACATATGCAACACATTCAACATCAACTCCCGTTCTGTCAAATTACTGCTATGCCACAACTTCCAGCCTGTGTTCTAATTTAAATGTGTTAAAACAAAAAAAAAAAAAAAAAATACCACTGATTTGTGTCCTACTGAGATACTTTCAATAAAAATTCACACCTAGACTTTTTACCATACAATTCATATAACTAATAATTCCTTTAAAAAAGGTGTGAGAATAAAAGGTTCGGCATAACCCTAGGCCTAGAAATGCTAATTTTCAATTCCAAGCTAGGTCAGTGGATGAGAAACAAAGAACATTTACCCTGACTAAATGAAAGCAGCAGAAGTCTCGCTGTCCCAGGCTGCCGTGGGCAGCACAGGAGGCACGAAGCGCTCTCCCAGCTCCCGTGGTTGCAGGAATTGCATCTCCCTTAGGCAGGGCAGCACCTACACTGCTGCTGGGCTCCTGCCCTGCTGGGTGCAGCCTGCATGGAGAGCAAAAAGGGCTGTGGGACACCTGGGCACCTCATTTCATTCCTAAGGCCTGCATTTCACAGGGCAGAGGTGATGCTGGTTCCTGCATTTCACAGGGTGATGCTGGTTCAGAGTAAGGCAATTGACATGGATCTGAAAATATCGCCTCACCAGCCCAACAGAAATGATGTTTGCTGATTTCCCTGCGCCGATGAAGGACAGCTTCAATGATTCATCCTTAAGCAGGTAAACAAAAGGGGGGGGTCTGAGTTGAATTGCAACATAATTTCCTTTAAAAGCTCATTGAGAACATACAGCTAGGCTGCACTGTGGCCGGGACTGCCAGAGGGCAAACACCATGCTCGAGTGCTGCAAGAATGAACACACAGGACCCAGCTCATGTTGAAGACTGACCTAATGCTGAACAGCACAAGCAAGAACAAATTTCTGGTTTTATAGCATCAGTTGAACCCTTTGAAAGTATAATTGCTTTGCAACACTGGACTCCCTGAAGCCACCCTCAAGACTTCTTCAGTAATTCACTAAGTAATTATGTTCACAAATCAGAAAAAAGGATGGTATAGCAGCTGAGTATAATTTCTGCTTTAGGACTAACCCACGTCCACATCTGTGCATTGTATATCTCATTCGGTGTTTAGAAGCCATATTGTACAGAAGAAAAATAGATAATTTATTCAGTGCTTTTCAAATTAGATTTCATACTGAAAACTTCTGAAAAGCACTGAACTCCTCCAGCTCCCACAGGCTTCAGTGATGCCTGAAATACAGAGAACTGAAATCATCTTTGTAATTTAACATACATAAAGTTCTCCATATTTGAACTTTTTCAGGTAAATGAAGAGGCTGTTTACAAACCAAGGCTCATACAGGAAAAGCCTTCAACATTAGTGTTCAATCAGCAAGAGAAATAAATGTTATGTCTACCTTGCACAGATGAATAAATCTACTTACGTCAATAGACACTAATGAAATGAATGGAACTAACATTGATTTTAGGGCAGCCAGGACTTTGGCCAATGTATTTACTCTGAACACAACTGTATAAACACAATAATTGACTGCAAGGAGAGGGATTCAGAAAGATACAATATAAATTCTGCTGGCATTTTTTTTAAACCAATACTTCTGACAGAAACCACATTAATTTTTAAAATAATTTTCTTTGAAGTTCTGTGTTTTGAACCAAATCCATAAACTGTTATTATCAAGTTCATTTTTATGAAAATCAAACTATGCTTTACTCAGTAAAAACAGGTGCTTCAATACATTCGTAACATATGACCAGCCATGAATTCAACATACTTTGATTTTTCATCTTTATTTATCAATTATTCATTTTAATAATAATTCTAAAGAGGTATTTTGTATCCTGATTTTTCTAAACTATTTATTAGCAATAAATCTGTAACTCAGAATAATTTGTAAATTACATCAAATCTGTATGTGGAAAGATGGCTGGGGGAAAAATTAGGGGATACTGAGAAGTTACATTCAGATCCTACCAGAGGCTATAATGATACAGAAATTACAGGGTACAACACAGCTGCTGCTCCCTGGATGGAATGGAGCTGGCAGCTCCAGACCTGTTCCACAGAGATTCCCCGTGGGCACAAGCTGCCAGCACAGCACCTGCTCAGGGGGGTGGAGTGCAGGCTGCCGTGGAGTGGGAACACCGTGGGCAGCCTCTGGAAGTGCTGGTGGGGAGGGAACTCGAGGCAAGCGGCTGCCCAGGGAGGGGGAGAGGAGCTGATGTCCTGAGCCAGCAGCCTGGCTGCTGAGCCAGCAGCTGCGACACAACTGCTCTCCTCAGGTGAACTCGGTCCACCTGCAGAGGGAAAAGGTAAAGGAAAGTGTGTGCACTTTTAGGAGCCGGAAACTCCTAAAACTCCTTTCCTCCTGTGCACCAGGGAAACCTCTGCTTCCAAAATGTTTTCTGAACTGGAATGTACTGCTGTGAAATCAGAGAATTGAGGGGTTCAAGTCATCATTAGCCTCTGATGGGGAAACGGGACAAAAATTGGGAATTCAAGCTGATAGATAAATTTAGGATTGAAAATTATTGTCTTAAAACTGAAGCTGAGCAGCTTAAGACTCTGCTTGCTGCAATGGAGCACAGGGAGAAAGTGATGGAGAAACTGGCTCCTGGTTCAGACACTCTGTGTCTCTGCACCTCAGCACGTTACCCAGACCCTGAGCCTTAGGATGGAGGTATTTGGTACAATAATGGTGATGATAAAACCACAGAGAACACTGATTCCAAACGTGAGCTTAGGAAAACAGAATTACCACTTCAATAACAGTCAAAATGTTTAGCACAAATAGCAGTGACAGGACTTCTTCCTAACTGGAGACTTCATGTAAAATAGGCATTTTAAGAAGGAAAGTTGATCTTACATCCAAGAACAGTGACAATAAATAAATGAAATATGTTAACCGTTGAGGAAATCATAAAGAAATGTCATCACACAACTTCTTAGGCTGAAATGTAAATATAAATGTTCAAATTAAAATTACGACAATGTATAGGGAAAGTTTGCAACAGAATACTTTGGCTGAAGTATAAGTTGTAATCACAGCCATTTATACAGCCATCTAAAATGTAAGAATTAATAATACTTATTTATTTTAAAATTTACTGATATCATGGATCTGGGAAGAACTCTGCTAAGTTATTTTTAGGCATGGTGCCAATGTGCTTCAAAGTCCATTCTGTAAATTTATGTATGTATCAGAGAGGCCCTGACAAATCTGACAACTTTGAAGTCTAATACTTAAGCAAGTTACCTACATGATAATTTCTTTAATTCATTTCTACTAAGATAGTTCACACCTTTGAGAATTAAGGAAAGGGCAGTCAATTCTTCCACATTTTATTACATACTGTCACCATTTCAAATGATTAAATGATTAATTATGAAATCCAGATCACTACATGTCATCAAAATATAAGGTATTTGTCCTGCAGTTTCAAAGCCATGTGTGTCAGCTGTATCCTAACTGTGTGCAGCAGCACTGTGAATTATCTGGAGTGTGAGGAAGGCAATAGATAATTGTTCCATCAGACAGGACTAACAGGAGAATTTGTTACTGAAGTTACCAGTGCTGCTGCAGCTGACACACAGGTGCAGCCATGAGTTCAGTGGCCATACAGTGGCTGCTGTACCTGAATTACTGAAATTCTTGTAAGGAAAATGAAAAGCGTGAAAGAGAGGAGCAGCTACCGAGTATGAATCAGGATTTCTGAATTGACTCCATCTGATATTTCCATTCCCCTCTTCCTACAAAAGTGTGGAAGAATAAAGTGAACGTGAGAAAGAACACAGTTGAATGTTTCTGTGGGAACCTGCAAAGAAAACATACAGATTAATACAATGATTTCATTTATTGAGTAGTTTCAGCATAATTACAGCTATATTAAGACTGTCATAGTGAGGCATCAACAGTGCCATCATAATGCCTACATAAAAGGTGACTCATCAGAGCCCTGAAATTCAAGTGAAACACTTACTGTCACTCAAAATGCTTTAGGAAATGAAAGCCAATTTTTGCAGCCTAACAGGCTAACTCACTATGCTATTTTAATTATTTTTCATTCAGATAGATTTTTTTCTTGGCACACAGAACCAATGCATCAAGGAGAAATTTCTTTTGAAAAAACACATAGCAAGCTAGTATCAATTGAAGATGCAAGAGTAAAAACGGAAAACAAAAAAAAAAAAGATAAGAGATGTCATCTAAGATACTAAATACTAAAGATTTACAGAAAAGGGAACAAGGGAAAGAAGGAAAACCTGTAAGCCTTTAAATTTATACACAGTCACTTAATAACTGGGCTGGGACTGTGTCTGATAGAGAATTATGCAAAAATTACTTCTAAGCCTGTAAGCAAGTAAACTTACAAGCCATTCAAAAAAATCCATGTAACATTGCAACAGCTATTTATTTAGTAGTCCAGAAGCATAAAATCCAGGGGAAAAAATCAACACATTTCCTTATTTAGTGCAGAACATCATGTGTATCATCTCTGTGAACATCCAGCGATCTGGGAGAAAAATACAGTGACTTCCAACTCAGTGGGACGTGACTTTTCCAGGGAGTGATCTCCAGCTCAACAACAGACGAGCCTCAGCAGCGCTTCCCTCCTCCCTGCACCTCCCTGCACTCCAGGAAATCTCCAGTATCCACTCTGGGTGCTCCTTATGGAGACTCCAGGTGACTTTGCCTTGTTTGCTCTCACACTGCCTGACAGCATTTTCAGCTCGGGAACTGTCTGCATTCACCTCATGCAGCAGAAAAGGACAGGGACGTGGTCTTCCAGTTGTCAGAGGGAAAAATCAAAAGTGCTTTTTTAACAAAAAACCATATGTTTTAACAATCATGTTCGGTCTGTTTCCAACCTTCTTAACTGTTGGATAATGTGTAACTTTAAAACTTGTAATGAAACACAGGAAATTCACGTTCCTATTCCTACAGTAGGTAGGATTGGCTAATACAGGTAGAAGGAGATTCCATCACAAACACGTACACTTAGATATTATTTCATCTTTGAATCATCCTGATAATCGAATAATTTAAAGAACTGTACTAAAGTTTTGTGAATTTCATTTTGATAGCACAAAATGTATTATGAGAAAACTGATAAAAACCCATGAGCTTTGGAGAAATACACACATTTTTTACTGGCTCTCCAGCATCATGTTTAACTGAAAATAAATTCTGTTTCAATGAAAAATAAAGGTTTTTTCAGTTATTTCTTGTGCTTTTTAAAAGTAGTGTAATCCATAAAATGTAATCTATAAAGTTGTATTGCTTAAGTATAGACATAATATAGCCAAATGCTCCATCAAACAAAATAAAAGCGGCTCACTTTCTTTCCATTATGAAAATCTGAAAAAAATACTGAATTTCAAAGTAATGTATTCTTGTTTCAACAGAAATTTCCATTTTCCAATCAGTTCTTGAGAATGTATTTCTGTAGCATTATCATACACATACAGAGAGTTTATTTTCTTTCACATGACCTCACACATTTTGTCTGACTGTGTAATTTTCAATACATATACTTAATGTGCTTAACACTTTGTCAAGGTCAGTAACACACTGTCACCTCAGGTGCTTTTTGAAATGATTCCTCATGATCCCTGTATTACGAAAAAATACAAGGGAAAATAAATGGCTGAAAATTGTGATACATAATGAATAACTGAGAAGCTGCTTGACCATCAGTCTGCTTATTTGAGAAATACTGAGGTAAACTGTAATGAAATGAAGTAGCTGATATAGTGGACAAATAATGGTGATAAATGTCCTATCCAGAGAAGGGATTTACAATGGGAAGTTTGTTACCAAAGTTTTTTCCTGGGAGCCCAGTCCCTGTGAGTGGATCTCATCATGACCCTCCCTCAGGACATTTGGTATCAGATAGCATGGACCCTTCTGCTCGGATGGGAACACAGCCTGGAACTCCAGCTGTGCATGGTAATCAGCAGCACAGCAGCCACTCCTCCTTTGGGTGCCGAGGTACCTCCACATAGAGGCTTTTATAAATATTAAACTTGTGAGATTTCATTCCAGTTACACTATTAATAATGTAGGAATGTAACCTACATAGTAACTGCTTCATGCAAAGCCTCCTTCTTCCAAGCAACATCCCAGGATTAGACTGCGCTAGCCTACTCTAAAAATAAAGTCACCCATCATGTGGCCTTGCACCAGCTATGAGTAATCTGTTTTCTTCCATCTCCAGCTTTCCACTAACATGGCAGTTTGGAACACGAGTCTTTCCCTGAGCAGAAAATAAAATAGATGTTAAGTGAGTGAGACTAAGCCTGGGAAAACTGCTTGCATTGCATTAAGGGTTGCCTTACAGTGACACCTAAATGTATTTCCATGGGACTACTTCTTCCCAATTCTATGGTAAAATACAGTAAAGAGAGATTTTTTTAAAGTTATATAACAAGAACCCAAAATAAAGCGTTCACATACTCACTTATATTGTAAAAGTACAAAAAAGCTTCAAGCAATAAAATAGCATAGAGCTCTTAATTAGTTTTCAAGGGTTACATTTGTTACCGTAAAATGGGACAGAAACAGGAAAGCAGAAAGGCCAGAATGCTCCCCAGAGGACTCTGCCAGGGTGTGAACAAAAATTTAGTCTCTAGAGCCCATGCCCTGCATTCTCAAACATTAATCTAAAATGAAGCCTACAGTGACAAAATACAATCATTCTGACTGATGAAAATGAAAGCATATATCAGAAAAATTGGCATTTTACAGATGATACTAACAATTACCTCTAATAGACCAAGAATAGATAAAGAAATTAAATATTTTTGAAAGTACACATAAGTTTGACTTCTAGGGGAAAAAAAAAAGACAACAAAAAAACCCCCAGTTTGACAGCAAAGGCTGGGGTAATCTTTTCCCTTGGTTGTGGATCTTTCTTGTACTTTTATCAGTTATGAGACTCTGAGGCCTTTATTAGTTGAAGTTAAAATTAATTCTGGTCTTTTTCTCTTTGTGCATAAGGAGAGGAGACATCTCTGAATATGTACTGACAGGTGGATAGATTACTAAAGACTGTTCTCCAAAAGGCAAATGCTGCTCTGTGCCCCTAATACTCATCTCTGAAAAACACCTTCAGTCCAAAGAACACTGACAGAAACTCCCCAAAGTATCTGGTTTTTACCTGGGAAGAGGTTTGATGGTTTGCTAAATAGAATGTTGGCAATTTTTAACTCAAGGATTTTCCTTTTTCCTTAATCCCTCGTTCTAACAGAAACACACACACACACAGACCTTAGAGCAGTCAAGTTCACCAGAACAATGGTCACTTTTGGTTGGCTAAGCCTAAAAGGGCAGGCTGCACGAATTCTTCTCTTTTGTAGATGATGAGGAAAAATCCAGTGCTATCCATTACAAATCTTCGTGTGTAAATGTAACTCACCCATAAACAAACTTATTGATGCAAAAAATCTTAAGTGTCTGTGAGATTTATTCACATCTTTACCTTAAGAGAAAGAAAGGCTCCCAGACAACTTCCTACTGGAGTACACTTAGAAGAAATTATTAACTCAAAAATAATTTCCAAAAGTGACATGAAGAAGGAGACATCTAAGGCGTGCTATCTCAAATTTGCATCAAAGCTGCCCATGGGCTGCCATGAGCAGCCTGAGCTGGCACAATTCACACATCTGTGCCTGGGAATTTCAGCCAGCACTGGCTGCAGCAGCACTGCAAGGGCTGTCTCTAGGAAGGGATGAGTGATGTGTTTACCATATGCCAGCCATTATGGCCAAACGTGGCTTTTCAGGAAAGAAATACCTTCGTGACAATCAAAAGCTAAACTATCTGGAGCACAGATTTGGTAGGATCTTCACAAAAATCAGAAGTGAAAGAATAAAAGTTGAATACTAAAGTGTCATGAATATCAGTTTCCTGCAAATCTGTGAATGCACTCTAGTTTACTTCTGCATATATTATAAACTATTTCACAGAGATATAAAAAAATAATGTGAGAGGAAACAAGGTTGTAGTTATTTCCTTCGCTGATTCCAGCTGGCCGCTTGTGTTTTGTAAAGAAACAGCAAGCACTAACTGCATGTGTGTGCAGTTCAAAAGCATAAAGGACTTGTGTAAACATTAAGTTCCCTTGGAAGGCATACAAACAAACAAGCAAACAAAAAAAAAAAATCCAAAAAGAAACAGTTTTGTAATCTGAAACATTTTCCCTTCTGTTTGAAGGTAACAAGACAAAACAAAAAAGGTCGAAGACCCTGTTTCAGAATCTGGAATTAAAGCCATAAGTGGTAACAGCCAGGATCAGAGAAGAGGGGTGGATATATAAACTCAAGGATTCTATGATGACAAAGGGAGAATAAGCAAAAGGATTATTGTCTCTCACCTCTGAAACTAACTCTGAAATGGGCTATTTGTGTATGGAAAAACTCCAGTCAAGGATATGATGTACCTTACTCCAGAAGGCCTGAATATACCTTTGAAAATTAAACAAAACAAAACAAAACAAAACATTTAAACTGCCAGGACAGTTTGAGAACATCCCAAATTATTTAAAATATTCCTCTGTCTCATCCCTCACCTTCTAGCTACCTGCCACTTCATGTGTTTGCCTCACACACTGAGGATTTGATTCCGTGTTGGAATTAACATCTTTAAGAGAAAAAAGGCATGAGATTCCTCTGACCAACACCTACTGTGTACACAACATCTCAACTAGTCTACTAGACTTTCTTTTTTGTCAGTGAAGAGACCTAGGGGTACACAATAATTCACCTAAACTTTTAGACAGAACTGAGACTAAAAATTTTAGACAGAGGTGACAGAAAATGAAGCACATGAAAACTACAGTCATCACACATTCATCATTCTTCAGTCACCTCTCTTAGTCCATTTTCCTTCTTTGTCCCCCTTCCCCAGAGCTGGATGCAGTCTCACCCTGAACTTCTCACTGTTTACAGGAGCTCTGTCACAACAGATACACAGTAGATGTTTTTCCAAACCTAAATCTGTTTTTCTGTATTATAAATCATTAAAGCCCACAGAAAAATGGTCGGGTTTTTTAAAATGTAGGGTCCTCCATACTAATAACTGAATTCTCTCCTCTAGGAATCATGAAAGTAAGTCAAAATTCTCTGTTTCATTAAGGCTACAATGACCTGTGGTGGCTTCTAAATGCTCCCTCCCAAAGCAGAAGTGGCTCATGCACCTCAGTGTCCATCAATGGCCACGGTCACTGGCCACAAAGCCACGCCATTCCCACGTGTCTGTGCTGCTATCCCCACTCTGCCTACACAGGCCTCTTTCTTCTGGAATCCTGGCTCTTGAAGGTCACTCTTCACAACATATTTATTCTGACTAAATTGTACCAATCTGACATGAGAGAGAGTGAACAGCAAGCTTGACAGTGATTGAAGGTAACTGCTTTGGAGTTACACCAGATTTAGACTGACTGTATCCTATAATATTTGGGAATGCACTGTACAAAACTGCTTTTTTTTCTTCCTATTCATCTACATAAGCACATTTTTAAAATCTGCATTCTTTGACACAATATAGTAATAACCTGAGTCCCTGAACACCTTAGCATTAAAAAAAAGTCTTCCTTTTACAAAACTGCAGATCACTGAAATGTAACCTTTGTGACAGGTCAGTAAACTTCAGATCACTAAACACAAACATGCCTTTGCCTCCAGTGAATATATTCCATTTTAAGAGCTGTGTTCATCCTATCTACAAATACAATTTAGTGTAAGCAGTCACATTTTATCACTTTAAAAATGCATACAGATTATCTCTAATGTATATACTTTGATTTGCTCGAATAAAGGCTATTTGATAAAGTTGGATACAAGCATTTCCTGTAATTCTCATCAAAAACCGTATTAGATTTGGATATTTGAGACACCAAATTATCTTGACTGGAAACTTACTAAATAAGAAAAAAACCTCTTGCACTGCATTTTTCTTTAAATGGAATTAATTTCTATTCTACATAGTTAAAATTAATCACAAATGAAATTGTGGTGGCAATTAGTTTGCATTTCACTACCTGTATCACTGACTTTATGTGGACAGGTGTTTTTTACTACTCCCTTGATGTTCACTGCAGAGGCAGGACTCATGCACAGTGACCACCATCCCTTCAGTATTGGCAAGTGGCTCTCCTGGCCCTCTAAATACCCACTACATGAGTTTATTTTATGAGCTTCAGCACTGATGTCACAATTTACAACTGAATTCTGAACATAATACCAGAATACAAGAATTATAGGTTTTCAAACACTAAATTAAGTGTACTACACACAGGACACCCTGGGGGACTTGTGCAAGAAGGTGACAAAGCTGATGGCTCCAAGTAGAGATTTTTCTGCACAGCAGAAACACAGCAGTCCAATTATTTGTATTATAAGTTAAGAGTCTTTGAAAATTACTAAAGCACTCCAGAAAAACATAAAAATACCTATTGTTGTTGTATTTCTTCCCCACTGAGACTTAGGAATTATTCCCAGAGCTCCAACTCCAGGATTTTAGACTGATTAAGAGAGGCAAGTTTATAAAGGGGATGTGAAGTATTTTGTTGCCACTTAAAATACAAAGCTGGAGTTGGAGAGCTGGACTGGTACATCAGAAACCTGGGATGGATTGATATCTTGAGAGGCTGCCTGGAACAGAGGCTAGAGAGTGTTAAAGGAATAAAGCAGGTATTTATTAAAAGGCCTTCGAAAGATTCACCTTGGGCAGTACAAGAGCCTGGCCATGGCTCCACCCAGGATAGACAGCATGTCACGAGTTTTCACACTTCTGTAAGTTTTGGTCCGTTTACATATTGGGGTTAATGTCCAATTCCAGCTCCAGGTTATGCAGTCCCATCCTCCCAAATTGCTCTCCTCAATTCCCTGTTGTTTGCACTTTTTGGGCCTGAAGCTGCAGTGGTGTCCTTGGTTCTCTGGCTGGAAAAGGATTGTTTTGTCTAACTAAACTGTGAAGAGAACTTGCTAACACTTGATATAAAGTTCAGAGTTATATACTAATGCAGTACAGAATCTGGAAAACATGAAAGCTAAAACTGAAGGCATCGGGATCAAGTGTCAGTGAACAGACCACTGAGAAGTGCTTCCGAGTTAAGCACTGTAGACTCAGAAGTTGCCCAAATTTGCTGGCTCTGATTCACCTCTCACTGAGACCAGCTGATGCTGCAAAGTTGCATAATGTGTGTGAAGCACAGACAAGGGCAGGAACAGCCACTTCATCTGCTCTGGTACAAAGTCGTGCCCTCAAGAGAGGCAGGTGAAGAGGCAGCTCCAGTGCTCCAGGCAGCACTGGGAAGAGCATTCCTGATGTGCAGAGGGAACCAGGAGAGATCCTGCCTTCAGAACTGACAGGACAGCACGAGCAGCACTAACACACGGCTGGGCCAGGCATCCCTCTGAGTCAGTTACTTCTGATGCTCACCCATTCTGACTTGTAAATAAAAAAAGGGCCAGATTAAATCCATCTGACTCTATGACTTCGGATTAAGGAGTTTCAGTGTATTTGTAACAAATAAGAGCACCCAGCAAAACCTTAGCTATGCTTGTATAATCTCAAATTACAAAAAAAAACCCCCAGTCTATTCTACATGGAAAACATTTCAGAGCTTTCAAAGTATTATTTTTTAAAAAGAAGAAACACTTAAGAATAAAGAATCTTGAAACCATGAGAAAGTCATTAAGAAAATGTGAAAGCCTTCTACTTGTAATTCAAAATAAATTAGAACTTTATTACTGCACCTCCTCAGTGTGCTGTTCCCAGCCTTTCAGTCAGGCAAGGCATTTAGGGTTGAAAACCTAAGACTGCAGGAGACACAGGTAATCATTTTGGAATTATCCTTAATTTTCCCAACAATCATTGCCAGAAAGAGAAATGCAAGTAAAGGGCTTTTTTTATTCTCATTATAAACTCTATCTTTCTGAGGCAATATCAGAATTTTAATGACTCATATTCTGTGAATGAGCATAATGAACACTACGACTCTGACACTTTCAATGTTCTGTAATTTGATTTGTTGGCAATTCCTATTCTCTCCTGTTTACAACCTGCAGGAAGCAGGTGAAATATCTAGCCAGTCAAAATAGTGAATATTTATAAGACTCAACTTTATGGATTCATTTTACCTCTCCAGTATAGTGGAGAGCTTTACCTTATTATGCATTTGAGAAACCATTATGCACATGCCCAAGGAAGAGCAATCATCCCAAGAGCAGCCCTATTATGAGGTGAAACAGCTTCAGGGGAAAACTTTACCAGATGTTTAGCAAGTCTCCCAAAAGTTTAAACTCTTCCACTTTATAAAGTAGACACAGAGATGCTAATGCCCCTTGCTTGGTGCAGGGCTAAAATTATGTTTTTAATTTGCAGTTTCCTTTCATGGTGAGAGATGCTCCCCACATAACTCACACCTGACTCTGCTGGGGTGCAATTGGACCTCGTCTCTTTATCTCAGCTCTGCCCCTTGCTCTGCCACAACAGGAGGGAGACCTTTGATAAAGGTTCCCTGAATTAAAATAATTTATAAGAGTCTGGCAAAACTAATATTTTAGGGCTCTTAATTCCCCTTTTTAATGGATTAAACAGAAAAGCCTCTAATTTTGTAACAAATAGACTACAAGTCCATGTGTTTACGGTCTAAGCTTTCAGCAAATAAACAGACACATATCACAGCTCTAGTTCAGGAAACTTCTAGTCACACAATAATTACCCCAGTATTAGTGCTCAGGGAACATGCTGCAGGCCACAGAGCACAAAGCAGCAACATGAGATCTCCTCAACACCTCTTCTATTTTCCAAACTGGGAAAAAAAAAAAAAAAGAAATGGAAATTGCTGGGCAGGGTGGTTTAGTCTCTGTCCTCCAGTGCTCTCTGCTGCAAATGCTGCCTTGCTGATAATTGCTCCTTTCTGTTAGTTTGTAGTGATATCCATCCACCTACTTGCATTTCACCTACTGGAGGATGGAAACAAATCTTTATAGCAAAGCTTGCTTTCCTTCAGGTATCCAGACCTCTAAACCCAGTCACATTTGATATTTCAGATTTGCACAGCTAACTTTCATATGAAAAGATTTTTTATGGCTTGATATCTTAGACAAAACATAATTTTAAAAAATAAGTAATTTTGTATATGTATTTTAAATGTTTGGGAAGCAATTAGAATCCTGCTTTTCAAAGACTCCTTTATAATCTTAACAGCAGTTTCAAACTGTTTTATTCCCTCTGACTTAAACAATCACCTGAAATGCCACAACATTTCAAAATTATCTTTGTAATTTTTTTTAAGTGCTGTTTGAAACAACAAATGAGGCCTCAGTGAGGAACAAGATGCAGGCACGCACATTAAGGATGAAATCATGTTGATACATTTCATATACATGAAAAATTAATGCAAGATGAATGGTGAACACTGAATAAGTGGCTTTTTGCACAAAGACTTCCATGTCGTATTTCTGGCTGATGGCAGAAATCTATTAACAAAATTAAGTAACAACCTTGTAAGTTTATGAAATATTAATGTATTAGGGAATAAAAGAAAATAGGCTTCAGACAAAACAAAAATAACTCACCTATGGTGAATATGAGAGTGGTGAATTCATACGTATTTTATTCTAAAATACCAGAACGTGGTTAAAATAAAAATATATCTGGCAAGGGGAAGATGGTGGCAACCCAGACAGAGGACATGGGACTGAAGAAAATCTTCTCCTTTTAAAAGGGTCATGAAACAACAAGGACAGTTGAGTGAACTGGTTGAATCCAGTCCTCCTTTGACAGAGAAGCACCCAAATTCTTGTTGAAGAAGTCACTGCAAGATAAAACATAAATTGTATTGGATGTATAGGGATGTACTTGGCCAAACTCTGCTACTCATGGACTTCTGAGCCACTGCAAAGGAGGTCAGCTTAGATGGAAAGAACCCTCCCCTTTCAGTTTTACACTCTCAAGTTCAGAAAATAGCCCAGAATTTAGAACAACTCTCTAGCACAGCACGGGGAACTATCAAGAAACAGAAGTGCATTACCAAGGGTTTTGTTTTGAGGATCAGGGGGTAAGTACAGGCAAACAAATACCTATTGAAAGGATGATGTTAATGTACTTCTTTCACCAGTTAAAATATTACTTGAAAACGCTTATTTTCTTGTCTCATATCTATCCATCCATCCATCCATCCATCCATCCATCCATCCATCCATCCTTGCTTTATTTCAGTTCCAGATCAAAATGAAACACTCTGCACACTGAGTGGCAGGGAAAACAGTGTTTTCCCTCTGGTGTTCAAGAACTGGTATCCTAGATTGATTAAAACTCACCAGAAATGTATGATGTGTTAAAGAAGTAATTGAAAATAAATATTATACTTATTTGAAATTACAAACCACTTCACACTGTTAATTACTTCAGCAAGCTGTGTACTTTTACACTTGCAATCACTCATAGGGATGAGATTACTGCTAAGGCAGACTCAAAATAAATATACACGCTAATAGATGCCAAAAAATTTTAAAAATTAAGAAGAATGTTTTCCTCGAACATCTTGAAGATATTAATTTGTGAAGAAAGAAAACATTCCCCTAAACTTCTGGGATTAGCAAGTAATAAGAGTAATTTCCCACACAGAGCAATGTATTAAAATCTACAAATGAATATTGGAAAAAAGGTTTTTTGTTTTAAAAAAGGGAGAAATTAAACATCACTGCAGGAATGAAATGACAAACAATATTACTTAGATAATGGCAGGACAATGTGATTGGGTCACTATAAGATAAATGGGACACTATAAGATAAAATTTCTCTGTCACTTATTAGCGATAGCCACTCTTTCTTTACAATTGCATAAAACAAAAATAAACATGTCAAGGATGGATTCTCACCAAGATTTTTAAGAGTATCTTCCATTAAATAAGAGCAGAATAGCACCTTCAGGTCTATTTAAGAGAACACAAAAGCACATTTTCATAAAGCTCCAGTGGGCACATTTTTATTGTTTACCTGAACTCCAGCACATGAAACCTTTAACTCAAGATTACAGGTAATATGGCCCAAAACAATTTCACAACCTTTGCAATCACGGCCTGATGACACCAAAAGTGTCAATTAAAAATGCAAGTTTCCCAAAAGTCACTTTGATTTATGGGCTAAGTAATTTGGCTGTCTCTAGAAAACTTTTAGAGCATGGCTTGTAAAATTATTTATTTTGATCCAGTAAGAAAGAATTATGAGATGAATTTTTAATGTCTCTAGTGCACGGCATGGAGATATACAGAATATTCCTCCCTACACCTACTTCTCTGATTTCCTATGCCAGTCACAGAATGATTCTACAAGGTCTCCACAAAAAAAGTACAGAGGGGACGCTGCTGTTGCCTGCCTTTGAGATTGATTATTCTGCAGCTTTTCTACCTCTGCAATTCAGAAGTGTTTGAATGAGCACTCTAGTAAAGATGTTTTCAGAATATGTAAGGTCTCTCCTGCTTTCAAATGCAGGACACATCAGCATGGTATAACTGGTAATATTCACTTAATATTTCCATGTTTGTCTGGGTCTTTAGCAAGCTAGAAAAATCTTCAGCTTCAGTAAAAATACTTCCATTGTTTGTTTCCTTTTCTCAACTAAGTAAAGTAGCATCATATTGGGAGCATCAAAAAGAATGTGACACCTGTTCTACTGTTTCAGCAGATAACCATAATACTCATTAAAGTGTACAGTAATGATCTCAGATATGGTTGATGCCAACTTTATGACACCAGCCAGTGACCCAACTTTCTGCTAATTACCTTCATTATGGACATCTTTCTTCAACAGATAAAATTAGAATAACTTTGATAAGGAAGAAAATGTCAATTGTATATTCTAACTTTAGTTACATTTGCTGATAATTCTGCTGTAATATTCAGAGAATTAAATGTTATAAGGAAAAAAAATAATGTTTATATAAATTTTGCACAGAGAAGTTCTTACACTAAATGGGTTTCTAAGAAAAATGAGCTTTGTATTAGCTCTTTGACAAAAAAAAACCCCAAAACTTGGTTGTTTCAGAACACGGACTGTACAATAATTGTCTTGAGCAATTATTATTATGCATCTTGTGAATTAGAGAAAATGAGGTACTTATCCCGGGCATTGCATTTATAACTGTCACCTCTCCTATTATAGAGCTCCATTGCACATTTCCTATTCCTATTTACATCTCTGTGACAGCTACAGTAACAACTCACATTGAGAGACCACAGCTGCAGCAGTGCCCAAGTTATTCTTTAAGCAAGAGGCCTACAGGTTCATTTACATCTGCAGAAATTATGCTATAAGCCAACTGTGCATAGTGTTCTTTCAGTGCCAAAAAACTTCAATAAATGGTGCTACAATCTTCCTAGATGTTGGTAATATAAAATGTTATGAACTACATTTAAAGTGCTGTTGTCCTTTTACATTTTCTCCTTTTTACATTAATGCTGGCTACCAATAGTAAGAAAGCATAAGAACATGGAAAAACAAACTACAGGGAGTTCTTACAACAGCAAATCTTCAAACATCTGAACTTTTTTATTACTATGATTTTAAGTTGTTCTGGGCTTCAAAGTTATTACTCATTTAGAAATTCCCACTGAAATATAGTGGTTTTGATTTCACTAAATTATTACCCAATTTCAGAAGCTGGACCTTAAATTATTAGACATAAAAGTCTGTAGTACTATTATAGAGTAACCCCCACAGATGTTTTGACAATAATTTTGTTGGTTTTTATAGAAAAATTTCTCTTTCTAGCCTCAAATTACTGTTTGAATAACTTAAATTTTTTACACACATTCTCCAGACAGAAGACAAGACTCCTGTTAAAGCTTGCTCAGTTTAAAGGACTTCCCAGTAGCACCAAACCTGTTACTTTTTCAGAGCTCCCAGCACTTCCTGACTTCCAGACCCAGGTAACAAACACTTGGCAGTGACTTCATGTATTTTACTTGAAAACTGCTCTTAGGTTGAGATTTCAGGGAAATTAATAATCTAATAGGGAAATATTTTAAACAATTCCCATGCAAAAGCACTCTGCTGTGTTGGGAACCCAGCTCCAAGAGTTTAGAACAACTGGGGAAAAAGCAAGCTGAAAGCATGAGGACAAAGCCATGAGTGTGCTGGGCCAGATGGCCACAGGTGGCTGCTCTGTCCAGCAGCACTGGCAGTCAGAGAGGCTGGCACAGGGGACAGGAGCCTCCCACTGCACCCCCAGCACCAGCACTGCTCCGTGAAGAACCAGTCCCAGTGAGTGAATCCAGTCCAAAAGGGCACTTAAAAATCAAGTTTAAATCAGTAATCTATTATTAACCCCAGTTAGTCACAGCTGCAGGGTTTGACAGCAACACACCCCGCATGACTTGCCTTGGCAAGCAGAAAGTGACCGGGCTTGTAGCATTTTCTGTTAATTGTATGAAAATTATTAATTATTCTTTAACATTTCCCCTGAGACTGGTAATTTTCAGGTGCTATCTAATAAATGAATCATTCTGGTTAGCTAAAACATCTTGGCAAGCTCAGCATTAACACCAACATACAAGCCCTGCAAAATTCAACCACCGTGGCAAATGGTATCTCCAGATGCACACTCAACACTGTAATTAGGTCATACAACAAGGAAGTTCAGCTTTCTCTATTTCCTCTTGAATATTCTACACCAACTGCAGTGCTGTTTAAATTATTACTGATTTATGTCATCCTGTGTTGGGAATGCAATTCAGAATTACAGGTCCTTACATTTTGACTACTTTGTAATTGAAGCAGGAGAGTGCCCCACAGTGCCTCGAGGAGAAGCGAGCAGGGGTTTGCAGGGAGCTCTGCTCAATAAAGGAGAAGCCTGCCCCTGTCCTGTATTCCTGCTGAGTTCAGCTGAAGGGAACTGACATTCCACCTGCACACACACACTGCCAGCTGAAGCACCACACTCCTGCTGCTGCTACCAATTCATCACTCTTAAAATTATCTACACAAGGAAACAAAGTTCTGCTTAGAGCAGACAACTCTTCTTTGACCACTTTGAGACATAATAAAAAACCAAGGGATGGATGGATGGATGGATGGATGGATGGATGGATGGATGGATGGATGGATGGATGGATGGATATTGCACATATGTATTTCCTTTCACTGTAAAGGGCATGGATATGATTTGGTTCATGTCATTCACTGACAAAAATCAAAATTTAATATAGTCAGCAAAATCAGTAGTGAGATGCGTGTTCCAATGATAAAAATCAGCAAAAGCACATAGCAACAGGGTCTAAGTGAAGAGCTGATTCCTTCCTAGTGGACATTATTTTATACACAGAAAATGCATTTTAAAAGCACAATTTAAACTAACTGTACCAGATATCAGTTCAGCATTTACTTTAAAAGTTATTCTGTAGATTCTCCCGATATAATTTGTCACACACACTGCCTCAAGACAAGGGAAAAATGGCATAAAAATACTGAGTAGGGTTGTCATTAAAAATTCAACTTAACTTCAAGCACCACTAATAATCTTTAGCTGTCACATTTACATGCAAAATAGTGAATTGCAACACGCAGAATAACAGATTTTTAATTATGTCTGAAAAAAATTATTCCCCTTTATTTGATACATCATTCAGTGATAGTGAAGAACAGTAAGAAACATGTGCACCTTCAGTACACATTTAAAATATTAATTGCAAAGCACAGCATATTTGGCAACTCCTTCACTGCTACTTCCACTCAAGTGTAAAACAAGATTACTGTGAATTCTGATGTGCTATAGTCTTTCCACCTCAGGCAATGATCTTAAACCTCATTAGCTGAGTAGGTCTGTGTGGGATCAGGACTGAGAATGTGCAAAGAGTCAAGATTCAGACCTGGAGGATATTTGTACGTGAGAAGAATCCAAGCACGCAAATAGAACATTCATCTGCACATCTCTAATCCTCTCATTAGATACAGGAACCTGCACTTTCTTTCATACACCAGAGCAAACATCATGCTGAGACTTTCCCCCAAGACTTGCAGAAATCAATTGTTCTGGTTTTTATTTTTTGGTCTATTAAACATGATTTTACATGATACATACACTGATTTTGTACACCGTTTGTCCACTCTAAAGCACGCTCCCTTTTTCTGCAGTGCTGTGTGATGAAATTAAGTGAATAATGCAAAGGCAAAGCTGTAAATGAGCTGGACTGGAGATTCTCTCAGAATATTACCAATCAGACAAGACCTCCTGTCCACAACGACACTCAGATAACCAGGAGTTAACTAAAAGCTGTTTCCCACATCAGCTTCACCATGATTTTGTCTAGAACAGTTGTCACCTCACCTCATCACCTGTCACCACATTATGGAGTTTTAATATTAGCAGTCATTCAGAAGACTTTTGAACCCATGTACAATACCTTATCTGATTAAAAATTCACACTATTGATTGAGAAAGCCCCTTTTCCAGAGATAGAATATTTTTTTCTTGGTGCCAGCTACCTAGACCTGCAATTCAAAATTTTCTAACTCTATACCAAATTATTCAAAACATTAGTTACTTATTTGTCAAAATCGAGAAATTGTCATCTTTTCTGTAGAGCATACAGGTTCTCTTTTCTTCTCAATTATTAAAAAAAAATAAAAAATCTTTAGCCTTCCTTCCAGCATTCTCTGCCAAATTTAGTTATGATCAAACCAATGCCATTTTTAGAATTTCACTGCTGCCAAAGAGTTGCTAACAAAAACTACAGCAATTCATATTTGTTCCTTTTTACTTACACTCTGATACAATTTAGCACTTGTCCATCGCCTAACATGCAATGCTTTCAGCTTTTGCATTTTTATCTATTTATGCTCATCCTCATTACTCCCTTGCTGATTAACTTCCCTTTTAATCATACTTTTTAAATCCAAAGTAGTTCTCTCTCACGATTAATGAGTTGTATTCTTTGGCATCTAATGAATCAGACTTAAACAGTTCCAATTATCATTGTTATTCTTGCTTCACCATTTCCTCCCACTCCATTCTCTCCAAACTGCTTTCAAATTCCCATACATATATTTATATATTAAACTGAGAAATATGCTGTTTACTCTGTGACATTGACTACGCTGTATTTTTGCATATCAAACAAAACTACCATAATCACTTTTAGTTCAGAGATCAGTGAGTTAAAGTTAACAGTGGCACAGCAAAATGAGGGTCTGTGTAAGCTAAGGAAGCCGTTTTTCATAAAACACTTACTAAAGACTTCACACAATCTTAATAGCTGTGATATCATCAGTTCTTTCCTCATTCCCAAGAAGAATCCGTCTGTCAGGAAGTGTGCTACATTTATTCTGCTCATCTTCCAAGACATCATCTTCCATGGGCGAGAAGAAAATCATGTGGTCCACGAGAAATAGCACCCAACCTGAAAGGTGGGCTGAGGAAAAAGGGCTCCCCAGGAACAAACTGCTGAGCTCAACTAGAAACAGCTTTTCATGTCTTGGGAGATGAGATAAAATAATATAAATATGTTTCTTGGAAAATCCCCCAAAGCATGCTTTCAATGCAAAGTTTGGATTCTTAGCAAAGAATTCTCTCAGCCTCCTTTTGTTTCCAATTTTGAAAAACTATTGAAAAAGACAAGGAATAAAATGAACAAAAGCAACCAGACATGGAAGCTTTACTAAAGTAATTGCACTTCAAGTTTTCATAGAGGCACAGGAGTGTCTGAGGTGGAAGGGACCCAGAAGGATCAAGTCCAGCTCTTAGGAGAATGCCCCACACAGGGATGAACCCACAACCTTGGTGTTATTGGCATCATGCTCTGACCAGCTGGGCTAATCTTGGGCTTACTGCAAGGGACCTCCTTTAATTTGCAGTCAGAAAAAGCACATTATTTACTGAACTAAGTTTCCTGAAGGTTTATTTTAGGTTCTGCATTCCTCAGCTGCTAGCTCTTGCTTTGCACATACTGAAAATCTAAGTGCATATTCTGTGAGCAGAGGCTGCACCTCGGTGTTGGGAAAGTAAAATGTGTGTGCAGGGATGTACACCAGCAGTCAATAAGTCAATTTTACAAATGTTATGTTGAAAGGCATTACTAATGCTGTAACTCCAAAATAATTTACACACACTTATTCCCACTTCTACGAATACAGCTTTTAAGTGTTCAAATCACTGCTGAAAAGAAAATTTGGTACCCTTGAAAAATGTTATTGAGTATATGGCAATAACAGTTTTCCCAAAAGTTGATAAAATACGGATTTAATTATGCAGGTTCTTGTACATAGTAACTTGCATGTGAGTAAGCTCTCTGCATAGCAATATACATACATAATATACATCGATAATACACATTTATAATTGAATGCTTGTAATTATTTTCAGGATCAAAGCCCTTATTAAAAATTCAAATTAAAGTGTTATAATGGTAGTAGTCATGATGGACTTGCATGTGGATATAATGAAATTAAGCCCTGTAATAAGTGGGATGTTTTGCATATACAATTAGATAATCTTAAAAATGATCAGTGTATGGCTGACAAGTGCTAAAAGAAAAGAGATTAAATTGTGATATTATTAACATTTAGTAGGGAAATAAGAAAAATGACAAGAACCTACCAAACGACCAAAATGACAGAAAACCTGAAGGCACAGGATGGTTGCCCGTCTCTGGGCTAATGACCTGAAACTAATCTCTGGGTAATGACCAACACTGCAGCAAGGAGGAGCTCATCCAGCCTGCTCAGTGCATCGTGGGGACTCTGCCTGGCTAAACTGAAACTTGTACCTCAGGTGAACTGCTTGCTCTCGTTCCCTGCATTCTGCAGGTTTCTCATTTTGTTGCTACATTAGAGAGATTTAACAGGTTTTTTTTCAATATTGCTAGGTCAGCATTAAGATAATTTAATAGCTACACCTCTATGGAAATAGGAGTGTGATTATTACAAAGTATTTCCAGTTCAGATGATCGAGACTAACAAATATTCTCAACTGATGTGCTATAGAAAATCTGCAGGGGAAGTTATACACGGCCTGAATTCAGTGTCAGTAATCCAGAAGGCAAAAATATGTCACAGCATTTGAGCTGTGGTGTCACTGACGCACCACCCTCTCTCTCCCTGTTGAGAACCTGGACTTCCATGTCCTATTTAAATCACATGCTCCTCGGCAGCAGGGCTCTGAGATGCTCACAGTGCGCTAAATTTAAAGACCACTTCTGTAAAGTAGCTCCAGACATGCTTCTCTCTTCCTAGGGATGAAGTGACACTTCCCAAACTCTTATTTCATTTTAACTGAGACAGCAACGATGCCTACTTTGTGCTTAAGGCCAAATACACTTGTACTGACAGCAGAATAATCATTGAATTACATTAAAAATAATGAACTATTTCTAGCATTAAAATGTTACAAAAGGTGTTTACCACCAGCAGAGCACAGGTGAAATGGCAATGGCAGAGGGATGAGCAGATGAGATGCCAGATTTCAGGCTGGTGCTCTGAGCAGGCTCGGGCTGCAGGAAGGATGCCCAGGGCATGTCCATGGGCATGGGAAGCACCTGGAGCATCCCCCAGGCTGTGGGGGTCAAAAGGCAGGGAAGGCTGACAGCCTTTCTGCATTAGAAACTGAGGAAGAGCTTTTGAAATGTGGGACTGTAAGAAGTCATAGAAACATAGGGAAGAAAGTACTGACACAAATACCACCAAAGACAGGCACAACCGATGTTTAGATTTGCTTTCTGCCTCAGTAATAAGGATTAATACTTGCTTTTGTGGAAAACAAAGGTTAAAGACACTTAGAGCTACCACTTGGGTATAACCAGTTTGCTTAAGAAGATTATACATTGCAGTTTGCTTTAAAATTTCAAGCATGCATAAGAGCATAAACCTATAAACTAAACTAGGTCCACCAGGGAGAACTGGAGAATTGTTTCTACAAAAGATACACATTTTAACATTCATCCAGATCTTAGGAATTTATGTTTACTATCTAGTTCATGCTGTATTTCAAAGAGCATCCACCATCAGTATCAGGAAACAAATGAGAATGAAACGACATCGTAAAACCTACAAAAAACATTGCAAATTACAACTCTATTTATACAACAATTTGTCAGGTTTGGCACTGCTAGCACAGTGTCACTGCTGCATCCTCCTAAGGGCATGGCAGCACAGCAAATATTTCTTCTAACAACAGCAGTCTCGAGCTTTTGTTTGCTTATAAAGTAAAGCTCTTGAGCATTATTACTTAGATAAAAACTTTAAAAGTGTATAATGGATTATTTTTGTAGTATAAAATGGTTTACTGGGTAGTTTCCTGTAATAGCTCGCCCATGCATTCAATTTCTTGAATCTATAAAAATGGTGTCTAGGTAATTTTTCCTGTAGTTTTCTTTTAAATATTACTCATTCAACGTACACGTTTAGTTTCTTCATAAGTTTCTTACTAAAACCTTTTTTACCTAGTCCTGCCTAGTGCAGAGAAACAGCTTCCACAGCTTGTTCTTGCACAGGAGGGATGGAAAACAAAAGACATTTTTGTTGTACTCTTCACATGTTTTGGATGTTTTTCACCTTTAAAAAGCATGCCTTAAAATAAATAATTAAATAATTAAATAATTAAATAATTAAATAATTAAATAAATGTTGCTACATAGGTGGTGAGATTACTGGAAGTGAAATATTGGATTATACTTATTTTGTGCCATTAACTTTTGCAGCGAAGAACTGTCCCCCAGTCAATACTCAATAGATACAACAGCTACAGTTAAGAAGCAAAGCACTTAAATTAAATTATAACTATGGGAACACCAGCAGATTCAAAGTGAGGGCTGAGGATCCCTCACAAACAGTCCTGCATGACAGCTACAACTGTTCTTTTAACTCCATTTATCAATCTGTAAAAATAAAGGCATTTTATACCATGACTGTTGTTTCTTTGGAAAAGACAATGGTAATGTGCTTTGTAATTCTCAGCTAACAGTAAAATTCAAGGTAACTATTAGCTTTAAATTAAAATAATAGAAAATGTAGGACAGATTAAAGAAAAGAAAAAGAAAAAATAATGTAAGAGTTTTATTTAGCAGCTAGGGAGGGCAGGGAACACGAGGAAAAGGAGGCTCCTTTTCTTCAGGCTCCATTTATCTGAGTATTGATTAGCGTGTGTTCTGTCAGCTCAGACATGCTGGGAACATTTTCCATCACATTGTGCAGTCCAGAAAGGAACTACTGAAGAAGAATTTGAGGATTAATCAGTGTGTTAATTGAGGTTATCTAGATAATGACAGATGGGAAGAACATACTAAGCAAGTGACTGTGGCAGTCATACTCATCTGTTAAAACCAAAATTAATGGATACACAAACTTAAGTTCACTTGCTCATTGATTTTTATCCAGCTGCAGCAGACTATAAAAGAGCTATCGGGGAAAGTTATCCATTAGCTGTCAACTCAGAATGCCTTAAAAAGCAATTGCTAATCCTCCAGTGATATCTCACTAAATCCTAATCTCTACAAATTGTTCTTGGAAGAAGCATTAAACTGGTCATCAAACCAGGTCTTTAATGCTTCTTAAGGCTTACTCAACCTGTAACTCCTTTAGAGATCATACAAAGTACTAAAATATTCAAAAGCAGATAAAAGAAATAAATCAGATGGATATTGTCAACTGAACATCTTCACCCTCCTGCAGTTTTGTGTGCTGTGAAATAAAAACAAAACCAGAAAATTCACCATTATAATAATAAAATAAAAGATCCTAGCACTCATACAAATTAAGACACTACTTTTCTTTCAAATCTGCTTAACAGTACAATCTCCTATTATAAAAGGGTATAAACCACTTTTTTAAATGGTGGAGATAGATTCGTTAAAGTTTCAGTGCTCATTTCTTTCCAAATAAACACTAAATAAAAACACATGATTTTTGTCACCTTATTAAAATCTTGATTGTCTCACCTAGAATTACATGATGCAACCACTAAAATGGGTACAGCTACATCAGTATGAAGGTGATATAAATTAACAGGTTCTAAGATTAACAGCATTTTAGGAAAGGAGAAAACAGTGATGGAGTTTGGAAAAACCAGAAAATAAGGATATTGATTTCATTAAATAACTGCAAAATTATTAATGTCTCTCTCATATGTAGGTTAAAGGAAGGAAATAATTTTGCTTCCCAGTCCCACAGAAGTGGTTCACTCGAAGATTTTGGATTAGAGTTCAGGAGAGAGCAGAGAGATAAAAATTCCTGATTGCAGATAGTAATCGAAAAAATTCAAAGTTCTTTAGCTGGGACAGGCACAAGTTATGATGTGTAAGCAGAAATGATCACAGCAACAGAAAATAAATGGCTGGCAGACAAAAAACCAGAAAGACAACCCAAAGTAAAATTAAAAAACAAAAAATCCAAAATGATGCAAACGTATGATCTGTTCTATCTGTGCACCTTACAAAGAACAACAAAAGGAGAGTCATATTAGAGCTGAGGAAAATGTCCAAACTTTCAATAGGTAAGGACTGCAAAACACTGGAACAGAATGGTCTTTGTGGAAGCAAAGGTAAGCTGGAAGCCACACAGTCCTGGGTGAAGTGCAATCTTAGGTCAGACCAGCTCTGAAAATAATGGTTTTTGTCTATAAAAGCCAGTTGAGGATGAAGGTTACACAGTAAAAATATGCAAGTGGGCATACAGATTGATTGGCAAAAATAATTTTTCAACAGACAACATTACAGACCCAAGCTTATTAAATTAACATTTTACCAGCACACTGCATTTTCAGAGACCATTTTGGGCAAATTAAGGAAGTTTTAAAAGGATTATACTGAAGGTTAAAATGTCACAGAATTCTTCACAAATCTGAAAAGAACTTTTATTTAAGTTGTGAAGTATTTTATTTGGTGAAGTATCTCAAGAACTAAAGATAGGCAAGTGTTTCTAATAAAGAAAAGGAACAGAGACTAAATCCAGATAACATTTCTGGCACTGAGGACTGGAAGTGAATGGGGCTCTGGGACAGATGTAACAGGAATCACTGAATTCTCTCTTCCATGTACAGCAGGAGTTTTAGTGCAAGTGACCTCTGGAAAAACAAATGCACTCATCCATAATGGAATATGCTCTACAACTGCAAATTAAAAAGGATCCCAGTATCACTGTGAACCAGAATATGGTGCTACCTAATATACAATAAGATGTTCTATTTTTCAAACAGAAATAGCTGTATTGTCCTTTTAAATACAATATTGTTCCACTTTCTCCTAAATGTTGAGAAATATTAAGAAAATGCAAAAGCTTTTTTCTTTCAAATGGTTTTATTCTTCATTTAATTACCTGCTCAGGGGAATAAAGCCACTACAAATTAACTGATCAAAATAAAGCTTAGTTATCTAGGGAACAAAGGCAACCTACTGTATTTCTGAAAATCCTTTCACAGTGCATTTAAATATTTATTTGAATAATAATTTCTGGAAATTCGCGAGAACATCAAATTTAGAGCAAGAAAGTGTCAAAAAGGTGCTAAATCATAAAAGGAAGAACTCTGGGAAGTTTAAATTATTCTTGAGGAAGCAGAAGAGACTCATAAAGCCCAGACAACGTATTTTTAACTGAAAAATTGACCTATTTTAAAATCATGGAACAGGGAAGACATCTGTCATTCAGAATACATGTTCCCTCCACTCAAACTTATTATTCTATTAGAATTTCAAAGTACCAGAAAATGATCTAAAGTGAAGAGAGGCAATTAGAAAAAAATAACAGCTGTATAACTATTAAAAAAATACCACCTTTTTCTTGGCTGAAAATGGAGACCTATTATACCCATGAACACAAATTTCCAAAGTGAGAGTGTAGTGGTATGTATATCCCAAAGAAGGGACATAAAACCAAGGAGCAGGTGAATTAGAGTGAATTAAGGGCCTATATGTCGAGGAGAGGAGAGGACAGTATGGTTTAGCCTCCTGTCTCTGTGATGTCTGGGGCCCACGTCAGACAAATCCAGCAGCTGAAAATCCAATGTATGGTAAAGGAAAGGAAGCACAGAACGGGCAAAACACGGGAACCATAGCAGAGCATCGCTGGCATTCTCTCCCCATGAAGACTTTGAAGGAAAAAACCATCAGGAGACTGTTCTGACTGCTCCTCAGCCAGCACACTGGCTGTGTATTTGGAGACAGAGCTTTCCTGTGGTCATGGCGAGGCACAGTGAGCTGGCAGGAAGCCCTGAAGGGGCTCATTGGAAGGGCTGACCACACAAACCCTTCCCCTCGAGCACCATGCAGGATTTTCAGATATTTTATCCCCACTGAGTAACAGAAAATACACTCTTATTGTGTGAGGCTATTTAAAAATTAGTCAGTAAAATGCAGCGATCATGTGAAAATTCTGTCTTGAGTTGCTTGAGGAACTCGAGCATTGCTAAAAATGAAATAAGTCTTCAAACTCTTCCTCACAAAATCAGGAATGACTCAGAAGAGAGTGGATAACTTGACAACTTTCTACCTGATTGATGCGAGCAAATACAGAAAATTCTACTCCACTGCGGCCACTTAAAAGATCACAGAACACAGCAAATGGAAAAATGTGATTGTATTCTTGTAGTCTATTATTTTGTTGTTTCTAGCAGCAACAGCTGCTTCTTGGAACAGCAAGAAAAGGATATCAGGCAATCAGTTTTGACTCAGTTCTCACAGAAAAACAGAAACGAATTCAAAACATGAGAGTATGATACAGCTTAGTTACAGAAAAGGGAGATGACAAGAAAAACCCACAGCCATTTCAAACAGCAGGTAAAGCTTTTCAAAAGATTCTGGAAGTTGGAAAAGAAGAAGAAGGAAGGAAATTGAATGGAAGGAGGAAAGCCTAACAATATAAAATATAAGCATTTCAAATAACATTGTAATATAACCCAGAAGGGTATGGACTTCTTCCTCTCCCTGAAAGCAAGAGAACACGGCAGGGGAAGAAAGCAAATGAAATGAAAATACATCCGTTCTAAAATGAAATCTGTCCTGAGCAAATGATTCAGAAAACCAAGAGAATTCTAAAAGCTCTTAGGTAAAGGCAATAAATAAAGTATTTAAGTGTATCAGTAACAGGAAGGTTATGAAAGAATCAGAATCTTCTACTAAAAGATCATCAATTATGGATACTGCAGATAAATTACTTCTGTGCATTGATCTTTACTGCAAAATATGACAGAGAAACATCTCCTACAAACTTTATATTTCCAGTAGCAACCACTTATAGAGAAAATGAAGCACTTACAGAAAAGAAGCATCACAGAAAGATTCTAGAAGATTACTTTTTAAAGCTCATTGCAAATTCTAGGGCACTTGCCAAAAAATAAAATATAATCTGATAAAAAACCCAAAACCATAACAAAAAAAATAAAAAACAGATGTGAGATTATGCCTCTGACTCTCACAAAGGTGGGCCAAGATATCTCAAATATTTCTCTTTCCAAAGAGTTTCATGAGATTGTCTTAAAGTAGAAAAGATCCATAAGAATTAAGCAAGCTTTGAATATAATCGAGTTATTATCTGCTTAATAGGAAACAAGTATCATATTTATATTTTGCAGTTGCCTACATCACATTTTTTTCATCCGAATCAGCAGGTGACAGAGAAATGAAAACTGAGGAGAGACACCTGGAACTTGTCAAGAAACAAACAAAAGACAATGCCATCACTGAAGTTCTGCAGTTATTTTAAAAGACATTCCGAATTCAGAATTCTTTTTTATCACATAGAATTTCCAAAGACAGGGCTGCCCTTCATGATAATTTTTGTTTCAAAAACAGCATTTTGGATTAAATATTACTAAAAGGATAAAAGAATGATGTGAGAACAACCTTTTGGGGACAATTCTCTGTTCATAACAGCTTTTCAACAAGGTTACAGAGTGGAGGGACACAGCACACTCAGGTGATGAGGATGGTGACAATAAAATGTTCATTCAACACAGACTGCAGAAGCAGCATGGACAAAACAACAGGCTCAAGTGGCTAGGAAATCTTTTTATTTGGGAAATTGAAAAGATGTGCTGAAATATCCTGCCATATGTGGAATTCTTTCTCTAGCCCATATTAATTCTTTCTCTTTGGCAGTACCACCCATTCCAGGTGAATCCCTGGGAGAAACACCACAGGATCCTGTGCTGGAGAGCACAACAGGAATTGTTCCCAGACTGTATCACCTGAGGATGGGCACAGCACATCATCGTGGGGCAATTTCCTTCTTAGCTCTTCAATAATTCACTTGCTGGCAGGAGTCTTATCATAGTAAATTAGGCCTAAGAGAAAGCACACTAAATATTCACAATACAAACAGTTCCACTGGCTTTTCCAATCTCCTGAGCTTCTAAATCTGTCTCTCTCATTTCCTCTCAGCATACGACCTCAGCTCCTACCTCCACTGTCCTGCTCTCTGGGTATTTCTGGAAGAGCTTAACTGAACAGCAGCAAAGAAGAACCAGCACAGAACAAACACTGAAAACAGCATTCACAATTTCATTGCACCAGCAAAGCACAGTAGCATAGCAAACATAAAAAAATTAAATGAGGAAAGACAACTCCTGTTAGGTTTATTATGTACATACCCTCCAAATAATTCATCACTTGGGAAGAGCTATTACATGTCCCTATTTAAAAGGTTCTACAGAACCCATCAATAAAACTTCTCTATAGTTATGAAGGCCTATGCTTTGAGAAGCTAAGATTTGAAAAGCACATATAGGAAAATATTTTAGATTTCACACCTATTCCAAGTTGAAGCCCAGTTAATTTTTAGGATGTACAGTACGAAATCCTTCTTTGATCGCAGCCTGATTTCATGTAAAAGCTCCAAATATACCATGTGTTGGTTTTTTAACAAATCTATCTAAAGATCCACAAATGACCCTCTCTCAGTGATGCCCTCCCCAGTGACTATCCACACTAGTCACACAATCTGCTGCTCAGCTCTAGGAGAAGTCAGCCCTTGGTAAAGTTGCCCATCATTTACAGAAAGAGTACCTCGGACTTTGGAGAATTGTAAATTTTTTTTTGCAAATCAAGACTGACAGAACCACTGGGAGTCATGCAAAATATAAAACACAAGAACGCTGACAAAACCCTTCTACACAAATACCAGCCCACCATTCAGTAAAAGGGGCCAGGCACGACTGTTCCAGGCTGGTGGAATTCCAGCAGGACCAACATCAGGCCAGGGGCAGGCTTCAGTGGGGTCAGCTACCTGCAGGAAACCCCATGGCTGCCTGGGAACAGGTATCCCACCTGGTGGGGTACAGAGCAAATACTCTGCTCATAAAAAGGATGCCAACCTCACTGATAATATCACACATCTCTTCAGTTGTTACACCTCCTTGTTTCCATTTCATTATCCTATTTGCAACTGAAATATTCCCAGCTCTCCATTCCAAACAGCAGATTGTGCCACTTAATGGCAATTAAATGCCCTCAAGGCATTAAAAGGGCTATTATCAAAACATGTTTTACAAGCACCGGTGTAAATCATTTCATACAGGCTTTGAAATTCATAATGAGTGAGTCTTCAATGAGAACGTGCATGTTGGGGTCGTACATCTAGGTGTTAATACAATATTTATCCTCTGTAATAACTAGTGATATGAAACCTTTCTCTAAAATACTGAGTACATGAACATTTTAAGATGTTAAACAGTTTCTTGCCCACCACAAGTAAGTTTCCCTGCTACAGACATTGTTTTTAAATTTTAAGCCTCACAGTGGGAAAAATAAGCAAATAAGACACTTAGCAAGCTTACCTATTTACACTTGAAACCCAAGCATATCAGTAGTTCAAGTTATGAAAAACTTTTCAGCTAACTTAAAAAAACCCCAAACAATTCAAACTTTTCTTGTCACTGGAATCTTACTACTGGAAGGAGGTCAAAAGATAGACAGTAATAAAACCATTTGCCAATTTTTCTCCAGTTGTCTTGGTAGATTTATTACATCTCCCATAAAACTTGTCTCATTCTCCATCTGAGATTCCCTCTAATAAATGCATTTTTATTGTTAGATTTTTTAAATTTTTTTTTAGAGAACAGCATAGTTACACTTCATAAAAGTCAACTGTGAGCAAATGCAGAAAAACAGACTAGGCTAAGCAAGTCACTCCTTTGTAACTGTTTATTTTAAATGTTAGCTAGAGCCCACTTATTCTCACTTATCTCATTGGGTTTGGATTTGGATTAGGATCCCACCTACTCAGAGAGCATTTTGACTCTATCTATAGAAGACTACACCATACTGAAAGTGTTTCTTCCTTTTGATGTGAGATATGGCAACAATAACACTTTGGTTCTAAAATATAACAAGACAGTAATATAAAACATAGTAGTTACTAAAATCCCCAGTGACAAGGGGGACAAAGTCAAGGTAAAAAGATTTAAATGGTGTTGTCATAATGGCAGGCTTTGGCCTAATGAGTGTCCCAAATTCAAACCTGATTCCACTCACTGCTGGACAAAAATAAAGAATTACTAACTAGAGTAAGTGGCTTGCTAGGGTGTCTCACAGACAGCCCTGTCATCTGGGGACAGATCTTGGCTATATTTGGAGATATATTTTTAAATCACCCCAAAAAAATAGATGCTTCTGTCCCTTCCTCTTTAGTATTTAAGTCCAATAGATTTCACTGTCAGAGAATTATTGGAAATCATCAGACTCAAGCAACAGAACAACCAAGGGTATCATGTATTTTCTGAAATTTAAAACAAGACTCGTGAAGTATATTCCCTTCTTATCTTTTGAATATTCATTAATACACACCTCACTTCTCATCTGTACCTCTTCACCATGTCTTTATTTCACAAATAAGAAAGCCTGACCTTGAGGAAAAGGAAGGGACCACTCCTGGTCTCCTAACTTCCAGTAACCAAGAGTCTCAGATCTTTTACTGTCACTGAGGTTTTAACAACTTTTTGGGACGAAGAGCAGACCAATAAGCACATTAAACTAGCGAGAAAGAAGCCATTCTATAGCAGCTGACCATTAGAACAGCTCTACACCGCTAAAGGTGCTTTGTTTTCAGGTGGAAGGGGAAATGGGAAATGGGAAATGTTTCCAGGGGGATGGTGATTTTGTGGAGCAAAGGGCAGAGCTGCAGAGCAGGCAGTGCTTGTTCACACCTGAGCTCTGTCTCCAGAGCAGCATCTCCACCCACGCACTACGAGACTGCTGCTCTGTACCCAGTGGGGAAAGTTACTGCTTTATGTAATGCATGAAATCATTGCAAGGCAGCCAACACAAAGGTGAAATGCTGCTGGATCTCTGCTGTGATGTTTGGGATTTGGGGTTTGCTGGGGCTTTTTTTTAAGTCAGCTTTCTTTCTATAACAACTACTGAAATTGTATGTCATGTCTATTTAATTTAATATCCTCCTGATTTCCTTTATTTATGTTTTGGTTATCCCAACTTCTATTTAGGCAGAACTGAACTTCAGAAGAAATTCATTATGTTTGGACTCCAAATTCCTGTCAATGAAGAGGTCTCATGTAAAACATTCAACCTAGTGCCTATCTGTGATCAATCTTCCTTCTTGCTGTGATTCTTACAGAACTGCTGACCAGCTTACAGCTCCCACTGGATACTCAGTTACACATGAGTTCCTCAGACTCTAATTCTATTCCACAACACAAAAATATAGGAAATTTGTTGTTAAGTAGTATGTGTTAAGAAAAAAGCCCAAGAATCTATGCTGTCATATAGACTGCATTCATAAACAGGATTAAAAATGTGAAAAAAAAATAAGAGAGTGTTACAATTTTAAGGGGTGATTGAAAATTAATCTCTAATTAAATAATTCAAATGTAATGTGTCTAATTAAGTAGATATAATCTTACAGTATCTTCTTAAAAGCATTTTTAAAAAATAAGCTCCCTAATAAACCCACACTGCTTTTAAGCAACCAAAATTCTCAGAGTGTGCAAATAAAACATCTCACGAGAGTTATTAATCTTTTGACCACCTAACATACCTCATCCTCACTGCAGGACTCTACCCACCATCATCTCTTCAGTAACGATTTTTAATGCTATGCCTGCCCAATATACTTTATTTTCTATAGGTACATCACTGACCAGTCAAGTGTTCAGTGAAAATCAGGGCTAAATGTATTTTAATTATTGTAAAATTTAAATAAATATGTGTTCATGGTTCCAAATTATGCACTGTAAACAAACCAGGAATGAGGAGCTTAGTAGCAAAGCTGTGGCTGGCTACGAATCCCCTACATCTGCCAAGGTGACAGAGGAGAGCTTTCCAAATGTATGCAAACACAAGGTGCAATCAAGCCTTGTGGTGGTGTGCCCAAATACTGAAATCCAGTAGGTGCAAGTGATCTTTTCAGCCACCTATAAAATAACAATTACAGTATCAAACTCTTCTCCTCTTGAACATATCACACACTAGCATTTCAGCTTCACATATTCAGATTAAATCCAGCCATCCAAGAACTAAAACTGGAAAAATTCCCTATTGCAGGCAGATACTTCTAAAACCAATTTAAAATATTAAGTTACTGTTCAAGCTTTTCATTTATGACTAAGGTAGGGCTCTGTAAAGCATGTGCTCCAGCTATGGGAAGGTATTAGAAGCACTTCTTTCCCTCTGTGTGTTTGCAGGGAAGAAGGCAGGGCAGCTCATGCTGACAGGGACAAGGCAGAGGTGGCTGTGTCTCCCTGGGCACAGCTCACGCTGTCACCTCCTCTGCCCACCCAGCCCCTTCCTCTCTAAGGCAAGCTGACAGCAAATGCTCAGCCCCCAGCAGAAACGACACTCCGAGTATCCTGTGAATGCTGCGTTTTCTCCCATGGTTTTAGGACGATGAGCATCAAGGTCCTCACAGCTCCGAAGGGAATCAGTGGAGGCAAAGGTGCGAGCTCCTCACAGAGGGAGCAGAAGGAGCCCACATGCACTGTGAAAACCTGCTGCAAAACACAGCCTCAGCCAGAGCAGACTGCACCGTTTTACCCTCATTACCTTGAGATAATCAGGGAATTTAAAAGTGTGGATATTATAAACTTAGAAACAGCATCAATGATTACTTTCACCTGTTAAAGACAGTATAATTTATAAATTGTTATGATTTCCAATCTGTATCTTTCTGACTAAGATTTTTTAAGGATGAAAACTAGTTACAACAAACTTCATTACACTGAGATACAGCTCATAAATAAGCAGCTGACCCTGTGAAATATGTGGTATCCTGTATTATAATAAGTAACAAAATAAAGACAGAAATCTAAAAGCAAAAGAAACACAATCTGCTTAAGGAAAAAGTCATTGCTGTATGCATTTATGCATTACATTTAAGCTTTCTAGTTATTACCGAAAAAAATAAAATACAAAAAAAACTGAGGGGATTGAACTTTTACCACTACGACCATTATGTATCTCGGCCAGAATTCAGGCTAAAGACTAATGTGGTTTAGCTACTTATGAAATAATGATAAAAGTACCTCTACCCTTCTAAATCAGGAGCACTGACACTCATCAGAATAATCTCCTCAGTTAAGTTCCTGAACCCACTGCCCACTGAACCCTAGCAGAGCAAAGCTGGGCAGGAAAATCACCTGTACCAGTTCATCATGCAGCTTATCTCTGAGTTTCTAACAAACCCCTGCTTCTCCTTGTGAATTCACTCATAGATTAAACAAGAAAATTAATTTTCTCTCCACACAACACTACCTTAAAAAAAAAAAACAACAACCTAACAAAGCAACCCCTTTGGAAGACAATTACTGGATTGTTTTAGCAAGTATTATACAATCAATTCCTAGTCTGGGATAGCTTAGTACTACTCTAATGATAACCCACTCACCACTTGTACTGTAATTCACCAGGGGAGAGGAAACAAAGATTCCCCACATTTTTGTTAATATTCAATGGTATTACTCAGCCACTGAGAAGGGCAGTTAGCTACAGCTCTGGGGCACCCTGAGCACACTCCTGGAAATGCCATTTTCCTATGCACTGAGCTGGGAGATATAAATAACCATTAGCCTTGCACAAGGCAGAACAGTTTTCCAGGTTAGAAACACTTTCCAGACTTTCCTGGTTTTGTTAAAATCTTGATTACATTCAGAAGCAGCACAGCAAATTCAGGCTGAACATTTTCAACCTTCCTTGTCAACCACTTGTCACTGCAGTAAAAGTAGACCACCAGCACCCTTCCAGGAGAATAACACACCTTATCTCAATCCTTGCTTTACAAGTTCTGACATCAGTGAGAATACTCGGCTCTGGAAAAGAGGCTATTTGCTATTAATACTAATTTAATGGTTTGCTATTGCACAGTGCTATAGCCCCTCTATCTGGTAACAGCCAGCAATCAAGGCTCAGCTCTTGCTGAACTAGAATCCTGAACTTTTACAGGAATGATGCTGTGAAAAGAACACTGTAAAGTTTATTTCATAATTTTGGTTTCAGAAAAAAACTAGATCTTAAAATACATCTTGCCATCCCTAATGTTTTAGAAAGCATTTTCTATCTATAAGCTTCATGAAAAAGTCAATTTTGGCATATATCTAGCTGAGAGCATAATATAGAGAAAAACTACAAAACCAGAGACTCTCAAGACTAATTCTCAAGAATATGAAAAACAAAAATCAGGAAATCATTTAAAAGTGATGTGTAAAAAGATTTATGACCTACGTGTGTTGTCACAGTCTACACAGCTAAGCAACTACAGTCCTCCAGAACACAAAGATTTTACTGCAGAACTAATTTCAGGCAAAAGGTAAACAGGATAATGGTGTCTCTTTCAAGGCAATGCTAAGAATACACAGACACAAAAAAAGAAAACGCTCTAATGGAACCTCAGTTCTAATAAGCACATTTAAGTAATTTTGGCAGCTTTTAAAAAGTTGATGTACATTTACTTACACAGGCATGTTTTGTAAGCACTGCAATCTAAGACAGACTAACACATTATCACACAGATGTTCACATAAATTGGCCCTGATTCTGCATATCCACAACTCTACAAAACAGAAAATGCATCACTAGCACACCCTAAACGGGGCCTATCATGTTTGCAAAACTTGGCCATACAGCAATCTCATTATAAAAAATGAAAGACTATCAACTACTTTGTCCAGCACAACATCTACTGGAATACTACCAGGATATTTTTTCTTCAATGCTTTACTATAAGAGTTACAAAATGCCTCTGTGAAAGGCCTGAATTTTCATACAAGCTAAAATATTAATTAATTGTTCTACAAAGAGCACCTACCACATTGCACTGCTAACGTGCATCTTTCCTGTAAGAGGAAAACACAAGTGGCAGGCGGGGATGGGACACAACTGTAGGACCCTTAGAATTGCCAAGAGATTTAAAAGAAAAAGAAAAGCCATAAACCCAAAAACCAACAGACAAAAAGATGTTAAAGTAAAAAGAGGAGACTTTGCAGGTTTCTGGGTTGATTTTAGAGTGGCCAAAGCAGAATTCAATTCCAAAGCAAAGTTTCAGTTTATCTTTTTATCCAGTTATGTTTTTATTGAACAGCCAGTGAGCCTTTTCCACTCTACCTGAGCTTTCTCCAAATGCTTAACTCCTGCAAAAATAAAAAAATAAAATCACTCTGAGGAAAAAACGTAAATCAATTTGGACTTAAAAATTGGTTGCTCAACATAATATGAAGTGAATTATCTTTGAAGCTGAATAGTTTATCTCCTACAGTCAAGCAGTCAACATATCCACAGCAAAAAAAAAGAGAAAGATATCAGGAACAATGTGTTGTAAAAAAAGACCTGAAAGTCGAAGAATCCTCCTATTTAAATGCTACATGAGAAACACAGCTTTGGAAATGCAAAATAATGGTCTTAGAGGATGGAAATGACAGGGTACTGGAAGAATTATTTTATCTGTATTTTTTAAACATTACTAGAGTAATATTGAGTAAATTGAAAAACAGAAACAACCATTTAAAAAGTTAGCAATAAGCACTTAGTTAATCTATTTTTCTCTGCTACCTCCAAAATTCACCAGGAAGAGTTGATCCAATTAGGCATTTCTTCCGTGAAAAGGACATGGAAATTTATAAGTGCAGTTGCTATTTTAATTTTCCTCGTGGCTGCTTTATTCAATTTTTTCCTCTTGAAGGCATTCTACCAAGGAACCCCAGAAACCTGTGTGACAGAAAGTACAAACCCATTCAAAAAGCACTTGCCCACTCGTGTGCAATTATTTCCCCTGTGCCACTTCGAAGTTCACCCTCTGTCTTGTCCAGGTTGGAAATGCCCTCTCTCCACCCTCAGGGAGCTCCTTTCCCCCTCTCACTTTACTCAGATTGAGACTGGATATAGATAGGAGGGGGAAGGGGAAAGGAAGAAAGCAGGTTCATGAGCTGTCCACCTTGGAAATTCAGTTGAGCCATGAGAAAACACAGGCTCAGTTTTGATCTGAAGCAGGGCTGTCTCATTAAATGACTCTTCCAACTTTCACCATTATTGAGCCAAGAACTGAGTCTCTTGGAGGAAGAAAACATCTCCATAACACAAGTATTTCATTGTTTCTCCTGTGTTTTGTTTACTCTTATGATGCAAAATAATAATAAAAAAGTGCTTAATAGTAACAGTGACTACAAAGCCCTTCTACACATCAGAACCTGAAAGAGACTTCCAAATTAAACAGATGCACTTCAGTTTGGCATTCAGTCCAACTAGCTCCAGTGAAACCTCTGGGTGTCTTTTATGAACCACTCTGACTGGACAAGCAGCAGAACCAAAGCAGCCAAAGATGGGTCCTGGGGTTGCTACAGGCTTTGGGATCCCGATCCTCCTCAAAAACTGGCACTGTGCAAATGCACAAATCCATGCTCCTATTTTGTGTGCACACACATGGTGCACGGTATTGCAAAGTTGTTCAAACACAAAGAAGCTCAAAAAGAAACCACCAGGCTCGGAGACAAATAAGCCTCTGCTTTTAACCAATTTATTTATATATGCTTGTGACCAAGTCTTCCCACATGATTTTACTAGGCACTTTTCCTTGTGCAGTTTGTTTCCAAAACAATCACAGGAGAAATCAACAAAACCAAACACTGGTAGTTTCAGGTACTTCCTGAAAACCATATGGGCTAAAATGAAGAAAAAAAAAAATGAAAACCATATGAAACTGAAAGTCAAGGCCAAATCCAAAACAATCCATGTGTTTACTGGTTTACTGGGCTTTGCATTCAAAGCAATGAGTCATATGATAAATGCACTGTGCAACACTAGACACAATACTGTAGAGACAGGTCTTTTGCTTTAATTTTTAATTTCCATTTTCTGTGGGTTTAGATAAACCATCAACATTACTTTAGCATAATCCTTTGCAATGAATCAATACTCTAATTTAATAATGGTATTCTGTTGTCAACATATATCACATAATGTCCTTGTATAAATGCGAAAAAAAAACAAAAAAAACCAGCCAAATAAAATGCAAGGCTCTGCTTTCACCAGTGATCACAGGCTAAATCAATGTAATGATAAACTCTACAGTCCCCAGAAGAATTTCCATCAGGGTTAAAAATCAGCATGGAATACTTTCAGCCATATCCCTCCCACTCATCATGCCAGTGCTGTGCAAGCTCTTCTAGGTCATAAGATTCCAACGATCACTTTAATGAAGGGAAGAGAGAAGAAATATATCTGAGTAAAATCAATGTACATATGTGAGTGGGTCTTATTTGAATATTCCACTTCTTCATGAATTCAGTGATAGCTGCTCTAGTCCCTAACTATAAAGAAGATTAAAAATGGAAAACTGAATTAAGTCCTGTGTCCTCCAACTTAACTGAAACATGTAAAATATGAAAAATAAAATAAATTACAATAACTTTCACTTCGGTGATGTGGGTGCACATCTGTTTGTTATTTTTACCTTGATGGTAGGTAGCCTTCCCGTCAACAAGCATCTAAGATGGGAAACACAAATCCACAAATCATGCCTGTGGTACTAACTGAAGGTATGTGAATAGAAAGTAAGTGAGAACAAAGAAGAAGCAAACGCTCTTAAAACTCCCAGGTGTTGGCCTCGGTATTATTTTCTCTTTTGATTCAACAGCTTTTGAAGCATTTTGGATTGGTAGATAACTGGCATATTAATCTCAGCTAATGCCAGAGGCACGTGCTCCGCAGCCACGTGTGCTCCCCTGGATTCAGTGACAGCTCACGCTCGTCATGCGAGCGTTCGCGATCCATGTCATCTGCTGGCAGAATGCTTCAGAGCTCTGGGAAGAGTAGGTCTGGTTTTACTACGGTTTGGCACCTCCCACAACACCCTCCAGTTGGTGAAAACCCCGCAGTTCCATCTAAGTGTCATCCTTAATGTGAAAAAGATATTTGAGTCAGTGCAAAATAAAACAAACAGCTTTTACCAAAATGTCAGTGCTGGTAGCAGTGCATCTGCCAGATGCTTGTTACTTGAACCCATGCTGTGCATAACAATCAGTCATAGATATGACGAGGATGAACGACTGGACCAGAAAATCTTTAGCAGGAAATCAAAGTATACTCAGACTCACAAAAAAGAGGTTGCAATTGGACTTCACGGGATATATTGATTAAGTGCTCTGTAACATCTCTTTTCTTGGTTACTATGCATTAGTTGAGCCCCACCTGCCTCACCTCAGTTCTCTGCATTAGCCTTTGGTCATCTGAACACAAGAGAAACCACAGTGCTATTTCACAGCTGAATTCACACAGGAATTCTTTTAAGTACAGTATCTCAATTCGAGGATAATAACATTACTGAAGAACCCAGAATACCATGAAAAATGCATATTGGAAAAATCAGGGCATGACTTTTTAGAAATGAAACCAATGGCTTGATAAAAATAAAACCTCACTAGCATGTTCCAGTCTGTTGGTTGATTTTTTTCATGTACAGGCTGGACTATCCTTCTAAATCAGTGATTGACTTTTACACTGAGTACTGGACAAAGAGGCTTAGGCTGAAAAGGCACAGTCCATACGTGATCATGGAAAACACACGCAGGCAGCACAAGATACAGAGAGAGATCTGATGAGTAAGTGGCTTTTGCTTAGTCAGAACCTGAAGGATCTTCATCAAGAACTTTCAAAACAGCTAACAGATAGCTTGACTTTGAGTGAAACACAACCAAGAATTATTGTCATTATGCACACCCACAAAAAAAGAGATTTCACAACATCTCCTCAGATGAATACACACACAGAGAAAAGGCTTTACCAACACTTATTCAGGTGGGCAATCATCCGGCTTTCTGGAGAAATAACTCCTGGTTTGCCTCCCGTTTTCCTAAGTCCTGTTTTCAGCCCATTTTAAAACGTCAGAACAATTAAATAAACTACAATACAAACCAGTATAAATAAAGATAGCTGCTTCTTTTCTTAAAGACCTGTGAAATGCTAAATAACCTATGACTCCTCCCCACATATGTGCCTTGCCAAGCCAGAGGATGACACAAGGGCATGCACTGTTTTGAAGGCTGGGGCATGAGATTCCTCATGTCAGATTTGTATTCACAGGGTACAACAGGATCCATGACTTTCATTTCAATAGCAGCTGGAACAACGGGCACAGAAGGAACATGAAGCTCGACGTGGAAAATTAGGATGAATTTGTTTTTTAAAAAAAAAAATCCCTTTCTTACAGAGAGCTGTGAATGGCAGACACAGATACTTGCTTTGGGGTCACACCATGTCATCAGTTCACAGCACAAAGACTGCATTTCTCCTTTCTCTCCCCTCAGTGGATATTGCAGCCTCAAAGAATTTTACATGTATCCTTAGAGATGCTTATATGTATCAGGAGAGTACAGCTGTAGGCTTTAAAAAAATGGTCATATGCCCTACAAATTCAAATCCTTTTTTATGTAATCTATTTAATCTTCCATTAATGATAATCTCTGCTATCAATGTGCCCAAACAGGGTCAATTTCTGCTGGATTTGCACTTCTTGCATTTCCATCCTATAACTGAGCTGCATTTAATGAAGGGAAACACCCTGCTGTAAAAGGTATTAAAAAGCAGCCTCCCAAAAACAAAAAAATAGTCAGGAAGCTCTGCAACTGCCAGGAATGTTTCAAGATTGTGGTTTTTCTTCTTCCTTTGTGTGTCTTGCATGGAGGAGAGTCCTGCCAGCTGAACATTATTTATTAATCAGAATATTCCTGCCTTCTATACCTTGTAAGGAGACAGCCTAGAGGGGCAGAAATTGCTGTGGATTTCTCTTACATACGAGATAGAAAGGGGAGAAAGGAAGAGATCGCAAGGGAGCATTTAGACCCTTACAGATCCCACCTAGCAAGCCCAGGCAGATACAGACACAGATCACAGCAGTTTGAAGAGCCATGTAGCATACCTGGCTCACACAAGGATTGAATACAGACATTTGAGCTGAAAATCTGACTTCATTTGATGCTTTGTTTTTAAGAAGTGCCCTATACAGCTCCATACACCTCAGTGAAACAGGGTGTGTTGAGCTCCACAAAAGATGTTCCTTCTGGTAACTTCTAAACTACGATACATTGTACCTACAGAACGTGCAGGCTCGGACACACCTGTAAGGGCTGCTTCTCCCTCAATTACTGTGGCAGACAGAGGCGAAACAAGTTATTGCCTCGTTAGTTCTGATTTAGTGATAGCTTCATTCGTAATCATTCCCAGCCATCCGCCACCTGCACACCCACCCACCCACACATACACATCCAGTTCGCTGTCCTCCCAGTTCTGTCAATTCAAAACAGCAGTTTGCACTGCCTATCCTCTCTGACCCAGTGCTTATCAACAAATAGATTTAATAGACAAAATAAAGTTCATAGTGCTTTCCAACAAAATCCCCCAGCAGAACAGCCTACATCAGCATACAAAAGGGGAGCCCTGGGCTGTAAAAGCTTTGGATTCAATTGAACGGAGGTTCCCAGCAGTAGCAACTAAGAGTTAATGGAGGACACCCGGCTTTTCACTTCCTCTACTGCATCCAAAAAAGCGCAGAAGAATACTATAATACAGTATAATTGAGCATTTCACTAAATAGCATCGCACATTAGTTGCTTTGGCAAGGATTGCATTTGTCCTAAGTAACCTTTATGAAAAGCTGAAAGTTGATGCACCCAGACCAAATGAATTTTCAGCTTTAGCCCCAAGCCTTAGGTTCGTGTTTGGGAAGGTGGGAAGAGCCAGCCACCGAGCATCAATCGGAGAACTAGCCCCCTCCTCTGCTTAAAAAAAAAATAGTCAGTTACGGCAGCTCGGTGCTGTGGCTACACACGGGAGCCGGCAAAGCGCTGGGATGGGTCTGCATGTCCGCGGGGTGCCCCGGGCTCCTTCCCGGCGGAGCTGGCACAGCTCCTTCAGGAGCCGGGCACTGGGACGGACAGAGCATCCCTGCGGAGCCCGCCCTCGTTTCAAGAGAGACGAGTGTGCGGGATCCAAACTCCGTCACCAGCAGAGAAGCACATGCACAATCCAGCCCGCACCTGCTGAAGACCACTCTCTCCACACTGCCCCTTCTGGGGGGTCACCACTGGTCCCTCTCGCTCTGACACCTCCCAGCATCTCCTAAGTACCTTTCGCATACCACCCTGGAAAGGGAAAGGGAGGAGGGGGTCTGCAGCCTTCCTAAAACCACAATGAAAAGCAGTCTCCTCAAATGGCTGCTCCCGCTTCAACATCCATCACACAGGCAGGGAACTTGCCGGGGGCAAAAAGGGGGCGCAAGCAGGGAAGGGAGAAAGAAGCACAAACTTCGGAGCTCTCCGGCCTCCCGCACGGGAACGACACCTCGGGTCGCCTCCGACCGACGCATCGCCCCGGCCCGACCCCGCCGGCGCTCGGACAGCGCCGGGTCCGGACGGGGCGAGGCGCGCACCGGGCGGCCCGAGGGCGCGGGGCGGCCGGCGACACTTACGGGTTTTGGGGGTCGTGCTGGCCTCCGGCGTGGTGGTGGTCGACTCCTGGAAGGGCGACAGGGTCCAGGACGGCGCCGAGTCGTGGACGTAGATCTTGTAGGAGGAGGTAGCGTGTGCCGCAGTGGGCCAGGCGGGCAGCGGCGGGGTGCTGGGGGCGGCGGGCGGCGGCCGGGCGGCGCGGCCGGCGGTGCCGGGGGGGCCGCTGGCGGGCGGTGCCGTGTGCGGCGACACGGGGTGCCGGGCGGCCGTGGGCCGCGGGCCGCCCCGCGCAGGGCCGCGGGTGCCGGGGGGCCGCGGGGGAGCCCGGCTCATGGTGGTGAGGCGGGGGCTGACGCGGCTGGGCGGCCGCGGCGTGGCGGCGGCGGTGGTCTCCGCGCCGCGGGGGGGGGCGGTGGGCTTGGAGAGGAAGAAGGGGTCCTGCCCCACGCCCTTGGCGTCCATCAGCTCGGTGGGGACGTACTCCTTGACGGAGCCCACCACGATCCACTTGAGCAGCATGAGGCTGAGCCCCAGACCGATGAAGCCGATGAAGAGGGGTACCACGCACAGCCACGTCTGCTGCCGGTTCCAGACGATGCAGTCGCTGCAGCGCAGCTCCCGCGGCGGCCCCCCGGCCCCATCCCCGCCCGGGCCCCCCGCCGCAGCCGCCGCCTCCGCCGCCCCGGGCGCCGCGGCGCCGGCAGCCCCCTCGCTCATCCTAGGGGCTGTCCGCAGCGCCGCCGCGGCCCCGGGGCATCAGCGCGCCGCGGCTGCCGGCGGCATGCGGCGGAGGAGAGCGGAGGGGAGCGCGGCGCGGTGCGGAGCGGAGCGGGCGGGCGGGAGGGCGGCGGGAGCGCCCCGCTCAGTCACGCCGCCGGCACGGCATGCCCCGCGCCGCGCCGCGCCGCCCCGCGCAGCCTCCCGCGGCCGCGGAGTCAGCGGGACGGCCGCGCCATCCGCCGGGCGCCCGGCTCTGGCGCTGCTCGCTGCAGACTCGTCGCTCTTCTTCTTGTCCCTCCGCTATAAGGTTTTTCTTTTCTTTTCCTTTTCCCTTTTTTTTTTTTTTTTTTTTTTTTTTCCGGGTAATAAGTCGCAGGGATCAGCCTCCTCGGTTTATTTATTTTTTATCCCAAGCTTGCGGCTCCGGCGACGGGGAGGTACATTCCTTCACATTCACGCACCTTCTCTCGCCTTTCCTCTCCCCTCGGGGCTTGGGGGATCCTTTCTCTCCGTCTTTCTCTCCTTCCTTCCCTCCCCCGCCCGCTCGGCTCCTGCCTATGCCCGGCCGCGGCGCAGCAGCATCCCTCGGCGGCTCCGCGGGGAGGCGGCGGCGCGGCGCAGCGCACCCGCCACTCCGCGGCCCCGCGGCCAACCCGCGCCCGGCGCCGGGCCACGGAGGCCGATCCGCGGGCGGGGCCCGGGGCAGGAGGCACGGCTCGGCTCGGCTCGGCTTCGCGCAGCTCCTCCGCGCCCGCGCTAAGTCCGGCCCGGCATCAAAACTCCGGCGAGGATTCCCGAAAAAAAAAAAAAAAATTAAAAAAAAATTTAAATAATCCACACACACGCAAGAATAAAAATTAAGATGAAATCCTGGAGGGGAGCGGCAATGACCCAGTCGGCAAAAAAATATACGGATCCGGCAAGTAAATGGGCACGGGAAGGCAGCTCCTGCCAAGCTTGCAGCTTGGGCTCGATTGTGTATTCCTCTGGCAGCGCCGCGGAGGCAGGCGAGCGCACCGAGCAAGGCGCCTCCCACCAAAGCCTAATGGTGGTTTCTTAATGCGCACAAGATAAATAAATGATCCAGGCAAACCCCTCGGGAGGGTGTATGCTACGGCAAACGGAGCCTAGGAAAGAAAGGAGAGGAAGGGAAAAGGAAAGAAGAGAAAAAGAAAAGAGAAAGGGGCGGGGGTGCGGGGTGGGGGCGAAGCTCCCGAGCCCATCCTGTGGTAGCGATCCAATAGGCTGGTGCTGCGTGCCAGAAAAGACCTGTGTGCAGGGAGCCGAGAGGGTGGGGACACCTCCGCCAGGGAGCCCAGCGAGCGCCGGGGCTCAGGACAGGGCATCTCCCACGCTGATGCTGTCCGACAGGTATCGACTGGCAGCAGTTTGTTGCTCTCTTTTCTAACGGCATTCGCTAAAGACAAAAAACAAAACCAAAATACAACAACTCACCACACACCTGCAACAAAAAGACAATTCATTCAGCAGCTGGGGAGAAACTGATGGCACAGCCGTATACTGAGGTTGCCAGACAAGTTTGGTATCTTAATTACTCTGGCTTGTTTGGTCTACACCGAAGTTGAATTCCCAAGTTCAATGTAGTCAACAATGGGTGCTTTCTTTTCACTTATTGGACCAACATTTCACCAGCTAGGGTGGTCACTGAAGGGTTAACAGAAGTGTGCCAAAAGTGGTTTAATCTCCATTTTTAAAATTTTAGAAAACGCTGTATAGAATTCTACATATACAGATGTTTTTAGCCCTTTCTTCTGACCTGTTACCTTATTGGTGTCCTTTGGTATTGCTGCACAGGTATCATTTCCTTACTCATGTATTTAAGGGTATTGATATTTCTACAGGATAAGTGAGCGGAAAAGTTGGCAACAATCTGTGAAAAGCATTTTTTCTGTGTATAAAGAGAAAAATAGAGAAAATAAAATATTGCAACTGAAACATACCTGCCTGATATTTTTGTCCAAAATGAATGTTAATACCATTTAAATTATCAATACTACATTAACTAGATATCTAGATTGCTGTCACTTCAAGAACTCCCTCTGGAGTTTGGCACCTTCTTTAAGACAGTTCTGTGCTAACAGCCATCAGGAAGATCTGTGGAAGTGGCTTATCAGGTAAGCGTACTATTTAAACACTTCGAAAAATCCCCCCACTTTGGCACTGGAAAACATGAATTTAGGGGTTTCTATTCCTTTAGTGAAGAGGAAAAAGGATTAGGAGAAAGCATTTAGAAAGAACTACAAATGGATGCCAAATAAGGCAAAAAAAAAGAGAAAGACAGCGAAGGCTTGCAAATCCAGGGAATCTTTTTCACTGATTTTATGGAAATCTGGAAGCAGGTGCTTTTGATCGTGAGTGCCTGTCCTACAAAGTTTTTGCCTTCGTTGTAAGCTTGGAATGTGCTATGTGCTTTGTGTTGCCTGTACAAATGTCCTGTAGCTCCTACCACTTTCATAACCATATTGCAGTTCACTAAGCCCAGTATGAATCACTCTGTCTTCATCCTCAAATAATTTGTACGTGCTTCTTGGATAAACAAAAATGTTTTACAACACTTAGAAGACAGAGAGCTTTTATGACTATGTCCTGAACTCTTTCAGAGTTTCCTAAGTCTCAACTTCTTCCCCCACTAAGATTTTCAAGCTATCAGCTCCTAAATTTTGCAATGGTTCTAATGGAAGACATCAGGATGTGATACCATTAAGATCACTCAAGTGTAGCCATTTCATCATTTAATATTGGAGGACTTCCTGTACTATTAGTAAAGATTTTCAGGCTGCTTTTTTTACAACTTCCCATTCTTATTGAGGATTGACAAACTATTCCTGAAATTGATTATGGAATGCTTTCAATGTGACTTAAATAAGTTAATTACTTAAAAACAGGCATTCAGGCATTACCCTGGTATGTTAAGATTTTACCAATGCACTTTACCAATGTACCAATACTTACCAATGACTATTAGCCTCTAGAAGAAAATTCTTTGATCTAAAAATATGAAATGCATCTTGATACAAGAAGCTTCCCTTAACTTCATAGTAAATGCAAATGTATTTCAAATAGGTTATCTTACAGTTTAAAAAAAAGTCGTTCATCTAGACAGACACCTTAATGAAGGCAATACATGGAAATGTCTTCCTGTAATAACTTAGTCATGAGTTAAAATGTTATGATCTATACAAAAACACAGCCTCTGAATGCTTTTAGGTTATTTCTCTGTCCTTAAAAATTAATATTCAAATCATAATCAGTTCCTCAAATCAGCCCACTCTTGTTAAACTGAATCTGTTCCATGCATTAATTCTAATTTACGTAGGTATTTGGTAGCTCTTACTTGCATTTCTTCCTACTCATTTGTATCATAGCCCAACTCCTTTACTTTTTCTGGAACTATGTTTATCACGATCAGAAAACAATATGTAATTTATTTTTCTTGACTTTTCTTCATAAAATGCAAAGAAATCTGTAGCATCTCCTTGAGGACATCTGTGGATAAAAATGCCTTACCTATGATGGAGTCAGAAGTGGTATTTTCTTAAGCACTGGTGTGGCACAGTTGTAACAAGTATGCTATTTATGCCTGTATCACCTTGTTTGTCACAGGAGGTTCCTCTGGCTGTCAGTGGCTATGGCCCAGCCAATGCTTGTGCTGCAAGGGTGCTGTTCCTGCTGGGCTTCACACGTGCCTACAGCCATTATTTCAAATAATGAAATGCAGTGGGAGAGTTAAGGGAGTTAGATTATTGTTTAACTGTTATCATGGAATCAGATCTAGAAACCTCAGGGTAACTATCCTCAGAAGAGCCAACAAAAAAAGCAGAAATTCAATTTTGTAAAATCAGAGCCATGAAATGGAGCTACATCCATTTCAGCATGTAAACAATATGCATGTGGGATGACTTTATCCCAGTCCTGCATACACACACAGTTAAAAGCCTTTCTTTCCTACCAAGCTTTACAAAACACTGAAGACATTCCTCGTTATCTCCTGTAAGTATTGTCTGAAGTTTTGAGCAACAAAACCTCCACAGTTACTTTGCTTTATGGTGTAATCTGAGAGCATAATCACACTTGAATTTGTGAGTTGCTCCAGCACCCACCTCACCTGCTGTGTTCTGGTACTTCAGCAGGTAGATGTGGTGAATAAAACAGAATTTCCCAAAGGATGCCTGAATTGGGGCCGGTTATATAAATAGGTGTTACACTGCTTCCCAAACTAGGGCATTTGAATATTCTTTACTTAATTCTCCCTCTTAGCTTTCATCTCCAGCTCAACTACATCATACAGATCTCTAGTGGTCAGCTCACAGGCAGGGAAAACCTTGCTTTTGTCTGAGGTCAGCTTGTATCTGTATTCCCTCTTCCACGTGAAGTGCACAGCTGGAGTTCCAGTGATGCCACCGACCAGTGCTCAGAACTGGAGTGCTCCTCCCCATGCCAATTGCTAAAATAGCTGTCACACAAGACAGACCAAGCTTTACTCAGCTGTCAGATCATCAGGGGACTTGGGCTAGGGACCTGTTTGTAATGGGGTACCTAAATTATTCCTTTGAATTCTTAGGGTGTTAGGAGTTCTCCCGGCACCCAGGAGCAACAAGTGAGAAATGCACTGCAGAGTTCCACAGCACAGCAGCCACTTGAGATGTGAGCAGGCTGCTCGTCTGCATTACATCAGTCTCAGGCAGGTGTGAGAAGAGTGACACTTAATTTCGGGTTAAGGAGGAGAGCCTGCTCTCCCTCACTGCAGTATAAACTCTCAATAACAACCCCATGGGTAAATTAATTGGATAAAATAGACCTATCCTGTCACAGGGTGCAAGTGTGCTGGTTCCTCCTCAACAACCTTCAGCACTAGGTTACTCAAGTCATGTGTAGCCAATTTGCAAGTGTTGAGGCAGCCGCTAAATATTTAGAATTACACTTGAACGTGCAACAATCAATATATACAATTCAAATATTTATCTTGGCATGGTTTGTAATGATGAAATGAAATATGATGTGGTATTAACAAAAAATCCCACACCCCAAATCCTACAAAAACATTTCAGTCAGGAAATATTAGTAAACTGAATACTTTGCTTGGAGAAATTTATTGCTGTATAACTGAAATCCTAAATGCCTGACTCACTTTTTATCAAACCAAATTTTCAGTGTTCTCTACTTCTAACTGACCATAAATTCTAAGGATTTCAGTGGGATAAATTCTGTTTGGCAAGTACTTTTTAAATTCTGATTTTAGTCGCGTATTGTATCAGTCCCTTAAGAACACAATAATGATTTCAGACTGAGAAATACAGTGACTAGTCTTAACAATGCCCTTGTGACGCACTGAAGCCAGTGCAGCATAAGAGAAATGAATATATTACTCTTCAAGCCTTTATAACCCCTGAGATTTTTATCAGGAACATCAATTTAGGATGCCAGAGAAAGAAATAATTGAAAGCAAACATGAAAATGCCATCAAAAGGGCTTGCTCCAAAGCATGATGAAGTCAGCAGAAATCTCTCAGTATACTCCACTCTATCTTGGATTAAGCCCTAAATCAAAATTCACATCTTTCCAAGATCTATGACAAAATGGTGACAATCCTAGGCAAGTGGGAAAGCCTATGAAGCAGTCATTAATAGACAAGAAAGTTAAAATTATTTACTATTATGACTTATTTCCAAACATTTCCTGCAAATCTACACTTTTCCCATCCCCGTAAGGACACCTGATTCCACTTATAAAAAGAAGTGAATATATATAATATTTCAGACTTTGTGATCTTTCTTTTTTCAGTTCAATATTGTTTGCTGTCCCATGCAACTTGCACCCAGTGCAGAGAGCACTGCTGCTATGTGTTATTTGCTGGATATTTTGGATGTCAGATTCCGCCAGCTTTAGGAGGTTCAGCGGTTTTGCAGGAACCTCTTCAAAGCTGTCCTGAATGTCCAGAACAGCAACAGGTAAAGAACAGGTAGAAAAAGCCAAGGGGAGCAATCTCCTTATCTTTCCACATAAAACAAAGGGAGTTCATTCTGTCAAACTTCATGGAAATCATTTTGTGGCATCCATCCTTACAGATGCATTTGAATGACCCTTTGAAGTAGAAAAAGCCCACAGGAACTCATAATTCTCATAGCTTAATCAGGAAGAAAAGCTGCATCTTTCATCTTTAAAGCTTTGAGACATCCATGAAATCAGTCAAATTTTCCAAGCACTTCAACTCTTCGTGGATTTCAACTATGAAGGAAAAACATGGTTTTTTTCCTTCAACAGAGGAGTCAGAATAAACTTTTTTCTTAGTGCCCCTGCATAACTCTGAGGAACTTTTCTGTAACTAGCTGCACCAGCATAAAGAGTTATGGAAAATAAATCAGATGAGAATCCTGGGTTTATCACTGCTGTGCATTTATGAATGTATTTCTGTATGACTTGTGCATGCATGTGTAAGTCTATGGGACCTGATAAGATGCCCCAAGAGTCCTGAAGAAATTGGCTGGCGTGGTTTCCAAGCCACTCTCGATGATATTTGAAAAATCAGTCAGGTAAGGTTCCTGGTGACTGGAAAAATGGAAACATTGCACCCATTTTTTAAATGGATGAAAAGAAGAACTCTGGGAACTACTGCCCTGTCAGCCTCATCTCCATGCCTGAGGAAACGAAATAACAGATCCTGCTAGAAGTTATGCTGAGGCACATGGACAGGGAAGTGATCCAGGACAGCTTCACCAAGAGCACACCTGCCCTGAAGGTGAGGGATGGACCATGTCTCCTGGGAGGAAAGGCTGAGACTGGTTCAGTCTGGAGAAGGTCCCAGGGAAACCTCCCTGCAGCGTTTCAGCACTTACAATGGGCTTATACAAAAGATGGGAAGAGACTTTTTAGCAGGGCCTGCTGTGATAGGACAAGGGGGAATGGTTTTAAACCAGAAGAGAGTAGCTTTAGACTGGACCTAAGGAGGAAATTTCTTACACTGAGAAGTATGGGATGCCCCATCCCTGGAATAGGTGAGGCTGGATGGGGCTCTGAGCAACCTGGTCTAGTTGAAGATGTCCCTGCTCACTGAAGGGAATTGGAACAAATGACCTTTAAATGTCCCTTCCAACACAAACCATTCTATGATTCTGTGATTTTAATTTAACTGCATGTGGAGGAGACACCGGGGGCGGGGGAACAATAAGAAGTAAAACAATGCCCAGAGCAAGACAGCTGCTGAATAAATATTTCAAAGAGAACAACCGATGGAAAATTAATTGATAAATATCTATATTTAAAGCTGTGCTTTAAAAAAAAAATAAGAATGTACTCTGGAAAATATAGGATTTTGAAACCTATAGTTATCAACAGCCAAACTTGCAACCCCACCAAGTTGAAAAGGAGATTTAAAAAAAATAATAACTAGGACTCAACTTTAACTAATTGCCAGTGTAAAAGTCTATCCTTCTACTTTTTGACACTGTAGGTGTTAACATTTATTTGTCCAATGGAAAACTAGAGATGGATTAGGTAAACTAAAATCCCAGCTAGTCATTCTAAATTATAGTACTCTATTTCTTTGTGTGCACTATGACTACATTGATGCACTGCCTTTGTCAAGATAATTATTCTCTACAGCTCAATAATCAGGGATTTAATATTTAATAAGCAATATCATACCAGTAACAATATACCTTGCCTAGTCTGATGTTTTAAGCATGATAAACAAGTAGATACAAGGTTTATTGAAAGAGTTTGTTTTCTTTTGTGGTTTTCTTGTAGCAGGTTGTTGTTTTTTTTACCAGACCAGCTGAGCTACTTGGCTGAAGAAAACAAGCTTACAGTGTCAGTCACACAAGGCCTTATTTTACACTTCTTTCTCGACAAAATTACATTTCTAATGTCTCTAGCAGATCTAAAGGGAGAGCAGCAAAGCTTTTAGAAATGTGTATGTATGTATATATATAAATGTAGACATGTGTTGGTGTGTAAATGTAGATCTAATAGAGAAGGAAGATGTTAAAGCTGTGGAGTAAATAGAATATGTGAATATGTGAATATGTCCCTTGGCTCTGGGCCTTTGTCCCATTTGGTACCAAAGCAGACACCAATCAGCTACTAAGAGATTCAACAGCTCAGTTTTGCATACCTATATACAAATATACCTATGCAAATATTCCTGGGTCTGGAAGAAACATAATGCACAATCACTTTACTGAATCACAGTTTAAGGTCAAATTAAACATCCATTGCCCAGCAGGAGATTCTGGCAGTCAGAAATTGAGGCACATCTCTCACCATCTGGGATGTGTGGAGGAACCTTAAACAAGACTGCTATAAAATGGTTTTTTTTGAGAACAAAATCATGTGAGCTCCCAATCTCAAACTGGGACTAGAATTTTTGTATCTCTTTTCTGTGCAAATGGAAAATTTTTATTTAAACCAGCTCTCATCAAAGGCTCTGTGGCTAAACTTCATACACTGCTCAGCTACTCATTTGTTCTACACAGCCTTTCACATTTGCCTTCATATCTTTTAGGAAATTGAACCTTTTAAAGGAGAAACCTCTCTGGTCAGTCAATCTCTCTATAATCAGTGAATCAAGCTCACAGAATGGTAAATCTGTACTCATGTACTCAGAGGTCAGAAATTAGGATTTCAAACTTTATAGCTCCCTCATCATCCAAACCTGTGGTCAGGGAATTATGAGTGTCTCCAAGGTCTCTCATAAGCTGCTCTCTGCTGCTATTTCTCCATTTCCTATATTTCTACCCTAGAATGTATTACAGCATAATATCCACAATGCAGCAAAATATTGTTCAAACCAGAGTGCTTTAATTCTTCATTTTCATTGTTTATCTGGACATCTCATATAAAGCATCTGTCAAAAGGGCTGCAGATCATCTGTTTCCAGTAAAATCACCAGTCAATTGCATGAATTCTGTGTAAACCTAACTTGCACAAATTTAACTTAATTTCTATAATTTCAAAAGTCTAGGTGTCGTTTCTACCCTCCACCTGAAAGCAAGGAAAGATAAGCTTATGGATTTCATTACTTCTGCACTCTTGAGGATATGCCCTAGAATCAGATGTTCCTAAACAGAGCCCTCAAATTCAGCCTCCATTCCTCAACCCTGCTGTGCAAGCCGAGCTGCACTGACATCTACAAGAAATTTTCCCAAGCAGCTGGTAACAAACAGCTTTCTAATAGAAAATTTGCCCTAAAAATAAATATGCTGCGTCTATAGATTCAAAAGTATACATAGGCATGTGTACAAAGAACATAAAATCTCTGACCTTTGGTCTCAGAAAACCTACTGCATCTCACAAACTCAGGGATATCCTGGTTTTTGTAAATTTATCTTTCAGTCACTGTGTTCATTCACTGATTTTGCACAAACTGTCCTTAAATACAGAACTTTCTATTCTATAATGAGGAAGCTTTTAATGATTAAGAATCCTTTTGATGAAGCAGTGATATAATTTTAATTACTTCCCCACCATGGTCCCACCATTAATTCTTAGGAGGTAACATACAAAAGGGTGTCTGGCCTCAGGCCCTTGCTTTATCTCCTACTTGTTCATCCTAAAAGCTTCTTTTGATTGAGTGAGAGAAAAATCAGGCAGGCAAACATGTACACATAGCTGCACAGTCTGACTCCCTCCACAGCACATTGCTTACACACAAGTGAGATAAAAATTACTTCTAAGATGAAAAGCACTTTTCATCTTGAGACCCCATTTCCTATCACATAGAACTTTCCAAAAATATGTTACTTTTGAGATATATGCGATTTGAACAGTAGCAATGCCAACTAAAGTGGGAACTTTGAAAGAAATGTTAAGCTCAATCAGTTCCATCATTAAAGCTATGCAAATGGAAAAACACATTCCTTCCTTTTAAACTTTGCTATGTTTTAGTTGCAATCATAAGATTCAAGTAGTGAGGATGGCGTTTAAATGTCAGAAGCTTGACAGCATCTTAGCACAGTCCCAGCTGTGGTCAATAGTAGAGCTTCTCTGTATTTCAAATCAGGAACATGATTTTACTCACAATCTCCACAGAGCAACTGAGAACTGGCTCAAGTTTAAACGTGAGGCTGGAGATGTTACTTGTATTTCACTGCATGCCACCAGCTCAGGAAGTTCTGAAGCAAAATGTACTAACCCAGAGCAGTGCTGCTGAGACAGACCTGTGCTGCACATCACCTGCTGTCACTGTCAGTGCACAGTGGTGCTTCTCACTGTCCTGCAGCACTAATGCTGTGTTCCTTGCCATGAGAGCGTGGTGCTGCAGCAGTGTCCTCCAAGAGGGTTATCCCTTATCTACCCATTTCAAATGTGTGAAGAATAAGTTGTATGAACAGTGCAGAAACTCTTCAGGAAGTGCTCAGGACCTGTGCTGGAAGGCATCCCCCCTAAAGTCAGCAGAAGCATTCCTGCTTGAGCAGAGTACTTCCCTGAGTTATGGTGGGGGGTTCCTTCCCTGTGACATTCCAGGCCTTTACTTACTGAAACCGAAAGATTTTTAATTAAAAATTATTTTCTTCATTAAAAGCCAGTAAGATAGGGGGAGTTGCCATTTGATGAAATACATTCCTCGTCCTTTCATCTTCCTTATTCCAAAGAGATTTTTAGTTTGGCAGTTACTGTGTCTATTTTTAAAAACCAACATAAGCAAACAAAAACAACAACACCATGTTTTGAACTAATTATAAACAGAAAAATCCTGAAGAATGTATTTTTGAAATTGTTGCTCCAACATATGACCTATGGCCACGCAGTAATTTAGCCTTATGTTTTATTCTGAGTCTATTGAATTAAAGAAATCTTTCTTATTAATGTAGAATATTCTATATTCTTATTATCAAGCTGCTATGAAGTTTGCAATTCAGTCAAGTAAATCAGATAAAAGTCAGATCTACTGTAAGAGCCAAATATTGACATGCCTACACAATCTGAATTACCTATTAGCTCACAAGTGGCCATGTTCACTATTTTTATAAAATAACAAGAGACTTAAATTGCTTCAATTTTAAATGTAAAGTCCTCATCACTCTGAGAATCCTGAGACACATTGAAAAGACGAATCTTGGCCAAGGTAGCTGAAACCAGAAAGATAGAATTGTTTTGTGGTTTTTTTTTTTTGTTTGTTTGGTGGATTGTTTGGTTGTTTTTCTGTTTTGTTTTGTTTTGTTTGTTTGTTTGGCTGGGGGTTTTTGTTGTTGTTTTTTTCTTGGTTTTTTTTTTTTTTTTCTTTTTATAGAACAGATTAAAACAGAGAGCAAGAGAAATTGCAACCTTTTTTTTCCCCCCCAAAGCTATGCAGGTCGGTTTTTATATTAAAATACTGTACAATATACTCAGGTATAAAGAGCTTGCCTTTTCATTCTAATTTGTTTTCCTTCAGGTTCAGAATTACCAGCAAAGAAAATTGCTCTAATTGCAATGCTTTGCATACAAATAGTGATTATAGCTTAGTGGATTGTTAGGACACGACACTGCACAACTTATTAGCTAAAACTGAGTGAAGCCTACACCATACCAATTTTTAAAATGTAGATAAAGCAAGCTAAGCTCTCTCAGAAAATCTAAATATTTATGACCCAAAAATTATGGGTGTCAACCTGCCAGGCACATTACATGATCCCTGATTCAGAACTATGAAATAATCATAGGGAAAAGCTGCCACAATATAGGATGTCATTAAAACCCAATAGCAGCAAAATCAATTTTAATTAGATCTCAAGAAATGAATATGTAGGGACCAAAAGCCTTTCTTCAATATATTAATATAGTTTTCTTACTTGGTTAGTTTTATGGAATTCATCAAAGGGATGCTGAGTGACTGAAAAGGTGCACATGAAAGCACTGGGATAGTGAATTGCATACAGAGGTATTTCTACATTTCCAGATATTTATTTTTATTCTGATGAATACTCTCATGAAGAGTGTAAATATCTAGCACAGCTCTCTAAGGCTGTACATTCAGAATGAAGTATCTCAACCTACTACTTATGGCCGATTTATAATTGTCCATAAGAAAACAAAGTTGGGCACTTCATGTACTAGAAATTATCATTTCTTAACTTTTACTTAGATTCTAGTGACAGTGGATATATACTGGATTTTAGAGATTAGTAGTATTATAGCAGAAATCACCCAAGTTCTGGCCCATTATTTGAATTCAAGCATCATTTGTCTTAAACTAAATTACAGTGTATGTTTTCTAAAGTGCAGATCACAAATCTAGCTACTGGTAGAAATTTTAATGGGCATGTTTGGGGTTTTTTTTCCTCTGAAGTTTAAATTTCTGATTTAAGATAAAAAAAAAAAGCTCTCCTGTTATATGCCAGTGGTGACAGGATAATGGATTAGGTGAGGCACAGGCAGTGTATGGAGGAGTGGGTGAGGTGATGAGACAAGTAATTTCTTCCACCATTTTTGCATTTCTTGTATCCTGCAAAGCAGTTTAGTCTGAAATACTTCCTAGCTTGTAGACTACAATTATCATATGCTTTGTTCATATACTGTTATCTTCCCTTGTTAATAATTCCTGACAGTAATAAAAGACTGCAGGAAGTTAACACGAAGAGCTTGAAGCAAGATGCAGCTGAAAATCACCTTAAATGCTTTCCAATAGTCACACTTTTCTTGCCAAGCTCTGTTTCACCACACAGCTGCAGCCTGGATGCTCTTATGAACCACTCATGCTACACGTCTAGCTCAAGGCAAGGAAGCCTGCATATTTAACATTTTGGTATCTGTACAACTCATGGAAAACTCAAGTTTCCAGTAGCCTTGTGGAATACATACTGTGTTTTAAGGAAAGGTGGAAATAAGTGTATGGAACTAGTGCATTTTTGCACAGGTAATAGTTGTTTTTTTTTAAAAAAAGAAACCCAAACTGTAACTTTCTCTCACCATCTGGTATAAAATGATAGTTCTTTCCTGTAAAAATGATGGTATTTGAACTGTAACATCTAGTCAACCAAATCTCAGCCCTCAGCTGAGTTAAATCAGTGTTTCTGCACTGGTTGTATGACATACTAACCCTAAAAGCAGTGCTGCTGCCAAATACATCTCGTGTGCTCTGGGGAATGCAACTGAAACAAAAGACAAATGAAACTGTGACATTTTGAGGACGAAAATAAATTTTAAAATTAAAGTATTATTTGTTTACGAATGCAGGTCAGCTGATTTTTTTTTTCTTAAAAGTAAATTTGTGGATTAATCAGGATTTCAGTGATATTCTGTGCCAATGACATGGGAATTCTCCTCATCAAAGCTCACAGGTGGGCTGTTGATGTGTCCACAAAATATGATGTGAATGTGTCCACACAGCTCTAAGATAGACACAGCAGACCAAGTCCCCCCAGTTAAGAGAGGGAGGTTTTAGCTATTTAAAAGGCTGAGAAATCAGTAGGAAACAAAAAAATAAATGAAAGCAGTCTAATAGTAGAAGAATACTCTGAAACACAGTAGCCAATATTACACAGGTGATCTCTTGGCTTGAATGGTAGACTGATACTCGAAAATAAAAAGACATAGATAGGACAAGAAGTTGATGACAGATTTCAAGTTTCCTATTCTTTTATAGTTTACTTTTGACACAGTGTGGCTAAATTTCTGATTAATGACACTTTTTAAAATTATTTAACCTCATGCTGAAAAGCCTCTGGTAATGGTGGAGAATGAGAGCTGTTTCTTTGGGCAACAGCACAATCGAAAAATAGGGCTGCAGAAAATCTTTTCCATGACCTAACATGAGTTTGGAAAAATCCAGGTGAGCTGCCTTTCCTAGTAACATGCAAAAGTCAGTCTGGTAAGTGGTAGTAGCATCAAGTGTCAGAACAGAGAAAGATTTGTCCCAGTACATATTATTTGAGGAGCTGTAGTGGGGTTCACATCAGCAATTCTGTTGCAGATGTATAGAGTATTTCTGCAGTGCTGTTTGCAGAATAATTCCAGGGCTGGGCAGTGACTAGAATGTAACACAGAAACAGTTTTCTTGATTTCATTGTAATTGGTCCCAGGCTTAGAATAAAACTCAAGCTTATGTACTTAATTTACCTAATTGCCTTGCTGTATGAGGCCTCTGTACTTAAATTGTTAGCATATCATCCTGACAGGCTGTAAACTATAGCTTTACATCAGCGAATAAATATAAAAGTATTGATGTACAGTCTGCCACTGCGGGACACTGTGTAATTTACACATCCATTATGCAGCCACAAACACATAGATCCATATCTTCCTGAGCAGCTCTATCCAAGCTGTCTAGATTTTAGCCAGTGCTACCCATTTATTCTTAAATCACTTGTGCTAGCATTGTTTTAACACACTAAGAAGACATGTTTGACAGAGCAATTCTAGAAGTCATCTAACTGTATCTCATATCCAGCTTGCATCTAACACTGAATGAATTTGTTCGGCAGAAATTCATTATTGAGAAGGCATTTACTGTTTTCCTTCCTCTGCCTCTCTTTTCCCCTTTTCCTTTCCATATTTTTTGGTTGGCTGGCTGTTTTTTAAGTGTCTGGCCTGCAGTGTGAGCTACAGAACAGAATAATTACTTTCTGTGACAATTGGTGGATACAGTCCAACCAAGAATCATTCATAGGGTTTGTTTAACCATTTTGTAATAGATGATACAGATATAAAAATCTGTTGCTATTTGATTGAGAAGCTTTGACTTGATCATTGTGTGTCTGCAATCACACATCCCTAAGATGTTCACTCAGAATTAACTTACTTTCCCCTTCAATGCCATTCCTACTCCTAAAACAGGCTTTTAATAGAAAGTCTCAAATGAAGAGACAATTGCTGTGAATTCAGACAATGAATAAACAAACGGGATAACCTGTAAAAATCATTATTTGTCCTGAAAAGAATGAAAGTTTCATCGACTTTGAGTTAAAATTGCAAAATAAATTTCATTCTAAAGGAGGAGTTAGTTCTAATGCAGTATAATTTCATTCTTTGGTAAGGCCTTATACTTCCAGAACTGTTAAGAGCTTCCCTGCAGTGGCTCTGCAACAGTCACTTCCCAGCTTTTAGTTTGAGATTTTCTGTCTCCAGGCAACTTCATTAACATGGCCAGGACTGTTGCACAAGCCAACCCAAGGCTTGGTGTCCTCCACAAAGCTTAACCCACTGGCAGAAATATTGCAGAATTCAGTTCACAGTTCAGTTCTCTGACAGCTTCAACATTTCCTGCGTCCCCGAGGCTTTGCTGCACTGAAAGGGCAAATGCCTCCCTGCTGCTGGGTTGTCCTGGCAATGCAGTGTGCAGTGTCCTGGCATTGGAGTGTGCAGTGTCCTGGCAATGCAGTGTGCAGTGTCCTGGAAATGGAATGTGCATTGTCCTGGCAATGCAGTGTGCAGTGTCCTGGCATTGGAGTGTGCAATGTCCTGGGAATGCAGTGTGCAGTGTCCTGGCATTGGAATGTGCAATGTCCTGGCATTGCAGTGTGCAGTGTCCTGGCATTGGAGTGTGCAGTGTCCCAGCAATGCAGTGTGCAGTGTCCTGGAAATGCAGTGTGCAGTGTCCTGGGAATGGAATGTGCAGTGTTCTGGGAATGCAGTGTGCAGTGTCCTGGCATTGGAGTGTGCAGTGTCCCATCAGTGGAGCTGAGGAGGGTCTGGAGCACAGAATGGCTGAGGGAGCTGGGGTTGTTTATCCTGGAGAAAAGGAGGCTCAGGGATCCCCTTGTCTCTCTCTACAACTCCCTGAAAGGAAGTTGTGGCCAGGTGGGGATTGGTCTCTTGCAAACAGCAAGCAACAGAGCAAAAGAAAATGACCTTAAGTCATGCCAGGGGACACTGAGATTGGATATTAGAAAAAAATTCCACACTGAACGAGTGGTCAGGCATTGGAACAGGCTGCTCAGGGAATTGGTGGAGTCGCCAGCCCTGGAGGTATTTAAAGGACATGTAGAGGTGGCACTTTGGGATATGGTTTAGTGGTGGACTCCGTGGTGTAAGGTTAATGACTGGATCGAGGATCTTCTATTTCTATTTCTATGACTTTTAATTTTGTGTGCAAGGCCAAGAAGGCCTCAAGGTGAAACTGTATTGCACACAAATTTCTTCTGCACAATCAGTTGTCTATCTATCAGGCTAGACCTTCAGGCTTTTCTTTGACAAGAATAATTATTGAGAGTTTATTTACTAGAACAATATTGGAACCTTTTGTATGACACTGCTCTCCAGTCACCATATGAATCAGAATAGCATTACTGCAGCTAATAAAATACATTACTGCATTTCATAAGGTTCACAGATCCCTTTCTCCTCAGTTTTATGGAAAATTAGGATTCATTCAGTGGTTTTGTTTTTTTTTTACACTTGCTATGCTTCTTTTCAGGAGTATAATAGGTCTTGGAGTTTGGGAACCTCTTAAATACTGTTCTTGCTTGGTCACAGAAAGGACAGCAATAGTCTAAATCCATGTGTAATTGTCTTTTTGAGAAAAAGTGAGCTATGAGAGCAAATCTAATTTCAGTATCATTTCAGCAGGACAGGTTTCAGCCTTAAATGTTCTAGTCACTAATTTCTGCTTTGATGACATGATTATTACCTAAATGTAGGAAAAAGCAACAGAATTTTTATACAACGTGGGTGTTTTCACCTGCTACATGTAAGAAAAAAAAGCCCACAGCTTGAAGCACATCAGAGTAGCAATGGTAATTAGGTATTGGCATATCATCCAAGAAAGAAAAAAAAAAAAAAAAGAGCTTGAAAAATGATACAGCTTAATAATGGTTTAGTATCCTAGAGCTACACAAAAAGTTCTCAAAGGGAAATGTAAATTGTGAATGATGAACACTTGTGATTCTTACAAGGGATAACCAGGAAGAAACACAGGGAATAAGAACTAATTATTCCGTTTAAGTCTGTGTAAGGAATATGATCACACATCTGTATGCAGGCCTTCAAACACTCAGATAGTTTTCCACAAGTGCCAATTGCCATATCACACATGGCACCTTCCTGTAGAAGTTATGCCTGTTAATCTAATCTAAAATATACCTGCAGTGACAGCATCTACCAGGACATTTGCACAGAAATGAGAGAATATTGCTTTCTGAATCCATTTAAGACCCCAAAACATTCTGGACAAAATTCTTCATTGAAAATCCTTTACTATTCTAAATTTTTTGCAAGCAGTCTTTCAAATGATTTATAGCCAATGCCTCCAAAATGTAATGCAACCATGTTACTAATCATGATCAGAACCAGCACAGCATTCCACATGGATAAAATGCTTCTAAAATCTTAAAAGACTGCAGCAGCCACATACATTTTTATATTTGGTTTCTGAAATGAACTGACAGTTCAGCTGACCGAAAATCAGGGTACACCAAATCAGAATACACATATACTCACCTGGAAATCTGAAAAGATCAAAGCAGGTTTAGAACAGTTTGTACAGCTGAGACTGTCTTGTGTCCACCAGAATCAAAACAGACTCTGGCAGGGTCAGCTGGAGCTGAGCAGAGCTTAGACCAGGCACACCAGCAGGCTTCTGCTGGTTCCTATTCTTGGAGCCAGCTGCTCTGAGCTACCTCACTTGCAGCAATGTAGATATTTTTGGAGTCTGGAATTTCCAGCCTTTTCGTTTCTGTGTTCAAGTACAACCTCCCAGACAAGCTCGCCCTACAATTCTAATTGGACCTGGAAGAAAATGTAAAGATTTGAGCATTTGTTTCGAATTGGAAGGCAACCAAATTTTTGAAAGCTTCCTTAAAATGGAAGAGCTTTTTTTTCTACCCAGATTGAAATGTTAAAGAGAAATATTGAGCACAATTTTTCATTCATTAGGGGCTTTCTCCCTTGTTCAACAAAAATGATTTCCAGATTAGGACATTACATAAGTATATTTCATATATGGATAAAATTTCTCTTTGCTTCACTCTCCTTGATATTTCTCCGTACAAAGATACAGGGAGTTCGCATTCTGCAGCTGAATTACGTTACAACAACACAGATGGAACTTTAGATGTAAAGCCATATTTTTAGCCAAAGCACAGTTGAAGCGATGTCATCTGATGCAGTTACAGACATATAGAGAGGCACTTGCAGTGATACACATTTATCACTTCTAGTGAATGGCTGATACACAGCACCCTGTGTACCCTCTCCTTCAGAAGGGCAATAATTTAAAATACACTTTTTTTTCTTGAACAGGAAAGAATGGAGCATTCCATTCCTATATGTGGCCTGATACTTGTGCTTCATTTGGCTAACACTCAAGCTATTCCTGCAGTTTTCCCTCTGTGAGTACCTTTGCATAGGCACTTGTGTAATTGCCCCAGGGTGAAACCGGTGGTCATTTCTCTCAGAGAAAGCAGATATTCATTGTAAGAATTGTGAAATTCCTCCTCCAGAGCACAGGTGTGAATTTCCATACATTTGCAACTGTCAGAGGGAGTGCTCAATGTCTTCATGGTAACTGGATCATTTCCAACAGCAAAATCCCCTCATTTCATGAAGGATCTGAGCTGGAATCAGAACCATTTACCTTTATCACAAAATATTGCTGTGATGTTTCTCAGGTATGAGAGGTTTTATTATTTCTGGCATATTTCATATCTGATCTTAAAAATCAGAAAAAAAAATCTTATTAAAATAGGAATTTGAAAGCACTGGAAGCATTTGGAATTTAAAAGAACTAAGAAAGGCAGAGGGTTTACTGCAGTTCTCTGATATTCTTAGTTCTCAGTTCCTGAACTTTGATGTCCCATACGGACACATCAGTGAGGTGCTGGACAAAACTTTCTGGAGGAATAAATATACACCACTCCAACAATTTGATCAAGTAATAGCTTGCAAATAAATATAAGGGCAGCAGCAGCCCCTTGTCAACATAGTTGTCACTGGTTTTAGAAGCTTAAGAAGCTGTTGGAAGCACCTCTTCAGCAAGTCCTTCCCCCTTAAAGAATATTACTGTTACAGCTCTTTGAAGAGCAAATGAAAATCTAAAAAAACTTTTAAATGTTGGAGGCCTTGGAGCCTCTTCTTGAAAAATGCTGATTTTTGTAGTGCTTTTTATTTCTGGTAAACAAGATTCAGATCTTGGCAGCAGTATAGGGAGCACTATTCCTAGTACAAAAAGACAGAGAGAGAATAAGCCAAGGAGGGAGCACAGGAAGGAACAGCTTCCTAGAAAGCTTATTGCTGTTAGTAAGGAAAGAAAAGATGCCATGGAATGGCCAGCAGACTGCTGCTTTTAACCCTAAGGACAATGAGCAGCCATCACAAGCTAGTCAGTGTTTTCTGAGGCACTTCACCTTTGGAGAGGAAAACATTAATTTCTTTTCTCTGCAAAAGTTTCATACTTCACAGTAAGAAGTCATCAATAGTATTTTATAAACTGTTAAATCAAAGAAAGTCAGAAGCAGCTTTTTGGCGACTGTTTTCCTTGCCTTCCTCCCCAGCGGGGAAAAAAGCGAGCAGATCGCAGCCACGTGAGACTGGAGAGTGTGGGAGGATGGTCAGGGCACAGAATGTTAGATTACTCAGCAGTTTAGTTGGCTCTCATACGTACCCATGACTACATCTTGAGTCCTCCCCAGAAAAAGCATTTAATTCATCTCAGGAGAGCAAAAAAGTAAATTATTGAATAAATGATAGAGCCCCACCTACTGTTGTTTTACTGCATACATTTCTAGATAGATACACACACTTCATGCAAATGGAATTCATTAGTGATTGCAAGGGCATTTCTATTATAGGAGCCCTAATTATGGATTATAATCCCACCGTGGGTATGTTTTGCACACTCACACAGTTGCAGGATTTGCAGTTAAAATCTAGAAATACAGGTGGATTTCTTTCCATCCCTCTTGTAGGTCAGGCTTCCCTGCTTCATATGAGCACACACACATAACAAAAGCTCTCCAGGAAACGATTAAAATTTTTCAAAAAGCTTTGAAAATCATTTGGCCAGCAGTTGGCAGAATGAATGCTCATTTTTGTTAACAACACTGGTATTGGAGGTCACTGTCACTCATTACCATCCTTACCAGATTTCTGGCATATTTTCCACCCAGACCCTCTCTGCTCATGTGTTAAGGAAAGAAAGTATCCCAGCAATGTGAACATCCTTGAAGTGAACAAGTTTTGCTATTCGAATAGAAAAGTCTGAATGCAATGTGCATGAAAGAGAAGGGTTGCATTATTCTCATTTTAAGGAAATGGAACCACAGGACACTGGGAGTGAGGGAAGTCCCGTGCAGACATTAAATGTCTTGTCCAGACCACCACCTCTCCAACACAGTCTCTGCTCATAAATAATGCAGCACAGAAGTTGACTCCCAGCACACACAAGGCTTTAAAAAAGGCCTCTTTCACCTCTCTCCTTGTCATTGCAGTGCTTTTGCTTTAGATTCATGTGAACTGAAATTCCCATCAAAAAGAGAATTCTTTAAAGAACTTTTCTGAAATCCCATGTCCAGAGTGGGAATTTTGAAAACACTGAAATCCATTCCTGTAAGCTGTAGCAGTCATGAATTGGCATCACATTTTGCAGGTAATGTCTTGTTTTTCAAATGTTACCAGTTACTACGAGTTCACAGACTGGAGTGATTTTAAAATAGCAGAATTGTGTCAAAACTACAAGGTAAAAAGACCTCGTGCAAACAAAGTGAATTGAAATAAGTAATGAAATGTGACAGCTGCAGGAAAGGACTGATTCATTTATCACATTGAGATTGGCAACAAGCTTCAAAACCCTGTTGTTAGCTGGCAGTGTTTGTTCTGTTCTGCCAGCTTAAGAGGTGATAAGCCAAAAAGGTGGAAGGAAACCCTCCATATTACACGACACTTATCTCCACAATTTCATGCTAGTGTTTTTGATAACAACTTTAAACAAAGCTCTCCAAAATACGGTTGTCAGTGTCTTCATTAAACTAAATAGAAATTAATATTTATTTTTTAATTTAAGTATGAGATTGTTCAGATGAAGTATACACATTTCTCTAGCTGCAATATTTCCTGGCAGTAACTGATATGGTTTTACTTGCCCCCCTGAAAAACACAAAAGTATTTGGCCAAGTAAAGGATGTGGTCATAAGTATTGATTGTTTCTTGTTTAAGTTATGCAACATTTTTTATTAGAAGACACTGAAAATATTAATCTAATATTAATAGTCTTATAAAATATATTTAAACACTTCTAAATATGAATCTTTATAAAATATAGTATGTAAAATATAGTAAACATTGATAACTCACAAATGAGAGAGGACACCTTGTTCTTTGTACTACAAAGCACTCTAACCTCAAAATATATAAATTTTTCAAACTAAAAACATCTTGAAGAAGAGACAAGTTGCTTCTGGAATATTTGGAGCATATCCTTGAACAGCATGACATTATGCACAGACTAAAAGTCTAGCATTTCTAAGTTCTTCTGTAGAAGTGTATTGTTTTAAGGATGCATTTAAACCATCCACGCAATGCATTTAAAGTTTGCTTGATCCTAGAACAAGAGTGCATTAAACAATCTCTTTTATCCCTCAGGGACAAAGGTGAGGCTGCAAAGATGTGGCAGCAAAAAATATTTTGCTAAGTACAAGTGCCAAAACACAATGGCAAAAGAGACAGGAACCTAAAATGGTTACAAACAATTTTGGCAAGTAAATATCAATCCAGTTTATTGCTGTTATCGTCCATAACAACAGGAAGCCAGAACATATCGTCTGTGGAGTTTCTGTAGCACTGGCTGAAAGATATATTTCCTTTTATATTTCTTATTATTAAATTGCTAAAATAACTTACTCAGGGAAATAAACCCTAATGTTAAGTCTGCTATTTAATGAAATAATTTGCTACACAGTTGAAAATTTAGGCTGCTGAATAACTCACTATTAAAACTTTTCTCTGCTTTCCAGATCTGCTTCTGAAACACAACCCCTCCTCTGAACATAAAAGCTGTAAATTTTGCCATCTCCCCCAGGTTCCTACTCTGTCTTGTTCTCTCAAAGGACCCTCCCTGAGAGGGATTATGTCTAGCAGGTAGGAACTAAAGCATCACTTGGAGTCAGGACGAACAGGAGACAGGCGTGTCACAGGCACTTTCTGGCTAAGCAAACGTGGAACAAAGAAACGTGAGTCCACCCGCTATTAGTTTTGCACCATGCTCACATTCTGTCCCTGCAGAGCCAGAACACACCAAACAGACATCGAAGGCTGGTGAGCCATGATTATTTTATAAACTTCTCTATTGCTCGGTGTACAATCCACAGGATCCTCATTGCCAGTTAGAACCTTGTGTGGATATCAATTTTCATATCACGTGGGAGTGTGAAGAATGAAATTTTCTCTAGACAGATCAAATGACTGGGATTAAATTTGAAGGGCCAGAGATGTGGAATAACTGTTGAGTTTTCAGCATCCAGCAGCTTTACACCACTCGAGAGTCTGGCCTTAGGTATATATTAATCTGTTTGAAGTATTTCAAGACTTCTAGTTGTATCTTCTAATAGCAGCTTTGAAATTGTGTTGCAGATCTAAAAGTATCTTAATATTAGTGTACTTTTCCTCTCATATAACAGATAGAAGGAGAAAAGAATTAGGAATATCTGAATTACTGAAACTCATATCCCAATGCTGATACTACCTTGTGGATATCAAGAAGAAGGAAGCTTTCCAGTAATACCCACATGGCCTCCAACTTCAGGCACAGAAAAGTAGTTTTGACTATCACACATTCAGAGAGTCAAATAATTTATCACAGCAAAGTGTGAAGTGAAATTGGAGACTACAGATAAAAGGCACATGGGTTGGAGAGACATATATTTACAGTTTATTTAGAATGAATCTTTTTTTAGAAAGTTAAAGCTAGCATATCTGTATCAACTAGGTCCAGTTCTTTCTCTCACATATAAGATTTTGCTGCCATCTTAAAGTAGAACTGAGTCCTAAGAGAAAGACAGCTTTAATGGTGTATGAATTTTAAATAAAGCAAAGTAAGAGCATATTGGCATGGCTCGATGCTGCAGGCTGTGGGAACAGATTTGTGGTTGTAGTTTTGTCTGCATCTTTATTTTCCCAGTATATCAGTGGCATCAGTGCAAGAGATTTCAGACGGACTTCACAAGCCTACGTATTTTCCAAGTCCAGTAAGGAAGGCTGCAAGCTCCTTGAGAGGAGTGAGAGCAACTAAAACCTCCAGAAAAACTGGAAAAAATTTTGCCTCATCTCACCTCTGTCAGCAGGGTTGTTGTGTGCCAAAAAGAAAAAACAATGGGGAAGGCTTTATATTGACTGTTGTCACTGTTGTCACCACTAAAATAGAATTTCTTCCCTCTCTTCAAAAAATAAAATCATTATGGACATAATTATGTCTACTGTTTCTCTCCATTAGCACAGACTTGGCCATCACATGCCTGAGAAATAAATAGCTGACTCAAATGAAGGGGTTATGGCTGAAATAAAACTGACTTCCATGAAGCCTTCAGCTACTGCACACTTTGAGCCAGAATTGCTACACATTTGCAAATTTTTAAGTATCTGAAAACACGAATCTTAAAACTATATTTTAATGAATCCAACCTTTTTTTATAGCAACAGACATATTAACCTTGATGTTCTTGTCTATAATTTAACAAATTATATATGGTTTACCAGAGTTCAGTTTCACATTCTCTATGGAACTATCATGTTTTAATTAGCTGAACTCCTACGAAGGAACTGGATAGAGTCTGTGTCTTAACCTTATATATATAAATGTTCAGATTGCTAAATTTGATATGAAAATGCTATTAAAGGCTCAGGATGATTATTAAATCAAGGCAATGCTTCTTAACTTAGCAGTCAGTATTCTTTCAAAGCATTACAATTCTTATTTCACTGGTGTTATTTTTGAAAATTATGTAATTCCATATTCTTTTTTTTTTTTGGTATATCTTTTGCAACTTCCCAACTTTGACACTGCCTTTCCTCTCTTTGTGACTATATTCTCCTTGGGGCTATTAATCCAGTAGGCACTCATTCCTACCTGTAGCACAATTATGTTTTTAGAAAATCCAATATAAAAGGGAAAAAATTGAATAATATAAAGATTTGGATCTTCTTACTTTATGTTGAAAAAGTAAAATTTAGCCTTCTGCTTTTTCTGCTGCAAACACATAAATTTTCTTTGGTTATTTAACTCAACACAATTTTTCTCAATGATTTCTCAGTAGATACTTAAAACAAGTCTTTGAAACAACACTACAATATTAGGAAAAAAACCCCAAAAGCAGGAGATATAGAACCCTTCAAACCATCAATAGAATTCTAATCATTAAATTAAAACCTTTCCATTCATCTCAGAAAATAATTCAGTGCATAAATGCAAATACCAGGCTTCTGCACAAGGAGACATCCATTTGGCTTCCATTCCCAAAATATGAATACAGCACAAATTTAATCTTCCAATACAGAAATATGAATCTTTTGGACAAAAAATGTGTATAGTCATTGCAAGTGTCAATAAATGTCCTGAAATGGTGTTTTAGAAATACCCTTATTTAGTTTAAATTCTTCCTTGATAAAGGAAATGGATTTTTGCATTTGAAAATGTTCAAAGTAATTTTGACAGAAGGGTGTAAGAACATTCATCTTGGTGATGTTGCAGCTCTGTAGAGAATAGAAGATCCATGGAAAAGCCCAAGGTGTCAACCATGATGGGCAAAAGTAATACTTCTCTTGCTTTCTTTTTTATTACAAAAATGTATAGCACTGTCTAGTGAGCATAAAATCTCACTGAATTAAATTTAAAGTATTGTCCTTTTTTTCTACTTCAATATTGCCTCATTATTTTTTGTTTAGTTTCAAAAAAAACAAGTTTGAAATAAGATTAAATCAGTGCCGTAATTCTGCATAACATGATGTAACAATACTACTGGGACAGACCTCAAATTAGAAAAAAAAAGTCCAATTCTATCCAAGGAAATGTGAATTTGAAGAATTAAGACTGAATTATCTTTTTTCAATAGTTTAACAGCTCTCTCAGTGTTACTTAAGCAGCGTGATATCAGGGGATAAATCAATGCAGATTTCATAGAAAGTGTTTCCACACTAAGGGAAGGATTAGGAGGTGGAAAACCCCTCCCTTGTTTGCTCATAGAGCTATTTAGGAGACATGATATGAATACTGCGAATATGAAAGGCATATTTATGACTTTTAGTGGTTCTCTCCATTATAAGGAAAGGAAGGAAAAAAACTGAAAGGAAGGGCATATGAGACTTGTTAAATAAAGTACCTAAGCTCTACAGAACACGTGGTCCCACTGGCGCTGACCAAAGAGCCTGTGGGTGAGCATTTCTATTTTCTGTTGCACAGTCAAAAACCCCAACCAGCGAAGGAACACAAAGCTAAGGATGCACAGCAGCCAGCTCCTGATGTCAGAGCAGGCACTGCTGGCTGTTTAAGCCCTGAGCACCAGCAGCAATGTGCTCTTTCCCCACCTGCAGGCACACGCTGGCCGTGCTCAGGTGCTTTGTGACACAGCCTGGCATTAAGGCAAGGCTCCTCGTGTGCCCTACCCACACCTTGCAGAGGCTTCTGGCTGTAGCATCAGGATGGTTGCAGTGTGCAGGAGAGAAAACGGGGAGTATTCAGAGGTTTACAAGGAGTTTAATCCCCTCTTCAGTCAAAATACTAAAAACTCATCCTTTCACAAAGGCACAAAGAGAATTTAGAGCAAGAAAATTCATCTCTTCCTGTATTCTCTTGTCCTGCTAGGCAAATAACTGAGGTGTCTGTACTGACAAGCTCTGTATTCAAAATGCTGCTTGTGGAAAACAATTCATTATCTTCCCAGAAATCCTGGTCAAGTATCTGTTCTAAGAGAGAGCTTGATTAAGCCACAGAGTGTAGGAGATGGATATGCTCCAGAAAGGTGGCAACAAGTTACAGCAACAAAAGGCAGCAAATAGATGGGAAAAGTATGAAGCGAGGAAGGAATACAGGGACAGGGTAGAAGAGCTCATATTTTTTTTAAGAAGAGCAGAATAGGAATTCAATCATCAAAAAAGAAAGGAATCTTAATAAAAGAATACCTCTATCAGGAAAACATCGTGTCATTTCACTGGTGTCAACTTTATTCTGCAGTGGTTACCCACTTCTTTACAACAATACCATCAAGATTTGTGTATTTTCTGAGAACAAATATCCTTCTTTCCTTCCCTCAAAACAATGAATTTGCAAAAGAATTTTAATGCAAGTCAGCCTCGTTTTTTCACCCCAATTTCAAGAACTATATTTTCAAAATGAACTCTGCTGAAGACAATAGAAAATAATAAATTGAATACATCAGTTTTCTTGTAAGCACATTTTTTCTTGCAGAGTGCTTTTAAAGCTGGAAAATCCAGAACATGGGATATGGGAGTATTTTAGTCCACAATCAATCCATCATGCTGGCCTACTTTTAGGCAAACGTGTGTTAAGGAAGGAGAAAAGAACATGAAAGGGAGGTAAAAGCAGCAGAGTGTAATATCTTGTAGTGTGTGCACAGTCCAGCCTCTGAACTTTGTATGCCCACACAGAAAAGAAAAAGGCGAGCTTGTAGGAAAATATTTCATTTATACTCCTGATAACAAATCACACTGGTTTACCATACATAGCTGCAGATTGCCCTTCCACTTTGAACAACAATATAAAATGGTTTTGGGAAAGGCGAATGGAAAATTCCTCTTCTGTAAAAAGATTTCACAGGTGAAATAATATAAAAAGTGATAGATTTCCCATGCAGGGCAACAGACTGCAGCTTTAACTAAGACTGTCTAGTCTCTGCAGGATCCCAGCAGCAGCACACAGAGAAAATCCCTATCAGCGATTTTTATTCGTCTTTCACCCCCTACCAGCTCTAATAACACCTGCTAAATTTATTTGCACACTCTGCTATAGGAAATAAGAAAAATGCTGCCTTGAATGCTGATTTTTAAATGTCATCTGGAATGCAATACCCTTTGTGGTATAACAAAGTAAAATACCCTTTCAAGAAAGTCACCATGTTCAAGATTAGGACAGTAGACCATTCTTCATGACAAGTGATATAAGAGCATGTCCTGACATCAGCCTGCATTTGTGTTATTCACAGGTATATTAATTGCTTTGTGAATCCTCTCTAGTTGCCCATGAGCCTCAGGGACCCATCCCACCTGTTCTTCTCTTCCACTTGGTTCCACCAAAATGTGCTTCTTCTTCTCCAGCAGCACCCCTTAGTTGCTCATTTCCTCAGTCTGTGAAAGCTGTTTATTCTGTTCAATGGTCCGGTTACAAAAGAAGGAGAAAAAACAGCAATCCCTCCATATCCAGAGGTACAATAGCTATGAAAGAGTGTGGGAAAAGCAAAGGAGAAGTAGCTGAGAGATTGACCTTCATGAATGTGGAGACTGTCAATGCTTTGACTTTCCTTGTCACCACCAAATTGTCCTTTGTCCTTACTCCTTGTCACACCACATCCTACCTGGCCTACCTTGTATCAGAAACTTCCTGGTGGTATTACTTAGATCAGTAACCAAAAAACCCAAGTATCAATGAAATTAAATTAACTGCCAGAGACAGATTTTTGGCAAGAGGTGAAGTTGGGTGACTGTTATTCATCACAATTAGGGAATCTAAAATTACCATATTAGTAATCAGCCAACTGCTTGTTTGTCACTCTGTCCCTGGAGTTACACATCTGACACACATGGTGCCATTTCAGGAAATGACATCAAAACCACGTAGGCCTTCTTATATAATTATGGTTGTTAGTAGAGGGGAGCATTTGTCCCAGTAATTACTTGTGTCCCCTATATTCATAAGTACTCACCTTTCTATAAGCATATATTCAGCCTGGATTTATAAAAATTTATACCATCATTTAAAATGTTGTAGATACCCAGTGATTTCAATACCACAACATGGCAGTTAAAGGAGATTGCCTGGGAGTTTACATGATTTATTTACTTTTACTTGCAAATTAATTCTGATTTTCTGCACTCTTGATACGTTAGATGAGAGTGGAAAAGTAGGACAAATCCTTATGACAAGAAAAATGCTAAGCTTGAGGGGAGAAATACAAAATACAAGAAAATATGACAGACCTTTGAATCAGCATCCTTTCACTCTTACTGCTATATATATTAAAAGTTGGGGCAATTTCTTGAAAGATAGCTTTGTTTCACTGCAGCTTTTTCAAGAGTGAAAAACTGAGGTGCTATAAACAGAAAATCTGTTTGGGGCTGATGGACTGTGGTCCCTTCTGGTGTGTGCTGAGATACATCCTAGAAAAGAAACTTCAGTTTCAGCAGATCTGAATATTCTGGATCCAAGCCCACTGATAAATCTCTCTGTTTACAAGGCAGCTAAGGAGATTATGTCTGTCTTTTATACCTGCCAAGAAATGTTGGTCTCGTACACCACAGAACAATCCATGCACGTCTCCACAGACACCCTAAGAACCTGATTAGCGTTTATGCAAACATGGAAAGGACTGGTAATCACACACCAGCTGATCCAGCTCACACAGAGACACTCCATGGAATCAGCCCCTCCATTTATGTAATAATCCCCCCCCCCCAAAAAAAAAAATCAGAGAGACTTTAATATCTCAAATAATACAAAGATGTCTTTTGTGATGGAACAAAGGAAATAGGTTGATTGACTGCACCGAAAAGGCAACGAGGGCTCAAAATGATCAATTGAGCCAACAATAGATAAACAAAATATGTAATCAACTGCAAATGCTTCTTAGAAAACAAAGTTCATTGCAGAACAAACAAACACACCATAACCTCCACAATGTGTGTTTAATTATGTGGATCTTTAAAATCCTGATGGAAAATTCCATTTAGCTCCTAAATTACGTATAGCTTATCCTTAAAAATATTTATTCAGGGTTTAAATATAGTGCTTTTACGTAGAAGAAAAGAGACTTTTTATCTCTCTTGAAAAGATACAATAGAAAGCAGAAAAAAATCCCAGATCCAGGAAATGTTTATTAAAATTGTTGTAGCTGGTGAATAACTTCAGGTGTTTTGGATGAGTACTTATTTTCTATAATAATTATGCTCTGGCAGGAAGGAGTAGATGCAGTATCAGCATTGTGATATTCTTTTGTTGCTTGGAAAGCCAAACCCTGCACACTTTGGACTATATTTAATTACAATATAGTAATATCTAAAATTTATTTATATCCTCTTTGGTAGCCGAGCAGTCAGGATTTTGTACCCTTCTTTCTGATTCTTTGTCATATGCTACTTCCATATCCATATACTCTAGGACTGTGCTGATGGAAACCTCATTAAGGACATGATTCTGGAAGAAGAGAACCCTGTTTATTCAATGAGATAATTCAGTGAGGTTGCTTCCTTGCAAATCTCATAAAAACCTGGCTCACTGGCTACAGAACATGGGCTGTGTAGTTCCTTTTACTTTAGATACTCTGGCTCCAGCAATTCTGATAAAGAAAAAGATACAGAAAAAGGCAAGTATGGGACCTCTTGTCATTTGCAGCGCTTAACTCTTGCTTTAGTTCTCTTCAGCTTTTTTGGGACAGCTAAAACTCTCCCCAAGACAATATCTTGGGCAAGTTTTGATGGATACCTGAGTATTTATATTCAATATTATTTATGCTTCCTGTGTGAAATCATCCTGGTGCAAAGCCTGCATCTGTGGCTGCAGTCTGCTCTCGTGGTTTGGGAGTCAGTCAGTTTGCACAGTCTGCCTTGGAGCCAGGGCTCACTTTCCAACCATTTTTTATTTAACATTAACGATTAAAGCATGCTCCTGAAACACTTAAAAAGCCTCAAAACAAGCAGCAAGAATCAAAGCCCCAAATCTATTCCGTGATAAGAGCAGTCTAAAGTCATAACACATTTTGAAGTTAGTGTATCTCAGAGATGTTCACACCCTTTGCATGCCATTTGTACTCATAGGTGTCAATCTGTCCTGAACTGGGCATTTTACTGAGCAAATATCTCCAAATTTTTAACGTTTCAAGACTGCTGACTCATTGTTTCCTTTGTCTGTTAAACTAAACCCCAGTCTCATAAATTGTTTAAATATTAAAAACCCCACCATTAGATATGATGCAATATAACCTTGTAGCATTTCTGAGCCTAATAAATGTCTATCAGTTACAGGGATAGAAAATTACAGACATAAAGCTTTCAGGAGAATTCTAGGAAATGCATGGATAGGCTGCAGCTTTTCTGAATGAATGCACCTGGGGCACATGCCCACATGACTGATCAAAGTTCAGTGAGGATTTTTCTGTCTTTACATTTTCCTGTCTATCTCTTCCCTAATCCTTTTTAACTTTTCTGGACATTGATCCACAGGTGAAAATGGTGAAGCTGAACAAAATCTCAGTTTTGATAAGACGAAGCACAACAGACACAACATCTTTGTTGAGAGCAAGAGAGGATTGCAATGGATTTTGTTGTGCTGTTCTTTCCCCCCAAAACTGCAGGGCCTGTATTCCAGTATGAGCCCAATATAGAAATAAGAGATTTGAGGTACACTATTTGGTTTCAAACACTGCCAGGAAAACTGTTTTGGAGGAAATGGGATTTTGGGAAGTAGAGGATTTATGTAATACTTCCTTCTGCCTTGCTCCCATCACTGCAGACATTAATTTTGCTTCTTTGCATCTTTGCTATGAATAAAAACAAACAAACAAACAAACTTCATTCCATTTCTGAAAACAAGCAAGTGTCTTTCAGTTGGATTTTACTTGTCCATCTGTCCATAATTATGTGGCTATCAGCAATATTTATATTTATGGAGCTCGGGAGAGCACCAAAAGGCACAACACAGAACACATCAAAGGCACGCAGTAGAGTGGAAATAAACAAACATGTTCAGACTAAAACACTGTATGCTTTTCACTGGGAGCATTTATTTCAGTCTACATTTGCATACAATTCCTCAGAATCTTCCTGAAAATTTTTGTCTGAACTTCTGTTTTGTCTGAACAGCTTCTCCTAAATACCATCATACCTGGATTCTATAAACAAATATTAGTGTGAGGTTTGAAATTGTTCTAAAAACTCAAATAGATATAACCAGTTTTATGGGTTTTCCATGGTTCTTGGAAAGAGTAGGAAAAAAAACCTCTGCTGGCTGTATGCTACTCCTTAAAGCAGCAGAGAAGCAGCCTGCAATAGCCAGCAACACAGAAAACCATCATGGTGTGTGTTAGATGCTCACACTGTGTTGATATCTTCAGTCTGCATCAGAACTGAAACTCCCTCCAGCATATTTTTCTGATTATTATTGTGACTAAAGTTTATTTAAATACACACACGAAATGCTGCATAGCCACAGACACGACAAACTTTTAGCAAAAAAAAGCAGACCTAAAACACCTCAAATTGATCTCTTTTTTTTTTCCTCAACAGATGTCACCTTCTTACCAGAATATCATGTTTATATCATGTTCATATAAATTTATTTTTATAAATTCAGTTATTAATTTTAAGAGCTCTGAGATCAGATATCCTGGACAATCCATGTTTCCACACTGCAACATGCCAAATTAATCTACATTTTTCTCTTTGAGTTTCTTCCTGTGTAAGACAGCCAATTTCTTCATGGCACAACATTCAAAATTTTAATGCGTAAATTATCAGACATGAATGTTGGATATGAAGGAAAAGTTTCAAAAATTGATCCAAAATAGTTATCTCTCAATTATTGTGATAAGCATTTATCCAAATGTTATATTTTTTTGTACAATTATGCTTACTCTCTTTTATTCCTGTAAATGTTTGATTCCCTCCAAACAATTTCCTCAACTTCTGTTTAAAGAATTCTGTTCCATTCACAGAATTATTCTCTTTAAATGGTGGTATGTATCATTCAGCATAAAGTAATTTTTGTTTCAGGTGGCAATAACCCTTTGTTTATGTATCTCGTAAGAAAGAAAAGGAAAATAATGGAAGGTGGTTGAAGAGAGCTGTAGCATCAAGCAAAATGGTTTAGTCAAAGTATCTGCAGCATTAACTCTTATTATTTATCTGCTCTTTTCTCTGTCAAATACTGCAATCATGACTGCCTGAATGCCACACCTAACCAACTTGGGATTTCCTTTATAACAATTATATCTGGCTATATGGCTCCCTAGTTAAGCAAAATATAACTATTTTGCCTACTGTACAAACTATGTCCCAGAGTGCTCTAAATTAAATGATAGAATAGTGGTGATAAAAAGCTGAAAGTAAAAAGAAAGGATAATACTTAAGGACAGAGAAGCAACGTCTATATTTTGGGAATTTCTAAAGGCAGAGAGGTAACTCAAATGTCAACTGCAAGGTGGTAAATAGGAAAATAAATGAATGTCAGTAGGAAATAATCAGGCAAAACAGAGGTAAGAGTGGTGACAGGTGTTCCCAAAAATAGTTGTGCTCTATTGGACATGCAGAGTAAAGAAACTACCCTAAACATAGGCACATTGCCTTTCACTAACATTTTTATTCATGCTGCATTTTTAGAAAGCTCAGATTTTTTAAAAGAACACTGACATTTCAATGTGTGAATGCATTGTGCCATCTCTGTGTATCTGGATTTTCAGGGCACAATAAACTGATAAAGAAGGTTAATGGAGACTGCCAAAATAAGCTTTTGTAAACTTCAGCAGGGAAGGTTTTGGCACAGGAACAGCAACACGCACAGCCATAGACACGCACACAAAAGCACAGCAGAACAGGAAAGGGGACAAAAATGAAACTAAACTCTAAAGACAGAAATCTCTGTGCATTTTAGAGAGTGGAATGATGCTAAAGGCTGCTCTGAAGTCAATGAAATGGGGTAGTAAATGCGTTCATCAGTAGGAGGGAAGATGGCAGCAGCACAGAGTAGAGTGAATTCTTTTCTTGGGCAGATTGAACCATTATTGCAAATGGTCAGGGTTATTGCTAAGTAAAAGATGTTAGAAGGGAGACAGACAGCTATTGTGTTTCCCTCACATAAGAGGGCATAACATATGCCTCTGCTATCTGCTCTGCCCCTGTCTGCAGCTGAGGTCAGCTTCTTATTCATTATCAATGGTGTAATCAATCACCAATCTCTAATTTCAATCTCTTCTTGGGCAGAAGAAACAGAATACTATCAGATGCTATGTTAGTACTGCTTTTACTAGCAAGTTACCTCCAACTATAGCAGATCTGAAAATTATTTATAATTGTGACACTGTTCCCAGAGGAGATTCTGTGTCTCAGAGCTAAGCAAACGGAGGGCACACCCCCTGCAGGCAGCTATTCCCCAAAAGTCAGTGCTCAGGATATCCTCTGAAGTCATTCTGTGATGCACAGGGAGGCACATCCTTGCATCTACTAATAATAATATTATGCACAGCATTTCACCAAGTGTTTTCAGCAGTCCAAGTTTCCAGCAAGCATTTTAGCAATTTGCAACCAGGAAAGCCGTTTGAATATGTAAAAGGAACATACAGAAGAAGTAATGCACACACACCAGTGTAGTCCAAAAGCAGTGTCAGTCACAAGAGGCTAGAACAATGAGGCTAGACTAGAATGCACAGGGAAAAGGGCATAGATACAATATGCCTGTGATCCTCTCTTTTCTGTGGCAGCAAGAGAGGTGGTACAGAGGCAGGAACAGGAATAGGAACATCCTATCCACGAGGCATGAAAGACACTGGAGAAAAAAACGGCGAGAAAGAGAGATTTTGGCTTACTGTAAGAAATGAAGAAGGATCTACCTGTGGTATGGCATTCCTATAGACAATATAAACTATGTTGTCATATGTGTTGTTGTTCTCTATTTTTATAGCTCTATTATTGTAAAAGGACATTCCTTTATCTTTTAACCTTGTCTAGTGACCATGCTGCCTGTGAATAACATGGCACATAAGAAGGCACACTCTGCCTGTGCTGGCCTGGAGTACTGGCACGCTTGTGCAGGTTTGCATTAGAGATGGCATATATAAATATAATGATTAGGAATGTATAGCATTTAAACTACTTAATATTGCAGTGTTAAATTTATTTATCATGTCAACAACTTGTCAACACATTTGAGCTGAATCAATATTACATTTTTTACATCATTGCATTCAATTAAATACTAAATATCTTTTGAATCTAAAAATGAAAATCATGTATATGTACATCTAAAACTACAAAATGAGAATTATACTATGCTGGGGTCATTACAAGATTTATACATAAAACATTACAACATAATAAAAATGTATAACAGTGTTAGGTTTTGACTCAAGCATCAGATGTCTTATTTTAATGTATAATTTGTTTTCAATAAACTTTCTGAAAAAGTTCATTAAACATGCAAACTATCTGCAACATAGTAAGTGTGTAAGTTGGACAAAGTCCAGAATACCTGCAGGGTGTTAGTCTTGCTTTGTGCAACACAGAGAAATGGACAGAAGTTATTCAAATGCCTTTATAACTCACTTGTTGGTGTTTCTGCCAAAGAATGGAAGTACTGAATTCCTACAGATAATACCTAAAGAAGAAAATTATTTAACTGATTTATATTGATTTTCTTTGCACGTGAGATGAGAAACACTATAAGTTGGAAAGCTGTGCATGCCAGTAATCATTTGCTGTTCTAACTCACATTTCATGCCAACATTCCTATGGATGCTGTTTTTCTTACATATATAATCATTGAAATAAGATAGTTGCTGCATTTCTTTGTAATTTCAGAATCAATTAAAACTGAACCACATTCAGCATACCACACTTTGATATTGCATTGATCTATCATCATTGCACTGCTATAATTGAAACAGTGACTGTTGAGCTGCTTTCCTTAATAAGGGGGATGGACATTAGAAACTAAACCAGCCCCAAAACTCAGAATAGATAAACTAGGGGGCTGGAAACAGAAAAATGAGAAAAACTATTACGAGAAACAAGAAATGTATGATGAGCAAGAAGCAAAGGTGAGAACAATTAACATGTAATTAAAAATGAAAAATAAGCCCCAAAACATATGTCCAAGATTTAGGACATAGAGAATTTGGGGGTGTGAAAATGAAGGTTCATCAGATTAAAAAGATTAAAATCTACATTTGGATGGAAAAGGATGAAAATTCTTAATTTCTGGTTTATTCATCTGACAAGAGAACAGACTCATGATAAAAGGCTGATTAACCACTTAAATTAAAAGCTGTGCAAGCACCACAGAGCTGAAATTCCAAGGTAACCACACAGCAGCACTTCCTCCTTATTGTGACTGTTGATGAAACATTGTCACCATATACCCTCCTGCATTTACAACCATCTCGGAACTCATTAAATTGTTCATGAATATTTTTGTTCCTTTCCTTTATCCTCAGAAAAAATCTCTCAGATGGGATGCTTTATGGATTCAGTTATTATGGGGGTTAGAGAGAATTACTTTTTGTCCAAGCTTCCATAATTTCCTGAAGAATCCAGGGGCCAGGCATTTCTATGAAACTTGGAGTGCTCATGAGCAAAACGTATCAAGTCTGGATGCAGGTAAGATTTCAAGCCTAAGAATACCATTTAAAATGAGTTTGCATTTTGGCACTGGGAATTAAGGGTCTCCTGCTTTTCCCTGAAAATCACACATCTGTATATTCCCACAGTACAGATCACAGTTAACTTCTGGGGGCCTTTGATAGAGTCAGATCTCTACTGATTTAGAGCTCACAAACTCTCAAAGAAATAAACATTATCCTGCCTGAGGAACATGAACAGAGGAGATAGAAAACAGTTGTGAAAGTGTGTTATAGAGGCTGGTTATTTTATTGCTGAATACAGAGAAACTAGATGCATTTTGCAGATTTCTGAGGCCAGTTTGAAAATTGATGAATGATTGATTGATGAATGATTCTGTCACTGGTATCAACTAACAGACCATACTGAGGGATGTATAACCCTGCTGACACCACCAAACTGCAGCATTAAGCCAGTATTGTAGGGAACAGGAAAAGGGTGTGTGTTAATGAATCCTCCTTTTTGTGCTTCACAAGTTCCCAAACTGAAAATCAACAGCAAGCAGCTTATGAATCAGACTTGAATATAATTTTGTGTGTTAAGATAGGTGGGCATGTTCCGTAAATGGATAGTTGAGAAAGTGGAAAGATTCCTTGTTGGATATTGGGATTTAAATGTAAAAATGTACAGTTTCTGAAGTTCTCAAGCTATGATTAGAGGACAATGTAGGAGAAAGGCAATATGTTATGTTTAGAGCTGAAATAAATAATGTCTGCGTCATAAAGCGTTAATATTCAAAGTTACCCAGTTACTTTTAAATTAAAAGCCCCTGACTAGTTCTCACCATTTTAACTTTCTATTTTTACACTTTTAAGTTCTCCATAATGTTTTGTCTCATACTATTATCTCCAGAGGACTTTGATGAGGTTATTAGAGAGCAGTGGGTGAACTGGAGTTGTGCAGACATGAACTACTGTAAAGCAGCAGTACAGAACTGTCACTAAGTCACAGGAATTTATAGCTCAGGGAGCCATAACTGTGCAAAGAGAAACAGTAAAATGCAGTTATGCTCAACCATCTGGGTATATTTTCCTACACAGACAACTAAAATTTTAATAGAAAAGCATATACAATTAAATTGTGTGATTTAGTAGTGTACAAGGTTTGGCTTGATGATTCAGGGAACAGGAAGGTTTTACACAATAATATGAAGTCCTTTTCTATTAAATGTAAGTGCCATTTTTGCTTTCTCTGCATAGCTGTTGGTAATTTTTACCTTACAGGGTGCTATTTTACTTTTTCCAGACTAATTTATTGAAAGCTTCTTTTAAGACAAGATAGAACACCCCTGTCCTCTTGTGTGTCAAAACGGTAACAATAGATTCCTGCTTCTTTGATTCCTGTAATTTGCTGGCACAAGCAATTTTAATTTCTTGCCATGTTTTCTGTTCCACACATTATTGCAACTGTCTTCTTATGCCCTTTTACTCCAAGCCAGGTCAGAAAGAAGAAGAAATCACACTAGAACAGCTTTTTAAAGGAACTCCTTGCAACCTACAAGATTTACAGAGCAGCAGCTGGTAACAAAATAGACATATTTTTGCCATGGTTAGAGATCAATGAGCAGAAAAACCTGATGGGATAGAATTCCATTACGCTGGATCTGTGGTACAGCTTCAAATCTGACAGAAGCTCTTTTTCCAGATACTGCAAGCTCCTTTTGAAAGCGGGGAATAGAAATACTGAGGTGGTTGGCAGAGGTGGAGAAAAGCAAAACTAGTAATTTGGGAAGATTTTGCTTAAAGTACACACTTATTTGGACTGAATCACAGGCATTCAACACCTGGAGATCACTAAACTATTGGATAGTTCTCTCTGTAAATAGTTTTAAGACCAGGACTATGTGAGCTAAGCAGGGAATCATGCAGCAATCTCAGAAGTTAGTGCCTTATTATTTGAATTGAGATGCAAAAGATGTGAAAAGAATGAGAAATTCTGGTGACCACAACTGACCTGACTGTTCCTATTGTCTGGTTACAGAATCAGCACTTCCTTCTGAGGCTGAATATGGGCAAACTTATCATTTGGTTCTCTACCCCCTCTCAGGGTCCCTCTCCTCTTTAATGGTAGAACAGCAAATTTATGTGTTATTTATTTCTACAATGAACTCTTGAGATTGGCAACTTGGTTTTCACTAACAGGGGATTAGAAAAAGATGTGGATTTAACACTGTTGCTTAGGAAAGCAGGGAATTTACATAAAAACTCTTGTATCAAATGTTGAAAGTTTTGGAGTATGTAATTCACTGCTGGTGGTTAAAGTCAAGTGTTCAGGGTTTTAATCTGATTAGTGAATTCAGAACTCCTGTTAGAAAAGTATTTTCTCCTAAAAGGTAATTTCTTACAACATCTTATTCCCAACAGCTCTGCCCCATCCCAAATACCTGTTGCTGTAGCTCAGTATTTTTTGTGCAGTAACTACAGTCATAGCTTAAGTTCTGCAGCTGTACTTGAATGCATGAACAGCTTCAAATTCGTTTAGCAGTCCATTCAAGAATGCAAAAAGCTCTTTGTTTCTCTCATGCCTTCCAACTAGCACACCAGAAGAATCTCATCTTACCAACAGCAATCACCACAAGATAAAAATGGTAAAACATTTTATATTATTTACATGAATTTCAAGCGAATTCTCAAGTTTCCATGGCAAAACACATCCATCTGGTATTTTTCACAATATTTATTAATTTATTCAAAATCCCTATCAGAAATTCCATGCACGTGAGCACAGAAAATTTGAACAGATCAAAATGCACTAAATTCCCATAAATACAATCTTGTATCACTTCCATCTTGACACACTCCTATGCAAAACTCATGGATAATTATCTCAACAGAAGAGCTTGAAAAGTGAATGACCCACTCTGCTTGTTCTAAGAAGCCAGATTAACTGATTTGAATAATGTGGGCATAACAGACACCAAAGAAGCTCATTATTCAACATTCTCCTGAAAAAAAATCTCTCATTTGTATTCCCAGTGCAGCTTTAGATTTTGGTCTACAAAGTCGTTTGGGGCAGGAAACTTCAGGTATGATAAAATTCCCTGCAAACCTCCTGCTGGATCCCTGTCACTATCAACAGTGGGACTGAAGTGTACCACACTGAGGAGCACTCGAAATTACAGCTCACCACTGGTGGCTCCAGCCAGCTCTGTCACGAGGAAGGATTAATTATTTGTTTGGAACAGATTATGGTGCTTTGTTGAAATCCTCTTCAAGGTGGGGAATAAGGAGAAGGCCACCCTGTTCTTTGAGTGCAGCATGCTTAACCAGATGGGGCTATACATATGGATGAAATAATTAAGATTCAATGTGTAAATGCACTACGCATTCTGCCCTCCCTGCAATTAAGAGATTTTACTTTAGGCTACGGAAGCATACTCCTACAAAACCCAACCCAAAATAACTACAAAGAACTTTCTATATGTTAAGCTACAAAAACATTCTAAAGAGGAAAGTAAGGCATGATATGCCATAACTGGTTTTTTCAGCACAGTAATAGCAGAAACATAAAGGTGTTACTCCGAAACAGGATTTATGAATTAGTTTCACTCGTGTGTATATATTGATATGTATGTTTTGTAACACTCTACCTTCAATAAAAACAGCCATTTTAATTTTTCTTTTAAGCAAAACTATCTTATAAGAGTAGATAATCAAGGAAACTGAAGTAATAGAAATTAGAAGAGCAGCTGGGCCACACCATGTTTTCTGGGGGAAAAGCATAATACTGATCTTTAGTATTTTCAATTATGCTAATGACACTGAAGACTTTGCTGGCAAATGTAAAGAGTAAATTTAACCTTTAACCCAAGTGTAAACATTAAAATCGTATTCTGAAAACTTTCCTAGAACAACACTCTGCACCCAAATTATTCAGTAGCTATTCTAGACGATCTTCAATTTGAATCCCTTTATAATAAAGGCTGATCACACTTTACCTTAATTGAGATTTCCAGTCAATTGTATTAGTTTGCCAGTAAATGTAATATTTTCTCTAAATTACAGATTTGTGATTGACATATTTAGTTATGGTATTTTTGACCACATATTCCCTTGAAACCGTTCAAAACCAGGATGAAAACATATTTTTCACCACCTGTGGTAGTGTTAAATTACCAATACACATCATCAAAGTTCTCAATCCATGATAGAAACTCATGCAAATTTTGGGTTTCCTGCAGTAGTAAAACCAAATTAAAATAGACAGAGGACACATTCTTGAAAAGTCAATTACAATTTTGTAGAGATTTTTCAATCCACTGCTGGATCTTTATAACCGAGTCTGGTTTTGGAGAAAAGTATCATTAAATATGCAGTTCTATAAGCTTAAAATGTATCCTATTCTATGATAGCAGTTAATTACCTTAAATATAAGTATTTGTTTTGACAATAACAGGAAAACCTCTGCTTTCACCTAGCACAAAATCAACAAGTAACACTTAAGAACTGATGCACCACTAGCTCTGATTCTGTTCAGAAGGAGGGATTCAATGTACCTGTTAAATGCAAATGAGATGTAAGTTTCTGAAGTTCAGTCTTATTCTAAAAGTGTTTCTTCTGCTCCTAATCAGTCAGAAATTACAACTCTACTTACAGAAAATTACATCCATCATTTCAAGTTAATATACGTTAAATAAATGATAGAGACTTAATCCAAACGAGATGTCTGAGATTCTGTTCCTGTTTCTCCTTCTGGGTAACATATATTTGATTTGACTATGCATTTAAAAGCTGAGCTCTCGTCTGTCACTCATCCTGACAGCCTTTCACTGATACTCTCTGTTCCGAGATTAATAAAAGCTCTGAAGCCTCCTTAACCCCAGAGTGAAGAGAGAAGGATGGAAATGGACTCAGCCAGCTGCCACCAGAAAAGTCTTGGATGTTCCTGCTAAAACAGGAACCAAAGATTCTCACATGAAACACTTCAGAAAAGGTAACTTGTCTTTGAATGACTTTCAAACTCAGATCAGCAATTTCCAATCTAAGAACACACCTTCATATAATCAGAGAGGTTAAACTAATCGAATGAGAATACAGACAATATGTTTAGAAAGATGATGATTTCAAAATCTGATCTCTCTCTTTCACACCACTCAAAAGAGAGTAAACTCGTGGCAGTTACATCTTTTCTCCCTCTCTGGTCCAACAGTTGCATATATTGAAAGATGGAGAAGGTGACAATTAAGGCCAGAGTATTTTATGGCCCTGTAACCTGTGCAAACCTCTGGGTTGCAGGTGGAGCCAGTTCATACATAGCCCACTGCTTCACTGGGAAAGCTTGGAGATTTCTTGCCTGGATTTCTGTATATTATGGAAATTTGGACACTATTTTAGAATGTGAGAGAACCAGAAACCTCATGAAGCAAATGAAAGAGTTTGGCCTCATAGCGAATTAAAATATTCTAACCATTAACATATCTAAACTTCATCCTAAAATATATGGTTCTTTTTTTGGAAGGAAAGACTTTCTTCCTCTGAATATTCTGTTCTATATGAGGGTTCAGGGCTTTGAGTCAAGTCATATGAGCTCATGAATTCTTTGGGGAAAAGAGCATAACATTTTGGGTGGTTGTGCACTGGCTTGTGTAAATGCCAGTTATAAGGGTCTAATGTTTCTCTGTGCATTTTTAAAAACCTAGAACATAAAGCTTTAGCAGGGACAGCTCTGGTCTTACAAGTCTTTATTTGGAGTCTTGTCTGTCATTATCCTTAGTCTGGGCTCTTCTTTTAGAAGACAACACTTTTCTTCACATATTATAAAAATGCTAATAAAAATTACTTATTAAAATAAATGCTAAAATTACTGCCTCTAAGAGCTGGCCAAAGTGGTTTAATTAAAGATTTTTCAAGTGAATAATGCTTTTTAAGCCAGACAGAAGAGAACCATTAAACAATATCAATTTAACCAGTCCAGGTTATCTCTTTTCAGTTGATAGACAGAGGAGACCTAAGTTGAAAGTCTTTTTCAATCAATACAATTTCAGGTACCTGGAAACATTTAGAATGTTTTGTTTTCACTTTGTCATGGAACAAAAAATGATCCAGAAAGCTCAGTGTTGCCACAAAAAAACCAAATGTTTCTGGACTATCTTCTTCAGTTGCTAATGAATGCAGTGCTGTAATCTTCAAGATTACTTTTGAAGAGAATGCCAAAACAGCTGAGCCAGCCTTTAATGACAATGTCATTATTATGTGAAGTTGTACCATATTTCCATCTGTTTGTTGTGTGCTGACTGCCTTCAGGAAGTGTGGGAGGAGCATGTGATTTCAGAATTATTATAATTGTTAAATACAGAAAGAATATTTCTCGAAGTTTCAAATGGGAGTTGGAGCTAAAATTCCTTTCAAACTCTCACCAGTAAAACTTCTGGGAATTTTATATACTTTAAAAAAATTCCCAAGGGCATTCTACTGACTTTGCTGTAATTTTTTTTTTTTTTTTTTTTTTTGCTTGCATACCTACTTACCATATGAAGAGAGAGAAGAAGAAATTCACATCACCATCATGAAGAAACTTATTCAACATGGAAATTTTAGTCGTGCTGTGGCCCACCTGACACAGGACAGAACCTGTATCACACCAGACACCTCCAACTAGCTGCTGCAGTTTGAGTGATACTTTGTGTGTGGAAGGAGGATAATGCAAACCAAAACCCCCAGGAAATTAAGAAAATAAGGGAAGATATGTGTCACATAAAAGCTTCCCAGTCTCCCATGAGATTCATCCATAAAAATGTTGCAAACATTTAACAAAATTGAATATAGAGCCCTTTATGCTTTGGTTGCATACAAAATTTGGTTGCAGAAATTCAGCAGGCTTGGTATAACAGCGACAAGATTCAGATACTGAGAAAAATGAGGCATTAGAACTAATGTAAAGTTACCTGCTTCATGGGAACAGTTTGTATAAGAACATTATAAATATGTGGGAGAGCATGGATGTGAAAATAAAAAATAAATCAGATTTTGAAGGTTAATGTGTCCTTTAAATAAATAGCAGAATTTGGGTGATCTCCTCTGTTCTGGTTTGCACTGGTAGTGAATCTCACAGTTATGATGAAAGATAAGCATGCTGAGGGAGCAATCATCCATGTAAATCTGTCTGACACCAACAAGAATCAAGAAGAGGGAGGCAAAGCCAGATTCTACTTTCAATAGAGAATAAATATGGTGTTAGAGTAGTGCATTTGTCAATACTCAGGCACAAAGAACGTAATATTTAAAAACTCAAAGCACTAAATGCTGAGTCCATCACGCAGAAATCCTGCGGAGGACAATGTAAGTCTTGCTTGATGAAAGGCTGACAAATCTGTCCCAGAGACATGATAAAACAAACAGTGGTTATTTCAGACTGTCACACTTAAACGTAAAAGGGTGAATTTCAAGCACAGCAGGAGAGGAATAGAAAAAACACGGCTTAAGAAAATTGCTAAGCAACATTTCAGTGCCTAAAAGTTTCGCTTACAAACTTCTGCTAGATAAACAAATAGAGCAATACTGGAGAAGAATTCGTAAAAGCCACCAGATAAATAAGTTCATAAACCTTTAAGTCAGGACATAAGACAACAAGTTTATGGGCACCACTGGTTTGGGGACTTCTTTAAATAGCTCTCTCTGGCTTGAGTCACCAAGAGAGCTGGAAGTTCTGCTGCTTGTAATACAAGTAATACAGTATTAATGATGCAAGCAGTACCATAAATACTATTTGTATTAATAATGCAGGTAAGTATTGTCTCTTTAATTTCCAATGCAAGCACTACTTGAGAATCTTCAGTTCAGTGTTAAGATGATGACAGATGGTTTTTACTGATTCTTTAAATTTTAAACTAGAAGTACCAGGATTTATTTCCTGAAATGAATCTGCTTTTAGAAATATGATGAAATTAACAGATTTAGGGCTATTTGTTTTCCTGAGTTTGTTTTCTGGGGCCAAATAATGAATACTTTTATACTTAAGATGAGGAGGTTTTGTGTTTTGCTTTTTTTTTTTTTTAATAAAAACTCCTAAAAGTAATTATTAAGTAATTTACATACAAAACTAAAATTTCAATAAGAATGTATTCATGTACTACTTTATAATCACCTATCAACATTACATCTTAGTACCTCAAACAAGATTAATACCCATTTTGTTAAACTACTATTTGAAACAGAAAAGCATATTTTTCAATTTCAGATGGAAAACTGTGGTGGTGGGAATCAAATGACTTGTCCAGAACTGCAGAGAAAAATCTGTGGTGCAAGCAGGAAAGCCCTGACTCCTACTCTAGTGCCTTCACAGCAACATGCTAATTCCTTCCAACTAAAAAATAAGAGAAATTTCCAGGTCCATGTATGTGTGCACAAATGCACTTGTGCAGTGGGTGCAAAGCTGGAAATTTTGCTGGTATTTTTATACCCAAAAGATGATGTTGCATATCCCATCAGAGATGCTCTTTATTATATTCAGATGTAGTGACAGTAACAAATCCCAATAATTGCAGTAGTATGCTTTGAAATAATCACACATAGATATCAAACTAATTAAAAAAAAAGCCAAAGTTTCTCTATCAGAAAAGCACATTTAATATAATGCAAATCCTACCACTACCATCTTTCTTTACAGCATGTGCCTTGTTCAAAAGCAGGGAAAGAAGTGACTAAGGCCAAGTCAGGATGCATGTGCTCCAAATATGTTCCTCTAGCTAGAAAATAAAAGCTTCTTATGACTAGATTACATAATACTTCATCACAAATCCTCATAAACACTTCAGCCACCTTTTCTTCAAATGGCTTTATGCCACTGCTTGACAATTACTGTTTCTGCTCTTTTGCACAATATGAACAAACCACGAGGCCAAAACTGTCTCCTGAATAACTACATAAATTACTTTCTACATGCCAAAGGTGGTTACCTGAGCGACCCTGAAATTTATAAAGGACACCAAAAAACCCTCTTAGGACACTTGGGGATACAAATCTCACCATATTTCCATGACAGAACCTCTTCACTTTGCCACTAACTGGGTTCCAAGGAGAAGTGAGGAGAGCTCGGGTTGGCTGTGACCCCAGGAGGTCCTGGAGTGTTTGTCCCTGCTGTGAGGAGCTCAGCAGCTCCAAGGGGCCAAAGCCTTCTCTCACTTCCACACTCACCATCAGCACACAAAACACCTGCTGGAAACCTCGCAGGTGGACTTGATTCCTTTCTATCATCAGCACCACATCTTTTTGCAAACATCTGCAAACATACATCATGTATATTTCAGTTTAAACTTTGAACAAACTTTGGGTAAGTCTGGATGCAACAAAAAGATTTTGATATTAGTTTCTTCTCACTTTTAATGTTATACATTCGTTCACCTTTGAGAGCAGATTTTTTTTTATTCTGCAGCAGAAATGCAAATAGACAGTGAAGTACAACAGTAGTACAAATAGACAGTGAAGGTTCCAACTATTCATATGCCAGTTACATTACAAACAAATCCTGATATTTTCCAAAAGAGCATTTCTGAGTGTGGGTACTGTAAACATATTGGAAAAAAAGTATAATTACTGCAAAATAATTTTAAATATTATTATAAACCTATAAGTGCTATTTTGAGAAATACTCCTTCCTTTTAGATTAATGGTGCATTTGTATAATATCTGGAATTCATGAATCATATATAATAATGAGAAAGGATTATTTGACTTCTCTGGTATGTATTTCTGTTTAGTCAGCAAGAAATGATTCAGATGTTAAATGATGAATGATTGCTCTATCTACAGTCCCATGTTCTTTTACAGACTCCTTCAGCAGCTAATATTTCTGAAATTCCTAAAACACTTCTAAGTTTTTTATTGCTGGTAAGTGTTGAAGCTGTATTTTCCATGTGGAATCATCTTTCATTTGATAGCATTTTTTCTTTTTCAACCCAGTTTGAATGGAGGTCAGTAGCATGCTTTCTATACAGCACTGTGGTCAGAAAGAAAACCATACTTATTTTTAAAATTCTCTGTAAAACTGTCATGTTCAGCTTCATATACCTGTCCTGGTATAGTTACCCTAGGACAATGCCTTAATATAGCTTAAGCAGACAGGGAGGATGAGCTAAGTCTGACCTCCAAGGACCAGTTAACCGTTGCAATAAGCAAAATTATATTTTAGCCTCCCCAGGAAAGACCAGCAGATTCTGCAGTGACTCTTGTTTAAGATACCAAACATGGAACACATCTCATGCTGCGCTTCCCTACATCGGACTGGTAACTTAAATCTGAAATTGTTCAAGTTAACTACAGATTTTTTTAACGTTTACCAACTGCAATACTTTGTCAAAGCGACCAAGTCAAACTTGATGTACTTTAAAAGATCATTCTGTATTGAAATTACTGACTGATAACTACTGTGAAGCGTTGTTTTAATTTGATAGCATAACATGCTGGAAAATAGTGGCTCTCAGGAAAAAAAGTTTGAAGGTTAAGAGCTCTCATCCTCTGCCTATATTGGCCGAAAATTATTTTCATATTATTTTTACTCAGAGTGAAAGAAATAACATTGTGAATTCCAAATCACAAGAACTTAGCATGACATTTTAAAAATAAAAACAGCTTCTCATTTCCGTATGGAATTGTTTCTGCTGGCTAAGCAGTTGGTGTTGGAAAGCAGGCACAGCTCTTACCTTTTAATTCACCACTACTCATACCTAAAAGATGATGCATGACATCCATAGCACTGACAGTATTTGAACTACGGGAAAATTTAGCCAGTTATGTTGACATTAGTCAGCTAAATCTGGCTTAGAACATTCCTTAGAGGACCACAGTAGGAGTGGAATGAGGACTGGAATGGGTGTGACCTAAAGAGGGGCTACTGCCTGTGGAGGGCGATTGTCACTGTCACTGTCCTGTGTTTGCCTTGGAGCAGCTGTTTTCCCCTCTGGAAAAAGATGCCCCATACGCAAAGAATCTTGTACCTTTGTAAAACACCAATCAGGGCTTCTCACTGCAGCTCCCGTGCAAAGCAGCTCTGAATTTTATTTACATGCATTACTGCCTGCAGGCGCCACAGGACCCCAAGGTGGTAATAAGATACACACAGAGGATACAGCAAAGTCCATATTCTGTTTATAATCCAACTTAAAAGGAGTTAAAGTGAGATGAAGAAGAATCATCAGAATCAGTTGACATTTTTTTAACACATGGATGACATGGTTACCTCTGAAGAGTATTAAGTCTGGTACCCATTATGTAAGAGTAGAGATTTGAATTTACAGGGGGATTTGAATATTAGCTTAAGAAAAAAAACCCCAAATGAATAAACAAACTCCCAGACTTCATGCAAATTAAACAAATTTCATATATTATAATAACTTAGCAAAGTGTTCCATGTAGCAATCATCTGGTCTTAGGGACTAAAGCACAGAATTATACAGGCAAGTGAAACATAGCACACAGCTAAATGGTAACAGCACACTAGAAAGAAAAAAACCAGTATTACAATTGCAAAAATTGTTATCTCTTCACTGCTCAGAAAAAATGCTGTTTGTCCACTGAGTGTATTTTACCTTATAGTTCATAAGACAGAAGAGAATCACAGAACTCACTGTGTTTGTTTCACAATCATACTTCTAATTTGGCATATAAGCAGCTGAAATGTATCTAAAGATCATTCAATCTGCTTAAACTGCAGGGAAAATCATTCCATCATGCAAAGAACTAACAAGCTACAAAGGAAAAAGATGCACAGTAACGACAGAAAGTGACCATATTGCTCTTTGCAATAATGCTTCTTGCTGAGTGTTCATTTGATTGGATTTAAGCCAAATTGGAAAGCATCTTTATATATAAATTTTATACTTCCCAGAACATCTTCAGATAACTTTATATTGATTTAAAGTAGAATAACTTTCATTTTAGCATGCTGAATTTAAAAATTCTGAAAATACTTTGGTTTCAGAACTGTGTTCCTATCTTTTTTTAAATTTATCTTCCAGGTACAAAACACAACTGAAGCTTGAATGAATTAGGCACTAATTCCTTAGTTATGAATGTCCAAAACTGACAGTTTTGGTTATACTTGCACACACATCCTGCTGCTGGACAGCAGGGATTCTGTGTTCCCATCTTGTTAGACCTAAGATTGCCCCTTAGAAATCATTTAAGTTGGAAAAGGCCTCTAAGATCATAAAGTCCAGAACTTCCAAGTCCACTACTAAACCATGCCCCTAAATGACACACCTACAAGTCTTTTAAATACCTCCAGGTATGTTCCATGCCAAAATTACATCTGAACATAAATAACTTGACTCTTGTGAATAATACCATCATGTCGACTTGAAGGCTGTAAATTTTATTATTGAGAACAGGAATATTTCCCACTGTGGGCTCACTGACAGGAGACAGAGGTCAGCACAGCAGAGAGAAGGAACCACTGCTCAGCCATTAGGGAGACTAATGGGGTAGATATAATCTGATAAATGTACAAACAGCTCACATTAATTGCTGCATTCATGTATGCATAAACTACAGTGAGTGATGCAAGGTGAAGAAAACATGCTTAGAAATTAAAAATATGTTTTGTTAAGAAGAATCTGAAGACATATTAGGGAGAATATGATGATAGAAAAAGGAAAATTACTGGGAGCTAAATAACCTACTGATTATAGTACTTTTAACCATATTCAGCTCGATTTATTTAAGGACAGGTTTGGTTACATGATGCTTAGATTCATGGTGTGAGAGCTAGAATAACCTAGTTTTATGATATGCCTATTTGGCTCAGTAAAATATGCATGATGCTGGTTTGTTTGATTTTTAACCATCTTATCTGGCACAGCCATGAGACGAATTTGAAGGAAATGCCCATGACCAGCAAGCCCAGCTTCAGGCTCTCTCACATCACTTCCATTCTGTGTTTGCTGCTGGAGCTACACTGGTTTGCTTGGGTTTACTCTCAACTCTGACAACACAGCCAGGCAGGCTGAGGCTTTGTGCTTTCCAGGGTGTGAAAATTGCTCCCAAACTTTTCAAGGCATATGTTATTTTCTGCAGGAAAACAGAAAAGGAGGAAAACCACAAATGTTTGCTTATTCAATGTAAAGCTCTGCCCTTGTCTGCAGAATTAGGCTCCCATATGTTTTCCTTTCTGAAGTTTGTTTTTTTTTTTTTTTATGGCAGTAATACCAGGGGAAAAAAAAAAAAAAAAGAGTTAAAGTTAAAAATGTTGTCACTATCCAAACGAGAATGAAATTTCATAAATATTATGGCTTGTGCTATAGCACTTCAAAAATACTTTAAACAGATGGGCTAGTGAGACTGCCATTCATGTTTTAGCAGTCAAGAGGCATGTTTAAACTGCTGGTTGAAACACAATATAAAGAACATTCCACAAGAAGTGTCAGAAAAAAGGCTTGTTTGCTAAGAAATCACTAAAAAACTAAAACACTAAAAAAAAAAAAAAAAAAAAAAAAAAGCTAACTAGACAACATAGTATTTCATATAACTGTAATTTCTTGGTAAGAGAGAAGTGGTCTGAGAAAAAAATACTGCTATACTGTAGAAATAAAAGAAGCAAAAAAGAAAATAATCCTGTTTCTCTAAATAACGTATCACAGTATTTTTCTAACAACAATCTGGATGAAAAGCTGAAAGCTGGAAGTTTTGTATACTCCTCTACACCAGAAAAGCACAATAACACTCGTAGAAACCAGCTAGGGGAAAAATATTTTCTTCAAGTGACAGCAGACTAATGGATATAAAGAATGAGGATAAGAATTTTAATCCATATTTTAATGAAGATAAAGGTGACAGATAAAGCAAGGGGAGAAGGAGGAATGTGTTCTGTATCTTCCCCTATGATTTGAGATAGTTTCTTACTGGAAGGACATTAGTTAACCTGAATGGTCACACTCCAGAATTTCACTATATAACAAATTCCCCAAAGCAATCTGCTCTATATCATCATCTTTTAAGTACTAAAAATTAATTATTTTAAAATACCCTATAGGTCACTTTGATTTTCTAGTGAAGATTTCTGTTCATTTATTAGGTCCACAATGATGAAGCATAAAGGTAACACAATATGAGCAAAAACATTAACTGTAGCCTTATATCATGACACAGAATTCAGTTTTAACTCTCAAATCTAAAGGAATCCTTTGGCATAGGGCACAGAAGTATCCCTGTACAGGTCATGGAAAGAACAGAGGAGGCAGAGGTGCCTCTGAGAAGGAAAAACTACTGTCGGGAACTACTTTCTGCATTTAGAAAAACGAAACATAATGTCAGTTCTTCCATTTCCAGGAGGTGAAACAGAGCAAGCCAAGCTCCTGTGCTGTTCCTTGAAGCCCTGTAAGAGATAAAGAGTCGAAGCCCTAGCCTTGCACTCCACCTATCTCCACAAGGATGTAAACCAAGCTTAGATAATGTCTCCCACAGGACTAGGTAATCATTCCTGCTCAGGTCATTATCTCAGCAGGAAAACACATCTCTTCAGTCTCAACAATGAACAATAGCTTAAAGTCAGATTCTAATCTTACAGGTTGGCATTCACAAGTGTTAACAGATGATTCTAGGACACAAGTATATTCATTGGCCATGCAACTCACTTTTTTGTTGAGTCAAAACGAGTTGAAGTGAATACATCTCTCCCAGCTGCATCTGGAGACTGTTAGGAGCTTGGAGCACTTGGATTCCTTTGCCTTCTCCTTTCCATTTCTGATCCTTATTCTGTAAGAGTGATAAAAGAAATGAAAAGTAGAGAATTTGCATCACTTATTAGAAAGTGATCTCTGTCCAACTTAGTTAATTAACTTAGGACAGTCAAGAGCAATTATTTAGAAACAAAACTAATGCATAGAAAATACGAGTGACTTGTCTGTGTGTTAGGCATGAGAGGCCACTCAGTGTTACTCACCATCCCTTATTTAAATTACTTCCCTCATTTGTAGGTTATTATTTAATCAAGTCTTTGCAGGTTCTATTGCTTGCTTTTATATACTTTGAGTAAACTGATTTTTGGAATTTCTGCATGCATTTTTTTAGGCAACAGATAGGTAAGAGCAGTACTTTACTTGAACTCCAATGCAGCAATGAGGTATTGGATATCCTGTCATTTATTCTCAGACCTGCTGCTCATACTGTGCTGTGCTGCCCAAATGAACAGGATCAAATGAGGGCATGAGAGAAAAAATCTGTGAAAATAGCTGTGAAATAGATGAATCAGAAGTAGGTTTAGGCTTATTTTTCATTTTTAACCACACTTCTTTTGTCACAGATTCAGACACAGGGAATTCTTCCCCCTCTCCCCAAGCCCAAAACTCTGAGATCTCTACGGGAATCATTAAAGTGCAGCTGTTATTTTCCCACTAATGGCTATGCTGGACTACATCAGAAGGAGAAAAACTCCATAAAACACTGTTTCAGGAAGAAATTTAAAAATAGAAATTCCAACTCCCAACGATTATGACTGGCAGGGAGCAGAGATGGATGATGCAGGCAGAGGGGATAGCAGCAGCCATAACTCTGACTTTGCTGCCATTAATGTTTATGTTGCATATGAAGTGGTTTACCAACATGCTGATGGACTGGCATAATGTGCAAGCACACGATTTATTCCTTCAGGCAGCAGCTACGGGAGAGCACAACCACAAACGGAAGTTTCAGTAGAGACAGCTTCAAAATAGAGAGATTTATCTTGACAAGTAGAGAACTGCAATAAAAGATGCATTATTTGGTGAAATAATTGGTGAATGCATTATCCTGTCAATATTTAACTGTTATAATCAACTTAAATAATCAAAGCTGCCCTAGAGTTTTTATTGTTTTGCATTAATTTGAGAATAATTTATAATTTTACTCACATTTGCATCAATATAAATGGAACTAACAAGTTAAATCTCAAAGTTATGTGAAACAAGAAACATAACACACTCTAACACTCACGTGCCTACTCTGCAGGCCATGCATTCTCACACAGGCTGCTCTTCAAACCAGCAAATGGCTCTAAAATGCTTGGGCTTGTTACCTATGCTGTATGGGCTAGCCATGCTCTCAATGACCCTGTGATAATGACGCTGCTAATTAGGGAGTGTTTGTAGTAATCTTTGTTCCTTCTCTCACCTGAAGTCGCTCTGGAAGGTGGCTGGCTGTGACTGGCTCACGCACCTCTTTGCAGGTGTGTTATTAACATCTCTTTGTGACCTATCCAGCTCTGTATGCTTCCTCAGTCTGTTTGCACCACTCAGGCATAAACTGCTGATTTTTGGATTAGCTGCTTTTGTCTGTTAATCTGCCCTTGACTCATAGACTGAAATGTTTTAGCGGGGGAATTCTGAAGCATTTCAACAGTTGTTTCTGAACCACTTAGTGAGTGCCTTTAGAAAAAGCTGCATGCTTTGCTGAGACCTGGGGTTATTTATAGACTCTCTGTATGTGCACCAAGCAGTACATAATATGTATAAATGCAGTGCTTAGATAGAGGCAAATTCAGCCTAACGTGGTGTTCTCAGGTAATTATGTCGATCTCAAACTGAAAGCAATAGCATGAGATTTTTTTACTCTTTACAGAACTGAGAAAAGCTCTGGCTGCAGATATCAGAATTCCCTGCATGAAAAAACCCCACACCAAGTCAGTGATATGTTGGTACAAGCTCTTACACAGTTTGCAGCAGCAATTCTGGCTTGTGGGGGATTTCTGCCTTGCTCATCCTTTGACTAGTGGGGCCATACAACAGTCTTAAAGAAATGAGGAAAATAAGGTTTAGCTAAAACTTTATTGCAGAAAGATGGGGAAATTAGCACGCAGAATGGTGAAGACAAGAGGGTGCTACCTGCACTACGATTCTGATGCCAGTCAAGCCAATGGCATCTGCATCATCGTTGAGAAAAAGAGAGAGAACAAGAATCCATGTAAGCTTTGAGGCTCCCTGGGGACAGGTACATCCAGTTGTATATTTAATGTGTGTTCAGCAGTCCCAGAACAGGGACAGCAGTTGCTCAAGAAATGCAGGCACACAATGTGGCATGTCCTCAATGACAGATCAGGCAAATTAAGAAAAACACCAAGGGTTTGACTGGATACCATCAATAGTTTGATTCATTCTGTGTTTTGTGTCAGAATGCCCAAGTGGGAGAGAAAAATATGCATTTAAATATATTGCTGATGGTTTAATTGCTGAAACTTGCTACTCCATCCCTGCTCAGTTGTAATAATGATCAGGGCATGGAGCATTACTTGAAGAATTAATGGCCACCTGAGGTTAACAGCCCACAGCTAAACCTTGAGCCTTCAGCTTTCTCAGATAGTCATTAATCCCCGGGAATTGTCCTGTGACTCCATCATTACTTCTAATTTAAAAAGTGTATTTTCTCCTTTTAATTTTCTTTTCACAAAATGAAAGTACTCAATTAGACTTTGTCATTAAATCACATCTACATTGATTACCTTGGAAAAAATAACGAGAGCAAAATTAAATTTGCCTATTTAATCATTGAATCCTGATTAAATATTTGTTATAAACATTTCATTGCAATTAAGGTCACATAAAAATTGCATATTAGGCAGAGAATGGTATACAATTCAAAGATGTCACATGTCCAGACTCACTGCTGCTATTTATTTCCTTTATTCCCTGCTGAACAATGTATTACATTCGTGAGAAACTTCACAAATTCTTTTCAGCATCACAGGACTATTAATACATAACAGTAGCTAGGGAACTACACAAATGTTTCAGTGATCTGATAGTGAAATCAATTTAAATCACAGTGATGAAGATATTCCTAAAAAAACCACATTATCACATAATTACTTTCATTTTTATAGGTTAAAGAGAGAATGAAAGAAAATGCCTAGGTAAGATTTCAGACAGTGATCGAAATTCTCCAAATTTCTCTCAAGAAGTTGGTGGTCATTAGCAAAACCCCTGTGTTTGTCCCCGAGTGTGTTCTCTGATGGGATTCCATAGGGTTCCCAATGTGATTAAATGAGTTTCTGGCTCAGTCCCTGTGCAGCCACAGGGAGGACACTGCACCCCAGAGAGCTGTGTGCTGAAACACCAGCTCTGAGTTAAAGTGGAATCAGTTCACTGAAGTTGTGATTCTATGCTGAACTTCAGCAGAAGCCCAAACCTGGCTCAGGGATATTTGTCAGCTTAGCTTTCTCTGCTGCTGAATCACACAGACACATCAACAGAGGAAACACCTTCTCCAAAGTTTGGGATAATCACAGTATAGGAGAATTGACCACCTTTCTTCTCTGTGAATGACTTTGTGCTCGTGCTACCACGCCCAGGTGGACAACCCAGCCAGGGGCTGCTCAGAGCTGGGCAACTGAGCCCAGACAAAAGGCTTTGGCCCAGTGGCTACTGGAGGTCATGGATCAGCAACCTGATGTTCTGTCAGACAGTTTCATTCCTCCCTCCACCATATGCCAAACATCTCATGTCCTCTTCACTCCCAGTCACAATATTCCCAATTTTGTCCAAATCCCATCTCCCCTGCTGGATTGCTGGATTGTGCATTGAATCTGAGGTGAATTAGATCTCGATAAGATTCCTCTCCACTATATAGGAATGACCTCTACTGGTTCGTTTGGCTTTTTTTGTACACAAATGGTCATAGGAAATAATATGCAAATATATCTGAGCACACTAATTGAAAATATCAATAAACATTTAAAGATATTTTTTCCTCCCTGTCTCATTTCAGCTTCTCTAATATGAAAGCAGATGGAGCAGCACAAAACCAACATCTGATCCTAAAATATACCTAAAAATTTTCAGGTTTTCTGAATGCTTCATTGCTCCTTCTAAGTCTTCTTCCAAAATCTCCCTGCTTGCTTTTAGAGTGTCTATATTTAGACTGTAGAATTCATACCAAAGGACTCATCTTTTTATCATCTTTTATTTAATCTCAACAATAATATGAATTATTTCAATAAGAAGGCTGACATATTTGGTCACTTCCATGATTGTGCTATTAAATTAAGTATCTCAGAATAATTTTAGCAGGAACATTCTTAATGAAATTGCATGCATTCTTTGTGCTGTCAATAAATTTACCACAAATAGTATTCCAGCGTGAGACACTGGATGGTGTTAGTGAAGTAACAGGGAGGTTATCTGGAGATGTAACCAGCTTGCAGCTGCCAGATGGTGTTGAACAGAACAAACTGCTATGCAGAGCTGCTGAATTTTTACCAGGTAACTTCCCCATTGCACACAGTGGTTTTGTGTATTCAGATGGCATAGGGGAATGATATATGCATATTTGAGCCAATAAAAAAAAAAATTGAATAATCAGCATGTTCTTTGTGTTGTCTTTCAGACACTAAATTATAAATTATACATGTAGAAACATCTTTCTATCAAAAAATCCCCATCCAATAAAAGCAAAAAAACCCTACTTAAAACAACTCTAAAAAAAATACTTTTACACAGCCCAATGTAATAAAGGCTATTGTAATGTCTATATGTATTTAATGGTAATAATAATAATGATGATGATAAAAGACATCAATATTTGCAGTTCTTAAATAAATATAACATTTTGTAGACTGCATTAAGGAGTCCAGTTTTATTTTACAGCACTGCAAACTTATTAAGGATACAATTCAATAGACATCACATGAAAAAAAACACTGATCAAGACTTTGGGTTTGTTCATTTTTCCAAAAAAAAAAAGGAATGGCTACCATAATTAAAATTACGGGATTCATTTTTAGATGCAGTAGGCGGAGTGAAGTGAACCAAGGCAAAACAAAAATCCAAACCTCCAAATCTTACTCTTGAAGAGAGAACGGGGGAAACTTTCATGGGCACATATGGTCTCATCTGAAAGAGCACTTCCCACACTAACTTCCCACTAGTACTTTATGAAACATTGGTTCAAAACTGATTCAAAAGAAGGATGACCTCGTGAGTCACCAGTATCATTTAAGGAAACCTAAGAAATACCTTCAGGACCTCTTGCCCTACTGTTTGATCTCCTCCCATTTAGATGACCACAGTCCAAGATTGCATATATTTATTCAAATACATGAGTAGATTTTAAAAGAATATTCTGTATGGAAAGAACTCTTTCCACATTTATTATGGAGGTAGCTGAGAACTCTTTATTCTCCAGTCTTTGCAAGTAAAGCCACAGTAATTTCTAGGCTTATCACTGCCACCTTCTGAAAACTGAAATGTTATGGTTTCATTATAATTACCAAAGCTTATTTACACATTACTAACACAGCAAGTGTTTACTCCAAATAGAGTTCCTCCTTGTTAAAACCACGTTTACCAACCCTGTGCATGTTTTTAGCTTTTACCACAGAGCAGGGTTAGAGGGAAGGTCTTGCAATTTAGCATGATCAGCCATTTGTGAAGGGTACATATTTCTTAAACTTCACCATTAATCATTATTCTGTAAATAGATGAGGCCCTCTGCATGTTTAAAATTAAATTTACACATTAAACCACTCAAGATGATCTTTAATTTCTTTAATAAATTAATTCAGTGTTAATGAAGGGTGAAAGACTGACTGAATCAGTCATTAATTTAACCTTTCCCTCTTGAGAAGATCAGTGAGCTACCACTTCTCACAAGGGTATGTCAGGGAAACAAGTCATTTTATAACAGCTCAGTGAAACATAAACATGGTAGCATTTAGAAAATGCATTAGCAAGAAATTTACTGAACCACCTTCAGGTCATTAGAATAGCTAATTTATTAGCCTTCCTAATGCCATATGGACATCATCCACAAACATTTTAGAAATTCAAATTTGAAACTATTTTAACAATTATAATTTTTAAAATGACTGTAAGTAAATTATGCTTTTCAAGAGGAAACTCAAGAGCTCCAAGCAGGCTTCACCTATGTAAATAAAGCAATATGTATACCAGTTTCTTGTAGAAGATTTTGGAACAAAGAGGAAAATAAAAAACAAACAGAAACCTCAGGGTAACATAATAATAAATATAATACCAACCTGACCAAAAAAGAAAGAAAACAAGCACAGTAAGCCCAGTTGGAGAAACCTTCACTTGCATAATAAATTAAGATTTGAGTCCATCCTTGCTTTTTTGTTTGTTTGTTTGTTTTAATTCTCTTATCTTATAGACTTTGATTTCTACTAGCAACCTGTAAAAAGCCATTCTAGAAAACATGCAGAGCACTTCAAACATTTTCTAGGACAGACTGGATTACTGAATGCTTGGGTGTTGCAAGGCACTGAAAACTATTTTTCTGTCTTCTATGACAGTTTTCCAGAGCACAATGGAAGGCAACTTTATTGCACACTTTACTAGGAACTGAGTTCTCAGTATCACAGTACTGGCAGCAAAAGTATTATTTGTACAGATAATTCAGAGTATGGAATTGCAAGAAGGTAAAAAGTCCTTCAAACTCAGGATCATCTCATGCTAAAACAAAAACAATGTGAACCTAAACCAAGGAATCGAGTGATAGTCATCATCCTCCTGTTGAAGAGCATTTCTGTGGCAATGACCTATAATTTACTTAAATTCTATTTTGGCATAGGAAACATCTAAAATACATTAATACATTCTTTTCAAAGAGGGTCTATTCTTTTGCTTTTCATTATTGAAAGATATGTTTGGTTTGATTTGATTTCTGATCATATTTTCTTCCTCAACTATCCTTTTGCCTTCAGGTGAGAAATATAAAGGCAAACATCTATTAAAAAAAGCTGCACAGGAAGTGCACCAGCAAGTACTAAACGAATTCTCCATAACCACTAGAAATAAAGTTCAGTCACGTTCTTTACATAAAACATCTTGCTATTATCTGATAGTAATGTTACATCAAATCAGGGATAGAAAGGCCCGGGTATCTACAGAGACGTAAAGAAATGAATTTCAATTGTTAAAATGAGCCCTGAAAAACTCATTTTCCTAATATTGGCCCCAAAAGATGACTGGAAAGAATGGCACCCCAGATCATTTTTATGATAGAGCCAAAAGTTTATTGGACGTTTTTATCAGAAATCTAAATGCACTCGGATTTATGTAGAGCAGTCTGCAGGCAGTTGCAGCTTGTTTTAAGTGGAGATACATCTGCACTATACAGCTAAGATCAAACAGCCCCTCGGAAGTGCAAATATGAGATATTGCAGCCATTCAGTCAGAATGACTTTCTCAATCCAAAGTACAGCCAGAAAAGAAACATAAAGGACTCAATAATGAAAAATGGCAGATTCTGTAAAAAGGTCTAGGTTAAGATTATGTTAACATCATATTAAGCATTTTGTAGTTCTTCTTATTAAGAATTGAAATTTCTTGCTAATTTTAATATGTTTCATTGGAAAACTAGAGATTAGGACCTGAAAAAACCTACTTTGAAATCATAAATTAAGGTTCTCAATCTTCTAATGTGTACAGAAGAAACCAAACACATGTTAATTTTAAGCTATCTGGTTAAACAGTTAATAAAATTATGGTTACTTGTGTACGTCATTTATGATATACATGCATTATTTCAGAATCATATCAAATCTGCTATTGAGGGAATATAAGACAAAACAGTTCACTCTAAGTTACTGCCAAAGAGCTCATTATTTCACTCCTTAGATGGGTTCTAGATTTTATTCCTTCTTTTCTTTATTCTGGTTTAATGAATATCGGGGTGAAAGAGTGTTTGTCTTTTTATAAGAGGGAAAAATTAACCCTATTAATCTCAATACTTTAAGATCAGCAATTGTTCAAGTGCTTCACTCCTAGGACTTAAGTGAAGAAAAAGCAATCTCAGTTTACTTCCTGCTGGAGTGCACATAAACAACATTTATCACAATAAGCACTATCTTGCCCATATACTCGGCCAGCTATTCCAGCTCATCTTTAGACTCTCATGAAAAATCCTTTCATACTCGGATTTCATTGAAATAAGATTTATTTTCCTCTCAGTTTTCCTCACTCACTTTTTCTAACATATTTACATGCCTTGCTTGCTTTTTCTCTGGTGTGTTGTGGGATATTTTTGAGTAAGACTCAGTTGCACCAGTCCAGCATGTTAAGGGAGGGAAATGGAAATGAAATGTATGCAAGCAACTAGAGATGAATAAAACAGTGAGGGTTATTGGTGCTACCTGATGCTGCCTTGAGTGAAAAATTCCAGTTCCACACAAAATTTGATTGCTGATGAGGGACCTGAGTTGGCATTATGAGAGGGGCCAATGGGGCCCTGGTGACTTTGCACAGCTTTCGGGGAAGTTAATGAAAATTGCTGGGCATTTGGCACCACAGGAGGAAAAGCAACAATTTACAGGCTGCCTAAATATAGATTTAAGAGTCTGACATCCTGAAACCAAGATAGAGGCCAACTTTGGTCATTTTTTAGTAGTGTGTCTTTCCATGGTGTTCAGCATTACATATGCTGAAAAAAATCTGTTTTCCTTCTCTCATCTCCCTCTTTTACAACATGTTTTTTTCATAAGAGCTGCAAGCAGGATTATTAATATTCAAAACTGGTTCACTGAGCACTGTGTGAGAGCTTCCTCCAACAGCATTGTAACTCGTTATTTAGTAACCTCAGCTCTCATGATAACTGAGATGTCTGTGGTGGCAGCTGAGATGTCTACAGCTCTGTCTACCCACACAACTTTCAAACTACATGCAAGTGCAAAGCAAATGTGGTGAGTTTTCAGTGCAATTCAGCTAAATCATTATACAGCCACAAGTCCCAGTCCTCCCAGCCTTACCCTAAGGTGACTTAACTTTCCACCACAGCCAGGATTGATTTTCTGGAAAAACAGTGCACAGCAACCAGCAATCCTGTTCCTCCAATTGGTATAAAATTCATATATTACTTTTTTTTTAATTATGCCCTGGAAATAAATTTATCCAAAAGTAAACCAGGACTCAGGATTTTTTATTTTTTTTTTGTTACTTCTGGCATGATATACCAAGAAAGTTTAGTGCAATGAGACATCCATCTCTGTTTTATCTTCTAGGCAATGTGAATTTACAGTGGATTGCAGAATCCCTCTCTGAAACACTTGTGTGGTGCTGTGCATCACTCCCACCACAGCAGAGTGGGTGTGCAGGGAGGGCTTCTCTTGCTCCACTCAGACTGAGCCTGCTAGGGGTTTGCACAGTTCCTAAGGTATGTTTTCTAATAGTTCCTTTAACATTACATTTTGAGGAATAAACACACAAATTATCAGGAAAGCATAAGTGTAATTAAAAAAAATGTGGAAAAGCTTAAAGAATATAGTCATATTGTAAAGATGAGTGTCCCATTCAGTAACAGACACAGCAGAAGTAACACTGGGGTCATTAAGGAATTCCTGAGAGCAGTCAAATAAATAATGTTTTTGTTGCAAATTGCAGAACGTAGGTGAGGCACAGGTACTTTCCTATTCAATAACAAATTCTGCTTCACAAACAAACTCTCTTAGCAAAGCCATGTCCTAATTACCTACACATGCAACCCAGTAGGAGGAATGATTCGATTCCCCATGCTGCCTCAAATAAAGCTGCTTATTGTAGCTGAAATGCTCTTGACAGGTAAGGTGGGGCTACAGCTCATTTTCCTGCCAGTGATCCTTTGTTTGGACACAACAAGATCCAGCCCTGTGCAGAAACATTCTGCAACTGGGTCAGTTCATTCCTGAGGATTGGTGGATAGAGAATTCTGAATTGAGTGTTACCAATTTCAAGGGGAAATAAATGACAAAAATACTTAGACAGTCTTCCAAAATACTGAAGTCTATAGGCTCAGAAGCAGTTAGGATGCTATCTACCACCTACTCGAAGATAACAAGGTATGGAATCGTGTTTCTATTCCAGTGCTTTGAGCATCAGCTTCACAGAGTGCCCTGTACCTCACATGAAAAGGAATATTCTTCAGCTTTCCAATACAGCTGCTGCTGTTATTGTTACTGCAATCCTGCCTACAATACATGAAAACCAAAAAGGATGTGAAGAATGGAAATAACTTGACCACAGTTTCATTGTTCCACTCTTACTTTTGGTACAATTCGGAGTGCAAACACTTCCTTGTAAAAACCTTATTGAAATGACTCTGCAGGTCACCTGGAAACAATGTCTAGCCTCTGAGAGACTCCAGTCTGGTAAAGTTATCATATCACAGTCATAACTTGAAGTATCCTAGTCGCCCAGAGGTATTCGTCACCTGATAGATTTGTAGGCATGATCACAGGATTAACTCTGAAAAGGTCAGATTTGCTGAAAGTAACACAAATAAAGTTCTGGTAGGGAAGAAGTGGCAGAGCAATGATCCACGTAACAGAGAAAATACTGCCAGTGAAAGAAGCCAATATTGCAACAGTCATCTAGAACTCTAGTATGGACAGCAGGAGAGTGGACACAACAAATTCTTAGTGTTACCTTGCAGAAGCAGAAAATCTGGACTTGGAATTAGTGAAAATTATTTAAGTTCTCTTTATTATTTTAGCATTCTCCAGGGCATGTGTAATCCTAACATGAAAATAGACGAACATCAGAACTAGAAATTATGAAGAGATTTACAGTGTGGCAGGCAACACATCCCTATCCTAACAACATAGGATAGAGCTAACAGGGACTGGTACCTGCTATAATGGAATTACTGAAAATCTGCTCTGACAGCAGACCCTGTGGGCTGTGTAATTCCAAAACAGTGACAAATCAACTCTGATAAAGACAGAGGAGTGACCACAATTGATAGCACATAGGAAATCATTGATCACTCTTGGCAGTGCACTCTCTGTGCCATGGACTAGCAGTAAACACCAGATCACAGAAGATCCAAAAAACTGCCAGCCTGGAAAACAAAGCCTCTGGCTTCTCAGCACCATCCTGTGCAAACAAACACGAGCTAGTAACTGCTGTTGATGTGAATGATGGGACCATGAAGGAAAGATCTTTCCCAAAGCTGGGCTGAACACTGCTGACACTGGACAAACTCAATTTTCCCCTCACCAAAAGGGGCTGCCTGGTTTATGTCCTAATTTTTTTTTCCTCTTTTCTTTGCTTTTTTTTTTTTAATTATGCCTTCCCCAATCAACTTCACAGCAATTTCTGCAACCTTTCCTTACAACCCTGTTTCTTTTAGCTGCAGTTGTTTTCATTTTCTTGCCCACTAGTTCTGCAACTGCTTTACATTGTGAGGAATGTAGACAGAGAACAATTTTCCAACTGAAAATTTACAAGGGTTAAACAGCCATATTATTTAGCATTTTACCAATGTTACCAATTATAATTATGTTTATGCATATCATAATGATTTTGGTCATCTTTTCCTCATGGTTGACATGTAACCAGACCTTTTTTTTTCAAAAAATTACCCAGGAAGTTATACCGAATTTTACATTTGTGCAGCTGGTGATTGCTGTCTGTAACTTCATATTCATGGATCACAAAATTGCTTAAATTAAAAAAAAAAAAAAAAAAAGAAATAAAAACAATAAACCAACATTTTTTTATTGAGCCCTCGGCATTATTTCTAATTTTAAAAGCCCTTCCCTGCTGTAAGATTAAAGAACATTTTTGATCCTAGTCAAATCTCTGCTGAAACTTCTCAGTATGCTCTTGAAGTCAGACAGAAAGAGAGTGATAGCAATTCTGATTAGTCAGTCTTCTAAACATTCTCATCGTAGCAATGTATCTGATATCCCTAACTGATGTATTCATATGTTTATATAATCGAAAGATGTGGCTTTTTGGCTTGGGAAGTTTTACTTCATTTTCTATCACACATGTGCCATTCCACAGACTTGACAGCCCTTGTCATCCATATTTCCTCCTCCCTCCAAGCTTTCATATACATTTATTTTGAGCTGAAAACAGTACCTCTATAAAGCATACAAGATGTGATCACACCATGAATTTACTAAGTAAAACAACGATGAGATCTATTTCATTCCATAAAGGAAATCTAAGGGATATTGGAAATTTCTAAGACTTCACCACTAGTAAGACCTGAGCTGTCTGTGAAAAACTTAGGCTCTCATATGTAATTTTAATTGTCATCTCAGAACCTATCCTTTTATATGCAAATTTCATGTTAATTTTTCTCCATGTGCATTGTATAAAGTGAATGACAGCTGAATGACCTTAGAATTGGGAGATTTTCTTTTGACTTTTATGGTGTCAGCCATCCACAACTGCTCTTGGGCTAGTTAGAGTGGCCCAACACAAAAAATGGAGGGCATAATAAGTGTCTAATACAGATGGCTGCAAAGCCTTTAGGAGCCACGGTCCAAATACAACAAGAGACCGTGCTCCACCTCGATCTCATCCATTTCTAGACTTCTCTGAGCATAAATCTTTCACTTCCATAAGGGACAAGGTGCAGAAGAAATACATCAAGGCAAAGATAAATGTAAGTTTTCAAATGCAAATAGGAACCTAAACATACAGATTCACAAAAATAGGCTTTCCGTAGCAATTGGGAGCAATTTTAAAAATTCTGTCAAGACACCTTCAATCCTTTTAAAACCTGATTCTATCAGAGGATACAGTGAAAACAGAACATTAACTACACTTTCCTCCAGTCTTAACATCATATTCTGAATAATACTTCTTCCTGAGTGTATGACTAGCAAAACTATTCTGCCTTTAACGACAACAGATTGTATTTCTGTACATTGTTTTGCATATTGAGATGAGAAGCAAAAAATATGGCCAAATTAGGTTGGAAAATCCAGAACATCATGCACAAAACTGTTCATCAGAACTTAGCATCTGCCAGCATGAAAAATCATATATGATTAATTTATTTTTATGAATCTATATATTCCTGTAAAACTGCACAGCTTGCCTGCTTTAGCATATTAAGGCCTCAGGAGGTAAAGCACAGTAGTCATCCTTCACAATCAAAGTGTGTTTAACAAGATTGTTAAGGGAATTCTCTTAACATCCCCTCAGTAGCTGCATGGGCAACTGGTCAGCTAGTGAGCCATGCTCATGTTTTTACAGTGCCTGCCCCAGCCATCACCATCCTGCCCAACATCTGCACTTAACACTTAACATGCTTCCCCTTTCGGTGGCACAGGAACAGATTACACAAAATCAGCCTGGCCTTGGAAACCTCTGTGTTATCTGGTTTCACTGAGGTGAAAGTGAGGCCAAACCTGGTATATTTTACCTTATAGAAGCAGAATAAAGAACTGAGAGAAAAAAAAATAGAATCCTTTAAAATAGTTGTTCAGTATTTCAGTTGATTAGCTAACATTGCAGAAATGTTTTAAAATATACTTTAAAAAAAACCCCAAACACCAAAACCCATCCCAAATGACAAAATTCTTGAAATAGACAATATTGTCCTTGGAGCAAAATCCACTCTAATTTTAAGTCAAGGAAAATTGCACATTATGAAAAAGAAAGAATATACTAGGTTGACTTTTGAGCTGATATCCCTTCCTAGCTTATCCTCCTTGTTATCTGGAAGAAAATTTATTTTCCCTTCCCCTGCATGGAATCTGATATTCTCAACATGGAAGTTCAGAAGAGATGATGAAGTGTTAAAAGATTAAGGCATTATTATGTGTGAGTAAAATACAAGAGTCAAATTTAGAGACAAAATAGGGGTGTTACACAAAACAGGAAAAAAAAATAGACAGCTACCTTAGTGTTGGAATCCTGAAGCCTGGGAGTTTTGAACTTTCTGTGCTTTCTGGACTTACCCCCAAAAGAACACTGCTTTTGACCTGAGGCCTAAGAGAAAGCTTCCAAAATTGAGTGATGGAGTTGGAATCACTGGTGTATAGTTTGAATAGAAGTGTGTAATACCACATGGAAAAAGGTTTAGAATTTGAGGTTTTAGAATATATTAATGGGTATGGGACAAGATGGACTTTTAAGGTAGAAGTTTCTTCTTCCTTCTTGTTCCTTCTTCTTCTTAGTTTTAGGTGATATTTTTCAGTTGAATAGAAAATGCTGCACTGCAGGTCACGAGTGTTTAGTCATTGAGTCAAAAGTAAAAGTTATGTAGATGTTAATTTTTGATTGGACTGTTTAGCTTTAAAAGATTTTGTAGCAAGTGAAATGCACCTCCATTTTTTGCTTTTAGCTTGTTAGCACTCACTGTACTATAAATACGAATTAGTGAACAACTAAGTCCAAACACAAAACTCCGTCTCTCGTGCCTTCAATCCCAACTCTAACTAAAGAAAAAAATCGAAAATAAACACTAATACTTTACAGTAAAAATAGGAGTGCAGCTGCTGCAAGAAGCACTCACTGCAGCTTCCAGAACTGGTGTTGTGTGGGTGTTGAGGCCGGTGCCGAGGGATGCAGGTCAGGGATGCTGCTGGAGCTTGCGCTGGCTGCAGTGGAATCAGGGCTGTGCCAAGCGCTGCTCTCGCTGCCAGAGGCATTTGCTGTGTCTGCTGGTGCCACCTACAGTGAGCTGATGGCAGCTCCCATCCCCTTCCTTACTGCCTGCTCCGACTGCAGCACGCATTTCAACGAGCGAGAGGGAACAACGACCCAAAACGCATTAAAAATGCATTTAAAAGAGCAAAATAGGTCTTTCACGATACAGACAAATTGGCGTAGCAAATGAAAACAAAGCTATTCAGAAAAAGAAGCAGGCCGGCAAACAAGCAGGTAAAAAACAGGGAAAAAGATCAATGAGTACTCAAAGACTAGCCTAGTAAGCAAAATGCAAGCCAGATCATCTGGCTTTTGCTGACAGATATGCAAATTTTTAAAAAATGATTATTCAGCTTGTAGAGAGAGACAGAGCACAGATGGATAAGATGAACATGTACTTCTGATTTTGAATTCAGGCGTTTTTTATCTCGTCATATCTTCTTTTCTCCATTTCCAGTGCAATAACACCGTGTCTTTTGTTATTCTGTTACCCCTTTCTGCATGTGTTTGATAGATGGCAAACAGTATTATCAGCAGAAAAATGCAAAATGGAAACTCGGCAGCGAGAGTATCAAACAGATGTGTTTGGCCATGAAGAAGACATTGAGAAATCTGAGGAGTCAAAGCTTTGTCTGAGACTTATTTATACATTTCTGAGCACGTCTAAGCAGCTCATCACAGAGCAGTGCACAGTCTTAAACTAGAATGTCCACATCAAGTATGCAGTAAATTCTGGTTTCTGTGTCCAACACAGCAAATCTGTTTTACAGCACCTGTCTGGGCAGAATTAATGAGTTAAGCCCTGTCAGTGCTTTGGGACTCAGCCAGTGGCAGGTTAAAGCCATTCAAGCTACTCTCAGAGCTAAGGTGAAGTCCTGTCTACATCAGTACCTCAGACCTGCTCATGTTTCTCTTCCCACTCACAAAGCAAGATAACATTTCTTCTTTCATCTCATTGCTTATGTTTTCCATTCAGTCTGTTTAATTCAGCACAAATGATACCTTTTTGGAAGGCTGTCTTGTCCAGAACCTATGTGGCAGTGACATGACTGCAGCAGGGTTCAGCTGAGGCTTTCAAATTGTAGCTTCAAAAAAAGGCAACAGAAAGAAAATTATGTAAATATTTTAAAGGTGGGTGGAGGTGGCTCCCTTTGCTTAGATTTCTAGCAAGATGCCCTCATTTAAAGTTATCATTTACACATATCTATAACACAGATATAAGGTAGTAAAAGTTGGAGCTTGTGGCATCATAGATGATTAGTTTGGAAAGAGAGGATTTAAAGGTAAATTTCATCATGGTAGTATGATCCTAACACTGGCCTTTGTGTGGTGTTTGTGGCACTTATAAGGAAGTTCCATTTCTTCTCTCTAAAAATCCTGATTTATTTTCAGTAAATAGTGTGGAATTGGTGAATAACAAGGATACATGAAGCAATGTTAGCAGATGTGCTTCAGAGAATCACAAACTCATAGAACAGTTTGGAAAAGACCTCTATGATAATTGAGTCCAGATATTTGGCTTCATGAAAAATCTCTGATGAAGGTTAAGTTCGTCAGATATTAACTGAAAGAGAAGTGAGAACTGAACCTACTCTTCATTTCACTACTTACACACCTGAGGCTCCAGCCAAAACCTACCTCACATGGTTTGGAAACCAGAAAGAAGACAATGTCCCAACTTCCTGTTTTATAAGGCTTTGTACATGAGCCTTTTCCATCACACAAATCCTTTTGATTTCAGCCCACCTTAGTTTTCTGCACAGCTTTTCTCCCACACTTGTTCTTGTATTTCTTATCTTTTCCTGAGACTTTTTATTATCTTCAAATATTTTGCATAAGTTTTGTCAGATTAGCTGCCCACACTTGGAATGCCTTCATTGTCTTCATCTGCCAAGAATTCTTTCCTTGTACCAAGCCATTAGAGCCAGGACTCCTCTTCCCTTCAGTGCCTCTTAAATTATTGTAACACACTCTTAGCATTTTCCAAATACTTCTCTTGGGCCTCAGCCATTGTCTTGCCTAATACAGATCCCAATGGTCTTGAGGCAGAGAACATGTTTTACCCTCCTAAAAAGCCTGGTAAGTTTACAGCTTAGGAAAATGCTGGCTCATAATAATAACTCTGATATATAGATACATATATATATGTAATATACAGATGCATCGAAGATCAGCTGGCCAAACAAATCACAAGTCATGAGATAACAAACACTAATCACTGACTGCACATTTTGGCCTGTGCAAAACAGAACAGAAAGATTCACTGACTTGGGACTTGAAGAAACAGATAGATTTCAGTGGGAGAAAAAAAAGCCCAGACAAGTTAGAACAAGTTAGAATAATAACAAGTTGAAATAAGGGGAGGCAAAATTTGTACAAATAACTTAGGATTCTAAAAAATTCTGAGCCTAGGGCTAGTACCAATTAAACAGGACCAACAGCATTACATTCAAGTACAGGGGTTGTCTTTCAAATTTTATATTACTCAATGTTGCCTACCAGAAAATGGTATTTCCCAAGGTGATATAGAATTATTTGAAGCTACAACAATTATATTTGTGAGTGTTAGACACTTACTTGTGATGTTCTACTCAGGCTTCTCTATGATTTCAAAGATAAAAACAATTTCCTAAAACATGTACCTCGGGTGTGAGCTACCTCGGTGTGGAGGATGGGAAGGAGCAGACATACTAACACTTCAGAAGTATTTTAGGATTCTCACCAAAACCCACTGAACTATCATAAGAAAAAATCTAGGAAGTTTCTTGCAGAGACTTATATCTGTGTGTTGCAGTATGGTCTCATCCCTTAGATAAAATTGTTCCCATTATTCATATGATAGTTGCTAAATTAGGTGTGCATTTCTGTAAGCATTGTTTTTTCCAGGGATGCTCCATATACATCCCTGACTGCCAGTTACATTCCCTCTTGAGAGAAATGAAGCTATGAGTAATAGAGACAAACAGAGTGGAAAGTGGCCTGAAATGAAAATAAACATTAATAATCTTTAACCTCACGCTGATTCATTGACTCACACAAATCAGCACTCTGGGATTTGGTCCCTAATACCGAGACAGAACTCAGGGTATTAAGTCTTTAATCATAAAGGCACTTTAGCACTGTCTTTAGCGCTGGAATTAGAGTAAGGCCATGGCAGTGAGCTGGCAGCTCCTGCACCAAACCACCATTCTGAGGCTGGGCATTTGGGGTGGGTAACTCTGGGGTGCTGTCATGTTCCTGCTGCTCATTTCCACCTCATACGTGAAGGCTTTGGGAGGCTTGAGAGTGAAGCCACCAGTACACACAGAAACCTTCCACTTAGCCAGGAAGGGAAAGAGTGCTGGAGTAGAAGCTGGGAAAAGACAGGAAAGGCACCACTTTGATAGTGTCATCCAGCTCAGAGGGCAAAGAGAGCTGAGAGCAGGGAGCTGAGTGCAGAGGCTGCAGCCCACATCAGTCATCTGGAAAAATATTATGAGAAGACAACATATCATTTAATCCTTTCCTAACAGTAGAGTTTGGAATTGTTTAATGGTGAGTACTGGATCTGGTAATTTTCATATCCTGCAGCTCTCCCACTATTGGAAAGAGCTCTCAGATTCCAGATCTATGAGACAATAAAGGTTTACTACTGCTTTGATCTTTCTATTGCTGTATAATTTACATATTTATCAAAATATTTTAAACTCCCCATCTACCTGTGCTCACTTCTGTTTATTCATCCATGACAGATTTTTTGATTATTTTCAAAAACAATCAAAACCAACAGCCAATACCTTTATCTGTGTGTTTTAACACCATTTTTTCTAGAAATAAAAGCCACTCTACTACTATGGTATACCTCTCTGGCTCAAATATTGTTCATGAGCATCAACACTGTAGGAAAATATTTTTCTCACCATTACCTTTGAGAGGCCTCCCACTCTTCACTCTTCTTGCTGTTGAGTCAAATCTATTTTGCCCTGAAAAATCTCAATTTTCAAGATTCAACACTTCAGTGATCACACACTTAGAAGTACTCAGTCTTTAGATGGTAGGATGCCAATGAAGGGAGCAGCACCAGATGCTCAGAGTCCTCAGTACTGCTGAGCAGAACTCATAGGATGGCAGCACACGGCTACTAATACTTTACAAACATTGGTGATACTTGAGGTGAAGGTGAAACAAGTCTAAAACTTGTTTTTATAAGCAGGAGAATGAAGATACTGAATTAAATAGGCTGTAATTTGGGTGTTTATTTATTTATTACACAACGTTTAGACTGAGCTTGGAGGAACATGAAATTGAGTAGCTTCTTCAAAAAATAGTAAGTAAACAATGTGTATGGCCAGAAAATACTTCAGTTCCCTGCAAAAATATATTTTTAAAAATAAGTATAATGTTTCTAAATTTTGAATTTATTCTTGGACTATTACAGTAATCCCAATTTTAAAAGTCTGCTAGCGTGTCAGGTCAGGGATATAGTTGTATTTTAGGCTGAATATAATGTAAAATCCTGACACTGGACAGCAGAATGGATTTAGCTATGTGTTAGCAAACATCTGGAAAATAGTTTAAAAGTTCTGGATTTCAAGTCCAGCCTCTGAATGCAAAAAGAACTGTGGCAACAGTGCCTTTCTGGAGAATATTCTTCTTCATAGTGCTAATATGAAACTCCTGCCAGAACCGTCTGCCATAGTTCTGAATTGGTAATTTCTATATTTTAATTTAAAATTAGGAACAGAGCTGAAGCAGTTTCAGTGTGTCTCCAAAGTTCAGTCCTTCCAAGTCAGGGTTTTATGACTACTGCCTGTAGTAACCAGCTCTGGTTAGGGACTCCTGCTCATGCTACAAGACACTGCCTGGATTAGACCATTGTCTGATTGTCCCAAGACAATTCAACTGCAATCAACACACCAATGCTTGGAAAACTCCTCCAAAGACATGCCTCCTGTCCCCACAGCACCAGGAATATTTTTAGGGCACACATTTATGGACATTTTTGGCGAAAGGTAGACAAATATGATTTAGACATTGTAATCCTTCCATATCAGAGTAGCATTTTCGGGCTTATGTTCTTAAACTCAAGCTGGGGAGGGAGGCACCCAGAGAAAGGCGTGAGGACAAAAACCCCACAAATATTGCTTTCTGCAATTTTGTGATTAATTTCAAGTAAAGCCTCTCTCTGGTTTTCCAAAGCTGCCTCCCTCTACAGTATAAACCATATAAATACATAAAAATGTGAAATATGTTATAATGCATATTTCATAAATACCCACTGCTGAAATTTAACCTTTGAGGCTATTCTATCCATTTAAAATTAATTTAGGAGCTGCTTTTTGTATCCTTCCATTATACAGTTAATCTGCTCTAACCACAGAGATTAGTGTCATGGTCATCACAGTAAAATTAATTTTTTAACAATCCTTTATTTTTACCATCTTTTTTCACTGAAATGCACGTGATTCTAAGAAGGGCAACATAGCAGCTGATATGCAGTTATAATGAATTATATTTCCTCCTAAATAACTGGAAATGTGACATGTAAGCACTAGGAAGGTCTGAATGGGGAAAGAATAGCACCTGCTTTATGAAATAAATAACACTGAAGCCATTTTTTAAATCTACAATTTCTTTGCTTTTGTAAGGGAGATACCACAGCCAAAGATTCATTAGAAAGGTCATCAATCCCAAGTGGAATTCACTGATGAATTGCAGCATTCTCCCTGACATAGCATGTGATCTTCTTGTTACTCAGGAAAATAGAAAACCAAAAAAAAACTCCTTTTGAGCACATTTATATCAATATAGAGGAACTTTACACAGGAAAACATATGACACCCATTTAAGGAGGCAATGTAACAAAAGTCCCATAAAATTTTATTGCAGGATTGATTTTGTGTGTTTATATCTATTAATATGCTAAACATATCATGGCATTTGGTTTCAATACAGACTGAAAAAATAGGAAAGGCCAACAAGACCGAGGACAGCTTAGCATCAGAATTGCTATGGAAAAAAATAAGGGAAGAGGCAAACAAGCCAGATTAGAGTATTCTGAACACCTTTTGAAAGGTTACTCCTTTCAATTAGAAATTTTCCAGACTGTGACCAAGAAATCCTAAAAGCCATAGGGAGAGAAAGGTATGTCAAATTTAAAAAGTTTGTGATCTGCATACATTTTCAAATGTAACTACAGGAAGTAAGCATACCTTTGAAGAAGAATTATGACAACGAAATTTTAAAAAAATGAAATTAACTTATAATGTAGTCACAAAGTGTGACCTGCCTTTAGTCAGACCCTGAGTGTATTTCTGGAGAATAATGACAAGGGCTTGAAAAACCCTCAGGCCACAACGGCAGCTTTTATCCAATCCACTTTATCCATCAGTGCAGCAGCACAGCTTTGCTCCATCGTGTTTGTGCTGAAGGTCGCCTGGACCTCCCCCAGCCCTTAGGGCAGAGCTGATGACAGCTCCTCATGCAGTGCTGGGTCCTCTGATGGACACAAAATTTAAAAGGAAAACCTTTTCCTTTGGAGTAACCACCATCTGCACTAGTGGGGATTTTATCTTGGAGACCTGTGCTATTCATGTTTTATATCTGCTGTGTTGAACTCAATAGACTGTTACAAGGTTCAGCTCAGGGTTTTTGGCAGTAGGGCCTTTATTTTTAACTGTCAGTGCTGAGAGACATCTGTGCCTCCTCTGGTTTGCCTCCCTGCCTGCTACATTCATTTTAGTTCACTAAATAACCACTAATCAACAGCTGAACAGGACTTGCCTAGATACCCTAACCATAACTTGCATAAAACAGCTGTTAAGCATCATTAAGAAAAAGCAAAAAATTAAAAGTTGCTTTCAAGCTGTCTCTACCCTCAGAAATCCCAGGAGAGGTTGATGGGAAGCCCATTTCCTGAAAGCTGTTGCAGGTCCAGATTTCCTGAATTTGGTTCTTGAATTCATTCCAGGTGATCTCACTAATGGTGATGGATTTACTCTAGATTTGCTGATGGTGCCTTGAAGACATGATCTCATGGCTGCTTCGCATTCATTAGAAGTATTCATCAAATCCACAAACAAAAGGGACAGTCCTGCCTTCACTTTTACCTCCTCAGGGCTGTCTAAAAGACCCATCCTTCTGTTATTCCAACCTACCAGCTACCCCAAGCCAAATCCTGTTCATTTTCACGAGCCACACTCTGGAAATTAGTTCAAAGCAGCCACATCAGCTGTGATACTTCAGGAGCCACCAGGGGAAGCTCTTAGCAGCACGAGGAGCTAGACCTCCTTGAAACATTTTATGTGATAAAATTTAGTCTTCTTTTGCTCTGGAGAGTACCTGCTACCAGTTCTAGATACTTAGATGAAACAGGAATGACAAAATCTGACAGGTGTTTCCTTGTATCTTAAGCCTCATGTTTTGGAGTATTGTAATACTAAACTAGACCTCATTATTGCCTCACAATTGCTCAGAATAATATCAGTAAGTCATTAAATGAATTTCTGTTCATTTTAAACCATAGTCAATTTCTTCTCATACTGCTTTGCATCTTGATCCATGAAAACTACGTGGTAAATATTTTGCCCATATTAGAGGTGAGCAACATTAAAAATTGTCTGATGTCATGCTGAAAGCCGACAAAATCGTTTCAGCTGAAAACCACAAATCCCCAGAATAGCAGTATATATTTTGTGCAAAGAGAAAGCAGTGGAGAGGACAGGTTTGGGGCGGGGAATTATTTTATTTTTTATTTTTTATTGCTGTTCTCAATTTACTTCACTGGTCATGAGACAATATCCAAAGGTCATAATTACTTTGGGCTGGATATGATAAAAGTGGTCTCATGATGAAAGGTTTCATACTCTATAGCTGCTTAAATTATTTTACAGCTTGGCTTATGGTTTATTAAAAATAATAAAACAACACTACAGCAGTGCTATTAGAAATATTCATTGCACAGAAAACTTCAAATTAAATTGAATTATATGAGAAATCAGAGAAAAATCTAGAAAAACTTTAATGGACTTCGGGGTAAAATTAAGAATTTTATTTAAGCCTATGTTTTTTATCAAAAAGGGAAAAACTGAAGGAGGAATGATAGAGCATTTTTTGAAATCTCCCTGACAGTCCAAAAGAAATTCCTGGGCAAAGCAAGTTTGACATCAAGGCCACCCTTCCCCTGAGGCATTTTGAGCCTTTGTCTCTCTGACACTCTCCAGTCAGAAACTGAGCAAGAAGAGAGCTTTATTCCCTAAGACAGTCACTTGCAACACAGGATACAAAGCTTCCAGATCTTCTGAGACATGGTTATTACTTCCAAAAGCAGGCAGAGAATCCACAGGAGACTGACCAAGAGCAGTTGAAACATTAGCAGTGAACAAGATATTCTTTTGAGAAGTGAGAACTGAACCAGAGTGCTGTGTTTTGTATGTGTAAACAATATTACTTTGAGTATGTAAAATGTGAGCACTATTCCTAGTCTTTCTCTTCCAGCAAGTCACATTTATTTTGCTTTTTTTTGAGTACAAGACAAAATAATCCCCTTTGTTTGTGGTTTTGTTTTGTTTTTCTTTTAAAACAGAATGATCAGTTCAACTCCCAAATTACTGTTTTGGCATCAAGTATAGGAGCTTTTTTCCTAATTGGAAATGATATTTGTATTCTTATAGGTATTATTAGTCTGCCCAAGTGATTGCCAATGATTTGCATAGCCTTACTTGCAGGTTTGTCACCAGCCTGGAGTGAGTTTGTTGTCCCAGAAATAAGCTGTGTAAATGCTAAGAAAGCAGAGAAGACCATCTGCTGAAGCACACAGGATGGCTGCAGAATAGTTGCACCAAAGTGTGCAAAAATACCCCATAGCTGCAAAAAGGCAATGTCACTGCTGCTTCAGAGGTGTCTAAGCCTTTTGCTTCCCAGGAAGATCCCTCATCAGCATTTCCTGGCATTACACACAAGCCCAAGCCTTCTTTTTCCTCTCAGTTTATGCAGTTTACTGTGAGCCTCAGTCTTGAGACAAAAGCATCTTTTAAAGATGCAATTTTAAAGATTCAAAGAAAATGAAAGGAGGGACAATTGAGAAAAAATAGTCTTGTTCCTGTATTTTATAGTTTAGTTGCTGAAATCAAACTGAGTTGATTAACAAATTAAGTCTTAATGAACTTATTTTGAGGGGAATAAAAGTCCAGTAACAATAATAACAGAGTCTTTGGGAGGAGTATAAACAACAAATGCTAATTTTGTCCCCTTTCTATGACACCTAGTATTTAAAAATATTTTGACCTCATGAACGCTTTTAAAAAGATTAATAGGATTGATTTTTTCATATCTGTAATATGTTCAACATTTCATTGGTTCACAAGCAAATAAATTCCTTTTCTCTGCTATTTTCCTTAAATCACTTTTGCCTTCAGATCACAAGTTTGATTTTTTTGTAAATAAATTCCATTTCCATACCAAAAACTTGAAAAAAGCCCAAGACAAATGAGAAGAAAGCTTTTATCCTTTTCTTAAAAGACTTATTTTAATATATTAGGAAAATCAGAATTGCCATCTGAATAATGACAATAAATGATCTGCATTTTCAACCGTTAGGTGGAAATTTATTGTTCCAAGAGATATTATAAAGAAAGGGAAAAGGACATTAATGCTTGGAGTGTGGTTGGCTTTACTCATTCCCCTGCTGCAGTGCTATCTCAGGATAAGCCATTTTATCCTTTTGGGATAACAAGAAGAAGGCAGAGTTCATAAGATGGACATACCAGCAGTGACTAATGTAACTCTAATGAGAAAAATTCACAAAGCACTAAGTTTGTACAGATAAGCAAATAGTCTGTTTGGGCAGGGTACAGTTTTAGGGCAATAAATCTAATAAAAAGGTATTAGTACCTGGAGATATTACACAAAAATAGAAAAAAAAAAAGAAAAGAAAAAGAAAAGATGCATCAGGAATTAAAAACTTGGGAATTTTCTTCTCACAGTTCAATTCTCAACTAAGGTCACACAGCATATGCTCATTGGCTTGCATGGTTTCATTCTGTAATGTGTTATTTAATTTTGTAAGCAGATTAATTGACTTAGTTTGTCTCCTAGGGGTATACAGAAGTGGATAAATTTGGTACAGCTCCACATAGAAGTAGATAAACTTTTACTCTTGCCCACACGGCTGTATTTACTAACTCGAGTGACAGAGTTTGCATGCTGGTTTGCTCAGTCCATGAAAGACAATTCCAGACTTTTCTTACCACTACAGTCACATTTACTGACAAGCTTCTAGGAATTTACTTGCAGTAGTCAGAAAAGCTGTGATACTACTCCTATTGTAGATATTTGGTGTAATTTTCATTTTACACCTTCATAAATCTGAAAATAAGATATAGTGTAAGAGCAGTTATAGAAGAACCCATCTCTAAGGGATCCAATTCCCAACTAGTTTGATATCACTTTCGAAACACCTGGATGTCCAACATTTTGGCTACCTTCTTGAACTTCTGACTGAATTCAGTTTCATGTCATTTAGGTTTCTAATCAGCAGTTTATCTTTTTAACTGTCAATGGCTGCCTGCTAAAGGTTTTTTATCAGGGCACAAGCTGTTAAACACTAAATCATCACTGCAACACATACCTTCCTAAACCTGAAAGTACTTAGTGAGGGAAGAATTCATTTGGTTTCCTTTCAGCAATGCAGAATTTGCTGAACTAAAATGCTATCCTGGCTCTTTAAAAAAACTTGATAATTTTCCATCAGGTTTAATGTATATTTAATTAGAAAATAATTGTTTCCTTACACAAATTTCAGCTCAGTACCGAAGCTAAGTTATTCGCAGACATAAATAAAGAGACAAGGCCCCAGAAAAATCTTAGAGCACGCAGAGAAAGCAAACTCAGGCAAGCATATGGGTCCTGACATGGGTGCAGAGGGGAAACATATGGCTACGCTCGCAGAAGAGATTCACTGCATCCTTACATGTTTCGAGTAGAAAAAGGAAAGCAGTTTGAAAACAAGCTGTGCATTTTGTTGCACACAGCCACAGAGGCCTCCTTCTCTACAGTACTTAATATTCAATTATATTACTGCAAATTAGGTGTCAATGACAAGGAAAATTCTAGAAATAGAGCACTATGCACTTCTGTCATCTATGTACAGAGCAGAGTAGGCCAGATGTCCACTGGCACCAAGTGACCAGCTCCAGGGAAAGCAGCAGATAATTTCTGGATGGAAAACAGAAGACAGTTCTCCCCTCAGTTTGACAGAAGGCACTGTGATGGGAAGGAACATTGTTTGAACACTGCCAGAATCTCCAGCTTGCTCCCTGGACAGCAGCACTGATTGGAAACACAGATATACATGGAAAAGACTCAGAGAAATTTTAAACTTTTAATGAGATTTATAGCATGTGCTGCTGTTTCAGTGGCTATCTTTTTCTGGATAAACAAATAATTCTCTTCAAAACTGTAATTGTGCAAGGCTTACATCCTCTGGGGACTCTATTATCCAAGGTGTTATTGCAGTACCTAATGCAAATGAAACACCATCAATAAATAAAACATAGTTTTACTAATATTTCAAATTGGATCTCTTTGACATCTGTTTCAATCGATTTATATTCACATCAGAATTCACATGTATTTCTATAACATCCTATTGCTTTAATTCTAAGCATTTCAGATAAATTAATTAATGTGACTTCCACAATGATCTCTCCCAGATACATTATTTTCTAACATTTTGCAGATGTTAGATTGGGGCACCAAGGCTAAGAAATATGACTAAAGCCCAGTAAAACACACTGAACAGGAAAGATAATAATTCCTATTTCCAAATTTAAGGCTAAATGCTCAATTGAATACAGGTTTTATTGGGTTTTGCATCTTCCTGGATATAGGGTAGAAGGTCCTTAATTAAATGCTTAAAACTCGAACTATCTGTGTGTCAGATAGGTTCTCTTTCAGCATACATTACTTGCAATATCTTTATATTCCCTGGAAAAGACAAAGTCTGTTTGTACAAATATTTATCAGATTACATAATGCACCAATGCAGCAATTAGAAAAATTGCAAGCTGCTCTATTTGAATATTTTAACCTCATAATAATTCATTGACATAATTAACATTAAAAAATCAGAGTAATACATTACACTAGTGTTACTATTACTGTTTCTACTACTTCATTTCAGAGAATTAATTATATCCATTATCTTGCTGCCGTTATGAACCTGTCAAAAGTTTCAGGAGGCAAATCAAATTTTCCTTTTTAATAATACAAAATTATCAAGTCCCTAAAGTTCCACCAGTAACTGCTGTTGTATATTAGAGGTAGGTGGAGCTTTTTGAAACTGGCTGCATATTTCCCTTTCAGCCATGTATTTGGGAGTGTGCTGATGTGGAGAGCTGGTCCCTCCCAGCAGAGGGGACAGCTGTGCCCCTGCAGATGCAAACCCAGCACACCCTCCTGGCCAGAGGAGCTGCACAGCTGCCTCTGGGGTGCTGTGCCAGGGGAACACTGGAAACACACTTCTCCTTCCTGCATCTGGGAAGATTGCAAAGGAATGGTAAGTTCTGGACTTTTATGTGCAGTCACTCCCAAATACAGAAATCCACATTGAAAGGAGACATGAGACCTTGGAATCGTTCCCCAAGCTAACAGAACTCTGTGAGAAAAAACTGGGAGTGTTCACAGGGTTGGCTCTATTGATCCATTTGGCAGCAGACAAATTCTGACACTCCTCCCTGAAAGTACCTGTTGAGAAGGCACTGTTATTTGAGGCTTTCTTCAGGGGAGAATGATCTAGCCCAAAGTAATTATGTGCTCCTATCAGCTTCTAGGGTTTAGTTAAAAAAACAATTTTCTAACCAACTACTCTTTAATTTAGAGAACACAAACAATCGTGCAAACAATTTTGTACCTAAACTAGTAGTGATTCTGAGATATATGGCTTTATTTGGAACTTAACCTACTTGCAACAAGAGAATTTGGCCTTTTATATGGGTGAAATTTTGTTTGAGATCACTATTCATGTGATCCACTATACCCTCACCCCTCCAGGGAAGAATTTAACTGTGTGGATTAGAGAGCAATACGAAACTAGTTTTACTTTTCAATCCAAATCAATGAAACTTCAGATACAAATCTAGTTAGCAAAGAAATTGAACACCATTTATATTTTAAGACCCTGCCTTGAGGTTTTTCATTAGACCCTGTACTGGTGTTTTTCATTACAGTAGTATAAATGTAGTTGCACTTTACCCAGATTTATGAGAATATCACAGAGCTCAACTTATTACAATTAACATTCCAATTACATTTCTAGAAGTGTTTTAGAAAGGCCATTTAGAATGCTTTGACAGGAATTTGATGCACAGTTCACTACCACAGCAAATCATACTTAGAAAGAGAGCTGGAAATTGTACATGCTTTGAATCTTACAAACTGATTTTGGCTGAGCAGTCACAATGGTTACCTTCCAGAAAATTCAAGAACAAATTGTCAGTGTATGTTTCACCAGCTTTCCCTCTCTCTAAGTGGAAAATACAACTCAGCAGACAGAAAGTGGCATGTATGTAATTGTACTCACATGCACTTTAACCACACTGCCATCTCCACTGATGTACTCTCCTTACACAGCTCATTTGCAGCCTTGATTGAAAATAATGAAGAGCTAACATACACAAAATGCTTCAGAATGTTCTATACCTTATCCTTTATGTTGGGCACTGAAATTTGATCTACTGGCTATTATCTCTAATTATGCCCCTGGAGTTCAAGAGAGAATGACACAGCGTGAAGTGCACCACTGAACCACACTGAGCTCTGCCTTCAGCTCAGCACTGGTGCCAAGCCCCAGACCCGGGCTCCAGCTGGAGAACGAGGTGTTTGGATAATTGGGGCAGGCTGTGGAGGAATGCTGGAAGCTGTGGCTCAAGGCCAAGGGGCAGGGGCTGCCTCCTGCCCTGGGCTGGGGAGTGACAGGGGCTCACCTGTGGGGAGTGGGCTGCAGTTGAGTTACAGACATGGAATCACTTCTGTGTCTTCACACAGAAGACTTCTCAAGCTGGAGAAGATATTTGAGTGCAAATGCTAACCCTGGTTTTGAACACCTGCATGTTTTTTGAGCACTTGGGGCAAAAGAGTTTTGGCAGAAAGCAAATAGATTACAGCCCCAGGAAGGGTGAGTGAAAAATCAACGTGAGTTTATACCTTGCAAGAAACCAATGATGCAAGGAGGGAAAAGCAGCTGGAAACTGTATTTTAACAAACACGGGCGACAACTCACAAGACATGGAAGCTGGAATTTGTGACTTCTATCAGCAGGAGAAATTCTCCCACTCTTCCCTCACATCTGAATGTAGAGGATCAGTGCAGTTCTTGGCAGTTAATAGCCAAGGAAAGGGAAGAGAACAAATTTCATGAAACGAGGCTTAAAAGACATCTCAGTTAGTAATGACCACCAAGAACCCTCTCTTCTCAGCTATCACTTGAACTTCCAGCCCCAGCATTTTGCACTTTGCCAGCTGCCCTCTTTACTGAGCAGTCAGTACTGGGTTTCCTTTCAGTAAGGAACCAAATCCTAAAAACCCTGCATAATTTTAGGCAGTCTAATAACATTATGCTATTGTACATAGAACACTTGGAAAATCCTTCATGCACCCAGCTACTTCCCAGTCTGAATGTTTAAAGGATTTCCCAGCTCAGCCATGACTTCTCTTTTGAGAATGTATTTGATTCAATGTATTTGATATTTTCACATGTGCCTTTGATTATTGCCTTCGTTGCTGTTCTAGTTTTGTTTTTCTTGTTTTTCACTGAGTGAGCTTTTAAGAAAATCTGCTAATTCATAATGTGAAAGGATTTTAGCAATTTCCAGAATTTGCCTTAAAGCCAACACTTGATTGGAGTCATACCAAATTACATTAGGCCTGATACATAGCATGTGCCTGACATGCATGGATCATTTCCTCCTTTGGAGTTAACTCTTGGCTGGCGTGAGTTAGTGCCACTGAAGAATAACAGCACTACACCAATTCCCAATTTCCTGTTCTTTAATGGTGCATAAGTTAAAAATAATACAGTCATCTACTTAGAGCAATGCAAAACCAGTGCATGATTGTCCAGATTTATCTTATTCCATTCTGAGCTGAGATTCACATACCCTCTATGAACCATGTTCTTAGAACTTAAGTGGTTTATCTGCTCTCACCTCACCACATTATGTATATGGAACCATGGAAGCATCTATTCTTACACATTAGTGGGAAATCTGAATGGATGTAAATATTACATGATATAACTCACTTTAAATCAGGATGTATTTCAGGGGAAATGCCATTCACAGAGATTCTCTAATTGCCTTAGAGAGTTAAAAGATTGCCCTGTGGATTTCCTCACTCAAAACCTTTGAGTATTTCCCATGATCTGCTGCTTCATTTATTCATGAAAAACTAAAGAACACTAAATTTTCAAAATTAGACTTAAATGAGCCAACAACATAACAAGACAGAGTTATTGACTGTATTTAACTTCAACCTACGAGTTTTACTGCATGGTTAGGAAGGGCACCTCCACGATGTGAGAAGTGACTGTTTCTGAAGCATTCTGCCGTGTCCCCATGCCAGGATGGAAGCTGGACCTTTCCCATGAGTTTTTGTCCAACTTTCATCTTTGTAAAGACATAAACAACAGTGAAGCTTTATTCCTAGCCACTCCTACCATAGTGTGAAGTGCCACCTCAGGCATGCAATTTCCCCCATCCTCTTGTGGCCTTATTCCACCAGGCATTTCAGCACTGCTGCTGCAGGTCCCGTGCCCTGGCTCTGCTCTAGGAGTTGGCAAGAGGCCCTACTGAAATCAATGGCAAAATTATTCTTTCATCTGAAGCTCCATATGGCAATATCCAGCTGATTGCCAAAAAGAGAAATTATTCACAGCTATTAGCAACCTTTTCTCCCACCAATTTTTTTTCAGTTGAAATATCTTGTCTTTTTTATTCTTTTAGCTCCCTATAAAACCGTAATGATACCAAAGTTATAGTGAAAATGCATAAAGGTGTAACATCACATAGGTAATTATGCTTTCTTTAGAAACTAAGATTCACAAATAAACATAATTTGAATGAAGCACTGAGAAATCAAGGTCTCTTTGATTAATCTATTTATATTTAGAAGTCTATGACTGATGTGTTATTTTTTGAATGTCAAAACTTTTTTTATATTAAGGTGAAAATACATGCATATACAAGCAGCATTCATTATCTCTGGATAATCAGCACAGGAAGAGACCCTGAATGTCAAATTCACCTGTGAAATTAAGAGAGAAAGTTTCAAAGAGAGAGCAAAACAAATCTGGTATGACAGAGCATGACTGACACCTGATCATGCACTGATGGGTTCACATCTCAGTAGCAAACAAAAATATAATAAAAGTGCAGCACAGTGTGGAAAGAAATAGAAAGACTTTATGTGTAGTGCTAATGAGAACAAATAACCTTTCGAGTACTGAGCCCAGAGAGGAATAGGTTGAGCCATCCATTATTCAAAAAACAGCCAGCCCAGTCTTCTTAGGAATGGCTTTATGAATACACCAACAATGTCTGTATTGCTCCTGCTTTTCCAGAAATGCACCTTGCCATAAGTTCTAGTCCTTACTAGGAATGTTATGAGCCAGAATTTGAATTCTGTTTTTAATAACAATGACATAGTAGGTTTAATGGAAATGCCTGGTAAAAATCTCATAGCAATAGAGGTCCATCAGACTGGCAGTATGAAAAAGATGTCAGGAAGTTATCATCATATTTAAAATAACCTAGAGGCTGTTCTTTCACTAGCTTAAGCCGTATGTTTTTATAGATTTGTATAATAATAATAATAATGATAACGATAATAATAATAATAATAATAATAATAATAATAATAATAATAATAATAGTAAAAAACCATGGCAATATTAACATTTTTAACACTATTATATTAACATTATATTATTTTAACACTATTGTATTAATATTGTTAACACTATTTCCTAAAGACTGCACTCTTGTAATAAATAAAATAAAATTCCATTTGATTATAGATTTAATAATGAAGTAATAAAGTTTTATCTTTATAGACTGAAATTAATTAATTACTGTGAATGTATATTTCACAGTCCTTAAGTATTGAAGAATAAATTACATGTGATTGGCACTTAGTCTTTGATATTAGAATTTTGGAGTTCTGAGTGAAGGAATCTGCTTTTCACAAGTTCTACAAAGCCATAGTGCAATGGCAAGGTCGTAGTTTAGAAAAGAAACAAATAGGAATAAATGAGTTTTTCCATATGAAGAAAAGCTTTATGAAGGATCTGAGAAATGTCTGTAAGTACTGTACCAGTTTGCAGTTACAGTTTTTCTAACTTCAAATCTCACAGAAGTTATAAGCTAAATCAATGTTTATTTGGACGTGTTATCTATATTGCTGGCAGTGCAGTAAATAATCTTATAACAAATGCACTTACATGACCTTCTTTTTCATGTCTAAAACACAGGGAAATAAAGACTCAAGAAAGAAAATGTGCTAATCCTTTCATATTGTGACATGCACACAACAATAACCACAGGCAGAATAAAAGCCAAATCCAGAATGCATGCTCACATCACAGTAGGACATGGACAAAATCGAACAGCATGAATTAACTTACTACCATGTCACTGCTTCATTATGCACTAACAAATAAAATTTTTAAAGCCATAAAACAGAACAATTGTTTACCCTGTTACAAATATAAAAACAAACCACCAAACATAAAAATGTTTATATTTCTATCTTAAAGCTCTTCTTTTTTTAATGCTATACTAAAAACTGTAGGAACAGATATTTTAAATAAGTCCTCCACAGAGACTGTGAAAAAAACCCACTTGAATGAATGGGGGTAAGGGGTGGGGGTGGGCAGGGAGAAGAAAGGGAAAAGAATTCCAGCAGATCACTCCATTCCAAAACCTTTGGATAAGCACGAAGCCTCATGGATGACAAGATAAATAAAGTGTAACTCAACTCCTCTGTAAGCACTGAACATCCTCCTAAATTGAAAAGCTATATTAGATTTCAATACCCTTTATTTTGGAGAGAATTCAACAATACAAAGACACAAACAAAATAATATTCAGCAATGAGAATCTTCACAATGTGCAGATGTAACAAGTGTTGCTATTTGACCTGCATGAATCTAAAGGTCATGTTGAATTCTAGTACTGAAGATTTTTATACTTGAAAAATATCGAAGAATGTTACAGTAGTTTTTTTGCAGATTGCCAACTACAGATTATTTCAGCTTGAAATGCAAAAGTAACAAAACTCTATATCCTTTCCATTTATGCTCATACTTACCAAGAAATTATTATACTTCTCTGTATATTCTTTTCCTCTTATGTGTAATTGCAGTAATTTAAACAAACAAACATAAAATCAAACATAAAACCCCCAACGACAACTTTGAAAAAATCTCCTAGTGGATATAGATTTGCCATGACATAGAAACAGAAGCTTTCCTCTTTTCTATTTTAATTTTGATGCTACAGGATGTTGTTGTAGATTAGCCTTCTATGCTTATAAGTATTTTTAAATTAAATTTGTTTTCTTCCATAAATGTGCATTTCTAGACCATGAGCAAAATACATGCTGGTCCTATTAGTACCTTGAGTCTCACCATAAAAGATTTTTATATGTCTTCATGAGGGAACTTTTCCCTAAAATTTGCCATGTTATCAATGAAGAGAATTGTAAAATTTATTCGAGTAAGAAGCTTATCTTTGGTTTATAAAGAGTATTGTTTATGTTCAATAGTCCATTCTTTCCACACCTGTCTCCTTTTTACCTCTTCTCTCAGTCCTAAAATATTAGGCATTCATTTGCCCAAAGGAATTTTTTTCAGCTGCTTTTTCTGAAATTGTGTTCCTCATGAAAATGTGGCCTACATTTCTCTCTTAGATGTATGCACTTCCATTTCTCTGTGCTAAGATACAGTTAATTCTTTAATTAAATAATTCTTTCCCAGATGGCTGAAGTCATATCTAGGGGATAGTTACAGCCCAAGATACACAGCAGCAGCAGCTCTCCTCCAGCACAGGAAAAATTCTCATGCGAAAAAATTCCCCCCTGAATATAACAGGAGCACAAAGAGCTGTTCCAAATTCCACTGATTTCAGCATGAAATGGATTCGGCTCAGGAGACCTAAAGAGAACAACACAATTTCAATTCTCTGGGTATCATAAGGAAAGTGGGAAGTGGGGGGGGGAAGTACTGCTAATGACAGTGTGGGAGTAGAGCAATTGTTTCCACAACTCTCAAATCAAAGCGCACTAAATTATGTTTCAGACTGGGAAAAGCCTGAAACTGTAATGCAGAAAAGAGAGGTTTAATTTTATGTATCCAGGTCTTATCAAAACAAAAGGAAAAAATTCTAAACATGAAAACTCTAACCACACATCAGTCCCAAAAATCTCTTAAAAAAAAATCTAATGAATGGTTTTCATGGTGGAAATTATCTTTTTATTACTATTGTGCTACAAGGTTCTAGCTATGATGTACATAATGTATATTTCTTCGTGTGAAGCTTGACAAATCCTCTAGATTACCTGCACGCAAGTTAATATACCAAATAGTTTTAGAACATGCATATGCATTTTGCCTACAAGTCTTTGATAGAACCCCTTTGGTTTTTTTCCTTCCTTATGTTAGAAGCTACACTTAAAGGAATGCACAAATGGTGGAATACCAGGTTTAATCAGACCTGCTGTTTTCAAACCTTCTTGGTTGAGTGCTTACATCTAGTGCAACCTTTCTCCTTTGCTCCTTCCTTTTCCACTCTACAGTCTAAGAAACTGTAAAAGCATCCAAGAAATGATAATACACAGTAACGCTGTTTGCCAACATTTCTTTTAGAGATGAAACAGCAATTTAAAACAATAACTGAAATTATACTGCAACAGAATGTAATTAGCTACAGCTACAGAAAAAACACAACCTCTAAAAATGTTACAGACACAGGATTATTGTGATTTGGGCATAATGGGGCATAGCTGAGGCAAATCTATACATCTCTAAAACTGATTTATAACGTAGTAAAAGAGATTCCAGCTCTATTTTCCCCAAAACTCTAAAAAATCCTCCACAAATTACTTCCTAGTGTTCACACTGTACTAATATGAGTGCCACATGCCACATTTGATTACTTCACAAACCAAAAAGAAAAATAATTAATATATTATTTTCCTCCCTCAATTAAAAGAAAAAAAATCTCCAGGGGATTTGCTCAGATTAGGTCCATCCCCGTGACAAAATTAAACACATCTTAAAGGGGAAACAACTTCACCCTGCCCATCCTCCACTACAAGTTTCCTTTTTCAATAATTATTCCTCCCATGATAGGTTTAACAGTGTGCATGCTTGCAGATGATTTTCCTGTACTTTAGGGCTTTCATTCTGTCCACAGTTGAAACAACACCCACAGTAACCTCAGTGACTGAGCAAAGGACAGATCCTACTGGTGCTTGTTCTCCAGTCCCCTGCTACACCTAACTCTGTGTGCTGCTTTGGCACTAAAGACAACCCAAGGAAGAGATTTTTAATATGAGGAGCAGCTAGGCTTCCTCTATCTCTGACAAAAACCAATCAGTGATTGGTTTCGAGGACTGACAACTGGTTAGACCACTGAAAGAGATGAACTGCTTAAACCACGGAAAGACATGATTCTGTGAGATTCATTTAAAATGAACAAACCCCAGGAAAGTTTTTGTTCGTGTCTGGCCTTGCTCTGTGCATGGCCCTGAGGTGTGGTTGGAGCTATTACTCTGTGGCCTTTTTCGGCTGTCACTGCACTCTGAGGAGGCAAGGAGGAGGGGGAGGTCTTCTGCATAGGATAAAAGAGAATTTATTACTCTGGGGAATCTGGGGGGCAAAAGACAAAAAACGCGGCTGTGCAGCAGCTGAAATATGGGGGAGGTTCAAGGGGAGGGTACAAACCATTAGCAAATTGGAGAAATTCTGGAGAGGGGTAAAAGGCAGGGTTCATAAAAGTATTGTCCAATGAGGGTGGTGGGGGGGAAATTGGGTCGCACAGGCTGATGAAAGGTGGAGTTTTGGGGGAATTCCAAGCAGGGGGTTGGCACAAAATAGGATTGACAGGGCAGCTGGGCCCACCCTGCTGCCCACACGGCCTGAGGGAGAGAACAGAGCAGGGCCTGGGGGAGAGAACAGAATGGAGCCTAGGAGAGAGAACAGAGCAGGGCCTGGGGGAGAGAACAGAATGGAGCCTAGGAGAGAGAACAGAGCAGGGCCTGGGGGAGAGAACAGAATGGAGCCTAGGAGAGAGAACAGAGCAGGGCCTGGGGGAGAGAACAGAATGGAGCCTAGGAGAGAGAACAGAGCAGGGCCTGGGGGAGAGACAACTGGGGGAAGAGAACAGAACACTAACAGGGCCTGGGGGAGAGAACAGAACAGGGCCTGGGGGAGAGAACAGAACAGGGCCTGGGGGAGAGAATAGAACAGGAGGAAAGGAAGACTATCAGCCTACAGCTGGAATTGAATGCAGGAAACACCAGAAAACAGCCATGGAGCCAGAAAACTCATCTCTGCTTTCTGGCTGAGCCCTACAATCCTAGCCCAGCCCCAGCACAGCCTTGAAGACTCTTTATTGTAAATAGCTCTGGCTGCCACCTGGAAGAGATCTCAGGACCATCCTCTGCCCAGGCAAGGTATTAACTCTCTCACTGCCCAGAATGAGGCTTGCAGACACTTTGTTCTCTCTCCTGAATGAAAGAAAAGGACCAAGATGAAGATACACACAGAAACAGCATGAAAACACTGAGGTGAGACAAAGGGAAGAGTCAGGTTCCAGATGAGGGAAGGAGCAGAGTTGTGGACTAAAATTTCTCTTTTTTTAGCTATGGAGAAGAGACTCTTGTTTCCCTATAACACGTAGAGATTATGGGGTAGATGAATATTTTAATCGTAGATATGAGCAGATGCATTGGTGCTAGAGTAAGCAGATGTTGAAATGGCTGTGATTCCATAAGCGTGAATAGAGAAGAGATGAAGATCCCTGCTGTCACTCAGGGAAGAAGAAGAAAAACCTCTGTTTTCAAAGATGAAGAGAGGTTTTGTTTGAACTGTTATAATCCTTAAAGTATGCTCCTTAAGTTGATATGGTCCTCAATAATAGTTGTGGGAAAACTATTTATTGTGGAAGGGATTTTTTACATAATGATCAGATTTCTATTCTCCCAGGCAGCTGATCACTATGACATTGAGGCCAAGAAAAAACTGTTTCTTATGGAAGAAAAAAATCTCCATAGACTGAAGAGAAGTCTCCTCTTCCAAATAAATTGGTGAAAAACTTTTTTTTTTTTAAGGATAGTAAATTGATTGATTTGTTTCTGTACATTGCCAGTCTGAAAGAAAAGAAGTTGTGGGTGGAGCAGAAGTGTTCTGAAAGTTTTATTCTGTTTTTTATTCTTTTTCTTTATAGTTTCTAGTAATAAAAGTTTTCTTTGTACCCTTCAAAGTTTAAGCCTGTTTTGCCTTCCTCCTAATCCTATCTCACAGCAGGAAATGAGTAAATAATTCCAGTGGGTGCACTGATGATTTGGCCAATCCTACATCCATGACATAAATTGGTGCGTTGGCCAGGAAATCTCAAATTGGGGAACCAAAACCACTACACAAAATTGGTGTTTCCACCTGGTTAAATCAAAACCACGACACTCTGTTAAATGTGGCAGATTCTAACAGGCTCTTGAAATTTCTCTGAAAGACAATTTTATATCCTCAGGGCTGGTATACCAGTAGGAATGAAAGAGCTAAATGCCAATTTGCCACATAATGAGAGAAGTATGTTTTCAGAAGAGGCAAAGAAGCCACGCATTCCTCCGCTCCACTTCTGGTCAAATGCCATTTCCCCAGCATTAGCAAATCAGCCTATCTGTGAAACAGAGAAAAAGCTACTAATTGTACACAGGTATTCAAAGAAATCCAGCTGCTGCACTTAATCCATTCCTTGTGGAACTTTACTGAGTTCTAGGATGAGATGTGGCCAATTGCTTTCTGATCTCACAACTGAAAATGAGAAGGGCTGCTGTGCTTAAGCCCCATTCCCCAAAGTAACAGCAATTCTCACTTATTCAGAACAATTCCTGGTAGACACAGGTATCTTAGAAATAGCTAGGAGCACTATGTGGAAAATGAGGAAGTCCTTGTTAGGGCAATTCTTAGACGCAAAGGTGAAGTAGTTAAAATATATAACCATCCATTCATAACAAAAAATATTTTCTCCCTCAGTGAGGACGAAAATTGGATTCAACTGCAAAGCAATTTAAAGTGAATTTCCCACTCTGCAAAGTTTATACGGCATGCAGCAGATTATCTTCCATCTGCAGGTACAACAATTAAATCCATTGAATAAAATTAAACTATTTGGGGTAGGCAGATGAGTTCTGTTGCTATTTCTCCACCAATATATTTAATGAGGAATTGTGTCCAGTGTTGTGAGAACAAAGGACATTTTTTACATTAATTCTTGTCAGCCATTTTATTTGATAGACTTTTCTTCATCACTCTGGGGATTTATAGGATTTAGTATAATGAATAAAAGAACTAAATTATTAAGTCTGATACCCAAACCACAGCAGTGACTGCTGAAGAAATTATTTATTATTATTATTTATTCTGTAATATCAAGGAAATTATTTATTCCCTCAAGCATAAATATATTTTCTTTGTTTTTGTACATTTAAAAATATTTTTTCAATGTAATCATCACTTGTTAAGGAATTTAGAATTTAAGAGTAAAAAAAAATTGAGAGACTATTTAAATAGACACAGAAATAACAAGGGGCCTTTGCTCTCTTCACATTGAAAATAAAAATTGAAGGAAAACTCAAAAGACAGTTTAAAAACTCCAGTTAAGAAATAATCTAAAAGAACTATCTTACTTTTTCAGAATTTTCTTTTCTCTTAAGAGAACTAGCTTATGGAACTAGACATTAAGATATCTTAAGCTCCCAAAATCCAGGAAAAAAAATCAGCTAAAATATACTGTCAAGAACTGCAGTCCTACAATTTGTTTTGATTAGATTTCTAATTTTGATAGTGAGCTACACTGTATTGATGGGGTGAAAGAATATTCTGGCATTTCACAGGACCTAAATATTGTGTGTCAAAGTAAAATGGAGTGTGGAACGTACTGTTCCATATCCCTCCTTTCTCCTCCTGATAGTCAATCTACCTGTCTTATCTGATTTAGGTCCTATTCTGCAAATCCCCCTCTGATTTGAATCTAAAATGGGACACTCAAGGAAAGAATAACAACAACTCAGTACCATAAGCCTTCATTCAACTTCTACATTGAAAAAATTGTTTCTACACACATAGTAATTTGAATTTAAGATTTCACTAAGAAAGTGATTTTTTGAATTTTAATAAAACATAGCATAATTTGCTTTTTACATGTGCCTTACACATAAATTCAGAAATACTGACAGACTACTTTGGAAGTCTGGGGATCACAGTATAGGGTTTTTTTTTTAGTTCTAGCCTTTTCATCACAAAATTCCTAGACTGGATGATTGCAAGATGCAAACAACTGCCTCTTCCCTATTCTCTTGAAATAAATTAAAGCAAATGAGTCAGTAACAAAAGAAAGGAGAAATATGTCATTCTTGCTATTATGAAACAGACAACTACTCATTCTTTTTTGCATAGACACACTGTTTGTGGTAATGTATTTTGGTTCCACTTGTGGCAAACTGCAGGAGATGTGGCTGGTTACAATTCTGAGACACCTGGAGCTTCATTGTGGGGATGGCTAAGGACAGAGCACTTTTAGGAGGCAGCAAAGAGCCAGTTCAGTGGACAGGGACAGCTCTGAAGGGATTATTCGGTCAGAAGGTCAGAGGCACGCAAGCAATGCTGAAGGCAGCAGGACACACACACACAAGGAACCTCATCTACCATTCCTTCTGTATAGGACCATGCTGTGAGGCCTCCAAATGCTCATCTTCATTAAAAACATTCACATTTCTTGCTGAATACAGCAGGAAAACTCCCTCTTGGGAGGAAATGGAGATTACTTCAGAAACCTGAGCAGGAAGCACAGTGAGTATGTAAGATTGTTTTGCTCTACAAAGCTGACAACTGAAGTATAACTGACACAAAGTTCCATTTCGAAGAATGCCATGAAATTACTTTCTTTGCCCAAGAAATAGGTGCTTTTCAGCCAAGAAGCTCTGTTCTCACAGGAGGTTCTCAGGGGATTCCTTTATAGCTCCCCTTTTCAGAGAGACACCCTTTCCTACTCTGTAGCCCAGGTGATGTGGGTGATGATCAAACAAGCACAACAGAATTTTCTACCTAGAATGTTTTTATACTCTATATAAGGTCTTGGCATGCAATCCCTCAATCAGGTAGTAATTTGCAAAAGAGAAAGGGGTGCAGTGTTTGCTAAGTGTCTGACACTGTCAGAACAAGACAGTATGTCTGGAATGAGTTAATATGATAATTCTGGTATCCAGGGAGCAATGAAGTGAGCTAACAATATTTAACATCTCTCTCAATATTTTTAAACTTTTATTTTAATTCAAAAATTGTGTTTATTTACAACTTACAGATAAATTTGACTCAACCACACAAAACTCACACAAAAATATTAAAAGGTCATTTGATTGAAATCGATTAAATTCCTGCAATTTCATGCCAATAGCTACCATTCATCCAATGTCAACTAATATGGTGATCTGTAGGGGATCTTTGTTTCCCCAATGTATAGGCACTAATTAAATTACTTCAACTATGTTCACACTGTAAATGCTCAACTTTAAGAGCTACAGCCAATTCTCTCAGGATTAGTTGGGCAGACTTCCCCTGAAAAACCTGAAATCTCATGGTAATTATATATTATCCTTTTTTCTGCTTGCATTCAAAAACGCTATCAAACTTAAAAGGTCATGTGCCACTTCATTACATTTTTAGCTGGTGCAAAGGCCCATCATTAAAGAATGACAGAGCAACTCCTGAGGTATTCTAATCTGTTTCCAGAGTTATACCTGCCCATGGATTGCCTAGCTTTGTGGTGTGACACTTTTCCTTTCTTACTTCACTCTTGGCTGAGCCGAATACAAATTCAAAGTCATTTCCTTCTTCTTCTGGTAGACAGACAGAAATATCAATGGATTTCAGCTGTCTTTTGAAATTACATTGATGAGTAAAATGCAACTTAAAAAAGAAACCCAACAAAACAACAAAAAAAACCCCAACCCCAAAGTGAGCAAAAGTGAAATATGAAGGCTGCCAGCCTTTATTTGGAACTCTGAAGCACTTCACTATGAAAATTGGAAATTACACCATTTGTGCATCTAGTCCAGAGTTCTCTTTTAGTTCTCTTTCTTGTTATAGATAAGGAAATAATGAACAAGCCTGGAAAGAGTGAAGGTTTAAAGGACATTGCACAGGAATTGGTAAAGATTCCTTTATGACTTTTGGATATTCTTTTGAGCCCACAAAATAGATTCAGCAAATGGCAAAGCCACAGTTTGGAAAGCAGTTAGTGGAGAAAACTCCTGGACAATTACATCATGATTTCAACTTTGATTCAGTAAGCAATGCACCTACGAAGTTCTATATATCTGTTTATAAGTACAAACTTGTGGGAGAAGAAATAAACTGCCTAGTGTCTAAAAAATACCCACATGAATTCTGCCTGGCTAAGCAAAAGTCACCTGGGAATTCTAAGAAATGTACATTCTATTCATATTACTCAAAAATGCTTTTTCATAAAGTAAGCTTAATCTAAATAAAAAGTAAGACAAATTGCTACCTAGAATACAATGTTTCAAAGAAATTAATTCCCACTATACTCTTTCTAATCACATTTTAAATTATTTTCAAAACTGCTTGTCAGATTAAAATTTTTCTCTTAAAAATACAGATTTTTAACACTCAGGTATTTTACATGCTGAATAAATATTTTATAGGTTTGACAATGTCAGTGATATTTGTATATAATTATATTGTATAAAAATGCATTTCTTTGGCACACTATACAACTTTCAATATGTCAGAGGCTGCAGAGAAAATGTAGCAGACATTATTTAATTAGTTGCATTCAAATAAAGCTTAGCAGAGCAAACATGGAAATATGGAACTTCTTAGTCCTTCTTTACTTTACAGAGGAATTGAAACAGATACAGAGTATCATTTTCTACTTATTATGAAAAGTAGAAAACTAAACACTACCAAGACCTTTGCAATACAGATAGTAAAACAAAACCTTTTACCTATATCCATAAAATTTAGCAGCAGACAGTTCTCTTTCTCATGTATTCCCAGTGCTAGACCAGATTCAACTATATTTTTTACTTATTTTTAATAATCTCCTTGGTTAATCAATGGTCATTCTTACTTATAGCATTTATTTAACCCGAATTGTGGTATATTTTTAATAAATGGGTGAAATAAATATCCCTAGTTTGACAATACTGCTGTCTCTAGGAGCCAAATGTAGCACTGAAGTTACTTAGGAATATATTGCCTGATCCTGCAGCTGTTGAAGTTAATAGCAAGATTCCCACTGGATTTTCACAGAGGCAGGATTTTACTCCAAAGTTCCTGGCAGGTCATCAAACTGCTTGAATTAACAGGCTTGTTCTCTTAGAGAAACTCACAGGGGGTTTGGAGCTCATTTTGTGAGCTGCATGCATGCAATTGCTCTTTGGGTAATATAAGCTGGCCATGCAAACTCCACCAGAAAACTTAGTTGAACAGAATGCAATTCCACCTGCATCCTCATCACATATGCACAAATGCTCTGCTATAATACTGTTATAATTATTTGTAACCAATGTGGAAAATTACTCCATCTAAATGCAGAGAATATCAAATACAAATTTATGTCTCTCAAAAGTTGGGCTTATTCACTTGTTTTCACTTAAATCAAAAAGTAAAAAATGCCAGTATATTCATCCTCTCCAATCAGTACAGCGTTTACAGTGCAATTCCTACCATTAAACGGCTCTATTTTCAAGGAGATACTCATCTCAACATAAATACTGTAGATACCAATATATCACATCACTGCATGCACAACACAGAGGTGCTAAGAGAAAAGCCACAGCCTTTCCCTCCCTTTCCCCACAACATCCACAGTGGAGTTAATAATCCAGTTTTTACCACACTTTTAAATTATTTCACTTTCAAAGCAGTATAACCTATTGGTGGCAACACATTTCTTCCAGAGATTTCACTTCTGTGGATATTTGCAGAAAAGGAACTATTTTCTTCAAGCCTTAAGGTAGAACACCAACATTAGAGAAGTGCACAAAAATAAATAGAAGGCATACAAGGCTACCAGTGCTTAGGCAGAGTTTACAATTGCCATTGTATGCTCTCCCTCATCACTACTTGTTGGACGTGCTTGTAGAAGGGTTGTTGGCTGAAGAAAAGCAGGATTATGCTTTTAGTAAGATCTGTACAGTTTTAACAACAGTGTTTCTCGAGTGAGAACTGGAGAAGCTAAAAAGGCAGGTTTCAATCTAATTTTAACTCTGGCAAAACAAGGTACTAACATAAGGAATGTGACCTTTATTAAATTACAGCACTTACATGTTATATATTTGCACAATATACTAAAATGCCAAATACCACTGTCACCCACTTAGTACACATGCTCCTGGAAAGACTAGCACACTACTGGGCCTCATTCCTCATGTCATTGTGGAAGGAAATAGCTGAAAAAAGTCAAAAGTATTACAAGATTTTGTATTAATTTTTTTAATTTTTTTTCTATTAATAAATCATAACAGCATAATATCTTAAAAGGTGTGTCAGTCACCCTGTACTTCCAGGTGGGTTAGAGCAAAATTATTATTCCTTGATCAGCAGGATCTCTGCTCTTCAGCCTAATTTATAAAAGGTCTTTTTTCAGTAGATGTCAAAGGATTTTAAGGCAGTAAAATTTCTCTTTAAAATACGACAGAAAAAATCAACGTTATAATTGCAGCCTCACCAAGGGCAGCTGTTCCTCTTTTCGTAGAAAGAGGATTTCTCTTTCTTAGGAATGCTGTGTTTAATACCAGCCATACTACCTATAGCTAACATACTTTCATATAAGTAATTTTACTTATAAACTTTACTTATAAACTCTCCGGAGCTGAGAGTTGATTTAAGGTCAGAACTTGAAATGAAGGTGGTTTACAACTGCTTACCCAGGGTGCTGAGGTGTAGAAGCTGAAACTTCTATGGGCAGAATCAGTTTAAGTCATGAGGCATTTATAAGGGAACAACTGAACTAGTATTGTTTGGTCCCATCTCCTCCCAGCTTTGTCTGTCTCTCTTTTTTTTCTCCTGCAGAACTGACTTGCTAGTGCTCCTTTGCCTGTTCCATGCCCACACACATGATAATTCCAGTGTTTGTGCCATATGCAGCTTTAGCACTCTCTGTACAAAATCTAGCTATCAGGCCTAAAACAGTTCCTCCTTTGCTATTCACATCTGACACTGAAATAAAAAAAAAAGACCCAGACTTTGTTTTGGATGGAAGACAAGGATCTGAGTTTACAGGGTGGAGAAGACAAGAGTTGTCAGTGCATATGGTTAAAAGTCAGAGCAGTTCCTTCTGCAGTGTGGTTCTGGGTGACAGCAAACACTTCTGCTAGTGCAGGGCAGAGCCCAAGGGAGACAGGACAGACTGACACACCACATTTTCTGGGCTACTTCTGCTAAAGCACAGGAATTTAAAGTTTATTTGGAAGTGGCAACTACCATACCAAGTGTACACACACTTTGATCATAACCCCAACATTATTTTAGTGTTTCTCAGCCTGCCAGTAAATCATGTTTAAGGTGGATGTAACACGGCAAATGAGAGACATGGCTAAGTATTCTGTAAACAGAGCTGAATGATCTCTAACTTGCTTTAGTTCCTGAATTAAACAATGCAGGTTCTGGAAACCAAAGCTGTGAAACTCTCCACAGCCTGAAGGCAAAAAAATTTAGTAAGCTCATTTCTGATGACATAATTATCTGTACAGAGCTTAGTTTAAAGCTTTTTTAATTCTATTTACTTCAGTAGGGTCGAGTTCAGCTTCTTCCAGGCAGATGGCAACAACCACCACCCCCATCCCATCACCCCCACCCCAATGGAGATTTGTACATAAATCCACTGACTTCTCATCCACCAGGAAACATTTGTGAGATAAAGGTTTTATATCATAAAGAAAAAGGCACATTTATTAAATAATCTGTTGGACTAGCTATGTTTAAGAACAGTAATAAACAGATACAGGCATTACAGATGAAAATCATTATTCCCATGAACAATATGGGGAAAAATGCAACAAATGCTGTACAAGGTGTGATAAACAGACATAATATTAGCTTAATATTCTCTCTTTGAAAAGGTAGCTGATTACAAGGCAGACATTATGAATCTGAATTTTGGTAATGATTTTTATATGATTGTGCACAAATACTCGTTATGGTGGAGGAGGAGTAGATTTAAAGTGCTATGGATAATGTTATTTAATGAAAATATTATAACGGGTAAAGAAAAAAAAATCAGACCACAAGAGGCTTACCAGTTCTTGAAGGACTGATATGAGGATTGATATTTTACATATTGATACGTTACATTAACTAACATGAAGTAGGAATGCATTAATGACAGCCATTATTGACATAAAACGTGGCATTTTAAAAACAAATGTGGATTACAATTTTACAAAGATAGTGTGATTGGCTTTTGGGAGAGAGAAAACAGAAATGAGATTAAAATGAAGGAACTTATTTCTGTTATTATGTGGGAAGCTCATCATTTGAGGATGATGGGGAGGAAAAGCTCACATGTGCTAGTTGATAAAAAGTCAAATGCAAGTTTGAAAAAAAAAGACTTTAAGAAGCTGAGAAAGTCCATAGCACCAGTCAAAGTGCACCTGTGATATTGATTGAAGTGTATGTTCAAGAGACAAGAATTTATATCAGAAACAGAAGAGCTTAACCTACTTTATATGGTAAACATAAAACGTCAGAGGAGATGGAATTTCTGCCTGTAAATAAATCAGATGGGTAAACTCTGGGGGGGCTGAACTGGGGAGAGCACTATTTTATGGTTATTGCCAACCTAAGGCAGAAACAAACGATGTGGTAAAAAAAATCATAATGTTCAGTTTGGTGTGCAAGAAAGGGATATTATTAAACAGCCACCAAAGACTCTCCAGTGTCTCCGGATGCATCAAGCAAGGGGGAAAAGAAATCTTAGGTTTAAAAAAAAGTCCAAAATTTAATTAAGCATTCTTAATTAATGAATTAATTAATTAACGAATCAATTAATTTTAAATAATTATTACTAAAATTTAATAATTTTTATTAATTTAAAAATAAAATTTAATTAAGTATTATTAATTAGTGAATCCTGCATGTACAACTTAGCTATCGCTCTTCAAAAATATCTTGTAAATATTAATCCTCCCATAAAGCTGCCCAGCCTAAAACTCTCGTATAGAAAAACTATATGGAACATTTCTCACTTCAAGGGGGTATGAGAAGGGGGTTTATACACAATAATGTTTTGATTACTAGTTAAATTTATTTTTAGGTTATTGAAAGTAGAGCCCAGAAAAGTCACAACAATGCCATCTAAGTATAAATCATAGTTTCCTATTACAGACACCATGAAGTTTTACTGCTCTTTATCACAAATAGAGATTTCAACAGGCAAGAAAACTTAATAAACATTTTCTTATTTTCTTGTCAAAACAAAGAGACAATTAAAAGGCATGTTCATAATGTTTCAAATACTCTAGTTGCCTCTGAATTGATTCATCTGGTGTTTATGCAACAAGAACTAGAAAAAAAATCTGATAAAACCTAAATGCAAATAATATCCCTTCTCAACTATACCCAAATGTTTTAGTTTTAGGCATATATTGATAACACTGATCCAATACCTTTCTGGCAAGTGACAAAGTACAAAAATCATGTTGACACCATGTGCAGCTTTTTCAAAGGAATAAACACTTATATCTGATGCAGTAAATTTTTCCTCAAGAGATTAAAGATTATTTTTCTATTCTGCTACATGATACTGTTTTGATGGTAGCTGGGGCACTAGCTAATCACTGGTTATAAAGAGACGAAAAAATGTTTTTATGTAAGGCATGCACATAGTCCCAACATTTCAGTGGTGGTTAAAGGTAGTTGTATATAGTTTATCCGTACTAAATCAAAATAACTAAAGCATGAACAAAGGTAATTAGTTCTATTAAGCTGTATTAAATTCAGATTCTGAGGGAAGATGAAAACGAGCTGCTCCGAATTATTGTATTTTTAAATTGCTATCTATATTTATCCACCTTACAGCTATATTGCATCTTACATTTATAATTTAAACCATGAAGACTATGTATAAAAAATAATCAAAACCCTCAACATCTGTAGTAACCTATAGGGGAAACAGAAAAATTCAGATCCTTTCAACAAAAATCTTTGACCTCTACACTCTCTCATGAAAGGGCTGATTTAGAGACTGACATAATTTGAAAAGAAAAACCATATTTAAATGCTAATATATAGTATATTTTCCTTTCAAGAACTAGTGTTGGCCTACTACTACTTGCATTTAGCCATTGTTGGCATTTTGTTGCAGGGCAAACTACAAGTTTGATTCAATTTGTTAACCTATAATAACCAACATAAAAACTGTCTGATCTGAAAAAAACTAAAATTGTGTTTAGGATCAGTGATGGAAGACAGAAGTAATTATGCTTTCATTTTTTTTTGTTTTCTTCCCACTCCTAACTAGAACTCCTCTGCTTTTTCCTGCCAATGGGTAAATCAGGAAATATTTCACCTGCCAATGGGTAAATCAGGAAATATTTCACAACTACAAAATGTTACAGGACCACAACGTTCTTCCTGCTACCTACTGGTGAGGACCTGACCATAATATTTAACCAACAGATACTTATTGGGATACTCAGTCCTGGGAATAAAAAGTAATTATTCTGAGACCAATTCACTGCTACTTCTGGTCATGACTGGCATGCTAAGCCTCTGATGAAGATGAGCAATTGCCTCAAACCTGGCTGGGCACACCAAACCTGGGCAAGTGTTCTTGGACGCTGTGCTGCTGCTCTCAGGGCTGGAGCTTGGCTGTGGCACTTTGCTGTTCCATGGGCTGTGGAAAGAAAGGGAAGGGAAGGAAAGGGGCCTGCAATGCACAGAGTGTGATGTGCACAGAGAAAAGGGGGTGGGTGTGCCTTTGGAGGCAAAGCTGTATCTCAGTGCTCTGCCCATCTCTACTGAGTTCCACTTCCAGCAATGCTCAGGCTGATGGTGGAACTGACCCAGGATCTCACCCATTCATCTCTCTTAAGAAAACAGTGCAGCTACTGTAGAAACATTTGTGGCCCCAGCCTTTCCAGGCTGTCCTGACAAAACATGTATTTTCACAACCTGACTGCTAGATTAGTTAACACAGTTAAATTTGTATCCTCGCATTTCAAAAATATTTCTATTTTTAGTATATTGGCATTTTTTAATCTCTGCTAGTGGGTTTTGAAACATAATGTCTCATTTGAATATATTAGCATATCAGTACCACAAGGTCATTTCTGAATGCAGAAGAAAGTGGTTTTACATGCTGTTATTTTCCAAGAAAAATGGGAGAAGCAAGAGTGTAAATAGAGTACTATTTTGTTAAAAAAACTCCAAAAGCAAAACCACAAAAGAAATCCCAAACCAAACCAAACCAAACCAAAAAACAAACCAGAAACAATTCAAACAATGCATTCAACAATCATTTTATATACCGGTGTCATGGATAGCTCTGGTCTAAACTGTTCTGGATCCTTTTGCTTTCATGGATATTAAAAACACCCGATATTGTTTTCCACATGTAAACATCACAAAAGTTCTGTGATGACAAATACAACAAAATTAAAAGGACTCACAGTATTTTACTCATTGTTGCTAAGCAACTCTACATTTGTAGACCATTACATTTCTGGTCAGTATGAGTAGCAGAGCAATCAAATAACCCAAAAAAAAGGAGCAGCCTGTTCAATACCTGTGCTTTGCTGAGGGTGCACCATGGTTACTGCACTGGGCTTGCTTTGAGAATCATTGCACTCAGGAAAATCTGTTAACCAACAGTGGTACCATGACAGAGTTAATTACAGTCTCTTGTCTTTGTCAGTTCAGAAACAGTCCACCAGAGATGAGCAATCCAAGAGAGAAGATTTTAAATTTTCATTAAAAGAGCCAATTAAATATTTATCTGCAATAAATCGGCAGATTTGATAATTAAAAAAATTATACACTGCATGTAATCATATTGTAATCCACAACAGAAACTCATGATGGTATTTTACATTACAGTTATCCAATAAATTCCAGAAATGCAGCGGAAGACTAACGATTACAGGCATCATGGCATTAATTCTAAATTTGTTTTGTTTGTCAGGGAAACTAACTTTAAAATTTGCCAAGAAATTTCATTTTAAACTTGCTTGCTCTCATTGTGCATCTAGATCCATGGCTATAGTTTGGATCAATCCATCCAAAGTATGTCTGAGAACATACAAACCTGAACAGGAAATGGACCAGTAGAAAACAGAAAGGTCATCATCAAATTATAATTCTTTTTGATGTTATCAAGTTCCTTCATCTTTCATTTGCTTTCATTATTCTTCAAAGAGACTTAAAAAAATTACTCCTCCCTTTTTGATCAATCAGAAAGTGCACAAGTTAATATTTTCCACTAATATATTGAGAAATTAAGGTGAAAATTAATTTAGGAAGCATAAGGGTTTTTCTTAAATTATAAGATATTTCATATGATACTTACACTGCTTCTTGAACTTTTGTATTTTCAGATTGATAGACTGAGCAAAAAAGCTTATCTTTGCATTTTATAAGGCATTCATGTATCGAATTAAGATATAGCAAAGGCTACAGAAGTCTGTGGAAGCATCTGAGGAAATTATTTGAGGATTCAAAAGGGGTTTTCTTTCACTTTTTGGTTGTGGTGGAAAAATAACATAAGTATGGCTCTTTGGGGAAATAGAAACAACTGTGTGTGCTTTGACCATTTAAAGCACAAAACCTAACGTTTCAATTTTTTTAAACTGTTTTTCATTCCTCCATATCACCAGATGTGCTGTACTCCTTTTGACAATGAGAAGAGTTGCTTTCCAGACTTCTGTCCACACAGATGCCCGCTGAAGTGTGGAGGGGATTATTCCCTCTCCTTGCTCCACTGGTCGTGCTCCTGTTCACACAGCCCAAGTGGTCACTGCCCAACTTGCTGCCTGTTGGTTCTGGGATATTTTTTCTCTTATCTTATATTTACATATATCTATGTGCACAAACAAAGGGATGGGTCTGCTGGAGCAGCTGTCTCAAAGCCTTTATTCCATCACAATCATCAGCCTCATTTTACAGAGCCAAGCAAGGGAGATGGAACAGCTTCAGCTGCTAGCAACACAGACAAGTTGTTCTTAGTTACATGGTCTTTTAAATTTTTTAGCCAATAAGATAATATTAAAACCTGACAAGGGTTTGCCTTAGCAAATTAGTATATTACATGTACATTTTACTTCTAAGAATGCTTACTTGTAATGCATAAAGCTAATTAAAATGCATAAATTAATCGATAATAAATATACAATATAATATGCAATATATAATATATATTATATAAATACATAAATGTATGGTGTAATTGAAATGGATAAAGCTTCATTATTAAACTTACAGTATTTCTACTATCTTACTTAATGTATTTTCTAAAGCCTATTCTACACAGCTCACAGCCCTATTGTTTCTTGTCCTTGCATCTTCATCATTCTTGCATTTCTCCATCCTAAGATTTACTTTCACACAACTTTCTGTGAGTACTGTACCTTTTTTATTTCCCACAGCTGCCAGGGCACTTTCCTTGCCCACATCCCACTGCTGCCCAGCAGGACCCCCATGGTTTTCCCCAGGGCTGCTCCCCAGCCAGTGCCCAGCCTGTCCACCTCTGGTTAAAAACTTACACGGGAGGGGGCCCAGGACCGACCCCTGTGCTGCTGCTTGTGGTACTGACACCCAGCAGAGTACAGCCCCCTCCTCTAGGTTTGAACATTCAAACCCTTTTCCTACTCATCTGCTTGTCCACCCATCCAGACTGCAACATGCCAGCGAGGAGAGAAGGATGCTACGTGTGACTGAATGAAAAATCACAGCAGCACATTTTTTAAGCTGGTGACTTGGCCATCTGAGAACTGAGAAACACCACAGGTTCACAATTATTAATTATTTCTTTTTCTTTTCATGTCCTTTTATTTCTACCTGCTCTAAATAATTTTATGCTCATGTATACAGCAATTATTTTTCTCTCACAAGGAAGAAAAATTAACATCTAAATTACTTCAAAAAGTTAATAACCAGTAAAGCTGTCTGAGCTACTCTGACTGCAGCAAATTAGTAAAAACAAAACACCATAAGATATGATTTGGACTTGCTTTTAAAGAAGAGTGTTTAATTGAACCAGGTTGAATATATGAAGACTACCTTTTATCTGACAGTGTGCATGACTCTAATCTATTGATATTTATAAAAAAACCTTCTCTTGTTACTATTTTTATAATGAAGGGAATTATCTCGGAAAGTATAGCCAGCTATCATCTTATATTCCAGACGCAAAAAGAGGTTACTTAAAAAACCTTTAATTAAGAAAAGGAAGGCAATTCATGAAGATTTTAATAGTCATTTTCATATCAGCAACTTTCAGTTAACGAAAGAGAATTTTTTTGTCAAAAGCCGACAGAATCCATAAGTCCAGAAGCAAAGTGTTGGCAGCAATTATTTCAGCAGGGAATTACTGACAATGTTACATAAAATTTTCTCAAGGGAAATGTAAACTCATGCTACATTATTTTAAAGTAAGTTTTAATGGCTTTCTTAGAACTAGAATTTAGGAGTTTAAGTATGGAACATTTACACATTACCAACACATGCAGTTGTTACTGTAACTAAATACAAAGAACAAAAACATACAGGGTGTTGCATTTGATTTAGCATATTTTAGCAAGTTTTTCAATGGCACCAAGCTGTGTGGTGCAGCTGATACACTGGAGAGAAGGGATGCCATCCACAGGGACCTTGAAAGGCTTGAGAGTTGGGCCAACACAAACCTCATGAAGTTCAACAAGGTAAGACAAGGTCCTGCACAAACACAGGCTGGGTGGGATTGCAAAAGAGAGAATGGATTGAGAGCAGCCCTTGAGAGAATGGCTTGAAGGTGTTGGTTGATAAAAAGTTCAACATGACCTGGCAGTGTGTGCTTGCAGCCCACAAAGCCAATCATGTCCTGGGCTGCATCCAAAGCCAAGTAGCATTTAATAATTTAATATTTATTTTTTTTTTTTAAGTGAAAGGACACAGAAGGGAAAAGTACATAATCAGAACTCTGGAAAATGTGAACCGAAACTTAATTATTTTAGCAAACCTTTCTGTGAGCACAGCCTTAATACCAGAAAGTTTCAAGTCATCTGAAAATGTGCAGTTGAAGTGCAGTGGAAACTATAAAATAGACCTCTGCTCTCATATATCTAGATCATCTATATCTATATCTATCTATATATCTATATCTATGTCATCTATCCATATCTATATCATCTCTATATCTATCTATATATCTATATCATCTATCTATATCATCTGTATAATGATACCATGAGCACATTATCTGTCCTAATGTGTGGGATTGTTGTCACACACAATTACACTATTTCAGCACAGCATTTACTCCCAAAGTTTATACGCCTCTTACTTTCTCTGAATTGAGAATTATTAATTCCTGTGACATTATTCACCACAACATCTCAAAGTGTTTCACAAGCATCATTGGACAGATGGGGAAGCTGAGACAGAATTGTGAAGCAGCTTTCACAAGGTCATGCAGCAAGACTCCAGTAAAACCAAGAACAAATGTCATGGTCTTACCATCTATCTGTGAGACACACAGATGTACAAATATTACATCCTTCATCATTCCTACTATCTTAGATTCCTTAGATTTAAAAGCAAAGATTCTTGTAGACACTTATGTTTACCTTCACTATATATATACACACACGTATATATATTTTATAGTCCTTCATATATTAAAGATTTTAAGTTTATCCTAGTTTTTGAGTTTGTTCTGATTTAAATTTTATAGAAAATATTGCCCATTTTATTCTTATAGCTTGGAAAATTAGCTCTGGGAACAGAGAGTGAAACCTACAAACTGATGGAAAACACAAGTTCTTATGACAGATCAGAGGCAGTCACAGGAGATTATCCAGCAGCCTGACACAGCTGGAAGAATACTGGATCAAAGACAGACAAAGAACAACATCTAACCCCGAGACCGCAGTGTTGTTTTGCAGAATGTGTTTGCAGGTGCATGAGAGCCTCTAACCCTGCTGGTGCAAAGACATCCAGGGGGTGTACAGAACAAAAGCTCTGTGTGTGATTATTTTGTGGCCTCTGCTCTCTGTGTACAGTCTCTCCCTGGCATTTATTTGCAGCCCGTGGTAATCATGTCTCTAAGGAAAGCAAGGATAGGTGTCTCTGGAATTTCTGCATACAACACTTCATGGACCTCTGTAGTTTTACCACTGATTTCCCTTAGGCTGATGTAACCCTTAACCCCACCAGCAATCATCATCACTCATGTATGGATCTTTTAATGTTTCCTGGGGAATTTATCCCATCACTGATCTTTCAATATTTAAAATAGCTTCTCTAAGAATTGTCAGCAGTAGTTATTTCCAATAATTTTATCAGTATCTCAAATGCCTCTTAAGATGTATTCATCTTTTTTTACAAGCATGTTTTTCCTGTAGCTTCTAGATAGTAGGGTAGACTACCTGTTTTTCCAGTAACTCCATATAGGGTGAGAGACATAGTAATAAGTTGATTAATATAAATCTAGTTTACTCCTGAGGAAAAGGAGGAAATTGGGAGTTTTAGAAACTTTTTTCTAATTAAATTTTACCTCTTACGGGTCACTAGTTACCAAATATTTCTGTAGTTTCAGCTCTTCATACACTTTTTTGGAAGGAAGTTATAAAACTCTGTCTTAGAACCCAATTGGTAGCCAGTGCATGACAAATACTTTTGGTATCATTTCATGAAGGTCAGTTCACCAAATGTGCATGTGTGTCTCTGCTTGATGCCCCAGCTATCCAATCTTCAATGTATATGAGTGTATTCAATCAAGCCTGATTAGCTTCTTCCCATTGGTTCAAGCTTCTTAACTGCAGAACCCATAAATTCTGTTGATACAGACAGGCTCAAAGTCCAGCAAGATAAATTCAATTTCCCTTCATCTAGAAATACATTAAAACAAAATACAGTGAACAAAGAAGTGAGAGGAATATGGAGAAATAAAACTAAAAAAACAGCTCTCCATGACTCTGAAATTAAATTAAATTTGCAGGGTCAAATTGGGACTTGCCTTATGGTAAGCACAAAGCAGATCAAGGTTATAGAAGCCATAAGTCTCCCACAGAGACCTTCTCTTTTCTTTATTCCAGTGAGACCTTTGCTATGTGATATCTCAAAGACACAGCATGAAAACTTGAACTAAAGATTAGTTTTCTAACTCAGGCACGAGTGTATATTTATGTATTCCCAAGTGGGCAAGAATCTCAGTGCCTTTGAGCAGTCCTGAGAGCCACAGACACACCCTGTTTAGAACCAAGCCAGCTGCCCTTAAACAGAGAAAAAAAATTTCAATATATTTAAGATAAAGAACAACATTAATAACTGACTGCATATCTGGGAGTTCTAAAATATAACATTGCTTACATGTTTAATTCTTGCTCTGTAAATATTCTGCTACAGTACAATAAATAATCTCCAATTGCACTGGACCCTAAAGTGATTGAAATATTTATATAGTGGCAGAGTTAGATGAATTATTCTGTAGTGAAAGATTTCATTATCTTGAGAAATGTTCCCAAAAGTGAATGGTTTGAAAAATTACCTTTTAAAATCCATTTTAGAGATACTATTAAAATCTTGATTAAAGAAAAGACAAAGATTTTTGTGACAAGTTAAAGCCCCCACCAAGATGTAGATTTGTTTAGATACAAATGTTGTGCAGTGAGTAATTGCAAAACTAAGACAAATTACATTTTCTTCTTCATAGAAGATTCTAGTGCATAAGCAGATTGAGCATATTTGCATGTTTAATATAATCTTCCCTGCTCCTCACTTCAATGCATTCTGATATGGGCATTATTATTTACTATCTCCACAAACTACATTTAACCTCCCCCAGCTCAGAAAAGTCATGAAAAGACTATAATCTTTTAGATCTCTCTGAACTTCTACATATTCATTTTACTTTCCTGACATCTCCCACACATATGAATTATTTTAATTTCTCTAAACAATTTTTAGCAGAATGATGAAGAGAAATGTGAGAGAAAAGAATTGTAATGTCCCAAAGACTGTTAAGTATTTCTAGAATTGCACTAAACTACAATCACATATATTATTTCCTAGCTTCTTGGCAATCAAGAAAACAGATGTACAGTGTGCACACCAAAGTGTCCTTAAGTGCCCAAAGCACAATTCAGAATAAAAAGTGTAGAAGCCAAAATGTCCTTTTGAGTTAAGACATAGATTCAAACCAGATACAAGCTGGTTTGATAATATTTTAATGGCTTTTATAGAGATTCTTATTTCCTGGTTAGTTACCGCTGGTTATATACCTTTAATACAAGAAAACTCACGTAGTATTCTGAAGGGCAATTCTGTCCCAGTTTTAAACTGAGTTTGTCAGCAATGGCACAGATGGGAGACTATTTTCTGAGAGAGAATGATCAAGAGAGCTGTCACAGTGGAAATAGAAAAAAAATTTGAATATAAATAACAAGATACACAGTGCTGTGAGTGGTGTTTACCTTAATGTCCATGATACTCTGCATAGCTTTGTAGCCTCACTTTTACTGTAAAGATAGCATCACTTAGAATTTGGTACCTTAATTATTAATGTATACACAAATTCTTGCAAGATATCTAAAATCTACTGTGCATAGGTGGATAAGGAAAACATTTCTCAAACACAAATAAGCACACCTTCAGTGCTGAAAACCAAGAAGAGCAGCAAAATACAAATTAGACTGTGGGCTCCTGCTCTCTCTGCACAGTTTTTGCCCAGAGAGTTTTGATGTTAGGCAGGTCTCACACACACCCACTTGTCAGACAGTCACTGGGGACAGATGTTCCCTGTTGTACTGGTTTACACGAGGTATTAAGATGAAAGACTGCCAACAGGAATGGTCTTTCCCACCAGATCCTCTCTATAAACATGAAGAAAGCAGATAAGAGCCATCTGTTATTTTGCCAGTACAGATGTTAGTTTGTTTTATAAGACCTTTGCTGCATATCCACTTCAACTGGGATAAACTTCACTTTGTTTACACTGGGAACAAGGAGCAGTGTGTACATTCTGAAAGGTAGGTAGTGGCCCTTTAATGGAACTATAACTGCTGAGACAGAATGGCAGGAAGTACAGTTCCAAAAACAATACTAAAAATAAGAACCAGTTAAAAAATGAGAGTTGGCAAAAACTTGTGTCACTTTTGCCAAGAATTTGATTAAATGTTTGCTTGAAAACTTGGTTTGTTAAATTTTGAATATAGCCTGATTAACAAGAATATTCAGGGGATCTCTCAGCTACATGGACACTCCTTTTATTTCTATTTTCCCTTGTTTCTCTTTCCATTATCTCTTCTTAAAATTATTTTTGCAATAAAAGTCTTATAGCTCCTCTGTTCCTTATTATATACTAACCCAATCATCCTCCCTATTTTAACCAAGGTTTCTGCTTTGAGCCTTGGCTTTCTGTTATGAATTCTATCCCATTTTAATGTCACATGTTTTTTGTCTCCCCAGTTAGAACTGGGGACATAAAAACCCAAAAGGAAAACAACTAACACAAAGTCCCACCTATAGAAGCAGAATAATCTGTTCATCCCTGATCTCTCAAATTGATGTTATGATTTGGTCTCGGTAGTAAAATTTGGATAAATGCTGATATTCTAATGAGAGCCTAATATATATATATAAATATATATATTTGCAGGAAAAATATATAAACATTTTTTGCCTGCAGCCTAAGACAACAAACACAATTTTAAATATACTTTCTTAACACCAGTCTAATTATTTTGAAATGTTTTGTTTTCATACTACTAGAATAATGCAAGTTCTTCTAAATACAACATTATGAAGTGCAGCAAAGCATTTGACCTCATATTGGCAAAAACTTACCAATAGGCACACTCCTTCTGAAAGCCCTGCTAGTCATTTGAAGAACAGGCAGGAAGGTCAGGAGCAGCACATCACACCATCAGGATGCACATCCCTCTAGGAAGAGTTTGTCTCTAGGAGGCACATGTCAATTCTGAGCCTTAGCTCTGATCTCTCTCTACATGGCATGTAAATTCCCCTGAAATATGGCTGCAGTTTTACTCTGCTCTCAGGGACAGCAGACACACATTGCAGGGCAAATAGAGCCCACATATGACAAATACTTTGAGATTCAGAGACTAAAGTTTCATTTCTACCTTGATTTTCAAAGCAGAAAAAAGGTATTTTTTTCCCCTCACCTAAAATTTAGATTGCCATGCACCTTCTATCTCCTTTCTTGTATAATTTCATAGCCCACCAGTCAGAAACTCTCATGCTGCTTGACTGTGAGATTGACTAATCAACATTCCAGCTCTGTTCACCTTTCAGGTACATACAAAAGATCCTTTAGCTGAGCCAAAACTTATATTTCTTTCTTTGGGGTTTCCTTACTGCACCATAGAGCAAGCTCACAAATTAAGATATTTTCAAGAGACTTTGATTTCACATATTATGAGGCCTTTCCTTTCAAATTGCTATTTGAGCCATTTCAAAATAACTGTCTCTTCTGACAACAAACTTAATACTTACAGAAATTTTGGCAGAACACAGATTTTTGTTATATCAACTAGAGACAATAATTGCACATACCTGAGACCATTAAGTGCCATACCACCTTTCCTTAGGTCAAACCAACCCAAGGATCAATATATAACCACAAAACGCCAAGGCCAGCACATCAGGAATCTAAAAGACATTCTATTAAGTAGCATCTTTTCACTTTCCAGTTGGGCAGACTAAGACACAGCAAGTTTTTCACTCAGTAGATCTGTTCACATTAGCTATGAACCCTGCTCTCTGTAAGACATTGACACATGATGCAAAGAAGAAGCACAAGATAAACTTTTGATGAAAATTAAATTTAAAAATGTGAATTATGCATATTCCAATCATTACATTATTTTAATTTTCCCACAGTATTCCCATTGAAAATAATGCAGTAACATTTTGGAAGTTGTGTGAAAGACCAGTTGTCACATTAATATGCACTTGTGCCGTGGTAGCTTTTGAGAAATGCATCTCTTCTTCCTGTTGTCAAAGTACTGAAAATAATTAGCTGATAATGACTAGATGTGGCAGCTCCAGGACTTCAGACATGTAGCATTTCCATTTAACCATCTATAAATACAGTCATTAAAAGTAAGTAATTACTCCTGAGTGATTGTCACTTAGCAGATGTGAGTCACACTTCAGAAATACGGAAAGATCTTGTTTCTACAAATGCCTGGTCCAAAAACATTTTAAATTGTGTTCTCCAACATAATTAAAATACAAAGACAAGGATATTTGTTACTCCAGTGGATATATCTGGTGGCTAGTAAAGTAGACTTTATAAGCTAATAAAAGCATCAGTCTCAAAAGATTCCTTTCTGAAAGGGAAGTAAAACAAAAGAAAAAGGAAGCTGAGAAACCTTTCAGATGTCTTTTGTATTTCTCTGTGCAATCACAGCTCTCCAACAACTCTGTCCATGCTCCCAGTCCTGTGGGGATTGCATTTATTGAACTATTAGATCTGCTCTGCCACCAGCCTGCTGAGAAATTCTCACAGAGAAGTGCATTGATTAATTCTGCTGTCTTCCAGAGATTATCTGGTACATATCTTAGTCCAGAAAAAGGGGAAAAGAATGACAAGTTGAGCACCACCATCATCAACCTGATATTTAGTGTAGTCCTTGAATTAAAGAATTTAGTCCAATACTGTGAAGAAATATGGGAAAGTACAAATACAAGCCAGCAATGTTACAAAGGTCTTTGTTATTAAGGATGCCTCATCTTAACAGAAAAATGGAAGAACTTCTCCCCTTTTCATTTCCTCTCAGTTTTTCTCAGCCCAGATACACCACTGAGTACCCATTTACTAAAGAAACAGCAGGCACAAGGCAGGCTGGCTAAATGACACTCATGCAGTAACAAACTCCTTCCCACACATCAGCACACACTTACTGTAGTAAGTGACACTACACACGTGTTGTACTAAGAACTGTAGATCAGTGAGGTTCAGCACTCAAGAGAACATATCTGAAAATTATAAAAAGTACTGAGTTTTAAGTTCTGCACCTCCACAGTTCCTCCTTTTGGGGAAATGCACTTCTTGTAATTTTCATTTCTAAGTAGGAGAGAACATAGCTTTCTGCCTTCAGAAAGTCCTGTACATGCACAGTGGAAGCTGATATCCCGTTCAGTTACATTGGCTAACTGAGAAGGCTTTTGTGATGATGGTTCCTCCTTTTCTTTCTCTCACTATAGAGAAAAGTTATTTGCTGAAGCTGAGAGATGGCTTTAGTGATGAATTCAAGAAACAGAACACTGAGTAATTTCAGAAACAAAGAATGATGACTTTTCATACCAGAAAAAGTGCAGTTTTAATTTTTGATGGAAAATTAAGCAAACACTTCAATTTCCTGAAAAAGATGACAGTGGTAGATATGATAAGCAAGGACTAAGGAATTGATAAATCTGGATTATGGTCCAAGTCCTTGCCATTCTCCAGCATTACATTTAAGATGTATTTATTGTATTGTATTTAGTCATTCATGCAACGTCTCTTTTCTCTTCCAGATACAAGAAAATGCAATTGTGCTGCTCTAATATTTTAGCAGATTATAAAAATGTCTTGTTTTTAATCCATCCTAGGTTTATGGATTTGAATTTATGCAGTTATATAATACTATTTCATGCTATGAGTATCCTGAGATGTGGAATTGTATGTGCTGAAAGGACTAGATAAACTGAAATTATCAAAGACAATGTATCCTCACTTATGTTTTAGTCTCTATTGCAAGTTCTTCTGTGTGTTTACTTGATATTTCCTGGGCCACCCCTGGGTTTGAAGTATCTCATTTCCACAGCAGGATTGGCAGCTGTACAGCTGGTGTTACAAACAACACTTAGATCAACAATACTCCAGAAGTGATTAGACTCAAGTACAGACATGCCTTACAGTAATTCTGAATTTTTCTTACATCCTCTAACACTAGAAGACAATCTAGAGTCAGATGACAGAAAACAGATATGTGACCCCTGATTAGTGTTTAGTGGGCGCATGAGAATCTTATAAAAAGATTATGCTGGCATTACTGAAAAGCTTCCTGAGAGGGGAAAAAAAGACATTGTAGCTAAGCTCTATTATATTTCCAGTGACATCCGAACATGCACAAAACAGAACATGACTAATTTATGTTCATCACCAGAAACCACGGAAGAAATAAAGCACCTTTGAACACTTTTTTCTACAAGCTGACTGCTTCATGTAGTTTTGTTAAAATTCTATACGAAAAAGCATGCTGAGTATTTATCTTTTTATAGATATTCAGACAGCTATATAATATAGAAAATATATGCAATATAAAATATACATGAAATATGAGTCTATGAGTACACAAGAAATTCTGAACAAAGAAGTGCAAACAGCCCACAGAATGTAAGTCCTGATTTCTCTATATTTGTCTTCAGGGATATGCTGCAGAACCTTCCCTCTTCATATTTACGAGGAAATCTCTAGCCATTCTTACAAATATTCAAAACCCTCTCAAACATCAAGGGCTAAATGCTTCCACTATTTATAGAGTGCAGTTCAAGAATGCATTCAGTGAAGCAATTTGTCACTTGGGTAAATAACTAGTGATTGTCCATCAGTACTTTTTTCCTTTGTCTTTTTTTGTTGCTGCTGTTGTTAACTGGTGTTAAACTTTTTGTCTGCTTTAGGAAATTTCACCAGTTGGAAGAATTGAGAATGTGCAAATTAGCAGAAAATTACCTCAGGAAGAGCAAGCATAAAATGTAAACGTACTTAATAAAACTAATGCCATTTAAAAATCTCATCCAATATGTGATTCCTTTTTTTTGATGTTTGAACGCTTTTTGATGAGTGAAAGATTAAAGATTGCTTACTTTTTTCATTACAGAATATACTAGATGCAATTTTATTCTTACAGGGAAAAAAAACCCAAAAGATCCAAAGAAATATTCCAGTAAGTTCATATCTCTCAATGCTGCCTAGCCTAATATAAAGGAATAGTGAAGAAATGAAGCTGCTCTTCCAGCTCTAATACTGATCTGTTGCATATCAGCAAGAAGTGAATTAATTATATTGTTGCATCTTTTTACCTCTTTGACTTTACACAGATTGCAAATTCCTTTAAGTGGACCTTGTTTCTTCCTGTACCTAATACACAGGTTTGGATAAAGATTTCACACACTTTTTCAATGTAAGAAATAAAGACATAACATAACAAATAATGAATTTAGTGAGCATACTCACACTTAATTTTAAACTGAGGGCACTTATGCACTTACATCATATGATGGTACAGCCATTGTAATGGCATTTAAATCCAGGTCAGGTCCACTTACAAGCACCAATATTTTGCATCACAAGAATATCTATTAAAGTTAATGGAATTTCTGACAGGAAAACACAATGATCATATGAAAAATAAGACCTTGCCCTGTAAGATTATCAGCAGAACCAGGACTCTAAACTCTTTATGCATTTCGGTGTTTTATTTTTTTATTTCTTCCCAGGATGAATTAATTATTAATGTTGAATCTGTATGAATAAGCTGTTCTAGGTCAGCCTAATAAGATACGTCAAAATGGCTTGTTAAATATTAAAAAGGCACTCAAAGCTCTATTCCTTCCAGGGCTATATGTATACAGACATTCTGGGTTTGTTGTTATTTCTATTTTTAAGAGCCGTTAGTGCCCTTTTCCAGTTACTCTAGCAAGATAGTTAGATACCATAAAATTAAATATCTAGAAACTAGAACTAAAACTTCAAGTATCTTGAAACAGAAATAAAGACTGAAGGACAAAGGCAAATGCTATTGAAGCCAAATGTACATTGTTTTCAATTATAAACAGAGAGGAAAATAACCCTACCAGTTGGTTTCACCGTGCTCAGGTCCGGAGAATGTTTAAGTTTGCTGAGGACTGAATTTTCAGAGAGTTTTTTGACAAGTGACACTCAACAGCTGTGGCATGTCACCTTCTCTACCCCCACACATACACACCTGTGGTTCACCTAACTCCAAAGAAATAGGTCCCTGTATCACACAAATCATTACTCAGAAGCTTCATAGACTTCTGTGTTACCTCTGCACTGGGGAACTAAATATTTTAGAGATTATTCTCAGTTTCAGTCAAAGGGTGCTGAATCACTGGCTTCCCTCAGTACTCTGAATAGAAGAGAACAGAGAATGCCATCTTCCCTAAGGAGAGAAAGATCACAACACTGACACTTTTTTTTTTTACAGTTTAGCAGCCAACAAAGATTTTTCTGGCATGGTATCAGAATTAAAGGAATAATCTTACACTGTTTTCAAGAATGCAATACAAAATGTTAATCATTGTCAGCTCCTAGAAGATGTTATGCAACACAGACATAATATCTGCCAAAATTAATAAAATGGGTGGATATCCTGTCAAATCCTGAAGTATCTAAAGCATAGAATGCTTGGAGTTGGAAGAAATCTTACAGATCATCAAATTCCAGCACAGCAGTTGCCTTCACATTAGAATGATTTCTCTGTGGCTTTTCCTACTGCTGGAATTCTGGAAAAGTTACAATTATTGCCAATTATTATTCTGTTGCTCTTCAAAATTAATGTACTTTAAACAATATAGGGATGGTTTAACACAAAAGCAAACTTAGAGCAGATGACTGTTCTTTCAGTGTCCTAGAATATTGTGAATAAGGAAAAATAACGAAAAATCTTCCAAGTATTGGATGAACGTTTCTCTGGAAGCCAGAGCCCAAAATATAGATACTTTTCTGTATCCTGCCTAAGCCCTGAAATCAGACTTAATGCTCAGATCTTCCCTATGCGTAGATCTCCTCCTGCTCATCTCTTTGACATAGGGTAGATCTTCACAAATATGTGCAAGGCAGGCATTAGAAAAGGGAAAAAAGGTCAAACAAGTCCTATAGTTTATATTAATTTATATGATTTAACTCTGTTTCCCATACCTGCCTTTTTCCATCTTGCCCCCAAAAGATGGGAAGGAGGAGGAAAGTCTTTCCCCTAAGTCCTGAAAATATGACATTTTTTCAACTGTTCAATTGAAATTTTAGACCAGAACTTCTGAAAGCTCCAGCCAGTGAAAAAACGTTAAAAGCCACTTTCCATGAAGACTAAATTTCTTTCCGAAAGCCTGCAATAAACTCGAGTAAAGGAGAGCTATGGTGAGGTTGCCAGGCTGACAGATGAATGTGTACCCTAACAACTTGTCCTGGCCATGAGAGACAGCTCCGTGCTCCTCAGGTTTGGTGTTTAAAAACTCAATAATCTCCTGCCAAAGCAAGAGAGGAGATGGAGTTTCAATTTATACCAAAGCTGTGAAAATAACACTGAAAGTTGTTGTACCATCAGAAAGTTGTACCATCAGTGGTAGGGAAAATCCACAGCACAGTAAATTAAAAATTCACCCACCTCCTCTCAGTTTCTGGCTAATCCTGTACCTGCTTGGAGGATCATTGCCTCCAGTATTACATCATCTGCTTTCTTTGTCCCACTCCATCAGTCCTCAGCATCCTTTCAGTATTCAAGGGGTATAATTTTTCAGCACTACTACACAGGACCTTACCCATAAGGTAAGCACTTTTCAGATGGAAACATTTTCCTAGGAAGGGGGCAAGTGCCTTCTCTAAATTCCATCATATCTGATTTTGCATAAATCACTTCTAGATACCACAGAATCTAATCCTAGGAAAACCAACACATGAGAACAGAAAAAAACCCAACAAAAATCCCAACAAAAAACATTTATTTGAAACACTGCAGCATGTTGAGAACACTTGGGAGTCAGCCTGACTGGGATGCCAGGGCAGGCAACCGTCACTGAAGGGTTGTATCCCAATCCTAGACTTTGGGAAGCATTTGTTTAAGTTGTGGTGACCCCAGAGAAAAGTTCCAAAGAGTTATGGGATTGCCCATGTTAATATCTCATTTACTAGTCAGTTATCACCACTCCCAAATCGAGAATGTTCTCCCTTCCTTGTATCTCCATTGGCCCCCAGTTGGTGCAATGTTCCACCCCACCTACCCCATTGGACCCTGCTTCCCCTTATCCCACCTCTGCTCCACTTTCCCCTATACCCATTGCATCCTACCTCAACCCCACCTCCTCTCCTAGCCCAGATTTAAACCCTGGACCTCCCTTGATCCCTGTCTTTGACCACTGGCTCCCAAAGAGACCTCATCCCCTTGGATACTGTAATCGGATTTTTGGGCCTCGTCCCACTTTCACTTTCACTGTTATTAAAGTGTTTTATGTTGTTAAGCTGTAGTCATTGCACTGTTCTTCTTTTATTTTGCCACTTATACCCTGAATATCTGAGAACCCTAAAAAAGGATTGTTGGGGACCACCCTCGACCCTGATAAACACATTTTGAAGACAGCAGTGCACAGTGGCCAAGAGCTTCCCTTTTTCCCATTCCACAGGCTTGAACCTCATGTGCACCAAATTCTACACTAATATTTGCAGAACTCCTCAGAACTCCTCTTTCCCTTTTCAATTTTATTCAATGAAGCCTTTTATTCTGTTATGTATTTCTTCTGAAGAACACAAATTAAATTATATACTGGAACATTAGAGCATTTGATTTCACATTACCAACATGTGCTCTGAGTGATAAATAGAATGGAATATCAAGACACCTTGAAGGCCTGTGAGTGTGCTTGGGCAGTCACTTATCTACATCCCTCCCCTAAGAAAGGAATATTTACTGACTTGTAATTGCAACATTTGAAAGAAATTTTTAAAATTAATTTTGACAGTGTATTTTTGGTCTTTTCCTTATTTACATTCCACTTTTCTTTTTGCTATTCCTTTCCAACAACTGTCAGTTTTTCTCCAGTCCTGCCTATGCTTTTCACTCTTTCCCTCACATTTACCTCATCATCTACTCTAACGAAACATACACATTTTCTTTTCTTTGCCAAAATTGTTAGATCTGAATTCATAAAATGTTTAAAAAGATAGAGGATTGCTTTTGGTGGTTAGGGACACATAACACCAGCCATAAAGCATATCTAAATCAATACACTTCCACATATCAGAACAGCATGTGGCAGTACAGCATTATGAAATTTATAATTTCATCAGATCCATGATTTCCCAATAGCTCTGCCTCTATAATAACTAATTTTAAGCTAGAAGTCCCACTGGTGACCTACAAAAGAAAGGGAAAAAATGGGACATTTCACTGAGGAATGCTAAGCTGATGCTGCAAGGACTATGCTCCACATTGTAGAGTGATTTATTGTATCTTTTTGTTAAAAAAAAATGAAATTAATGACTTAATGAACATTTATAATCTGACCTTTGCAAATAATTTTAAGGGTTTTATTGCCTTTTTTTTCCCCCTATCATTTACAAACATAACCCTAGTCTAACACACAAAACAGAACAAGGAATAGAAGATAGTAAAATAATACAAATAAAATAAAATAAAATAAAATAAATTATTTAAATAATAATAAACAAAGACTATATATAAATTAAAATATATTTAAAGATAAATAATTCTCTGACAGCATAGGATCTCTAAATATGAACCTAAGACTTAAGTACAACATTCTTTAGTGTTTAAGGTTACTTCAGAATTCAGTCTGAAATGCACATGGAGAACAAAAGGATCCATAACAGATTCCTGTCATAAATAAGCACCCCATTTCCTTTACCCACGAGGGAAAGGTACAGTCATTCAAAAGGTAAATGGGCAGTCATAAAGAGAAAGTTGGGATCATTTCTGGCAGCTATAAGAATAAAAAAATACATGGTCAAACATTCCATTCGGTATTCTGAATCACAACATTAAATTAGTTAGAGGAAAAGCCTTTCAACATGATTTGGTTATAAACAAATTGTTCACAATGGTGTAGTATCCTGTCACACCTGCCTGCCTGGTATAAAACAAATGAAATATACTCCATTGCAATTGTACAGCTAGTCAGACTTTGTGGCTATATATTAAAATTATAATAATAATCGTGTGTGACCATCCTTCAGGAAAAAAAAACCAAATAAAAAAAAGTCACACCCAGCTCATGGCTGGTGTCCCCCTGCCCTGTGGAAGCCACCTTGCCACAGCCAGCACAGCACACTGGCAGCCAGGGAAGGGCTGGGACTGCCTGGGGAACCCCTGTGCCTCCCCAGCCCGAGGACCCTGCAGAGATATCTGCTGTCCTCCTTTGGTCCATATATAATATGGATATGGATATGGATATGGATATGGATATGGATATGGATATGGATATGGATATGGATATGCATATGGATATGGATATATAAATACTCCAAGGCACACCAGCCCAAGGTCCCCACCCAGACAGGGACATGGAGCCACGATCCAGCTTTGCTGGGCTGGAGTAACTCGTGCTCCAGCAGGAAAGCAGCTGTCCTGGTGGTGGCACCTCTTACTCACAGGGTAGGATTCACTCTCAAACTCCAGGAAAACTGGTAGTTGGAAATTTTGGCACAGAGCCTGGGGGCCTCAGGAGCCAATGTTCATAGGTCCATCCACTCTATGGTACAAAGTGAAACATAAAAGCCCCTGAGCTGGTTTTGGCCTGGGGCAGGGTCAATTTAATTCACAGTGGCAGATGTGGAGCTGAGTTTTAGATTTTTGCTGAACACCAAGTTGACAATGCAGAATGTTTTTGTTGCTGCTGAGCAGATCCAAGGCCTTTTTTGCTTTTTACTCTGACACACTGGTGAGGAAGTTGGGAGTGCATGGGAGGCTGGGAGGGGACACAGCTGGGACAGGTGACCCAAAGGGATATTCCAGACCCTGTGTCATCATGCTCTGTAGATAAAGTAGGGGGAAGAACACTGTGTGCCACAATTCAGCTTGGGCTCCTAATGTCCTTGTCATGACACCATTTATGGTGTTCCTAAACACAGACAGCTTTTTTCCCCTGCCAAATGTTTAGCCCAGATTTTCAGCACAACACTACATTTAAAGTACAAGTCACTATAGAACCTTAGTTTTGTTCAAAGCCCAAGGAAGCATTTATCCAGAGCACAACTATCACATTATACAAGGGAAACCAAAGAAACACAGTTCTATAGACTGAGGAGAAGAAATAAATTAAACCAGCTCCATTATAGAGATAACCACAGGTTACATTTCTTATAGGAGTTTATGAAATTACTCATACACTCCCATTACTATCAGGTTTGCTTTCATGTGAAAACATTATATAAAAAGCTCCTATTCTTGTAATATTTCCCTCCCAAATATTTATGTATCTATTAAAAGCATCACTAATTATTCGCTATTAAGAACGAGCTAATTAGATCTTGCACTGTGTGAAAGAGATACAAAGTATGTAACTCATGTTCCATGAAAAAGCTGCAAACAAATGAAAAGACAGAGAATTAAAAAAAAAAATTAGAGTTAACAAACGCTTTGGTTACCTTGGATGACAAGCTAAATTACAAACTTACAAAGAATATAAATACCAACAACAAAATTAAAACAACCCAAATATATCACATGTGACTTTTGCAAATGTAGCAGCTCAACAACTTGCAGGGAAACACCTCAATTACATAACATTTATTTAACAAATGCCTTGTTCTACCTCCCTTGTGATTGTATTTAAATCAAGGAGTTATAATTACAGAACTTATAAAAAATAATAATCTACCAATTACTATTGATTTACTTTGTTAAAACTTATAATTGAGGTTTAAAAGGCTAAAATTATTCTAATAGAATAAAGCTGCCTGGAGAAAAATATTTTTAATTGATAAATAAAATGTTTTGAAATAAACTCCACTGTATTTGTAGAACCAAATTTCACCAGGCACCTTGGGAAAGATGTTACATAGACATGGAAGCCACAAGTGGATTATTGTCCATTTTAGTTTTGGTAAGCATCTCTTCCCAGTTCCATTTTTAAGAATAGTAACTTTTATGTAAGGACTTGAAGTAGTCTCTTGTGAGTCACCTTGTGTCTTAGCCAGCACCCATGCTGTGTTAGAAATCATCTTTGCACTGTTTTGAAGGACAGGAGAAATTTTAAAGCTCACCATGTTCTGCTGTGACTACAATACACTCTTCAGATTGGTACAAGTGCCAAAAAAGCATCTTTCATATAATCCCCATTTGCTGATAAGTTATTTATACTTCACATGTAAAAAGTTGCAGCTAATAAGGAATCTGCAAGTGGAGACAGATCAGTTGTCCCAGGGTTATTAACTTGTCTTTTGGCTTAGGGCCAAAACTGAAGCAAAGCTCAGGCTCCAGTTCTTCATATATCTAATAAAACCTGCCCCATTAGGAACTTCATCTAACAATTCTTACCTGTTAAACATTTTCTTACAAGAAGATGTTAATTAATTATTGATTTCTAATGCACTCCTAATGTCTGAACACTCACGGACATAATTAGCACTTGTATAAGGAAAATGAATCTCAATAAATAAATGTAGTAATGGAAAACCACTGCCTTCCCTATGTACAGAACCTGAGCTGTTAATGCTTCCACACTCTGATCCCTGAGCATGCAGTGAGTTGCATGACTTAGATCCTTCCAAACTACACAGATAAAGCCTAAACATGCCGAGATTTTAACGGCAGCTGTGTAATAAAAAAATGCCTTATCTGAAAAGATACATTTATTTCTCCTATTCTATAAGTTATATTACAATTGGATATTGAACTTGTAGCTTAATAGAGGATAACTTAGAAACATAATTATGGATATTCCAGAACATGTAGCCCTGTAAACCAGAAACTTAGCTCAAACACCTAAAGGCAAAGCAAATAGTAATTTGCAAATTACACCAAACCAATCAGTAGTCATGAAGTAGCACACAAAACTCTCACAGGTTGAGAATAAAGGAATAACAGCCCAGTTTTGTGATCAATTCTATACATGCTTGTACATATAGATGTATGCATCAGGTTTTCTTCCTGACAACAGTAAAAACACATCTCTACTTCAAAGAGCTTCTGGTAGGAACATCATTGTTTCTATGCTAAGAGTATAGAAAAGGAATGTAATGATAACTAAAATCCATTACATTAAATGAACACAGTGTGTCTTTCCAAAACTAGTGAAGAGTGCTCAAAGGCAGGGAGAAACCTGCAAAATATTGTTCTTCTAAACTCAGAAAATTATGAAGGTGATATACATTCTCTCCACAAAAGTTTTTGGGTTTTTTTTATCAACATTAATTTGCTGTTCAAAATAGAACAGCACTTTAAAGGCCAATCATCTGCTGAGATGCAAGCAAAAAAATCCAAGTAAGGAGAAAAATGGTACCGAGTCTGAAGGACACATAGCCAGGATTTTTCTGATGAAATTTATCGATTCATCCATTGAATATCTACAAAGTTTTCCTCACCAGAGGTGAGGGAAGATGTTCAGAATTAGTTATATTCTGATGTATAGCTAACCAAAGATTGATTAATCTGATATTGATTAATGGACTGATCAGAGAAAATCCAGTGGTTCCCACCTATGAGGTTTCTCAGTATTAGCCATGCTAAGGTTTTGATTTTACTACGACAAAACATATAAACTGAATTTAATAGTACTTATTTTACTTCAATTGGTAATATACTTGATTATTTTTGTTAGCAATTGTGGTGAAAAAATCACACCAAGTCAAGCTAAGCTATGAATTAAGGTTTTTGGTACAGAATACATGCCTCAAGGTTGCAGTTCCAAATGTCACTGTATTCATTTTATTAGAAACACTTTTTCAGAGGAATAAATCTGTTGTGCAGCCTGCACAATTGATGTCAGTGTTATATAAAGGTAAATACTTCTGGTGTGAACATCTGATAAAGAAACACATTAGTAAAACACGATACGTCACTGCCATTGTACCATCTGTCAGGTAGTTTGTAATTATGGCAACATAATTCTTTTCAAACCCTTGGATAAAAAGAGTGGATCTGCCAAAGATGGTGAAATAAAAGCAGCTTCAGTCTGTAATCATTAGGCCAGTGACAGTTCTGAAATTCATTCATGCCCGTTTCTACAACTACAGCATTGTGCCAGTTACAAGCAATAGCTCTTTAAATTATAATGTAATTTATACCAGGTAACCTTAGAACTTGTAAGTGATGGTCATAAGCAAAAATTTTTAAGTCTCTTTCTGTCAAAAATCTCTATATGGAGGAAAAACAGGGTTCAAATATCACCACCAGTTCTCATCAGCCATGATCTATGCAACATGTTGAGGAACAAATCTGCACTTTAATGTATATGCATATGTGTTTCTAGATATAGTCAAATACAAATAGATATGCCTATGCTTAGCTGAACAAACATAGATAAACAAGTGACTCATTCAAAAATATATATGCAAAGACATCATCACATAGCTCCAAAATATGATGTGCTATTCGCTTGGTATATCACTTTGTTGATAATTTAAAATTTATTATTATCTTAAAAAAAATAAATAAAGACAATAATATGTTCTCACATTAACTTTTCAGTATTAGGGACTGAGAATAGGCTTGAAAATATAAACGTCACTTTGATTAAAAGTGGAAAAATGCTGTTCTTGAAAGTTTTTAATCACCAGTTAAGGATGACTTATGGAGATACAAATAGTATCCACAGTACAGAGAAGTAATGCCTAGGAATTTGAGAAGCAGAGCACTTAGTTATAAACTAAGATCTCTTTAAATAATCACCTTCATTACATTTGTATGTGAACAGAAATGAATCATGGATTCCAATAGGCTGAACTGGAAGTGTCAAATCTCCATACATTTTAGATTCCAGAAAGCTAAGTTCTTCTTTTTTTTTTCTCCCTGTGTATGACTCCTTGTAGTCCTTGTGTCTGTGTACATATAAAAATTACGAGCAAACTCTATCTATTGATAACTAATAAATGCCAAAACGTTTTCATCTTTTGCTTGTAGAAATAAAATAGATACATATAAAGTCCGTAGAATAGACAAATGTGTAAAAAGCACTGAAATGCTCACAGTAGCTCTGAGTGGACACCTTTAATCCATCCCTCAGGGATTTACCTTTTTAGGAGGTTAAGTGTATTCCTGAGTCCCTTCCACACCAAATTACAAACATCATTAAACGTTACCCTGTTCAAGCACAGCTGCATGTGTCTTGTATGAGAGTAAACTGCTGGGACAGCCTTAGTTCAAAATTCAGCTTTAAACTGGGGAATCAGTGCTATTGAAAGCAGTTGCTTTATTTTTGATTTACCAGGATTCAGGTTTAAACGCTGTAAATTGAACATCTTGTCCTATCAGATATTTCATAAGGCAATAGATGTCTGTGCATCCTACAAGAGTAAAGATGGATTTGCAGAAGGGTTTTGGGGTCAGGTTTTTCTTTTTTTGCAATGAGGTTTATTCTGGTGGAGTTTTTTTTAACCATTATTTTGGGGGGGTTTTTTGCTGTTTGGGAGGGTTTGGGGTTTTTTTCTGTTTTGATTTTTGGTAGAGAATTGCTTCAAGTGATAGAAAATAGCAGCATATAAGTATTATTTAGCTTTCATGCACTCTTAATCTATTATCTAGAAAAAATCCATGTTGCTTAGTTATAGGTAAAAAAAATTGCTTAAACACTTGAAAGCTCCTGTTAGGAGAGCATCATACACTTATAATAAAAATTTTATAATTTTAATAATTTTTAACCTTTTTTTAATTTCACAAAACCCTAGATAAATCAGTGAAATATAAACAAATACTTCAGAATGGCCAGTGAATACTGCATACTCCTTATGAGACACAAGATTTATTCTCTGCATTCACAGTGGTCCCTCACTCCTAATTTTGAATCAAAATTTGGTTCAGTCTCATATCACTGGATTGAAATAACTGGAGCCTGGACATCATTAAATTTCAGTGAAACAAGCAGTGCAATTCAACACATTTGCTGAAGATTCTACACATGCAAGAGACCATCATTGGGTGTTTTTTGTTTGAACAGCTTCCCACTGCAAACTCTGGTTTTGAATGATTTTTTTCTTCCCTGTTAGACATATTGAGGCATAAAACTTCCAATAATATGTCTTGGAAATATTGGAAACTCAACTTTCTACAGATAAAAGAAATAATTAAAAGTTTCCTTTGAAATATTATTTTTATTATTTATGAATGGAAGTCTGGACTTGCACTATGCCATCATACAATTTACCAAAATGCTCTAAATAATCACCTTTATATCACACATTGTATGAGAGGTGACTATTAAGAAAAGCTGAAGCCAAGAAGAGAAAAGTGACTCTGCACTAGATCCATCTGCAGTAGATTGCTGAAAGAACAGCTTGGAGAGGCACCCATGACAAGAATTTCATTTGTTAACCTTGGACTTCAAGGGGTTTCAGTTTAAATTTACTGCAATCACATACAAGAAAATCAGGTCCCACCAAGAGCATTCCAACTTTAGCTCCTTTGGTGCAATCTATGCAATGTCTCAGCAGATAAATCTTTGAATTTGATAGCAGCATGTGTAGCTCTATGCAGGATCTGTAACTTCGGCATCCAGGCTCATTACCAATCTCCTGAGCCATCCATTCTTCCTCAGTTGTGAAAATGTAATAAATTGCTTTTTTTCCCCTAGTGTATTTAGCACTTGTGAAAACTGACAGATTGACAGCTGAGAGGCTGAAGTATTCTGTTTAAATCGCAGAGAAAAGGAAAGAAGCAGCAATGACAGACTAAGGAACCAAAACAGAATTAACCCTTTGCTTAAGTAGCCAGCTGAAGACAGAATGGCAAGGAATCAATGGTGCAATCAGTGGACTATTGCAAGAGATCTTATTTGGTGATGGCAGATTTAAAATAAAAAAAAAAACCCACATTCCAGCATACAATTAGATCTGCATATTCATCTGCTCAGCAAAACATTTGGCCAGCTTAAGGTAAAATTATGAAGAAAATCTTAACCCATCAGCTGTCTGACACATCAGCTCATTCAGAAAGTAAAACTTTTCAGCGTACTTACCCTGCAGAGTAAATTGAATGACTAGAATATAAAGGAAAAATAAACACTACTGGGAAATTTTCATATTTTGCCCATTTTTGTGATTTTTTAAAAGCAGCTTTCAGCCAATCTAAGACCTACTGTCTACAAATTCAATATTTAACCATCACAGCTCATTATACGAAGTTGGATTTTATAGAATATTTACAAGCCTATATCTTCTGCTAATATCTATTTGTCAAAATTTATGAAAAAATCTTGCCTCAGCTTTCAGCACCAAGATGTAGTAATGAGTCTGAAATGGTAGAGTTTCCCTGTTTATCTTCTAATGTGGAAAAAAAAAGAAAATATAAGCAGTGAAAGGGCTTTTTTTAGTAAGTTGTCTGCAAAATTTAGAGGCCTTCAACAAATTCATTTGGACACAAACTGAAAAGAACCAGATGAGTGAAACTTCTGCACATTAGCAAAAGACTGTTGTGATTTAAGCATTAGAAGCAAATCCTCTGAGGTCGAACACTAGGGGTCTATTTTATGTGCTATGGCCAAATAATATTTCCCCTGTGGAAGAGAATGAGCCTGAAAATTTGCTAAGAACATCACAGCCAGTCCCATTAATGCACCTGGCTCATCACATGTGTCCTGAAAACAGGCTGTAGTCCCCAAAAGTGAAAGGCCCTGTGCCAGCAAGGACACAGGCACAGAACATGCCTCAGGTACTCACCCTGGGAATTGGAGCTGCCTATTCTACTCCAATTACAAAAAGCACTCCAGGACCTATAAGACATCTCAGGAAAGTTAATACTACATTGACACAAGGATCTGAAGACACCTCCAGTGCCTGGACTTAGAGTTGTGGCCAGATTTATTTATTACCAAATAGACACCCTGGGACAGATCTTTAATCAGTGCTGTTCTACAAAAGGGCCTCAGAGCAAACCTAACTTTGAATGGCTAAAGAAGGATGTAGAATTGTTACTGAAAATAAATTTTTAAAGATGCTTCGAAAACAAACTCCACAACAGTGAAAAGGATAGCAAATCAAACAGCACTTTTTAGACAACAGGCTGGTAAGTTAACCATCAGCTTCAAGAACAGTAACATATGTCACTGAGTCTGAAAAATACACGGGTTTTCCACAGTCCCTTTTCACATCCTGCACAGCAGAAATATGCAAAAGGCTATTGAGGTTTAGAGAATAGTTTTGAAGTTATTTTCAGCTTTATTTCAACTGTAAAATCACAATTGTGATCACATTTACTTATCAAAAAATATGGCCAAATTTATAAGAACCATGAAGCATTATTCCCTGAAATAATATAAAGGTAATATTCAGAACTGCAATTGAAGTTATAATTACAGCAAAGCAGAGAATATATCTACGTCTGTCTGTCTATCTATCTAGCTATCTCTACTATTAAATAGAGCACAAGCAAATTATCCTGTCTTCCAGGTTCAGTACAAGATACTGAGAAGATCTCCTAAACAAAAATTTAAAAAATAAGAATTTCTTTCACCAGAAGGAATTTGACCTGAAAGGTCACAGAATTGTCAACACAGGTGACCAGGAGAATATTTTTGATATTCTCCCATCTCCTCCCCTATTGTGAATAGGCTCAACCACTTGTTCTACACCAGCAGACACTCATGTTGTGTAGGAGCACAGATTTCACTGACAAAAGGCTTTCTCTTGAGAATGAGCCTTTGGGTACTGAGGTATTGTGCACACCCAATTAATGTAACAATACAATGCATGGGTCACTGATGCCACTTGTCTCACACTGCTCCTTCTTTATCCCTCCTTCCATGAATATGTTACATAAGAATACGTTCAAAAACACCAAAGTGGTGCAAAATTGTTTTTTAAATTAAGTTTAACAGAAAAATGACAAAGGAAGGCTTTGTGCTGTTTTTTGTGATAGTAAAGGACAACAAACCCAAGAGATTGTTTCTAGCAAGACACAGGTAACTATTAATGAAATGAACTTCAAAGCAGCAGTGATTGAAAGGGCAGTCTGACTGTCCCACAGAATTTATCTCCTTTTTCTCTCTTTGCATTGCTTGAGTTACAACCCTACAGCAGCCAAGTCCAGTGGCCCCAACAATTTGATGGTTCCAGGCATGAACTGTGGTCACCAGGGAAGCTTCACACAGCCCTGGCTCCTCCTTTGTAGGGAGCACATTCCTGCTTTGCTGTGCAGTGTTTCCCAGCGGGCACCTGCCCACGTGTGTCACACTCCTGTGCTCTGGGCTGCTCGGGGACACTCTGCTTGCACGGATGGCTTCCAGCAGACAGATGTTTCTTCCCTTCTGTTGCATTTTAATTTCTCAAGTGGGTGGCAAAAGCAGATGTCACCACACGTGTGTATATGTATATATATAAGGTCTCTTTCTCACATAATTCTGAAAGAAATAGGGTATTATACTGATGGCTTGGTTCACTCTGCAGGTTTCATCAATGTGAGTTTACCCACGTGCATATGTGTTCAGCCACATACATATCTTTAAATATATATGGCACTGGCACATACATATATAATATGATAACATATAAATATGCTTGCATAGGCCAACACATATAATTTTCTAGATTGAACCGTGTCCAAAGCTTAATGTGCTACCTGTTTCAGAGTATTTAGCCTTGTGGGTGGCATAATCTATTTTATAAATATATAATCCATGTGGAAAAACTAGACATCTCTGCAATAGATAGAGGAGACAGTTATCTAGCATCGCCTGTTTTCTCTTTCTCCTGCAGTGCCATCTCTTTTATGCATTCGAAGAAAGCTCAGGGAAACCTGAATGACAAGTAGAAGACCAACCACAGAGAGCACCCTTGACAGTAAGGTTTCAGTCCAGCGATTTTTTATATTCTAGCAAGTTCACTGCTGTCACTGGGACTGCCCCCTGCAATGCTATCAAAGCTCAATCTAACAGATTAATCCCCTAATTTGCTTCAGGTCTCCAATCCCTTTCTCCTTCAGTCACTGAGCATTAGAGCTGCCAAGAGGCAGTGGGAGCAGAGAGCAGGAGCAGGGGATGTGTGAGGCAGCACACCTGTCCTTCCCACGGCAGGTGCAGCCTCTCACGTGCTGATGTGCCACTGAACTCCTGCCAAATCTGACAAATGAACCAGCCAACAGAGCAACACCCACCACAGCACACACATGACAAAGTGCAAAAACCCCTATTAAGCTTATCTGTATTAATGAAACAATTTTTCAGAGTTCTCTGTCAAAAATCTTCATAAATTACCACAAAGGTCTCAAGAAAAGAACAAAAGAAGAAATCTTAGCTTTATAAAACATAGGCTAATATTATAAAAATTGTGGCTGGATAAGGTCCTGGGTTTTAGAACTATTTTTTTTAATTAATAAAAACACAAATCAAATATGCCTTTACCACCAAGAAACATTAGAAATTACTAACAGATCTTTAAATATGTAATCAACAGTTTTATAAGTAAAAAGCAATAGAAAACTGTTGTGCTTATATTATCTTCTATATTAAGCTTAAGTCCTTGATGCAGCAATTGTGGTTTACTAAATGTCAACTTAGAACACTGCTCAGGGTATTTTTTTTGCTGTTGTTGTTGGTTCTTTAGAGTTCAGAAAACCTGTAAAAAAAAGAAATAAAAATCACCTGAAGTGTTTTAAAATCAAAAGAAAATTCAGGTGGAATGCCTGGCAGCTACAAATGGAAATTACATATAATTCAAAATTGGTATTTGTATTATTTCTGTATTGTACTGAAAATAATACACTTTATTTTTTTATTTTTTTTAAGAGATACAAAAATGAATAAAGTTGAGTCCTATAGTTTTGTCCATAGCTGAAAGAGAGAAAAACCAAGATCACTAATTGCCAGTGTTTATTTAATTTGTAGGAGAAGAGAGTAAAACACCACTGGCTGCATATGTCAAATATGCATGAAGGATGAAAATGTAAAAGCAATACACACATTCCAAAGGGTAGGCAAAGACACACTTTTTTCAGACTTTTAAGTAGCATTTGTCCTGGTGGTAAGGAACCTGATGTAGCATTTAACAACATGTTACAGAGAATATTCCAGTCTGGGTTCACCTGCTTGAATGAGCACTGCTGTTGGCACACTGAAAACACCTCCATTCATTCCTGAACTCATCCGTGTTTGGCTTTCTTCTAATCATAAAAAGAATATTGCAAAGGGATTGCAAAGGGATTGCTGTCATCAGCTAACCTCACAGCTTGATCAACATCATTATTTTGAAAATGGAAAAAATGCATCAACGTGAAAAACACAATAACTGAGATTCCAACTCATAAAGTCCAGCAAGACTGAGATAAGAGACTCAGGGCTAACAGCCTGCCTAACCTCTTTATAAAGAACACTTCATCAGCATGAATAAACAATGTATTTTCAGTCAAAACAGACTTTAGTCTATTGCAATGATTTTTTTTTGTTGTTTAAAAAAAATAATTTTTAATGTTATTTAAAAAAATACTGAAAATTTCCCCCTACATCTTGATATTTGAAATTTTTCAGAAACACTATTTTGTTCTCTGTCCTTTTCATTCTTACATGCAAAGATGACTTTTACATCCAGTATTATTCAGAATTTCTCAAAAACAAGGTCAAAACATGCAGAAGTTGTTTCTAACAGAAAGCTGAATGTTCAAGGGATTAGAATATGCTAAAGTCAGTTTTTGTTCTATCCCAAGGAGCCATCAATAAAGGTAAGAAATAGAAAGTGACTTCACAAATTCTCTGTACCAAGTTTTCTGTCATCAATCAGTTAGGAAATGATATTAAATCTCTTTTATGAGTAGATTCTTTCCCATAATAATGAAGACCCCGGCTTTTACGACTCCAGATAGAGATAATTTGTTTGAGGTTTACTTTTGGTTGCTGTGGAATTTCCTTGATAATAAAGATAAAACTGGACATTTGTTTATAAAATATTAATTTTACATAAACAACAAGATGATTTACCTTCTCAGCACTTGTACACACACACACAAATTTGGCATTCCACAATCTGGGTAGGGTTTTGCTTTCAGAGGAGAATGTGCATATGCACAGCTATCAGCACTGGAAGCTCTGGCTCAGTCAGCAGATTCTTTAACATTTAAGGCTTTCATGTTTTTATTTGTTCAAGAATTGGAAGTTGCAACATTGAATTATGTTGTGTGTATGACACTTTTGAATAGAGCATTAAAACAATCAGGAGAATTCCAAAATTATGAAGCAAATAAAACAAATGCTTTTTAAGGTTCTTCATTATCCATCCTGTAACAAAACTACCTTATAAGAAATGTGATACTAGCAAAAACTAACAGAAGAGTTGAACGAAAATTCACTTCCCAAGTTTTCAATGTAATGATTTCTGTATCTATTTTTATGTAGCTGTAGACCCTGCACCACTTGAGTGACTGCATCCATAGAAAAGTTTCCATGTTTATCAGGGGGCTTAGCAAAGAATTTATTCCTTTTCTTTTACACAATAGAAAGCTGCAAATATCTCCAGTCTCAACTGGCTTTCACAAGTCTGTTGCCCACGTATCTGACCAATATTGCCTGCAAAAACAGTGTGTGAGTGGCTGTTCTGATGTCTGAGGGAGCACTCCCCATCTTCATTTATTTCATTCTGGTAGAGTTCAGCTGTGCAAATCAGCAACCCAGAGCACACACAGCAAGAAGAGCACATGGCAACACCTTTACATCAGCTAAGAACATTTGCATCTTGTTTTCCATGGTGAACCGTCCTAGATTTTATTAACAAATGCTTACACTTTTTCTTCATATGTGTGAAAATTCACATTACTGATGTTCTGATTTGAAAACACCCTGGTTTTTCTCTGCATTCCTTATACTGCAGGGGAAAAAAATTATGTTCAATACTTTTTCATGTATTTTTAGTAATCATGTAAAATTAATAAGATTATTATTATTATTTTAAATGGATTCTGTGGCATTACGTGGCTGAGGTTTTATCTATTTGGGTAATTTTCCACATGAAGGTAATCTCCCACTTTATTATCCCATGTATTAAAATATGCATCCCAGAAATCCAGCTGAAACCTCAGAGCACTTACATGAATATAAAAGTGATGTAGTAGAATATTGTCAGAGGAATATAAAAATCAAAACCAATTTCTGGTTCTGCTACAACCCAATATCTCCATCTCTCTTTCCAGTCTCTCCTTTTATGTCTCTTGTCTCTTTAGTCCATAAGCTTTATCTGTCATTATGAGCATCATTAATGATCTGAGTGTAAGTGTTGCTTTAACCACAGCAGATGATATCAAGATTATGATATCAAGTTATAAAGATTATTTTGTTCTAACTAGAAGATGGCTTTACATGAATAGATACCATCTCTATTATTCTTTTGAACTTAATACTACTGAAACTGTGAGGAAAAATATCACATGGTCACAAAATTGGTTAAAATATGTCCTAGTATTTCTAGGTGAAAAGACCTGAAACTTGAAGCAGTCCTTACATTCCTAGGATTATTTTATTCAGAAGTAGTTCTTGGCTGGGCATTTTTGTTCCATGTGGCTTCCATGTACTTCGTTGTGATTTTAGAGAGCAACAAGATTCAGGAAATATTAATTTACAAAAGCTATGTTCACCTGACACATCTGAGTTGCATGTAGCTGTTTGTTGCAATAATTAAATATATTGTTTAGGATTGAGTTTAAAGGATTCCTGAAAAGTAGTCTAACAACTACTGATAATTTTTTAAGGAAATAATAATGATAAATATTTCAGAGATCCCTTTGTACAAGAGACTTTCCCAAGTTCTTTAAACAATGCTTGGTGTCGTGCTAGACTTCTAATTTTCTACACACGAAACACCTTCAAAATCATATAGTCAAAAGGTTTTTTAGAAAAAAAAGAAAGATAAGCTAATTAAATAAGACAACTGAAATTTTCATGATCTCCAGCATGAGAGGAAATAGGTGTATGTGGTGTGGATGCTAATAATTTTCCTGAAAATTATTTTTGGTGAGGAGGGAGAGGGAGACAGACACACAGATATGGACAGACATGACATGACCCAAAGCTGAAATTCTCAGGTCCTCAGCCTGGTTATATGATTTTGTCAGCATCCCCACTGGATCTGGCAGTGCTACACTGCCAGGGCTCCAAGTCAAAGTGACTCAGCTGAGCAGAGACTGGGCAGACATGTCCAATTTCAACCCATGCCATGGTTATGAGCCTGTGCTGGCCTTTCTCTGCCAATCTGGTGACTCTGCAACTTGTTTCATTTCCATGCTGTATTTAAGCACAGGAAAAAGTACAGTTAATATCTTTTTGCACAATGTCTATGACTTAGTATCTTTAGAATATAAAATACACTCTAAATTCTTATTAAAGGATTTTCAGTGCTGGATTTTTAATTTTTTTGGTCTTATCTTGGTAAAAGAATGAATTAAATAAGTACAATCAATTTAATACACAAGTGGTTTTCAGAGTAAAATTTATATTTTTTGGTTCATCTGTTTAATTAATCAGAATATGTTAAGTAATGCATCAAAGAAATATTAAGAAAAAAGGTTTTTTTCCTAAGCAGCTGTAAGCAGAATGAGCCCATAAAACCATGCCTTGTTCTTCTGAATCTCACTGGTCTCTGGTTTGCAGTGTTTTATGATCTATTTTTGCAGACTATTTTGACTCATTCACTGTACTGCTAAACATTACATAGAAATATCGAGTAAGATTTAGGAGCATTTAACACACAAATATAAGTGAAAACATCAGATATTTTGATTGTGGCAGTTCTTTAACTGAAAGGCCCAACCTCTCTGGGATTAGGCAGTTCTGTGAAAGGAACCTTTATTTATTTTCCTATGTTACTTGTAGGAAAGTAGCCTTTTCCTTAGGTTTGCTCTGGGAGATGTACCATACAACAAGAAATGCCCCTTTTGTTAGAAGCAGACAAATAATTTAGACAAAGTAGCCTCAGAAATGAATCTGGTAAACTGAAAATAAAGGATTTAATTTTGACTATGGTTTTGATTAGTATAGAGTTTCAGTGTAATATTCATTAATTTCCTTGCCTGAAGACAGTTCCTTAAATTTCAGAACCTCAGACTAAATTTGAAGAGAGTTCAGGTACATAGTACAACCCCTCACTTTTTTTGAGCTTGTCACTCGTGATAACTAAACAAAACTGAGTACGTAGGGCTCCTTGGCCGTCTGCAAACACAACCATCCACCCTCTCTTAAAAATATATTTACTGACAAAGAAAAGTCAATCTGCTGTAACAACAGCATGGCATGTTCTGTTTGAAACTTCTTCTAATAACAAATTTTCATCCTTAGATCTCTACCAGCTATTTGAGCAATACAATGTGTTTCTAGAACACATTCACACTTGGCACATTATGGCACATTGCCCGAAATATATATGTTTATTATTAAAACTAATATATTAATAACCATGATGAGAATAACTGACATTTAAAATTATTCTCGTTTTTATTTCACTCCTTCTTCTCTTCTCTTCTCTTCTCTTCTCTTCTCTTCTCTTCTCTTCTCTTCTCTTCTCTTCTCTTCTCTTCTCTTCTCTTCTCTTCTCTTCTCTTCTCTTCTCTTCTCTTCTCTTCTCTTCTCTTCTCTTCTCTTCTCTTCTCTTCTCTTCTCTTCTCTTCTCTTCTCTTCTCTTCTCTTCTCTTCTCTTCTCTTCTCTTCTCTTCTCTTCTCTTCTCTTCTCTTCTCTTCTCTTCTCTTCTCCTCTTCTCTTCTTTTTTTCCTAGAAGGCCAGTGTGTATATCCTCTCACTTAGAGGTCCCAGTGGTTGCCTTACCCCTTTGCAGCATTAAGCAATGTGCCTTAAGGAGCGTTTTATTCTGATCAGGGACGTGGCCAAAACATTTTTCCATTCCCATGTGATGACTCACATAAGGAAGGTGAGTCATCATGCATTTTGAAGACACTTTCTGACAGGGAATTTTCACGATGAGCAATATCAGCCCTTGGAATCATCTCCTCGGGATAGTGACCTTGGGCACTTGAGATTTGGCTAGACAGGGTGCTGGCCCATCTTGTCTAGACCCTAATTTTGCCAGGAAAAGGTTGGAGCAGCTGATCCTTGAGGCCTCTTCCAGCCTGGTATCCTATAAGTAAAAATCAAGTGGAAGAAAAACAGCAAAAGTACTTCAAAGATTTAAGAAAAAATAAAGACAATAAAGACATCATAATCAGACTTGATGAGAGCTGTTAGGATTTTCTTTAGGTCGTGAGTTTCATCCTGGAGGTGCAGAGACCATGATAATTTTACCTGGCTGTGCAGTAGATCCTAGCTCCTAACAGGCTGATGCTGCTGTTGGTCTAAGCCTTACAAACAGTGCCTGTTCTGTGGAAAGCTGAAAAACGTGCTGCCTTTATTTGCTGTGAATGTCACCTTCCTTCAGATATAGGCAGGAGTGAAACCAAGTGGTGCCACCTGGCTAATGCACACTGTAGGGCAGTCACACAGTTACTCAATATGGGAAAAAAACTAAAAAAGGGGAAGTCACTACTTTGGTGAAGCATCACCCTTCCTGCATCTGAAAGTTATGGAAATGACAGACAAAAACATCAGGAAAGAGGCCAAGAAATGGGGTAACAGCAGTTCTCTCTCACAGCCAGTTCCATCACCAAACTTTCCAGAACACAAGCAGTCTATCAGGAATTACATCAAACTGGCAACTGGGCTGCTCTGACCTCAAGTTCCACAATGCAGAATGAAAATTTACAGAAGTACAGGGAATATAAATGTTCTACACTATAGTACTTTGTAAGGACCTCACACCAAATGAAGGCCCTACAAAAAATATCTGTATCATTCATCTATCAAGTTAATTCTTCTAACAATGCAATCATGTTTTTTCTTCTAACCTCTTTTCCCAATTGAAATCACCTGACATAACTTGAATCCTGTGCTATTCTTAGCAATGCACTTTTTGTAGAGTAGTTCCTAATTGGAAGAGCTTGAGTCCAGGTCCATAAGTTCTTTGTGCACCACTGTACACATAATAATCTTACGTTGTTCCTATATAGCATAAATAAATTCAGGAAAACCTGAAGTTCTACAATACTGTCCCTCCATTTCCAGACATGGTTTTATTTTTGATAAACTCATGCAGAATTGTTTTATATGTCATAGATATTCATACCCATAAACTGAAAGAGAAGTTATAATTTCAACTTGGTTTGACCTAATATACAATAGAAGCATTACAACACTAATTGACTGCTTAACAGTGCCCTGAAATTGCTAATTGACTGGTAAGGCACTAATTTTTTAACCTCACTCATTAGGTAGGAAACTCTTGGGTAAGAAATGACCCTGAATAAATATTAGAATCCATTTGGAAAAGGTCAGATACTTTGGTTATTTATCATTACATTCTAACTGCTTATTTATAAACCATTGAATTTCAAAGGCAGGTTATTCTTAACGCACTATCCGGCAAAAAAATTTACCACAGTATCACAATTCTCAAATATAAAAAAGAAAGAATATCCCATGCTCTTTAAAGTAGGAGCAGCTTGACTTCACATTATTTCTCAGACTAGCATGAAAATCACTGGATGTCTTTCACCCCAAATCAAAGGGAAGAGCTTTCACACTGGGTCCATTCTTGCTTCCAAACCATAAACAGACAAACCCTCTGCTGTTTTGATTCCATTGGCTTCAAATGACAGGCAGTGGTGGACTATCCCAAACAAAAAGGGATAATTAAAAGTGTTTTCAAACCCCCTAGTTAGCAAGCCAAATGAAAAAAAATTCACTGAAGTTCTGATTTGACAATTTTTAGAGAGAGCACATTCAGTCAATGTAGACATAAAGGGAAAAGAAGCCAAGCCTCCTCACTCTCTATAAGCTCTGAAAAGCATCAAATTTCCAATGAAACATGGACTTTCCCTGAACAGCATCTTACAGCACAGGAAATAATTTGTACAGATAACCATCACAAGGGCAAATCTTGGTAATTCCTTCTCCTTTTTACATCCCCAAAGAAGTACGTTTCCACATTATCTCCTTCAGCAAGAGAAACTGCTGCAAAAATTACTCGAAGACTTCCCACCCCCTTTACCAAAATTATGGGATAATCTAGAAGATCTTTTCTGTCAGTTATTTACCTGCCTTAGAAAACAAATTGGTTTTATCATTTAGGTGTGCAGCACAGCATTGCATCAAACTGTTGAGAAAAGTATATGAGGACTTTTCCAACAGAAGACACAACACATAATAGAGGAATTAGAAACACTATGAAGCCTTATTATGGAGATTCTGGAATTCTCGAGGAAAGTCCTACCTATGGCAACCAATTACTGATGCTGGACTCAGATGTTATACAGGAAACTCCTTCTCATTGGGGCATATTCCTTCAGACAGTATTCACTGGTTTCAATTACCACACAGCAAATCCAGACCAATTTCTTATCTGGCTATTTACAAACAATCATGCAGAAAAATGTTTTTTTCCCCTCCCAGGATATGCTTAGTGTTTGAAAACCAAATTTCTTGGCCTAACTGCAAGCAGGAGATTTACTCATCTACTATCTGTAGAGCCATAGCTCTAGAAGAGAAATATCTGCCAAAGTTATGTAAAAATATAAATTGCCATATCAAGGATGACAAAAGGAGAATAAAAAGCACTCATGCATTACAACCTACCTTTTTGTAGGCTTCCTGTGTTGGGATAGACACTCTCTCAACACCACTGGGACACGACCTTGGATGCTCCTCTCCTTTAGCTGCAGGACACTTCCAAGTCCCAACACTTCAGTTTAGCTGCTGGAGGGTTTGCAGTTGTGTGGCTGAAATCCTCCTTCAGAGATTACTCTAGAGGGGAAAAAAGACAAACAGGCATCATTATCCCTTCAGAGGATTTCAGGTGTTCCATACCATTTACAGGTAGTATAATCTCACTGCCCTAATGAAATTTTAGGTATCTTGACTTTAGGATTTTGCCAAATCTTCTGATTTAGCAAGCTGGGTGCAGTTGGTTTAATATTTCCATCCCACAGCCCAGACCCCACACAACTCACAGAGTGCTGTGAGTGCATTTCAACATCAAACTACCAGGCTATGCCTTTTTGTACCCAACTGTAAATATCCCAGTCTCCAAAATTCTCCTCCTGGGAGACTCAAAGGCAAAACTTCATTTCAATTTCACACACAAACTTCTGTGTGAAATTTGCATGCAAAGCCTGTGACGCCAATGGCCAGCAGGCACTTCCCAGGGCTGGCACATGGTGAAATTATGCTTTTTTCCAAACCTGGTGTTACAGAGAGCAGGAGAGACAGAAAGGGGGCCAGAGGGTGGCAGAAGGGGACAGAGGGGGACAGATGCTGTGCCCATACCCCCAGGGCCACACTGCCCATCACCTGTGTCCCAGCAAGAGCTCAAAAGCTCGCTCTGACTCAGGCTGAGCTCTGTCCCTTCATCATCTTGTGATGTTCAGCGTCTGGACTTCTCACTGTGGAAATCTGACGCTGTCCAGGGTTTCTTGGCACATCCCCTGGTGGAATGCTGTGCCAAGAAATACACAGCCACAGGGCTGTGCTTTATTTTCACAGGCAGAAATAATGATAGCTCTTAGAAACCTGAGAAAAGTTAATGATATGTTTCCATTTTGTACCTTACAGTATTAGTAAGCAACAGAAATTGTGAGTGGTGTGAAATTTGAAGGTTTTTTTCTCATGTTCCTCGGTAATTTTACAAGCTATTTTTCCATGCTTTAGAGCGTGAGTTTTATTCCATTATCTACTCCATGTCTACTAATTAATCAAATTGCTTTAAACAGCAAAATTTGATCTAAAATCTTTTGTTCATTTGCAACCAAGTAGAGTTTGATAAGAACAGACAGTTTGGCAGTGCCTGTAAATCCTTGTGGAGCAAGGAAATTAACATCTTGGCACTCAGCTCTGTAATGATGTGCCTGATTTCATGGAAAACAGACAACAAATTCATTTCCATACCTCAATAACGCTTCTCTTTTGCTTTAGCCTAATTAACTCGTTGAAGGATGAAAGCTGAACTTTTTTTAGGTATACCTGGTTCACTAGAATGTGCAGTAAGGTGGAAAAATGATAAATCTGAAGCTTTGTGATAAGAGTACTTCAAGGCAAAAAACATTTGTATGCTAAGAATAAATGCATTGCAGTCTCATTTGTAGCTGAAGAGTCAACAAAATAGTTAGCTAGAAGTACTTTAAAGGTTATTTTATATGTGTGACTAATTCAGCATTGATAATTTGCATGAGCTGTAGCCTGCTGCTCATTGCAGCTCATAGTTTCAGGAGAGTTTCATAAAGGGAAGGGAGCATCCCAGACAAAGCTGTGAAAGGCCTTCTAATGTTTATTCTCCTTGTTGGCTGCTCTAATGCAGGGATGCCCACCAATATTAAGTAAAAAAAGGGAAAATTATGTTGCTTGCAATGCTATTCTATGTATTTTCTTCTATGTATTTATTCTCTTCAAAGAGTATATCACAGCAATATTTAACTCTTCCCCAGGCATCCTTGGATAATCTGAGCCCTACATCTGTTCTTGGCTACTTTCTTCCTTTATGTATCCCCTCTTTTACTGGTGAGATACATTGGGATAAGGTTTTGCTATCAAATAGGAGATAAATTACCATCCAATAGTTTTAGCTGTATGTAGTTTTCTTTTCTAAAATAGTGTTCTTGAAATGAAAAGCATGATATTTACTATTTTCACTATTGGAGCACTGAGTGCAAGATATGCACAGAGATATTCAACATATTCCATCTAATCCACTCTAAATGTCCAAAATTGTGCTATTAATATTTCAAACAAACTCACTGACTTCTCACACAAACCACCATAGCTTTTGCTTTTTATTTAGTTTTTCTTCTTAATTTCAAATATGGAAACATGAAAATTTCTGTGGCTGGAGGATCCTGATATGTGCCATGGTGAAAATGAAAAAAAAAAAACCAAAGTCTAAATGGTTTGCTGTTTATTTTAAAAACACATTAAACGGGGAAATTGTGTTCCCAGCTGTTGTGGGTGTGTTGAGTTTTAATCAAATAAAGGTTTATTTGGTGAAAAACAAATTCCCACCTCTTGGGAAAAAAGCCCAGCAGATCATAAAAATAAGAAAAAAAAATTCCTTCTGTTTAAACAGCCAGAGAACACCTGAGAGCTCATCTTGTTTCCTACCCAGGACACTGAACTTTGTTTTGAACTGAATTTTTAAAAAAATGACGCATCTAGGAGCTAAGTTTTTTAACTTATTTGTACTTATTTGAATAGTATTTTTCCAATTGCATACTAAAAATGGCATTTAAAATGCTTTTAAGTTCCTTGAGAAATAGAGGTTCCCTAATGGCCTGCACATGACATCAACACAAATAGTTTACAAAAAGCCATGCAAAGAACAACACTCAGGAGCAACATGACCTGAGAAGCCTGCCTGGAAATCTCATTCATATACTACAGAATGTTAAAGGAAACAAGTTCCCTGAGTTAAAAAATATATGATAATAAAATCTGAAAAACTAGGACAAAACATTAAAATATCACACATGAGGATTGTGGAAATGTAATGTCTAATTATAACTTAATTTTGAAAATATTTCCTTGAACCTCATCCCCACTAGCTGGGTTTTGTCTTGATTAATTTCTAAATGTTTGAAGCAACACAGTCCATTTCTGTAGTCCTCAGGGTTTCATACCATATAATATGCCATTTTCAGAGGTGGTTAATTTTAAATGTTAATTTCTTTTCAAGAGTTACTTTCAAAATCAGATCACACATTTATGTATCTAAATTTTAAGTACCTAACCTTAGATACCTGATTTTGAATATTTGGGGATTAATCTTCACATGAATGAAATTAAATTCACATTTTGTGGCTAGAATCAATTACTCTTTAACATCCTTAAAATGCTGGTATGCTAATACAGTAAAAACTAGAAAGTAAAATGATCCAAAAGAACTTATTTGAAAGGAAGGTTGCCTTTGACCAAGCAGGAGAGGCTGCATTATAATCATGGGCACTTTATTTCTGTAACACCAGAGGTGGCACCAACCTACAGGCAAGTTCATTAATCTCCTCTGCTCCAAGGAAATGGAATGTCATGCACTGCACTGTATTCTTTATTGCTATTCCTGCATAGCTTTTCCATGAGGTTCTTTGTTAAAGATAAAACTGAGGAATTTAGATGGGATTTTTAGAATTTCAGAGAGAATATTCTTCTCTCAAGATCAGCCACAGACTGTTCAGCTCTAGAATTTATAGGGCAAGGATGTAAAGTGTGGTCACTATAAAAGTTTTACACTAGCTCCTTATATATCAGTGCAGAGATAAAACAATTATGTGTATCTATCTTATAACAACAACAAAAATCCCTCTAAATTAAGACACAGATAATAAATCTGCTTTATAAGACTAGCTTAAAAATGTTAATATGCCATTGTTTAATGACAGATACAACATACTGAATATTTAATCAATGTCCTTATTAATTCTAATTTGTCTTCCCAGATTCATAGTTGTCATTAATTTGGATTCCTCATCACAAGAAGTCATAAAATCAGTAAAATTAATATTGCAGATGATCTCTTGGAGGCAGAAAAGGTCCCTAAATTTAAAGAAGTTCATACATTTAAAATAAGCATGTATCAGTATTGATAGAAAAACAAATGCAGACTCAGGCATTCTCAAGTCAAAAATCTTTAAAACTATGATAATTTAATTACACTTGACTTAATAACTGAAACCTCAACCCAATAAAATTCCAATAGTTAAGATGTTTGACAGCAGCAGATTTATGAAAATGCTTATTATTTTAGATAGAAGCACAGAAGAACAATCAGATTGCATAAGGTATATGTAGAATATACTCCTCTAGTATTCTCTACAATGGGGGCATGTCCACAATAGGACTATTAGAAATATCTTAAAAAAAAAAAAAAAAAATCACATGCAGTACTACTTATTTGTCTTCTCTGCCATGTTTTTCTTCATGTTTACAACGAACCTGCAATCCTGCCTTGAACCTCGGTTTTCTAACTGAATATTTCAAGTCCTCACTTTGTTCTTCAAAGGGAAACACACCTGATGCTGTACCTTTTACGTCCACACACACTTTCATGCCTGCTCAGTTCTCCAGCTCTCCAATACCTCTGAAGCATCACAAAGAGCTGAACAGTAAGCATTATTTAGCACAAAGCTTGGGCTGTTTTGTCAGTAGGCTTCATTGAATTTTACCAAGATAAACCAGGAAACATAAGGAAACATAAGGAAACAGCGATGCAGAAATGCCAAGTGACTTCTCCAACTTCATACAGTAAATACTGGGAGAAGCAAGAACACAACACATCAGCCATACTGTCTCAGCATTGAATCCCATTGCAGATTGCTTATTAGCTTGTTTTCATTAAAATTTGTGAAATAAATCTGGGACAGCTATCAACAAGTTCCATGACTCTGATGGATTTTCCTGAGTAATTACCAAGTCGTTCATTTTCCATGGTTAATCTGCCCTTCAGTCTGCAAAATGTTCAATTTGGATTACTTAAGTCTAATTTTCTCTTTCTCTAAATGGTGAAATGCCTTCAGTCTTCATAAAATGTGAGTGATGTGATCCTTCAGGCCCAGAAAATGCAACATGAAGGTTTAAATAAGCAGTCTGGCTTGGGCAATACGACTACAAATGGAGTTGAAAAAACAGTGCAGGAATTGTCCTTCTGAGAACAAGCTATGGAAACTGCTCATTTGAACAGAGTTATCAGCACTAATTGAAATTCTGATTGAGTCCTGGCTTGCATGCAACTTCTGTAGTGTTTATTTCACACTGACTAGCATAGGTCGGAAATAACCAATTTATGCTTTGCAGCTAAACTTTTACCTACCTGTAATGCTTGCCAGGTTTCATATTAATGGGGATTTGAGAGGGGCTTGGGTTTGTTAGTTGTGGGTTTCTTTCCTAAACTTCTGACATGGAGAAGATTGGCTTATTGACTTCCAATAAAGACAGACATTTTGCAACAACCTTATTTACTTTCAAATTTGTCTTTTTGTTAATTTTGTCAAATCATCAGTTAAAAAAAGCCTTTGTCAGAAATTGGGTTGCTCAAGGAGAAACTCTTCATTTGCTCAAAGTCCAACACATACACAGCAAGATTTGTGATCAACAGCACAAACCTCATTTGTTTCATATTTTCTGTCCATATAATTCTAGCAGCAAGATTTAATCTTCTGAGCACCTACACCTTGCAGATATATTTGCTGCGATTTTAAAGTTTGCTTTGTTATTTCATACAGAATCTCCAGAAGATTCTTGCTAAGACAACTAACTCTTTGAGTATACATAGTGAAGGAAGATCCTAATAATTTATAATACAAGCAGTGACCATAAGGTAAATCAATAGTTTATTTGAGAAAAATAGACTTTCTTGTTCCTGAAGCTATGTCAAATTTTTAAAGCTTCAACCTGATGAATTCCAGTTTTATGTGGATAGCATTACACGTATAACCTTGCCTCAGACTTAGTCATTTTCTACTGATATAAAGCACATATCCTAGATTTAAGAAAATACTTTTTGATAAACATAGACCTTTGATACATAATTGAGACATACTTTTGCTTCTCCAATGAAAAGATGCTTTATTTTTTTTTTTTAATCAGAAATGCATATAACAGATACTTTGACAATTTTATTGTAGCATGCTTTATTGGTTTGTGGTTTAGGGGGAAGAAGAGGGGCTAGAAAGGGAAAACAAAATTCTCAATATAAAATGTAGGATTATCATCAATGAAGGAAGAAATCACAACAAAATATCAGCAATTACAGTATGTTAATAAATATCTGATCTTTTAACTCTATGACTTTCAGTTCTGTGCAGCTGTAAATAACAGAGCACTCAGAAGCTCCAGAGCTAAGAGATGTGCATGACCAGGCTTCCCTGCAGCTGCCTGCAGATGATGTGTGCCACAGAATATTTGCCTAGAGAAGTTATTCCACTTCAAAAGCGGCAACAATTAAAAGGTCTTTTTCCATGTATAACAGTAAAAGCGATGATAAAGGGAGAGATTCAGACCTCCTCTAGGAGAGACACAGTTTCAGTGGCAGGATGGATGTATTTATATGTGAAATGTGCATGGATGTATTCTTGCCTTTAGCCTTCAACTCTGTTCCTGTGATGACAATCACGTGTGGTAGGAGATGGTGTTGATCACATTCCCTTGATGACAGCTCCAAGGAGAAAAGCTTTCTCCAAAGATCTAGAAATTGGGAAAAATTAATGCTCACTGAAAGCAGTGCTCATAAAACTAAGGAAATTGTTTCACTACTTTAAGGACTTCACTTAAATAATTTCTATTTGGAAAAACAGTTTGTCTAATATCATCCTCCAGAGTATCCTATAAACATAATGAATTCATACAAAAATACATTTTTTTTAGATATAGACAACAATCTTATTACCATGAAAAATTCAGTGTATTATTTATTTCCCAACACATTGTGGATAATAAGCAGGATATCAAGTGACACCTGTTACTAATGTCATAATAAATGAAAAATCTTGACCTAGTTTAAGTTATTAGTATAAAATCTAGTTTATTTACGTCTAAGCAACTTAACAGAAATACTAGACTGAACCCACACACCTGTGCCCCCACTGTAAAACAAAAATATCTAGGAGTTTTATGAAAGTGTTTTCCCAGGATTTTCAACAACAGAGTAAATGGTAAGTCTCTTAGTAAATTTTTCAGGTCCTGGAGAGCTGTTATATTGGCATCCCATGGATCATATTGTTCATTTTAATGATGTAAAATGCTGGCATTGACTTTCACATAAATGGTCTCCATGAATTTGAATTGTGGGATTGAGGCCTACTGCTATAGATTGGTAAATTAATTTTCCCCTAATGCTACAAATGCTGTCCTATTTATCATTACTAAATAAATCCAATATTTCAGTCGTTAAAAATTCCACACTGGAAACAGCTGGACTTTTTAGATTTAAACCAGGGAATAAATTCACTAGAAAAGGTCTATAAAACAAGGTCCTAAGTCTCTGGAGGATGTTAGAACCAATCAATCAGTTCTTTATTAAGGAAAGAGTATTCATGGAAACTTCAAGAGCTCAAATTAGCTGTAACCCAAAGAAAAAGGATTTATTTCTCCCCTCTCCGTCTTTTTTTTTTTTTAATTTCTCAAGGCTTAGACTGTTCCCAAATAAGAAGCAATTTCTGCTGTGTTTTCAAGGAATGGAATGATAGCAGAGCTCTAATGCTTAAAAATAGATTGCCCTGCTAATCCCACATCATATCCAGGTTATTGTGTTTGTTAATCTTATTCACTGCCAAGGAAGGATTTCCTGTCTGTGGATTTCAACATGTGATATAATCTCAGATTACAGCTCTTTTACTATGTATGGGGGATATAAGACCAGAAGATATGTATGGGGATGGGTTAAAGAAGTGAACTTTAAGATAAAATTAATTTCTTTCAGAAATGTGCAGAGTGAACAGGAGTCAAGTTCTTGGGTAATGGGAAGCATACAGAAGAGTGTTTTAATAAAACATGAAATAGATCTCCTAGAAATTCTTCTTGTGTGCATCTATGCTTTTCTATTTAAAATTAATGCCTTTAAAGAGAATAATTTAACTGTACATTTCAGATCTTCAAGATATTGGCAGTGTAAATGTGGAATATCTACCACAGGTAGAGCCATTTAAAGGAGGGTTTCAATATCAGATGTTTTTTAAGTTAAGATGTTCCTTATTAACTGTTCCTAAAATGTTTTTTTTTGTTGACATTTGCAAAAACTCAATTAATTGTAATTTAAGCTTTTTTATTATTTGTTATTCACTTATATTTAAAAGGTTTCTCGTATGAACAATTTAAGCAAACACCATTATCACATTGGAGAGAGTCAGGAGTGCTGAGTCAGGCAGACTTTTTACACTGAGGTAATTTTGTGGATGTTCTGAGATTCCCTCTTTGAGGGCAGGCAAAGGGCAGCCCTCATCCCAACAGTGTTTTATATTTTCCAGTAATTCAACAAGCTGTATTCACCAGCATCTGGCAGCTCCGTTCTTGTTTAGTGCAACATGAAACATTAATTTATGCTTTCAATTTATATTTATTCATTATATTGTTAATAAAAGGTATAATTAAAACAATTTTAATGAGAACAATGTCCTCAATTTAGCTTTCAAGCTTGCAGCATGCTGGAGCCAGAGGTTTTCTGCCAATATTACTCAGGAAACAACACAGTATGAAATATTGCACATGAATTCTTTCAGTGTGGCTATGAGGTGCTAACCTTGGTTCACATTGCACAGAAATCAAAGATCCTCTTTACAGACTTGGAGACACTCAATAGCACAGATTAAACCATCATTGCAATAATTCCACTGACACAGAAAAGAATTAAAATCAGATTACTTGTATCAGCTACAATATTAATATTTCAAAAATATGCATACTGTGAACTACTTATTTTCATTTTGAAAATATTCATAAAGAATAAAAATAAAAGAAGCATAAAAAATGCTTACAATAGGAGAAGAATAGGAGACATCCTAAAAGGTAAAGGAAATTTTGGTAGCTAATCATCACAATGAAAGGAAATTATTAGATATAACTACTGAATATTAAATGTTAATAATGGAATACTGTTGACATTTTTGGTATAATCTCAAAAACCTCTCTTTTCTTTCAATATTTTCCCATTAATATGTTATTTTTCAACAGACAAATTTTTCAAAGCACGTACTTCAAAGTACAAATCTATTCCTTATGAACAATATTATACATCTAGAAATAATAGCACCTACTTAATTTTCAGTGTAGACAGGAGGTTTTTAGGGTTTTTAAAAATGAAATAAAAAATAAAGGGGAAAATCAACAACGAAAATGCTCCTGAAATTTTCAATCTGCCATAACTACAGAGAACTGAATAACCAAAGTTCTAAAAATCTGAAGCCAAAATCGTCCAGCCTATTATTTCCAAGCACAAAGAGAGCTGTGTTTTACACATGTCCCTGCCTAACTGGGTGAGTGATGCCACGTGCTGGACAGCCTCCAACAGCTGAGAGTGAACAAAATCTGAGCAGCACCTTGGGCTGGGCATGGATTAAAGCCCAAGGATGGGCTTTAGGAGAGCACTGCCCTGCCAAGCTGCCAGCTCTGGCACAGGCTGGGAGCCCTGGCAGCAGCCCTGCTCTTCCCTCCTGCCCTGCTAGCCACACACATTACATGTGTGCCTGAACCCAGTGATGCCCCTCACTGTAAATGGGTTAGCTGTATTACTTAATTAGTGGCTTGTCTTCATTTTCTTTTGTCTTAGAGTAAGGATTAAAACACGAAGGAGAAGGATTTCTAGTGTTTGGACTTGGTTGTTTATTAAATCTTATTTAAAGTACAGAGAGCTTTGCAACACTTCTAGTTACTGGCTAAAAGTGAGCCAAATGGAGAGTGAATCTAGCGAGTTACAAGGTTTCTAAAGCTAAACAGTCCAATAAAGAGCTAACACCTATATTATTTATACTTTTGACCCAATAACCAAACCTCTGTCACCTGCAGTGCAGCACTAATGACCCAACCAAAAACTACTACCTGAAAGCATAAAGAAGAAGGCAGAAGACAGAAGGAGACAATACCCAAAATCCTCTGTCTTGTCACATACCTATTACTGTATTCTAAAGCCCCAAATTCAAAACCCTTCACCATGTGCAATCACACACTTCTATTTCACTACACACCAGTGATTCTAACTCCATCACTCAAATTTGGAAGCTTTCTCCAAGGCCTCCAGTCACAAGCAGTGTTCCCCTGGGGGTCAGTGTCAAAAAGCTCAGAAAGTTCAAAACTCCCAGGCTTCAGGGTTCCAACACCTCATTTCCTGTCTCTCATTTCAGAACAGGGAATCCCATATTTTGCTCCTTGCCATTTTGGGTTTTTTTGGCACCATTTTCTATGTCCAATTACTGCAAAAGTGGTATAAAGTCCTTTGAACAAAGATTGGGAATGTCATCCCCACCTTCCTAGCCCTGCAGTGTCCATATCCCCTCTCTTGAACCATATCACCTGCTCTCGAATATGAAGGAATATCTGCCTTTCCCTTGAGACACACTCAGTTCCATATTTTACTGTAGACACACAAACCCACTCTCTAGAATTAGATTGAGAAGGTATTCTTTAACTGGCACATTCTGCAGGAGCTCTTTTGCAGATTACAGTTGACCAAAATGTCCATCCATAATGAACAGCTTGAATTGCTAACTAACATTCTTATGGAAGTCAGGCACACTTTTAAAGTTAGCCCATACTCGTGAGTTTAATTAAAAAAACCTTTCATATCTTTACTGTACTGAGAGGTGATATTACCAAAGTAAATGTCAGCTTCTTCAGGTTAAAAGTATCTGAACTAATTACAGATACATGGAACCATCCTCAAAAAGAACTCCAAAAACTATATACCAGCTATAAACAACACATTTGCTACTTATATCATTTAACATAGCAGCCTATTTTTAATTCATTTTAATCCCTTTCTAGGTATTAGTCATTAGATGGCAAAGTACCATAATATATGCACATTCTTTTTTAACAAAAGCTAACATTATACGTTGGAGGACGACAAAAAAAGAGAGGAGTGTTCCTTTATAGTATCATTATTTTGCACTAGAAATTGTATATATATATTTCAAGAAATCTCTTTAACCAATACAGTGTAACTGCATCACCTGCTGAAAGAAACTCCATTTTACCTCTTAGTGCCACTGAGCTTTGTTTTATGACCAAAATTGTTCCAGTGACATGTTAAAAATAACCTATATCCGTAATTTCAACATGAGGCTTAATAGATTAATTTGCTTCAGTAATTGTTTTTGGTGGAATTAGCTGGCCTAGTTATGCAAAACAGGAACCCCACATCAATTTTTGTATGGCATTTATAGCAGTTAAAGAGACATCTCCCCCAAATTCAGGCTATGTTCAAGTTTCTATGGAAACCTCGAACACCTCTACAGAGATAAGCAGCAAAGGGTAAAACCGTTCTCCCTGTTTGTCACCATTTCCTCTTTTCTCTCTTTGATCCATGTGCAAGTGTTTTATGTATAATTCACTTTCTGCTGTCCCTTATTTCTCTTTTCCTTCTTCATGTATCAGAGGGAAATCTGGGGAAACTTCCCTCATTATTTGTTTCCCATTGGCAGATGATCCAGATGATTCTGAAGTGCGATGAATAAAATTTAAACATTTTCACGTGTCTGGTCTATGTGATTTTATACAATCATTTATTTCAAGTCACCTGAGCAGAAAAACCTACTCTAAACTCTGAGAAAATTACTCAGAACTGGCCACTACAACTTTGATGACCCTGTGAGATTTCCCTCAATGGCTGCTTCCAAACTCTGGGTTAAGCTCCTGTGAAATCTCAGCGATCGTACCAGACACAGATCGTACCAAACCGGATTTAAGCCACACACATCAAAGAGGTCCCCAAAGAGCCTTTGAAGAGTTACATTTACTTCTCTGGAAATGAAATACCACAAACTTTGTGAGCTAAGCCTAAAAAACGTCATGTACTAAAATGCAGTTTTATCTGTAGACCTCAGATGACTGAGGAAGCAGACTAGAAAACAGCACAAATGCAATTTGCATTTTGTCATCTAGATTTTCTTTCATGCTTCTCTCAACCCAGGTGCAGCTTAGTTCTGCCCACACACATAAAGCACTGGAAATTTCAGTTTCATTAAAGCCAGTTGGGGAATGATTTGGAAAAAATCTACTTATTGAAGGTGAGGAGTACAACCTGCCACATGAGGTGCTATAAGGGCCAACTAACTTAGGGTCTATAGATCATTCTAGAGCATTCTGATGAAGGTTTCTATAGGCCAAACTACTCTTCCCCAACTTGCATTATTTTTGTGAGATGATCCCTACCCACACAAGAAAAAATAATATTGACTTCATACAAATCTTAAATGGTTGAACTAAAATCTTAAGGCTTCAATAAATCCTACAAACATAATTTGTTAGAGTGACCTGGATAGAGATAAGAAATACAATGGGAAATCATCCCAACTCACTATAACTTGTAAATAATATTTAAAGGGATTCATGATGCCCTAATTCTATAAGGCCCCAAAATAGTGACGTTTTTAAAAGCCTGCAAGTTAAAAAGGGTCAAATTTTTTGGAGGAGCTCTTATTCTAAGAGCAAGGTCCTTCACCAGATGGTCATAAAAAAGAGTTTGCTGCAAAACTATGTAACACCTTTCATGCATAGGGATGGACATAGGCAGTGCTTTTTGTGAGGGCATGAAGAGCCAAGTGGTTTTCCTGGTGGTGGACACAAATTCCCTGGACAACTACAGCACTTGATCATCATCTCTGCATCATCTCAGACAGAAATGCTCATTGCTGCAGCAACCCCAGATGAAAAATTCTGCTACACTTCCAGAGCTTTTGATCAACTTGTGGTTACTGCGCTGCAGAGAGAGAGAAAGGACAGCAACACACACGGACCTCTTTGGGGAAAAAAGGCCAACTTTATTGTATGACAGCCCTCATTTAAAGTGTGTTACATGCAGCTAGGACAGGACAGGAGCTCATTGGACAATTGGGAAAAACATCCCTGGGACAGCATGTTCAGATATCCCACGGGAAAGACACCAGGTGTTAATCTTTATTCTGAATTCCACTCTGTTTTTCACCATGTTATCACCCTGGGAGACTTCCTCCCTAACTGAAGCTGCAGTCAGCCTGTCAGCCTGGGAATGGAGCTGAGAGTCAGGAGAAATCCAGGCCTGAAAAGAAATTCCAAGCTGTAATTCCCTAGCTCTGTGAATGTGTGTGTCCACATGAACTGTCCAATTAGAACTGTGCAGCAATCAGGAATGGAATTCTGCCCTTACACATCTGCAGAGCTCTGCACTCACTGCCCAGTAATGGCACAAATGAACTTCATGGAATTTCTTTCTGTGCACACTGTTCAGTACTCCACTGCCTTTTGTGATACTCAGGTCCCTCTTTGGGGCACCATGTCCTGCCAGAGGACACCCAGCTGCCCACCAGGCTGTGGATATTCACTGCCAGAAACTGCTTGTTTTCATTTGTTTCCTCCTGGAGCTTTTCTTACACCAGCTGATTTTATGTATGCTAGGTCATGCTTGTCTTCAAAAGTTGAAATTGTTATTATTATTATTACACTTCTGTAGTTTGGTAAATTGCCCCTCTCCTTCAAAATATTTTCTTGGCAGCAGTCACATAAACACAGACTGCACTAGCCCTGCTAGCCCTCCATGACACCAAATATTTTAGCAACAGTACCTGAAAGGAACAGGCACACCACCAGGCCATTTCTGTCACACTCCATTTTCATCCAAGATGTGTCTAAATATCTTTTAAAATTTGTCTGGCTTTTTGAATGTGATATTCAAAGTATGGTTCCATCAAGAAATTAGAGTGATATTGGAGCACTGTGCATAGATACCAAGTTTAATGCTTATTTAATATCACTGTAAATTTAATTTCTCACAATCAGCACAACAGTTTTCCTCACTTATTACTGCTGGCATATTTCAAAAGGAAGTATACTTTTTTCCAAACAATATTTTCTTATCTATTGTATTATAAATATTTATCTTGAAGGTTTAGTTCACAAACTGTCAATGATATATAAAACAAAATTAATAGACAGCCTCAATTTGACAAAATATGAACCAAACAGCATGTCCCTGTGATAATACACAAACCTTATGCAGAAGAAATAGTTGATAAAGATGTATGCTACAAATGTTTGGAAAAAATAGACACAAATCTTCAAAAGCTCTAGATTAAGCAAATAAGTGACATTACACCTCCAGAGGTAGAAAGGCTCAATTGACAATAACTGTCTTGTTTGCACACCAAATCCGTGTTTTGTCTTGCAAATTCCAGAACTTTCCTTGTGGCACATTAGTATTTTTCAGTGGCTCACCTCTTCCCTGAGGCTTGGGAAAGAAAACAACCACTGATAACATTACTTACACTGCAAAGCTTTTCTTTCTGACGAGGGTGATGTCTCTTCTGATGAATTATTCACAGGCTCGTGTGACTAAGCGTGCAGCTGATCTGAAGTGCCATTTATGTAAGAAGTGTGGTACTGACAAAATGGCTGCATATTTTCTCCTAAGCTACTTAATTAGAAATGTTGAAAGCATTCTTTTTGCAGATGCAGCTCATTTCTTTGTGATCAAACACAGTTAAAAGATTTGGTACTTCCCTTTGACGCTGTAAATTAGACAAATTTTTCCACGGAAAGTCTTTTAAAAATTATCACAGTACTTCTAGTCCACATGTAAATCAGGAAATCTGTGTGGAAATAAAGCATTAAAGCCATCCATTTGAATGATAGAGCTACTATAATATTCATAAAAATGCAAGTCATATTGATGTCATTGCTTCTTAACATTTGATATATTAAAAATAGTGTTTAATTGGATAAAACTTTAGGAAATAGGAAGCAAAACTTACTGGACTGAAGTCTCTAAGGTTCAAGTAACTCCTTAGACGTGCCCTCAATGGTAAGGAACCTTCAACATGAACAATTTAAAATAAAGAAATCTTGAATATTTGCAGGGTAGCTATTTCACTTTTTCAGTTTTTCTAGATCTGATTTCCTTTCCTGAAGAAAGGGAGAGGCTTAGAAACCTGCCCCCACAAAGGTCTGCAAGATGTTTGTGTATAACCTTTTTGCCTTCCTAGAGGAGTATTCAGTTACATGATGTGTGGTGCACCAAAATAGAGCATGTATGAGTGAGGGGAGTTCCTCTGTGACCTGAAGGGTAATTTACAATGGGGCCAGAGCTGTCCTTCAGATTAATTTCATAAATTCTTTTCTAATCTAAGAACTATGCACTCAATCCTAACTGCATATTTCATAATTTATCACTACTCTGTTGTTAAATCAATTTGGAATTATTTACAAACCAGTTAAAATCAGTGGTGCCTTGGAAGCTTCAGTGGTGCCATCTTTTTTACAGGCCACACAGACATTATTAGCATTGAGTGTTGCTGGATGCTGAGTAGATCCTGACAGGGAAAATTCCTCACAAGAACAAAGAAAAGTGTGGCAGTGCACCACTTCTACTTCATGAGTCCTCTGTTAAAGAAAACAGACATTGAAGAGATGTTAAATATTGATATTATCTTGGGTTATGATTATTACACAGCAGAAACATTTTGAGTAACTGAGCTCATGATTACTTGTAGGCATCACTGATGAAGTAAGGAATGGCTTTCATTATGTTGAAGTTTACTAAAATCCAAGCAGACAAAGCAAAGAAAATATGAACTGATGCTTCCATTTTACAGTTACAGTAATTGGGATATTCAGATATTGTTGGGCAACATAGAAATTGAGGCATAAAAGAAAACATTCCTGGTTTCAGCTAAGCGTCTCATGCACAGGATTATGTCTGCTCTGCAAAGGAGAAGGTTTTAAAGGTCTATTTATCTGTCTATCTATCTATCTATCTCTATTTAGGAGCAATGTTTCCAACTAATGAGATAACTTAATTAAATACTATGAAGCACCTTATTTGCTACATGTATAAAGTACATGCTAGGTCACAAACATTCATTGGAAATTGGACATGAAAACAGCTAATTCTTTTCATTTTTTTCAATAACCTATTGCATGGATCCTATTATCTTATTATTTTGTTATCTTTTTTGAGTAAATATTAATGATTTCTCCTTTGATCTTTCTCTTCATGGAATTTGTTGAAAAATGTGAACTGAGAAAACAAATAGTCATTTCTAACTTTAACGTCTTTACCAGTCATAGAAAAAACTGAATGCTGCAATTAAATTTGGCAAATTAAAACACATTAAACAAGCCCTGTTCCCTCCAGTCTGGACTCTCTACATGTAATACAGTGACACACATTATTTTCTCCACCAGGGAGTTAACATGATGAGTTCCTGCAGCCCAGTACAACTTGTCACTTATCGCTGGCTTTCCCTTGGACAAAATTGCTTCCAGTTTTCTCTAGATGACACAACACAGTGTAAAGCTGAAGGAAGTTAGCACTTGTTATCACAAGGGGTTTTAAGCCATTTAATTAAAAAAGGCAGAAATGTGTAAAAACCAAGCCAGACTCACACTTTTCTGCTTTATGCCAAAAGAGACATAACTCAGTCTGGGAGAGTGTAGAACTTGGTCCATTGATGCACCTAACCTATTGACAATTGCCTTTAAATGATAAATACATTTCTTTCCTATTCTGCTGTTACTGAGCAATAGTAAACTCTGGCATATTTTCACACAGGTTTATAATTAATTCATTAAGATTGCATGACCCTAATCTCTGAGGCTGCATAATCACTGAGATAATTCATATAACACACAAAATATTGATGAAGCATAACACTGAACAGCTACTTAACTTCCAAGCCTCTGGATCAGTGTATTAAGGGGAGATGACATAAGGAGTAAAACAGCTACTGAGACTAAGCACTGGCTCATTTACACATTTAGGCTTTGGGCTGGATCTTATGAGTTAAGCCACCCAAAAAACAGTTTGAAAGATTCCATATGTATGTGTGTATATGACTTTTTAAAAATGGTTCATTGTTTTAAAATGCATGAAGAGACTGACATAATAGTAGAGGAATTATTCTTGTGCGTGCAGAAAGACATGATGCCACTGTTATGTTAACATATATGAGGGCAAGGGGAAAGGCAACTAATATGAAAACAAGACTCTTGCACATTTCCAGGGTTTTCAATTGCAAATATTCATTGCTTTAGTTTGCCACTGAAATAACTTCACTTCTTTAATTTCAATACATTAGCAAATTTGCAAAGTGCAACTGAAATATTTTCTGACCTCTATGTTAATTTCTTTCCTTTAATCACTTCTGACACCAATCACTCACTACTGGCCCTGAGCATGATGCTTTTTCTCCTTAGCTGGCTGACAGACCTCAAGCCAAAAACAAAACTTTTATCACCCTTGGAAAATGTATCAATAAAAAAAAGCACTTGCATCAAGAAGGTTCTAAGTTATGAAAAATTATATTATTTTTGCATATTTCCTGAGCAACATGCAAAATTAAAGACAATATTTTTCTCTATTTTTTCTATTTTTTTCAGCTCTTGATTTACACCCATTCTTTCTTTTTGACATTCTCTGTATTCTGTCTCAGGACATGCCAAAGATTCATCAAAACTCCAGGAGGAGGAAGGCCTCTGCTTCTTCAGCAACAGAGCCTGGACTATGGAGTAAATTTCTCCAGGACCTCAGTGAGCTGCATCTTTTTCATTTTGCTACCTCAAACACTGTCCCTATTTTAATTTTGTCTCACCTGAACAAAGTGCCAAGTAATAAAGCCCAATATCATTGGAACAGTTTGAGAGCCCCCACACTTTCTGCTGAAGAGGAGGTGAAGGGAGTGTAAAGCCTTACAGCTTTCTGGACATCACACAGACAAAGATGCTGACAGCAAGTCATAGAAACCCATATGGAAAAGAACATTTTGAATATTGAAAAGACACAAGTGGCATAAAGCATCTCAGGATGCACTAAGTGTGAATTTTGTCACTTTGCCACATATCTAATTCATACGTCCTTCCACAGCTTGAGAAAAATACTCTGAAACAATTCCCATTTGTTACATCCAATTAACAACACCAGAGCATTTTGACACCATCAGCTTTGCAAATGGTATTTAATGATATGACTGAATTAGAGAATGGCATGGCATTGTTCTCTGCTAAGAGAAGAATATTTTCTCCTTTGAACGATCAACTGAGTTAATATTGCAAAATAGTCTCTGTGAATGAATTTGCAGCAGGAAGGAAACATCATTCATGATTTAGAAAAAGCCCAAGGAATTCAGACCTTGCTCAGGAACATACAACTGAAATGAATATTGCAGGAACAGGATATGTAATTAAGAAATCCCAGAGTAAGAATGTAACATCATTTTCTTTCATCACTTAGCCCACCACACACTTAACCTTGGACCTCTCCACCCTGCTGCTTCCTTTCTCAGAATTGAGAATGAGGATGGCTGACAGCTCGCTGAGCTCTCCATCCCTTGCTGTGGAGCTTGCATTGTGCAAGTTTACTTCAGCTGTGAACAAAATTTTTAAAAATATATTTGTTTATATGAAGTTTCTCCATACTTAGAGGCACAAGCTGTAGTTAGGAGTGTAGGTCACAATGAATAATGAAAAGCTGTCCAAACCAGCTAACATCAAAATGCTGGCTCTTATTATTCTTCAGGTTTAATATAGCAGTTTCTAGGAATTTGGTTTCATGGTTGTGCAGTTTCTTGAGTCAATACACTGTACATCCAGCCCGTCACTTGCAGTCTACATTTCGTTTAATATTTTATTATTCTACCTGGAAAACCTAACTTCTTCAGCTAAAAGCAAAAGTTGTTAGTATATGATCTTTTGTGTCATCAACAATTCTGCCCAATTGAACACAAAAAGACCCTTTGTCATTATCTGGTCCAGTGGGTATCATGATGTAGCCAGGCTTTGTAAGCTCGTTATAAGAATTAATTCTAGTAATGTCTTGAGAAAAAAATTAATTATATGGTCAAAATGTCTCCAGCAGGACAGTACCACCATCAGGAGAACAAAAAGTGGTAAACAACTTTAATAAAACAGAAGAAAAATATCTATAATTTAGACTTATTTGAAAATGGTCTAATGGTGAACAATTTTTAATTCATAAAAAGGACATAAAGAGAAAAGCAAGGCCATGTACATACTCTAAGTTAAGAACTTTAGCATTGTTTCTGTATCTGTATAATTATTTTCTAATTTTTTTGTTTTCTTTTGAAAAATCCCACTTAATATACCATACACGATGATTGAGAAGAGATCAATACTTATTTATTTCCTTAAGACAAACTACATATATGGCTGTATCTGGCACTTCCCATGGTGAATGGACTTTGAATGGATAACATGGATGTCTTTGCTGTTTAAAAAAACAACAAACCTGAAGTCAAAGCCAAGAAAACATCTGCTTGTAAGTAGCAGTTATTTGCTGCAGTGTCTGTAGCACTTTGAACAATGGCCTCAGCCTGATGTACCATTATCCACCAGATATGAACTTTAAAACATTGTTAAGTATCCTTGTAATTTAGGTGTGAAAAGAACAGGATGCTAAAGAAGCTATGTAAATTTCTAAAATAACACTCTAAAGATTTAGAAGTTGTAGAGAGGGCTGCACATACCTAAAAAAATGCAGAGTCCATTTATATACTGCAGGACTAGTCTTGTGCCAATTTGTTTCCCTTAAGAAAATAAGACCAAATATAAATTACATATCAGCACCTTGGCTTTACTGGCTTTGTATTTCAGTTGTGTCTTGTCCCAAACTTTTGGAAATATTAATTGCATCTACTGTAAATATTGTAACTTATAGGGACAAAGCACAACAGAAATTGCTCTCAGTCAATCAAAATATCCTGGTATGACTCAGTTTCTTATAAGGGGGTGTAACCAGGATTTAATGGTTCACACACAATACAGATCTGAGAAATAGATTATGAATTGTATCTTTAGTTACAATATTACTCAAAACACTCAATACTCAAAGATATAATTAAATATCAGTAACATGGCCAAACTGCATAATAATGATTTTTAAAATAAAGGAACAATATCATTCCTGAAACAAGGAATTTGATGTTGCAGTTTAGTTTGCTTTCAATTGTAAATGAAAAAAGAATTGAAACAAATATTTTCATAAATATACAATACACATTTTAAAGAAATACTGTGCTCAGGTACACATAGAAACATGATTTTATGGAAAGAAAATTTGTGTTGCATAGATATGTACTGACTGTTTTCCTGGCTAACATGGCAAATATTTAGGCAGCTAGACAGAAAATTCTTTTATCTCTTGTTCTTTTTAAATAAGAAGCCTGATAATAATGACAGAGAAATACAAAACATGTCATTAGCTTTGAGTTCAATCCTCAGGGTGATTAGGATCTATTTTTATAGTGGCTTAGAACTTAATTTTTGAGTATGTCACAAATTTCAGACGAAGCCCAGTGAGAGACTAGAGGAAGGCTATAAACAAAATACAATCCTCATCTGGAGCATTTCAAATCTAAAATTATTATTTGATTTTCATTTGATCTTTTGAGAAACTGGGTGGTCTGACTAATTAAAGGGAATGAGATACCTTGACACAGTTTTTGAGTCCCTTCTGAAAGGATGGTTTTGCTGCTTATGATGCAATTTACAGTCCAATACATTAGGGATATCTAAACTGCTTTTATCACTGCTTCCTCTTACAGTGGGAGCTCAGTTTCTGTTGAGCTGCATTTCCTGCCATGATTGCCTAAACAGGATCTGGCCAAGCACAGGCATGGGAAGAAATTGATGCAGACACCCTGAAAAGACCCCAGGAAAAGCAAATATGTAAAACCTAAATTAAATAATTTTATTCCAAATGAAAGCTGACCTTTAATATAATCTAGTTCTGAAAAACTCATATGAACTGTGACTAGTTTTGTTCCCTTTGATTGTTTGTTAAGGTAACAAAGGGTTAGGTCCTCGAAAGACTTTGGTCTAAAAATTCGTTCAGCCCCCCAATTCTCTTGCCTTTTTACTAGAAAAAAGGCCCCTTCCAGAGTCCTATAAATTATTCCTGACCTAACAAGATATCTCACTGTACCTCAGAGCACTTCTCTCATAAATAATATGGGATTAAATGATTCTTATGTTGAATCTCAGACTGTTCAAAAACATACGGGAACAATTAAAGCTTTCTGTCTGTTCACTTCCACAGTACTGTCAAATTCTTGAAGACTTATGTCAGTGCAAAAATTAAAGAACACAAGTGGAGCTAAAAACCCCCTGGAGATCACTCCAGCTGAGGAGTTCCCAAAGCTCTGAAATTGCATGAACTCACCTAAAAGTGAGATATCCCAGTGCCGATCTCAGCCCAAATTCCTCCAACTCATTTGTCATTGCTTGCCCTCAGGTGAGGTCAGGGGGCTCCAAATGCTCTGCAGGGCTGCAGAGGAGCCCAGTGTGTTCAGACAGGTCCCTGGGGCAGTGCCCCCATCCTGCTCCAATGCTCTGCAGGGCTGCAGAGGAGCCCAGTGTGTTCAGACAGGTCCCTGGGGCAGTGCCCACATCCTGCTCCAATGCTCTGCAGGGCTGCAGAGGAGCTCTGTGTGTTCACAGATCCCTGGGCAGGCTCAGCAGCTCATTCCTGGCTAACCAGGGCTGCTGTGCCACATTATGCACTCCCAGGGAGCACAAAGAGCTTGGAAGCCCATTTTTTAGCTCTGTTTTAATACATTAATGGCCTGATAAGGTTAAAACCAAATAGTAGCAAGCTGCTCTCTGGGGAGTCCACCTTGAATGGGAAACATCCCTCCAGCCAAGTGTACACAGAAACTAACAGCCTGCTTTTGCTGGAAAGGAAGCACTGGTATTATCTATGGATTTGCCAGGAGAAGTAATTATTTTTTATCTGAGACTAGGACTAGTCAAGGAAAAATATATATTTATTTTAAGTGAAATTTAAAATGTCATTTCTTTTTCTGTCAGCTTTCTCTGCTAACTTTAGTTCTTTCCAGCAATTTGAGCTCAAAACATGGGGGTATGGTTTGTTTCTAAAAGCAAAGATGCTTTCCTTGGCAGGTAAGTTTTTCAAATTCTTGCAGCTTTATTTTAAACAAATTCTTAGTTTCTTAGATACATATTAACATTGTGAGAATGCTCTTTCTGCTACAGAGAGAGAATTGCAAATATAGCTGCATATAAATTACAGCAGCAGGTGAAAGATTTCACAAGTTGGCCATAACCAAAATGTTAAATGTTGTTGTTTTTCTAGCCCAAGGATAATATAACCATAATTTTCTTCTTTAGAAATTGTGATTATTTGATGTGTCACGTCCAATAAACTTTTAAGGGAAAAGTCATGAGAGTTGTAGTTCCCTGTGTGTTAATTCCCACGGATCGAACCAGGGGGATTTGTTCTGTTTAGAGTCAGGCTGTAGAAGAGTGACTAAAATTATTCACAGTTTAATAAATTCACTGGTTAATAAACACTTCAGTTAAATCCTTAACATTGATACATCAATTAATCACAGTAAAAAAAACCAAACTTGCAGATGTCTTCCAAAACAGTAATTAAAGATGGGATTTCTTTCTAGGTTGTTTGTTTGTTTGTTTGTGTGTTTGGTTTTCTAAGCAGATTTCCTTTTGATGGAGCCTTTAGAAATAGACCACACATAAATAAATAAAACACATAAGAATAGAACATAGTATAGACAGGGTAATGACGTGCTGATGAAAAGTATTATAAATGCTCCAGATTAGATTAACTAAATGTCTATATATAACCTGGAATTCTGATGGATTAAAGTTCTGATTTGAGGAAAGGATATATGTCTAGAGGCATATTGCTCCTTTCCCAAAGAGGACAGCAAATATGACATGGTAGAAGAAATTAAAAAGCCTACAGAGACTGAAAATATTTATAATGAAATATATCTGTTATCCCATTATTAGGGTAATTAGGTTAAGTGAACTAGAGGAAGATGCTGATATTGAAATTTTAGATTTGCATTTTTATGTGTTCAAGGAACAGCCAAACAGAGCCACAGGAAGAAAAGTTTCTGGTTAAGGCTCCAGTGTTAGTTGAAAATGGTGGAGAAAAGGTATAGTGCTGCAGTAATTAAACACCCTCCAATTCAGCTTCTTTGGGGGTGCAACAACCTCTCAAAGTAAGCTTAAAAAAATGGTTACCTCTCCGAAGGAAAGCTACATGAAAACACTAGGATATGTTGGAATTAAACCCAGGGATCAAACCTCTGCAAGGTGGTGGGTACAGTTGAAATGTACTGTTGTGGAAGTTTGGAATAAATGCATGCAGGTAAGACTTGAGAAAGGTCACAATAAACCCGGGAGGATTCTTTTTTCATGTAGCTGAAAACTTCCCTCTTACTTCACTACGTGGAAGTTTATGCAGAGAGCAGACTATGTGCAAATCTAATTACTAAAGGATTAAAGAGAAAAATATAGAAATCTCAAGAAACAGACAATTAATAAGAATTTATGTTCCTCTACCTTTTCTGAGGAAGCAGTAAGCCAGAACTAGGTGCAAAGCATAAAATTAAAAAAAATTGCATCATTAATTTTTTAGCTCTGATGTCATTTGAACTGATTCACAGAATTTTGACTCTTCAGTAAATCTCAATTCCTTTCTAAATGGTTCCGAAATGTATTTTTGTATATCCACTAGTAAGTTAAGCTGTTCAAATTATGAAGCACCTACTTAACACTGAAAATGGGTAATATCTTTAGATAAAGTAAGTGGCTTAAGCAATGAGGTGGTCTGGCTTATCATTTCACCTGCAAAACAGGTGGAGTCAGATTATTTCAATTAACACAAGTGAAAGCTCAAAATTTTCTGTTCTAATAAAAAATCTTGAAACTTTGAGTTAACTGCCTGCAAAGCTTGGAAATTTCACCAATCCTGAATCAGAGGTCCATTCATTTAGTGAAGAATGTTATCTCTCTACCCTTATACACTGCAAAACCTAGCTCATTAAAGAAGCCTTTATTCAGGAAGAAAAAGACCTGGCAAGAAAAAGCAAATAGTGAATCCCTAGCAGAAATGTGAAAATTAACAGTAATCCAAGCATAAAATATCCACACAATGGCAAACAAAAGGGGGTTTTTCCCCCTTTCAGTTTTCATCCCAATTTGCAGGTCAGGAATCAGAAAGAGCCAGTCCCAGCACTGTGCCACAATCATGACCTGTCCCAAAAATCAGAACTCTTCTCCTAAGCAGGGACAAAAAGCTTCCTCCACATTACCTGTGTCAGTGCTGCCTATAGATTACTGATGGCTCCTAGCTGCTCCCTTGCACCATGGAAATCTGTCACAAAAATCAGCAGGAAAAGAGCCATTTCAGAGGAACCAGGCATCTCTGATGTCCCTGGGATCCCTGCAGCTTCTCCCTCCTCTCTCTGGGTATGGAGAGAGGAAGGAAGGTGGACAGTAGGCTTTTTCACTTCTACCTCTTAATTTCAATTTACCCTAATATATTAGGATTATTGCAAAAAGTTTACTTTAGTTTATGACAAACCTGTCTTAAAATGCAGAACTATGGCTTACTTAAGAATCAAAAGAATACAATACAGCATTTTAGTGAAAACAGGACCTCAAAATCCACACAGATTTCACAGCCCTGAGCCATTCACAGATCATTTTAATAGAAACAACTGCTTTTGGAGCTCTCAAATGCTTCCTTTCCCTGGGAGATTAAAGCTCATTTTGAAAACCAAGTTAGTGCCAGACATCACTTTTTACAACATGCATCGTACCCCAAACCTTTGAGTGCTGGAAAGCAGCATGGGACACACAGAGGACCCCTCTTGTAAAATCAGTCATCTCCTATTTCTGTGGGGACACAAAACAAAAGCCATTATTCTGCTGAAGCTGTCTAGGGTGTTCAGTGCTGCATGACGAATCTCTGAATAATTTCTTTGGAAGATGGAATAATTTCTTTTAGCACTGATTGAAAGTGAACCAGTCCACTTTGGACTGATACAAATGAGGGCCAGGGATTAATTCTGTTTTGCCAAGTTTTTCTTCTACTAATCATCAGAAAGATTTTGCTAAAAGAACCCTAATGACACCTTAAAATCTGTGAATTACTAATTATTGATTTAGAGATGTTTTATTTATTGCTCTCAAACAGAGGCTCATGAATGGTTGCATGAGGACTGAAGGTGTTACCACATTGCAGAATTTCTAGAGTTCCTTTCACTTGGAACTCCACTACTTATGCTGAACATAAATTCACTTCATAAAACCTGAGAAAGAAATATAAAACAATTTGGATTTTGGAAATGGTTTCCCAACATTGAAAGAAATGGAAATTTCAATTTAGCTTGCATTGTGTTTGGAGGAAAACTTCTGTATTAATTAGAAATTTAACAGTATATGGAGGTGAAGAAGAGTGGGAAGAACTCAGAGAACTAAATAAACATTTTAAAAATAACAAGGACTGACAGCAAAATGAAGGAAGACATTTAGTCCATCTTAGTTGTGAAAACTTAAGACCAATTTGAAAATTAACCAATCCCCTCCCTCCCATGGGAATGGAGCAAGGGCTCTTTGCTGGGGAGGGTCTGCCCTGGCCATGGCACCACTTGGTGAATCAATGGAATCACTGGAATTGTTGCCAACAGGCTGCATCCACAATTTCCTCATTTGCATGAAGGGCTATGGAATGAATCCTGGCATCCCAGTCACCAGTGAAGAAACTGTTCTAGCAAACACCAGGTCTTTATTGTCCTTTTCAACCTAACCAGCTCTGCTTTCTACAAATACTTATCACAAATCAATCCTAGAGCAAACATGTTTTCCCATTTCAATTTCTTCAAGTTCACTCTCGAAATAGGGATTCAATCAAAAGAATAATTTTAAGAATCCTCTAAAGGCAAGAAATTTTTGAACTTCACTGCACCATACAAGTAAGATTAATTTCCTACTATTGATCTTCTAAGAGCTCTTTTAATAATGCTACAAATTATATGTTAATAGAAAGTTCAAATGTCCATTATATGTCTGGAAGAATTGTGATAATAAAGATGAATATGAGGAATATGGTCTAAAAGCACTTAAATAGAAGCCTAGTCATTTCCATTTTGAGAGGTGTGAGTTTTTTTCCCTAAGCTTTATCAATAAACCACTGAAAAATGAAAGAAAAATCCAATAACAGCAATTAAATAATTCTAAAAATAAAAATATTTTTAAAGGTTTTCTGAGATTTCTTGTCACAAATTTTGGGAAAAGTCACTGTCACATTCAAAGCCTCATGCTAACTCTCACTGAAGGCAAACAATATGAAAGGCATCTACTCCCCAGTTCCTTTTTTAGGTCTGGTACTGAAGAGGCATATTGTACCCAGACAAAATATACAATTTACTCTATTTAAGGTACTTATTCATGAGCACACTCAGCCAGATGAGAAAAAAATTCATATCTGAAAGTAGGTTGGGAAGTTTAAGCACTTTCTTGAGGGATAGAGAAAGGTAAAGAAGAGGGAAGAGTAAGATAAATTGGAAAATTTCATCATAAATTTTAAAGGCACTACATTTTAATCCTTGAAACCGCAGTTTTTCAGATTTCACTGAAATTCCTGGCCAAACACTGCTCTTACTTTCAGTATTAGGTAGCACTTAGACTTGAGTTCTAAATAATTAAATACTTGAGATTGTGCATGAGAAATTAGTTTTACCTGTATTTTCTACTAGTTTTTCTATGCAAATAGTGGTATTTGATTTTTTTTTAGAGCATCTTTATGCAGCTAGTCAGGAAGAATTTAAGTAAGATACCTACAAAAGAATGAAAACTTATCTTCATCAATCTGCCAGAGAAGGGAGATTGGAATTGTTACAGCTTAAAATTTTATGCAGGTTTTATTAGACTCCGTAGAAGCTTCTCAATAAAAGATTGCTTTCCATCTACAATGGCTGGAAACACAATCCAGAAGGTGAAGCTATCATTCAGCTCTTATTGGCATTTTACATATTCAGGCTCTCTTTGGCTCTTTGGTTGCAGAATCAGGTAGGAGTGTGTGCATAAATGAGCAGCTTTGGAAAGCAAAGCTGTATTCTCTCCAGAGTCCCTGAAGGGCATATTGTGTCAAGAGGATTCAGAAAAGAACTATGGCCAGTCTCCATTTCCTTCATAATATTTGAGCCATGTGGAGTGAAAATCTATCCCAGTCAGCCAGCAATTGAAAGGTAATTTCTAATACCATGTTATTATAACCTCTTTCCAACACCTGATAAAACATTGATTTTATTGCTAATCACATCCCCAGTGATACCAGGTTTCCAATGTAAAGAAATTTAAGCATGGTTAGGATCACTGAGAATCATGCACTGCCTTTAAAATATTTGCACTATCCTTTAATTTCTAGTCACTTTTCAATACTCAGATTAAATCATACCTTTACCAGCTTTAGTTCAATTATTACAATTTATGAATACAGAAGGAAGGATGTTTATTTCAAATCTGACTCTACAATCTCAAGTATCATTTTAACAAAACCAGCTAGTTCATTACATCTTTATTCCTTGGAATATTCCATCAATTGACCCCATGGAGTTTTAGTCCTCCCCTAAAACACTGAAGATCTGGATATCTTTTAGCTGTGAACATTTACTGCTTTACAGATGGACAATGGCTAATGCAAACATTGTATAAAAGCACTATTACTCATGGATATGAGCTTAGCTTTTTAAGTGGTGTACCTCTCTTCTCCCATCTACTTGCCTGCCTTTGCTTTTTCCACACAGATAGAAAAAATACGTTTTTTTAATTACATCTTTTATTGTTTTACTGACATTTTCCCGTGTCATCCTCTAAAAATAGGAACAAACAAAAGCACTCTCTTTACTGGCTTTTGGACACCTCATTTACTCAAAGCCTAATTTGCTGCAGTTTGTTGAAGTCCATGAAAATAAGACATTTTGTTAAAGCTAATCAAGTGCCCATCTGCTTCCTGCTTCAAGAATTATTTATTCTTCTTAGCCAGATAAACTTCTTGTTTATTTCTTAAACCTTCAGATTAACATATTAATTGCATAATTGCTGAACTTCTACAGGGCTTAATTCTGCCAGAGAAATGAGAGACTCACTCGGAATGAGTTTATATATTTCAGACTTCATTGAGGGACCTCTACAAACTGACAAGTTTAATTTTAACAAAGTAACTAATTAATTAATTTGGATGGCTTAACAGATTGCTGTTAGGCTGTTCTGTTCTGATTTAGCTGACACTTCCCAATGGTCAGTATGTCCTGTATTGCAGAATTCCAAGAGGTAGGACAAGCTCCCTCTTATTACCAGAGGTGTCTTCTATGGACCTGGTCTCACATTTACTGATTTCTGTGAAAACACAAAGAAAAAGACAAAAACGGCTCGAAGCAAACACAGTACAAGAGAAAATGTTCTGCTGTCTTTTAGTAGTGTCTCCAGCCATTCCCATATAAATCAGTACCCTCAATATATTATCTGTGCATTATTAAAGGACTTCCTTTAAAATCATTGGCTTTTTCAAATATTTCAGTGAATAATTTTAGAGGCCAATTACTTTGATGGGGAAATAAATTCTTTATCTCTGCCTGGTAAAGGTTGACTTCTGCAAGGTATTGATAAAATTCAACTTTGTTCATACTGTTTAAAAAAAAAAAGAATACGGCCCATCAATTTTCCATGCCTCTAACCAGAGCTTTATATCGTGAAAATAAATACAAGCATTAAATATAAGTATTAAAAAATATATCTATTAAATATAAAATATTAATATCCAAAGGCTATTTCAAAGGAAAGCACATTTCTCAGTGGCCATACCTAAAAACAGATTAGATTTTATTTAAGTTGGTTTGTTTGGTTATTTTTTAGTTGAACCATTTTTTAATCTAACGTTTAATGCATCAAACAAGTGTGAAGAGTGCGTTTTGATTTTGATATTTCACTTCTGTTTCTCCTTTAACCTGGAGATACTAATTGGATATTATTCTTAGAAGAAAAATCTAGAGGAACCACTGAGTTTTCCAATATTTCAGGTAGTCATGGCAAAAAGAAAGTGACAGATAAAAGAGGAAGGGTTGGAAACATCAGGACAAGTTTAAACTTCCTGTTTTCCTGTATTTTTTTTTCCCCCCAGCCACGGCTCTCTCTGCGACCTCATGATTAGACATTCAGGCTGCTGCACCACTCACTAGCTAGGTACAACGTTTACATTTAATTTTCTCTTATCAGAATCAGACTAAATAATTACTTCTGTGAGTCTGGTCCTGGTTGCAAGGAGCTTGGTCTCGCTGTGAGCTGGCTGATGTAACTGCCTGGGCACTGGGATCCTGGGAGAGGTTTTAGAAAACCTTTCCTCTGCCATTTAGAAGCCCCAGCTTGTGAATTAAGAATTTTAACTGGTATTCATGCAAATATTTTTCTTCCTGGAAATGAAACACTGAAAGGAAGAATAAAAGGGCTTGGGGGTTTCATTCAGTCATCACTCAATTCATGAGTACTGAGATCATGGAATAAAATGTTCCATCTTCTCTTCGGGGCAGAATTCTAAACATCCCTAATAAACAGTGTTTCTAATTCCTTATTCAAGGTACTATTCTACAAGGATTTAACTGCATGCTGTACTTTGTAAGATAAAGAGGCTCCAGGAAAGACACTGATTAATAGAGAGCTAAAGTCTGAGGGAAAGTCCTGATATGAAAGAAAATGAATATTAGGCTGATATTAAGACTCTTTTGCCAGAATCCCCAACTTCAGTGCACATGTTTATATAACACTTTTAAATTAAATATTCAATATCTAACCTGAGAGCTGCATAGGAATTCTGGAAATCCATCAAACACCACCTCAACGTCCTGAAAGTCCATGCCTTAAAAATAGTTGGAGAATGAACTTAGAGCAAAAGGGAATTTTCTGTGGTGCATTTAACAACTCTGCAGCGCCAGTGATATTGCACAGAGGTGTGAATATCTGCAATCAATAACAAATGGTTTGTATTTCCAGTAGCTGGAGGAATGTAAAGAAAGGAATTATACAAGCCATTCCTCTGTAGCACCCCACCAAGAACAGAAAAAGTTATTGAAAAGAGTTGAAAAATGTTTAGAGAATTTCTAACATTCAGTTGTCTTCAGAAATGAGTACTGAACATTTCTGCAGACATTTGTGACAGATACGACTTGTTTGCCAGTGAAAGAATTCATCAATACTAAATATAACTCAGCACAATGACATTCATTTTATCTAATTTTGAAAGCAATCCTAGTCTGCATCTACATTCATAGCTTTGAAAGAAATTCCTAAAAAAAGGCTTCCTTTATATGACAAATAGTGTAAAATATATATGCTACACACCCATCTGCAGCATAAATGTAGATAACTGAAAGGGATTTTTAAACAGGCGTTTTTAAAATTTAACAGTGTCTGATTTGCAAAGCTATATCAAAAGGTCAGAAATAATGAGTGTCTTACAATAAAATCATGCAGATTATGTGACACAGACAGTCCTGTTACATGTTTTACTAGCAGCTGACCATTATTATTCTAGAGAAATAGCCATGTATTCAAATACACCTTATTGTCAAAATGTGTTGCTAGGTTGTACAGCAGGACACCGAATAAACAAAACAAAACAAAACAAAAAGAATGAGCAGATACCTGGCTTCAAAAGAATGGCTCTGTGGGATAAAAACAAGTAAAACATGGAGATGAAATGAATTGGAACTGAATCTATTTGCATTATGGATTGAACACAGTGGGAAGGCGAGCAACACTTCACTGAACAATAGTGAAATAAGTTAAATATCTCAGCAATGGTTTTATGTTCCAGAAATGAGCTTTCATTGTTGTTAAAACTTCAGCTATACATTTTTCACCGAAACTTTTTTTAAAAAGAAACTTCTTGTTTGCATCTCTATTTTCAATTTGTGCCACAGTTTTGAGTATGCTCAAGTGCCATAACGAAGTTGAGAGATCTTAGGGCTTTTCAATTATGGATTTCCTTTGAAATTTTTTTAACAGACCCAGTATTGTGCTAACACTTTCTCTAATAAATTTCTTCTTTTCAAAGTCTATGCACATGGAGAATCAACTCACACTTTGAACAAAGAAACACTTAAGAAGTCTAAAAAGGTCTAGTTTTTTTAAATGCTATGTATTTGCAGAGACTTAAAAGAATGGAAAAATAATATTTTAGTTGAAAAACGAATGTTAATTTATATCTAACCTAGCATGCTGGGAAGAAAAATAAAAATTCCTGTTTGTTAGGTAAATATCATGACATATTTTATTTAAGGTGTATCTTCTGTTCTGGTTTCTTCCCTCTGTATTACTCCTGACATAAAATGTGCTCATCTTACTGGTGATCAGAATTTCAAGCCCATCTGGGAGACTGAAACTGTTGGAAATTTAACATTGAATTCAACACATGGAGGTGAAATGTGAACTTCACCTTTCCTCAGAAGATATATGGAGGACATTTTTTATTTTCCACCATGAATGAGATCTATGTAGAACCTAAATGCTGTATGAATTTACTTCTGTAAGAGATAAATTTCCCTGAAGGAAAGATCTGTTGAATAAGGATGCCATTTGTTTACAGGCTTATCAGGAAAAAAAAACTAAATCTGGAGAGACCAACTGTCCCCTGATATTTTGAGTATTTCACATGTTTGACATCATTCCTGGTACAGCACCACCTACCTCATTTGGCATCTATAAATGTGAGAAAATGTACAAAAAGAATCATATTAATTTGGAGTACAGGATACAAATATGAAGGAATAAAATTCAGAGTCCTTTATCTACTCTGATGGACTAACTATACAATGAATATCTCAAAAATGGAGCACACATTTGGTACCACAGGAAAAATATTTCTGGGAAGTTGGATCAGTCTGCAAACCCAGGATTTTCATGGGAGTTGGCTGTCCCAAGACACCTGAGACATATGAGATGTTGTCTTAAAATCCATGGTAATTCCAAATTTCAGTGTCACACGTGAAAAGAAACAAAACGTTTCATCGAGATTTATAGACCCAAAAATCGAGCCAGAAAAATAATGGATTTTACATGAAACTGGCATGGGAGAATGATGAAGTCTTAATGGACAAATAAAAGAAGTTTAATTAATTCAAATACTGTTACAATGTGCACTCAGCTAAGGAAGTATTTGAAATTTTATGAGCTCTTAAATAGAACCAAGTTTTACTGTAATGCCCAGTAGAAGTTGTCCCTCGCCCTCTAAAAATTAAATACTTTGTAAGGAAGGACAAAATTTCTCATGAGGCCAGTCCAAGTATGGAAAATGATCTGCTTAGGAAATTAAGCCTTGATGATCACAATTTCCATGGCAAATATATCAAAGTAAAGGTCTCGCAACCAAAATAAATTACTTAAAGACATAATTCAAAACAAAGATAGTCCACTTGATTTGCTGCTTCCTCTTTAGAGGAAAGGATCAGAGTGTTATGACAACCATAAAATGATACACCATACCCTGAAAGCTGCTCAGGTGCCCTGCTGGGAGGTGACATACACACATGTCCTACTCCATACACCCAGTATAAAATACTGTACAACTCATGGGACTGATCAAAGTGACACGACTGTGTATTACAATTCCACAGGTACAGTTAATTAGGAAAAACATTACATTTTCTACTGCTTCTTCACTGGATGGTGTAGTCCAACTCAGCAGTTGGACAATGCAGTTCACAATTCACCTCACAATCCATTATGAAAAAGGACTGTGCTTTCGTAAGTGTTTACGTTAAAACTCAGATATTCAACTGAGAATGAAGTGGTCCATGAAGGACCTGGAGAGCCTATTCATTATGAACTGATGTCAGATGAGACAAAAAATAAGAACAGTGAGTATGTCCTTTCTTCTCCCACCTTTCTGTATGAAAGGTTGTGTGAAAGAAGAGAAGAGAAAGAGAAAGAGAAAGAGAAAGAGAAAGAGAAGAGAAGAGAAGAGAAGAGAAGAGAAGAGAAGAGAAGAGAAGAGAAGAGAAGAGAAGAGAAGAGAAGAGAAGAGAAAAGAGAAGAGGTCTCCAGGCCAGGCTGATTGTCTCCTGCCTGACACTGACATGTACAGGTGCAGTTGTCAAGTGCAGGAGAGTTGCTGCTCTCCACTGCCCCACAGAAATGTTCTGCACAGAGCTTACAGGAAATCCACCATCTCCAATAACCATGGATTTTATCTAGTTGTATGTTCAGAGGACTGTTTTGAAGGAATTTGTCAAACTATTTAACATAAAGTTAATTAAACTGTCTTTTAAAAAATAGTTCAAAATTGAAATCTTCCAACAACCCTTCACGATTTTTCAATATTAACTTCTCAGTATATCTCAGAAGATTGGTTTGCCATAATTAACCATGGTGTATTTAACGTGCTGCTGAGTGGGAGGGATAGGATGGGCATGTTCTTCTTCAGAGCTGCTGAAACATGAAACATCCAAGGTCAAATGTTGACATGTACATTTTAACTGAGCAGTAGAAATGCTGGTGGAAAACACATTATTTTCAGCAGGGGCATGACAGCTGAAAATATCCATGTTGTTGTCTTTTTAAAAATAATTTTACTTATTTATAATGTGGAACTTCCAAGTCCATCATCATTAAGTTTCCATTTACACAGCATTCTGCCCAGTGTTTCTAGTTCTTTTTAATGCATCTCTATATTGAGCTGAAACAAAGTTCTACAGGAGTGTCCAATTTCTTTCAATTATCTGCAGTATGATGCCAGATTTGTTATGTGCCACCTCATTTCATTTACTGCTATTTACTGTCCTCCAGCTGTCAGCATCAATGTTTATTTTCTACCTGCTTGCTGCCAAGATGCATTTCTAGAGTTGTTATGCATCTACATTTCACCCACACTGCTCTTTTCATTATTTGTAGCACCATCTATAAACATGAAATCCAACCTTCAAATGTCACGCAGTTCTCCACAAAAAGGTGTCCAAATCACTAAATTTGAGCAGGGTTCTCCACTCATCTCTTCAGAGATTTGATTTAATTTGACATGTCATGCAAATGATATCCAAGTACACACTGAAATTAATGTGCAAAAGAAAACATTTACTCTGTTCCCTCAACCAGGCTACAGCAGTAAACATGATTGGCACCAACATGATGTTGTTTTGTGCCTCTCTTTCCTCAAAGAGTGTTGAACTTGTAGTATTCCCAAAATAAACAACCACTCAACAACTTACAGTCATAATATTTACTTGTTTACCACTTTAAAATATCAGTGTGCCATGCTTAGAATACCAAAAGCAATTCAAAGCATTAAACAATAAGAAATCACCGCTGCCTTCAAGCAAAAACCAAAAAAACAATAATCAGCTAAAAAACCCATAATTTTCATGTATTCTGTTGCAAACTGCACTCAGCCAACAGAGGTGAGAAAGCCCCATAGAGCTCAAATTTTGACTCCTACCTGTTTCACTGAGGCTTGAAATTTATCATGGATTAACATTAAACGTTAAAACAACCATTATTTAACCAATAAACATTAAAACAGCCAAATCAACCCACGCCTTGAGTCTAGTTCAAAACCAGACTTGTCCACTCTAAACCCCCTTGCAGTGCTGTGAGACTGGGGGCACTGTGATGGGGGAGCAGCAGGAGAGATTTGCAGGCAGCATTTATTACAATTATTACATATTTATTATGGCAAGAGCAGGCAGGGTTCTGGACAAACAAGGCCTCTCTCATGTGTGAAATCAACTCAAATCATCTTTCACAACTGAAGGAAATCTTCTTGTCTCCTTAATACTTGTCAACCTTTATTAAGACATTATTTCCATCAGCTGTGCTTGAATTGCATGTGTCTGACACATTAATTTATCTGTAAAGGTCAGAGCAGCACCAGCCCAGAGGAGGCCTGGCTAGCAAGGGGATTTCTTGTACACAGGAGCACAAAAAACACAAGCAGACTATTTTATTTTGGAGTGCATGACAACGGGGAGTAAGCAGCAGCAGCTTCTGCACAAGTTTTGGGAACAGAATGCCTTATCAACACAATTATTTATTGACTTCAATTCATATTTAAAGAGATTGTGTCTATTTGACCCCAGGGTCACATTGCTTCGGGAGCCTGCTATCCATGAAGCTTGGGAATATCTATGAGAACTGATGTAATAAAGGAGAGGAAAAAAAAAGAGACTCGAAAATGCAAGGTGAAAATACAGGTCAAGGACCAAAGAAAATTAATCAGTGCATTTTTTTTTCTTGATCCTATATTAGAAGTGTCATCTCACTGTTTTGATGTCATACACCTTTTAATACTAACATTACAGATTCTATAACACTGGAGAAAGGAAATACATATTTGAGTCAAAACTGAAACTAAATTACACCTACTTTATTTTTTTCCTACTTTCAGATCTTTATGATTATTCCCATAGTAAACACTTATTCCAAATATGATTTTTAGTTGGTTTGAGGTAGCCAGTATGGTAAGAAGCTTTTTCTGACATGGTATACCAGTAATAATGTGATATTGCAGCAGATTTAAACTTTCTCTGTCTCCTTTAGTTTGAAGGCGATCCTATTAGACCAATTTAATCTTGGAAATCCAGTGACATTCTTACAACAAAGCTTGTGATCAACAGCTTAATATAGCCAATCGCCCCATGAAGGGAAAATTCAAATTATTCAGATGTGCTTCTAGCACTCCTGAAAACACTGTGGACAGTTTACTGATTATTTATCTGGAAGACTGCTCCTATGAGGGAATGAGCCCTAGGATCTGTGAAAATTAATGTTCTAAAGCCTTTATAGGCCAATTGATAAGGTAAACTACAAAACATTGCAAGAAGTTTTATTATATTCATCATAACAGATGCACTTATTTGTACTGTGAAGGAATATTATGGGGGTTTTGTAGTACTTCTGTAATTTTGGCTTTTCTTCCCCCCCCAGAGCACCTGTTAATGTTTTAATTGTCTAATTTGGAAGTTGTATTGATTAATAGTTGGTGTCTTGCTTCTGTGAAGAGACAAGTTTTCCTGATTGTAATCCAGCAGTGAATGCAAGTGATGCTTTTATACACAATACACATGGCTTCATCCTTGGCACTCCTCTGTCAGTGTAGTGGGACCACCCACTTTAAACTTCAAAACTTCACATGAGCAAAGGTTTAATATTATGTTACATTAATTTAAAGAGCAGTTTTATCATCTTTGAGACAATGTTCAATCCTAGGTTCTAAATATGACCTTAACCCCAACAATTTGAGAACAATGGGGCCCACAGAGCTCTGCAAGGCACTGTCACTTCCCCACACTGGATTACAGTAAATTTTCTCCATTGCAGTCTTTGGCAGGCTGTAAAATGGGGATAGGTGCTGCTTACACAGCACTTAAATTTTCAGTCACAGATATCAAAGTATTTATATACCTGCCACAAAATGTGATTGCAAAGAGAATAAAAAAGAAAATAGGAAAAGTTGATAGACATTAATGCATAACACGAAGATTATCAGAGAATAGATTTTATTTGATGGATATGACAGTGTTTTAGATTTGGAAACTGAGCTCACGCTTTTATCATAATGTATAAGCTGAAAGATATATACCCAGAGTTGTCTCATGTTGCTTTGACTTGCACAAAAGAACAGTTTCTCATGTGGAAGGACTATTTTTATAAATTCTGTTGTTATTTATTTGAGTGTTTCTTAAGATTATATTATTAACATTGTCCTTATTATGTGCTTTTTATCTGAACAAAAACATGCTGTGACTGAATGAACAGATTCATTATATGCTTTCCCTGGACAGCATTATTTTTGTATTCATAATTTCCCTTTAGGAGGGGACATAGCTGATCATCATCATTAACTATTGGGTGATCTTTATATAGAGAAGCACTTTGCTTAGACAAATTGATTCTTAAAATGCCCAAAACAATGCATCACCTTTAGGGTAACTGCATTTGTTATTGCAACAGGGACTGAGACAGGAGAAGGAAAAGAGAGCAGGGAAGAAACCATCCAGGGAAGTCTCAACCTTTACACATTTCTGATTCTTCTGTGACTTTACTAGATTTACAAACCAGCTGAAATTTCAGCTGAGTGCTGAAATTACTCCCTAAGGCCTCATAAAGGTTGGCCAATATGTGCTCAAATTTAATAGCAGATATTGTCTCCTGTAACTGAGCAACCGAGCTATTGCCCCACACATTCACTTAGGTCTGCTCCTTGAAAAAAAAAACAAACAAAAAAACCCAACCAAATCCAAAAAACAGCAATAGAAACAAAGTGCATTTTATACTATAACAGTGTCCTCCTAAAGGAAAAGTAAGGAACCAAACTTGAACATGCCAAGATGATGATTTATCTTGTATAGAAGCTAGAATTCCATGGGCCAAATAAAGATTTCCTGTAGTACATTACATAAATGAAACAAAACCACCCAAAACCAAAGAAACAAAGCAACCTTTGTAATTGGATTGGCCCCTCAAGTGTACTAAAGAGAATGGTTTCAGTCTAAAAGATATGACAGACATCTTACCAAACATTACATGTTCTTTAGTAATTACCCACATTATTTTCGTTAATCATCCTTTTGACTCCTAGGTTTGCTACCAAAATTTTCCAGTCTTGAGGGTTTGAGTGCAATTGTTCCATTTTGGAACAAATGTCTTGATGAGGGTGAGCATCCTTCAGTTATATGTCCAAGTTGCAAGAAATGACAGTTTGAAGACAATATTGATTTTTCCCAAATTTCTGTGGTGGCATGACTGAAATGAAGAATTTGAGGTCAGTATCCCACATTTCATTCTTCTCTGGAAGTTATCCTTTTGAATAAAAAGTAGAATATTAAAGTACAGAGACCAATACTTTAGTAGAGTGTACCTTACCCCAAGTTCACCTCTACTACTGTAATTTTCTGTAATAATCCACTGTAATAATCTGTGAATTTACTGTAATAATCCATTACTGTGTAAAGTTTCACACCTTTCTGCTATGCAAATTCAGTCCTTGTACAGTTGTATCCTCTGTTTCAGTGTGTCAGAGGGCTGGCTGTACTGCTCGGTGAGGGGATGTGTGCCATGCCCACTTCCAGGGATGTCATTCTGCCTGCTGGGGACCACCAGGCAAACAAGTGCAGAACTGAAGCTTCGAGAGGACACCTCAGTGATTCACATTACATGGAAGGGCTTATTCAAAATTTGAATATTCTAAAAATTTCAGCATCCATTTAGGGAAAAGACCAGAGTGAATTTTCAGAGTCTGAAGCTGTAGCAAAACTAAAAGAAGACTCTGATGTTCTGAGATAAATGAACTCAATGAGAGAATCAGATATATAAATGTATAGAGATCATTATATCTAAAGAGACATTACAGATTGAATCCAGACCTTGTCTGTATGAAAGAAAAAAACCTACAGGTGACTCCATCCAATAGGAAAAGAGATCATAAACATGTTATTTCTATATAAACTAAAGACCAATCTATTTGTGGGGGAGGATTTCCCTGAAAGATATGTGTGTACTTCTGTATAATAAATCATGAATTTGAAGAGCTTTGAAACTCCTCTGTTGCCAGCCCCCAGTGCTCTGATATAAACTGTGGAAAACTCAATAGTCACAAACATTTGCATGTGCACAACTCTATACCTCTCTGCAAGGGAATTTCTCCTGCAGAACTCAGCCCATACATTCTACACACACAAATCAGATCTATAACTAAAGAAAGATTTTTCCATTTCCTGTTCTCACAACAGATGACACGAGAAATTAGTTCCATGGCAGATGAGCAGCTTGGCAGCACTTTGATTTGTCACAATAAATAAGACTCCTGTAGAGCCTAATAAATTAAGTAGATGTCAGTACTGACAAAAAGAGTTAAAGAGCTCCTTCCAGTACAGTAGAGAGTATTTGCATGTTTGGACATCTTTTTACAAGTACACAGTTTTTTTCTAAGTGGGGATTTGAGTCAGTTAATATCATCTGGCAGAAGAGTTTAAGTCATTATGTTGTTGCTTTTAAAACTATTTTAACAAGGAATGGAAATGAGTATTCGGGAGTATATGTTGACTTTAATATGCGTAGGATTGCATTAGAATGACTGGGGAAAAAATAAACCTTCCATCCACACAAAGTTGAACTTCTTCCCCTCATCCTGACCTATCCCTTTCCCACTGTGATATCGGAGTTATTCTTTAATTTTTATTTATTCATACATTTCAAGACGTTTGTATATCCTACAACTTTGTTTTTGAAGTGAAAGATTATTTTGGAATCCTTTGTCAGGATGACAGTAGCAGTTGCAGGAGTTAACAGATCACTACCATCAGCCATCAAAAGCACTTTTCAAGAACTGAAAGGGATCACCTGATAAGTATTGTTCTGAAATTGCCAATATTTATTTTTCTGAATTATAGAGCTCTTTGAATTTGTCATTAAACTACTTCCAAGAAAAGCATCTAACTGATAATTCTTCTGCAGATGCTTTCATAAAAAAGTATTTGCATTTCTAGGGGTAGACCTCAAGTGTCTATGTTGAAATCAATCAAATTTAAATGAAAAAAAATGGACATTGGAAATGAATTTTAAAAGGGCACAGTATTAAGCAGTAGATCACCCAGAAGAGCAAAACTTCATCCTAAAGGCCACTGAAAGACTTGAAATGCTCAGAGATCTTTGCATCACTCTGGATTTGCAGAACTTATATACTATATGATTAGTAGCTGGTGATTAAGAAAAAGATATTTCAGGGTTCTTGTATTCTTTTGGTTTCTATTTACATTAATAGAAATAAGTACTGCTGACTAATGCAGCATCTTACTACTGTCACAGGCCACAAGCCATAATTAAGTAAAGTAAGGCAAGTCATATCCAGAAAATGCTCTAATGAATCACTGAAATAATCAGAAGAGTAAAATTGGTCTAATGTTTTTCAAACAAGAATTTCATTTGGAGATAAATGTTTAACTTTCTTGATGGGTAAGAACCTTCATGAGTGATTAGCAGCATGACTGTATGACATTGACTGTAAGGGAATTTACCATTATTCCACTGGAAAGTTCTTGAAAATTAAACAGTCAAAACATTTTTATTTAAATGAAAATTTTTCTTGGGAAAAAACTCTGTTCTGATGAACTCTTCTCTGATGAATTTGACTTTGAGGTCTCTGCAAATAAACTTATTTTCCAACTCAATTCAGGCTTTTTTTTCTTTTTTCCTTTGTTTTCCCCATCAACCTAGATGTTAAGCAAAATACAGCTCTGAATTTATGTGCAGCTGTATATCTACATAGATTTAACACACTAACTTTTATAAGAATTTCACTTCCATAATTTCAGAAAATGCTCTAGACCTGTAAGGACTATGACTGTGAATGCAGTGAAAAAAACGAAGTTAGGAAAACCAGGTTTCTAGGCATCATGTTAAAAGAGTTCTCAGACAACTGAAACAAGACAGCTGACATGAACTGATGGTGCTCTGCTGACTCTCAAGCCAGCTGTGCTGATTTGTACACACTGAGCTTCTGATCCATTGTTTCACCAGTCAATAAAATTTTACAGCTAGTTCTGCCATCCTGATAATGCAAGATCCCAGTCAAGTTACACTCCATTAAGTGAATGCCATCCATACCCAGTTAAACCAAGCCATTATCAGGCCTTCACCATAAAATGACAATAAACAGAACAGATCCTGAGGACTAATACTAATAACTCCATACTGAGGACTAATTAGGTTTGCAGAAGCACCAGTGTGACACAAAAAAACCATCTCTATAGTAAGCACAGGCTTGTCTGGTTGCTGGTTTTGCACTAAGCTGACACTGCTCTTCTGTCAGCTGATGCAACCAGGTCCCCAGTGCCAGGAGACTGGGACAAGTGCCACCTCCTCTCTGCAGTGGAGGTTTCCTAAATGGCTGCCCCTTGTTCAGCTTTGTCTGTATTGCCCAAGTTTTACCTGTTGAGAAAACCCCAGGAAACCATGCAGGTATGGTACAGAAAGGCTCATCTTGGTTCTGGACTTCCTGGAGTTCAGCTGTAGCTGCCTCCTGGGGGCAAGCTGCAGAGAGTAGTGTGCACATGCAGCCAGGAACATTTGCATGTGCCCAGACATAAATGTGTGTGTGTAGGCTTCCCTCAAAGCCCTGTAAGGCAGAAAGGCACTGCCCTCACTTTGCAAAGGAAAAGTGAGGGGTGGTGCAGCTAAAGGACAGATTTCTTGTCCTTTATTTTTTGTTCATTTGAGATCTTCTCCCTGGCTGATTTCAGTATTATAAAGATGAATACAGCTGATTTATTCTCAGCCAGCCAAGCTCCTTGGCAGTGATAATGAGGTCAGTCTCGCATTCAGGGTTTTCGTGGAAGACCAGTCTTAGTCACTTTTAAGACCAAAGAAAAGCTGTTCCAACTCCACAGAAAAGATGGTTTCACCAGGAATGTCTACAATGTTTTGAACTATTTCAGCAGATATCACAGATTTATCATCATTTTGCAAAACTTTCCTTCTAATCAATATCATTAATCAATAATCATTTCCCTCTAAGGAGAAATAAAATTTCACTCTGGAAACTGAGTCAATAATAAAAAATATCTTTTTATACCTTGTGACAAAAGACAAGGTTTGTCCACTTTTCTGAAGAAACCCACTAAACAAGCCTCAGCAAAACTATTGCGCTACTAAAGTACTGGGAAACAAGCTTTTTTAAAAAAGGCTTCACAAATAATTTGCAAGTGGCAAGACTGACTCAAAAAACCTCACATTTGCCAGTTAAATATAGCAAAGACCACCATAATGAAGAGCGATATCATGCAAACAGTAAAAAGCATTTACAGTTAGCTTCATACAAAAAAAGGGCAGTGCTTTGAGACTATATAAAGGAGCATTTCATTCAACAATTAAAAGGGCAGATTAATAATACAAAAGGAATAATTTCTGAAAAACTTTTTCTTAATATCTCTGCAAATACTTTATAGTCATGTTTTTCAAAAGGTTTCAAATCGCCAGTGGAAAATATGTTAGTTCAAATGCATCAATGTAACACTGGAAAAACAAAGCATTTTCAATCCTATAGAGAGAGGGATTATATGCACTGTAGAAAAACATGATGATAATACTGTTTAGACAGTGCACAAATAGATCTGAGTAAAGGCAAACTTATACTTGACTGTCTAGTTCTCAAAGTCAAGCAATTATTTCAGAACCAGAGCTGGCATAGATACACACGTACACACATGGGAAATTTTGAAAGTCTCAACAGAATGGCCAGACCTTGACTCCTCAGACAACAACCAGAAGGAGAAGGCAGCTCACCTGGGCTCTGTGTTAGACATCACCTGCACCAGCCCTGCTCTCAGCTCTGTGCCGAGTCCCTGCAGCCCCCAGCCAGGTGCAGCACAGTCTCAGGTGCTCAGGCCTCCCTGCAACCTCAGCCTGTTTAACATTAAAACTCAGCCTTGTGTAGTTTTCAGCCCTTTCTTCCACCCCAACAAAGAGAAGCACAGCAGTTCCCCTCCTGTCTCACCTAATTCCTACAGCAAGGGTTTGGTGGCCTGTGCAAGATGAGCAAACCCGCAGGGACAGTGTGCTGTCTGTGCTGGTGTCCCTGCTGGCTGCATTCCAGTTGCTGTGCACTGAAACTACAGGAATGCCTCATGCAAGCTCCTCCTGTGTCTGAGGAGCAAGCAGCAATGCAGAAGAGATGGATAAGAAGCTGCAAAAATTGGAAGCTAATGCCAACAAACAAAGAGCAGGAACCTGTGAGGACCTTTTCGTCATCACTAGAAATTTCACTACCAATAAAGAAGGCAGAACATTACCTGGACCTGCTTCGAAGACAAAGAGTTGCCTAATTGACTGAAGTCCTGCAAAATGGGTGCTTCCTGCAAATATTGTAGTCTGTCTGCATCTGTTGGGCATGTCCTGCTGTGCCCTGGTGGGAAATGGGAGTCAGGTTGGAAACTACCTGCAGTGAAAGAATTGTAGGTGGTTCCACCAGTGTGCTGAGCAGGATCTCACACTGCTGGCCTTGCCACATTATCATTTTCTGTACGGGGGGTGTGGGAATAAAGAGCAGAAGAACATGTTTTCTAGTACCATTTGTATTGTAGTAAGACACACTGAGGCTATGTAGGGATATTTCTTACATGTGTTCAGCACATTAATGATAATTTTAAACTGCAGTACTTGGAAACAGATGGAGAAGGGCAAGAGACATAAAAGTCCTTTGGTTCATAGATAAAAAAAGCATTTACAGGAAGGCATTTGAACAAGGATGAGTTTTTAAAAAGAGGATTAAGACAACTCAAGGAAGGGGAACAATCCGAGTAATAGCAGGTTGTGAAAATGTAAGAACACCATTCATTCTGCACAGAATGAGACAGGATTTTCACGAGAGAAAACAATGCAATCATATGAGTAAGACAGCATGGAAAACATATTCACAAGGGTTAAATTAAGATTGCACTGATATGGTCCAATGTTTCAATGTTTATTCACACAACCATCACACTGTTTATAATGGAAAAGTGAAACAAAGAGGATTGCAGAGAATAATTGTTGCACTTCTGTTGTGATGTGTATATATCACTGTGAATTGTTGTGCTTGGTTTACTATTCCAAGGGTGGATTATTTCTATAATATAATTGTTTTCTTAAATATATAGGTGAGACAGAACTTTAGCAGATGTTCTAACTATTCTTATAAATAAGTCAAAGAAGTTGTTAGAGCGTGAGCTGGAGCTAGGCAGAGGATAGTTCATTCCAATATTATATACTGCAAAAAGCAGCCCTACCTCCCCCAATATACTCACAGTTCCCCAAAATTCCATTAATGAGTTTTAATTTAATTTAGTTTAATTACATTGATTAGTTTTCAATTTTTTGTAATATTTATAATTTCGCTTCTCTTTTTTTTATCTCTTTATCTGATAGAAGCAGGGAGAAATGGAGAATAAGCCAAGAAATAGAAATAATTTAAGTAAAAATTGTGTTTTGCTACAAGTTTTCAAAACAAAGTGAAACATTTTTACAATAAAAAATCCATAAATATTTATCATCTGAAAAACATAAAAAAGCTTGACCAGTTCAAGTTATAACTGGTTTTCTTAAATAATGGTGCACAACAAACATGTCAAGTAACAGAGAATGCTGTATTATTTATCACTCAGATGCTTTCACATCTGGGGATAGCAAGGCAGTGAGTAGTAGCAAAAATGGAGCTGTCAGGAATAAGTTGTGTCAGACCAGCCTGGTTTCCTTTAGTACTCTTTATTGGCCTAGAAACTTTAGAAACAGGGAAGAAGTAGAAGACTCAGACCTTGTGACTTTTATCTGGTGTGTCCCAGAGGTCACTGTCATGATGGGTAAACTTGGACTAGATTCTAGCAAAGTGTGCAAGAGACTCTTTGAAAGGGAATGCAGTGTCTTCTACATCCATGTGGATGGGACAGATGCAAAAGGAAAAGTTCAGGTGAGATAACCAAAATCATTCTTAGTAAGAATAAAGATCTGATTCTTCCTCTTGTAAAGTTTGTAGCATCCATACACAAAAAACCTTGATTTGATGCATTCCTGTCAAGGATGCCAGTGGTTCTTCTAATCCTATTCTGAGTAAAAGAGACCTCTTAAGGTTCTCTCAGTCTATTATTTCATAATAAGCTTAGTGATGTTCTGAAAACATGTCGAGACATGAAATGAGGTGCAGCTGAATGATGACTTTCAGAAGTGAGTTTAAACCTACATGTGAAAACACAACAGAACCAGGCGAAATGTGGATATTTTAAAAAAGCATTTTAAAATGTACAAATAAAATTAAAAGCATGATCATGCCTTCCTCTGATTTTGAAACTTTGTCCTCTGCTCAGGGGATCCTACAGAAGTAGGATTCAAAGCTAGCAGACAACTTGCCATTGTACTTCCCCCTCACCAGGATGCCAAATCCCAGAGCCAAAGTTCCTGTTACCTGAAGAGCAGGATGAGAGGATGGATTCCAGCCAAGAGAAACAGCATTGGAGAATTTTATTTCACTATGTTTCTACCATTCTTGCAAAAATTAATATGATCTTATACCCCAGGAATGTTTTGTCAGTGAATGAGTCAGGGGCATGCTAATAGAAGGGGGAGCTTCTGTTTGTATACACATATCTCAGTAATCAGCAGTGATGGGAAAGCAAACACAGAAACACTCAGGACAGTTTAATGGGAGCTGAAATATGATAGTTTCTTAAATTGTAGCTGACTCTGGCAGGGTATTTTTAAGCAGGATTTCAGCCAATGTTTGAAAAAGTGCATATCAAGCAGCCTTGAGCTTTTAATTTAATTTATATCAACCAGCATACTTGGAGTTTTCAAATTGATTCACCACCAATGTTTGAACATTCTGTGACAGGAGCAATGCATATTGAAGTAGATAAAGTTCTCCTTCCAGCATGCCTAATTAACTGTATTTCTGTCACAGGGAGCTACAAAATATTCGAATATAAACGCATTCTGGATATCAGACAGCAAATTTTAACAGTTGTGACTGAGTAAAATTCGTTATTTGGCTATGATGCCATTGAGCATCTTCCTTTTTCATGACTGTATTCAAGTGCCCTTTTTCTCAATAAGGTCAATAGAATTATTAAAAGTTCTCAATTCTCATAAATACGTGTGGTCATGTTTGTGCTTAAATAAAAAAAGATACCACAGTAGTCCTGGAAATACTGAGAGGATTCAAAAACATCAAATCAGTGATGCCATCAGGAAAATTCATGTTGCAGATAACGGCTGAATGGTGAATACAGAAAATAATCTCAGCAAATATTATGTATGAGACTGTTGCTTGAGCATTTTGGAAAAATAAACATATTTATAACAATCTGGAAATCACCTGCATGGGAGCTAAGCATTCAGAATAACACACTTGCCCTGAATAATTTATTCAGTTCCAATATTTACTCTTACATACTCTAGAATTGAATTACTTATATCTAAGCAACCATAATTGGAAGAGTATTTAAATTCTATTTTCTGCCACAGGTTTCTCTATGACCTTGAGCAAGCTGTACAGATTTTTTTGTGTGTGTGTTTGTCCTGCTTTCCAAACTCAGCAATGAAGGAACTGACAGAACTGTGAGGATGAAAGTTTTCTGATGCATACGAGTAATGTTCCAGCAATATGGACACCTAAGAAACCTGTACAGAGCCCTTTGTGGAGAGAACTGGCAGGACAGGAACTTTTACCAAGGAGTTGCTATCTAGGTCTCTTTTACCAAGGAGTTGCTATCTAGGTCTAGATAAGCAGGACAGTGCTGAACCATGATCCAATGGCCATGACCAGTGCTGCAACCTCGTGTTTCCTCTTGCATTTCAGCCTTTATTTTAACATGTTGTAGATATGAAGTTTCTTCAAGAAAAGAGAGACAAGATCGAAATCCTTGAGGCCTCCATATCTGAAAATGGTCTCTTGGTTTATAACAGAAACAAAATGCATCAAAATTCATGAGAAAAGCATCAGAATACCCAGGCTGCAAATAAAGTTAGTCCCACTCAAAACAGCACTAGCAGGAAGAGTTAAACAGGCACAGTTCCCATTTTGTCTGTTCCTGCACATTTCACTTGGGCTGCAAGGAAATCAGAGCTGTGACAGATCATTTATATTAATACAATGCATCTGCCAAATTATTTATACACCATAAGCATCAGTCTGGAGAAAGTGCACTCTGGGAACTTCGTTGGTAGAGAAGAAAGGCTTCACTGGGAGGAAGGCATGTTAAAATAGTTCAGGGTTTTGATCTCAGATATACTCTGGTAAATAGAGAGTGATGCCATTGAAGCCTGTAGACTTAGTTTGGATTCACACCAGTGAATGCGATTGACAGGAGAAAAAGTGTAAAATTGCAGCATAAGGTGATAAGTCACTGACAAGAAAATTGGAAAGAGAAATACAACTTAGTGTTGGATTGATCTACTATTCTGTGTGTTTCTCCTGGAGTAACTGAGCTTCTCTACCAGACTTCTTTGATTGTAATCAGTTATTTTCTAATCTCTAGGTGTACATTAACTTTAAATTACTGAGTGGTCCTAAAGTTAAATAAAGTCTACAGTTTAAAAGAGCATGTTTTCACAAGTACTACAGAAACAGAAGTGTTTGGAAAACACTTATTGGTTCCTCTAATACTTAGTTAGTTTTGTTATTAAACAGCTTTTATATCATATGCCTTGCTTTAGAGGGAGTTTACATATCCAAATGTCAATCCTTACAAGTAAAGGGCTTCAGATCTGCTCCATACAAGGTCCTTCAAAATTTATACCTTAATCTCAGCTATTTGGAAATTTAGTGTGCTCATATTTGGTTCCTTAAAGAGAGAGTTTTTCAGTGCTGTCACAAAGAGAGATTTAGGGGAAGCTGTATGCTTTATTCAGCATAGAACATTTAATTTACCCTGTTTGATCTGTAGGCCATTAAAGTTTATTGAACTTTTTTTTCAGATGATTGCACTAACTTCAACTCAGGCCCCATTACCTATGATTTCATAGGATCACATGCTAATGCTTGGTCCAGTTTCTTCACTCTTAAATCAACGTGCACATGTAATTGCCAGTCAGCATTATTTCTTTAGCTTCCTTACTTTGAGTTGTGCTATATGAAAGTATGTGTACCCTCAAACCAGAAGGAGAACTTAACATTAATCACTATGAAAAACTATTAAACAGAAACTAATTAACAAATCAAGGACCAATATTTTTCCAACCCAGTGATCTGCCTTTTTTTCAAACTGACACTGCATAACAGAAAATAATCTTGCACATTAATAAATTCAGAGAGGCTGACAACACAGCATACAGTTCTCCAGGATGCATATCTTGAATGACTACATAGGTGCTAGCATCTTCCTTCTAGGCAGAATCTGGTAGACATACACAGTTTATAAGAAATAAATAACACAAACAAGATATTGACTCTTCTATTTTCAGACCAGGAGAAGCAAGCATGAAGAATGCTTGTGTAATAGCCATATCTTAATAGGTATTATTTATCAGTTATCTACCTACTGGAAGCAAAGGAAAGACTGTCCTTCATGCTGGTAAGTTTTGCTTTGCACCCATTTTTACATTACCCTCTTCAAAATGTGGCCTGTGATCTCTCATTGAAATATTCCAATCAACCAATCTACAACATCTCCAATGAAAATTTATTAAAATAAAAAATTGCTTAAGAGATGAACTGGAAAGGTTATTGTCATTCTTTTTCACCGGAGTTCATGCTAAAAGGACATGCTAAAAAAAATCCAAGTTGTGTTGTGGAAAAAGCCCCAAAACTAACAGGAAAGAGTACACACTCCAAAGGACCTGGTAAACGGTGAGCTCTTGGATGACAAGATCCAGAGGTCTCCCAAAAAAGACTAAATGAGGACATCATAACACAGAGGCAGGGGAAGAGTGCTAGGATTTGCACCTGACCAGGGCAGAAGAGGAAAACAAGAACTGAAGCTGAGACAAAATATGATATTCTGAACAGAGTTTGGAAGAAAAGAAAAACCAGAGCAAGAAATTGTGGAAAGCGCATGCTCAGCTGAGACAACTGATGAACCCTTTGGAGTGGGTGGGTGACACTGAAAGCTCCTGCAGGGCACCAAACCATCAGGTCTGCACATGGAGAGGGCTCCCAGAGCTGCTGGGCAGGGCTACAAGAACTCCACACTGCCCTCAACTCCACACGGAGACACTGCAGGGTGTGCTAAATGAAGTTAATCCTAGTTTTCTTTTAGAGAGGATGAATGAAAATTAAAATACTTTTGAAAACCTACCCGTGGAACAAGAAAGATTCTCTGTAGTAACAATGGGAGGACATTACATTTGTGTATTGAAAAGAATTTAGTCTCTATTATGTATATTATAATTTTACTCCTGATTCCCTTCATTCTTTTCTTGGCCTCATGATCAACTTCTAAGATGTTTCCTTAACAAAGTGAAGGCACTTGAAGTACTTTGTATTGTGGCTGCTGAAAAATCAGATGTCCTTGCACAGAATACGATTTACATATTTATAGACTTATTCTCATACAGTTATTTTCAACTAAGACACAGGTAACACTTTCTGTTATAGTCAGAGCTGAACAATTAAATCAATTGGGGGAAAGAGATGACGCATTTTTCTGACTTTTATATAATTTATGGAAAAATTCCCAGGTTAACAGATTGGTAGCTCCTCCATTCTTATTCAGCTGTCAAGTCACTAACTATTTTAGATTTCAAGAAGGACTAGAGTGAACAGAAGATTGTCTCTGTTTTTCAGACGTCTAATAGTAGGTATTCATACCACAACCTTGACTTGCTTCTGAGTTTAAACCACTACTTCCTAAGTAAAGCATTATTTCATTCAGAAACCACTCACTCAGCCATTCCCTCATTTTGTAATTTCATTCAGGATTTTGGAAAAGTTTTATTAGGTATAAAAGTGACCCAGCAACTTCTGTCCCTGGCCCGGGAAGGGACAGAGGGTGGAACAGACATCACTCAGAGGGGAAGGTGAGTGATGTTTCACAGCTCAAACCCCAGTTCACAGTGATGTCTTAAGTTTTAAGTTTTTCTATTCTGCTTGGGTGTGCTTTTCTGATGTGCTAGAGTGATGAAGACAAAACAGTCCTATTCCAGTTAAGAACTCAAGGACAGTTTCTGCAAACTTCAGGCCCTAAGCTCAAACAACATGGAAAGAGGAGGGTGGGTTCATGCAAATGAACCAAAACCTATAAAAGTGTGAGATTTTGTGACCAACCCCTCCTTTCCTTCCATCTTGGAGCCACCCAGGCAGGGGCCACGACTGTGGCACTCACACTGCCAGGGTGTGGCCTTTCCTAGACCTCTCAATAAATACCCATTTTATTCCCCTCAACTCTGTGTGTAGCCTCTGTTCCAGCTCCTCTTCTAGGCATCAATACTCCTTTTATTTGTGTTTGCAATGATGGCTGCAGGATGAAGTTGAGTTCCCAGTGCTGATTTACACAGCTCCTTGAGCAGACATTCCTCTAGATTAGAGGTTGCTTATATGTTTTATATGCAATACCAATAATTATTGCCAAAAAAATGGGTTAACTTTGAGTTTTAAAAGTTACTCCTTGAAGAGGGAATTATCTACATAGGCATTTTTCAGTAAAATGACCAACAACTGTGTTTATTTGATTCATATTATTCTGCCTTCTGTGCTAGTAAAAGAAACTCTGATACTAGGATTTTTTGAAAATCACAGATTTCGTTTGTAATGACACCCAGCAATCCCTGTCACAAACAGATCATTATGATATGAAAGCATGAAAAATGCTGGTAAATTACTTGCTTTTTTTTGTATTCAGACAAATTTTGATAAACTTAATAGCTTCATTTGGTCATTATAATTTTAAATAGGAAAAAAAATTCAGTCAGAGTAGCTTATCTGTGAGGCACATAGTTTTGGTTTAGAATATGGGTTTGTGATGGGTTTTTTTAACCCAAAATAAGTCAGCACCTAAATTTCACTATCAGGATAGTAACCAAACAGCTTTCCCTAATGCAAAAACATTATTTGTGAGATAGAAGGCTGAACTAAACTATTTGATGAATGGTTTAATATTTTCATTTTTGTATTCCAAATGCCACAGTACTCTCAATGAGTTCTAATTAAAATCTTACTGTGGCTTGATGAAATACTACTTACTGAAATGAAACCCACATCAGCATGTTGGTTAATTTCTAATCATTTACCCTATAACAGTAAAATATAGTTTGCAGTCTCTTCACTTGCTAATCATGAGGGTGTCATTATGCAGCCTCTGCTGTCTACCTCCAGAAATAATCAGTGTAAAAATTACTTGAAATTTAGCTACAAATAGTTGTACAAAGAAGAGTTCCAATCTGCTACTCTAAATTTAATTAAGTGCATATTCAGTTTATGCTTTTCTATCCCCCCTGATGAAGTTCCTGTTGCACGCTGGGAACAGTTCAAATAGATTGGATACAAAACCAAGGAATTCAGCCTGGTGTAAATGTGGGGATGTCTGTGTGTGCCTGCTACAGGAACAAAGGAAAGGGAAATTGCAACATCATCTCATTTCCCTGTACACCACTAAAGATGGTCAGGGAACAGCCAATACAAGAGGCAACAGTCACAATGCTCTACATGCTGAGAAGAGTAAAACCAGAAAACTTACTGAAAATAGCCTAAGCATCAAACTAAAGAAATTATTCCTGCTTACCCACAGTAAATCAGAGGGATGGAAACACTGAGCAGTGTAAGGAGATTCAGCAGCAAGGTCAGAAGAAATGTCTAAAGATATACAGCTATTCTGATAACTGCATTTTTTATTTCAAAACCTCTTCAATTTCTTGCAGCACCAAAATGGTTTGTTTCTCTTTTGAAAGATTTTCCTCACAGCATGTCTGCGAGACCTTGTGCCCCAGCCAGCAAGAGTGTTGTTCAAGCACTTAATGACTCGACTCAGGCCTTTCTTAACATTCATGGAAGTATAAAGAAACAATAGAAATAAGTTGGTTTAACGTGGTGTTTTTTCTGTTACAGGCCCCAATCTGTGTGGTAAAACCTTATCCAAAAAGATAATGGGATGCTTTCAATAAGGAAGAGATCCCCAGATCTTACTTTCCACAAGCAAGAGATCCATCTTGAGTGATTCTGGAAGTGAAGAGTGATATTGTGAGGACAGTGACCACACACATGATTTTATGCTTCTAACACTCTTTTGTATAGTGCTAAATCAAAGCTTTTTATGCAGTGTAAATAAATTGAAACTCTTTCTCCCTATATTTCTAGTCCCTGTGCTCAGTCCAATCCTGCCTTGCTTGCCAAATTTTAAATACCTGTCACCATGAAGTATGTTCTGAGCCCTTGGCTGATGCTTTTACTCTAGTGAATAGAATTTTTTGCCTACTTAGTAGATGCCAAACAGGAAAATTGTTAATAAATTTCTATTACTGTCAACTTCCTCTGGTTCCTTTTGTTTTAGCAAAATTTGATCTCAGAGGAGATACATATCTATTCCTCCTTCATGTCTCAATACTAATTAAGTAATATGGACTTAATTAAGTAAAAGGCAGGCTCTGCAAATATATAATGTATTAGTAGGTAGCATCGACCTCCTTCCCATGACTTATAGATTTCTATCACGTAACATTTGCTAGAGCAGTATCTTTTCATTTCCCATAGTGTTCAGCACACCCTACTGCTTAACTGGGAATGTTTAGGACTTGCAGCAATTGCTTCCTACAATAGCAGCAACAAGGAGCTGCTTCTGAAGCAGATATGTACCACTTAAAGTTCTCTTATTAAGGCTGCTAGAATTCCAGTACAAGTAAATAAACCTTCTCAAGCAGGAGTAATGCAAGCCTATCCTTCACCTGACTGAACTCAGCCTAACATTGAAGTAGTGCGTGGGTAACAGTATGAACAAGGCAGCTCACACAAGAGGTGAGGATTGGAAACCTTGCCCTTCATTTAACTTTTTACATATCTAAAGAACAGAGACTTTATTGAGATCTGCTGTTGGCCTGTGTCATGTTAGCCTTGAAAATACATGAGTGGCAATAGGCTAGAAAGAGGCTCTTATGCTGTTAATACACATTTTATGTATTTTTGCTGAGGAAATTTAGTGCCTGAATCATGATGAACAAGTCTAACAAAACAAAACTCTGTATTCCCTGTGCTGACAGCAAGAGCATGTGCTGAGATGCAATTGATCCTGGTTGGAAGCTTTCAACAAAAAATTTTAATAAGTAGATGAATGACATTAAGGTGCTCCTGCTGTGTGGGCTTCAGGTTACTCTTAGATTTGCTTCAATGCTCTTGTGCCCCACAAAGCTTCTCACACTTCTCTTGTGAGCTGAGAGGAAAGAACAAAGCTGAAAGCAGGATTTCACTAATGCAAAGATTTCCAAAGTGGAACAAATAAAGACATTTAAACTCTGTCTGTACTGCAGGAACCACAGTGGAAACTCCTCGAAATTAGTCCTTTGTTTATTCTGGCCTTGTGGGCTGCAGAGAACCCACAGCACACTGCAGACAGGTTCCTGTGCTGCAGACCCACCAGGCTTCTCCCCTGCCATCTGCACAGATCCCCAGAAACCACAGCACTGAGAAAAATTGTGAGATTTGTCTACTTAACTGCACAGAAGTGAAGTACTCAGTTATCATTTTTGACCAACAGGATACTCACCAGGGAGTGTGACTCGATATGTAGACTGCATGGTTAAATACAGCCCAAGTACTAGCTAGGGCTCATCAGTAATATTGTATTCATTATTAAACAGATCAAAGAGGGCCCAAATAGCTTCTTTTTCTATATACATTTTCTAGTATATAATTTAACTGTTTTGATTAACACTCCAGAGTTAAACTCTTATTAGCTTCTTTAATTACTTTAATTTCACTTACAACACAGCTCATTAAAATGTTGTTATTTTACTAGGTATATTTACTGTGGTAGGTACTGTAGTAACATTCTTCACTGCTCATCCAATATAGTCATAGGCTGCACACTTCAGCTCACTAAAAATAACCTTTCTTTTCAATTTATGAGCACCAAAGCCTTTACCATTTAGTGGTTTCTAACCAGCACACTCGCAATGCAGTTCATTGAACTCTTAAACTCACATTTTCTCATCATGCATTTCCAAAAATAATACATCTCTGTAACATCAACACCTATAATAATACTACTAATTAGTATGTCAATAGCCATACAAATTTAATAGATCTTCATATGAAGTTTCTCTTCAATAGAAGTTTAACTGAGAAACAGACACACTAATATATATGTACTGCATGTTAGACTAAATAACTTATTATTATTATAACTTATTGTTAAATAACTTATATACTTGTTTCTTTAATCTTCAAATCTAACACATAATGTCAGACCTTCATTAGGTGTAAATATGTACAGGAGCATTCAATTAGTAAAGCTGTGATTTTATTCAGTATCACAAATGTATTTTCAGTTACACTTGGAAAAAAAACCTTTATATATATTTATAAATATATAAAAATATGTTTATATATTATATTTTTTTCCAGAACATCAACATGAGAGTATTCATAAAGAGAAAAATCAAGTTATAAATCAAGTAATGCAGCAAACATGCAGGTGCATGTGGCAGAACACACATATGGATGAAAAATGTGCCATTAGCTCAGGACACTTCTCTACAAAGAGGAGATTTGTGCTACAAGAGGGTTAAATCCTGCAAGATACAGAGCTCTCTGGAGATGATTTGACACAGCCAGCTTTAAACATATCAGTATCTTCATTGCATTCTCAATTTCAAACAATAAGAGAATGAGTGCAAAATGAGAGAAGATTTATGGAGATGTCATATTACTATAAAAACCCAGATAATACAACAATTCTGAGGAAGCAATTTTTCATCTCATGAATCCTACTGTAATTATGAAAGAAGCTTCACTTGCATCTCTAAACTTTTCAAAACTGGAACTCTGTGAATGCATTCAGTGCATGTAACAACACTCAGCAGCTATGGCCAGCTTGCACCTCTGGAGCCACTGAAAGCTGATCACTGATGAGCTTCATGCAGCTTTTTGAGTGCCTCACTGCCTCCTTTTCCTCATCTCTTAGGCTTTGGCACACCCAGCCATTGCAAAAGGTAAAGGCTTGAAGGGACTGAATGGAAGTTTAGAAAAGGGATTAAACTAATTTGCTTCATTAAACTAATCTGGCACCAATCAGGGGCCTGTCAAGCACTATTAAAAGATTCCCTTTTTTTAAGATTTTTGGATTGTGTGAAGAAAGGTATGTTCCTACAACATTCTGCAAAGGGCTTTGCTGTGCATATGTTATTCCTTGCCACATTAAAACAAGGAGTCTCATCTATTTTTGTAGTTATTATATCAACAAGTCCTAATCTTTGAATAATCAGTCCTGGATTTTAAAGCTAGCTGACCCTATAATATGTGCTATGTAAACCCTCCCTAAAAAGACATATATTAAAATATTGTGACCCTTAGAAACATATGTAAATAATGCATCTATCCTCAGACCTCAATGGTAATAAAGGCACAAGACGTTAAAGGATTTCTGATTTATCCTGCTTTAAGAATAGAACCAGTATGTGTTAGCACAAAATATAAAAACATAGCTTAATCCAAAAAAGACTAAAATGTAATTCAATTTCAGAGGCTTATTGTCTATTATCATCCTGGGGCGTCCCCTGGTCCCCAAGGACTTGAATCAGGCTCCTGTAGAAGGTGGAAGGACCACTCCAACCTTGCAGTTGTTGAAGGGAATTCCCTTCAGGGAAGCAGGTATCAAAAGAAATCACATGGCTGCTTATGGCCTGGTGGCAGATGAGGTGATGGGACTTTCTCCTAAACAGATGTCAAAACCAAACCACACTCCATCAATAGGCACTTATTTCTGACAGCTGCTCCCCTTTAAAAGGCATCCTTGCAGCCTGGGATGGACACATAAAACTTATCCAAAAGTTGTCAGTGTGACAGTTTTCATGACAAATAATCCACTGAAATGAAGCAAATGCATGAGTAGTGGTATCCAAATCCTTCTCTAAAATTAATAATTTAAAATCAGACACTCACTTGCCATTTAAACTGTACCTTTATTGAAGGTGTTCTTCCCCAAGGTAGCTAGGACCAGAGTTTGGTCATTTCCATCTCCTGTGCACATCCCAGTGTGGAGGCAGTGAGCACAGGGGGCACAGGGGGTAAGAATGTGCAGCATATCTGTACAAACACCGAGCACAGCCAGAAGCCAGACTTTCATGACCTCATGCTAGGATTTTCAATAAGGCTTAGGGAAGTCAGGGATTCACTTTCACTGGGAACTATGTGTCAGAGGCCTTTGAGCTTGTCTAGAAAGCTGAGCTTAAATTAAACAGAATGGTTGGGCATTAATCTTCTCGGGGTGGTGTTTCAGCAGTGCAGTTTGTTTTGACAGGCTGCCTGCTTAGAAAGTGGTTCCTTAGATTAAGGCCTGGGTTTCCAACAGGCATCTCAGTCTGTATTCTCAGTGGCAGCAGGTCTCTATTAATTTCATTTGTGGTTTGTTTCAGTCCTGACTCTTTACAATACTGAGTTCCCTGGTTTGGATATACTGGACTGTTATAACGAAAATCACTAAAAATTTTCAAAGTCATCATTACAAAATCTACTTTACTTAAGGGAAAGACTAAAATCCGTTTTAGTGGTTCAACTCTGTGGTAGTTTAATAAGCAGGCAATCACATTTTTGACTGGGTGAAACAGTAAAAAAATACTTTTTATGCTCCATTTTCATGCACTGGAGTTATTTTTTTGCAGCAGCAAACTAAAAGGCATCCTGGATTTAACTTGCTAACCAAAATGAAATGCTAAGAAATCCCACCAGACAGAACTGTGGCTCCTCCATAGCTGCTCCACCCTGTAGCAGCCTCTGCTGGCTGATGCTAACAGCCAAACAAAAGAGATTTGGTGGAGATTCTCCCTTGCCTTTGGATAGCACAGATTTGTATCAGGTGACTGTCACTGAAGATTGGGAAATGAAAGGCTCCCAGGACAGACCAAGTATTGCTGTGTAACAAAGTATTCTAAAGCACCACGAAGGATGGGAGGAAAAAAGGGAGTCGAAGGCTGGATACATTTGGGAAGTTACAGGCAATAGCTAAGAAAGAATAAGCCTAAGAAGAGGCAGCTGGGATTCAGGAGCAGGGGAAATGCAGGTGGAGGGTGCTGTGCCAGCAGGGTGGTTAAAGGAATGGGTTTGTTACCAGCACAGGGAGGTGTGGGATCTCAGGGGATGAAGTAGTTCAATGGCACGAGGAAGGAAGGGAGACAAAGAAAGAAAAAACAGCTCTAAATGGGTTTGTGAGTGAAGGACTTTCCATAAGAGATGGAGGGCTGCAGAGCATTGAACAGATTGGAAAAATAGAACAACTGGATGAATCATGGACTTGAAATTTTAAATTCTACTACTTCTGACAGCATGGTTTTACTTTGATGAAGGCTATGTAAATGTACATTTTCTGCCTCAACAGATCTGCAAACAACTCTCGTTCTGTGTTACATTTGGTGACTTGAAGATGAACCCTCCCCAGCCACTCCACACCCCAAGTTTCTCTTGTCTTTTTCATAAAAGGAGCATTTATTCTGTGTTTAAAAACCTGGTGTTGCCCATGCCAGGAAGGAGGAAGCAAAAGGCAGACTTTCATTTTTATGTTATATTGGTCTCATGACCTTACTAAGATTAAAGTATGTTTTGCTTTTAAGGACTCCTGTGAGGCACAGTTCATGGAGAGATGTAGACTTTGCTGCCCTTTTGGTGGCCCCTTGGAAACTCCTTAGAAATACTGATGTGCAGATTCAGTCCTGAGTGTTTTAACATCCTTGTTCTCAGGCCTTCTGTGGTGCATGGCATTGCCAAGAGGGAGAGGGTAACAATTCCCAGACAGGCAGCAGAAGGTTCATTCTTGTTGCTGCCATCTGTGCAAGCCACTACACACAGCACAAACCAACCAGAAAGCACCACTCATGCTCCACAGATGGCCTTCAATTACAACTCACAGTTTAAGAACAGTGGTTGATATCTAAAATTTAAAAACTTGCTTTTCTCCATGTCCTTTCAAGAGTCTCAGAACAAGAAGAAAGATAAAAATGGCCATCAAAGTTCCTCAGCAGATATAATCTGAGCATAACACATAAATGTTGTATCAGCATTAGTCATACATAGTTACATCCCTACTAGAGATACATTGGATTCCAAAATATCAGTCCAGAGATAAGAGCATATTCTGTAGAAATGAGGTATTGTGCTTGGGGTTTTGTTTGTCTGTTTCCCAAAAAATACAAGATTTACCATTGTTTCTCCCAAAAGAACTGCTCCACGTCACAATTTTTCTCAGTCAATCCAATAGTTTTTGCACCCAGAGTGCTATTAAGTCCATGTGAAAACACCAAGAGCCAATTTATCCATCTTCTAACACCATCCAAAAGGAAAGATTTTTAGCTTTGGACATGGTCAATAGGATGGAATGATCTAGGTGGAAACAATTCTTGTCATTCATTATTGAACATGACAAATCCTTGTAATTCCTGCATGTTCCATATTCTTTCAGTTTTGATGCTTATCATAAATTTTTCTTATTTCACTCTGCAGCTGTTTGTTCTTTATTCTGTGGTATTATAAAGAGCTGATTAATTGTTTACAGTTATTACTTATATGTTTTAATGAAGAGGAGGAAGCCAAGAGTTTTAAATACTCAGCAGAACTTCCTCCATTTATGAAAGAATACAAACAACATTTCTAAGAGTACTTTAGGCTTTTATCATAATTTCTGTGCTCTCATTTGATAATTCTAATTTTTCCATTACTGTGCTGTCATTGGCTTTGCACTCAGCTTTAGCATAGAACACCATTTTTACTTGAAAATAAGATATTAGAGGCCTGCTGTGCTGATCAGCAATGGTAGTTCCCAGCAGATCCAGCAGCAGTGTCAGGGGATAATTTGGCAACACACTCAGTTTTCTTCTTGCTGGTTTGTTTGTACTCATTCCCAGGAACATGTGACTACGAGTATCCTGACAAGGACAAATGGAGATCCTTCTGCTGTGCTGTGTTCACCCCACCTGATCTGACTGAGGGCTTTACCATGAAAAACAACCTTCACTGGTGTCAGTAAAACTGATAAAGTAATTCAGAATAATTCCAGCTGATGATTTGCAAATAGATTCATCTAGGATTTGCAGACATATTTTTCCCAAGTATTTAACTCTAATCCTCTAATCTTGGGATTTTCCAGTATAGCACCAAGTCCTAAAACCCAATCAAATGAGGGTGATGTAAATTCTGACCCAATTAAATGTATTAATGGGTAATACAAAAAAAAAAAAAACCCAAACACCAAAAACCCCCAAAACCAAAAAACAAACAAATAAAAAGTAACCAAAAAAGAAAACAAAAACAAACCAAACAACAAAAATACCCACAAAAACAAAAACAAAAAAAACCCCAAACAAACAAACAAAAAAAAAAAAAAAAAAAGAGAACTAAACAATACCATAAAATTGTAATGGTAGTTCAAGAAAAAGATATGAAACTGATTGAAATGTTGTTCTCAAAGGATTTATCTAAAAGTTAATGGAGGAGGGAGCAAGGGAAGATTTCCCTTTCTTTATCTTTTCTTCCAAAAAATGCGCACAGGAATGCTTAGTGACTTGCAAAACTCATGAAGGACACTCAGGACAGAAGGATCCCATAATTTTGCTCTTATCTCTTGTACCAATCCTTGCTACATAAGCAAAATGTGTAGGAAATGTCTCTGTTGCACCTTGATAACTTCAATACATTTTAGTTAGAGAGTTGGCAGTTTCAGTTTAGCTGAAAAGCTGTAAAGCAGAATTTCTTAATATCAAATGCTCCAAAGAAGGGATGTAGTTGCTAAAGACATGAATTGTCTAAAATGCTGATTATTTTATCAGCAATATAAAATTAAAGCATTGGAGCGTCCAGATGTGCCTCAATGATTTCCTGCAGAACTTTACTGTGTAAAAACTGTCAAGTCAACAATCTCACTGTGGCTGGCAGGAAATTATTCCAAGGTCAACATGTTACATAAGCAATCATGAGAAAGCTTATCTGAGACCAGGCAGCTCATGCTGACTCCCCATCATGCAACAAGCTCAATTTACCTTTCAGCCAAAGTCATGCTCTAGTTTCACTCAAGTAACAAGTCCTGTATTAGCTCCCCTAAAGACTTTTTACAGTGAATGCACAATTTGAATTGGTTAATAAAATATTACATATTATTTTCACCATATATATGTTTTCACCATACCTGAGGTAGGAAATAAGACAAATCTAATCTGATCTGATTAATATTTCCCCTTTTGTCTCTGAATTAATTTCACATTCAGATTTACACTTTTATAAATTTATTCATTATGACAAATGAAATATTAAGCTATAATTCAGCCCTAGCTTTTTTCAAGATTTGACTTTCATTATGTTTTGAGAAACTTATTGCTCCAACTTCCCATCTTCAAACATCTGAATTCCATTGCACTTCTTCCACTGCTTGGTTGGGTAAAGTGATGTTTACTCAAAAGGAGGCAACATTCCTTAAGTGAATAATGAATCCTACTATCTACATGGGAATTGTTCTTGTCCACATGAAAGATTACTGGTGCATTAATAAAATACTGCATGAATGTTCATGATGAAGCAAGTAAAAAAATAGTAAGGACATAGATAAGATGAAAAGGAAAAAATGCTTTCTAAAAACAACCCCAAAACAACCCTTGCAAAGAGTTTTCAACTTTTAATGTCAGTGCAGAGCTCTGAATGCCTCACCAAAAAAAAGAGTGAAAGTATATATAAAGGTAGGGTGAAAAGCAAACATTTATCTTCTGCGTTGTCTTGTCATTTACCTTGGAATATAATATAAATAAAAGATTATGTATAAATAGAAGTTCTACAAACATTGTGTATAATCCAACTAATATGTATGTATTCTACGTATATTTGAAATTATTTTTTCATCTCATCTGTTTAAGAGAAGAAAGTCAACCTTACACTTTATAATTCAGGATAACAGAAGCATTGTCAGTTCTGTTGCTAGCACATTAGCATCTATGTATTTTTTAAAATATTAGCTAAAAATAACAAAATAATCAATAGTTCAATTACAGCTGCAGCTTAGGGTAACTCATTCCAATATTTTTGTTATGTTGACTTAAATGTTTATCCTTTCTTTGTCCAGTGAAGATGAAAATTCAGCTGAAAAGTTTTCTCTCTGTACAATCCTTATTCTTGTCCTGCCTTGGTTAGCTCCCTTCTTGATATTAATAACACCCAAGTGAAAATATGGGAGTTCTGTGGCTTGTCTTCTTAATAATGAATAAAGGTGATGCATTGTATGAAACTGCCTCAATAATTTAAAAGGTAATACCAAGCAAAGACTAACTGTAGTAGTCTGCAGAAAATATATTGCTTTGAAAAATTATTTATAAGTTCCAGAGATGTTAAAATGCTAAATTTAAGTACAAGGTTCATAATCTATTAGAAATATTAAAGTTTTAACACCAAGCATGGCTATTTTCCTACTTGTTTTAAGTTGTAAATTATTTTCTATTCCTGTCCTTTTTTATATATATTTAGAGATAGAGACATTCTTCTGACAGGATGCCCTTTGACCTCCAATTCTACTTAGAGAAAGACAAAAGGAAGGGATAGATGAGTTCACTACAATCACTGCTTCTGGTTCCAAATGTACAAGCTGCCTGATACCCAGAAGATGGACAAACAATCCACTGTAAAATGACTTCTCTTTGATATTCGAAGGCTAAGTTATACAATAGATCACTTCTGATTATTTAGTGTATAAGTATACATTTATGCACAGGCTGAATTATGAAATTAAATAACACATGCACACTAATAAGAGCTGACTCATGCCTATTGTGTTTCATGAAAGCTTCTCCAAAACCAGTAGTGAATAACACTTCCAGTGCTCTCTCATCCTGTAAGACTCCAATTCTAGCCAAGTAAAGAGATTAAACAAAAAAAACAGTACAAAACTGAATATAATTCTGGCAGAGGAAATAGTAACTTGTGTAACATAACTTTGTCATCCAGTCAGAGAAAATCAACAGATTTAGACCCACCACACAGTTCAAGTTCAGACTAGAGAAATAATATTCTTAAGAAACAGTTTCAAAATTATACCTAGGCACAAACTTATTCAAACTTGGCCCTTTTATGAAGAATGATCAAAAAAATCAGCACTCCAGTATAAGCATAAGCAAAAAAAAAAAAAAAGCAGCTAAATATTAAATACATTGTTTATTGTAAAACATTTGGCCAGATATACTAAAACCTAACAGTGTTTTTACTGTGTGCAGTCCCACCTAATTGAAAAAGGATCTAAATACATTAAAGTATGGCAAAAGATTTAAATCTGTGTTTTATTACTCCTTTATTATTCCTTATTATTATTCCAGTCCCTGCAGAAACAGGCAATGCCTGCAAGGGGACACAGGTACCTCATTCCCCTGCACACAGTACTTTTCTCAAAAGAGTAAAGCACAAGGAAAGACACTTTTAACAGGGACACAGCCACATCCAGAAGAGAGAAAGATAGCTCAGATGAGCAGTGTAAACAGTTCAGTTTTACACCAGAAGTATCCCAGTCCCCAGGACACGAGACAGGACATTTGAGAACCACACTGTTGCTAGATTTACAGTCTGGCACTAGTGGGCAGCTTGGAAAGGGCAGGAATTGCCAAGTTGTTCTGGGGCAGTAGAATTGTAAGCTGTGCTTGATGTGCATTTGCATTTAGAAGCAAAGTTCCAATATAGGCCACAGTGAATGAATAGTGGCACATATAAATCATCCCTAATTTTGTATTAATACAAATTTACATGACAGAGTCTAGAATTAAAACCATGCAGTTCTGAACCTTGGAGAGTCTAAGATGCAATATGCACACAGATGTAGACTGCAATTTATTATACAAAGTCATCAAAACTGACTTTTTAGAATGATGACAGTTCTGCAAAGCTCAATGGACTGGCATAGAAGGCTTTGAGCTACTTGGTCCTAGTACTGATGACATATAATTTTTTTACTTTGAAAAGAGCAACAATGGCAACATTTTAGTGTTATACTGTGATTATTTTCAGTTAAAATAAACCAAGCCAACTCAAACAAATAAAAGCAGCAATAACAGCAACACACAATATTTACATCTCTTAGGAAAATACTGCCATACTATGTTGTAAACAGTGATTTACATTATGTATTCAATAGTTAGATATGAGTGTATCCTGCATTTTCTAGCTAATTTTGTCAAATGTATGCTATTGGATATGCCAGTTTAACATATTTGTTTCAAAAGCTTTCTCTTTCTTTACTTGGAGTTAACAGTCTTTGCAAAGTCTGTATAAAGGAATTTCAATATAAATTCAGAATAGCCATATTATTGCAACAGTGGTCACCATAAAAATGTCATCATTTACATAAGAAACAGAATGATAGCACCATCCTAACTAATACCCCAATGCATCCAAAACCATATAAAGCTTCAAATAGTTCAAAAATAAAATAAAACTGGATTAACTTGACTCTATAGATGGAAGAAATAATTTGATAAAAATTCTTATTTTTGAGCCCTAATACTGAATTTAATCCTCCATTTCACACTTGGAAAGTGTAGTGTTTAACCATAAAGTACATTGCAAAATGTTAAATCTGCTTCACTTTCCCCTTCATTTGCCAAAACAATAATTGCAACTTTTGATGCCAGGTTTGTTTTATTAGCTCATTTAGATAAGGGAACTTTTGGTCAGCCACTCAGAAGAATATTATCTTTAAACTTTGTGAAAAATTGTGCTACTTCAAAAGTGCAGTGAAATGCAAAGATGCTATTGAACCTTTTAACCTCCCTGGCATCCTGTACAAATCAATTCACACCGTTTCCCAGCCCTGCCAGCTATTACTAAACTGACTTTTTTCTTTTTATGTGACGGCATAAGAGTTCAATACACTCTGACCAGAATATTTTGGCTATTCTATGCATGGAGGGGTTTATATTTAATATAAATTTTACTTATTTAAAGATAACATGCACTAAAAAGGATTTCTGACTTAGCAGTCACTATATATTATATAGTGTATATCACCACTTAGCAAAAATTTTGAAATAAATAGTTCAATCCAAACACCAATGTGATTTGGTTACTCATTCTTTTACTGTGATGTATTTGTAGTTCTTCAGGTACTACAGTGCAACATATGCAGGTTTCTGCATATGCTGTCAAGTGTCACAGATCCATTTAGGCTGCAGAAGCTAGACATGAAAAACTGCAAATGAAGCAGCTTGGTGAAAAATGCTTATACAGATAAGATCCTGCAACCATGAAGGAAACAGGGCAGTCCAAGTCCACTCTTCAGTCAGTTCTGTGCTTTAAGCAGCTTTTAGAGTGATTTCTGGGAACACATATAAAAGGCAATTGCCCTGCAATTGAGGGTATCAATAACTCTCTGTTAGCTGCATCTTTCTTCGGGATTTTTCTCCAGCTGTAAAGCCATTCTGCAGGACTTCAGAGTCATTAACTTTGGAAAAGCCATCTAAGATCATCAAGTCCAGCTGTTAACACACACTACCATGGACTAAACCACATCTCCAAGAGCCACATTCACACAACTTTGAACTTCCAGGGATGGTGATCTCATCACTTCCCTGAGTAGCCAGTTCCAAAATCTGACCCCACTTTCAGTGAAAAAAACTTTCCTAAAATTTAATCTAAACCTTCCTTGGAGCTACTTCATTGGAAATGAAATAAATTATTCAGTATAAACATTTGCATAAACAGAAGCCAGGATTTGCAGGTTTTAGTCTCAGGAAATTGTTTTTCAGTGAGAATAAACTTCAATATGGGCACACGACAGTGTTCAGAGTTTGCTATTTTGCTCTGCTCTTTGCACAACCTCTTGTTTCAAACTCAAGAGCCACTAGTGCTGATCCACACCAGCCACAGTAACTTACAGCTACTCAAGACAAGCTTTATTATCAACTCCTGGCAGCATTTCATGTTTGGATCCATCTTGCAGATGCTTTCAGAGTTTACAGTAATTACTATTAGAAAAGTCAATATTTGTCAGAAGACCTCATTGCCAATTCCCACTAATACTGCTTCTTTCCAAAGCAAAGATGGATGCATGATTCCCAGATATTTTATGGGTCAGATCATCTGTGATGTTAAATCTGTTTTCATCAGATGCCATTGAATCATACTGCTCAGGATTCAGCTCCTTGTTTTTCTTTTTTTCTGTTAATTTTTCTGAACCAGATACTAGCCACAAATTCAACAGCAGAACTGTAACAACAGTAATCACACAGTGCTAGAGGATAGTGATTTTGTTTTCCTGGCACATAATGTAAAGTTTCTTAGAAGAGGAACCTTTCAGGTGAGTATTTGACATCCAATTATTTAAATAGAGTCATTGTTATTAAATGATGCTTCTGTAATTTTCTAAGGCAAAATAATAGGAGAGAGAGAAAAAGAGACCCAGAGAGAGAGAGAGAGAGAAACCAGGTTTGTTTTACAGGTTCCTTCCACATTTCAGACACTTTATTTTCATTGTTTATCCTTGTTTAACTCAAGAAAAAGGTGAGCTATCCAGACTGATAAGCCCTAGCTTCAGGATATTCCTTTCGGAGCACAAGTTGCAGGCTCTCCACATTGTGAATGAAATCTGAGATGAGTAAATGTGGCAGAAATGCATCCTTGAGGCTACAGTTGTCACAATATATGTACAGATACGCTAATATCATTGCATTAGATCTTTTTTCTCTGAGATGTTGTTATACAACCATACTCAAATTTAGCCAGCTCTTATGCCATTTTACTCTTACATGGTTGCAGGAACAGTAAAGGATAACTCCTTGACAATTCCTCTCCAGATCGACAAGTTAATAACATTTTAAATGTATTATAACAAAATATTTATATTAAACACGTGGTTTTGATTCTGGGAAATAAACTGTCTTCCTAAGCACTTTTAAAACCCTGCATCTTTAGGCAGTAACACAATCTGCAAAAATTTCTCAATGTTTTTGTTAATTTAACTTCTATTAATGAAGAGTTTTAACTGATACAGAAGAATCAGCTCGAAGGAATAATTGTTTAGCTGATAAGATGTCAACTCATATTTGAAACTCTGCTAAGCTTGTTGCCTGGGTGCTTGAAAAGTACCCAGCAGAGTTATTAGGTGATAACATAATTGTTTCCTCTCTATGAAAATTGGATTTTATGTTTAAAGAAAAACAGATGAAGAAAGAAATGCAGAATCAGGAAATAAATTTTTATCCTTTTATGTATGTACCTAATTATTAAAGCTTTAATAATAATTACATGTTTTTTAGAAATTTTCCCCACCAGTACTTTTTAAAATTTTCTGATGGCTTCTTCAGTTCTTTGTGATATTGATGTACAAACTATGAGGAGAAATAGAATTCAGAGATGATGTGAAATGATTGGGAATTTCCTGTTGTTCAGGACTCCATTTAGGCAGCAGCTGAACCAGCTCTGGGACAGACAACCCCTTATAGTTCTACAGAATTCTGAGGACATAAGGTCAGCATCATTCTCAGGAGAAGGGCAGGGCTTTCCTCCAGCAAGTGGTGGGGTGGCTAAAAGAGGGCTCTGGGGGCAGAGCAGGGCTCAGAGGGCACAGCAGTGTGTACAGGCAGGGCTGCAGGCAGGAATGCAGGCAGGGATGCAGGCAGGAATGCAGGCAGGGATACAGACAGTACTGCAGGCAGAGATGCAGGCAGGGATACAGGCAGGGATGCAGGCAGGGATGCAGGCAGAGATGCAGGCAGTACTGCAGGCAGAGATGCAGGCAGTACTGCAGGCAGAGATGCAGGCAGGGATGCAGGCAGGGCTGCAGGCAGGGATACAGGCAGGGATACAGGCAGGGATGCAGGCAGGGATGCAGGCAGGGATGCAGGCAGGGATACAGGCAGGGATGCAGGCAGGGATGCAGGCAGGGATGCAGGCAGTACTGCAGGCAGGGATGCAGGCAGGGCTGCAGGCAGGGATGCAGGCAGGGATGCAGGCAGTACTGCAGGCAGGGATGCAGGCAGGGATGCCGGGTTCCTCCTGCTAGTGGGGCTTTTTGTTTGTTGTTTGTTGTGCTTCGGTTGGTTGGGTTTGGGTGGTTTTGTTAGCAGTGGTTTTTACACAAAACCTGCAGTTAGTACAAGTGTATGTAGCCAAGTAGAACCCTCCAAAAAGACGTGTCTGTGCAGACCCATTCCTGTGTGGAGTGTTTGAGCTGATCAGTAGTTCCAGGGGGTGTTGCAGAAGAAGCCTGCCTGCAGTGTGAACAGGTGAATGATCTCCTTTTGCTGGTTGCTGAGCTTAGGGAAGAAGTTGAAAGAATAAGGAGTATTAGGGAAAGTGAAATAGGGAAATAGATTGGTGGAGTTCCACCCTCCCATCCTTGAGGGAGGACCACCAGCAGTCAGAGGACTCCCATCCCTCCCACTGCCAGGCAATAAGAGGACTCCTGGTGGATGAAAGGGAATGGAAATGGGTCTCTACTTGGGGAGGTAATAATAAAAATTCCTCCCGACCCCCCCCCACCCAGGTGCCACTTCAGAACAGGATCTAGAGTTGAGCCAGATGGTGTAGAAGAAAATTATCTGCCCAGTGAACCTCTCAATTACACTTCTGTGTGTCAGATGGATCACCAGCTCTGACATTAAATAGAAATGAAGGGTAGTCGTAGTGGGTGACTCCCTTCTGAGGGGAACAGAGGGCCCCATATGTTGACCACCTATCCCAAAGGGAGGCTGCTGTCTCCCTTGGGCCAGGGTATGGGATATCACTGAGAGACTTCCTGGGCTGATCCAGCCCTCTGATTATTACCCACTGCTGGTAATCCAGGCTGGGCAGTGATGAGACTGAAAAGAGGAGTGTCAGAGCAATTAAAAGGGTCAAGTGGTTGATAGGGCAGGAACACAGGTGGTGTTCTGCTCAGTCCCTTTGCTGGCAAAGACAAATTGTGAAAGGAATAGGAGAGCCCATATTGCCAACAAGTGGCTCAAGGGTTCGTGTCATCAGCAAAATTTTGGGTTCTTTGATCATGGGGTAACTTTTATGGCATCTGGCCTGCTGGAACTGCATGGGCTCCATCTCTGTTAAGGGCAGAAAGATTTTAGCTCATGAACTGGGAGAACTCATTCAGAGTGCTTTAAACTAGGGTTGAAGGGGGAAGGGGATGCAGTTGGGCTGTCTGGAAGGTGAAATCAGCAGCCCGGCTGAGGTGCGTGTGTACCAATGCACACAGCATGGGTAACAAACTAGAGGAGCTGGAGGCCACGGTGCAACAGCAGAGCTGTGGTGTAGCCACTGCAGGAGCTGCGGGTCTGGATGGTTGGGACTGATGGAGAGATCTCTAAAGCCAGGTGTTGGAACTTGTGGTTTATTGCATAGGGCCTGGGTAAAAGGGCCCTGCTTGGAGCTGCCACTTGCAGCCTGGAGCAGGCCTGTGAGAGCAGGAGGGCAAGAGTAAAAGGAGTAAAGAGAGAGCAAGGGATAAGAGGTAAGAAGTAAGAGAGAAAAGTAAGAGCATTAGAGAGGTAAGAGAGTAAAGTAAGAGAGTCGGTTCCCGTTACAATACAATAAATCTTCTGTGTTGAATATTCTAATTTTCACTAACCAATCCAATACAAGATACAAATCCTATAGCATTTACATACAGCCTATAAGAATCACTACATTACCATACTGTGTTACACTTTAAACCCTAGAAACTACTCTTTGGACTCTCTTTACCAAGCTAGTAGGGTCTTCTCTGCCCTTTGGACCTGTCTGCAAGCAGAGGGGATTGTTTAATCAAGAGGGGATTACTTTCAGCTGGCCATACTATTGTTTTCTAGTTGTTCAGTAACTAATGTTTGGTATCTCAAAAATGGCTTTCATTTCAATCTCGCTTATTATTTCCATATTCTCAAAATCTTTTGCCAGGCAATCATATTTATAAGGTTTTCCAGTTTCATCTTCTCCAACAAGTCACCATCACAGAAACGTGGTGGGACGATTCACACAGCTGGAGTGCTGCACTGGGTGGCTACAAGCTCTTCAGAAGAGACAGGAAAGGGAGAAGAGGTGCAGGGGTAGCCCTGTATATTAGGGAGGTTTTTGCTGCCATGGTTGAATGCCTGTGGGTAAGAATTCAGGGGAAGGCCAACAAGGCTGACATCCTACTGGGAGTCTGTTATCATCCACCCAACCAGGGAGAAGAGGTGGACAACTTATTCTATAAGCACCTGGAGAACGTTTCAGGATCACCAGCCCTGGTTCTTGCAGGTGACTTCAACCTGCCAGACATCTGCTGGGAACTTAATACAGCAGAAAAGAGGCAGTCCAGGAAGGCTTTAGAGTGTGTGGAGGTCAACAACAGCTCTTGTCACAGCTGGTGAGTGAGCCCACCAGGGAAGGGACTATGTTAGACCATTGTTTGTAAAGAGAGATGGGCTGGTGGGAGATGTGGTGGTTGGAGGCTGCCTGGGGCACAGTGATTGTGAAATTATAGAGTTCTCAATATTTGGTGAAATCAGGAGGAACATCAATAAGACTTTTACATTGGATTTCCTGAGGGCAGACTTTGGCCTATTTAGGAGACTTATTCAGAGAGTTCCTTGGGAAGCAGCCCTTAAAAACAAAGGAGCTCAGGAAAGATGGGCCTGCTTCAAAACAGAGATCTTGAGGGCACAGGAACAGACTGTCCCTGTGTGCCAAAGATGAGTCAATGAGGCAAATGTCCAGCCTGGATGGGTAACAGGAGCTTAGGAATAAAAAGAGGATGTACCATCTTTGGAAGGAGGGCCAGGTCTCTCAGGAAATATTTAAGGGGGCTGCTAGGGCATGTAGAAAAAAAATTAGAGAGGCCAAAGCTGAGCTCCAACTTAAATTGGCAACTTTAGTACAGGATAATAAAAAAGGTTTTTACAACTGTATGAATGGTAAAAGGAAAGGTAAGACCAACCTTTGTTCCTTGTTGGATGAGGGAGGGGAACTTAGTGACTGCAGGTGAGGAGAAAGTGGAGGTGCTTAACACCTTCTTTGCCTCAGTGGGAAGATGGCTTGTCCTCAGGACAACTGTCCTGGGTTGGCAGGTGGGGTCAGGGAGCAGAATGGTCCCCCTGTTATCCAGGAGGAGCTGCTGAGCTGCTGGGATGTTCATAGGACCGGGTGGGATCCACCCCAGGGTGATGAGGGAGCTGGCAGATAAACTTGTGAAACTGTTCTCCATCATTTACCAACAGTCCTGGCTCACTGGGGAGGTTCCGAATGGTGGCCAATGTGACATCCATTTATAAAAAGGGTGGGAAGGTAATTATAGGCCAGTCGGCCTGACCTCAGTACCCAGTAAGGTAATGGAACAGTTTATACTGAGTGTCATCACACAGCCCTTACAGGATGGCCAGGGTATCAGACCATAGCATGGGTTTAGGAGGGGTAGGTCGTGTTTGACCAACCTGGTCTCCTTTTATGACCAGGTGACCCACCTGGTGGATGCAGGAAAGGCTGTGGATATTGTCAAAGGCCTTCAGCAAGGCCTTTGGCACCATCTCCCACAGCATTCCCTGGAAAAGCTGCAGCCCATGGCTTGGACAGGAGCACTCTGTGCTGGGATGAGAACTGGCTGGATGGCCAGGCCCAGAGAATCCAGCTGGCAGCCAGGCACAAGTGCTGTCCCTCAGGGGTCTGTGCTGGGGCCTGTCCTGTTCAATATTTTTATTGATGACATGGATGAGGGGATTGAGTCTTCCATTAGTAAATTGGCAGATGACACTAAGCTGTTGGAAGATCTGTTGGAAGGTAGGAGGGCTCTGCAGAGAGACTTGGAATGGTTGGATGGATGGGCAGAGTCCAATAATGTAGATTTAATAAGTCCAAGTGCAGAGTCCTGCATTTTGGCCACAATAACCCCCTGCAATGCCATAGGCTGGGGACGGTGTGGCTGGACAGGGGGAAGGGACCTGGGGGTTCTGGTGAACAGCCAGCTGAACATGAGCCAGCAGTGTGCCCTGGTGGCCAACAAGGCCAGTGGCCCCTGGCCTGTATCAGCAATAGTGTGGCCAGCAGGAGCAGGGAGGTCACTCTTCCCCTGTCCTCAGCACTGGTGAGGTCACACCTTGAGTGCTGTGTCCAGTTCTGTCCCCTCAGTTTAGGAAGGACCTTGAGACATTTGAACACGTCCAGAGGATGCATCAAGGCTGGTGAGGGGCTTGGAACACAAACCCTGTGAGCCATGGCTGAGGGAGCTGGGGTTGTTTAGCCTGGAGAAAAGGAGACTCAGGGGTGACCTTATCACTCTCTACAACTCCCTGAAAGGTGGCTGCAGTCAGTCAGGTGGGGTTGGTCTCTCTCCAGGCAGCACTGACAGAACCAGAGGATGCAGTCTCAAGTTGTGTCAAGGGAAATTTAGGTTGGATGTTAGGAAAAAGCTTTTCACTGAAAGAATAATAAAGTATTGGAATGGCCTGCCCAGGGAGGTGGTGGAGTCACCATCCCTGGATGTCTTTTAAAAAAGACTGGATGTGGCACATGGTGCCATGGTTTAGTTGAGGTGTTAGGGCATGGGTTGGACTCGATGATCTTGGAGGTCTCTTCCAACCCAGTGATTCTGTGAATTCTGTCATCATTGTTTACCCAGACTGTCTCAGGACTAGGCAGGATGCTCAGGAATCATCATTTAAAGTTCATGGCACTTTTCCAACACATGATTAAAATTCTTTGTTTCTCAAATTTCAGCAGTCAGCATTACTGAGAGAAGCTCCAGAGCTCCTTAGAGCTGCCTTTGGATGCCTCAGGTGGGATGACTGTGCTGGCCAACATCAGCAGCCCCATTCAGATTTGGTGTCTTTTCCACATTCACTCCTGGAATGTCTGAAAGAGACTCAGCATTGTTGAGTTCAAATAACACAGAGGTCTTACTGTAGCTTCATCAGCTTTCCACAAAACTAAGGGAACACACCTGCTACAGGGAATAATTACAGCTCTCACTTACTCAAACTACTGCTTCCCTTCTCACTATTTTGTAAACTGTCATTATGCTGTGAAAAAAAACTTTAAAAAGCTTTACAAGTTTTCTAAGTGTGCAGTGAAAAATGTGTATCATTAATATATTGACTATTGAGAAATGTTATTGTCCTAGGTACGTTTGACTCCTTTTATGTCCTGAACTCATAAATTTGTTCATAAAACTGATGTTGCTTTCAGTGAAGAAAGAAAATACAAGTTATCTAACTTGGTACATTTTTTGAAATTAATTTTTAATATGAATAATTTGTTTACGTATTAAAAGGCAAGAAGTAATTTACTATAATGTGTGGGGTAGCATAAACCCCTAGTAAATATAACATAGTTTAGACAAGTTTTATGGGGTATAAAATTAAGTAAAAATAATTTCACTTTCATTAGACAAGTATCATGCTTAGGATTGCACTTAGTGAAATAATGATCTGTTATGCTGTGCATTTATCAGCTACAAAACACTGCCACTCTCTTTCAAACCTTATTACCATATTTCTAAACACGCTCGTTTATCTGCTAAAGAATAGCCCCTCACAGCTTTATTTGTTTCATTTTCTTGCTAATAGTCTACCTTTAATCTTCATGCCTTTGGAAATGCTTCTGCCTTCTGCACCCATCTCTACATGCATCTGCCTCCTATGTAGGTGCACATTAAGGTTGTCATGAGGGTCTTAGGTGCCTCTAATTTGCAAGTGCCAAATTGCTGACAGACTTCTGTAAGATGATAACAATGTAGTCCTTTCTTTTAAATTAATCTCCAGCTCAAAAAGGTCACTTCACCTTATTTATGACTGTTTCTCTCCTACAACCAACCAGAAATCTTCCCAATTTTTCCAACATTTATGTTCTATTAATAGTAATATACCCAGCATATAATTTGTAATAGAGAGTCTCAATTATGATTTTCTAAGTTGATTTTCTTTCTGGCAATTTCCTTGTTAATTAAGAAAAGTTATATATGCCACACACTGCTATGTATATTTACCATGGAAATTTAAAGGGACTCACATCCATCAATATGAAGCAGAATTGTATTCACACACTTACAAGGTGAAGAGGCTTATGAATACAGACTGACCCATCCCTGTCCTTGTTCTCCTTTCCAAGGACCTTGTTTATAATTAATTATTAGTATGTCTTACTTTCTGGTTAAATATTATTATTGCCACTCGGGCCAGCTCAGTATTACACAGAGTTCTGTAGAAACCCCATATGCTTTGTGTCCTCAGGGGTGAATGTCCACAAAGATCTGTCCCTCTCCTTTCCTCTTCACTTTCTCCCAGCTAGATACTCCTCTAAATCTTGTGGGAGCTAAATTTATCTCAGACTTGTATCTTTCTATCCAATTGAGCTAAAATTGGATAGCAGCTTTGAAAATTATTGGAAAAAAGAATGACAGGCAGATACACACATACCCAGAGTACAAGCAGTTATGGAAGAAGTTGGGTTAAAAGTTAAATTACATCAGCACAAACATTTGATTGTAAACCATGCCAACTGAAATTAAATGCCAAAATGTAGAAAAACATTTTAATTTCTATGGAGGTTACATGCAGTGTTGATATTTTAAAATCTGATTCTTAACAGAAGTCAGTGATTCATTCTTTATTTCTTGTGAGAAAATAAGAGGTTTGCATCATGTGACATTTCTGAACTGGCAGACCAACTTGTACTGAAGCTCCATTTGGTGCCATTAAAGAATAAACTGTCTTGAAGTTATTAGCTTCTGAAATTCCCTTCTGTCAGTGAATCCTTACTATTTATATTTATATTTTGTTGCAACAGAAGAAATGCTGAGCTGCAGCTTGCTCATTTTTTTTCGTTTGATTGGCATGTACTTTTCTTCAGAACTCCTGAACAGACAGCTTTGACCATGCTTTTTGTCATGTTTTTCACTTTGCATTTATCACTATCCTTAGCAGGAGGGATGACAAATGCTGTGGCTCTTCCTTTAGGAACCTTCTCCCAGCAGAGTCCTAACGTACAAAAAGATAATAAGCAAATACCAAAAATGGTTTTAAATTTTTTTAAGCAATTATGAAATTGTCTTCTGCTTTCAGGGGGAAGAATTTAGTAATGAAAGTATGCTGCATGCTATTCCTCTAAAAGTAAGCTTGACAAAACTGCTACAAGGAAAGTGTCTTCCCTCTAAACATGTCTGCTGTTTAAAATACAAGTTGGGCCATATTTTACAGAGAATGGTTGACATCTTCCTTTGGGTTATCCAGAGTGAAACCCATGGCACTCTTTGGTCAGGCCCTCCAGCTGTAGCCATCAGCATTCCAAGTGCTCATCTGAGAGCTGGAGCTCCACTGCAATGAAAAGGAAAAGAGTTCCTAGACAGGTAATGCAGCCAAAACTTCTTGAGCACCAAGATGTAATAGGATGAGTTCTCTCTCTTTCCCTATCTCCATGGCTATAGACAAAACATAAATGTCTGATGCAGACTGGTTTCACAGTCTTCTTACATTTAGCTGGCATTAAGTGGGTTTAATCCAGGTCTATGGCATTTTTCCACTCTGAGGCAGTAGAAGTGCTAGTATTTTCTGGGCAAGGCTACATTTTTTCATCCCAGATTCATATAGCAGATGTGCTAAACTTCTACAGATACAGCAACTGCAGCATCAGAGCTAAATCCAGAAATGATGAGTATAGACTCTAAATACAAAGGGTTTGTCTCTGTGAACAAAACTAACTAACTCTGATAAATTATTTAATACATTTCATATTTTCTTTCTTCTCTTTTTTAATCTTCAAGTGATAGAAAAATTTCTGTCTTTTATTAGAGAGAATGAAAATTTTCCAAACCAGTAGATGAGGTTGGATCCCAATCTCCTGTGCTTGATATCATGCTTCCCCCAATTAATTGCACATTTTCACATATGTAACCATATAAATACAATACAAATACAATACAAAGTTCTTGGTTTTGGTGTTACAGTTACAAAAGTGGATATGGTGAACTCAAAACAGCAGGAGATACGTGAGGCAGAACAGCAGTGATGCAAGAGCAACATTGGTACCAGTGGGATCAGTACCAGCCCAGCCATCTGGAAATATGATCCCTTGTTTTGTAAATATGTCTCAAAATCAGTCTTGCTGGTGACACTTCATCTGACTAAGACAATACAGGGAGTTCATTTTTGGGAATATTTACCTGCAGCTGTTTTGAGGTTTCATGTGGTAAAATCTGCTCTTTAATTACTTTGCCACCAATACTTGTTCCAATAAAATGCCCACTGGTAGTTCATAAAAATATGTCGTTACTGTTTAATCTTGCATGCATTCAGATGAAAACTGCAAGTGCCAGCAAGAGAGTCAAGCAAATTGAATCTAAAATCCATATCAAATAAATTCAGCTCTTGATTGCTTTTGAAGAAAATATTAAATGGTAAACTTCAAGACATCATTATAGAAATCTCCAATAGACCCATGTGTAAGGAAGTTAAAAAAAATAAAAATCATATATTTTAAAATCTTAAATGTTATTTTTCTGAGTAAATAGTGTTTTTTATTAGAGTAACTCTTCATTTTTTTCTGATTTTTCACATTAAACACAAGAGTTGGAGCAATTTTTCACCCCAGCATAGTCATATTCTAATGGGATTTCTGTCCCCACAACGACAGACCCCACAAATACTGGCCCAGGAGTGCCACAGTAGCTCAGTTCCAGGGGCTGATATTGGAAGTTTCACTGTGCAGCAGCAGCTCCAGGTATATGTTGTGGACCTGTACATAACGTGGTGGATCAATCTTTTCATAGGTAGAAACAGAAACACTCTGATTTCAGCTACAGCGAGGCAGAGTTTGCTTGGCCTACTAATTTTATGTTTGTCTCATATTTTTGAACTTTGTTTTGGAAGTTTATTCTCTACTTATCTTTGCCCATCTATAATTGCCTCTTAAATGAATCCTTTTCCACTATCAGATCTGGTTGGCTTTGTTTCCCTTGCTGAGGAAGTGAAGTCGCCATTACCTGTCCAAATAATTAACTCTGAGTATCTATTTGTGTTGCCTCTTCTGGGCAGTACCCCGGCTATTATTGCAAAACAAGAAGCCTCAACACCACATTAGGATAAAAATGATTTATGAGTAGATGAAAAAGCTACAGACATTGCCAAGAAAAAAAAGTAATAAAAGTCACCTGAGCTTTGAAATGTTTCCATGCTCTTCCAGCTGAGGCTCTGGTAGAGCAGCTAAACAAACCACAGTGTGTATTGTATCCTTGTAACCACTGATTGCTAATTCCAGAGGCTCGTGTAACTGAGGCTTAACCAAATGAGCACTAAGCGTGTTTATCAACACCGCTGAACGCCCTCGTGTTACTGAACAAACACGATCAAGGGAAGGGTTGGAAGGGAGAAGAGAATTTGGCTGCTAGTGATAATTTTCAGTCGTGAAGCAATTATTTAGATAGCAGAATTTAGTCTGAGAATAAAGAGTTTAGTAAGTGCTGGATTTGCATAATAGTAATACATGTCACTTTAAATTTCCTCCCGGCATTTTCATGCACTTTTAAAATGAATCCTAATTATAAATGTTATACAAGTCTCACATAATGTGAATTTACTTGTATGTACATTTGCATTATCCTCATTTTTAAGTGTGCTGATGATTAACATTAGTAGCCAAGCTATTATGTTAAGTGCAGGAGTACACTACACACCATCTTTTAGAAATTAAATGTGCAGAGAACTCTAAAAATTCACCCCTAATCAACTGTACAAAAAAGAATAAAAACAAACAAAAATCCTAAAAGTGAAATCAGGATTAAAATCAAAATCAGGATTAAATATTGTACTTGAAATACTTAATTGAAATATAAAAATCTAAGCATTTTTAAAAGAGCCAAAACCCATCACATTGATTTTTGATACTGTAAGTGTAAGGAAGGCTTTTCAAAGAAGCCATTTAAAGAAAACTTACAGAAACTCACCTTCTAATATGAATTTTTAGACTACAACATTCTATTTTTCAGGTATAGTGTGACAAATATGAATGACATTAAATTTCTTTGAGCACTAAATGGTATGATTATCCTGAGCTAGACCATTCTCCAAAGTGAGTCACTGCTGCCATCTGGAAGTCAATGAATTGAATTAAGATGTTTATATCTTACGTGAAGACTAAAAAATGCATGGCAAAAGTTGTAAATATAACCTGAGGTGAGAGAACATGAAAACATGGATACCAACCTTGTGAAAAACAGTGGATTTCACATTGCAAAATGGACTAAACTGTCGTACAGAGTGTACAATTTAGTATAATCAGGATATGTATTTATTTAAATAATTTGATTGGGGTTTTGTTGTTTTTGTTGCGTTTTAATTTCAGCAGAATGGCTTATCTTTATCCTGAGCTAAACTCCTGAAATCTCTCAATTAATATTAATAAACTTTCAATCCGTCCAGTAGAAACTTCACAATGAAAAGATTTCCTCATGGAGAAATAATTCTGTCCAATTTTCCATTTTCTGAGGACAGAAAAACAAAAGAAACAAATAAACAAAAAAAAAAATCACGTTTACTTGCATGCAGATAAGGCAGAAAAGAGTTGCATGGAGTGTACTGGCATCTGTCAAACAAGAAGAAATGTTTTCACTGTCTATAGCATTGTATTTTCCTTGATAAATCCAATGATAGAGTGTTTTAGTCAGAAAACAGCCTCAGAAAAAATGCATTAACATATGGTTAGTATTGCACTCGCATATCCAGCTGCCTGATCCAATTATCCTAATTTAAAAGAAGAATTTATGTTTTCTAATGAAAGCCGTGTAGAAACTCTGCCTACATTGTGTCTTCTAATAATTTACACAAAAGGTTTGGACAATCCACTGGAATAAATCTCACAGACTTTTAAAAAATATTATCTTAAGAAATAATGTCAGTTTGGAAATAGGGGATCTCGAGGTCAACCTTTGAGAGTTCTTCCATCACAGACAAACCTGCACCAGTCCCTGGCTGTAGAGGGACTCCAGTGTTGGGGAGGATGAATTAGGGAAACCTTATAAATACGAGTGCCTAGTAAAAGACTTTGAGAATATGGAAAATGTAACCGCAATAGAAATGATAACAATTTTTAACCGTGTGGCTGAAAGCAACTGAATGCCTGAAGGCTCTTTTGTTTAGATAATGTTAGATGCTGCAAATACTAAAAAGCAAATAGACATCCTCCCTAAGCATGGCAGGAAGAGTCCCAGATAAAATTTAGAGATAAGAAAAGCAGGAAAACATGGTAATTTATTAATTCCTATAGGTTGCAGGCAAATGTTAAAAAATTTGTATCTTGTATTAAGTTAGTTAGTGGAAATTAAAATATTCAACATAGAAGAAGATTTAATGTATTGTAAACAGGAAAATCGCTCTCTTATGCTCTTACTCTCCTCTCTTATGCTCTTACTCTCTTCGTTCTTACTTTCTTAAGCTCTCTTCTTTTACCCTTGCTCTATCCCTCTCTCCACCCTGCTCTGAGCTGTGGCTGCTGTTCCTAGCAGGGCTTTATCTATACCCACGCCCTACGAAATAAACTGCAAACTTTAAGACCAGAATAAAGGGAGTGGCTGAAGTTTGTCCCGACTGTCCCAAGGCAGCAATTCCTACACTCCAGCACTGCCCTCACCCTGAGCCCTGCAGCTGAGCAGGTTCTGGCAACCTTGCTGACTGGGACCTGCAGTATTCCAGGCACATGTCATTTTTCTTTGTGTTTTTTTTTCTTCCCCTAATTAACATTTTTGCATGGTTAATTAAATTTATTAATAAAGCTATTTCATTGCTCAGTAAATAAGAGTTCATTAAAGACACATTCTTGAATGCGTAAAAACAACACAATAAAAAGTATAGAAAGGGTAAGTTAATGATCGTATTTGTACTAATATCATAGTTTGAGAATGCTCATTAATGTTATTTATTTTACGTTGCCTCAGTAAACATTATTATTTGCTACACATTACTAGCATGTTTTAATGATCTTTTATTTATTCAGTGAACAATGAAAACTGATGATGTGCAAGCATTAGTTCAAGGCTTTACAGCTTGTTAATAAGGTTGTATCTGCACACAAGAACAATTAACACACCAGCACACAAGAGATTTTATTGATAGCACAAAGACAGTCTTAGGAAATTACCCATGACCAGCTCTGAAGCAGATAAAGACATGATCTGAACTCTGTCAAAGGAGTACATGGGGCCTTGCTGGCACTGAGCACTCAGGGAAATGTTGTCACAAAAAGGGTGCAACATACACCACATGGCTTCCTGGAGCAGAACCAGTTTGATAACTGATCATGTGCTTGCATGGGCCTCTTAACTTTAATTTTTTTTTTAACTTTTAATTTTTAAAATTTTTTTGTTTCCCCTGGAGTTACAGGAAGTTTTTCTTTTCAGTTTTGGGAGAATCAGATTTTCCCCTCAAGCTGGTATGCAATTTAACAGTTCTCCACACACATAACACCCAAGCAGCTCCAGCTCAGTTCTTCAGCCTCTTTATAGAACTGCTTTAATGAACTTCATCAATATTATTTATTCATTATGGGTTGTATAGAGACCAAAGCCTGGGGATTCACTAGTTGCACAAGAAGATACATTTAAATGGTTCAGGCATCCAAAATCCAGTTGCTGCCTTATCTAGTTCACTCTCTCAGGGTTAGTGAAACAGTAGAAAACTCAGTATATTTTGCATGTCACTGACTGTTTCTTACAAAGGTATTTAAAACTCGGTATATTTTGCATGTCACCACTGTTTCTTACAAAGGTATTTGTTTGTGTGCTGAAGAGAGATATGTGAACAAACACACTTCTGAATATAAATGATATTTACTGAAGAGATTGTTTTGTCTTCTGATGTGCTACCAAAGTAACTACAGACTTCCTGGCAGAGAGATGACATAGCAGTGTCTTCCATAAGTCACTTCTAATTCCCATCAATTCCAGAATTGCTGTGGTGAGTTAAGTTTCCAGCTATCATAGTCTTATGTAATTTCCTGAGATGCCTGCATAGCTGCTCATGAGAAATCTGTTGTAACAAGCAATAACCTGAGCAAAAATAATATAAAGATTGTAAAAACAGGCAAAAATATAATGTAAATTAAAACAGGTTAAGTCTCTCAACAGGAGGAGTGAGCAGGATTCAGTACCACTGAGCTCTGAAAGGTGCTACCTTAACAACACTGGGATAAAACACAAGAGAACAAAATTCAGAAATATGACTTCAAACTCTAGCAGACTTTTATTGTCACACAGCAAAGAGAGGTTTGCTGTTTTTAATAAGAAGGAAGACCTTTTTTTGTCCACAGTGATCTGTATTTTCAGGTGTCTCTGATTCGCTGCCTGACAGAACACTTCTGTCTCGAGTTCTGCCTCTGAGGGCTTGCTCTACAGGTACTAGTTTATTCAGGGGTACTGAATCTATCCCTGGAGTGTTTGACTTCTGCATTGAAAGAACACTTAAAGGTTTTGTTTGTTTGTAAATAACCTCAATATGGTTTCAAAATGAATGTGAACTTGATACTTAGGTTTGTCAAACACGTAGGAAAGACCTGTGTCACCAAGAATCAGGAGCCTGAAATAGTGGGCATGAGACACAGGAACAGTGTGTAGCTCTCAATGAGCAGCCATTTGCATAAGAAAGCACACATTGGACAATACACAGTAAGGGGCAAAGTTATAAACATCAATTATTTCCCTTCTTATGGCATCTCACTCCTCCTGCGTGAGAGTTCTGTGGAATTCCATTTGGCCTGCCTGTGTTGTAGCTGTGCCTTTGCCTCCTCTGGCACGGTGTGCTCATGGGAAAAGCATTTCCTCCTGACATCTTGAATTCCTTCTGTACTTACCCCACCTTTTCTCCAGGGAACGTGTACTGATCACACTCATGCTCATGCACAGCAATGGCACTTTGAAGACTTGCACAAATGACAGCATTAAAAATAAGGGACAATCAAGAGGGATGATACTCAGAGAGAATGAAACTTAAATAGGAACTTCAGGATGACATTTGCACATCCATCTTCAAAGTGACTTACAGAAAGTCCTATATTACCAAAGTGAGCAAATGATACATACGTAAGGAATTTTTAATGGCGATAATAGCCAGAGTAAAAAGTTGAAAACAAATCCTAGATTTTCACTCAATTTGAAAATAAAATAAACAATGATTTCACTGAAATGAAAATATATTTGAAAGCTACTTGGCTACAGGAACTAAGTTTATGTCAATGCAATTTATAGACTGTGAGGGCTCAGCTCCCGACAGAAATAAAGGCATTTAATAATGTCCTTAAAGGAGTTTGCTTCTTCCTGAGATTATCATGACACCAGAATCAGGCATTGGGATTCTAGAAATATCATAAGAAGTCCCGTGTTATGCTAAGTTTTGGTGTTCTGGGATGTATACATGACATCAGAAGAAGTGGCTCCCTGAAGAATGCCATAAAACTACATTTGGGTATGAGAGAGGCAAGGCTGCAGCCAGGCTTCCTCTGCTATTGTGCCATGAGGCAGAGACAATGGACTGTAATACATTTATTTTGTCAGGCCTCTTCCAAGAGCACTTGTCATCAAATCTCCAGAGAAACCAGTATAGCCCTTGCACAAATCCATAAAGAATAATTGGATTCTTTAACAAAAAATAATAGGGACTGTGAAAGACTCAGACATGTAAATCTCCAGAGTATAGAAGAGTAGGAGGGATAGAGCTGTGAGGGGTTTGCAGAGTGTTTCTTTTTAATTAGTACGGAAACTGAGTGGTAAATCCACTTTAAAAGAAGCTATCTCTCGGACAAAACGGAAGATGGGCATTATCATTGGCCAGAAGTTTCTGATATCTCTAATTTCTTTATTCCCAGGCCTTTCTAGAGAGATGTGAAGTCTGGGTTGCTGCAGGAATTTACAGCAATCTAGGCAAGTCCTTAGGCAGCACCCAAAACTCTTCTATTGAACTAGCATCTGGCAAAACTTTCCCAGCACAGAAGCAGTGGAATTCCTTCATTTTCCGAGCCCAGTAACTGCTTCTGTGCACTGTGCTGCTGTTACCTGGTGATGCTACAACAAGACTATGCCTTTGACAGCTTTCACTTTAAACTTTATTAAGGCTCGCATGCCTGCATAAAGATAGGTTATATTTATTTCTCTAACTGAAACTGGCAGCTCTTGTTGATATAAAACAGAGACAGAACCACTCTGGGTCAACTCAATTCACTCACTGTTTGATAAAGACTCTTGGACTTCATTTCACTGTAGACAGCACTCTTTTTTTAACCCTCCAAGTTGTCTTTACTTTTCCACTTCACATTCTTCTATTTGGAAAACAACTTAATTCAGATTCCCACGTTACGGTTAATTAACATTGATTTAATTTTCAGTTAAATATATATTTAAAGTTAAGCAGTAGATACATAAATTCCAGAACCAGGGCCAACATTTGTGCCAGGCAAACAATATAAACTATACAAACCAATAAATAATCAACAAGGAAAGTAATTTTAATGATTTAAATAAAAAAGTTATTTTTAAAGTACCATTAAATAGATGTCATCAAAATAATATTATGCAGGTTAGCTTTACTGGTTTGTTTAGGAAATTCCCATCAACTAAAAAGATCTGTAATTTCAACCTAGGCAAAGGAGAAGAGTCATTAAGTGAGTGCTAATGAATTTCTCCTTTATTAAAATATTGTCAAACTAGAAACTGTGATCTCAGCTCATTATAGCAGTAATTGTGTTTACTCACTTATTTACTCAGTAATAGCTAAGGTGCTTACTGGAATTACTTCAATACACAGCAGAATGGAGTTGAATGGCAGCAAAGAGGACAGTGAAGAGCTTGCAAATTTATTTTGCTAACTACATCCAAACTATTCAAAGATAAACAGCTGGTTTCTTCAATTTCTTATGGTTTACAGATGCAAATACAATATGGCTCAGGACCTCTGCCCTCAGCCCTTCAAGGTTCTGTGGCAGTGAGCACTTCTCACCCTGGTTTGTGCTCTTCCTCTACTGCCCAGGCAGCAGTGGCAATAGCCAGGTATCCCCACAGCTTGGTTCCTCCATCCTCTGCTATCATTATTGAGGTCAGGTATTAATCAATAAAGTTATCATTTGACAGAAGGAAGAGATTGCTGAATCAATTACTGCTGATAGTGTATTAAGCATCAGCAGTGTTTTCTATAAAACTGGCCCTGAAAGTAAGTGTAGAATTGTCCAGCTGAGTGTAAATGGATATTGCTCCGTGTGTGTGTCTGCAGATCACCTGCACAAAACACACGGTGGAGTTTTTAGTGCTGTATTAGCACTGAGATCTGTGCTTGAAGCAACAGCGTGGATAAAAACCACGGCATTTCTCCTATGAGTCCTCTCCTAAAAATGAACAGCAAAACTGATGTCCATGAGACTCAAGTGGGACAACGTAACACGATTAAGCTCAATTTTCACATTTTATTCTGAAGAATTCTGTTTTCAAATAGAGCAAAACCTGGCTTATTCAGCAACCAAAAGTGCACTGTAACTGAAATCCTACAGTCATCTACATGTTCTCAAAATTAGTTTTGTATATACAAGGTAATCTTTGCATTAAAGAACAATTTATAAGCTATTTGTACAAAGTTGTCATAAAACAGACCCAATACAGCCAATTCTATGGCCAACTGCTTCCTAGGACCACTTTTGGGGGAAAATGTTGCCAATTTCATCTACAAATACTCAACTACAATTTACTAGAAGTCTCTAGATTAAATTCCTTACGGAGTTAAGGCCAATATTTTCCAAATAAGACAATTTAACAAAGATCATGACCTAATTTAGGAAGGACCTTTAATACCCACTAGAGCATCAGGAACAGAAAGCAACAATATCTTTGAAAGGCTGCTCTGTACTTCCAATTATTGTTTTATATTTGTAGCACTTGTAGATGATGAAGACATGTATTATTGATGAAGTGTGGGCAATTTTTTCTGAGCTCAGTTTTTCAGCTGTCTTTGAATTCCAGCCTCCTTAAGAGTGTCAGCATGGGATCCACTGTGCAATAGGGATGAAGGCTTGAACAATAACTCAAAAACAACTGCATGCTTGAGGGTGCCTCCTGTACCATGTATTAGCTGGAAAGTTTTAAATAAAATTCCTTTTGACCTACATGTTATTATCGAGGATCACATTTTCTGCAAGCAGATTGTCAAAAATGCAAAATGTGAGTTCTTCACACTAACCTTTTATGGAGTCTTTCTAAAAATATAATTAGCTAAAAGGACAAGTTAGAAATCGTGTTAATATTAATTGTAGCAGATGGAATTTTGAGGGGAAGCAGAAAGGCTAATTTTAATTTCTTGCTTAAAAATAGAGCTGTACCAGCTGCAAGTTATTCCCAGCCAACTTGTATTCACTGAATCTGAAAAAAGACTGTCAAGCTCATGGGTAGCCAACATCCTTGCTCACAAATCTAGAGGCAGCAGTATAGGACTTCTGAACTTGTGATGCACTGCACACAAACCCTTCTCCCAGAACATGATGGCTGTGTTAAACTGTGTCAAATCTTAGAGATTTATTCTGAGGATAAGAATTTATAGCACTTGTCACCACAGGTGATATTGCCAAAGCTGTGCAGAATATTGGCAATTAGCCTACTCTGTAGTCATATCTGTGAGCAGAAAATGTGCTTGTTACCCAATACAGGTCTGCTTGGTATAAATAATTCTAGCAGTTATAAGTGCTGATTTACTTTAGAAACATGGAGCCTGATCTGGCTTCACATTCTTCAGGCTTCTGAGGGATTTGAAGGTGCTTTTTGGTTCCTCAGTTAGATGCTTTTACCAGATTAATTGATGCATTATCATTTTTGGAGTAAAATCCTCTTTTACCTTTTACATTTCTAGCTATACACACATCAGCAGTAGCCGCCTTATCAGAGACAAGCCCTTCCTGCTGAAGTACATTTCATTTCTAGGATTCGTGGTATCCATTCAAAGTCAGTTACTTCTTCTGAAGTTTGTCTAAACCCCATGCTATTCAGGAGTTAGTTTTGACATTTCTCCCACTAAATTACAGGGTGTCTCACCTCTCTGAAGACAAAAATGCCATTTTAGCAGGTCAGGTGCCACCTCCAGTAGCTGACTAGCCCACTAACCTGACTCAATGTCATTAAACTTCCCCCACGTGGTGACTCAGTTCGTGCATTTCAGTGTAAAGCATGTCTATAGTTAAAGGATCTCATATTGTACATCTGCTCATAAATTGATTAAAAATGCTTCAAAGAGACTCATTCAATGGATTAATGCATGCAGGTCATTAACTGAGATCTGAACTGATGGAAATTAATTGCTTCAGGATTAAATTAGCTTGTGCTAAGGGATTCTCACAACTTTTGAAGGAAAATGCAAGAGCACCACCATTTCCTCATCTCCAAAGCCTGCTTTGAACTTCCCTACTCTTTTTTAGAAAGCTTTGTAGACAAAATAGGTTCCTAGTCTAAATCTTGTTGCATAACTGGTGTTGGGAATTTCCAGGGACTGCAACTTACCCTGTATCAGCTTCAGGTTTTATTTGTAGGTGAGCCACATTCAGTGTAGCCTGGCTATGCTGCCAAGAGAGATATCCTCTCTTCAGGAAGATATGAGGTCAATGCCATTTTAGCTGCATAACAAAATGTAAATTTCTCAGTTTATCTGGTTATATATACGATTCAACTTAGTAGGGAGTCTTTACAGCAGTACCAGCAATTTTATTGTTACTAAGAACTCTCATTTGAGTGCTGCCCATGGGATTTCAAGGGTTTAGCATTGTTTTCTGTGTACATTATAGAATTCCTTACTATCTCATATTGCAGCCTTAAAATCCAACTGTACTTTATTATCAACTATTTAACATTTCTTATCTAGGGTTATTTGAAGCCCGTTTTCTAAACAAAAAGATGGTTAAAGAGGTGAGCACGATCAAGACAGGTGTAATAGCACTATATTCTCATGTCTCAGCCCCAGTTGAGTTTTATATAATAGTGCTTTTTATCTATACTTGCAGTTTTACACTGGTTGAAACAGAGTTAAGTAATATAATAAGTATCTGGTTATGTCCAAAATAACTGTTGGGAGGTGGGAGGAGAGAGAAGAAGTTTAAGAAAAAAAAAAATAATATATGCATATATAATGTAATATGTATATGCACAACTACACATATTTAAAATACTCTGCTGTGTTTTTCCTTTAAAAGTTTAAGTTTATTGACTTTAAATTATTTATTAATTCAAGATGAGATCAGAATAACTTGGAGCTCCTTAAATTTTGAAGTAAAGCAAAATCTGACTTCAAAATGGCACATGGCAAATTCAGGCTGACACTAATCACTATGGACAGGCAGCTTTCTTTTAGCTTTACAATCATATCCTTACTACAACATCAGAAGATGAGCTAAGAAAGAAGTCTATTCTTACTGCAAAACCCAGAGGATCATAAATGTTCCAACAATAAAGCCCATTTTAACACAGAAAATATAAACAGCGTTTCCCTAATACCTGTCAAAGAAAAAATAATGGCAAGTGCTTAGAGCGAACTTAATATTTGCATAGCATCATAAAACTGGCAGATACTTTTTCTAGAATTCCATTTAGCTATCATTCATTGGAGGTGAAATACATTACACACTTGTGGAAAAGGGTGTAGGCACTAAATCTAATAATTAGGTGAAAAATGCAGAGTACCCACTTCTTGTAGCACATGGTAGGGGTATGCAGCAGCTTAAATGTGAGCCCCGAATCTTTAAATGACCACGAGGATATAGTTTTGGAACTATAAAAAGAATAAGAATTGTTTATTCATTTTTCTCTCCCTCTCCCCTGATACAGACATATAAATATATATTTCTCACATATGAATGCATGTATATGTATATGCCTATAGTAAGAATTTACACCTTTTCCCATCAGATAGGGAAAAAAGTTGTAATCCTCAACCTCAATTTACTATTTGCATCTTTAAGGACTGCAACAACCCATCCTTAGGATTAGTAGGGAGATCAGCTGCACTGAGTGCACTGCCATGAGGCTACCAGTGAGAGTCGTGGAAGTGTGGGAGAGAAAATGGATTAAAGGCAAAACCAAAGTTCTCTTTATGGTTTGGGGTTTTTTTGTTTTGTTTTGTTTTGCTATCACCGAAAATTTTTAATAACACCATCATTTTACAGTTTGCTGGGTCTTCCCTTTAATGCTGCACAGCACAGGCATTCTTGCAGTCATAACAGGTGTTATGATGTGTGACCTTCCAAAAGCTTTACTTAGATATTTTTGTTCTTATTATCCCTAAAGAACAGCTCTTCAATGGCCAGAATGAAATTTAGTAGAAATTAGGTTAGTATAAATTTATTATTACGATTATGCTATGCTAATGTAGCTTGGATGATTTTCCATTTCACTTTTTATTTCTGATGTGCCTATATTGCTCCTAATCGGGGAAATTTAGCTGGCTATTGGTATCTTCTGGACAATAAACTATTTTCTCACAAGACAAACAAATCACAACAGAATTAATTTAGCATTTCATTAGAACTTTGGCTCTTTTCCCCTGTCAGAAAAGTCTATCTGGGTTATTTAAAAAGTTAAACAGAGATGTACGATCATGTCTGTAATAAAACCCCTGTTATTGAAAACTGCAAGTCACCTCTCATCACTGGCTTCTAAAATTTTGGCATCTGGCAAAACTAATCAATGCTTTTTTTCTTCTGCAAAAAGAAATTAAGTACTTACAGAGTGTGATTGCACACCTGTTATGGAAGACATTTAAAATAGTTGGGATTAATAGTCCACAAAAAGCACCATCTCATTCTAGTGTCTACGAAAAGTCCTGATTGCTGGACTAGTCATGTACTTCTAAAAACCAAAGTAAACAATAATATTCTCATCTACTTTGTCATTATGGCTAAATTAACATCGCAGCATAACCTTAAAATTAATGAGATATAACTCTCATCGACATCTATAAAAATATATGCTAATAGAGTATATGGACAATTTGACAATCAAAGGATTTGAAGACAATTTTTAATCCATTTTAGTTTGGTTGTGAAAAAGGTGCACTATAATTTCTTTTGCCTAGTTTGGCAAATATTTAAATTATTTTAATATTTTCTCTGTGAAAATTCTAAAGAGAATTTAAAAATCTCACATTTGACCAAGTGCCTCCAAAATAGGGCAAGGAAGTTTTTCATGAAATCTTGCCACTACTGTGATGGCTCTAGTGCCTTTGCCCTGAACTTTAATCTGCAATGGACAGAGCTAATCTGCAGTATTATTTAAAAAGTAGCTTTCTGCACAGCTTTAGAAGAGACTACATCATAAATTTTAAAAAAAGTCAGTGGTGACTGCACTGAACAGTATTGCCTAATTTGAGGAGAAGGTGTGAAAGGCAAAATTGGATTATGACATGATAAATATAATTATAAAAATACTCCAAACAAGTGTGATACATTGTGGACAGATCAGGAAACAAACTTAAGGTGGGGAAAATAAAACAGTGCTATGGAACTTCGCATGAAACTTGCTATCACAAGATCTCATTGAGACAAGTGGTTTAGGAGAGGTCAAAGGAAAGATGAGACTCTGCAGTCGAGCATTTTCTGGAGAATACAGAGCTATTAAACACTTTACTTTTGGGGTTAGGTCATGACATGACTTTTGCCTCAGGTCAGGAACTGTTATTCATCTCCTATAATATCCTTGTGCAGTTCAAGACTTTATAAAGTCTTCACTTTTTTTTTTTTCTTTTCTTTTTTTCTTTTTTTTTTTTTTTTTTCTGAGGGATGCATTTCCCACTGCCGGACACCAGGATGCTTGGCTGCATTGACAATTGCTCTAATCTAATCCAATTGTGTCTATAGCATGACCAGTAATAAGATCTGCTCTTATGCCATTTCCTCTCTTATGGGGAGATCGTGCATTATAGGCATCCATTTATAGCTCCTGAACACGCTTGGCATCTTGCTGATTAATCCTATCAATATTTTCATCTTGCACTGTGTCATCAGCAGCACCTTGTGGGATTTTTTTTTTTATTCTTTTAGTCTCAGCTTCTATTTAATTTTCCAAAGTCTTGAATTCCTCAAAGTTGCTTTGTTATTTTCTAGAACCTGTAGAAGTCCAACCCTGGGGCAGATGCATTTTTTTTTTAGCATTGTCTTTAAGTGCCATAGCAGGTAACATCTGTCCTAACTCATTGGATTATAAAATGATGTGATCTAAGGAGACATCTGACAAGTTACAATGGATGCCACAAGGTAATTGCCACAAGTTTATAAAATGCACAATGCTTTTCAAGAATGGCTATGCCCTACCTGCCCTGTTTCCTAAACGAGTAACCAACTGTTTCAATCAGTTCCTGTTTTTTCCAAAAAGAACCTTTGTTCCTATTGTTTTTCCCTGCAAGACACCTGCCATGTGCTCAAAGTAGTGAGACCATTGACAGTGTTTGGAAATGGCAGTAGAACATTGCACTTTGAATGTTTACCTCAAAAATTCCCCTAAGAGGTACAAATTTAAAGAATAAGTAAAATTAACCAAAGTTTACAAATTGCTTTTCTATAATTAATCTTGTTAAAATTTGTATTACTCCAGCTACCTCTCGATCTCTTAAGGGTTTTGGTTATATGGAAATGTACCAATTTTATTCCAACATATCTGCAAGGAGCTGCAATATCTAAGGTATGCTGAAACAGAAGTGCTCTCATCAATAATGTTCAAAAAGACATTTGCAGGGACACTGCTTCTGCATAGTCACACCTTTGCTATTTAAACAGCAGAGAAGCAACCAAATACCATGCAGAAATTGAATTCACTTTGGCAAGACAAGTACTACCCCAATACAGCGATAAGAATGTTAGCTTTGTTAAATTTGTTGCACATAATTCAAACATCTTTCAAAAATTTATAAAGCTGGGATTTAAAAGCATCTGTTATTAGTAAGGTTTAGTTTTCTCTTCAATTGTGGCATGAAATGATTGAAGATTAGAGTTCAGTTTGAAATAGTAGGAGCTCCTAACATGCGGAAAGTAAGCATTTCCTAAAAATTTCCAAGTTAATGTCAAAGAAAGTGGTATTATGCAATTTAAATACTGAATTTGATAGTTTTATTTGTTGTTATTACTGAAAATGACACATGAATAAAAAATTGGTATGATAATGTAAACCTACAAAAAAACACACATACCTCTCTTTGACCTTCTGTGTCACCCTAAAAATGGGATTTCAGTGGAGCCAGGACCTATGAAGATACTGAGAGGTTGCATTTGAAGAGCAGCTGGGGAGGACAAAATGTGCTCTCACCCCTCCTTGCATTTGTGTCTCCTCATCACTCACACTGCCCTGTGAGATCCATCTTGCTCCCACTGGGAGGCTTTGGAGACGGGATGAAGTTTATCCCGGAGCTGTTGGAAGTTTTGAGCTCTTTGGTGAGGTGGCTCACAGGAAGCACTCGAGGTATGTGATGATCATTATTCTCAGATGTCTCCTGTAGGGTCAGCCCTTCCACCCCAAGTCCCTGAGAGCCCTCAGGTGGTGTCTGGTTTAGTGTCTAATACGAACTCTTAAACCAGACTCTAAGGACATAAAAAATGTAAGAAAATAAAGTACTAATAAAAGGAGAGTTGGATCTGTTTCTCATGATCAAGCTGCTGGATGCAATATTCTAACAAATACAACTGGCTTTAGTTTAGATATTTTTTTCCTTGAGAGTGTTATATTTAAAAAAATAAAAAGGCTTAAACAGCATGTGTTTTACAGAATACTATATATGTAGTATTGTGAATTTCTGTGAGGTTTTCTCAGCCTTCATCAAGCACATAGCATTCTACTGGAAAGGAAAGGAAGTTAATTTAGTTGTTAATTTTGAAGGTCATGTAGTTAGATCATTTGTATACTTTATTGCAGCCTGCATTGTGTTGCATTTCTTTTTCACAGCTGTATTCTTCAAAATTCTACAAATAACTGCTCAAAGAGAAATCCCTTCAACATGGGAAAACAACTGACTTACCACAGCAGTTCAAAATAGAAATATTGTGACATATTATGTCACCAGTCACCCAATGAATATTATCAACAGCTACCACACACACTAAATAAATTCTACAGACAACAGAAATAATTGAACCCACAACTGCGTGAGATTTGATTGAGTCTTTGGGTTTGCCATTTGGGAGACCATGTTCCTGTGTCGTTTGTTTGTTCCCTAGTGTTGTTCCTTGGCAATGTAAGGTCAGGAACTTCTTTTGTTTTGTTCGTGGCAGGTGATTACCTCATTTTATACTTTCTATAAATTCCCATGTCTTAAGCAGAGCCAATTCCTTTTGAGAAGTCATGGATATTATTACTTTTGCCTCGGAGACCCTTCATATCACTTCCATCCTACTTGCTGTGGTCTTCAAATTGCCTCCATGCAGTTTACAGTGAACTGAAGCCTAGCTTGAAAGCATCACTTGCATTTCATCTTTGTTACAGCCCCCACTTTTAAACTCAGTTTCTCAGTTGCTAAAATGTGTTACTGGGATGTTCTTTGGGCCTGTGGCACTGTCTGAACAATGGTGCTTTCCATGAACTACGGAAACCTTATTTGTAACTTAACCGTGATAACATTGTGAAAGTCAATTTCCAAGGAGAAAATCGAATCCGTGACAGATGGAACTTTGTATCAGACCTTCAAGGCAAGAATTGGACCAGCAAAACCATCTCCCTTAGTCCCTTTCTATGGTCATTGGCAACACAGACGTAAAGTCCACCACATATTGCCTGAAAGTCTATATTAGTGCTTCAAGCCTAGTTGCAAATTTGAATATATTCATCCTATCCCTTCACAAGCAGCTCTAAAGCTGACAATTCCTGTTTTATGCTTCATTTCTTTGACAATGTCTTAGTTGTGAGGAAAGAGACAAAGCTGCTGTTTTGATCAATTTTGTTTATTCCTTTTCTAAACAATAAAACAACTTTAAACTTCTTTTAAAGTTTATAAGAAAAAGGGGAAAACATAGCAATCATGTGTTATCTCCCCTTCTCATTGCCTACAGATACACAGCAAAACATTAATATTGAAAGATGTGTGATAAGGAATGAATCATCCTAGGCCACTTTCAATCATTTCCCTTCTAGCCTAAATCTGTGGTTCAACTCTCACAGCCTATTGTCAGCATTGCAAATTACCTCAATTGTGCATGGGGGCAGAACGAGGCACTTCAGTCCTGCTCCTAGTGGGGGTTGTTCCAGGTTTCATTTAGCTCACTATTAATTGGACAGCACTCTGAATGTCTTGTCCTAAGGCCTGGCAGGCCAGCCTGAAAGAAAGGATCTAAGGGTGGTAGGAATATTCTCCTTTTTAGACTTTTTTTACTCTCACTTCTAGAGCATGTTAATTGATAGTGTGACCCAAAGCATGCAAGAATCAAGCAGAGACTAACTTAGCCCAGAAACATCAGTGATTTTTCATCTCTCCCTCTCTGCAGAAAGTAATGAATTAGATGGTTAAAACATTTTTTCTCCTTCTGATCTTTTAACTGGATTATCGATGTCCTCCTTTGATTTTCTCAATGGCTTATTTTAGGAGGAAGGGATACTGTGAATTCTAAGGCTGCTGTCTCCTTTGAAACAGAATTTTAAAAGCTGTGATGTAAGAGGGAAAGAAGGATTGCATTGAAAAAGCAGCCAGGGCTGGTCTCTAGGGCTGGTCTCAAGACAAGGAGAATAGAGAAAATCAAACAGTTGTGGGCATTCTTAGTTCAACTGATGAAACAAAGCAGTCAGAAGATGCTGATTTAGATAGAAAGAAGCTGGCAATTATTTTAATATATGAAGAATTCAATCTAAAAACCAGACAGGAGGAGAGCAATGAGAAAGAGGAGAAAACACAAACATCATGAAACTGGGCAAAAATAAACTGAAACACTTTCCAGCATGTATTGCTGAGTATCTGTACTTATCTCATACACAAGGCTGCATCACATTCTTAAAAACTGGTTAGCTCAGCTATATTTGGCATGCATCATGTCAGGCAGAAATTTTAAATTTATTCAGACAAGATTTTCCTCTGTTCTAAGCAAGGTGAAGCCACTCTGACTTTACAAAACCCACTGTGGATAGACATAAAACGGTAGAGGATTCATTCTGTTTGTTCCAGTTGGTATTTGCATTAAAAAATAGACAGCACAGTTCTGCAATATTGTAAATATGAGATCAAAATTGTGCCAATTAAAGCAAATACTTCAAATACAAGCTCAGAAAACCTCAAGTATCTAACTATTAAAATACAGGGAGTATTTATAATATAGAAAGCCTTGCTAAAGAATATGAAGGAGGCTTAAAGATGTGCAGGTTTTCAGCTCAGTTGTTCATGCTGTCACACTGAAATGGCAAATAACAGTTTGGATAACACCTGCAAAATAACCCTCTATTACATCTCTTTATGAAACATGTTTTCTTATTGAGTATATTGAAATAAGTTACTGTGGAAACATGCATTTTTCATTTAATAATCTAACTTCTTCATGGAAATAAGGTTTAGGTAAGAAAGGAGAAACAGAATAAGAAAACACAAGGTATTTCATCTTTTAGCCACCTGATTAAGCCCAGGACAGATCTACAGATAGCCTATACTAGTGTCACACTGCAGAAAAGAATTAATTTTTAAAGTTGGTTGAATACTTATCTGTAAAAAAGATGCAGCTATGCAGAATTTTGTCATAAATATTTCATATAGATCTTGAACTCAGTTCTGAAACATGCATCATAATCCCCATTTTGACACATTAGGAAACAAGCAAGATTTTTAATTGTTAAACTTCATGTTGGACTGCCTGTTTTTTGAACAATGGAAATTTTAAATGGAAGCAACTCGGGATCTAGTATCTTGCATGTGGACTGGAGCCTTGAACATCTTTTAATTCAGTGTTCCAACACTGAGAAAATCATGGTTCAGAAATTTGGGTTTATCAGTACTATAAGCCTGCATAAACTTAGGAGAAAAAATTACCTAGAGATGGATAAGATCCAGCAAATTGTTTAACAAGTCTTGCCTTCTGGCTCTCTAGGAGTTTAGAACAGATATTACATTTTCACTATAGATTTTTGTTTTATATATCTGAAGAATACTGAAGTTTATTTTATTTTCAATTCAGTCTTGTTGCAAGCTTATAGAACACATAGAGATCAGAGAAATGTCACAGATCACATCACAAGTACCCACAGACCCCTGAGATAAGATTCAAAATAAGCAAACATTGTCTTTAAAAGACACAGATGAGATTTTTAAAACATCTCAGAGACTGATTTTAACATTTTCAAGTGAATTATCTGTCTGCTGAAGTTTTCAACTATGCTAATATACAGAGAATTTGATATACACACAATTTGATAATTATTGCTCTACTTAATGGTTTTAGAAAGTGACTTGGGAACTGCAGCCCCAGGGAAAAAAAACGAAATTGAGGTTCTAAGCATGTGAACTAGAAATTCACTGTGCTTTTTTGAACATGTTCGTTCTCATGCTTTCTTTCATATTATATGGAAATAGAAAGCAAATCTGGATCCATCAGTATGTGGAGGCATCTAGTCAGCTCCCTTCACATTAATTAGTCATTGCTCCTGAAGCTAAGTATATGTTCAGTCTAGGTTAGGGCCCTCATATCAATCCCCCCCAAAAGTTTAAGGATTCTCTCTATAGTGGCAGTATAGGCACTTTGCAATCACTTTTAATTATTAGTAAACATCTGCCTCCTCAAACACCTATACATTGTTTTCAAAATTATTCCTATATTTTTGTTGGTTTGTGCTTGTTCAGAGTCATCTGCACAGGTTCTGTACATATGGTGATGTTCTGTCTACAGCAAGCAATGTAAAACTATTTCTGGATTATTGTCATAAGTTTTTCAGAGTCTCACAACCGCAAGAAATTAAAAGTGCTTGATTCTCTACCAGAAAATGAATAAAGGCTTGCCTGGTAGGACTCTTCCATTAATCTGCAATCTCAAGGCAGAATTCAGTAGAGGTGGATCCCCTTTTTATTCCTGTGAAAAACCAAAAAACCCAGGCTTCATTTACATTCAGAAGGTGGTCAGTATCTTCATGACCTAAAATGCAGACAGCTGGAATGATGCAAGATGATTGTTTTCCCTTTCTTCATCATCATAACAGATTGTTTGCTATTGTCACTAGCGATTTCTTTACACTCAAGTTCTGCTTTGATTTAGGGCCTTGAAAATATTGCAGTCATCCTAAAAATTGTTACGAGATATGCCAAATACCACTTCTTTCTAAGTTTAGAATATTCCCTGGTACAATCAAAAGAAAAAACATTCCAAAGCTCATGAAAAGTGGTGTGCTAGGACCAGGGCATGTTTTTCTGCCCATGCAGACTGTTGACTCTGAGAGAATTACAGAGGAGATCATATCCCAACACCAAATGTGCTTCTGGAACCTGAATACAGGGAGAAAACTCAGTCCAGCACCATGTATCAATTACAGCTAGGAGGCCCCCAGAGAACCACATTGCCTCCCATTAATTATGAAGTATTAGCCCTAATCTCCTGTAGGGTGAGAATATTGTTGTACACTGCTAATAGGCCTTAAAGGAGTGGCTCATTCATTGCTCCTCCACTGTTTGGAGTTTCCAAGCCAAAACACTGTGAAGCTATGGAATCTCACCTCATCCAATGCTGCTCCCTGGCTGAAAAGAATCCCAGTTAAACCACAGATGGTGTTTCTGTAAGGAGATCTCAAGAAGAAGCTTTGTAGAGAAAATAAACACACAGCAATAAACCATAAAGCCATATTATTTATCCTCAGGATGGTATCAGCTTCTACTCAAATGACTGATTCATGCTGTATCTGTAATTTCATTCCTTTGCTGAATGGATTCATAATGCTTTTTTAAATTTCAGCTGATTGTACTTTGGCTTTTTCTAATATATTTTTTTTTAAAACTAATTCTTTGCTACTGGTTTTGTTGGGTTTTTTTAATGAAAAACTGGAACTAGGTGGCAGATTCCAAAAAAAAGAACTAACTTTGGAGTTTAAAGGAAAACCCACTAAAAAAAGTAAATCTCAAAAGTCCCAAATATTTTAAAATTGGTAGTGTGAATCTTCTCTTCAGCAGATGAATCTCAAGAAATAAAAATTAAGTGAGCAGACATAATCACTTCTCTATTTTTTTCACCCACAGGTATCAAGAGAGACTGCTGAAAAAACGCATTCCTCATTTGATTGATTTCTGCTCAAAAACTGTTTTAATATAGAGTTGCAGAGAAATGGAGGGGGAAAAAATGTTCAGTCAATCTAGCAGAGGTCATGGATGAATGCATGCCAATAATTTAATACCTAATGCAAATAGTAAATAAAGAAGCACAGCTCAGAGAACATGAAGGCTTCCTACTTGAAGCCAAGCACAGTCAAATGTCACTTGCTTTCTTGCAGAACACCTGAGCAGCTATGGAAGAAAGTATTTTGCAAACTGATTGCTGTTTATACTGATGAAAATTGGAAATGCTTTCTAGCTTCCACATGCAGTCACCAACAAATAAGAAGCAGACTGACAGCCAACATTAGTTAAAAATGCCAGTGAATGAGATACTTCTCCAGAAAGGAGTTGACCACATAGACCACAACCAGCTGGACTAGCTGGATTCATCTGAGCTCCCCAAAGTGAGTACTACTGCACATTCTGTGTGACAGGGGATAAACAGAGCAAGGGAAATAAGGGATGCATGGCTGTGGTGTGATTAGATATCACCAGGCAACAAATACACCAAATGCCTCAGGACTGAGAGAAGAAAAAAAAAAAAAAAACACATGGAGATGGTTTCTTGGCATATGCAGTGTACAGTAAGCAACATTAATAAAGTTGATTTCTGTGAATAGTGGATAAACAATTTTGATTTTACTCACATTATTTCAAGAGCATCTTAGCACAGTAAAATCCACCTGAGACACTGGTAAAGTCTAAACATAACTTTAAGTACCAGAGTATTTCTATGGACTGCGATGATCTTATGCAGTTATGAGGGCTGGTGCAAAATGTAGTCTAAGAGTGCTGCTCTTTCAGAACACTTCCAAGAGAAAGAAGAAAAAGTATTATGGTAAGCAGTTGTTTTCTTTATTAGAATTTTCCAGAAGGAAGGCAGTACTTAGAGTAGGCTAATATTCAGATGAGAATTACTATGCACATTCTTCCATTTATTGAGATAGTATTTTAATCTGATTTTAATGACTGTAAAGCGCTCCAAGACATTTGCAGGAATACTGCTATATAGTGGCTGATTACATTATGAATTTTTAGTATGTCACTTTTAGTACAGAGGAAAAGGAGTTAGAGAAGTGCAGGTACCAGCAAACTGGATTTTTCAGCAAAAAAGTGACCATAAGGCAGTGCTAATACTCTGTGCAACCCCAACTCCTTCTTCTCCCTTGTATTTGCACAATGGTTTGACATTCTTTTGTGCTGTATTCTGTGCCTTAGGTTTACATGCTGGAGCTGCAGAAGTACCTCCTTATTGTGTTTGACTTATTTTTAAAGAAAATATTTGACATAGAAACTGCTGTTCTTGAAGGCAAGAGGCTGGAGTTCTGACATTAACGCCATAAAAGCATAAAAATCAGTCATGCAAATTACTACACAGAGCCACTGCTCCTCATAGCTGACTACCAACATTGCATAAACTGGACATCTATTCAGCTGTTCAAGCTGCAAGATTGCTCTTCTGAGTTCCCACCATAATAAATCTATTCAATGTATGTGAATTAGCAACTGCATTGGTGTTTTAACCTGAAGGGAAGGTGGTATCAGTCTGCTAGGCTCTGTTATGCTTGAAGCATTTAATATTGCTTTATGTCACTGTTGGCATATGGCTAAAACAAACAGGCTTTAGAAATTCACTTATTCATACTGCAGCCTAAAATCAGTTTATCGACATCAAGTGAATAATGGAAGTGAGGAAATGCCTTTGCCTGTACAGGACTAGTGGAGACTGTGGCAACAAAATTTATTAAAATCTTCACCCCACACCTCTCACAAACTACTTTTCTATCACTATCCATCCTTTCCTACTGTTACTGTTAATTAAAGATTAGCTGTTGGAATGGCCATGATAAAACACACAGCAACATGGTCTCCTTTCAGGATAGGAAAGGGACACTTTATTGTAACACTGCACTCCTTAAGTACACTCACTCACTAACCCAAGGACAGAACACAGCCCATTGGTCAGAGTGAGCAACACCTCTTGCACAGATGTTTTCATTATAACACCTCTTGCACAGATGTTTCCATTATAAACAACAGAGTTTCAAAATACACACTCTGTAAACAGCAGCAGGTGCCTTTGTCTGTCCCTGGGAAAACCTCTGCTCCCAGGCCAGCCCTTGGGAGAGCTTTCTGTTCTCACACAGCTTTCCCAAGGGGGACTGTGTATCCACGTCCTACTACAAGGTAAAAGCAAACCTGAAATGAGTCTCCACATAAAGGGTCTCTGCAGCAGGAACACGGGAATTCAGGTCACCAGCAGAGACGAGCACAGTGCCCCATCCACTTCGGTTACACTGATTTATGACAGATGAGGATCCAGTTTTTACATAACCTGTCATCTCGTGCTTGTGGCTCTCACAGGCACAGGAATCTAAATACCATAACTGCAGGTCAGTATTGAGAGAGTGGCAATCAGAGTAAAAAATCAAAGAGATTTCTTACATGCTCCTGTATGTTCTGTCAATTCAATATGGAAAAGCCCAGAGTAGACCCTTTCAGCAAAGTTGCTTTTTAAAGAATGATACAAATTTTCTAGCTATCCAAACATACTACATGTGTATCATTTTTATTAAGTGCCCTGCAGACCTGCGAGTATCATGCCTTACACTGTTTTTCTTGCCTGGTATAGTGCTATAAACTGTTATCATATTTTAGCCCAGTCAGTCATAGCCTAACGTATCTCTCCATCATTGACTCTGCTGATAATTGCCTGGAAGGATGCCAGGAGACAGATTAATATCTGTTCTTAATATCACTACTCCAAATATAAACAGCATTCTTCCTGTATTTCTTTCTCTTATTTATGCCAAAACTTTTGTTACTGGGATATCCAGATGACAATTCCCACAATGTAAAGTTGTGTAGCTCTTCAAAATACCAATGAAAATTATCACTTTGGTTCAATTTGAGGTGCTACATTAATTATACACGTGACCTCATTGTCTTGTGTTTCAGGCGGTTTTCACATCAGCTAGGACATCCTTACCTATAAATTTATTAGCATCCTCATTATTTCTCATAATCAGAGGGAAAATACCTTGATATCTATTTGTAGCAGAGTATAAATGTGTGTATAAACATAGGCATGTATGTATGTGTCCACATAGATGAAAGTTCAAGCACAAGAATATATATAAATTCATTTGATATCTTATGATTTTTATTAGAGAAAGCCATTATCTACTGATAACTTTCATATAGAATTCTGGATGGTTTATTTAATTTCATGTAAGAATTCTGAAGCATCTCTCCACACAGATTCCTGGATGTGCAGGAGGTTGATGTACAATCCACAGTGTGGCTCCTGGGCAAGAATATTCCCATCACAGCACAATCCAGAATAACAGATATTTTCAACCTACTCCCAGTAAGTGATCTGATTAATAGACTTTCTTCCCCCTCCCCCCCCCAAAAAAAAATGGAAAATTGTATTTTACGTGTTTTGAGGACGAAAAACTGAGGCATAAGGAATCTGAAGATTTGCCTAAGCTCAGCCCCCTATGCAGTGCCTATGAATGAGGCAGAATGGGTTGGAGTTCCTGCCAATTTAGCCCCTAATTACCATGGTAATTAAATAAAACTGGCTTCTTGTGAAGCTGAAACAGGAAGGAGTGATATATTATCCTCTTTTTCAACCAGTACCTGTGGTGCATATTGGCATGCTTCAGTATGAACACTCCATCTCCCCTACCCAAAAAGGACTTCCCCCTGAAGAGAACCCACCTTATTTTGGTGCTTTATATGTCAGGAGATGGCTCTGTTTGTGTTCTAATCATGGTTTGATTGAGTGGTTCATCTACTGGGAAAATCTTACAATTTATATCCCTACTCTTTCCCTTCCCTTGTTGGGAAATCTTATTATATCTAAGCAATCATATGTTGGTGGTTGTTCTTTTCCCCTCCATAAGCAAAGATTGAAGAAAAACACCTCTGCTGTGTGTTCAATTTTGTTTTCTTGTTGTCTGTATATCACAAAGAGTCAAAATTCACCATGAAGTAGAGCATATAATTCATTCAATGGAGATAAGAATAGACACAGAACCAAGTCACAGAATGGCATGCAGCATAGAATGATACACATTGACTCATACTTCAATATGTGATTAATTTAAATCAGGGTTTATAGTTGTTCACAGTCAAGGTCTATCCAATTACTCAAAACTGCTCAATTCACACTATATTGACAAAGTAGTTTGTGAGACTTCAATTAAGTGACTTAAGTTTTAAAATAATCCTAAGCAAAACCCTTTTAACAATTCTGAAATTCACTTCTGCAAAAGAGCTTCAAGCCGGCTTTCTTTTTCTTTTCCTTTTTTTTTTTGTTAATTATTTAAACTCGTGGTATGAAACCTAGATGGCTTGGTTAAACTTATATAAAGTTCTTAAGATTAAAAAAGGTATAGCTTTCTGATCTTTTATTCTTGTCAGAAGATGCTAACAGCAGTATCCAGCCCCACTGTCCCGTGACTTACATGGCACCACTGATTTAAGTAATATTTTCCTACATCTCCACTCTGTAAGACAGGTGCACACATATCAAGGGTATTTGGATTGCAGGTTATAACTGCTCCCTGACTTCCTATCATTCCTATCAAAATAACTGCTGCCATTCTTCCACTGCTCTACAAGCCAGTAATCCTTCTGAGGTGAGAAGGGATGCTTAAACTTTTCCTTAAATTTTTAATTAGAAGGTATTTAGTGAAATTTTGTTAATTGTTTTATATTTCACTGAGCCTTGAGTCTTAACATTTGCTGAACATACATCTAAGGTCCAGGACCTTGGAGTTTCTTTGTTGTGTTCAGGTAAACATGTGGGTTTGCACCTGGAACCATACTCTCACACTTTTTACTTATTTTCAGGAGGTTATTTTAGGAGTTTTCCGTAAATTTTTTTAGCTCTCAAGATGATAGAACTTAGTTTTCCCACAGGGAATTCCCATAACTGTCTAAGAACAAAGCAAACTGAACTAATTCTGGCAATTTCAGTTTCTACCTCTTCACCACATCCAGCAGAAGCTGGCAGATTGAAGAGGTGTGATACATCAAGCTAGGGGCACATTAATTCTCTGCATGAGATTTATCCAGCAGGGTGTAACGTCCTCAGACTGAACAACCTGCTCTGCTAAAAATGATTGAACTGAGCTCTGTGTTCACAATGTGCCTGAGAAGAAGACAATCCTTTCTGAGGTGAAAAAAATTTTTAAAAATCTGTTTCACATCTCCCAGCTGCATTATTCTCTTAGGTCTTCTAGAAGAAGGAACAAAATCAACCTATTCAGGTTTTCTTAACAGCAAAATACCTAATAAGCTGAATAGAAAGACAAAACCCCAAACCCCCAGAAAGACAGATGAGCCACTCAGGAGAGTTACAAAGGGAAAGATGAAAATACTGCACATTAAGGCAAAAATGCAGGTTTTGTAAATTGAGTGTCTAACTCCACAGAAACATTTTCTGAGTCACTGTGTTTTATTTGAATTTTTATGTAGAAAGCAAGCTTTGACTAATACAGCTGATTTCTTTTCTTATATACTCTCAGGTCAGTAACTAACTCAGCTTCAGACTACTTTGAGCTTGACACACTGAGCAGCAATCAATCCTACCTAGCTCTGGATTTTCCATTTCCAGTTGGATCATACAAACCAACCTTAATTTGTCTGGTGTAATTCTTGCCCAGGTGGTAAAAATAATATTTTCTAGATCAGACTCAAAATTCAGAAACAGATTTTGTGTTAGCATTTGTCAGATTCTTTTTTCTGTATATTTATTTTTCTTTCTGTATTCTGGTTTTTGCACAGTACCTAGTCTCTTATACTATCAGGGTTTCATGGCTGAAATTCTGAAGAGCATTATACCTCTTGCACTCAACTGAGACCAATGTTTGTTTCTGTGAGCTATTCCATCATTGACAGTCACCCATGTTCTCAGCTCCTTCAAACAAATGGCCACAAAATCCTAATTACTTGGAGAATCAGTAATTTATATCATTCCATCTCTTTTGGGGGTGGGGATGATGTTTTTGACTTTTGGTTTTCTCTGAAAACTTCAGAAGTTCATATATATATTGAAAATAAAATAAAGCAGAAGTGATAGACTCTACACTCAGTTTATACTCAGACAAGGGGATAAAGTGAGAATTTTTTGTGCTAGGGTATACACAGATTTAAATCACTGATATATTGTTTTTGGTAATAGATATTCACTCTACTCTAAAATATACACAATCTGAAAGTATCCAGAATGTAAAACATATCCTTTAATTTTGGTAATGACAATAGTGTTACAGAAAAATTGGGGACTGATGGAATCATACTTTCTAGAAATGAGGAGTTTGTCTCAAGCACGGGCTGACCAGAGGATGTTTTATACCAGTGTTAGGGATAATCAGTGTGGGGATTTTGTGAACTGGGCCCAGGAACTAAGCCTGAGCCTGTTCATCTGTGAGGTGCAGCTACCCCAGATAATTCAACCTATATCAAAAGCTGCTGTATCTACTGGTAGATTTCCTCTCATTTACTACTTTTTTAAAAATTTATTTTCATAATGCAATAATTCAGCTATCCATCAGGTTATTAACAAAAGGCTAATATATATTCTCCCAGAACTCCTGTACCACAACAGGTCCTTGATGGTCACTTGTTCTGCTGATTTGCTTCTGTCCCCTTTATCCATGCTCACACACCACTGAGTGGAGCAGGAGTTAGACCTTGGCCAGTACAGAAGATTTAAGAAGCACAGATCTATATCTATAGATTATCTATATCTATATCTATATATATCTATATCATCTATATATCATCTATATCTATATCTATATCTAATATATCTATATTGTCCTAGGGTGATGTTATGGTGTTTCTATCTCCAATCGTGTGTCCTGATTATGTTTGGTATTATGTCCTGTGCTTCCAGGACTGAGTCTGAGAGTGAAGCTTTGTTTTGTCTTGTTATCAGCCGGCTCACCTCCCCCATGGTCTATGTTTAGGAGAGGTTTTAGCTCGGCTTGCCTGCTTGCTTGCCTGCTTGCCTGCTTGCTTGCCTGCTTGCTCGCTTCTGCCTTTTTCTTTCCTTCGCTTTGCCCTTGCTTTCTGCTTATTAGTTAGTTCAGCTAGGCAGTCCAACTTTTTCCCTGGACTGTTTTCTCTTCCACCCCGTCCCCTCCCTCTCCTGGATACCATCTGAACGGACGGGGACCTGGGAACCCCAAGAAACACCGGGAGGCTACACTTTGTCACCTGCAGCAGTCATCCCCAGCGCCAGAGACTGATAACTGAGCGACCACTCGCCAGAGAGACTGAGTTTGTCATCCCTTCAGAACGGTGAAAGAGTTTTTTTGTCAGCTGGTGTTGTCTTTTTTCCCTGTGCTGGGGAGTGTCTTGCTTGTTAAATAAACAGGTTTTTTCTCCCACTCTTCTCCGAGGAAATTCTTCCCGAACCCGGTGGGGTGGGGGGGAGAGGAGTCGTGGGGTTTGCTGTCTGGGGGCTCCTTCTGGAGGTTTTCCCCCAAATTTGCCCAAAACCAGGACAAATAAATTGGCGCCCAACGTGGGGCTCGAGAAAGTGGGAAAAAAACCCTGTTCTAATAATAATAATTTGGTTCAAATTCTTTTGTGTTGGTATAGAGCAGTTATTGGCTATGTTGTTGGAATTCATGTCTTTTGGGGTGGAGGCCTGCATGGGATTTTGGTCCCTAGGGTTTTTTGAAGTCTTAATACCTCTGTGGTCCCTGGGTTTATTTGCTTATCCAGAAATAGCTCCGGTATTGTCCCTAATGCGTAGTTTCTGTAGCAGAGGGGCATTGACCAAAATATCCATCGGGCTGGGCTTGGTTTTAATGGCCTGCAGGAGATTTATAAAGGTGCTGGAATCTGTTCCAGGAATGTATGGTTCTTGGTTGTGGTTGTGCACTCAGTTTGTTAGAGGAGAAGCAGGGGATGAGGCTTTTCAGCCTTTGTTCTCCTTCTTCTCCTCTGAATTTGTTACATCCTTATTAGAGAATGTTCAGTTCCCCCTGAGTGTTAAAGAGACCATCTTTCTGGTGTTTAATATAGTAAGCTTTCTCTATACAGTCTGCAGTTTCTCTAGAATGAGAGCTGAGATTTCTAGAGGGGCTGAGACCCTTGACCCCAGAGTAGAGCCAGGCGTGAGGAATCCTGAATGGTGTGGGAAATGGGAGGATATGGGCCAAATCTTAAAGGAATTTTCTGACCCTACATCCTGGGATTTTCCATGTGAACAAATTCAGAACCCAGCTGAGGTAGCAAAGTACCTGAAAGAGAAGTGCCATGGTAATTCTAAGGAGAAGAAGATCATTGCAGTGAGCTGGGCCCTGGCATATGCTTACCGTACCCTGCTAGATACTGTAGGGCAGCAGACAGAGGAAGGGGGACAGGCAGATAAATCAGCCACTATCCCAGTCACTCAGGCTGCAGCCAACACCCCAGGCTCGAGGCCAACAACTACACCAGACAGTGAGCCTAAGCCAGCAGCTAAACCTGTCAGTAAGCCTCAACCAATGGCTGTTGCTACCAGCACGAGAAGTGGAAAGTGCACAGACAAGACTGATCGACCAGTGGATGATGATGATGATGATGCAGGAGAAGGACCCTCGACGCCTCCTGACATAAAACCAGGAGTCAAAGCAACTGGTAAAAGATCAGAGGCCAATATTGAGTCTTTTTCCCTAAAGGACCTCCGTGGCCTAAGAAAGGATTACACCCGACGACCTGATGAGTCTATAATTAGTTGGTTGGTCCGTCTTTGGGATGCTGCAGGCGAGGCTACAATTCTGGATGGCACTGAAGCCAGGCATTTGGGATCCCTGTCACATGATCCTGTCATCGACCAAGGAATGATGAGAGGGCCTAACCCTCACAGCCTCTGGGCACGGGTCCTGGACAGTGTAGCACAAAGATACCTGTGTGCAGATGATCTTTATATGCAGCAGACCCACTGGAAGACGATAGAACAAGGGATCCAACGCCTGAGAGAAATGGCAGTGGCAGAGATTATCTTCTCAGATGACATAACAACTAGGAATCCGGACTTGGTACCATGTACATCTGTGATGTGGCGAAAACTTGTACGACTTGGGCCCCATGAATATGCTTCTGCTTTAGCAATAATGAAGCGGGACGAGAGGGATGAGACCGTGCTTGATATGGCAAAGAAGCTCCGAGCATATGCAGATGCTGTGCATGGCCCAACACATGCCAGAATTGCAGCTGTGGAAACACGTCTGCAGAAATTAGAAGACAAGATAGAGGAGAATCATAAAAGACTCAGGGAGGAGATTAAAGAGGACCTTCTCCAAATCTCAGCAGTACAAATTAGAGGCCCTGGTATCCAACGCAGACGTTCCCCTGATGGGGAGAGGAGGTACACCCCACGAGCTGAGCTGTGGTTCTTCCTACGTGATTGCGGAGAAAACATGAGGAGATGGGATGGAAAATCTACTGCTGCTCTGGCACAACGGGTGCGTGAATTGAAGGAAGGCAAGACCCAAAGAGGAAGTTCCACCAAAAGGAGAGCAGCTCCAGTTGCCCGTAGCCAAGCTGCCAAGTATGATGATGATGATATATCTGATCCCCTTGAAGGAACCTCTAAGACATATGCCCAAGGAAAGAAGGATAAACAGGCTTAGAGGGGCCCTGCCTCTAGCCAGGGAGAGGCGAGGGAAAATCGTGTCTTCTGGACTGTGTGGATTCGTTGGCCTGGCACATCGGAACCACAAAAGTATAAAGCTTTGGTTGATACTGGTGCCCAATGCACATTAGTCCCATCAAGATATGTGGGGGCAGAATCTGTTTCTATTGCTGGTGTGACAGGTGGATCACAGGACTTTACCTTGGTGGAAGCTGATGTGAGCTTGACTGGACATGAATGGAAAAAACATCCTATTGTGACTGGCCCAGAGGCCCCATGCATTTTGGGCATAGATTACCTCCGAAGGGGGTATTTTAAAGATCCAAAAGGATTCAGGTGGGCATTTGGGATAGCAACTGTGGTGACAGAGGGCATCCAGCAATTGAACACCTTGTCTGGACTGTCTGAGAATCCAAGTACTGTAGGACTTCTGAAAGGAGAAGAGCAAAAGGTACCAATTGCCACTTCCATAGTGCATCGCCGACAATACAGAACAACTCGAGATGCCGTGGTTCCCATCCATAAAATGATCCGTGAGCTGGAGAGCCAAGGGGTGGTCAGCAAAACCCACTCACCCTTCAACAGCCCCATCTGGCCTGTACGTAAATCTGAAGGAGAATGGAGACTGACCGTAGACTATCGTGCATTGAATGAGGTGACTCCACCACTGAGCGCTGCCGTGCCGGACATGCTGGAACTGCAGTACGAGCTGGAGTCCAAGGCAGCAAAGTGGTACGCCACTATCGATATCGCCAATGCATTTTTCTCCATTCCTCTGGCAGCAGAGTGCAGGCCTCAGTTCGCTTTCACATGGAGGGGAGTGCAGTACACCTGGAATCGACTGCCCCAGGGGTGGAAGCACAGTCCTACTATCTGCCATGGACTGATCCAGACTACACTAGAAAAAGGTGAGGCTCCAGAACATTTACAATATATTGATGATATCATTGTGTGGGGGAACACAGCAGCAGAAGTGTTCAAGAAAGGAGAGAGAATCATCCAAATCCTCCTGGAAGCCGGCTTCGCCATCAAGAAGAGTAAAGTTAAGGGACCTGCTCGAGAGATCCAGTTCCTGGGAGTGAAGTGGCAAGATGGACGGCGTCAGATTCCTACTGATGTCATCAACAAAATCACAGCTATGTCCCCACCAACCAACAAGAAGGAGACACAAGCTTTCTTAGGCGCCATAGGTTTTTGGAGGATGCACATTCCTGAGTACAGTCAGATTGTGAGCCCTCTTTACCTGGTCACCCGCAAGAAGAACGATTTCCATTGGGGCCCTGAGCAGCAACAAGCTTTTGCCCAGATAAAGCAGGAAATTGCTCATGCAGTAGCCCTTGGCCCAGTCAGGACGGGACCAGATGTGAAGAACGTGCTCTACTCTGCAGCCGGGAACCATGGTCTGTCCTGGAGCCTGTGGCAGAAGGTGCCTGGTGAGACTCGAGGCCGACCATTAGGATTTTGGAGTCGGAGCTACAGAGGGTCTGAAGCTAACTACACCCCAACAGAGAAGGAGATCTTGGCTGCCTACGAAGGGGTCCAAGCAGCCTCAGAGGTGGTTGGCACAGAAGCACAACTCCTCCTGGCACCCCGACTGCCAGTGCTGGGGTGGATGTTCAGAGGAAAGGTTCCCTCAACCCACCATGCCACCAGTGCTACATGGAGCAAGTGGATTGCCCTCATTACACAGCGCACCCGGATTGGAAAACTGAATCGCCCTGGGATTTTGGAAGTAATTACAAATTGGCCTGAAGGTGAAAGTTTTGGTGTCACAGATGAGGAACAAGAACCAGTGACACGGGCTGAAGAAGCTCCACCATATAACCAACTGCCAGCAGAGGAAACACGCTATGCTCTATTCACCGACGGTTCCTGTCGCATTGTGGGGATGAATCGGAGGTGGAAAGCAGCCGTATGGAGCCCCACGCGACGGGTAGCAGAGGCCACTGAAGGAGAGGGTGGATCCAGTCAACTTGCTGAACTCAAAGCGGTTCAACTGGCCTTAGACATTGCTGAAAGAGAGAAGTGGCCAAAGCTTTACCTTTATACCGATTCATGGATGGTAGCCAATGCTCTGTGGGGATGGTTGGAGAGATGGAAAGAGGCTAACTGGCAGCGTAGAGGAAAACCAATTTGGGCTGCCGAAGAGTGGAAAGATATCGCTACCCGGTTAGAGAAATTACCTGTGAAGGTTCGCCATGTAGATGCCCATGTTCCCAGAAGTAGGGCTAATGAAGAGCAGAAAAACAATCAGCAGGTAGATCAGGCTGCAAAGATAGGGGTGTCGAAGATAGACCTTGATTGGGAACACAAGGGAGAGTTGTTCCTGGCTCGATGGGCCCATGATGCCTCAGGTCATCAGGGCAGAGATGCCACATATAAGTGGGCACGAGACCGAGGGGTGGATCTAACCATGGACAGTATTTCTCAAGTTATCCATGACTGTGAGACATGCGCTGCCATCAAGCAAGCCAAGCGGGTGAAGCCCCTCTGGTATGGGGGGCGGTGGTCCAAGTACAAGTATGGAGAGGCCTGGCAGATTGACTACATCACACTGCCTCAAACCCGCCAGGGCAAGCGCTATGTACTGACCATGGTGGAAGCCACCACTGGATGGTTGGAGACCTACCCTGTGTCTCACGCTACAGCCCGTAACACCATCCTGGGCCTGGAAAAGCAGGTCCTTTGGAGGCATGGCACCCCTGAGAGGATTGAGTCAGACAATGGGACTCATTTCAAGAATAGCCTTATCAACACTTGGGCTAGGGAACATGGCATTGAGTGGGTGTACCATATCCCCTACCATGCACCAGCTGCAGGGAAGGTGGAAAGGTATAATGGACTGTTAAAAACCACCTTGAGAGCATTGGGTGGGGGATCATTCAAAAACTGGGAGCAGCATTTAGCAAAGGCCACTTGGTTAGTTAACACCCGGGGTTCCACCAACCGAGCGGGCCCTGCCCAGTCTAAGTCCCTGAATATAGTAGATGGAGACAAAGTCCCAGTGGCACATATCAGAGGTTTGTTGGGGAAGGCAGTTTGGATCAATTCTGCCCCGAGTACAGACAAACCCATTCGTGGGATTGTCTTTGCTCAAGGACCAGGTTGTACATGGTGGGTAATGCAGAGAGATGGAACAACACGATGTGTGCCTCAGGGAGATCTGATTGTGGGGTGAGGCAGCATGAGACAGAAGGAAATGTGTCCGAATAAGTGAAAGATGGAAATTTCTACTTGCTGAAGTTTTTACATGCTGTTTAGTATGTTCACGATATGGAGATAAGGGGTGGAATGTCCTAGGGTGATGTTATGGTGTTTCTATCTCCAATCGTGTGTCCTGATTATGTTTGGTATTATGTCCTGTGCTTCCAGGACTGAGTCTGAGAGTGAAGCTTTGTTTTGTCTTGTTATCAGCCGGCTCACCTCCCCCATGGTCTATGTTTAGGAGAGGTTTTAGCTCGGCTTGCCTGCTTGCTTGCCTGCTTGCCTGCTTGCTTGCCTGCTTGCTCGCTTCTGCCTTTTTCTTTCCTTCGCTTTGCCCTTGCTTTCTGCTTATTAGTTAGTTCAGCTAGGCAGTCCAACTTTTTCCCTGGACTGTTTTCTCTTCCACCCCGTCCCCTCCCTCTCCTGGATACCATCTGAACGGACGGGGACCTGGGAACCCCAAGAAACACCGGGAGGCTACACTTTGTCACCTGCAGCAGTCATCCCCAGCGCCAGAGACTGATAACTGAGCGACCACTCGCCAGAGAGACTGAGTTTGTCATCCCTTCAGAACGGTGAAAGAGTTTTTTTGTCAGCTGGTGTTGTCTTTTTTCCCTGTGCTGGGGAGTGTCTTGCTTGTTAAATAAACAGGTTTTTTCTCCCACTCTTCTCCGAGGAAATTCTTCCCGAACCCGGTGGGGTGGGGGGGAGAGGAGTCGTGGGGTTTGCTGTCTGGGGGCTCCTTCTGGAGGTTTTCCCCCAAATTTGCCCAAAACCAGGACATATATCTATATCTATATCTATATCTATATCTATATCTATATCTATATCTATATCTATATCTATATCTATATCTATATCTATATCTATATCTATATCTATATCTATCTATATATCTATATATCTATATATCTATATATCTAGATATATATATAATAAAGAAGAAAGACCCCATGGGGCCTGTGGCAGGGATGAAATTTATTAACAAACATGCTGCTGTCTCAGTCTTCATCTTCCCTGGCCAAGCACTCTAAACCAATTATTTATATTCCACTACATCTGGCAGCATTTGGGGAGGACAGTCTCAAATACAGAAAGACAGGCTCAGGACACGTGGACAGTTTTTGTACTTTATTATGCTTCACCCCTGCTTTAATTCCATCCTAAGATTGATTAAATGTATGTGCTAATGTGGATTTTCCCAGTTAATATATTGCTTGTCATTTTAGTTTCACTGCTGCCACATGGCATGTCTGACTCATGTGTTCTGGGGAACCTCCCAGTTAATTTTAATAATGCTCTAGTGTGGGTGTTCCCCGATAATATTAGCCTTCATTTTTCTACTTTCTATTCAGTGGACAAAATAAACATAATACAACCTTTATAGAGAACTGCATCAATAATGAATGTAAATCACATTTAAGTGCTCTACAGGGAAAATGTAATATTATAGCATTATGTTTTCAAAAGAGTGAATGAATTGGTTTTTTAAAATATATTTATAAGTAATTTGTAAAGTTGAAAATAAATACAGTACAAGTGTTTCCTTAGTCACCATTGTCTCTGGTTTATATCATTCAACTGAAAACAGAACCAACATGCTTGACACTTACCTGTACTCCAACATTATTTATACACATGTATTTAGATATGTATTTCATATTTATATACCCAAAAATGGTGAAAAGTCACATGTACATGGATTTTAATTTGCATGTATGGTGACCGTTGTGTTATCTGTTAGAACAAAATGTTGCTGTCCTGTTCCTCCAATAACATCTGCAGATTACTATGCAGAGAAATACAATTATGTCTACTGTATTTTTGGCATGAATGGCAGGCAGGATCTCATCAGAGCCTTCTTTCATTGCAGTGACCTGCTCTGTCCTTCACAGAAATGAACAATATTTTTGCCCTCTATGCAAAAGCAAAGATTAGCTTTGAAAGCTAAGTGCTCATCACAGTGGCAGCCATTATAAAGTGAAATATTTTAAATGCACTAATTCTAGATATTCATAGCTCTCATGTAAATTAAATAGCATTGCAAATTTTGTGAATAGCAAATAACAATAAGACATACATATTTATCTACCTTACTACTTTTCTCTGCCATTCTTGCTCTAGTTTCATGCTATACCATCTATGCCCATCTATGTCCTACACTGCCTGTTTCAAGATATTTCTTTTGCAGATGAAAAAGTGACAATTCTTTCAAAATAAAGTATGCAGTAAAAAAAAAAAAAAGTCAGAGGAAAAGACTGGGTTAGTATCAGAAGCCTAATGAACTGTTCTCAGTATTGGAAATTCAAAGGGTATTTTTTTGATCTAAGTGGAGAGTAAGCTTTGCTGAAAACATATCCAACGATAATAATAATAATCTTATATTCAACAAGTATCTACAATTGCAAGAATTCCAAAGCCATTTTCAGAATCAAGGACAAGCTGAACTGATCAGAGGCAGCCCTTCTTCCTGATATTATCCTCCTTGGAGAGAAATGCAGATAATACAAAGAGCTTCACCTACTGAAAGTGAAATATTCATCCTTGAATCATGAAGTGGATAAAGAAAAAATAAGAAGTCAAGAGAGCATGTGAATGTGTGGAAAAAGCATCAAATCTGAGTTCCCATTCCTCTGTGTCATGGTAACCACCCTTGCATGGTTCCTGGTTCCATGCACGGGGAAAAGCAGTGAGGAACAAGCTCACTGAGATATTGATTCACTGGAAAACAGAACGTGCTGAAAAGAAACTCGGGGTGACTCTCTCACACAAAATGACACGATGCATACAATTTGTTAGTCTCAAAAGCGATGAGAAACAGCATTTCATAATATGCCACAAGAAATTAATTATGAAGTAAAGTGGGCAGTCTGGACATTTGTCTTGGGGTCTCTGTTAGTTCAGCCTCCTTTGCATAACATCGTGAAAAGCACTCGGATGTCCTGTTGTTTGGAAAAGACCATATTCCTATTCAGACCATAATTCTTGCTTCCTGCAGTTTGCTTGTTAGCAAGGGCTATTTCTTGCAGTAGTGCTCCAGTTCAGGAGCATTATATGGGATGTTATTTTACTCGCTGATACATTAGTTTTCAATTCTGAGGATTTTTTAGTGGCTGTGTAACATGTATTGTATATTCTTTTCAGAATATAAAACAAGGAGCATGGATATACTTAGCCTCACCTTGCTTTGTATGAAGGTTTAAGGATTTTTTTCCACTTTAGCAGAGTAAACCTGCCTTTAAACACCAGCAACATGTAGGAGTCTGCATGGCAACTCTATCATCCCTGTGTACATCACAAGCCTTCTGCTGAAGATGTGGAGATCCTTTGCTCCCTTTAGAGTATGACTCTGATGTACTCAAGCTCCTGATTTGTGCTGCTTTACACTCCTCAGCACATCTCCTACCATCCATAAATAGAGTGCAAGATAAATCCCTCCTGTTTACACAGAAATTTACTGGTTTAGATCCAGTGACTTTCCTGCAAGCATATGCTGGTGCTCTCCACTCCTTTAAAGTAATGCAGCCACACATCAGCTGGTGTGGCCACCCTGCAATCAGAACACAGCTCACCTCCCTCCTAGTTATCAAGAAGAGGGGAAAATTTTGGACTGAAAGGTGACAGGCTGTGACCAACTTAAAAATATACTTCTTTTGTCTCTTGCAATTACATTCCTTCATGAAGTCACAGTGGCCCAGTGGTATTTAGAGGATGAGTTGTATGTCTTTGCCTTTACATATAAGCATTCAGAACAAGAAAAATTAAAAGTCTTCAGGGAAAAAAAAATCCTTCCCTAGTCTTTTCTCATTTTAGGGCTAGTGGGAAAGTAATTCCCTTAGAGTCATCCTTGAAAGCAGTCTGTTACCACTTCAGAAACCTTTTCCAATTTCTTTTTCTTAAATTTCATCAATTTCAGAACTTAACTTGTACTATCAGTGCATAAATCTCTTTCAGCTCCTGTGCTGCACGTGTGCCTGTAAAACCAAGGCACATTTCCAGGATAATTCCAATCATGGAGCATGTAAGGCAGGCAATACATTGAGCATCCCAGTAAAACCAGCAATAAAAGCCCCAGCTACAATACTGCAATATTGCTTGTTTGCAGCACACCATTCCAGTAACCTTGCTTTGCTGAACCCTTAGTGATTGATTGTCACCATAGGCATCAGTGCTCAAAGTGTCACTCACACACTTGCATTTATATTCAGTTCTCATCTATCTAACAAAGAGAAACGCTTGCATATTTTTGACAATGATAAATTACAAGCTACTGAAGAGAGCAAAGACTTAGTTACTCTTTTAGAAAATCACATCCTGGACAAATATCTTCATGACACAGAGGATTTGATGGGGAACACAGACAGTAGCAAATGAACAACAGCAAAGCTGGCAAGTAACCTCATTTCACTTTCCTTCCCAGCCACACTGAAGGTTATCACAGGTCTAATGCTCCCTCCCTGGACAGCAGGAACACTAATGTCGCCTACAGAAAACGAGATGAGGATAGGCAGTAAAGGGACTTCAGGATTCATGCAAAACATTTAGTCTTCTTAATTTCTGGCTACTGTTTTACAACTGGAATTAAATGGCTCAGTTATGAATATGAGAAGCAGTTTGGCAATCCATGATAACAAACGAATAACCTTATGAAATAGTGCCAGCCAGAAATTTTCCAGTCAAGATGTCCATGTGTTGATATTGGGTTTTTTTAAACTGTAATATCTCAGTTTCATAAACCTTCCTAAAATGCAAGATAAAAATAATACACAGAACTGAACCCAATTTCTCAGTCCATTCCATTTAATTTATTGTCCCAAAAGCTGTAACTTCACCTGAAGACTAAAATACAAAGAAAAAAAAAACTTTTGTTAAAAGAAACCCAGAAAACCCTGGGGTTCAGCATTGGTACTTATCCCATATAATTAAAGAAAAACATTAAAAAGCAAATCTGGAGAAATAGGCAGCTACATTTTTACGAAGAGCTTAATTTCCCATAATTGGATTGTGTGTTTTAGCTCAGCGGTTCTACATAATGCCCCCTAAGACGTTTTTCTTGTTACTTTATGTATTGCATACCCAGTATAAAGAAGGTACAGATGTTACAGAATACACCAACTACCTAGAAAGAAGTGACAAATGTCTTCAGTGCAGCCAATTCCCCTCTCAGGAGGACTCTGATTCTTGGGTACGTCTCTTTGTGCTTGCACTGCTGAGGATAAAACATGAGGTGCACTGGAGAAAACAGAAATGTAAATATTTACATAAGTCTGCATGTCCCTATGGTTACACACAGCTGCCTGTAAATGTGGGCTCCACAACAGGAATACCTTCCATCATTTTTTGACAGTTATATCTCTATGACAAAATGTTCAAGCATTAGGACTTTTGGTAGAAGGTGATAAGCAGGAATCTTTCTTCATTGCAAGGCAATTTGGGGTAGTCCCAGGATAAAACTCCCATGAATATTTGTTAACAGATGCATTATCAAACCATTCCAGCAGATATTTCTTCCCTATCCCTGACTCTTGTTTTGCACCCAACCACGTTAACACAAATTAACTTTGTTACAAATAAGAAGTAAATCAGTTTAAGGTTTTTCTATGTCTCATTATGTGACAGAGACATTTAGTCACATAGTTGGTTTCCTTGTTGAAAACAAAGCAAAATTCTCCATCTAGCTACTAAGAGAGGGGCTTTCGAAGATCATGATGTCTATGATCTTCTTAAATTCCAGAAATTCCTCTAAGAACAAAGCATTTAGATTAATCTGTTGGAAAAAGAGAGAAAAAAAGAGAAAATATCTTTTATTTAGTATAGAATGTTTATAACATATATCTCTATCATCTCTTGTGACTTTCAAATAGAGTCATCTTTACTGGAAGACTCAAAAAGTAAGGATGACGTGCCCAATCTATACATATAATCTAGTTTAAACCATGTTAGAACATAGGCCTAACCTCTCTTTTCTGTAAATGTGGACATGGAATTTCTGAAATTCTGATAAGGTAAAATATCATGCTTTGGCAATTTTGGAAAGTCAAAACTATGACTGATACTCAGTTCTGAAAATGAATTAATAAATAATTAAAATAAAAAACCTAACAAGGAGAAACTACATTCTCACTTTTCCACATAAAAAACACCCCCCAAAACCAAAACCCCAAGCAAAAGAAAACCAGCCCCTTGTACCTAGAAAATATCTTTGATACAGAGTTAATCACATCTAGCCAGGAAGATGCCATTTGATGAACCAGAGAAGAGCAACCAATTTTGGCTATGAACAGCTGAATCTACATGTGGACAGACCTTGCCTTATCAGTAATAATATTTTCTGAACACAAAATCATGCAAAGTAATGGCATTAGTCATACAAAAGCAGGATGAGCACATAAATAAATCATGGATGGATCAGAGCCATAAATATTTGAGTAGGTGTTTCTGTGTTGAAACACTTACTGAAAACTACTATAACAGTCTGACCTGAACACCATACTACTTCCATTTCGGAAATAATAACAATATCTTCAAGCTCTGCAGGATGATAAAAGCAAAGTTTTTTTAGGTTGGTGGTTTGGGGTTTTTTTGTTTTGTTTTGGGGGTTTGGGGTTTTTTTTGTTTGTTTGTTTGTTTGTTTTGTTTTTTGTTCTTTGTTTTGTTTTGGTTTGGTTTTTTGGGGGTTTTTGTTGTTGTTGTTGTTGTTTTGTTTTGTTTTTTTAACATCTAATTCCCCTAGTCCCCAAAATAATCAGAAAAAACAGTATGCAACTTACTAAGGTAGTTATCATGGTCAAATCTTGCTTTATCTTCTTTCTAAACGTTTCCAAAAGCTCTTCCATTAAAAAGAAAGTAGTTAAGGAACTTGTTAAGAAAAGGATAATTCTTTCAAAGCCCCTCACTGTGTAGAATTTGCAGTCTATATACTACAAGTATATTTGAAGCCAACTTTCAGCTTCAGCAACCTCAGATTTCATAAAGTGCCACTTCCCATCATCAAAACAATGACTGTTGGTTGTTTTTCAGGAACATTACTGGCATGAAAATATAAGGCACCATCTAAGATTTTTTATTATCTTTTTCCTGCAAATTGCCACATTTGGTATAATGGTCACTGTGACCAGTCCATACAGTACCAAGGGCAGTCACTGTTCTCTTTCTAAGTGCTCTTAAAGGTTCCCAAAATAATATGGGATTTAGGAGGAGCCAAAATTTTATTAAAGCTATGAAAGCTGTCTTATATTATATGCACATATGTATATTATGTAATAAACTCTCTTTCCTGATCAGCTTTGTCAAACTAAGTGCATCCAGATCTTTTGAACTCAAAAGCTTAACTATGAGTGACAGAATTCATTTCACTGAAGGATGTATCCTACACAAAGCAGTAGTTTTTCCATATGATTTAAAACAAAGAAGGATCTGATTTCCAGTTCTTAAAATTATTACAATTTATGGATTAGAGAAAGATAGAAAGGGAAGAGAAAATTCAGACAGGAAGCGGCGAGTGGGAAAACAGTAAACACTTTATCATTTTTTCTCCTTCACTGCACACTTTGTCCACCAGCTTGGAATTCAGTGCTTCAATCTTGCTTTAGGTGCTGGATCTAATTGCAGCTGGTCCCAATTCCTCAGCTCTGCTGCATGCACAGGATATAACAGCATATAAAATTAAAGAGCACTGCTCTTGGGGAGCAGGCACTGCAGTTTTGTTGCTGGGCTGGGGCCAGGACTGTGTGAGCCCAAGAACCATCCACAGCTGCAGGGAAATGCCACTGGAACTCCTGACAGACACCAAGGGTGGACCCTGGCACAGGGGAGAGATGAAGATCTGGGATGAAACCACAGACAGAGGACAGAACTGCACAGGAAGAAACACTGAACAATGCTCTCATTAAACGTGTCAATGGCTGCAAGGGCTGGAAACAGCATTTTAAAAACACACTATTTTGCTAACAGACATTGATATCTAGAACTAAGTAGATATTGCTTTTCATATTGACAGAGATCATGTATAAGGTAAGTGGATAATTCCACTTTATGGCACACTGCTGAGGCCAGGACAGAGCAGCACCCCTCAAATGTTACAGTACTGAATTATGAAAGGTTAAAACCTCTCCAGAATAAGAAAAAACATCGAAATATCCCAAAAAATATACTATTGAATCAGTGAGAAATAACACCAACTTTGATTTGCATTTTAATGGCGTGTTTATATCCTAAAAATGCAAACATTTAAGCACTGGAATGTTAAAATTGCATTTATCCAAATCTAGAGTCCCTGTGACAGCCCTACGACATCCCAGACATTCTGCTTCAGTAAAGCTGGCTTTATGTTTTAGTAAATTAAGAGATCTAAGAACAGAATTTCTGGACAAAACAACTAAAATGCAACCTGTCAAACAGGCAGTACTCTGCAGGCTTGAGCCAAGAGACAGCCAAGCAAAGTGGTACCACCAAGAACTTTAGGCAGGCCAGAGATCCTGATGATAATGTTTCATTTACTCTCCAATTCAGGATCCATTGTGCCAGTAGGTCACAGTTTTCCAAAATTATCTTGTGAGGTTAGATCACACTGTGTCAGATACCAGAAAGGCAACAGATAAATATCTTCTAGTGGCAAATGGCTGTGGAAAAATTAAAGAAGGCAAGAGCTTCTATTAGACCAGGGAGAAGTAAGAGTAAAGATCCAGTTGAACTGTGGTCCAATGACAGACAAAGAGAACAGTCCCTGGGCCAGCTGGGGGTGCTGGGAACATTCCCCTTTCCCAAAATCTTTTCTTTGAGTCATCCTGGGCAAGCTGTTTGCAAAATTCACCTAAAATGACAGGTTTTTTTATAAAAAGCTGCTATGCCTTTGATGGAGATGAGAACATGGCAACTTAGTGTACTTCAGGTTTTTTACAAAGTAAAATGCAGCTAAATCTGGAACTGATCTCCAAAACCTAAGTGAGTGTAAGACAGACGTCAGCTTTTCCTAGGAGAAGACAGACAGCTCTGTGAGAGAATTCAGGGGAGTTGATGTTTCTGGAAAGCACACAAAGCTGAGATGTAGAAAGAAATATGTGTGCAGTCTGTAACAAGGACCTTCTGTAGGAAGAATAGTTTAGGGGACAGTTTTTGGGACAGTGTATCAGGACTCCTGGGCTAAATTTTGGTTATGGCACAGATTCCTTGCCAGGAAGATATCCTGCTTTGCTTCTTGAAATGCAATTCAGAGGAAATGAACATTATGATACAAACCAAATATCCCACTTGAGGCAAGAGATATATTTGTAGTGAAAGATTTTTCATTCATCCCTATTGAGACACTTAGACTCCTATGTGTTTTCTTTTTTGAGCCTCAGCCAAAGGACTGTTTCATAGAAAAATGGTCCTAAGATTCTGCTTCTGATTGCTTCAGATTGTTCAGTTGTTTCCTGTCTCCTCATTGGGATCTATGCACTGAAAACCAGATCCCTATTATATTTCCATCTTCAAAGCCAACCACTTTCCAGATTTTCATTCCAGCAGTATATATATATATATGTAATTTTTTTTTTTTTACTTTTAAGATTAATATTAAATATAGGTATATTGTCTAAGTTCAGAGTACAGGGTAGGCTTCTGAAAGAAAATGAGAAGAATGAAATGAAAAGAAAATGAAAAAATTCAGTTGCAGGAAGTTTGAAATTTTTACTTGAATAGAGTCTGTGGGGCTCCTTCTCTTACAACATAAACTTTTCTACAAAATGCATTTTGCTGCTGCATTTATACCAATTCTGTGTGGGATAAATTGCTCTGAGTGTACCACAGAGTATCAAGTTAAAAAGGTCTCTAGCAGATCATGATGAAAGGCTTGGTGTCCCAAGGCTGAGCTCAGTGTCTGTGGTTTCCTGGGACAGAACCTTTCCGTGGTACTAGAGTATGCTCTGACACACAAGCACCACACAGCCCTTTATTTGAGGAGTACAGGCTTTAAGACTCTTTTTGAACTAAAAATCAACTTTCATATTTCTACTCACATTGAAGTCTGTTGCCTTCCTAGTGAGTGTGGGCAAATGGTTTGTAGGAAAGAAACACCTCCCATATGTTCTGAATTTCAATTCAGTGAGAACATAATTTGTTTAGCTTTGGAAAGGTCTCAGCTGGAATAACACATCCAGCTTGGGAAGCAATAATGATGAATGACCAAATGCATTAGTGCTAATTAGTCTAAAGAAAGGAGACGAAATGTCTAACATCTACAAACATCTAAAAGAGATGCAGGGAGGAATGGAAGTACCTGTTCTATATTTGGGATTAGACAATAAGCTTTAGGTTTAAAACACATGAAGGAAGATCCAAAATAAACGGTAAGCAAGAAAGTTTTTACCAGTGAAGGCTTGTTTCATTTGCAGTTCTTGAAAACTTCAGAGGGAGAGTGAGGCTGAAAAATTGTCTGTCAGGAACAACACAGGTTGGCCCAAAGAGGGCCCAGCCCGTTGGGATCTGCACATCCCTCTCATGTTGCCCAGAGTGGAATCATCCACCCTTTCATAATCTCCCTGTATGAAACTCTGGTTCTAATGTTAGCTTTTGTTTGAATAATCAGATTAAATTATCTGCATATTTTGTTTCCATAGTAGGAATGAATAAAATATAAAAATATAAAAAATATAAAATTGTGCACCTTCAGTACAAAATACATACCTTTTACAACTATGAACTTCAGTTATTACTTTTAGTTTAGTAGGTGCAAAAACTCACACACACAAATGCTTCAAAAGCTTTACAATACTATACTATTGGTATTATAGTATTAGTATGCTATAATACCAATATTATAAGTAATGTCTTGTAAAAACAAAAATAAATATGAAAAGATCATGGAAAAACTATGACAGTAAAACACTGTACAGTTTTCTGTGGGTTATAATCATATATTTATCTTTTTTCCTCTGAAAGTTGAGCTTTTATATTCAATTACTTCCGATTCTGGCACCTTAATCTAATATAAATGTTTACAAATCAACATAAGTTCTACAAAATATTAAAAAATAGCCCTATTTTTATAATGAGAACTTTTTGCATTTTTCTACCCTAACATAGCAGAGCTAAATTTCTCAAAAACAGGCATGAGATCAAACATACACTGCTAGAGGCATTTTTGCTAAATTAACTAAAGAACACCAAGAACTAATCAATATGAGAGTAAATCTAAGCAAAAGGGTAGCTAACTTATTTTAAATATAACACTTTATCTTCAGGAGAGAAACAATACATAAAGTTTAAGAGCAATTCAAACTGGAAGTCCCAGAATAGGGTTTAAATCAATAACTGTGAACTTCCTGCAGGTAGATTACAAAACACAATAAGGCACCATATGTAATATAGAAGTTTGTTTATCTAATTCCACAGTCCCCAATAAGGATTCATCTTCTTTTTTGCCACATTCTTTTAAAACTCATGAATATAATGGACATGCTGATGGCAATTTTTAGATGAGGAATTAAACTTTAATTTTCAATATTTTGTTGGCTTTTACTGAGAATTGTTCTACAGTTTATCCACCTTTGTACCTATCCTACTGAAGAGGAAGGCTTTACAGACAGTGAGGGCAAACCTCAAACCAAACCAAACCCAAATGAGGATTCAAGAAACACCTCTAAGTTACTCACTTAGCAGGCATTAGAAGCTTCCTGTCTGTCCCTAAAGCTGTTGTGGGGCTACACTGCAGGAGAACAAAATTATCTGAGGAAGTTAGGAGTGGTCAGCAGCAGATCTGAATTCTAAATTCAGTTATGTGGCCACTGGTTTCTAGGAAAGCTTCACATTTTAGCTGAAACAAGTAATGTTTAGAGGACCATGCCTTTCCCCCAGTGCCACCAACTACCTACAGTGCTTCCTTATACAATTCACTTCTCCACTAATGGCATCACTTGCATTTCTCATTGGTCCTTAACCTAATTCCTAATCTCAGATTCTTTCTAAAATTTAATTAATTACCTAAATTAATTGAAGCTGTTTATCAACTACTATATATATATATATATATATACACATTCTTCCTTCCATTTTTCTAGATATTTTTGTAATAACCTCTGTAAGTTGTAAAGCTTCTTCATAATGTTTAATTTAATTTACCAAAATGTCTTGAACTCCTTCAAAAGCTTCAGATTTACTTCACTGATAAATATTTCCCAGCAAGAAATCTTTAAAATCCCCATGTCTTAAATATTTTTATATGCCAGAGTCCCTTCTTAAGTATATTAGATAAGTAGAAACTATAGCTCTGTGTGTATATATATATATATATATACACAGAGAAAATTTCCTCCTCTTTGTTTGCAGTTTTTACCCTCCAAAAGAGCTGCATACCACATAATAAAGTTAGGCTTTAGCTGAACTACCTCACTCCTTTATACACTGGCCTAATTAATTTCTCTCTTCTTTCTTCTATGTCCCTCAACAAGCTCTTCTCTCAATTCATGTTGCTTCTTTTGTTTTATGCAAATGAGATACATTTGTCATTAAGTAAATATTACCTGTGAAAAGCATGGAGTTGAAAAGGAGGAAGAGATTTGGTGAAGAGAATAATGTAAATATTTTTGTCATGGATGTTTCTCTTCATTTTTATGTCATATTTGCTACTCCTGTACAGACCGCTATTTAAGACTCACATTACTTGAATTGCTTCATGGTTAACATTAATTCCTTCCCTGTTTGTTCCATTGATTTGGAAAACAGTTCTAGGGATTAAAAAGCCATTTGAAAATACATCTAGAGATTATTCTATTGACATATCCTATTTTCAGCAGAAGTGGTGTGAGTTTGGGCTGATTCTCCTTTCTTTTCTTCCTCTTCTTTTGGAAATCGTTGTGAGAGACAAACAAATTAAAAATGTGTTTGCTCTTGCTACCTAATCCCTACACGAAAATCATAATGCTGTGTTAGGGATACCAGAATCACCATCAGTACTAGAAATGATGGTGAATTATCAGCACCAGGTTTGTCATAAGTCTTCATGAAAGGCATTAGAAGATGGGAGTAGATATTCTGATCCATCCCACTGGGAAGAGGGCTGGGGGAAACATTTTGCTGTGTATTGGGTTCAACTTGGAAAGAAACACAACTCCTGTCAGGAGAAAAGCATGGGTGCTGACTCTTCCCTATAGAGTGAATGAGAATACAATAGTAAGAGTATGATTAAATTGCTCTTGTTCAAGATTCTCTTCCAGCATGGGTGAGAAGACATGATCTCACTTTAACTGTGCTTCTTGCACATCAGGACTGGCCTTGGCCAGAGCCTCCTTGAACTTGATAATTTCATTAGAAAAAACACATGGAAAAGCATCACAGTGTGAGCTATGAGACTTCAATGAAGATATTCAATCTGCTGCAGTACTGTCCAATCTTTAACCACTGCTAAATTCCCAGAATTAAATTAAAGACAATTGAAAAATCATTATCTACATGATTTCTGTATCTTGTACAAAAGAAAACAAGCTGTATTTAATGCACAGAAAAATGCCACTAAATGCTTGCAGGTATAAGGAGAGAGACAATTATTTTTTTTCTAATTTAAAATGCAATCAAGCTCCTTGAACTTTAAATTAATCTGTGTTTAACATGTGCTATCAGAATTTAGCACTGCTGTATGAGTTACATGCCTGCTTTGTAACAGGCACTTAACTTAGCACTAGATTTTGAGCGGGTTAATAGATAATAAGTAAAGGGGAATCTCAAAGCCTCAAATTAAATGAAATAAAGGCTGTCTTCAGAGATCAAGGCAATTTGATGAGAATGAAAGGTATCTTTCATATAACACATGTCTGTGCCACAAAAGCTAAAATAACATAAAAAGAACCTATTTCCACTAAAGACACCTCCACTTCCTAAAGAATCACTGATTCCTTAGGCAACCTAGACAACTTTATTTCTCTCCCAGTTCATTTCTTCTTTTCATATCCTGTGGGGTGCAGTAGTTCAGTACAGCCAAGCACTTTTATATTTCCCTAATGTCTGGGTTCCCTGCATTAACATCCCAATGGGATATAGTGTTACTGAACTGCTTCTGCTGCACTTTACTGGTGAAAAAGAAAAATTACTCTATTTTCTGCTGAGGGAAAAGAAAGAACTTTAGGTATTTCAGTTACTAAACATTTGAAAATTTATTCTCATTGTCTGAAAAGCTGAAAGAGTTATCCATTTCTATCAGTTTCAAGGTGAGATTTCATCCCCTAAATCCAATAAATAAATTAGGCTTTTAAAGTGAGCCTTAGGCGTCTAAATTTTGCCTATGTGCTTCTGGAAAGACCCACCTAGTTTCAACTCTGAAAATACTTCTCTTCTTTTTTCCTAAAATTTCCAGAAAAGCTTTCTTGATGCATCTTCACAGCTGTTTGGCTTTGAAGGGCTCTCTCAGTTCTCCATCAGGAGCCATTAGCCAAGCATTACTATAGCATGAGCTTCCATAGAAGTCTGGTTTGGTAAATATTTGCAGGCAATGCCCAAACCAAACCAACAAGGATGGGGATTTCTATGAATTCTAGCTGCACTCCAGGGTTATTTTTAGCTTCAAGTGCTGATACCCAGCACACATAGAAGCCATGCTTAGAATACTTGATCATAACAAAATGCAGAGCTGAGAATCAGTTATGCTGTATTTTCCACCATTTGGAGAGTGCTGATTTTGTCTAGGGTAGAGTTCATTTTCTTAACAGTAGCTGCTGTAGGCTGTGCTTTGGATCTGTGCTGAACACAGTGGTGATAACACAGAAATGTTTTTGTTCTTGCTGAGCAGGGCTTGCACAGAGCCAAGGCCTTTTCTGCTCCTCATCCCACCAGTGAGGAGACTGGGGGTGCACAAGGAATTGGGAAGGGACACAGCTGGAACAGCTGACCCAAGAGATATTCCGTATCATATGGTGCTATGCTCAGCATGTAAACCTTGGTAAAGAAGAAGAAGAATGGGGGGTATTCATAGAGATGGTGTTTCCAAGCAGTTAGGGAACTCCATGCTTCAAACTTTGTAGTCCCTATTTTGTCTTGTGTCTTTCTTCCAAGTTGTCACATGTGGAAATTACTCTAGTGGAAATGCATAGCACCATATGGGACTACTTGCACAGAGGTCTAAATCCCTACCTATTCCTCCCATACAGATGAGTTTCACTAACACATATCTTTTTGTTCAATTTTTCAGCTGGATTACTTTATTATAAATTAAACCTCCAATGTTCTTTTATGTGGAATTTTTTCTCCTGTCATGCTTCCAGTAGCTCTTGTACTTAAATAGGAATTTAATGAAAGGAAATACACAGCAAGCCAGCCATAAACTCCTTCACAATAAAGAGGCCCAGGTTTCTAATGACTGCTTCTATCTCAGAACATCCTTAAAATCAACTGTACTGACCACTCATCACAGAAATCCTCTGAAACACCTCTGAAAGTCCAGTTCTCCGTTAGTCTGTAAAGTAATAAAATTAAGTAGAAAAGGATGGATTGAACTATTAACTTCAATCTGGGACTCACAGCAGTGTAAACCTTTTATTATATCAGACACTAAGAGCTATATTGAAAGAATAAACCAAAAAAGGAAGACGTAACTAATTGTAAACTTTTTTCTTGGTAAATATATTTTATATATTAATTTATATACATATATAAATTAAAGTAAATCCCAGTGTATGGATTAAAACTATGCATTTCTGAATACGAAATGTTTTACCTATCAGGACTGATTTGTAGTACTGCTGATTAGCTGTATCTCTCTTTTGTAGATTTGCTAGAAACCTCTGACACAGCAGGCTCATACCTTTATTGCCTCTGCAATCTCTCATGAGCTTAAAAGCAATTGATACCAAAAATTCAGCACTCAAATACAGTGTTGATTAAAGACTCCTCCCTTATAAAGCAGTGCAAGGAATAATTGAATCAGTATGAAACATTCAAATAGAAACAGCTCTCAGTCAGAAGACAGAAGGGAACAAGTCTGACCCTACACTTGGGAAAGGGGATATTTTTGTAGCAGAAAGACTTCCTAAAGCCTGCAGCCCCTAAAGCCCCAGCACCTTTTCCTGTGTTTTGGTGTGTGGCTCAGTCACTCCACATGGTCCTGGATAAGCCCAGCACAGCTCTGGAGGGGCTGAGGGACACATGGTTGATTGAGAGCAGTTGTTTGACAGCTGGATTGGGTCCCAGCAAACACGAAACTTTTACCATCTCTGCTCCTGCAGAGTTCACAGTACATTTACACTCTGTATATTCAGCCCCCACAGGTCACAAACCAACCCACTGTGGCAACTGTAAGACCCCAAGGAAGGCAAGCTGCCATTGGAAGACAGCAGAAAGAAAACCCAAACACAAGACTACAACCAGCATTCTAAAACAATACAGGAAGAAGCAACTTGGTGTGTCTGCTAGGACACATTTCACAAACCATATTAGGTTTATTGCTTAGCAGTGGTTCATGCTAAGCAACCATGCACATTTCCAATAAGTATTTCTGACTGTTACTTTTTCTCAAGAATTAATTTTAACTCAGCTAATTTTTCGGCCTTCTACATTTTCGTAGTTACAATGGAAACAGAATTAAGTTAATTCTTGAGGATAACTCACAATTCCTTATGATTGACTGCTATCTCTAAAAATGAGATAAAATACGCAGGGGGATTTCATGTAATCGATGTCATTCAAATAAATGAAATAATTTATATAATAAAAGATACATCCAACTCCCATGGAAGGATTTACTATCTGCCTTGCAATTTACATCCTTTAACAGAAGAAAATTTTGTAGACCATTTAAAAATTCCTGAGGATTTCACAGTAGCTGATACAAACCCAGGGTAATATAAATTCGAGATAATGGATGAACCATACTGTAAGTCAAATAGGTGGATAGGTGAACAATTTTTGAAAAGGAAGACCTCACCATCATCCTTCCAAAAGACGGGATAAATACATTCCATGTCTTACCAGACGTACCAGAATCTTATGAAGTATTGAAATCCTCTGGGAAACACCTTTTTTCTGACCAGCTCTATTTTAACCTGTAATTTTTCTAACAAGATGAAATTGTATTGTAGGCTTGCCTAAATTTCCTAGATTATTTCTTTTGATAAAAATTTTGAATTTGTTTTACAGATACTCAGGTAACTGGATCTACTGATTTTGAGCGGTTGACACACACTTTACATTGCCCCCTTCCCAATCTTCTCGAATGTTTTACAGAAACTTGTTGCATGCAGGAAGAACAAGAATACATTTTGTAAGTACTCTCATTAAATATAATTTCCACATTTCCTAAAATAATGTGTTCAAAATGTATATTTGCAATGCATTTTTACATTTACAAAAATACACTACTATGTAATGTCTACATTATTTTACACAACAGGGCAGTTTTAGCATTGCCAGAGATGAATGTAAGATTCCCCACACCACCCACAGAAATGTGACTCAGTACAATTGCAGAGACACCCCTCGTAGTAGAAGATATACATTTGCCATGCCTCTCTAATTACTGGTTGCATTAATATGATTGCCAGCAATGCTGCCAGTTGGTGCCATTATGGCAAAAATGACAACATCATAGTGTAGACAAGTGGCCTCAAATGGTTTATTTTATATACACTGGGGAATAGCCATCACTAATGGATATTTCTATTAATTTAGTCTAGATTTGGATTTGTTACATTAAAAAGCAAGAACTCTGACATTTCTAAAATGTACATTCCTCCCTAACAAATGAGCAGGCTGAAAATCAACACTATACTCTATGATTAATACCACAAGAAGTTTGGATGTTTTCAGGTCTTTTTCCCACATTTTCCTTGCTTACTGTACATGCCCATGAAGCAATTACTCTCCATATGAAAGCACATTCCTGACTTTGTAAGTATTTTTCCACTACTTTAGTTGCTCTACATGAAGCAAGAATCTGGGATTTACAGGTTAGGTCTACAAAACAGACTCAGTAGCTTTTGGAAAAATATTTCTGTCTTTGAGTCCTGTGTTGCTATTCCCCATGCCTGAGATAATAATTTTAAAACTCCCTCCTAACCACCAAGTGTCCACATTCCTTACTGGACTCCAATATCTGTGTGCTGTGAGACATCATCTGAAAGAATTCCCTAATCTGCAAGAGACCCTACAAGTCTTTGAGCTGGATGTGTATTTAGTGCTATGATTCGATGAATCTTTAATAACCAAGAAATGGGTCTGCATGGATGAGAATTGATAGGAAGGATTTACCAGCTGAAAACCGACTAAAATTCAATTCTCTGGCTACAAAAGCTGGAAAAAATAATTTTAAAAAATTATTTAGTAAATATATTGCTTTAGCTCGTTAGTAATATTGAATGAGTGAGCTCACTGGCATTCTTAATTGAATAGGAGCAGAGTCATATATGAAAGAAAATCATCCCTCACAACCAGTACCCTTATGAACAGCCCTCAGTCGCAGACTCAAGAATGATAACTGTCTTCATAAGCCCACAGAACAAATGAAAATAAAGGCTTCAAAAATCATTGTAAAAATTGTAACAGAATAAACTGTTTAAAATAGCTTTCCTCCTCTCTTTCTCAACAGAGAAATATTCGTTTTATTCCACTGACCACTGCTCTCAAGTATAAACTATAGTGCCATTTAAAATATACAAAATATGTAAAAGTGCTTTCTTCTCCGTCCTATTCCATGTGCTTCTCCTTTCCTAGTTTAATCCAGCAGAATCACTCATACATTTTTTCATGTTTTCAGAGGTTGCACAGAATTTCAGTTTTCTGACTGCTTCTCTGATGCATGTGGAGAATAAGACAGCTTTTGATTAAAGCCAATTGTAGTGTGAAGCTTGATCTGCAGGGCCACCCCAGCAGATACATCACTCACACATTGTTTCACAGCAGTAATGCTCCCATATATGTACAACTTCTATGAAGCTCTGTTTTGTAATGGTATTGGACATAGTAAATATTTGGAGACAGAAATTAGAAGTAGCTGGAGCTGACTATAAATACATATTTCTGAATCATGCGATGCACATCCAAGAAGGAATGACATACGTGGTGTTTGGAGCTGTGTGGTGGCAGAGTTCCCAGGCTGGGCTGAGTATTGGGTGGGATGTGTGTGAAATTCTCACCTCCTACCATCCTGTCTTACACATTCACTCCAATCTCTACAGGAAAAGCAAGAGTCTAAGTATGGCAATAGTGAAACCATCAGAGCACAAAGCAGTTCATAAACATTTTTGAGGACACAGGATTAACAATTAGAAAAGCCATAACACCACATAAGGTCTCTTCAGTTCTGTAAAAACCTAACACTGGGATAATCTGTATCTGCAACAATTTCCTTCCTCCAGCACAAACTTTGGAATCCTACAAGTAATGTAAATTTAAATAAATATATAATATTTAAATAGGGCATGAATTGTGTAAGGCTGCCCAGCTGTGAGGATACAGACAATACTCCTCCCTCATATTGCTACTGCAAGAATTTCAGAGAAGCAGAATGAGTTTCTCTAATACTAACTAATGCAAATAGTGTGAGTAGCATTTGGCTTTATGTTTTCTTTGTGATACAAACTCAACTCTGTGTCTCTCTAAATGCCTCTCTGTGAGATGGCACAAATTCCCTAACTTAAATGTTAAAAGAGTGCACCGGTGTCCTAATAAAAAATTAGCATATGAATACCAGTTAGATGATAAGAGATTAACATAAAAATGAATTGCAAAAATCTGGATTGCAAAAAAAATTTGCATTGTGCTGTCAAATCTCCAGTTTACATTAAAATGTAATCCTGAAATGAAAACAGCACACAGCATCATTGTCTGTCAACTTTCTTTTTACCCTGCAGTGTAGTAACAGTGTCCAGACTCTGGGGATAGAGAGTTGGAAGTTCACACAGCATGCATTTAACTCAAACTGCTGTGAGAAATTGGTGTTTTTCTTCTTCTGCCAAAGCAAGCAGAAATGAAGAATAAAAGAAAGGGATTACCCTGTCATAGCAAGAAGATAACTTATTCACATTCTATCCCACTTTAATGTGCAAATCCATCCTCATGCTGTTCTTTGCCAGTTTCCACCATGTTAGTCACCCTGGAACAGCTGGGAGCTCTCCTGCTGCTCCACCTGGCATTGACTTAGGATCAAATGGGGTCATCTGTCAAATAATACATGAGAAATAAATGGATGGAGGTCTTCCAAGAGGTGGAACCACTTGCTAGCTCTGTAGGTAAATTACAATGAAACAATGTAAGGCTCATTAGTTTGTTAATTAAAGATTATTAAATAAATACTCTGTGCACTAAAGGTAATTTTTTTCTAGATGCCTGCTCCAAATCTCATAAAAGGTACAATTTTAGGAATAAAAATGATTGTTTTCAGGGGGTTGAAAATGTCTGAGGTAATTTTGGATTAAGAGTTCTTTCTATACATTTCACATTTCATCTAAAACAAAATAGTTTTGAATTTTAAATTATATCTAGGGAAGATTTTTTTCCTCCTTCCCTGTTAAACCCAGCACTTGGGCTTTCAAAATAATTTCAGTTTTTTGGCTTCCTCAGAAATCTCATCTGTACTCTAAAGAGAGACATGAGCCTATATCTGTAACAAAACCTTGATGCAAAGCACAAGTTGCCCTATTCCAAGTATTTTTTAAACTTATGCTCCATTTTGAATCAATTGGATAACTCTCCTGGATAACCTTTATCTTAACCAAGAGCTCTTTTTTACTGTTCTGGTGCTTTCCATTAAAGTGTTCTCTTTGCCAAAGCAAATAGCCACTCACAATCACTAAAATTCTGGGATATTCATGTGGGAGTCCCATACACAGTGAACCAAGTGCAATTCAGTACCTGTGCACTGATGGCAAACATTTTCTCCAGTATTCCAGCTCTATCAGCCAGGGTCTTTTCCAAAATTTTAAATATATGCACAGTATTATTTCAGTGATTTATCACAATAATCTGGACATCTTAGTGCATGTCTCAGCTAGAATACCAATTTTGTCATGCCGAACACTAATTTGTTTGGAAATTCTGTCATGCTTAATCAAATTAAGCATAATATCAAGTAACCTCACTGAATTCAATCACTCACCCAGTTCTCCTGTGGGAAACAATCAAAGCAACTTCCCATGTCAGATAATTCCGTAGCAGCTTTGAAGGCTACTTACACTTTCAAAGGGGAATAAATTTAGATTCTTCAAAAGATCTGCACAGATACTCGATCCTTGTGTGTGATCTCCATGAGTAATCTCCCTTTAGGGCTAATTTAATAGCCCTAATATTGAAATAATGACGTATTTACTGTAACTATGCATGCAGAATTGTTTTAAGTGTCATAAGACTGGCAAAGTCATGAAAACCAAGTTGTGCAAAACAGAGTTACTAAAGGAATTAATGGCCAAAGTACAGTGTTTCACAGAACTGATACAAACATCTGTGGTTCAGGATAATGTGATAGCATTCTGTGCAGGCAGTGAACACCCCCTAATTTATTCCACAGATTTACTTTTGCTGGGTGCTGAAGGAGTTCCAAAATTTCCCCAAGAAAAGTTTTGACTCCATACAGAACACAAGTAAACACTAAATGACATGAAGGCCATACTTAGAACAGGCATGTGTGTCATAATCGTTCATTTTTGCAGGCAAAAAATAAGCAAATGTTGATGACCTTGTGAGCAAAGTTTCCTCATAAATATCACTTTATTCTTTTTTGTGTGACATAGTTTTCCATAAGAAACAGCTGGATAATAGGAAAAAGGTTAATATTCAACTTCCTATTTTTTGCATATATTTTATGATAATACAGCATGAAAAAATGCCACATACATTTTCTTTATCAAAGTCACATAAACACAAGATGGATGTGTTTGCATAAGTTTGATTTGACTTCTGTGAGCATTATGGCTGAGTAGAGACTAAAAAAGAATTGAGCTTAGGAGCTGCATTTCTCAGTGCCCCCTATTCCTCAGTGTTACACACAGGGCTAGATAAGATTTCCCTCCATAATTACCTTATCAAGTACATCTCACTTACACTTCAGAAGTCTCATCTCTATAAATCTAAAGGAATCCAAATATATGAATTTATTATACAATTGTTTCAGCTTATGATGAAATGGCTGCTCTTTTCTTTGTCCTTTACAGAAGCAGCAGTGGAAATTCAGTCACCTAACACAACCAGCCTCGGGGAACAGTCAATGAGAAATGGTACTTTGATCATTAGGTCATCAATTAGCTTCTAATTTGGCTTGATACTGTGGATTACACATTCACTGCAACGTTACTGCAATTGGTTTTGTTTGACAAGTCAGCTGCAAAGCTGTTTGGGGGTTACCTACAGACCTCAACCTTGCATATATTGCAGTAAATAAAATATGCTGTGCCAAAAAGCTGGGTACAAATGAGAAAAGTCCAAACAGTAAAACTGCAAGGCCATCTCTCTGTGTGTCTCTCTCTGAAGATCCAGAAGGAGTGTAGAAAAAAATGCTTTTAATACCTTTCTTGTCAGTATTATATAAGTCTCAGTATATAATGGATTTCATATTTCTGATTATACTTTTAAGGGCAGGGGAAGGAAGAAGCTCTACTGTTATCCTGAGAAGGAATTCTACTAATATCCTGAGCATCCTGATCAGGACTTAAACTTCAGGATTCGGAAGAAACATAAAACTACATTCATTGTTAGGAAAAAAAAACTAAAGAAACTATAGCAGCAGTTTTGCTGACAAGGTAAAGTCACAATACTTTAAATCATTTTATCTCGATGCATTGTTGTCTGCTGCAAGCCCTACATATCCTGTCACAGATAACAGAAACTAGGAAAAATGAAATAAGGCTGAGGAAGTAAGTTAAATAACACAGTAAACTTTCTGATAATGGGATCTGCTATGACTGAGAGATAACTTCCTAAAGAAAGTCACAGTGACCTAGTTATTCAAAGAATGGAAAGCAGATGACCCTTGAAAATAGGACCATCTTTCTTCAAGAAGAGTATGCTGGGCTGTCAGGTATTTCTTAGTCCTGAACATGTCATCTGCAAAGCCAAATGGACAATTTTTTGTCTTTATCTCTTCTAACTAACACCTTTTCTGTCATTGAAAAATAGTGAGATTGCAGATCTCTTCAAAAAGTTGCTTGAGAAATTCCGAGAGAGCCATTGCCCTCCAATATGATAAAGCAGTTTCAGAGATAAAATATCGCTCAGGGAACATTTCTTATTAAGATCAGCTTTTAAATTCGAGAAGTACAAAATCTCTATCTTTTCTCCTGTGGCTTGTTCAGCAAAATGTTTATTATTAATACTCTAGTACTTGTGAGCAAGAAAATGTCTTCTCTTCTGAACTCAATATGCTTCTGAAGAGAAACACACCTATAAATGTAAATCTACCTACTACTGATTTTTCTGTTCCTTAAAGAACAAGCAAGTTACTTGAGATTTTAATGATGTTTCCTGAATATGTCAAATCTCTACTGTAATTATTTTTCCACCATGCTGTGTAGGCAGTAGAAAATGGAAGTAGGCAAAGAAAAGGAGGACTTGATTTTTCAAAATATAGTAAACTAAATTTTACTCAAAGAAAATTTTTGGGTTTAAGCATGTAACATCTTTAAATGTTTGAAAGATTCTAGTTTAATGAAAGTGCAGGAAGTTTGCTTGACATATTATTTAAAGTTCTTTCCATCTGTTACTAAAATGTTGTTGTATTGATATTTTTCCCACATCTTTACTAAAGGCTGTTAAAAATATTTGATTTTATTGTAACAAAATACTGTCTAATACTCCTTCCAAATTAAAAAAAATCTAAAGCTAAACTCTTCAGAAGAATATTAAAATATTTCTTAAATACATATTTTAACGACATTTATATTTAATGTTTTCACTGATCTCTTTGTTACTGTAGGTTTTCTTATCCAACAGCTTTTTAAAGTAGAATTTACTTTTCACTTTAACAAGAGTTAAAATAATATCTGTCAAAATATCAGGAGGAATATTTGGACTCTGTTTCATGAAAATTGCCTAAGAATCTTTGATGAATATATCTTTTCTTTGTTCATTCCAGCAGATAAAAGAAAGCCCTCTAAGTGAAAGCAGGAAACTACACGAAGCTGCCAGAAAATGAAGAATCCAGCATTTATTATTATTGTGTTTTTTCAGTGCTTGGTGTCTTTCCTGCTGAACACACCCACATTTTACAGCTCCAGACTTCAGCTTTTTGAAAGGGCAGGATTATACAACAGTGTTGAGAGCAAACCTTTACTCTGTATAGAGTTACAATGCAGTTTTGGATAAGTAACTCAGTTTTTCACAGACTTTGTACTACTTTAACATTAGTTCAGTGTCTCAAAGGCACTCTTCATTAAAAGGATTTGCTCCTTCCTCCAAGTGCAATAGGTGCTCAGTCACTATGGACTTAACTTTCCTCCATCACTCTATAGAAAATTAATCCTAATTATGAATTATGCAGCTCTAAAATGTCTACAAACATATGTATTTTAAATCACTGTGTCTTTGTTGATTATTTAATCTATTACATCTCCGTTTAGTAACAGCATTAAAACCTTGGTACTGGTTGTGACAGTCAAATAAAATGGTGTTAGAGGGCTGTCAGCATTATCAGGAGGCCAGGTCCTTAATCCCCTTTTTGGAAACTGCAATCCCATCATTTCAGATGACACATGGCTTCAAAGGGCAGATCAATTTTTATAAAGGCACCGGGGATACTTCTGTGTAGTGGCTGAGAGAGAACATTCTGTTTATGTATCTTGCTTGTAAAGCAAATATGCAATGATGCATTCCTTTTATCACTTTCAACACCCCTCACAATTTGTCCAGTGAAGCCCTCTGATGGAAGGGAAATATATCACAGTGGCACCTCCAGCACAGGAGCATGCACACAGCTGGTTCCTTGGGAAACAAGATCCCCATCTCGCTCCCATTTCTCCCATATGTCACTCTAAAATCAAAACAGGTTGTCAGGAAAAAAGCTGCCCTCAACAGCTGCTTTTTTGGCACTAAAAGCTTTAGGCCAGTCTCTTGAAAGAAAGGATTCCATGAGCCTGAATTTCCAAGCATATGATTGATTGTTACAGTGAAACACATATGAAATAGCTACCTGTATTTAGAGATGTATGGCTTCCTCCTACTCTCTGAAAAGCAGTGACCTTGGCATAACATTTTAAAAAAGCATTAATGGACCACTAATGGCACTTCATGGTTTCAGTTTGGCTGAGCTTTTGGGGACAGGTTAGAGGTTTTAACACTCTCATTCCTGAAGTTGTGAGGCATCCAAGGGAAACCTCCAAGTCACACAGATCTAATAGCTTATACAAAAATGTATCTAGATGAGGAGATTTCATGCAAGTAATTATTTGGTATTTACAAAAACACCCAGAAAGTCTTTGACTGCTTCCCCCTCACTCTCAACCTAACACCAATTTCTCTTTCACAGCCAGGCATGCTGAATCTTTGTTATGCATTGAAGGATTCCAAGGAATTCCTTTAGACTGTTTTCCAAGAAAGGTCAAATTTCCTAAGAGATAAGTTTCAAAAGTGGCAGAGGTGAAAACTGCCACCCTTGGCCATTTCCAGAAGTGCCTTCCCTCAGCACCCTGTACTCCAGAGGAGGAAGGTGTTTTCCAGCAGGGTCTGGAAGTGTCTCCTGCTGCTTTTGGTCACCAGTGGTGCCATGCTGTGCCCTCTGAGGCAATGGATCATTTTGGCTGTGACACCACACTGAGAGGCACAATCCTATCACTTGTCCCACATATGGTGCTCCTATTCCCTGCTAAATGTGCACTTCATCAGTCATTCTGAGTAGAATGGAGATGCACGAATTATGTAGGAGGGAAGCTTTCAAAACAGGAAGCAGGTGTCGAAGTTGCACTACTTTTAACATTTAAAATCCACTCTTTTTCTTACAATATAATCTCTTTTAACAAGGTCCAATTGTGAAACACTAAAAGAGCATTTTAAATGTGAAAATTCATTTTTTGTCTGCTTTGCCAGTTTTCTAATAACCTGATACATTAAATTCCTTGCAGAAATAATTAAGATACCAAATTTAAGCCTGATTAACAAATACCAATTTTATTCATTAAATCCTTGGTTTTAATTTTTAAATAGGAAACAAATTAAAACTAAAACATGTAGAGCAGGAAATGCAATCTCCTTTAATATTCCAACCCATTTGTTTACCGCATTAATTTTAAAGTAATTGTACTTAACTTTTTCTCAGCTAGGTACCCCAGAACTTGAAGAAATTAGCATATTCATACTACTAAGACATAGCACAGTGATCCTGTCTATTTCTGTACTTATTTATAAATTAACCTCTTTGCTCGTGCCTTGATTTTTTTTCATTCCTTCATCCAACTGTAGATTTTTTCCTTCCATGAACAGAAGTTATAAATTCTAGAGACAGGTCAAAGTATAAATGCAACACAAAATCTTCCAAGAATAAACTTAAATACAGCTTAAAGGGTACATGTAATTTCCCCTACTCCAAGAAAAAATTTACTCAATGCATATAATTACATTTGTATTCAATACATATAGATGAAGAGATTACCAGGAAAAAACGCATCCTTTATATTAAAAGCAGCTTTCTTCATTGTTGAGGCTAAACACAGAATTCCCTGGACAATTCTCACGTGTGGTTTTCCTTTGTGTGAATGATACATTTATTCCTATCAGGCATTCACTTAGTTTGGATGCAGAGAGGGCATGGGAGTTAGCTTTACCTGCTGTGCCTGTGGGATTTCCTTCTTTGACTGCCAGCCATGCACTCTTGGATGTGGTGACCTAGGGATGCAGGCAGGTGAGCCAAGCACAGCCTAGGCAGGCGTGTCTGCATGACTGGGGACAGAGCTTGGCACTGAGCTGAGAAGCACAGTCTAACAAGGTTTGGCCAGTGAGAGACATCGTGTGAGCCCCCTGGAGCTGATGTTTTACCCCCAGTCTGCCTCTGCAGGAATCGTGGGTGCTGGGCACAGCACAGGAGCCCCATCATGCCCCCAGTGAGGACTTGGGATTTTCCCTTCCACCAGCCTCCAGCTGCACTCCCAGCTGGCACACAAGGCAAGTTTGCCTTAAGCTACATGGGGAGCACACGGATCCAAGGCTTGAGTGAGTGGCTGGCAGGGAAAACTAGAGCCTGGTGACTTTGCATCTCTGCTTCTGCATCTCCAGGTCCAGCAGACTGACCAAACAATGAACTCTGTTTGCTGCCTTGGAGCCAGGCCCTCTAATGTTTGCCCTTCATAAACATATAAATGTACCACCAAGTGCCAAAGAATCACAAAGAACAGAACTTTTCTAAGAGCCGCATAAAATTTATGCAGACAATTAAAATCTATGCAAAATAAAGTCCTGGTATGATTATTTAACCATCCTGATGTAGTCTTCTGAGAAAAAACAGCAATAAATAGTTGGGGGCTCGTTGTCAGATTTTTCTGTCATCTGATTTGCTCTCATTTCTCTCAAGGACTTAGACATGTGAGAATGTCTTGCTTCTCTTTCAGAGAGATGGGGCATTGTTTCCCCTGAAGTTTTAGAGTGAGTTTCCTCTCCCACCTCAGCTAAAATTGATGTTCTTGCTTGATTACAAAAGCAACAGAACACAACAGTTTTCTCATTACTAGTTTTACCCTAAAAGCCAGTAAGTTCTCATCACAATATCCAGGGACTAACACACACCAAAACCACCCCAAAATTGCTAGTGACATACAGAAATCACATTTACCTTTTGATTTGCAATAGTTCAGATTCAACCACGTAAAATTTTATAGGGGACTTCACTGAGCAGAATCAAGCATATGCTGTACTAAAACTGAATGCTATCAAACTCCTTTCAGATGCATAATCACTTTATACTTAACAGGACCCCAAATTGTTCAAAATCTATTTTGCACAGGAGATATATTCAATTAATTAATAAGCTTTCTCTAGATTTGAATTCTCTGACATAGTACTTATGAAATTACTGCTTTTCTCGTTTTTTAACCCCCCTCTGTTCTTTTTTAAACCAACACCTAATAATTATTCTAAAAAGCTATTCTATATGCTTCATAAAACAGATAAGGAAGCACCAGGTTGCCATTTATATTTGTTAGAATGAAAAATATCTCCTGGTTATCCTTTTGATGAATCCAGCTGTCAGAGAAATTAGCATGAAAGCCTAACTAATGCAAAGAAGAATGCATAAATGAACAATAAATTATACAACAAATAAAATGCATAATTTATATTTATTAGGAGTCTAATTCTGGATGCTCTTATCATAGCGTGCCTGCTTAATTCAAATACTAAATAGAAATATAGGCATTGTCATATTGGATAAGGATATGTTATTCCATCTCTGAAAATGGTAGTATTATATAGTAACTAGAGATGCAAATGACAAGGGAATAGGCCTTAAAAAAAACCCCACAATACATAAACATAGAATTTATTCTGATCCCCAAAGACACTGGCTTTACCACAACACTAAGATATATTGTCACTTTATGAAAACTCTAGATGTTCCTTACAGTCACAGAAAAACACAGTTTTATTTTGAACCTTTAGTTTGACCCAAAAGTCAATAAAGTCTTCCAAATTCCTTTTGCAGTGACCTGCCAGTCTGTGCCACAAAGGCACATCAGGCTTCCAGCCTTCTGCTGGCCCACCACAGTTCTTTTTCAGATCCTTGCTCTAGGTTTTCTTCCTCTAAAATTAAAATCATACATATGCAGGGCAAAGAGCTGGTGTGCACTCAGGATATGCAACATAAAAGGCTGGGAAAGAGCAAGACCACACACCTAGAGCAAGGCAAATCTGGCAGTTTAGTTGTAATTACCCTAATTTAGCCATCTTTAATTCACAAGGTAGACACATGTTGGGTTAAGCTTCAGTTGCATCCCTAGGTAGCTGTAGCACAGTAGTGTTTGTTCTGGTTCAGTATTCACCAAGGACATCAGCTACCCCTCATGTGAGCAAGTGCCATGTATTTATTCCCACATCATCCTCACCTTGTTGCCTCAAGACCTGATTCTGTCCCTTGTCCTGTTGCAACAGAGATAATTTTGAAAATCCAGGGACTGTTACACCTCCACCTTCCTTGTGTAGGGGTACTATCAGCTATCTTTTGATCTCATCCTCATTTATACACAGGATGCAGCTACAAAACATGCTAACATTTTTTGTCTAGGTAAATGGCTTACTGAAATATGATGGTCTTCAATCAAAGCCAGCATCTAAAATGGAAGCAATAGTAAAAGCCTAATCAGGTAAAGAGCATAAACTAAATTGTGGAATGGAGCCATCTGAAAATTCATTAAAATCAGTTTTCCATGGTGAAGAAAATGAGAAAAGGACCTTGGTTGCTACCATCATAAATGTTGGAAAAGAGCTGATGTCCAGATTCCAGGGGTACTATATCACTGTCGAGAGCCAGATTAATATTAATGTCTCTAGCTTGTACAATTTTGTAGCAGGGAAGCAGGGAGTATCACTGGATGGACTGACTTATGCTGGGTATTATCTGCTAGGCTGTGCCAAGGATTCCTCATACAGTCTACTCAGGTAACTGTTGCATACGTGCTAAAACTCTACAGATTTTGGCTTGATCAACATTTGCACTGTGTAACTAATAACATCTTGGTTTAGTGCCAGTTGTCAAGCCTTCAGAGAATTCCCAATCTATTTGTTAGCTAACATCCATCACCGTGATACCAAATTAAACAAAAATAATTTTTTCCATTATTATTTGATTATTCATACATTTTGTTAATAATGAAGAAGACATTTGTTTTTTAAAAAAACAAAACCTTAACTATTCTACCTATGAGCTAATCTTTATCTTCTGATCATTCCATATGCATATATTTGAAGATACTGGTTTTAATTCTTAAAGAAGCCTGTGGTGTTCCACTCAGGCTACAGTTGGCTTACTCAGAGGACTAAACTCAGAAATGTATTATTCTGACAGCAGGAGCAAACAAGCTGACGAGTCTTCTGTTGGCATGGCAACACAACACTGAAACTAATTCAGATCTTTGGTAATGACAACAAAATATTCTCTTCAAAAAGCGTAGTAGTGAAGTATTATTTCATTCCACAATTTCTTGTTTAAGGATTGGATTTTTATTGGCTTTTCTTGGTTTTGTTTTGAAAATTCATATTAAACTATCCTTTTTCTAAGCAGTCTGGTTTATTTGGATCAACGCTGATACAACCTCTCTTCACTCTTTCTTTTCATAGCTTGACTGTATTTCCACCTTGATGTTTACCATTGCTCCTGAAAACTGCAATTACAGACGGCTCTCAGTGTGCAGACTAATTAATTAACACCCTCAGCTTCTATTCAGAAGCAGTCAGTGCTGTAATGGATGACTTCTGGAAACAGATGTAGAAGCACTAGGGATTATAAGCTCTTCTTCTTTCAGTATATAGCTGTGCCAGAAAAAAAAAAAAAAAAAAAGAAGCCAAACAGCAAAAAACCCAGGTAAGGATGTTATTTTAGAAATCTTGCAACAGTACAGATGCTGAACTGACAGACAGAACCAGAGCTCCAGTCAGAGCTCACCAAGTCCATGATTTCAGTGAAACTGTATAGAAGAAAGGGAGTCTAAACTAAGTTATATTTAATACACACTCGTTTAAAAATTGCTGAAAAGCCCTTACAACACTGTGGACAAGCAACAAGAAAACCCTTTATTAAAGCATTATGGAATATAATACCACTCCCCTGTACACATGCATTCTTCTTTTAATATCAAGGACCTTCTTTCCTGATTAGATCTGACCAGTTCTGCCAATAATTTTATGGAAAACAGACCTGTCCCCCAGCCTGCTTTCTGCTGTTTCAGCAGTGACAATTTCCTGGCCCAGAAAGCCAAGATTCAGAGCCAGTCTCAGCTTCAATGAACTCACTGGTCTGAACACGGCACACAAAGGAGAGGAAAAAACAAAATGCAGAAGGGCAGAGCAATTTATCCAAATCCAAACAGGTAATGGGATAAGTTGAAGCATATGCTAGAACACCCAAGGAAAGAGATCAAGGTTTCAGGTCTCATTCTTTCCTTTGATTCAAGATGCCTTGCAATTAAAAACAAACAAACAAAAAAAAAACCCAAAGAAGAAAAACACACCATTATTCTGCCCATTTAATAGCTAGTCATGGAAGTGTAACAAAAACTTTTGAAAGTGTTTCCAAAAGACCCTTAAAATAGACTACAAAACCACTGATAGCCATACAAGTCATGGAACAAGGTAAAAGTCACGGAACTGGGAATTTATTTGCATGCCTAAGCAGGAAACTGATGTTGGTCAGTTAAAAACCCATTATATGGGTAGACTATTCCACTTCCTACCAGAGATTACTGACCCCTTACAGTTCATTATGCTGATCCCTTTAATTTTCATCATTGGCTCCATGGGAAACAAAACTCCATGAGAATGACATTGTGTTCTTCTCATGAGGAATAAGCTGTTTTTCTGTGAATAATTTATATCCATCGTTTTGTGGTTTTGTCAATCACAGCACCATAGACCGCAATACTGACATTTTTTTATTTTTTTTTCCTCATGCACACATCATTTTAGCAATGACTTTAGTAGGAGTTTTGGCAATTTAAGCACTGCAATTTGGAGACCAAGTCATGCTGGAAGTACTGACATCTAGTTTAAGAAATGAGTTCTTTAACTACTGGTCTAGCTTCAAGGTGATTTTTCTAATATGATTTTTTTCTTTAATGCTTTTAGGAATGCACTTTCATATAGCTAACTTTCCATCATTTGTATTTGTCCTGTGTTCCAGTGCTACTAAATGAGATTCAGTTCAGAATTAAGGTTAAAAACAACACACACAGTGAAAGGCAGGCTGCAGTAAGAAAGAGTGAATAAAGCCCATTCCCTGAGCTCAAATCTCTCTCCTTCAAAGGAAGAATCATATCTTTTTTTAAAATGTTATGTTATATGGGAAACTACTGCCTTTTGAAAACTGGATGCAATATGCTATTTATACTTAATTAGCTCTGTGTTTCATTTTTTTTTACAGGTCTTTTGCTGGCCTATGTAAGTGCAAGTAAAATTCTGCTTTTCTTAGGGGTTTGTGATCCCTGATATTATTTTTTAAGAAATACCTGCATGATCTATCCTGTTATGCTTTTGACTTGGACTGAATTACATTAATGGGTTCCACTCAGATCTTCCATGGCACCCACACTGTTAAAGTAAACAGAAACTCACACCATTAAGGACAAGCAAAAAATTCAGAATTATCCTTCTATTTCTTGCAAACATTTCCTTTCCTAGCCATCACCACTTAGACATACCATGCAATTTCTAATTATTTACACCAATGCTAGTAGGAATCCAGAAGAGAAATGCAGACACTGGACAATTCCAAAATCAAGGCTTTTGTACCAGAGCTAAAACACTAAAGAAAAGAAAGTCCTCAGCTCCCTCTGAAATAGTTGAAAAGTTTTTCTGTTAAGTTTTCTCACACTCTGTTTCATTTGTATTTAAGCCTAAAAATCAAACTTTTGGTGGAAAAAGCCAATGAGAAATTCTATACTGGCCAAAGAGTGAACATATTCGTATATGAATAAAAAATTACAAGTTATTAATAGACAGAATTACCATGACTATTTGCAGACATATTTTTCACTTCTTCAAATATGCCATATAGAAAATACAGAAGTATTTTTAGAAGGTTTTGAAAAATATAACCTGTTAAAATTAAGGTTATCTACCTGGTAGATATAAAAAAATATTTTTCATTGGAGGACAGAGATGAGCACATAATTTCAACCTCTGAAGGAGCTATTGCTATTCATCAGCAGAGATGAAATGCTAGAGCAAATGAACTACCATTTTAATCTTTCTGCCTGCAATTATCTTGTCCAATTTGGTTTGACAATTTGCAGCTATGGTTTTCATATACTGATAAAACCTGGTGAGGATTCTGTGTGTCTATAACACAGAATCCTTTTTTTTTATTATTTATTTTGTTTGACTTGAAATGGTTTCTGCACTGCTGGGAGTTTGGCCATTTTACCCCAGCAGGGTACACTCCTACAGCCTTCCTTCACTGGATGTTTGTAAGAGACAGGCAGCATGCAACAATCTACAAAATCACACCACTAATTATTCCATCAGAGTTTTATTTTTCTATTAAAACATGGGTATGGTCAACTTCTTCAGCTTCAGCTCAGTTCAGTGAGAGGCAGAGAATGACACTGGTCACCACAAAGAGGGAAAAGCAGATGGGAAACCTTCAGGGATGTGCCATGCTGGAATCAGCTCAGGCAGAGAGGCAAACAGTGGAGTCATAATGCAGGAGGCATTGAAAACTGCACAGGGAACGAGGGACAAAGGGATCACTCCTGGCAGGTGTGGAAACTCCTCCTGTGGCAATGGGAGACACCCAGAATGTACCCTATCAATATGAGAGTACCAAAGAACACAGGAAGAGGTTTTAGAATGAACTAAGAATAATCTGAGGTGAGAAGGGCACAAAGTCTTTATTACACCTTCTTAACTTCCATTTCTTACCACTCACATATGAGCTCATTTCCTCAGCTTGCAGGCTTCCTTTAAAGATCACATTTTAACAATGCAAAGCTACTCCAGGCCGCTGAGAAATATTTTTGTTTTAACTCTTTCAAAGTCATACATAAAGCAGGATCCAGTCCTAGACATTATTCTGAGGAGTCTGGTGTGAGAATTGAAGATAAACTGTATCAGCTGCCAGTATCTCACATATACTAAGGTTTACTGCTTTTGTAAGAGATTGTTGCTAGTAGAGAACTAATGCCCACATGGAGTTTGAGTGTGTCTTCGAGGTACAGTGAAAGAAAGTGATCTCTGTCAAAGCAATCTGCTGGGAACTGCAGTTTTTGAACTTCATGAAAAGCAGCAATAATTTGAGAGCTAATGGGATACCATCAGGGAGTCTTCAAACTCTCAGGTAAGGTAATTCTTTTTTCTCAGCATGTTCTACAGCTAGAGAAGTATTATATTAGCTTGGACCCAAATTCTGAAAGGAACTCTCTATTAACATCGATCTCTTTTTCCTGGAACAGCCAACAGTAACTACTCAGACATCAAGAACATCGAACACCCCTTTTAAAACATTCTATGCAAGAATTTGCACATTCAAGTCATGGTAGAAACTGCAGCAGCACCAAACACAGTGCCAGTGCCTGTTTCCTTAGCTGGCATCCCCAAAGATTGATTTTATTCTTAAACATTGAATAAAAGCATTCTGGAACATCTTTCAAGGAATTTAATTTATGTATATGCTTTCTAACTGCTCCCTCTCTGCTTTTCAGGAAATTTTGTTGTTCCTTCCTAGGAACTTTTCAAATGATTTCTAGTAATGCTCCTGCTGCTTTCTGGGATTTTTTTATTACAGGCTTTCAGAAATATCTCCTGTACTTTCTAGGAACTTTTCAATTTCTTTCTTATGCCCACTACTTTCTAAAATTATTTTCTCAGTACTTTCATCCAGGAATCTCCCTAGAGCTTTCCAAGTCTTTTCCTATTGTTGTCCAAGAATTTTCTATGTGCTTTCTTGAATCCTCTCTGTTGATTTCTGGGAATTTTGTCTAAATGTTTAGTAGGAATTTTTCAGGCTTCCTAGGAAATTCCCAACTGCATCCTAATATTCTTTACAAACTCTTCCTGTTGTTTGCCACTAATACTCCTGTTATTCCCTAGGAATTTCCTCTAGAATTTTCTGAAAATATTACTGATTCCTTCTAGGAATTTATTAATGCTGCTTCCCAGGAATGTCTCTTCTACTTACAGACCTTTATTCACTACTATCTAGGAAACCACTAATAGGTCTTAGGAATACCACCCTGGCACTCATTAATTACTTGTAAGAATGCTCCAGATGTTTTGGAGGAATTTCCCCATGACTTTTTGGGGATCCTGCTAATGCTGTTGTAAGTTTCCCTTCTGCTACATAAATAGGCACACTTGGGATAATTGATGTTCAAATATATTCTGACAAAAAGAAAGGAAAATGTCACTGGGCTAGAAATATTGCCAAACCATTTCACTGCTCATGCAGGTAGCAGATCAAGTTGATTTTCTGTGCATCCTTTAGAGCTACACTCCATTACCTGGGGTGCACTCAAACAATGACAGTGAAGCACAGAGTTACAGCTCACCCACTCTTTCCCTAGCCTGGACCTCAATAATCACAAGGTACATGCCTTTTACCTCAGTCAGTGTAATTTGATCAGCTGGCGTTGTGAATCTTGGGGCAAATAAATACTTTTCTTAGTAAATTGATTACAACTTCTAGCAGTCTCCTACCAGATTGCTTTTTCCATCATACAGGACTATTAGTTATATGTCTTCGTGTCCTTCAATCTTCGTCCTATTCTAGTTTCATGTCAGGAGATTCAGCTCTTATCATAGGAACCTGGAAAGGGCAGTACCCAGCACCCGTTCATTCAATTTTCAAATAAATGTATTGCTGTTTCTCCCAGGCTAGGAAAAAGCTCTTTATAACCAATCATTTCGTTAGCTCATGGCTTTTACTCAAGCACTTCAGAATTCTCTTTCTACAATATTTCTTCAAGAATTGACAACAAATGGGCTGCTTGAGACAATAAGACACAGACCTTCATAACAACATCACCACATGTGCCTTTCTGTGCTTCCTGCACATGTACATATCCCCTTGCCCCTGACCCTCTGATCTCCTTTTATTTGTTTGTTTGGGTTTTTTTGTTTTTACTCTCTGGGGCGGAGATGATTATTCAGTTTTGGACTGTGCATCACTGACTTGAGTCTGACATTCACAGATTACAACTGGGAAGGAAGTAGCTACTTAAGTTCAAATACCACCTGATAGACAGTTTTGAGCAAGTAATTTCTGCAATTTTAGAAAATTTTTCAAATTATAAACCATTCTACTGGTATAACAAAAATCCATTTAATTGTCAGTGTTGTTTTATTATACATCAGTGCTCCTATTTTGTATTTGGGACTCAGGTGAAAGGTTGCTTTCCAAACCAATTAATCCTGTGCTGTCATTTATAAACTGAAAACTTTAGGCCTCTGTGTCATGATCATAGATTGCCTAAATAAATGTCAGAAGGATTCATATATATTGATGTCAATTAAAAAACCTATGCTGTTTTATTGATGGAAAACACCTTTGAGTGCTTTTCAAATGGATTCTCTCAAATTTCATTAAAAATCACAGATAGTATGATCTGCATTTTCATTGACAGGAAAAAAAATGCCGAGGAAAATATACTCTACTGAAAACTATGATAGTCTCAAGATGTGACAAAAGTAAGACTTCCATAAGTTAATGAACAGCTGCTGTTAAAAATGTGCTCCCATAAAAGAGCAAATAAATTGAGGTCTTTTGTCCACTGACTTTTACTGACAAGAGATCAGAGCACACAAAGACAAATCTACTTTAAGGTTTAAAACCAGAGTACGTCTTTACTGTATGAGAATAAAGTAGTTTCATGTCTTCAGGGTTCAGTGGGCTATTTTCTTCTTAAGCCAGTTTAATGAGAAATGTTTTCAGCATCCTTCAAAGAATGTCTATTAATCTGAGATACAGGGCTCTGTTTGAAGCCACAGAAATGTGTGGGGAAATGCTGCATTTTGTAAATCTCATAATGGTTCTTGAATTTTCCATCTGGTGAGGTATGTAACTGGCATGGAGGGCATTAACAAACACACACTGAAGCATCCTACAGCTCTGCTAAAGGATATTTTCTGGGGATCTCAACCAAGGAAACAAATGACAAGAAATGAGGGCTGTTATTCTCTCACAGTACCAGTTTGTGAGTAACTCACAAATGCTCTAACGTGTCTGCGTTTTCTTTGTGCTTTTCCTTCCATACAACCACCAAGGTGCTTCATAACAGCAATTGCTATTGTTGCTTAGTTGAAGAAAACTTTAGTAGACGGTACTTCTCAAGTCGTTTTGGGTCTGAAATGCATGTAGGCTTATTGCCAAAATTATTTTTAAAATCACACAATTAGACATTTCTAAGAAGTGCTTAAAAAAGTCCATATCTATTTTTCAGAGAAACCTGTAGTTTGTCAAGTTTCACCAGCATTTTTCTGAAATTTTGCAAGCAATTTCTAGAAATACCTATTTTCTACATTGCATTTTACTGACTTATTCTCCTTTTTTCCTGCACTGATCTTATTTGAAGGATCAGTATGAGTCTCTTGCTTTTTTCCAAGTGCTGAATAGTGACAAGACATTTCAGCTAGCTGTAAGATTCTTTTTTGTTACATTCCCATCTCATTCATTAATACGTCTGCTGTGTTTTAGCTGAAAATACTTTTTGTAACTGCAGAGCTCTGCTATTGTATTGCTATCTCAATAACAACAAGTGGGTTGATTAATGCAATATGCACATACCTAGAATTTTCATGATGAGTCTCAATGGACTTGAACTTGCCTTGCTGAAGTAATTTCTTCTTCTATTTGTTGGTCAAGAAGAAATAAATTGCATATTCTGAGTTACAGCACTTGAAATTGGTTATTAAATCTAAAGGGATGGAAAGGAGTTTGGGGTTAGCATATTAAGCACATCTTGCTCTACATATGATCTTAATTTACATTGTATTGCATTAATAGTTTCTTTAATGCTAGATTTCTCCACTGTCTTGAGTGGGAAATCTGAAAATATGTGAATAATGCTTTCCGCTGTTTTGCTGTAAAAAGACAACTGTCCTCTACTGATCTGAACTAAAAATGAGAATTCTCATTTTAATGACATTTTAGACACATAATCACTAAAAATAAGTAATTCAATAAGGAATTTAGCAGCGTTTAGAAGACAATGAACAGGTTGAAAATTCCATGATCCACTGGCTATATGGCTGACAGCAGAATCTGATTTTCAGTAGAATTAGGTACTCTTCACTGTTTTTTCTCAGATTAAAAGGCATATAAATACATTTTTAGATATATTCGGGCTCCTTTTGTGTGGTTTGAGTACCAAGAAAGGGTTTCACTTCTAAGGAATCATGCTGATGCTTTTAGGCAAACACAGATCATCCCATTGCACTGAGATGCTCGAAGCAGGAGTGAAGCACCTCTGCAGAAGACATTCATGGAATTGATTCAGGGCTGACACAAGGCTTTCCTGTGACCTTTGATCATGGTTGCCAGCAAAGCCTGAACTAATTTCCTCATTCAAAAATTCACTAATTCCCAGTCAATTGCTTCAGGCTTACTAACTACCTAAACATTTCAGAATATCTCTCTTCAAGCCCAGAAGCAGTAGGATTTTCAAGGAATATTTTTCCTTTTCTCTTTTCAATGAAAGAGACCAATTCAATTAAGGCTCATTGCAAATGTGCAGCATTTTCAGACTAAGAAAAATATAGTACATTCTATGTGAAGAGATGTTGCCTTAAAATCTTGGATTTTATGACTGTTTGTAAATAATTAAGCCTATTCCACTATCTCCAAAAATCTTCTGGGAAAGCCATGTTGGCAACAGGCTGGAAGCCTTACCAGTCTCTTCTAGTGAAGACACATTGGGGAATACTTTGTAGACACCAATCTATAACACTTATTAGGGATCATCAGTGATTCTATAAAATGTCAATATACTCTGTTTGGATAGGTATTTTTACTTGGATGAAAATCCTTGATAATTATTGCCCATATATTTGGGTAGATAAAGGCAAAGATACATTAAGATTTAGTCTTAGCTGGACTTCTTAGTGCCAGTTTAATGACAGGACAAATGCTTTTTTTGCAGACCCTACCAACTGGATTTTTTTCTGCATTGACAAACAGCAGGGAAAGTGATCAGCTCTGGAAGCACTTTTTGACACTATACTTACTGTGGGAGAGACAGAAGTCTCATCTCATTATCCCAGTTTTGCTCTCTTACAAGCAATGCTCAAAGATTCCTAGGGGAACAGAAGCTGCCATTTAGTGATGATTTCGGTTCCTACCTAGCTATACTTACTTTTCAGAAAAGTCTTTTTGGGGTTGAGATAGTCATGGTGTTTGGCTGGTTGTTGTTTTTCCAGATGCAATTTTAAAATTGCAGGGAATAAAAGCAGAATGTCAAAACAAGGGGGAGCAGAATGACAACTATGACAACTAACCTGTAAACACAGTGAAATCATTTATTTGTCCATAATCTGTTATAGCTTTAGCATTTCTTTGATGAGTGACTCATTTATGATATATCACTACTTCTATTGGCTGGGGATTTATCTGAGCTATGGTTTGACAATAGAGCAAGAGTGACTTGCAGAATCCTAACACCAGATTGAAAATGATACAGTCACAGAATAGTAAGTACCCATCTGCTATAAAATCCTATTCTTTTGAAGGAGTATTTTTGAGGGCTTGCAGGGATTTTTGTGTCTTCTGTGGCACTCAGTGGGTGAGCCAGGCCCAGTTCTGTTAGTCAACACCTCTCTAATGCTATGTGGGTTAGTTGGTCTTCCTTCAGTAAAAGCACAGGTAGCCTGAGCTCTCTGACAGCGTCCTGGGGTGCTCCCACAGAAAATGCATCCTGTGCCTGCAGTTATCCAGGTCATACCTGTCCTATTTTCAGATCTGAATGCACACAGAGCAGCACTGGGTGTCGGGGCCAGAAGTGTGTGGTGCTGTGCCTGTTTCCTGCTCTCTGGAACTACAGAATTCTGAACAGCAAGCAAGGATAAGTGTATTCCCAACACAAAGCTTTGCAGCTCTGAACGTGGATTCCTCGCATAGATCACCTAGTTCCCAGACAGCTGCAATTCTCATGAATATGCAGCTATCCAAATCCTCTGGAGGAACAATAAGCAAAGATGCTAAAAGCAAACTGGGTATTTTTCTCTTCCAAACCATAGGTGCTTGGCTTCCATCTTTATTTATGTTATTATATATTTTTTGTTTTGTTTTACTTTTGAAAGTTCCTCCTTTTTCCCTATATTTAGGAATGAATAGAGTTATGATTAAAGTAAGACTAAGAAGTTATGGTTAGGGAACAGTGTCTGAACAAAAATAAAAGGAAGAAAGAGGAGAGATTGAAGAGCAAGCTCAAGAAAGAAACAGGCAAGTGTGAAAAAAAGCAGAGATTCTAAAAGAAAAAGGACAAAGTAGTGCAAAGAAGAGCCAGAGGGAAGGAAAGTAAGTTGATAAAAGGCAAGTGGCAGAAAGGAAGAATGAAGGTGACAGAAGAAAAATAGTTGTAGGAATTAAAGACAACTCCCCCAAGACTCAGCATTTACAAAACGATCATTCCAGATAATGTTCTCAGATCAGTTTCAATTTCCTTCCTTCACTATGTTTGGTGGTTTCCATACAATACTGTTAATCATGAGAGGAAATATTTTTATTTTAAATTTAGAGTCCAAGTCCTTTATCACTTTTTTTTTCTGTTCAGGTGGCTGTTATTCTAGGCTAGCATGACAGAGCAAGAATTAATAGAATTAGCTGATAATTTAAATTCTTCATCTTGAATAGTCAGCAGGACTAAGGAGAGTTATGCACACTCAGTTATCCACTGAATATTATGTTAGGCTTATATTCATTACATTGGTCCTTTCTTATTTACATAATCTTTCTAAATTGAGAATTTAGTCCAGTCTTTGGTGTATTGCCCCTGTTCAGACCCCTCTAGATTTTCCTCGATAGAGATAAAAGTCCCAGACTTATTGTAAGAGTTTGATGGAGAGATGGAGGCTTTAGACGGTTTTTTAAAATGCTGTTTATTGCATAGACGAGGTTACAGCAGTTGTGGGTCGTGGGTGAGCTAGAGCTGCTGGCTATAGGCAAGCTGTGTGTTCTGAAATCCTATTTTAGTTCTGGTTACAATACATTATATACTTTTTATTACAGAGCATTTTAATACATGGCTACTAATCAGCATTATACACAATATCTTTTACATTTATGTACAACTTATCTAAACTGCTAAAATTACTATATTATGTTAGTGACTAGTTAATTATTTGAGTTAGTAGTTACATGTTAAATTCTGGGATTTGTTTTGTTGTGGAAATTTCTGAGATCTTTTTTCTACTTGCAACATTGGCTTTTTTATTGCTTGTGAATTTTTTTTTTTTGTTTGGTAAAAATATCTTTTGTTTGAGGTGGGTTTATCCTTTGCTCTAAGCTATAAAAATCCCTTCCAACTCACTTGCTCTTTGTTTTCTAGTTACCGAGTAAGACTGGCTCAGCAACTTTTTTCTTCTATATCAAAACTTGCTATCATTTCTATTCCTTCTTTAGATTCTACATTCAAAGATCTTTCTGTTACACATACATTTATGTGAGATCTTCCTGTCCAATCCTTATCCTTCCCAACAACTTATCACTTCTCAATTACTTTTGAAGAGATTTCTGTCCTATAAAATGCTGCACTTAAAGAGTTAGCAGATAAAGACATCACATATGTTCAAGGTTTGCCTTAAGGCCAAACAGGATGGATGCTCAGATAAGAGATTCAAAAAAAGGATGCTGTGCTTTACAAATGTAATTCATTTGAATGCTTATTGAAACAGACATGTGAAACAAATACATGTGTAAACAAAATATGCATTATATACACACACAACTTATCTGTCATAATATGTAAAGTCTAAAAAACTTGTAGACACATTGGTATTTGCAAAACCACTTAGTTAACAATGAAGCCCCAGATACTTCTAGCCTTGTTTTCTTCAGCATGGTTTTGTATGGATAAAAGTATTCTTGATATCCAAAGAATTAGAGTGATCTTTAGTCAATGCAACAAAAAAGTGCAGAGAATGATAACCATATAGATCATTGCACATAGCTTGCTTTTCCCACTTTTTCAGTAAATAGAAATAAACTTGTCTACTGACACCCAGACTTCCTTCTGGACTGTGTTGCTTTCAGTTATGTTAACTATCACTTTGGGTTTCAATAAAGACATTAGAATGAATATTTTTTAAAGGACATATTATCTCATTAGGTAAAATGTAAAAAATCTTTCACTTTTAAAAGATAAACACAATTAATATCCTCTAATGGCAGCACCTACCCACATATTTTCCCCTATGCCACTGTAGACAATTAGGAATCATATTTTTAAGAATGGCTTTCCTGTGCCTACTACAGTCATTTTACTGATATTGTTTACTTAGGTGCAGAGCAACATCTGTGATGAATTCTTAGCTGATGAAGTGGGAAAATGCACCATCCCAATTTAAAGGAAGAAAAAAACCAAAACCCACACTGAGCAGTATTGACATTGACTCACTGAGTTGTGAGTGTCCTCTCAGCCACCACTCTAGGACTTACTCACTGCTCATTTGCAAACCTGCTGAGAGCCAGCGTGGATCTGCTTTCAGCACTTGGCTGCTTCGTGCAGTCTGCAGCACGGAGGGGAAACAGCAATCAGTTTGGGGGCAGGCTTCCAGCTATTCTAATTCAGAAAGATTTTGTATTCCTGCACCCAGCCACCCTCTGACACCTGAAATAAAATCACAGAAATTACCTTCTCCACCTTGTCATGGCATAGATACTTTCAAATTATTTTGACTTCAGTGCTAGACAACCTAAGTTCCAAGGCCCCAGATGTATATCCCATGAGAATTCTCTGCTGTGATATTCTCTAACCAAGTAAAACCGCTCTGTTCAAGTCTCTTGGGTATGTCTTTTTACCAGGAAAAGGAAAACTATGACAGAAAATCCAAAGCCTTCATGAAGCAAGTTGAAATCAAAGTGGAATTACAATCTTTTTGATCATGCAGTGGCAATAGAGAGGAAGTGCCATTATATACAAGCATATTCTTCCCTATTTTCATATGCCAGGAATATATTAGAAAAATTTGGTTTACATTTGGTTATTGATATGAACTTATATAAAAAATTTAAAAAAAAAACCTAAAACATAAAATTATTAATAGATATATTAAAAAAATCTTCAAGAAAAACAGAAAAAAAAAATTGACATTTCTCTGTAGCTGATTTCCAGCTGTTACAAAATTTAACCAAGATAATTATGTATCATATGGAATTGCTGCCGGTTTTCTGTAGCACACAGCATGGCAGACACAGCATGGTAGACCCTGACTTGAAACAGAGGTCCCCAAACTGCATCAACATTAACCCCTAGTCTAGCTAAAACTGAGAGTCATAGATGAGTTTTGTCTCCTAAAGATACAGTTTCACTTGAACGCAATAGGTATGGCAATCTTCAAAAAACAAAAAAAAAATCTCCTGTAGATTAAAAAAATAATAAAATACAGCAAACTTGTAGGCACAACAGTAGAAACTGATAGGAGCTGACATCTGTTACAGTATGTAAGGCAACTGCAGTAAATTAAAATGCTTTATGGATTTAGGGAAAAGTTGGTCTGAAAAGAGCAAAGAAGAAGCAGTCGCTTATATTCACTGAAATAATTTGGATAACAAGGTTTTCATGGCTACCATCTTAAGAGTTAACAAATTTGTTCAGCCAAGCCTTATTATGGCACAATTTATAAAGAGGCTAGGTCATAATTTGTTTGGGTTTTGTGGCTGAGTTTTTTGGTTTTGTTTATTCTTTGGTTAAGGTTCATATCCCACTCACATTGCAGCTCTATTCCCTAGGAGGACTTCAATGAAAGATCACACATTTGCAACTGAGATGAAAAGATATGGAAAGGAGATTGCAGATAGACAGAGCCACTGAAATAGTTAACAAAAATAGTTTCCCTTTCCTAGTCAGAAAAATAATTACAATTTTTAAGATGCCTCATTGCATCATAAATTAATGCTCTCCAGCTGATTTGCACTTCTTTTAATAAAATACAAAACTAGTTAATGCAATATATTGTACTGTTCTATGCTATCATTAATGCCTATGTACATCACAAATTACAGAATTTTACCTCCCTAATGTTCAGGATCTACTCTTAAATAGAGCAATTTTTATTCTATATATATTAATCAAAACCGTTCAGCAGCATTATTCATGATTATATTTCTCATTCATGGCAGTTAGTTGCTATTTGAAATTTGGGATATACTCATTAAGCTCTGGGGCTACGTGGCAAGCCTTGATTTTCTTTTGGGGCAAGTTCCTACATCTAGGATTTCTTTGCAGAAACATTTGGCATTTTCCTTTAAGATATAATGAGATTCCCAGATTTTTCTAATAATTAAGTCATTAGGTATATATTTTCCAGGCAGAACCCCCAAAGAGACATCAACTCATCAGGAGTAACTTATATTAATATTTCATCTCAATACATGTGAAATACCTCAATTGAACATTCTGGTAAATATCTATCTCTGCTAAATACAAATGATGGCCTGTATGTCTCTTTCTGCAGAAATAAAAGAATCAGAAAAGCCCCATAAAGGTCAACAAAACCTGAATTAAAATTAACAGACACTGGCTATTTCTAACTGTGCAAGTATCTGAAAAGCTAGTGTTTATTTATTTATTTTATATGCTTAAGGGCTCTGCAGACCACTAGGTACCTCACTTCATAGAGTATAAAAGGGACTAGTTTTTAAATCTGGTTTAAATTTGTCATGGCGAATGAATGTGTGAAACCTAATCTCTTATTCAATGAAACCCAAGAACCAATCTCAGATTTAATGCTGAAAATATAAGAAAAATATTCTGCAGGTTGTTTAGGTCTGCCTAATTTTACCTTACTAGCTGTGCTCCATTCCTTATGAAATATCTCTGGTCTAGAATCATGGGCTTCTTAATAGCACTCTAAATTAAACCTAATTCCACCTTCATATCCTCTGTACTGAAAAGAATGTTCTAAGGTTAGAAGCCATTGTGAAGTTTAAATCTGTTTGAATTACTGATCACATTTCAGACCTATTTAAAATAACTATTATAATACACACCTTAAAGTTTCTGGTGAGGGCACTGTTAGATCTGTGAAACATTACTATGATATAGCAATGTCATTATTAATAAACTAATAATAAATGTTGAAAATGAAACACAGACTTCTTTCTCCTCTGAAACAAAATTTTTCTTCATATCCTGTCTATTTATGACACATCACAATGATTCAACAGTAGAGTTGAAGTTACCTGTCCTTATAAGCAATAAAGTGTCAGACAGGTTAGCTTTCCTTAACCACCACGATCAGAGGTGGGTACATGTTCTTTGAATAAATAATTGAAAATCTATGACATGTCACATCTTGTTGATAAAACTACTTGAGAGGATTTATTCTGATTATTACAGGATGCAATCAAATTACTCTGGCAGTGATTATAAAAGCTCTGGCAAACTATTTTTTTAATGGAGAAGTCTTCTTTGCATCTTAAACATAGTCAGTTTTGTCCCTTCTGGTTCACTGCAGGCTTTGCCCTGACAGGGTGCATATGCATAGTCTGTTATCCTATTTGCACCAGAAAATCAAAATTTTAAATGCCTGGGCTCTGATGGAAAGTGCATCTCTCCCATAAAGACAGATTGGGGTCAGCCATAGCCGCGGTTCAGACACAAGAGTTTGTGGAGATAAAAAAAAAAAAAACCTGCTCGTGAGTGACAAACTCATCTCCCTCCTTCCCAAGTCAAAAGCATATACCCATTTCTCAGTACTAAACCTTATTCTACCTATTTGCAGGAAAGATGAATGTTAGAGATTGTATTTTAAGCTGCTGTGTACTTTACGGTATAGATGAAGCAAGATTCAAAATTAAGCAAATGCTCTCTTAGCAAAATCATAACTTTCGTGCAAAAAATGCCATTTTCTAGCAGAACATGTACGTGAGCCATGGCCTCTTCTCAGAAAGCAGCAAAAAGGTGATGTACCCAAAGTCATAGTGACTATTCTTCCATTGTCATTTCCAAGAAGTCACAAACCACCTATTTCTCTAATGCCTTAGAAATTTGGAAAAAAAAAAAAATTAACTTTACAGGGGCACTGACTATTTCTCAAGCAAACTGCTGATCCCTAAAATATATGTTATATTTTGTCTGTACCTCAAAGGTAATTGTCTGGAACAATTAATTTAAAATTTATCTGTATAAATGCATACATTAGTTCTGTATATAGACCAAGTCAAACAGAGCAGATAATAGGATAATTCTCCATTCTTAGCTGCATACAGAAAACTAATTACCAAGCAAATACGTGCTTATTTTATTGCATCAGTGTTGTGCAAGTCAGTTCAGAAAAGCTAAATTTCATGCTTCTCTAGTTTGCCCTCAAAGAGTGGGAACTCTTTCCAACTCATTAAGGAAACAAAGGAAGGAAAGGTGAGTGGTTTATGGCCACAGGTTAACACTATCATCTGATGCAAAGAGAAAAAAAACCTGAAAAGTTACTGTGCACTTGATGGAATAACAGCTGGTTAGGTATTACACAGCAACTTTCATTTACTGTAAACTATTAAACTACAGTAGGGCAGAAGGCTGAAAATGAAATTAAACTCAGCCATACATCACCAGTGATTTTCCTTTCAGCAGCTTTGAACTCTGCAATGGATTGTGCAGTGAATGTGTGTACATGGCATTATGCTGGAAGCATTTGCAGAACAGGAAGCTCCTTGCTCTGCAGATCTAAACTGGAGTAATTTCAACCATATAGGAAAACTTTGAAAGCATTAACTACATTGTGTATTACAAGGAAAAAAGTAGGATATCCCAAAAAAAACTTTGACAGAATTCAATCTAGAAGAATGTCTTTTATAAGTGCCTTTCAAACAAATGGCATCTTCTCCTCCCTAATCTTCTTAACAAAAGGCTGAGTTACAGTGTTATCCTTGTTTAGTGGAAAATATTGAAAATTAAGAAAAGCTAATTTTTTTCTTTTAAATTCTCTCTCTCATTATTTGATACTATTTGTTTTATAACTGTTTTCCTAGTGGAACAGTAACAAAAATATTGCATCATAAGGGAACCAACATTCTCCAGTAATGAAACATCACTCCAGAAGAAAATATTTTCATACTTGCAGGATTTGCAGTGAAATCTACAACACTTCAATATTTTATGTGTACTTTCAAAGTTCCTGTTTTGATCACATGAAAAATCAAGCTTAAAGAATTCTACAGAGTGAAAGCACAACCAGCTGAATCCAAGACTCCAGTGACTTTCATTTTTCCAGCTCACATAGAAATGTGACATACATATACCAAAATGAAGATGCAAAGCCAACCATAAAATGAATTTAGAATGTGTTCATCCAACTGGCATCACCTCATCAGCTCTGTACAGATGTCCACAGCTGCACATGTACCATTTATACATAGAATGTGCTCCTATTATGGTTTCAAGAGTATAAAATCTCTAAGCTCATACACTAAAACTAGTTCATGGTCTAAACAATGCATTATCATTCAATATGATACAGGAAACTGAATTCTAGAAACACTACATTCAACAACTTTAAAAAAAATCAGCAGCATTGCAGTTTCCATTTTGCCCCATTGTCTTTGTTTTGCTACACCTTTTATTTTAATGTCATACAGCATTTTAAGACATAAGTCGTTTAAGAATACTTATTGACTTATTAATCCAGACTCCATTCTTAAACAGAAAAAAAAAATCTAAATATCTGTTTATAAATTACAAATTCAGTTATTCTTAAAAGTGAATATTTGTGAAGCACTCTAATAATTTTCACTTTAAGAATTGATTCATCTTTAATTTGGTTGCTATAGGAAACTTGGTACTCAATAATTGGATATTGTGCTACAAAAAAAATTATAGAATCCACAGATGGACACTGAAACATCCAAATTCCTTGTGTAGTTTTGAAAATCTTGGCCTAAAAACATGTGGTATGAGGTTTTAGAAAGCTAAAGTTAAAATTATTTTTATTAGTGTAATTCAAGACCAGAGTGAATAACCTGAATTACCAGAGCAATCTGGTCTGGTTTGACAGTTGGCCTTTCTCGGAGGGAGAATTTAGACTGGAGACCTTCTGAGGACCCTTCCAACTGGAATTATTCTTTGCCTTTTTAGAAACAGCTCCTGAATGCATCTGCTGAAAGATTTGCACACTGATAGTTTAAATAAGGCCGAGTACCATGCTACACAGTGACAAACCAGATTACAATCCACGTTGGATCACAAAGTAAATCTCTCTTGAAAAACCATACCCTGCTGCTGCTAAAAGGAAGGAATCTATGAAGCAGAGCTACACCAAGTTTATTTTAACAATGATCACTGCTTAATCTGAATTATTCTGACAGACAAGTATGAAGGTATTTGCCTATACTGGCAAGCTTCTGATTTTAGAAAATGCATTAAATTTTTCCCTGGCATATATATCTATGTGCAAAGGGTAAGATTTTATGAGGAACTTACCTTCCCAGAATTGCAAAAGAATGCACATCTACCCTCATCAAGTCAGTGTAAATAAATGAAGAATAATTAAAATGCCTGGCTTACCTTAATTGACGGAGGACTTGGTTCAGCCACAAGGTCAGTACATCACAGTAAACATTACAGCTTTTTGATCTTTCATTGAACTATTACCATGCACTAGAGCACTGTCTATGCTTGTTCCTAAAGGTAGTTTAAGACAATCAGGACTGTCTCTTGAGCTAAAACTATTCTGAAAAACCCAGTTGAGAGAAGGTAGGATGCCACTGGGTCATGAACTGTGGTTATAGCTGGAGAGAGCCAGAGCACAACATAACCACACACAACAGTGAGTGGACATAAGATATCAAATATCTCATTTCTGAGTAGAAATTGGATAGCAAGAGTACTATTAATAGAAAATAAGCACCAACAATAACTTTCTTAAGCAATTGAGAAAATATTCCAACCTGCTTTGTCTGTTTAATTCCCACAAGTTATGCAGCCATCCAAAATTTTTAATGTTAAGAAATTGCTGCTAGTTCACACAAAGTTCATTCAGTCTTTTATATGTAACCCGAGTTCTGGCCTGTACTGAACTATTTTCAGTGCCTCAAGTACCCACAATGATGTAGTGCAATAGCAAAGCTAAGAACCAAGTTCCTCATTGTTACTATTTCCATGGACTTTGTCCTCACAAATAAAAGACATGGAGTGGTAATTCAAGCTCTGCTTCAGTTTCTTAATGAACTTCAACCTCCAGAAGCCACAGCAACACCAATTCCCCTTTCACCTCATGTTCTTTTTTCCTTTAAGTACTGATTAATTCTGTATGTAATAAAAGCTCTTTTTTTAACACGTGCCAAGAACTTAATACAAGAAATTGGACAGATCTCCAATATAACTTCATTGACTTTTAATGATTTATAACAGATGAGAATCTGTCTTCCAAAAGTATACTATTAATTAAGTTACAAAGAGTTGGCTGCTTGCAGTGTTTAATATAATGCTTGAATGTTCCTTGTTATGCATCTGAATTTCAATGAAACTTGTACCAATAGATAGATATTGACATTCTCATGAATACCAAATGAGTTCATTAGCACTTGCCCTGCAATGGTGAATACCTGTTGAATTTATAATTGAGTGGCCTCCAAATGAAACTGCTGGCCACATATCAGGCTCCAATGGTTTTTCATCCAATTTCAAACCTTCCCACCTTTTCCATCTTTTATTTGTGAAATGGACCTAGAAAATAGGAGGGGGGAAAAAAAACAATTATCAGAGAGAGAGAGAGGCAAGAATGCCACACACCACAGACATGCTTACTGCACTGAGGTTCTGACATAATTCAATACAGTACATCTAGGGATGTGATTCCAGTCTGTAAAGGGTCTGTCAAAAAAGATGACTCTTTTACACTTTTCCAAATAAAGCCATTTGGTTAATAATTAAGAGAGAACTGGAATGCCTTTTGGCAAAGTGCAGGGGTTAGAAGTACACTTCCATCTTTCAAAAGTGTTTTTTGTGCAGCAGTGACTGTCAGCTCTGGCAATACACCTTAAGCTCTTGGCTGCTTATTATCTGATAGCACTCCCTCACAGCATCCTTCCATCATGGTTTGGCAGCTGGTTCACATCCATTTCCCACACACACACACACTTTCCTCCTAGTTTAAAATGGGTCATAGCCAGGTCATCTCCAATACTGTTGTTAACATTTACACTGCTTGCAAAATGGCAGTGAGGAAAAATGAAAGCTAATATGGAGGCTGAAGGGGAAATAAAGAATAGCAACAACAAAGAGTTGTTCTTCCCAACTAAACACTAATGTATCTGAAAGCATTTGCAATTTGCAGAGACCAAAGACAGTTAGGAGTGAAGGACAAAGCCAGAAGCCTACAGTAGTTAAAGGTAATTGACCTTGAATGTGAATTTAGCAGTGAGAGAGAGTAGAGAAGATTGTAGGTACAGGAGAACAGCATGCGTTACTTTTTTCAGATGAACGCCAACTTATTTAAAAGGGAAAAGTAGGTACTGTGCAAGAGTAAGAAAGGAGCAAATAAAGCCTATGTACCTAGTGATGGCTGAGTTTTCTGATGACAGATAAAGAAAAATCCTGGAATGGAAATTCTTAGGAATGCTATTAGCTAAAAGTCCTCATATGGAAAATACTCAGAATCCAGCACAGTGAAATTGTTTTTGTAAGAGACTGATTAAGTCTTATCCCTCATCTGCATTTTCAGTATGTTTGAATTCTGTTGGTATCAACTAGACTCGAACACCATTCTGTGAAGTTAGAAACAAAATAAAAAATATCTGGGATGCAGGAGACAGACATGCAAACTGATCATTGCAGCATACATACAATTAAAATTAATTTCAGATGTAACTATCCCTATTATTGTGATTCCATACATAAATGCATATATAATTTGCATCTATGTAAAAGTTGTAACACTAATCATTTGTGGTCATTGCTGTAAGACACTAACAGAATTCCTTCTCTTGGAACAGAGAAATGAACATGACCTCAAAATCTATGTACTAGGGGAGAACTTTCTGCTTAAACAATGAAAGAAGTGATTAAAATCAACATCTCTCCATCATGCCAGATGAATTCTGGTTTTGGAAATTTGGTGGCGTGAAACAGAGGGGAAAGTATGAGAAATTAGTTCTGTAACAGCAAAGAAAGAATTTATAATATCTTTTGCACAACACCAAACTGTTCTAACATCAAAACAAATCTTATATGAGCAGGAGAATGAGCAGACTTCTTTTATTCTGGTCTTTTTCTTTTTGCAATAGGACCTATGAATGTCATCAACAAGAACATTATAATGAAAAATAATACTCCAAATGATCAGTTTTCCAAAGCAAATATAAACATTTAGACATGAAAGAAAAGCTATTACTGGTCAAAGGGGCGAGTATGACATGTGAATTCTGTCATGTGATCAGTTCAAAGCCATAAAAACAGTCACCCTCACATGCTACCTTCTTAATGCTAGCTTCTTATTGCCCTTTTTGATTTTACATAAGGTGATTTATATGAGCATTAATATCAGGTATAAAAACCTTGTAAAAACTTATAAATCTACGGGGTTTTAAGTGGGAACATACATTTTTTCCTTCCTCCTCACTTTCCCCGCAACTGAATTTGTGTACACGAGTAAGCAATTTCAATACAAAGTGATAGAGCAACTTTTACTTTCTCTCAGTGGAGACTTTAAGATTTGCAAGCATTAAAAGGGATTGCTTTTCTCCAGCAAGGCCAAGAGATACCCTGCTATATTGTAGGAAGCAGAAGAGATTGCCTTTAAAAAAAAAAAAGGCAAAATCCTTTTGTACCATGCAAGTAGCTTAAACAATCCCTAAACGCATAGAGCCCTCATGGGAAGAGAAGTTCCTGGCTGCAGCCTCTCACTGATATATGAGTATGTTGTGAGTCCTTCTTTCATCAAGGTTTAGAATCAACTAAATGTGAAATGCTAGTGTGAGAAAGCAGGGCTGTTCAGGAAAGTGCCAGTTTTTCCCAAGTTCTACACCTGGGAATGGAGAACCTCAGTATTACCTCGTACATTCACTCAAATCTGTTGATAAGAAACATTCTCATGGTGGGCCAAATCTGTCTTGTGTGTAAACAGACACCCATCTGAATTCAGAAAGACATTTGCTTAGAACAGCTGCTGGTTTAGAGTGGAAGTATTTGGAAAAAGGATAGCATTTCCATGCTGAGAGACAGCCCACTTTCAAGAAGATGGTTCAAACAGGAAAGCAGCCTGGATGCCATAGCTGATTTGAGTATGATTCATGCACTTGAAACAGTCCTGCATAAACAGACACAATTATTAAAGAATAGCTGCATAATGTTTCCATTTATAAGGGGGTTTTATTTGCCTTTTTTTTTTTCCTTTGAGGGAGAAAATTTCTCAGTTCAGAATGATTCTGTTCTTTCATGTGCCATACCACTAAACTGCTTTTTACTAATTGGAACCCTCAATATGGAGTCCAACTCAGCAGCAACAGTGTAGCTCCATTTCAAATGTTTCTTACTTGTTTAGAATTTTATAAGATTAAGAGGACTTCTTTCTGTTTAAAATGGTGTTCTTGGAGCCATTGGAGCTCTTGGTTCATTTTAGTTCTGCTTGAAATATTCCCAAGGCTGTCAAGACTTAGGCCTCATGCCAGAAGATGAATTCCTGTAAACACTAACTACATGACACAATGAGCCACACCACAGAAATTTTCTAGTAAAACCAAGGTACAGTATTTGAATTGGAATTCTAAGTTTTTTAATAAACGAGAGGAAACAATCCTGCCAGACTTTATTATGTCAAGGTTTTGTGAATATTGATGTTTCTAGCAGTAGTTTTATTCCATTAAATATGGATTTAGTGCTTCTGATAAATGTCTAGAAACATAGATTATAATGTTAGGACCAATGAACAAGTGTGCCATTATACCTGTACTAGTCTTGGATCAGATACAGAGTAGCTGCCTGGAGTGCATCTATCCCTGTGTCCAGGCAGATGCTGAGCTCTAGTGTAAAGCTGCACAGGTTTAGCAGCACTAGACTGATGGTAGCTTTACTGCTAACACATTTTAAATCGTGCATTTGTTTAATTTCCCCACTGACTTAGACCGGAATTCAGAGCACTTCACAGCACAAAGGCATAAGGCTCCTGCAGAAAGAGCTGGAATTGCACTCCATGATTTTGCTGTGTATTCAGTTATCTTGGTTGTGAGAAGATGTCGAGACAGTAGAGGAAGGGAATAGTTGTTTTGTGTTATGTTATCTTGGACAGCTACCAACATTCTCATAAAGAGCAGTCAAAGACAGGCTCTTAGTGGATCATGTGCATGGATTTTGTTTTTTGAGCCTGCTGTGTGGGTATCTAAGCTGGTCATCTCAGGCTCCCTTATACTGATTGTGATCTAAATAATAAAAAACATATCAAGGGTTCAATTCTAACTCATTGTAAAACAGACATTAACTTCTGATCATCTGAACTGCACCACTGATGACATGGGCTGCCTGGGGTGACTTTCTTACATGTGCAGACATCATATTTGGGATATAAATTAGTATTTATTCAGATGAATCCCACTTTCACATAAGGCAGTGGGTTCCGCTGCTGGAGGCTGCTACTTTATCATCCCTCCTTCAACACACCTGCTTGATTCTCAGACCACCAGGAAAAAAAGATGCAACACAGGCATGAATGCTCATGTCAAGACATGGGTTTCTGTGCTGCTCCCTATCCCTTTGTGCAGGAGATTATTCTATGGTTTTTGGTCCACATCCACGTCATGGTAACAATAATCTTAGGCTGAGTCAAACACTGTGCTTGATTCAGCTCACAGCTAAACTTCATACTTTTGCTATCTTCTGTGAAAGGTATTTAATTTTTTCATCATCCTTCAGGATGAATAATGGGTATTTATTATCTTGAGAAGTTCTCATTTGCATTCAATCTTGTGGCTTAAGCTCATCAATAATACTAATTCACACTTACATAGCACATTTCATCTGAAGAACATAAAGCACTTCATAATTGTCAAATGATTAAATTTTACAACATCTCCCAAAGGTAAAAAGTATTTCATTCACAGAAGGCCTGGTCTCTATTGTTACTATGTCTGCGTGCTGGGTTTTTTGAGAATTGGCATAAAGCTCAACAGCAAGCTGTACACATGTAGTTATATAAAGATTAATTTTCTGTGTTCAGCACCACATTGGAGAAAAAATTGCAACATGTTAGGGAATCTTTGTGCTAACTTGTGCAGCGATATTGCATTTAACCCAGCAGTTCTCAGCCATGTTCAAACTCAGTACAATGGTGAACACAGCCCAGGACTACCTAAAGGGTAAAATTAAGCAAATGCTTCAGTCATGAAAGCTGTTCAGTCTGAGTTAGGTGGCTACAGTAGACTGTATAGATCAGATTCCCTTATCTGTAATAATTCCTTTGAGGTTTCCCAAGTTACCAAGAAAATTGGGGGAGAATCAGTTTTCATGTGTATTCAACATCACCAAACTTTCCTGTTTGTTTTCAAGGCTGCATCATGTGCATCCAATGTTTGGGACATACAAGGCTTGCATCTGCAGTTTCTCAGAGCACATTCTCTTCTCCTTGGAAAAGATGAGAGGTGGGAGGCAGGAAAATTCCACATAAGTCTAGAAAACACTAGAAAATTTCTAGAACTGGGCACTACCACCACTCACCTACAGAAAAAGAGAAAGGGAAACATTGAACAATGTCCTAGAAAAGGGGAGATCTTCAGTGTAATAATTTGTGGGTCCAAAAAGGAATAAAAAGTAAAGGAAAGCATTCAGTTGAAACCTGATAAAAGCAGCCCCAACAGATCCTCTGTAGGCACTCCTGTCCCATGGTGGGTACCAGGTCATGTCTCAGCTGAAGTCCCAGAGTGGGGCTGCAGCCAAGCCCTTATGTGTAAAATATGGGGCATGTCCCAGCTCCACGGCTTTGCTCTGCCAAGGCTTCTTACAGACAGATCTGATTTGGCACAGGGCATGGAAGAGATAGGGAGCATCAATAATGATAGAAGTTCCCTTGGGGTGTTGTACAGCAAGATTCTAGATCACATTTCCAATATCTATACCTAATGAAAACTAAAAGCAAAACAAATGATTTAATTGGAAAAGGAGCCTGACTTTCCAGAAGTGACTGCAAGAGTTGTTCACTTCCATTTTATTAAGACCATTGTCCATAATCTTAATTTTGCCCTGTAGGCAATACTTTTGACACCATATTTTTAGTACAGCACAGATGTCTCCTACAGAAAGGAGCCACAGGTGAACACCATAAGAGTCAGTGAGAGCAAACATTTGAGATTTGGCAATAATCCTGGTAATTACATTTTCTCCTTCCTTTCTGTAGCACTTCGTTTAAGTTAGTGAATAAAATGTTCTTTGCATCTATTTTTTCTGGACAATTATTTGTTTAAGTAAGTAAACACTTACTCATACTACACACAATTAAACCTCTTCCTACCCATCTGTGAAATAGCTTATGTTTTCTGTCACAAAATCTACAGCAGCTACAGCAACCTAAACCCTAAAATAGAATTACAAATCTAGAAATATGAAGGGCCAGACATACAGAACTGTTCCTAACAATGGCGAACACAAATAATTTCCAAGTTAGAAGTCACATACTAGAATTGGCTAGGATTTCTTTTAAATCATAAAATCCTACTTTTTAAATGCCATCTGAATGTCAGAACTTTGGAGTGCCATATTTCACTTGAAACATGTCATTTCACACTAGGAGAGGGACATTTTTCAGAGTTATGCATAAAAGATGTCTCTTCTCCATGGTAATTTATGAAAGAGATTAAGCCTGAGTTAACTTTGCTGTGTAATCACTTGACAGTGCTATCCCACACTACTGTGGTAATGAAACACTAAGTACACAACAATAGCAGAGCAAGTTTTACACCATTGCCATACATACAAAAATATTATTCCTTGTTGCCATAATGAGCAGTTCTTATAATAGCAGATTTTGCAGACGTGATACATGGATTTTACCAGCTTATTTACATCATTGGTTCAGTTTCCTGGCAAATAGTAACTTCCTCTCTCAGGGGTTCTTTTCCAGCTCACCATTCCCTTGCAAAGGAATATCAGCAATCCTTTCTCCACTGGTGAGGTCAAACGTAATTCCATCATCATAGCAGTCATTGTGTCAAAGGAGTGGGATGTTGATGGGGTTGTACTAGAGAATATTGTACCTAAAGTATATCCTAGTATTATATTTCAATGAATACCAAGGAAGCTAGAGAAGCATGCACATGCTGATTACAGTATGATACTTCACAGAGAATATTAAAAAAAACCTATTAAGCTGTTATTTTTCAGTAGTACCTCACAGCACAGCTGGACCAGTAGGTACCCATTTCTAAAACTTTGATCACTCTGATCACTTGCCAATTTCCATGTGAGTCTAAGCATAACTGAAGTAAAATCCTAAAAATTCATTCAATCTGAAGAAAACACCAAACCAGATACATACAAGACATTAAAAGTAACTGCAGTGGTATAAAGATGAAGCATTAAGTTGACAAAACAGAGCTGTGAATACAGAATGAGCCCTGTAAGGATGTTGCAGGGTCTGTGGAAAGAAGCAGGATTTGGCAATCTGGTGACCATTCAGTGCAACCTCTGCACTCCTGCATCCATAGCAGGACAGACACAAAGGTGCCACAGCAGAAGCACAAGGGCAAGGTGACAGTCACATCCCCTCTGCTTTCTGCACTGGGCACAGTCCTGCTGCTACATGGTAGTGGAAGTGTTACATGAGGCAACCAGAACTTTGGCAGAAAACTGAGAACCAGCTAAAACAAGGCTATCAGTATAATGAAGCCTAAAGGGACACTTGCTTTGTTATGTCTTCAGAGTATGCCCTCAGAGGATATTGTCTTGTACTCTTGCAACAGAAAACTTTGAACAGGAAAAGGGACAAAATTTTTCTTTTTATTTGCTGAGTATCTTGTATTGCATGCAGTCTCTTGGTTAAAAATTCATAAATCCTTAGCACTCAAAATTCTCAGGCAGTCCTACTTTATATTCAGTTGGCCTTATTCTTAAAAACAACCAGTAAAATTCCGCTCTACAACCTCTCCTGTGCTAAGGGGTTTTGCAAGCAAAACAGCTCCCTGAATCCTGGGTTTCCATCATTTACAATTCAAAATGAAAAATATCTCCCAAAATTAGCTAGCTGCTAATTGCATTTCAACAAATGGGGCTCCAGAGGGTGTGGAGAAAGAAAGGAAAAGTGTGAAGAAAATTATTTGCATTCTTAATTATTTATGCAATGTGACAGAAAATAGTGAAACAACAGAGAAGCAAAAGATTAGCCTATACATAAGGTTCTCACAGAGTCCAAATTTAAGTGCACAACGTCTTGTGATTGTAATGAAAACTGAAGTTGAGGTCAATGAACAGCCAAGAGATAATAATTTTTATAATTTGTAAGAAAATCTAAATTCACATGAAAAAGAATTGGGGGAATAAGCAACAATTTTCATGGACTTAAAGATAAGTGCTGAGCCAGGATTGATTAAACTTTCCTTGGTACAACACTGACACATTTGATTTTGATACTCTTTAAATTAAAACCTTAGACTCTGCTATTTGAAAAAATAAGCTTCATTTACAAACTGACCTGAACTTAAAAAAAACCCCCAAAAACAACATAAAAACCACTATGTATTCTGGTTCACTCAAGATTTGCCTTCATTTTCCAATTCACCCAATAAGCTGAGGAATCCATTATTCATCCAAATCTAATAATTATTCCATCAGAACTTAACAGCTAAAGTGCTCTTTATTGCTATGAAGATTACTGTAGCACTGTTTCTGTTTTACCTATAGTGTACTGAATTAGTGTTTCATTCCCCTTTTAAGTGGAATAGCACATTATTCATTGATTCAGTAATTCAGTGGCTTTGAGTTATCTAATCAAGAGCTCCTTGAGAGTGTAAAGATGATAAAGTTTTAGAAATTGTAATAAATTGCCTTTGAATGTAGTTATAACTAAATCGAAGTTTGCATGGCTCATTCTACAGATTTTAAAAACCAGTAGTTGTTTTCCTGACTGGGGGAAAAAGCCCTACAACAATATTTTTCACACATTTCCTGGTGCAGGGGAAAAAAACCATCTTCCTTTCATAACTCCCCAATTCTCTTAGGTGTTTTCTATCCGTGTGCTATCAGTTAATTGCTCGGCATTTAATTCCTACTTTTGCATTTAGTGACAGTGCTGTCCACCATCAGTCACGGGAAGATACAGCAGACTGCACTTTTCTGTGTCCAGTTATCACCTCCACAAGCAGCAATGCTATGACCAAGCAATGAAACAACGGGGAAATTTATCTAGAATATGAAACATACTAAAACAAGTATGAATATGGTACTGGAAATCCACAGTGTATCAGAAGAATTAATTCAGTCCTCCAGTGTTACAAGACATTATGAATAGAGAGTATTCAGAATATAGTTAGAATTTCCATCTCATGAATGCTCCCTCCTATCTTTATAATTCTTGAAGAGTCAATAAATAGCACCTCACCCTGCTGCCAAACCCGAGGCTATTTAGTTCTTTAGCCTCTTGCAGCACTTGGCAGCACAAATACCATCTCCTTTAAGAAATATTCGTGTTAGTGATTCACTTCAGTGCTACAGCACAAGACATAAAATATCTTACAGTTTTCATTCTACCTAGCATAAAATTAAAACTATTAGATTGTTGTTTTATCGTAATTTAATCTCAACCATTTTCAAGACTGTCATTAGTCCCTAAATTACCAAAATTATTTTTCCCATTGCAGAATCAAATTCTGCATTTCCTATTCATCCATGTATAAGATATTTACACGTATCCTTTTGCTTATTTTAAAATATTTACACACATATACACTTTGCTTTTTGTAGCAGCATTGACGCTTTGTTCTCTTCTTAAGAGAAGGCAAAGTTGATGTGAAGTTGATTTGAATGGACCATCTTACTTCCACTGAACCCTTGAATCATTTCTTCCTATACCTTCAGAATTTTCTCTGAGAATACTTGTTATTTGCAGAACAATTTCTGTAATAATAGAGATTTTAAATTCCTGGTCTACCATTTCCTAATGGATTAAAGTATCTGATATTCAAAATTTGAGTTATACACACTGGCTTCTTATTGTATTCCAGGGCAATATTGCAGATTTTTAATTCCTCTGTTTTTTCCTAACAATTAACATTTATTGTGGTTCTTCCCTGAGCCAATCTTGAACAGTTGGTGTTTTATGACTAGGCAATTTCTTCTGTTGTATTTTTTATAAGTGCCAATGGAAAGCAAAGAAATATGATCTTCTCTCTAAAGGAAATCTCCTGAGTCATATAAAATATATTGTAACTACTGCAACAAACTTCATAGAACAGTAAATCATCTAATAATTTCAAAATTTTAAAGAATATTTGGGAATATAATTTACAATCAAATAGGTGGCTATAAACCCTCCTCAACAGTATCATAACACAAAGTATCACTCAACATCCATTTAAAAGAGGTAGATGTAAGGATTTTCAGAATTTGTTGCAATTACAAAACTTTTCTTTAGAACTGCATATTTTCTCATGGTATTCACTGCATACAAGTTGCCCTCTTTCAGGAATTAAAAAGAGGTATCATTTTTAACCTGACACTGCACTTATCACGACCATTTCATCTACAGAGGAATTTACACTGACTTACAAAGAACTTTGTGCTGAAAATTCTGTACCTATTATTACTTCAGTGTTCTCAGACAGCCCAGCAATGTACAGGAGATTTGTCTCCTTGTCTATATCAACAGCATGTGATCTAGGAACAACAATAGGTCACCTAAGTATCAGGCAGTTGAAATATCAATGCAGTTAAAAGCAGGCAAGTATTTGGGCCCAGGTCCTTCAGGAAACACCTAATCTCTTAAAAAAGCTGCAACAAACATTAAAAGGTGAGTTTCAGAGAGACTGGCTGTTATGCTGAATAAAAATTCATATAAAACTTTAGAAGTATTGTATAGGAACTATAAGAGATGCTGACTGGAAAGCTGGCTAAAGTCAAAGGATAAATGGTCCTGAAGTTTTCAAGGCCAATATGATCAAACAGAGCTATTAGCAGCATTCATTTGCTATTAACCAAGCACAAACCAGGAGAGAGAAACTAAATCTAACTGCAACAGAACTTTACAGAGAGTAAGAAATGACAAACTAAAAATTATATTTCATTATTTTTGTAGTTTCTTGTAGTTTGATACGCCAGCTATTCAGAACAGAGTGGAAAATGTTTTCTACATCATTTGAAACTTTCTAGATTATGCCACTTCACTGACTTACAGGTTTCAAGCAAGAGAAACTACACAAGTAGGCAGCCACTTGTGGAGCTTATGCCAAGATGAGCCTTAGCCCTGCAAAGTTTTATTTCTGAGTTACTGTGCCTGACTATTCAGCAAGGCAAGTTTGTGTGACACTAACAAACTTGGATTTACCTCTCTGCAATGTCAGGGAATCCAGTGAAGTCTGGTGTGAGCATCCCTCAATAAGCACATTACAGATATTTTTTCTGAGCAACATGGACATAAGGAGTCTTTCCTTCCAAGACCTAGAGGCCAGTGTTGAAAGAACAGTATTACTACACAAGGTTGTAACAAAAATTAGAACTACAAATACAAAATAGTGCTCCTTGGCAAGGAACAGATGCCAAGAAATGTTCTTTATCACTTCAACCTGAAAGAAATTCAAAATTTAGAACACAACTTCTCATAAAAGCAAATATGAATGGTTGCACCATTTCTCTTTGGATACTCTGCCCTGAAAATCAAATCTGCATCGATGAGTTCTTAGAGATTCAAGCAAATGATGCATCCATAAAATGTCAAAGAGACAGGATCCACACAGACCACACCTGCTCTACAATAACTATTGCAAAGGAAATGCACAATTTTTTTCCATGAAGGCCTTCCATATGTAAAACATTTAAAGAAAGTAATATTGCTTATCTTGAAATGCTTGAACCCCAAAATTATCGTGCTACTGGCATAAAAATTTTAACACTTTAAAAAATGGGTTTAATGATTTCTACAGTTATTGAGTCTCTACCTTACAATTTAAAACCTCACTTTGAAATAATCAAGGCTAAAATTTCAATTATTTTCAAGTCATCCCATTTCTCTGAGACCTGGAGAGTTAAGAAAAGCAGCCCATAATTGTGAGTTTTATAATAAAAGAATTGTCAACCCAAATGATCTCGGTAAGGGAAAAACTAAGAAAAGGCCCAGAGGGAGATGAGACGTCAAAAATGTAATAGAGGAAACAAGGGCAAAAACATCATCAGGGAAAGACTCTTATGTAACTTAGAGCAGTCTGACCTTAATAGCATTGTTTGAAGAGACATTAAAGCTTATTGGTTTTACACCTCAACCTATAACAGCGCTTAAATAAAAACAGGTCTTCTAGCACACTCGAGTAGCTCCACTGAAATGATGTTTCTGGCTAGCAGCTCTGTATTTTTTAGATATTCTTACGTACTAAAGGCTAGCTCTCTTCCTTTCATTAAAACTTACAAACTTCTCTAAGTGTGTCTTTTATTTTTCGGATGGTAAGGAAATGAAGGGCCTGGCCAAACGTACATTTGTGTGGAAGGAATAGATCTCACTTTGTACCCAGGGGCTATAAAAACTGTGTGTTAGCCTTGGGCCTTGGCATTAAAAGAATGGAGTAACAGCAATGAAAACACATCAGCCCCTGCAAATGAGTATTCCATGTTTTGCCCTTCCTGCCACACACAGGTCTGGTTCCCTGTCTTTACCACCACCATTCCTTAAAACAAGAGTGTCTGTCCACACATCTCTTCCCTTATTATTTAATATACATTCTGCATCATGGTTTTCTTGCTGTCTGAAGCACCACTTAATGTGTTTCCACAGGGTATTAACCAGCTGCATTCAGCACACATAGTGAATTCACTGGAACAGCTTATTACCATATTAATTTTTATTTTGTCCTTGCCCTAGTCCCAAACCAGTAGTTTTGTTTGGAATGCCTAACATGACTTTGGAGCACACTTTTCATTTCTTCACAGTCTCCTGTCACTGATCTGTTCCCTAAACCTTACTTTTGCCATGCTGGCTCAGTGAAATTCTAACATAGCATCAAGAGGGCAGGAAGAAAAGCACAACACAGCCTCAACTAGCACACAAGCAATTTTAAATCATACAGTTATTAAGACCTGATTAAAACAGTTACAAGAACCATCCACTGAGGAGCTCCCTGAGGGACCTTTTGAAACACCCTTGGGGTCATCATATCTGGCATCCATGTGGGAGCTTCCCGATTCCAAGGAGAAGGAGGTCCTACCCCTTGAATTAATTCTGATTTGTCTCCAGACAAAGTAATGTGGGCAATTTTGTTTTCTGTTTATCTTTCCTCATCATTAGCAGGTACCAGTCTGACTGTTCTTAAGATGTGCTTCACTAGAAAGTAGCAAACTTTCTAGTGTTTACTACACACAAACTCTTGTGACAGAGTTTGCAGGAAACAAAACCAAACCCAGTCTGCAGGTTATCTGTGAGATTTCTAACTTTGGCTGGAGCCTCCCTCCTTTTATGCATAATTATTATTCTCATAGGTTCAGTTCTTTTCATACAGTATTTACTTTCACTGCACCATAAGTCACCAGAAATGTCAGACTCATTCACAGTCTTGCATTACATTTGGCTTATGTAGTCTTACCTTTGCATCAAGAGGTCTCGAATTCAGAATATGCATATTATTACTTGAGTCTAAGACAATATTATTACATTTTCCACAGATTTTAACTTTATTCTTGCCCAATGCCTTCCTTTAATTCTTTTATGCCTCTTTCTCTTTGGTCACAAAAGATTCTTTTTGTTCTCTTTCATTTAAATCTATCACGGTTTCTTCTCCTCTTGCAGGAATACAGTACCCAGTTTTGAGAACTCAGTAATTCCTCTGCTACTTTAATGAATTCTAAGTTGCTGCAGGGTGTTTTTCTTTTTTTGGTGGTGCATGCCATGGCTAATTGCTTGTTGTAATTGTTGTTTTTCTTGTATTATTTTTACCCCCATGTTACAGTACTGCAATTCTAATAACACTTAATGATCTAATGATCAGTATGGGTCACTAGTACACTTGCTAAACTGAAAATCTGTAGGTCAAAGATTGGGAACTAAATGAGAACTCTTCAATCCTGTCCATTATAAAATTTGAAAATAGAATTTATCATCTGACTAGTATATAATTCCCAACACTAACATAACTATTTTTCCTTCTTTGCTCTTTTAAGAGCCAGAATTAGCCATTTTCTTCACTTTAATACTATTGATTGTTTTCCTTACAGCCTCCTTGAGTTGGTCATTTCTAATTCATTTCCTCCAGCGAAGGCTGCAAATGTTCTCTCCATTTGCTATAATTAAGCTTTCATTAACCCATACACATTTACCAAATGTGTTGCAGTGTCCTTCCATGAAGCTATAAATGGCTTTCTTAGTTTGCTGTAATACCCATTAGGCAGTGATGACAAAGCTGCAGATAACACACTACAGAATGTCTTGTCTGTATTTCAGTCACAACTTCACAACTACTGTACTCAGTGGCCATTCCAAACACTCTGTCTTGATTTTTTTTATCCCTAACAGAGAGGGAGGGAGTTGAAAAAGGATGGGGTCAGGGGTAGAGAATTACAAAGCTATAAACCTAAAACAGGAGTGGGTTCTTTTTAGATTTTAAGAGAAAGGCGGAAGATGAGGGGGTTGGAGTGGAAGAACAAAAAGGTATTGTAAGTAACCTGATTGTGGAAAGACAGACTTGCAAAAAGCCCTCCAAAACTGCTTCTCTAAATTAAATGTTTGCGCTAAAAAAAAAACAAATGAAGAAACAAACAAAAAACCACAGGGAAAAATAATTAAAAACAAAACAAACAACAACAACAAAAAAAAACAAACAACAAAAAACCAAAAACCACCATCAAACAAAAAACAACCCCCAAAAACCCTTACCAAAACCAAACAAACTAACTTCAAAATCAAACACAAAAACTCTTGTTTATTAAAAAAAAGTGATTATGTGAAAACTAAGGATATGTAATTCTTCCACAAAAGTTCTGGTTTTGAATTTTTCATATATAAAGGAATAGATGAGGTTCAGTCTCCTCTTTGTACTCTATTCAAGACCAGGTATCAAGCCTGTGTTGCAGAAAGTGCCTTCCTGGTCACTTTAGATAAGGGTCTTAATCATCCCAGCTCTGCAAGTAGTAACAACAGTCTGCCTTGCAATGGCTGAATAGCATCCTCCCTGAATAGCAAAGGACCTGAACTTGCTGTTTGAGTCCGAGTATGAATTGAATCATTTTAATTTTGATGACCCTTGCTAAAAGCATTTTTGCAAATGACGAATATGCTGCAAGGCTCCAGCCTCTTTGCTTATGCTCTTCTCCACACATGTACATCCTTCCCCTTGAATCTATTCATAATAACTCGGATATAAATTTCTCCAGCTTTGCAGATGCCAATAACAGCAAGACATTCTGGGTTTGCTTTTGCATCAGTTAATTCTATTTTATATATTTGGCTGGTAAAAGGAGAGAGGTTTGATGGAAATAAAGCAGCTCACACAAATCAAGGCATACATGTGCCTTTTTGCTGGAAAAGGTGTGGAAGGAAACACTAACCCAGAGAAACCTGAAGATTCTCAGTGCCTGTAGTTATCACTGCCTAAAAGCAGTGCCTTGCTCTGTTATGCAAGGATTCAAAAACAAATGCACCCATTCCAACTTTGCCAGCCGTTATCTCATTGCAATTGCGTTTTAAAACAGCTTGTTGTCATCTGACAAAAATAACAAGGATTACATCTTGCTCAACCCCAGAGGATTTAGGAAATGCTTTCTTACAGCCAGATTGGGGTTTTTTGTTGTGTTCAGATTGGATTACAGTAATTCTTTGTTTGCTGATTTGCCAGCACCGTTTTTACAGATCTTGCAGGAGCAAAACACAATGAGAAAGAAATCTCCACTTGAGGGAAGAGGATGTCTGGTGTAGCTGCTCTGTTATCAGCATTTTATCCTGCAGTCATTTGAAATTTGCTTTTGATACTCTTCATTCAAGATTCTGATATGCCCATGCCCAATATACTGTAATGAATATCCTAAATTATATAGTTCCTACTATTTCCTAGGCCAAGTAAATACCATACACTGGGAAAACAAGATGCCAGAGAAAAAGCAGTTGTGTAACTTTTTTCTAATGTTCCAGAATTTCCTTCTTAAATATCCCAAGTTTAGCTTATCTCTATATATTTCAGAAGTGCTCCATCATAATACTCCCAAGGAAAATACAGTGCAGGTTGTTGGAAACCTCTGAAAATTAATATAGTAATAAAAAAAAATTAAGCACTTATGGTGATTCTCCCACTTCAGACCTGCAAAATTTGATTTTTCAGGTAATTGAACCCCATAGTCTGGACTTGGAGTAAATGTCTACCTTAGAGTCTATTGCTCAGGTCAATATTAAATATTATTTTATATATTAGATGTTGGTGTCTTTCTCAGAAATATTGTAAATGACTCTGCAGAAAGTAGTTATCTCATTCTCACTCTGATTTACTTGTACTTTATGTACACTTTGCACTTATGCAAGGGGTTGTAGGAGATGCACAGGAAAGAAGGATATAGTGCCCTGAATCTAATTTTCCTCTCACAACTTGTTAGCTCCAGACCTACATGAAAATCACACAGCAACAGTGAAAGTCAAGTTTCCAAAAGATTATGTAAAGTTTCATGAATGCAATAGGTCTTGCATCAAAAGGGCTATTTTTGTTACATTTCAGTGAGACTGAAATATTTAATACATTTTGAAGCTATTACTCTTGCATATGCTTAAGTCTTCCACAGAAACTTGTGCTTCTGAAATCAGTAGGGCATTTCTAAAAATTACACCCTGCAGAGTCATGCCAGGCTTTTGCAGATATTACTTCCATTGTCTGCACATGGCTGAGTTTGTGTTTAAGTTTGTGGTTTGGTTTGTTGTGGTAGTTTTTAATTAGATGATCACTGAAAAATTAATTTAACAGATTAAAGAATTAGGTAGGTAAAACTCTCAAATTATTTACATGGAAGTCTAAGTGCATGGTACAAAAAGTAAATAATTTAAATAGAGATCCTCTATTAATTGACAATCTTTGCTGTTACTGGGCCATGACATGCAAGAATGGTGGAAACTCGCACACTCACAGCAGGAGTTGCTAAGTTTCCTGAAAAAGTGAAACATTTCGAGAGAAATTGTTTACACAGTGATTTGCAGAAGTCTATATATATTGTAATTAACTAGGAAGAAAAATGGCAAAACTAACTGTAGCCCCACTTGAGCCTTTTTTAATGAATTTTGATGGTTTTTTCTCTTTTTGCTCTGTTTTGATTTTAAATACTCCTATTAACAGCATGAAGTACCATATACATACTCTGGTAATATTTTCACAGCCAAAAGAACAACTTTTTAAAATATCTTGGAGTGCCAGGACAACCCAGGGACCCCTAAAATTTATGGCTGTGAAACAATTTTTCCCTACAGCTGTAATTAAACAGAATACTTTGTAAAATAATAATAATTAGAATTATTGCTTTGTGCTGTTTATCATTTGATATATTCTTATTTATTCAACAGCAAGTGAACTGAGCTTACCATGCCCCCCTCTCCATAACAGAATACAAACTGGGACTCTGCCAGAACTAATTTTAGACATGACAGAATGACTAACAGTGGAAAAGGAACCATTGTTTCAGGGAACAAGTCCCAGTCTTTCATTCCAGAGTTAGCTTTCTGCTAGAGTTTTGGGAGAACACATGCACTTTTGAAGCCTTAAATAGCATGTACCTTACAGGTATAGTTGAAATAGGGAATTATAAAAGTGATAAAGAAATTTCCTGGAGATTTTGCATGTAATTATTTTTCAACAGATTGATTTCTCTAAACTCACCTTTGCCTCTGCTTCAGGCTGTCCAAATCTTATTATTTATTACTCTAAACAAACCCCTTCCTCCTAAATCTATTACTTTAGACATTTACAGCTTAAAATAAGAATCCAGTTTCTCTTAAACAGTTTCATCAGCTCTCCTCCTCCTCGCTGAAATGGACTGCTCATACAAGGCTGCCCTCTGTATCCCAGGCAGTGCCTTGTTCTAACCATGCTCTCCACCAAACCCTTATTATTTAAAGTCTATACAGGAGAATCTAGGAAGGGTGGAGTGGCAAGAACAGCAGCAGAGGATCCTGAGTGCCAGCAGCACTGAGCAAGTGTAGAGCTGCCTGCCAGGAATTACTGCTGCCCAGAGCAGGCTGTCAGGATCAGCCTGCAGCACACACTCCTGCCTTGCTAACTGGTGCTGCCCCCGGGCTTTCTACCAGTTTGTTTCTTCTGTCTTTCAAAGCAAGTGAAATACTCAGGTCTGGAACTATATCCTCACCTACTTTACTGAAGCATCTTTTAAATATTTCTTGTCATACAAATGGTCTTTATTACAGGGAAACCTCTTTTGTTGCTCTTTAATGACAGCTGATCCATCAAATTCGACAAGTTAAAAGATTTAAGAAAAGTTATCTCTCTATATATTCCTTGGGTATGAAGCTTTTGCTTAGGAAAAGAAAATAATCACCCCAACAAGTTACATATCTAATGGGAGAGAACATTTATTTCTGCAACCTCCCCAACACATTATGTAGGCTGCATCTGAGTAGCAGAATCCCACAAAGCCTTAGCTCTTTAAAATGCAACCAGAATCCCTTTTGTGTCATATTACCTTCCCTTTATGAGCAAAAAGGGAGCTGATGGATAGATGCACTGTAAAATATCATTCAAATGTCTTTTTCAATGTGTGATGAAGCAACACTGAAACAACAACAAAAAAAAGCCTAATGAAAAGAGAAGAGAAAGAAAAGAAGTGGCAAATTTGTAGGTCAGCTGGAGAGGAGGTGTGGCTTCCTTTTACAAATGTAAGTTTGCAGGAGGAATGTTTGAGGAATGGAACCTTATTAACGGGACTACTGTTTTCCAGAGTGCCTGCCCAGACAGGCTCTCCTGTTGCAATTGTATTTTCTCCATCTGATTATACCTGTGCATGCATTGCCAACTTGGTAGCATAAGAAGTAGAGGCTAAAGTTCTAGTTCTTCATTGTGGATGAAGAACACCCCACAATGTCTATAGAACAGGATGCTTCTTTGTCTTCCTTCTCCTTGCAACATGTGGGATCAATCTCCTGGCATAAGTAAGTACTGGCAGAAGCCAATGCCTGCCTGATGCACACTGAGCTGCCAACAAGCTCTAGAAACTTGGCTGGTAGCAGAAGCAGGTTGCTCAAAGAGCAAAGAACTGAATTCATGGAAATGGGGAATCTTCTGTACTGCTCGATTCTCCTGGGTCCCTCTGTTGTTTTGCATATTAATGTCTATTGACAGTTTTGTAGTTCCTATCACCTTCCAGATTCCTGCCATCCATAATGTGCTAGCTCCCTCACAAGCTGTCACAAACTAGCAAGTAACTTTTGGAAGAAAATTCGATGACAAAACTGGAGGGTGGGGGGGCAGATAAACTGCAGCTTATTCTCCCTTCCTGCAGGACAGGAGTGATGTTGGTACCTTCATCATTTCATGTTTACCATGAGAGTTGCTTTCTATTCAACCCCAAACCTCTTGGTGGTTCCTGCTGCCTGCAGTCTGACTCACTCCAGTTCATCAGCACTGAACGTGTGGCTCATTCACAAATTCTGCTATAAGCCACACTGGCAAGAGCCAGCCTAAGGTATTCACCTTTTCAACTCAAGGCCAGCTACTGAAGAAACTCTAGGCACATCCTTTGTGATGCTATAACAAACTTACTCAAAATAAAGATTTCCAGTTTCCCCCCAAAAATGAAGAAGGTAACTGAACTTCTAAATGTACAAAGAGAAATGGGACTTTATACTAAGTTGGTCATCCTGGAAGTGTTCCCATTGTTAGTGACAGCAGCTTTGTAATTTACAGGTCCTCTCTGACAAAGCAGCTCCAGCCCTGTCACAGGCTGTAACTTAACCCTGGGTGGCAATAAATTAATCTGAAATGCTCATGTGATGCCCCCCACTCAGGCCAGTTAAAGGAAGCAAATGAGATTCTGGGGGTCTCCTGTGCACTTCCCCCTAAATTCTGTAGTCGGTTTTTATTGGCTGATAAAGAAAATTCCTGAGGGAGGCACTCACAAATAATTATTTTATATTGTTCATCTGACTTGTTTTTCCCTTAACAAATACAGAGCACATAAATATATCAAAATTAACAAAATAAGTCTCATAAGTATTCTTTGTTAATTAATTACTGAGGGTTTTTTCTCCATTTACACTTTAAGCAATTTACACATCTGTAAAAACCATTGACAAAATTTCATGTAAATAGAATGCTTTACATGGTTTATATCAACATCTTATCTGTGTATATATAAAAAAACAAATAATTAGAAACACAGGTGAAGGTCACCCTTTATGGTAAATATATTTTCAATTAAAATTACTTCAATTTTTCATTTCTAGTTCATTTTTTAATGTCTTCACTTTAATTAAGAAACTGCTATGTACCATTTGCTTTTAAAATCGGTGTGCCTCCAGATCAGTCTGAAAACTACCTGAATAACACGTAAAATTATTGTGATTAATGCAAAAGTGGGTTTTTTCAATTCAAATTGCACAAAAGGTTTAATTTAGAGCCAAAATTGACTTTAAAATATTACATAAAGGAAAGCTTACCTTGCTTTTTTTTTTCCAAAACATTTTATCTTGACCTGTCTTCCACCTAAGTTAGCACTTACAAAAATAACATTTCCATGGTAACTGTTCTTTTGCTTCATTTTTAGAGATGCTGAGGAACTTCAGCTACCACCAATACCAAACAAATCTGTGTATGCTTCACACCCCTGAAATTCATATTGCATATATTTTCCAGTACAGACACTCATTTTTTTTGTTAATTCTTTTTCTCTAAATTTCAATTAATATCTCTCCCTGAAAAATATTTGGGCTGTGCAATCTAAACCCTGCATGCTTGACAGTTTACAGAACTGATAAGTAGAACAAAAACATCCTCAGTGCTCAGTAAGAAGTGAAACACTGTTAGATGCAAATAAGCTTTGGAGAATGCAACAGGAGATGGATTTGCATCCTTCGAGACTAAACAGCCACAGAAATGTGTCCTTAAATTTCAGAACAGAGAGATCCTAGTCTAAAATCCATCAAGACCATAAACCCACTCTTTCCTATCATGCCCCATTGTTTAACTATCCACATTCCCACACAAGCCAAGACTGCCTGGTGAAAGCATCCCCTAGAACAAACAGCAATTGTGTTCCAGAATTTCACTCTCAGTGTGGCTGGGAGCACCCCAACAGACTATAACCCTTGTTTATATTTAGTCAAGGCGTTTCATTCTTGAAAAGTGGTTATGGACTCTAGAAACAGCTTTAACTCAGTTCTCATGAGGCAACAGAATGCATTTCATAAGTGACAAACAAAATATGTATTCAGCGAGGATTAAAACAGTGAGTTGCATGGCAGGCCCAGTAGATAGAAGAGAAGACAACCCAAGTGCTCCTAACCTCAGAGAATTAGCTTATCTCTAAACTAACTGTCAGAATATAGATTAGTTCCATTTCTTTGAAAATCCACAGGAAAATGTGGGATGAGAGCTTGATCTTATGATGTAGTCAAATTGCCATGGAAGTTTTGGGTGAGTCTTCTGTTATTTCCAGTCATCAAAAATGTCTTTTTCCAAAAATCAGGCCAAAAAAAGATAAATTACCAAATATTTTGTACTATTTGTTACAGAAATCATCCTTCTTTTCCTACTTTTTTCCAGTTTTCCACTGAGAAAAAGACAGTAGAAGAAAAATTATCAGCAAAAGACCACAGCTGCCACCATTTATCCAGTCATCTTCTGGACTATATTCCACAAAACTTCCCTAAATATCACAGAAATAATGAAACCACATCAAAATAAATGTTTTTTTTCGAGGAAAAGCTGGAGGGTGAGACTGTCATCTCAGGAAAGGTTTTCTTGAAGGTTTTATTTATTAATGTAAAGTGAAGGTGTTTGTATATGGGGTTTTGTTGTATTTTAGTTCTTAATGAGTGCAGAGATACTGGAAAACAGAATGTCAATATCTAGACAACGTTATATGTAATTTCTGTAGGCTAGCACAGCTCTTTCCCTGAATAAAGCTGATTAAAAATTAGACACATTTTGCATGATCTTTACTAAGGGTAATTCAGTGTATCATCCATGTCTTGTCTCTTAACAATACTGTAGATCTTTTACAAGTATCAATTAGGAGGAAAAAACAGAACCCAAACAAACAAACCCAAACCACATACACAACTCTATTAAAAGTGATATTTTTCAGTCCCTGAAAAATCTACACTCATGCTTAATCAGATAAATTAAATATTATTTGGCAGTTTTACCACTACCCCATTTTTTGTTATAACTGTAAAATTAATTTTGGTACAGAGAGGCCTGTGCACTTTCAAGACTACTGCAGCATGGTAGACAATGGGTTTTTAGTAATAAACCACATCTTTTAAACCATCTCAACACATAAAAGAGGCACATTTCTTTCTTGGGACAACTCTAAACTTCTTCCCTGCATCACTCATACTCACAAACTCAATATTTTAATATTCAAAACGTCAATATTTTAAAATTATATTGGTATTTATATATACATATTAGTATATATTACTACATACATTACATAGGACATTGTATGTATGAAAATTACGTGCATTACATAGGATATATCACACATCACTGTTCTTCAGAGATTCTTTTAATGTGCTCATTTCCCTCTTCTTTTATGAAAAACATCTTGGCAATCACTTTCAAGAAACTGGACAATCTAAATAAGTGAATATTGCAAAAAACTTCTATTGGTTATTTATTTCAATTGTAAAAAAACCCTTCACAGATTACATTTTCTTTTTTTTTTCTGCTTAATTTACATTATTCTTTATAAAGAATTCCAGTGGTAATTGAATTTGGGATAACTAAAGAAGATGTAAAGAACGGTGATTTTCATGCAGTATCTATTACCCAAATGGGAATCCCAAACCATATTAAACAGCCCTAATTAAACTCCCTGTATAACAGCATGCTAGGCAGCAAGACTTTTATTCCTCAGGTACAGTTAAGTTCGTTTTATAATGGATTCCTGTTCCAGTGTTTAAAAAAAATCTGATTTTAATTTCTTTTCGTGGTTTTCCCCAATACCTTCAGAGGCATTTAGTCTAAAGTAAGGTGACACAGAAGTAGTTGCATGAAATGTCCTGACTCTAGGTCACTGTGGGCCATGGCTGCCCCACCCACCCAATTCCCTCGAGTATCCCTGTCAGGAGTGTTTGACTGGCACAGCAATGTAGGGACATTCCTGGGATTGCCATGGCTGATTCGTTCTGGGAAGATTTTCTCCCTGCTGTTTCCTCCTCTTTCATCATCCCTCACTGCATCTTCACTTGAACCACTGGGGCTCCTTCCCTTCCCCTAAACTCTCTCTCCTCCTGCTCATTCTCTTACTTTTTTTATCTTTCCCTTCCATCCAAATCATCATCTGCTACTTGGGTCTCTATCCAGACAGCAGAGCTACATGTGCCACAAGAGCAGCCAGAGGGGGCCTGGAATCATTACAAACTGCAGAGGGAAGCTAAATCTTACAAACAGATATGCCCCAGTCAAGAAATTCATTTCATGTGTGGCTAGTCTGGTTAGCAATGTCTTCATCGTGGGAGTCTTTGCATCTCCTGAAGGCTGCTGCCTACACACCTCTGCTCACCCAATTTCTCCCTAATATAATTCCATAGTCTAATACAGAGTACACTTCACAAATAAAAGGAAAAAGTTAGCATCTAAGAGCTTTTTTAACCTACCAGTTTTAGAGAACTGGGGTGGAGAGCAATCAGAAAAATAAAGGGAGAAAACATGAAGTTGGGGGGGGGGGGGTAGGGACAGTAGACTGACTTGTGAAAAGCTAAAGGTAGAGATTTCCTTATCTGAATTATCAGCAGCCAGGTGGAGAGGGGTTTTTAGGGGATTGGGCCATTAGCAAGCAGCATTTTATATTGGTGGGTATTCTTTTTGTTAAAAAGGAGTTTGGGTAGCAGTCAATTCAGAGTGCCAGATACCAGGAATCAGTGCAGTAGCACTGAACTGTACAATACAGAATATAAGCATGTATATCCTTCAAAATGCCCCTGAAAAATCTTCTTTTCATTCTCTAGCTACTTTATAGATACCTTTAGAAAATGGACTGTAAATTCTGAGAAAGGCCAAGGAAGGCTATTCTATTCCCTGTACAGGAAGTTAGCTCTGTCACTACCCTTTTCCCCAAAAGACACATGCTAAAATAAAGTGTCTCTTTCCTCATCTGATAAAATTGTGAGATAATGAAAAATACTGCAAGAAACCCATGATATAAGAGAACTCATACAGCAAAACAGTGCTACCATAAAGAAGCAAAAATATATGTGCTCTGTTGATACATTAAAAGTCATTTTCTGAACACACCATTCCCTAGGTGTGAGAATTACATTTGCCAAGTTTATCCTGGAAGACATTTGATATATATTATATTCCTCTGTATTTAATGTACCCTTGGATTCCAATGTTGAACAGCCTGAGTCTGCAACTTTTACCACTTACCACACTCACACCAAAGCACAGAACTGCAGGAAGTTGATGAATTCCCACACAGTAGTCAATGTAGTTTGTTTTGTTAGAGAGAAAAAAAGTTGTTGTCTCTCTTTCTAAGCATTTGCTATAAGTGATATATCTGTCTGTTTATTCACAGAAGCTGCTTGTACTGCCACTCTTTAGGTAGGAAAATGCTTTATAACTGAAAAAACCCTCTTCATTTTCACCTCACAACAAAATAATAATAGGTAAATTTAATTATAATTTCAAATAAGCATCTGTTACCATAGAAGTTTCCCTGAACTTTCAGGTGATCATTGTAAAAATAATGAAATACTACTTCACAAACACAAATCACAAAAGCTATCCACCTTCCAAGGTCCTTAAAACCGTTCTCATTCTCCATGTTTGTAGTTAGCTCTATTCACATAACATTCATGCAACAATGGTGTACTTGTCACACTGCACTGTAATATTAAGTATAAAAAAAGGAGTACTCAGGATGCACCTGTCTTCAGTCCTGCTTTATGTAGAAAAATACACGGACCTTAGTAAAGTGTTTTAACCTTGAAATGCAAAATTATAAATAGATACTTTTAGTAAGCAGATGCAGTAGATCAGGAAAGGGGCTGTGTGAAAGAGGCAGTCACTACCAAAGTAACATCCTGCAATTTGATCATATCTGCCAGTAAGAGTAACTGCTATTGAATATCACACTCTGCTGTCTGAGGCAGCAACATCAGCCTGAATGGGTTTTATTAATGGGTTATTAACCTGAATATTGCAGATACATCCAAAGATGCATCCTCCCCATTTTCCTATGCCTGTGTTGAAGGGGATAGCAAAACCCATTTTCTGTAACAATATAAAATATCCATGTGTTTGTGCTGAGAACAATTGGCTGGAACACTGCTGACCTACATAGGATTAGTCCTATTGTGCTACCAGAGACTCAAAGATTCAGGGGGAGAGGAGGCCAATGGGGAAGGACAGTTTTGGAGACACACAGAAAATCAGCTAACACAGAGACATTTTCATATTGGATTAGTGAAAGTAAATTTGCTCACACGATTCTGCATTGGCACACTTCTAGCAGAGAAAAAAAAAATTAGATCTTTTTAAAGTGAGAAACAAGCATCCTTACCTTTTTGTTGAGTCTTCAGGGGGCCACTCACTAATTATGACAAGGTCACCCAAATGGACCCTGAGAAATAAGAAGATCATGAGTTTCTCTCTTAATTTCCAGGTGGTAACAATCTGTGTAAGGAAAGCCCTCACATGTCTCCCATTAGCAGATTCTCCCCACACCTTGCAGCCTGTAATGAACACAACCTCCCCATGCCTTTGCTATACCAGAGGAGCCTGTTGTTCTCATCCTGCAGATCCAGGTACCACAAACTCAGCTGGGCTGGGAGACTTTCTCCTGGAGAATCAGAATGTTGTGGCAGTGAAGTGTTCCTGGTAGCCTGCATCCACCAGCCTTCTTCCCACAGCTGAGTCCCACTAACACAGCAGCTCCATCAATGTTTCATATCCACAGGACCATTCCTATAAGGAGGATGGCAAACCTCTCCCTTCCTTGTTCTTCTTAGTCACATCATTTAACATCCCTGAAATGTAACTTTTCATCTTGGGAGAACTTTCCCCATAGAACTAGATACTGAACAAAATTATAATTATGCAAATCTCACTCATGTTGACATTTTGTTGAATTTTTTATTGCTCTACTTGTTTGACCTTTTAGGGGTAATTTTTTTATGGACCAAAGCAGCATAATAATGCTTTAGGTCCACTTTGAAAAGTGAGAAACAGGTAACAATTGGGCCAATTTACTTCAGCATTGTAGAGTTCTGCAACAGTTAAATCCACAGGTTTATTCATATGTATAGAGCATGGTTTTGCCTTTTATTTTTGCATTCACACCTACATATGTATAGTACTGCAGATCATATGTGCACTATAAGACAATCTGTGCTTTTTCTGTATTTCCTTTCAACTTCAGTCTGAACAAGGTTTCCATCTGTTCCTGTGGCTGTCAGCCTGCAGACATTCTAATTTTGTGATCACCTGTTCTCATGTATTCCTTATTTCTCCTAGTGTTTTTTCTCCCTTTCTCAGAAAAGCCTATATACTTCTGACATCTGCTCACCACCATTATCTTTTATGAACTCCCAGGCTTAGACCCCTTCAGAGATGCTGTCAATGTCAACTGCTCTGTCAAAATATTACACTTGGCACGTCTGACAGCCTGCAATGTGATGACCTTCATTGTGTCAATGCCCTTGAACAATATCTTTTTTTTTCACTGCTCCAGAACAAACTAACTAGTTTTTCTTAGACAGCAACATGACCTAATAGAATCCGATTACTGAACTGACCACCCCGCATGTGAGATAGGAACTAATGCAGTCCTTATTTAGTCAGTGAGAAATTCAGCTGAAAAAAAGATGGCTTGACTCATCTAAGTATTGAAACTAAAATATTACTGCATTTTCAACTGAAGGAGACTGAAATGTCTTTTCCTGAGATCACAACATGTGATCAGGTGTGACTGAATTCAGAAGGGACATTTGGACACTTCAAATCCCAATACACTTCCCCAAAAGCGGGACCAATTTTTCAAACCTACACTTTTGCTCGGTTAGGATCCGAACTGTAGGTTCACTCCTGAAAGGAAGAAAGCTACCTCATTTATCAGGAAAACAGCTTGGATGCCAGAGCATTCACAATCTTCCTGGAATATATTTATCTTGTACAAAATAAATTTTAAAAAAAAGCACACACAAAGCAAGTACTCATTCACTGCAGAAAAACAAGATTTGGCAACTTTTGTTAGTGCTGTATCAATATTCTCTCAACACTGTTGCTCTGTCAAAGTTCTAAACACATAAAGGCAGGAGGGCCTTCCTCCACATTCTCCTACATTTCCATAGCTCTGGGATTAAACTGTGCATAAACTGTAAGCACTTCATTTGCAACTGTCAGGCTAATGAACACAGAACTGCAGAGTATTTCTCTAACTGGAGGTCTAATTAACTCATAGGAAGCGATATTAAATGATCCCGTGGCACTTGAGCACTCTTGGGACATATAGAATTTAACATTATTTTCACCTGTATTATCCACAGCAGCTGCCCATGTTTTTGCCATCTTAAGAACACATTGTATTTATTTTAAGAAAGAAACACTGTATAATGTCTATTACACATATTAAAAATTGTCATGGAATGCTTCTTTTATCTTGCATTTTAACACAACCAAAAGTGAGTATCTTACTCTGGGAAGACTGGTGGGCTGCCTTTTGTTATTAGAAAGAAATTTCCATTTTTCAAGTGCACAACTAGCTGCACTATGATCTTCTGAAGGCTTCTGAGAATCAAGACTTTTCTCGTGCTTTCAAAGACACTTGATTTCAGAAATATGAACCAAAATGTTTTCTAAAATTGTGATTATCACATAAAAAAGAATGTAAACCCTATACTGAAGGTAGATCATGTTATGCTGGTGATTATTCCTATTTACACTTCAACTCAAGAGCTGTATGGGTCCCATCTCCTCTAATATGGAAAGTTCATTACAGTTTTATCAGTTCTTTTAATTTACCAATTAGGAATCTGAGGATGAGGATTCCTTTCAGGAAAAAAAAACATAAAGAAAAAAATAAAATTAAAAAAGGAGGGAGGGAGAGTAGGGGACAAAACTAGAAAGTTTTAAGAATTTGTTTAAAAGAACGGTTTTCTTAGGGAAAAAATAATAGAAAGACAATTATTCTCTTCTTATAGGAAACAATTTCCAATTATGAGCTATCAGCAGGAACCTCATTTTATTCTTTATTGCTATACAGTATCAAAAAGATTTACTACAACTCTCAATTCTTTGCTTCAGCCAAGGTATAGTTCTCTTTACCTTTTAAAATGGACTTAAAATGAGGAAATACATAGCAGCTGTAGTGCATCACTAACTGTGGTGTGAAGTTGAACCATCACAGTAAATATTTTCATGAAGACTTGAAAAACAAGCTGCAGTATCAGTAATGCAGTAATCATCTTCAGGTGGCTGCATTTTTGACTCTAGCTTTCTTCACTCGGGGGACTTTTTCAGGAGGGTTTTACTAAAATAATTTCCTGAGCCTACAGGAAACTCTTAATTACCTAACCTTGATTTTAACCATTGTTAAAAGATAATCAATTTCATCTTCCAAACAAAATACTCATAGAGTGTGTCTGAATATTAATTGTGTCTTATTTACATATTCTTCATGATTAATAGGCATGTAATAAGGGGGAAAAATTAAAACAGCCCTTGAATGAATTGAGGGAAAAAAGAAGGAAACAGAAAATCTTCCAAGGAATGGTTAAGATCACAAGGCAGGTGAAATTCCAGTACTCCTTTCACAAAGATCTCAACCACAACTGCATACATTTGTTCTGCGTTTGAAAATATATTTATAAAAATACTATCCTGCATTTATGTAAAAAGATATTGCTGCTGCTACTGACAGCAAAGTTATCTCATTAGTCAACCCCTGGCATTTCTGTTTCAGGCTATCATCAAAAAGACAAATATGGCTACATGGAACACACCATAAATACAGGAAATGAATTATGATTTTGTAACAAACTATCCCAAGAGCTCTAGTTTTTGTAAATATATTTCATTTCTCTGTGGTAATACACACGTGTCTAATCTGATGGTTCAGACTTCCACGTTTGCTTAGCCTTTGTACAGTTTTACAGGAATCAGTGTCACAGCACAGCTCTGACATTAATACAGTCACAATGTTCAGAAGCTGTAACGCTGGGTTATCTTAACACAAATTTAGGGATGGAGCAATCTTTCCCATGGCAATTAGTTGAGCTACCACAAGTGTCACGTTCATATCATCCCATTCACTACTTAGGGTTTCCAGCTTTCCCCCACATTAGTGACTTTGTGACCAAACAAGTTTTTTATTACACAACACATAAACTACAAAGCGTTAATATTGATTTGTATATCTACATATGCACACACAAAATACAAAAGCTCTGAGCTGCTGTGCTAAATATATTAAATACAAAGACATTCTGCTGCCTCAAAATCTTTGCATTGTATTACAGATTTGGCTTTTGAGAGCTGAGCATAACAAATGTTTTTTCATGACTGAAAATATCTGTAAAAATTACATCTTCCATAACCATTTCCCAGTTAACTATTCTGCTTAATAAATCAATAAATAGACTAGGAGAGCTCAACTGGGTATGACTTTATAAATTTCTCTTGCCTTTGAATTATGTTGCATCTGGATGTAATGTTTTTCTCCCTCCCTTCCTTTCCTTCTGCTGTAGAACTCAATTTTCAAGTTCCAATGATTTCACCACAGAAAATAATACAGCCTTGACAATAAGGTTTTATTAACCTTTATTGTTCTAAAGCCTACATCTGAGATGAAATCCCACAGCTCTAACTGTCAAAGGTTAAATAAGTGATTGCTGCTTCTAATGGGTATCTGAAAGATACTCAGTTGTATTTTCCCTTATACACACACTACTGAAGGAAAATACAGATTACAATAACTCGAGATAGAAGACGTTTAAAAACAAATCCCCAGGGCAGTATTTTTTAGGAAACTAGACCTTAATTTAAAGAGGGAACTTTTAAAGTTTAATAGTTTTACCTTGCCTTCTCTTGCCTACTACATGTAAATTTCTACTAGTTTACTCAGCTAAAACTAAACAGGAGACTTGCACTTTATTATGGGAGGGATGTATGGTATTTCAGAAGGGATTTCTTCCTGCATTATCACTGAGCCACACTGAACTTTCATGGAAAGAAAGTATAGCACAGTCTCTTGTTTTAAAAAGGAACAACTAAATATTTCTCTGCCTCAGAAATGTACAAATCCACACACATAATGATCATAAAACAGTTTGACCCTTTTCCTACTTATTATGCTGCAAATTCTCCAGCAAAGCCATAGATAAAGCTTAAATGAAGGCTGAAAGAAGATACTTCTTCTAGGACAAAACCAGAGTGTAGAATCCTCTTCTGAAAGTAAATTTCTCCCTCTACTTTTATAAAACACAGACAGAAGATGAGGCTTGCATTAAGGAGGCCAGGAGAGTTAATGAAGCCAGGGCAGGGGTTTGGGAGCTCTTTCTAGGAGGGAACCTGAGTCGTGCCTTCTGATTTCTTCAGCTGAATTGTTTTCTGAAAGTGATGTTAAAAATAGGGCCATAATTAGAGGCTGTAGAAAAGCACAAACCTTCTGGTCTGTGTTTTGCCACTTATCACAGTAATTCACAAAACAGTGCAAAAATTTCACTGTCTTTAGGTTGGGTATGCTAATTTTCCTATCACTGATAAGATACAAGTGCAACTTAATCTGCAAATTGTTGTTGCCTTGGAGCAGAATAGAGGCAATCTCTGCAGTCAGGGAATATGTGCTGCTGTCTGCACACAGGATGTGATCTATCTGCAACACATCACAGGATGCAAGGAGGGAAAGGAGTCTTGTTCCCAATCAGGCCATCAGCAGAATTCCCAGTGAAGGCAGCAGTACCAGTCTTCAGCTCAGCTAAGAATAGAATAAGAATTCTTAACCAGTGATACAGGTAACACTTCATTAGACAAGTCCATATTTTGATCTGAAAATTTTGATTTTTCATATTTTGAAAAATTCAGTCATCTTCATCACAGGCTACAGCCTGTAATTTTTCTGTTCTCTTAATGAAAAAAACTCAAAAACTACACAAAACTGAATACACTTCCATGTGTATTTCTTTGTACTGAGAATCCAAAATAAATAGATAAAAGTTCTTCTGCTCATTAACTTTGTTTCGTTTTCTAAGTATCAGCTTCTGCTTCACAGGCTCAGTAATGCAGTATATAAATGAGGCATGAAAAGAAAACTCCTTGCCTTCGGAGCATGGCACACGGTGTGCTCACTTTGCAGAGTGCCAGGTTATGATACCTGCACCAGGACCAGCCAAAAAGGCTGCCCAGTGCTGGATGAACTGGAAAGCACAACAAGGCTCGGACAAAACACCTCTCTCTCTCATTTACTGTTTGTAGCAGGGCCAAATACTAGGGCAGGGCCTGCAGGCAAAACCTACTGGATGTTTTCTTTCTAAATACCCTGAAATTAAAAAAGGACAACACATGGACTTTGGCCTGAAAACCTGTTGTCACAGAAAACAGGTCCTGTACTCTTCTGTGACTCTGACATTGGATCTCTTATGTGCTAGGAGCTCTGGGAGAAGCTCTGCTTTGTCCTGCTCCTTTAGTGATAAGAATGAGGGTAAAAGGTATGCTCAGGACAAGACAGAGAAATGATCAACAAAGAGACTAAACAGCAGCATGTGGTTTTCCAGGGTAGGAATTGCTAGAAAATTTAGACTAGAACATCAGAAGTGTGAAGCACTAGGAAAGGAAAGGGAGAATGGTATACATTGAGATGCCTAGATGCTATGCAAATTCAATAGTAAGGAAAGATTTTAAAGGAAAAAAAACTATTTTTAAATATCCGAGGAGAAGTTTTTTCCTTTAAAATTCCATAAAACTCGAAATGGGTTGAACCATGCATCCATACAATTTCAGACTGAGATAAAAATAAAGCTACTTAGAGTATTATTGGCATTGTGAGCACTATGCTCTGACCAGCTGATTTAATGCTTCTCAATTGTGTCCATGTGTATGCACATACTTATATGTGCCTGTAAATTAAGGACAACTTTCCGTTATAAACAAAAAGAAAGTAATTCACAAATGTTTTTGATATCTCTGGACAACTCTTTTTAAATCAGTTGAAAAATTTTTGGACTAAATAATGTTAATGAAACAGGCAAACATGAACTCAGCTGCCTGCCACAACAGAGAATAAGCGGATGGGCTATGCTGACGTACTCAAGTGGAGAGGTCCCTGTACACCCTGACATGTTCAGTGGAACAGCAAGTGAGTGAGAGCACTGTTAGTCCCAGAAAAGAACAATGTACAGTCAGTCAGGTCTGAAATTATTCCTTCTACTTACAAGGTTTCAAACTAGAAGTTACAGAAGTAGTTAGACTGGGTAATTGCAATGATCTCTCCAGCATTACAAACTATAAACAGACAAAGCACTCAGCATTCTGTTCAAGTTGCCTACTTTTTCTCTTCATTCCTTTTGATGTTTTTCTTTAATCTGCTACAACCAGTTGTCTAAGGCTCAAACACATACATTTCTCTATGCCATTAAATTTATAGCTTTCTATCCAATGCCAGTCTGATGCTAATTTTTTTTTTATTTAGCTTTGATTTGTCAGTTCATGTTCCTTTTTAGGTGTATTTTTTATGTAAGCACACGAACAAAGGTGTCTCTTATCTACCTTTCATCATTTAAGCCATGTCTAGACAATAAGCTTTCCATACAACAAAAGCTGAAGTTCAGTAACTTTGAATCAAATGTTCCATTACTACAGGGCCTAAGAGGTTGGAGTCCTTCTAAATGTAGAACAAAGCTGTCTTGAGTAATTTGCACTTTTGCAAGAATTACTTCATTGTTTCTACCATTATGGCTTCAAATCCCCATTATTGTTCCCATGTGTGATTAAAGTCAAGCAATGTTTCAATGATTTCTTATACCAGACTTGGAGTGCTTTCACAACTAAAAAAATAGATCTGGAAAGGACAGGGAGTATTTTCTGAATTTCTAAACTCAACGATAGACATAGATTAAAAAAAGAAAAAACCCAACAACAACAACAAAAACCAACCAACTGAAAACACTCCCCCAGAAAACTTCAGCAAAAAACCCCAAACCACCCAACACTGGTGGGAAGACTGCTTGCATATTTAATAGAGCAAATGTAGATGAAGTTATGTTACCATCTAAAAAACGATCAGAGGAGGTAAATACTCTTTAAGCAGCATTGCAGCACTGTCTGGTTTTTGCTGTATTTAAGAGAAATAAGCAGTTGCTTAAGGCTGACAAGATATTCTGGTATCATCAGTCCTTGCTCCCACAAGCCCCACATTTTCTTCTTCTGCCAACACTAAAGCAGGTACTAGTGATGTGAGGCAACTGCTGGACTGATATTACTCTGTACAATGTGTATGTGGTGTGCACATGTGCACATATGCAAGAAGAAACATTAAAGCATCCTAATGTCTTTATGAAAATTACAGCTTTTAAGCTTTTCTGAATCCAAACTCTCTTTTAAATGAATAAAATATTTTCAGAGCCACACACTACTCTTTTTATAATCCTCTGCTTCTCACTAATGTCCACTTGCCTCATAAAGTTAATAATATAATGTATACACAACCACGGGTCAGACTGTAATGTATTCATGCACTGCAAAGTAGAAAAAAATTGCCCAAAGAAGCAATTAAAAATAGCCTTTCTACAGAGATATAAGTTGTGGGACAGTCGCCCTCATTTTGAACAAGTTAAAAAGAGTTGAAATTGAAATGCAAATATGTTGACTCCACAAGTGTTTCTGTGGATACCTGTTAAAGAAATTTCCTTCAAAAGCTATTAAAGAGTACATTGGTTTGGCATCAAACCATACATGAGAACACAATAGGCTCCATTAAATAAAGATAAAGGAGAGGAATAACCTTGTTAAAAGCATGACTGTATGAAACAAGGTTGTGCATTTACCACTATTTGACTGTAATTATGACTTGTAGAAAAACAGTATATTCCTTGGGAATTAATACAGTGGCTGCTGAATTCTTTAACACTCAAACCACTGTTCATTTTGGTTGCAACCATTTTTATTTCCATTTCAGTGTTTTGGAGGGCTTTATTTAATACATGGCAACGTAAGTTCAGTAAGCACATGCCAGCAAGAAGGAAATAATCGGGGTGGGCATGGTATTTGAACACTGGTTGTAAGGGCTCACTGGGCCTTTGTGGCCAAAGGACAGCAATGAACAATGGAGATTTGCAGGTACCTGGGAGCACATCCAAGACTTTTGGAACTTCATTTAAATCCAGTTTGCATGATTATTTCAACAGAGACAAATAACAAAACAGGAAGAACCCACCTAAATGAATTTCCACTGAGGCACAGTCTAACTTTTTTATTCATAGCAGTGTCATGAAAAAATAACCAGAGCTACGATCAGGATCAGGTCAGAAAACAAGCAGCTTATCACTATAGCTATAGGAGAGAACACTGGGCAACAGAGTGAGAGACCTCTGCCAAAATGGGGGAGTTGCAAAATTTATATATGTCTAAATTATTTAACTCCCTCACCAAGATTCAGCCAGATAAGCTAAATATGAGGATTAACATGAGTAATCGAAAGCCTCCAGACACCACATCCATTTACAAAGAATCCTCTCCCTTTACATAATCCACTCTGTTGTTAATTAAATTGTGCTGACTGGCAGCACCATTAGATGCAAGTTTCTTAGCTAGCAAGGTCTCCTCTGGATGTTGACTGCTTTGCTTCCATGAGAGACTAAGGCTGAGATTAGAGTATCCTAACTGGGCTCTCTGTTTCTGTAGGACATGCATTTTTTGAAGGAGAGGTTTCTCCTTATTATACTTTTTTCCTTAGGTTCTAAAATATTCATAGTAGGTGAGGCCGGCAGATAGCTCTAAAAAATAATTATTGCCCTGGTAATAAATTCCCACTACCATTTAGTCCCAGGAAATAAGTTTTGCACTGTGTGTTTCAAATGCATCCTTGCTCCTTTTAACAGCAAATGATTAAATAAATAAATAAATATCAAGGATAGAAAAATTTTTCAGCAAGAGTTTACAAAGATTTATGGTATAAATTAAGGGTTTTGAGTCCTTGTCCTCCTGTTTAGTTGCTGAATTATTTATATCGTTGAATTCCCAATGTTTATCACTATCTATATTGAAATGACATCACATTCCTTTTTCTGATACAAATCAGATTTAAGTTAGAACTTTTAGCTTCAAACCATTCTGAAAAACCTGAGGATGTATTGATTGCCGTAAGACACAAGGCATCAGTTTTTCACCTCTTCCAGACTGTTATTTAGAGAAATATTACTAGAAGGAATTGTCTAAATGACTTTAAAATGTAGAGTGTGATCAAAATAAGCAATGCAAAATATGAGATCCTTTGAGTTTGGGAAACAGATATAAATCTCCTTGGCTCTTGACATTTCTGTTCTCAAAACACAAGACACAAACTCAGCTAACCTCTCTCAGCAGCTATTTTACTCCAGTGGCTTCACAGCCATCTGCTTCTAGTGTCAGCAGTGTATCAGAATTGAAATTCAGGCTCCATCCTGAATAGGGAGATGAAGCTTTTGAATAACACCATTATCCAAAATATGTCCCACATCTCCAGAGCAATAATAGCAGGGAAGAAGAGTGGTGAGCTCTGAAAATGGGCCATTCCTCCAGTTGCAATGATTCATGGTTTTGTCTTGAATATATTGCTCACATCTGACATTGTCTTTGGACTGGCCTTGAATTTCAGTGCCTACAAAATATAAATTGTTTGTACATGTTCTGTTTACTCTGGAGCAAATTGCCATGGTTATAGTACAATCAGGAAGTACAGAAAAAGCAAAAAAATGGATCAGAGAAAGCTACCACATGGTCATGGAAAAAGCAAATATCAAAGAAAAGGAGGTTCACTAACAAGAAGAAAGGAGCTGTTTCATTTCTGCACTTACAGGGGCTGAAACTGCTACATTTACAGATCTCTGTATACAAATTAAGCACTGTTTCAAATAGTATAATCAAGAACCACTCTGCACTTTATAGCCTCGAGAGGAGCATAACTAGAAATGTACAGAGGGCAAAATGGCAGTTTCACTAAAAAAGTGAGATTTAAAAAATACTTATTCATTCAAACTGTAAGTGAAGACTGAAGTCTTCAGAATCCTTGAAGCAATAAAAAAACCTGTGTTTACATGGGATTGTTAATATCTAATACCAAAAATAAAGTACATAAAAATGCATTTAAAAATGTTAAAATAAAGTAGAGAATGTTGATGTTTGAACATTCAAGTATTCATCCTAAGCAGAAGTTTAACAAAATCAGCTTTGGGTTTTTTGTTTTGTTCTGGGATTTTTTTAAATTGGTGATGCAATATTGCCATCACCAAGACTTGCCACATAGTTAGGCTGTGGGGCTAGAAGTGTTAATCTAAAATAAAATGAAATTATTTTGTCACATGCTATTCTCTTTTCATAGCTTTAGCAAAAGGAACACCTGTAAGTCAACCAATTACTGTATGTGTGGTAGAAGATAATCACCTCAAAAGGTCCCTTCCAGCCCAAACTATTCTACAAATCCGTGATTGTAGAGATTCTGAACAAGAATTATGGATATACAAAATGCAGTACTGGATTGTAGGTGTACATACAATAGTGAAAACTCTGTAATATCCCCTTGGTCCACACAATGCTTAAAAGATGTTTTTCTCAGTTATCTATGTCCTGCTCAGATTGCTATTTACTATATTTACTCTTCTCCATTATGTCTGAGGAGATGTTGTAGTTCGTGGAAACTTTTGCAGCTGTGATAGTTAGCTTCCATTGATCACATTTTTATAAAAGATATAAATTTGGCAATAGTACCTTTGTCAGTATTTGTTGCTGTGAAAAAGGGTAAATTCTTCCTATATCAACTGCAATTGCAGTATGATGGTTACAATACCATTTTGAGTATGTCTCTTGCATTATCATTTTTAGATGTATTATGTACCTTGGCTTTTAATACCTACTGTAACTCCTGCTGCAATCTTGTATATATTCTGTGAACTCTAGTGGATTTACTTGTTAAAGATAAGCTACTTTGTATAGAAAAGACTTTATAATGAGCCCAGTGTTGGGCAGTGATGCATAGAGACACACAGCACTAAATTTTCTGGAAGTTTATTAAGACGGCCTTTGGTCCCCACAGATTTGCTGCATTAAAAAAAAAATCTAAATCAAAGTAATAAAGATTGTTCCTTTCCTCCTGGATTTTTAATGTAATTTATACTAAAAAACAATCAGAAGCCAAACCCAACAGCCCTCCTATACATGTATATGAATTTATAATAGAGAAAGACAAAGAACATACTGTAAAATCCATTTTAAAGAGTAAGAAAGAAGTAGAAAGATATCAGCGGCTAAAGTAAAACAAGAAATACACGGCAATAATAGTGACAGGCCTCCAGAAACCAGAAAGATATCATTCCTGCTAGAATGTGTGAATCTTCTTTGGTACCGTAATCAAGTCTCTGTCAATGATATACACACTGCTGCAAAATGCCAGCCATGAAGGAAAAGGAAAAAGTACTTACCTTGTTGTAGCAAGGTTCATTATTCCCTCTTCTGACAGGACTGGAGAGAGCAGTTTTCTTTAATACCAAGGTACTTCAATTACTTTTGCAGCACAAATACATTCCTCTTATTTTCTGCTTCTTTGGCTATAGAGAAAAGAAAGGATCACTGTCCTGGACTGTAGAGACCATGACTATGTTTTGCTCTCCATATAAGTTTGGAGCCTATGTCTGTGCAGGTGCAATTTTTCAGTCTTCAACCAAAACACTGCAAAATACTTGCATCAAGTCCTGTAATACTTTTAGCTATAACATTGTCATGAGTGTTGAATATACTTAGCCCTGTGCTAAACATGAGAAGTTTGTTCACTCCTACAGACTACTGACACTGCAAATAACACCTAAATTCTACTCTAGGTAGTGCAGTAAAGGTTTGTAGATAATAAAACACAGAAATGGAATCTCTGTTCATCTGTATATATACTTTAAAGTGTTCACCGCAGGCAAGCTAGGAAAAAAGCAATATTCTCATGATTTCTACTTTCCTACTTACCATTTAACTTTCCCATATAAACAAACTTGCAAAACAAAAGTGCAAAGTTAATTTGACAAGCATTTAAATATCTTTGTCTGCTTTTGCTAAGCCAAAGGTGATTTAAGAGGAATCCAAATTAGAGGTAAAAAAACCCCAACTCTCATATCACCATAACACATATGTCTGAGCACATGGGTAGGATTCAGCTTTGAAGCTTTTATAACATACCACTACAAAGTAGACACAGTAAAGATAGAACACAGAGCAAATGTCCTTTCCAACAGAAAACACAATATTCATTAATCCATATAAGCAAAAGAATGCAGCATAATTCATCTTATCAACAGGTTATTATGTGAGCATAATGCAAGACTTGATGTGCCCTAAAACACTGTAAAATATAAATGAATATAAAGACCAAACTGGGAACTATGTTACATAAGCGTTAGCATAATAGTTATGAAGGAAGTCATATATATGTATTTATTATCAAGGACACACAAAACCACTTAGATCTGTCCTTGATTTTTCAATATGTTTTATTAAGGGCAGAAAGATGAACTGTGCCAACAGACAGACAAGCATGGGCAAGTGCATGACAAAACTATGACAGGGTGAAAATTTCCAAAGCATTTGCATTTGTCTTTTAACATCTGAATTGATATTTTCAACACCAACATTTCCATCCACCCACAGCTGAAAACTAACAAGAAGCTTTCAAAATACTTACTGTAAATATTTCTTTTCAACTGCATAATATGTGAGTGCTCCCATGGTCCACCTCTGACAAATGTCCTGAATAACACTTGCAATGACAGAAGTGCAAGAGTAAACAGTGTGAGTGACTCATATTGCACAAAACTGTCTGGGAGGACATTTGCCCCACATAGTTCATATTAAAGTGAAAGAGAATCATCAGCTGGATTAAATGAGAAATTACAGAGACTTCTGAAACAAGGCAGCCTGAAAAGTATTACTGAAGCAGGAACATTTTAAGAGAGGGGAGACCTGGAGGTTGACACAGAGGTGGCCAAAACGTATTTTGATGGTGCCACAAGTTGTCATGCAAGCAGCACAGCCTCTACCAAGGCTTCACAGAGCATCTTCATCATCAGACATGATGAGCAGTCACAGTCCAGCCAGGAGAGTGAGACCTTGGGGTGCACCAAGTAGGCACTCAGACCTGCAGGGGCTACACAGCACTGGGGGTGGGTGGGGAGCTCATGGAGGAAGGGGCTCTGAGCCCATCACTGAGCGTAGGATTAATTACAAAGGTATTTCAAAATTTGTGGGCATTTTTTAACATTTTGTCACTGTCTAGTTTTATCTAATATTGATTCTTAATATATAGTTCACTGATCGTTAATTACATGTTGTTAAGTCTTCAATAAAGTGGTTTGATCCTGATTTTGGTTTAGAATATGTGATCTCAGCTCTGTGAAGTATAGTTTCACATATCTCAATATTTTACTTCTTTTCTCACTGGCATATCAGCTGGACTAAGTTTATAGATATGAACTCCTACCAGCAAAAAGAAAAAAAAAGAAAAAAACAATTCATGCCAAAGGTTTTCAGCTTGTGGTAGTGGCACTTTCTGTGTACATGGTACCACATGCTACACAAGACTACTTTGAAACCTGAGAACAAGCAATCCCAAAATTCTATGTTACAGACAAACTTTACACTTTTTTACAATTCCATAAAAATTATTTTGCTATTGCTCAAAACACTTCCAGAGCAAGTTAAATATCAATAGTGTTAAGGAAACCTCCCTCTCTGACCCTCCAGGAGCCACTCTTGCAGTCCCACTCCCACAGCCTGAGCTGGCACCAAAGCCCCTTTGCAGCTGCACCCCCACACTCACAGTCAGACCAGGTTTCCTTACTCTAGGTTTCCCATAGCACAGCCTCAGACATCCAGATCCTTCAAATGGTTCACTCTCGGTGCAATAACCAAATAACAAAACAACAGCTCGAGCTGGTGCCTCCAAGGAGGGACTCCAAGAAAGGAACCCTTGAGCTTTTATCCCCTCACAGTCTAAGTGTGTGAAAGTCTGGGTTCCTCAGCTCCTGCTGTGTCCCTGAGTGTCCCTCACCATGTCCCCAAGCCCTCTGTCATGCAAAGGATCAGCAGCTCACAGACTCCTGTCTCAGGCCCCCACCACCCAGAGCTCAATCTGCAGCTCCCATTGCAGCTGCACCCTGAGCTGCCTGCACCAAATCTATACCTCAAGTTAGCAACTCTATTTGCAGTGGAAATCTCGAGAATTTATTGAAGAATACTCCAGGCTCTTGAATGGGAACCGGTTCTGGAGGCATATTATGTAATCTTTCTATAAAAGTCTATCCCAGTTTAATTTTAGGGATTTTTGTGAACTAATTTAACTGCCATGATTTCAGTTTCCCCACCACTGAGGAGGATGCAGAAATACTTGCTTACCTTCAGCTCCAAAGGTAGTACCCTTTAGCTGTCCTCTTCAATCCAGAACAGCCCATGGGTCTGTTGGTTCCCTCATTTAGTGACTGAGTAGATTAATCAGTTCACAGAACCTGTTAAAACTAGTCAAGGGAGAAGGGTAATAGGGATAATTGGCTAAATCCTTGCTTTTGAAAATATCAAGGGCTCTGATTCAAGTGAGGATAGCTTGCACTGAGGGGGCAATCCTGCACTCCTGCTCCAGCTGTCTATAGTGAAAGTGCAACTATTTTTGTGGCAGCTGCTGAATAACCACAAATTACAGATGTAATGCAGAAACCCAGAGGTTAGTCTGGGTTTACCCCAATACTCTGGGCCCTAAGACTGTGATATTTCAACTTTTGCTTGTTGTAGAAACACCCAAACAGCTCAGTGCATTCTGCTTCTGACAGAGGAGTAGGAGCTACTACATCAATCTTCTAGTATGTGACTTGCACTTTTTGCAATTGTTATTGCAACAAAAATTTAAGTGCATGAAAATTTCAAATATGTATAGAACTACTTATTTTTAATTAATAGAATTTATTTCTAGTTTCCTTCAGATTATTTATTCACCACACCCAGATTTGTCATATTCTGTCCCTTTGGTTTTTTTATATTATATATCTAGCATTTCTGGAGTCAGATTATTATTTCAATTGCAGTTCTATAGCACTAATACATACGACTACTAAAATAGTGTATTTTCAAAGCTGAAAATTATTCCATCTATGGCGAGTCATCAGTTACAGTTGCTTCTCACACTACATCTTTTCATAAAATTCTCATGAAATCAAAATGAGATTTACTACCAGAATTTCCCCACACATTCAGAAGCTTACTTCTTAATCCTACAATTACAGCACAAAATATCACATTTGATTATCGCTGAAAACAGGACAGTTAATTATAGCAGGTTTGACAAACCCAGTGTGTTCTTCATGAATTATCTCTCACAGTGACCAAATTTCCACACAACTGTCGGGGGTGAAGGCCAAGACAGATCACATAGATGTCTCCCATGTCTACCTTCCTCAAACAAAGCAGAGAGAGGGGCCTGGAAACCAGAATAGCTGTGTGCAATTGCTCAGACTCGGCAATTAGCACAGTGCTGTTTAGGCTGATCCCATTGGTACAGGAGAGCTTTCAGAAGACAGAGTGTCCAAGATGAATATAAAAGTCATAGAACAGGTATTGTGAATCTAATGTAGTTTAGAAATGCATGGCAACTGTAGTGTAGAATAGATCTATCTAATAGCAGCTGCAAATCACCATCCACGAGTATTTATTCTCAGAGCTGTGCAATGCAGCTCTGTGAGAAGGAAGCCTAGAGATTCCCTGAGTCTGGGAGCTCCATCAGCAGTGTATCAACAGGCTCAAACAACGTGCAGAATTCACAGTCAAACTCACCCAAGCAAGTTTTGAAAACAAAGCCCAGAATTATTTTTTTTTCTGATTCTAGCACATCCTAGTGTGACCTTCATCACAATTTGCAGTCTAAATTCTGTTGAGTTAAAATCAAGTTTGACCAAGACTGCAGTAGAGACAGCAAGCACAATATTTTTAGGAACTGAATTTTACGGTACTCACTTCTGGAAACAGAAATGGGGAGTTCTAAGTAATGGAGAGGGCTGGGGTGGGGTGGTGTTTGGGATTTGTTCGTTTGTTTTTCTGGCAGAGTAAGCAAGAAACTTTTCAGAGGCTTTTATCCACACTTTGTAGATCCCACTGCTCTGAGTATTTAGTATTCATGCAGAACATAATTTTAGATCTAAATTATATAATAGCTAAAAGTAGGTGCAGCAAATTTCAAACACCACTGATCTTAGTCCTAATCCATTCTATGCCTTGCAGTTTATGACATATCCCAGAAGTTTCAGCTACAGGTGCTGCTTCACCATTCAAATCAAAAAGTGAGACATGCACATGATGCATCCGAAAACTCAATCTTTTTTCAAAACCTACTATCTTTACTGAAGAAAATTATGAATCAGGTACAAAAATGTACTACGTTAAAATATCATAAAGTAATGTAAAAAATAAGTTTGAATGAAAAAACCCTTGCGTTTGACTGATTATGATTAGCTTTGCAAAGCAAAATAATCTGCAGTGGAAAATTGGAAGGAAGGAAATTAATATCTCATCACATTCCTTTCCTAAAGATAATTTCAAAGCTGCTCAATAAAAACAGATTTTGAAAAAGTTCAAAAACAACAGACACAGAGTCAAGTTCATTTGCAATTCGGGATTCAGCTCTTCAGCAATGTCTCAGGGAAGAAACAATAGTTGCTACTTGATCACTTCAAATTATCAACTACTGACTCACTCCATGTCTTCACCAGATAATGGACAATAACTGATTTAAACCTAATCTGTTAAGACCTGTACTTGTCCTTACTGGCAGAGAAAGCAAATAAAAATTAAACCTTCCTTCCTTCCTGTTTTGTATATAATAATCATGGCAGTGCAAGGCAGCATGATCTCCAGGAGCTTCCTAAACCGTGTGAGGATTGCCACCTGATAATGGCATCAGAGTTACTGTGACATACGGATTTTCAGACATATATTAACTTAGTGTCCTGGTGGTCCCTTCTGCAATTTCTATTTAAATGGGATTTTTGCAAGGTTACTGAAGGTAGTGGAATGTTCCCACAGGTCACAAAGGACAGATATAAGCACATAAGTGATACTGCTGAGGACTCAGGGTGGTATTCATCCCATGACATTGCATTTGGCTGATGATCTATGACTACAGGGATCCTTTGCCCCCACTTATAGCTCATTCCAGCATTCCTCCTTTCTTCCTACTCTGCAAATGAAGCACTGTGAATTGCTGCTTCATCATCCTGACACCTTGCACCAGCTCACTGCATTGTCTGCCACAGCTACCCAAATTTGAAATATACTTCTGCTGCCTTGGGGCTCTATCAATACACATCAAGGTAAAAGGAAAGGAAGGAATAAGATTTTTTCACACATAGGTAATACATTGATTCTGTGAACATAAATTCCATTTGTAAAACCCCTGTATTGGCTTCCACATTTTTTCCAAAGTATTACCACCAAAAGCACCACGGACTTTTTCAATTATGATCTGTAAATGAAAATCACACCTCACTGAGAATTTCCACTGTATATCAGTCTCATTGCAGCTACAAATATTCTCCTCAAAATTATTTAATGTCTTTCCTCCTCTGCATAAACATTTCCTTCTCACAAATTGTGTTTCTTATATAAATATCTGGTTTGATAAATAATCTGCTTTAGTCTAGGAAAATAAACAATAAACTTCTTAAATCTTAATGCAATATTAAGAAGTGTGATGCTTTTGGCTTTTTCTACATATCAGTCATAATTAATTTGAAACAAAAAGGCACCTTTACCACTGAAAACCATACATGGTATTGCAGATGTGGTAAGCAATTATTAAGTTGATACAAGGAAGCCACTACTTCCCTATTATACCACACATACTTTGATAGACCTAAATTCTTATCTAACCTCGAATTCCGAACACAAAACCTTTTAGGATGTCATGCACACTGAGACCTGACTGCTGTCATTTCAGGGGTCCCAACCCAACGATCAAGCCTCTTTATTTGTCCCCAGATGGGATAGAAGCATGTGAGAGGAGAGCAGGCAGTAGGCTGTGGCAATGTTCAGCCACGCTGACCTGGAGGCAGGGCGCTCACTCTGTGCCTGGTGCTGTGGCAGGGCAGCTGTGGCCTGAGCCTCGTGTCTGCACCTCAACTTTGAGAAGGGAGCAGAGGGTCTTTCCCCACGAGTAGGCACATGTTGCCACTCTAGGATAAAAATAAGAAATTACAAACTTTGAGCTAATGAATGTCCCTTCCTAAATGGTGTGATTAAATTGGAATCAGGGTTTTCTTTTGCACATTAAATGAATGCAAAAAAAATACCGTTTTTGTTTATGCTACTAGCCACATTCTCTTACTAAACACTTAATTATCAACAGCAATATTTATTTTCCTCCTTCTCAACAAAGAAATCTGATTATTTAAAAGGAAAATAACTGAATTACACCCTTTCACTGATGTCTATGTCCTGTTTTTTGATTCAGTTCAGAGTGTGTAATTTTTATTTTCCTTTTGGATAAAAAAAGGCATCTGAAGGATCAGAGTTAGAAGGACCAGTTAAGTTTGGTATATTCATAACTGTAGGATACTCTGGGGGAACAGAGATTTATACATTTTGTAAAATGAAAGGTTATGTGAACACGTTCAATCTCATGTCACCCTGGTGAAGTCTGGCTCTTTGGCCTGGCTGGGAAATGACTACCAAAGTGGGAAGTTCTTTTATGGTCTCAGTGGATCTCAAAAATACATCTGAAAGCAAACAGGTACCATGGGTTTGACTGACATGGAGGTTTTTTAAGTTGTTCAAAACTTGCAACACATGAATTTACAAACAGATATCACTCTAGAACCTGATGACAATCTCTTCATTATACATGCTCCTTTGGTGATTTGGCTGCTGTATATTTTCACTAATGTATTCAGAGACACAGCTCATCTGCAAATGAGATGCCCTTTTCATTTACATTTCTGGGGAAAAAGAGTTGTCTAGAAAAGTTTTTGATAGTACTTGGGATAGAATGAAAAGAATAAATTCTGAAAAATTGAAAGAGGTTTTTTTCAGGAGGGTTTTTGGGTTATTTTGCTTCCTTGTGGCTGATTTAATTTTGGATTACTAGTTTAATACTCTTCCCCCATACTATGTTCCTTCAGTAACAAATACTTGAGTGATTTTGTAATTGACTGCCATAATGGTTATAGCTGTATAGGCAAAATTTACTGTGATTAAATCCAAATTAATTATTTCCACCCAAATACTAGTAGAGTAGAATTTGCTTGGGGGAAAAAATGCTTTACATTCCCTTGGCTGTCTCAAAAAGAAAACTCATGACTCCTCCCAGACAAAGGGCTTTTAAATAGCAGACTGCAGTGCAAAGAATTGAACTAACAGATTTCTTCATGGCTTAATCAGAATTTTGAATTATGTCTGACAGGTTGAATGTGGTTAATCTGGCAACTCTGGATAATGAGCTGAGGGAGGTTTCAAAGTAAACCTCTGTAACTTGTGATCTGTGAATGCCCAGCAATCACAGTGGTCACCTCTCCCAAAATACATAAAGGTCAGATGGCAGGGAAAACCATAAGGGCACAGTTTCAGCCAGAGAGAAGCATTAGGGACTCCCTTTTCTCCTGGGGCAGGGATCACACCACTCTGTCCTGGGATCATGCCTTGACACCCCTCTGCTTTGGTAGTGGGGTAGAGGAGCTGGAGAGTAGCCATGGGCTGCTTTTGCTTCTGCACATATATCATGTCTTGCAAAGTTATTTCTAGCTTCCAAAGAAAGATTTAGTCTGGATTAGTGGCTACCACAATTTCCCAATGGGCATTTTAACTGTTAGAAACTTCCATCAGCAGAACCAAGTCCTTTCCTGAGCCATGACCAGGAAGCAGATTAAGGTGTAAAGCCTGGGTTCCAGGTGGAAGACAACCACCATGGTGTACTTTAAAGTATTCCAAAGCAAAACTTGGTGATAGATTGGTTCTGGAAAAGAACTCAAAAGCCTTCCCTTGTAATTTGTGCTTGGTAAGAGACATTTTTGTCACCATCTTTAGAAGTGTCTGCATAGGTAAGCATAAAGAATTAATTTTGCAATAAGAGTTCTTACAATGGAGTTTGACATTCTTAAGGCATGTCAGAGGATTTAGAAGTAGAAGCAGGCCAGGTGCAGTTTCTAAATAAATGAATAATGTAAAAACAATTCTTGCTTTTCACAGATACTGCACAGTATAACACACAATATTTATTTTTTCATTTTGCAATGTAGATGTTTATGTTTACAATGGCACTTTTATAGGGGGAAGTGACAGTTATGACAACTAAGGACAATATCTAGAATGTGCTTTGCAATTATTTTGCTACAATGGTAAAAAAGAGGGAAAATCAATTAAACCAATTAAACTACACTAACTGCAGTGCCCCACTCCAAACATAGCTTTCCCTCTTTATCCAAGCTTTCCTCTTAGAATCTACAGTCAAAGCTCCAGTATTTTATCAAACCAAAACAAGTGACAGTGGTGCTGTTCATATCACTGACAGGAATAATCCTGTTTGCTAAAATCTGCTCTCCTTAATCTGTTATTGATGCAGTTGGTAAAAGAGCTTGTTTGAAATTCAATTTGGCTGATTTGAAAACAGGATCCTGAGAGGAAGCGTTTTCAGAGTAAATTGGTTAAATGTGAGTACACAAACCAATTACAAACTTCTTTCCTTCCTGTGAAGCTTTCTTAGTGCAAATGTAACTGGAAGGGAGTAGAGGAAAGTATTTCCCTGCAGGAGTAAGGCAGGCCCAAAATTGCCACTGATTCCTTATTTAAGAAGAACGTTGATTTTTGTGCAAGAGGTGTTCTTTCTACTGTGTGGAAGTATTTTTATGTTAAGTTCAAACATAGGGAAGCAAAATGTAAAAAAATTTAAAACCCAAACAAACAAAAAAACAAAAAGCCCCCCACAAAACAAAAAAATACTGCTTTATGCATATTAGGAAGCTATATTCTGTAAACACAGATAATACAGCTCAACTAAATCAGGTCTTAAGGTCATAAAAAGTCAGGTTTGTTCTGTGTTACATCTTTACTGAAAGGTTTGATCTATGACATTTTCAGAATGACACCTGAAAAAGACATCAGGAATGTAAGGCACAGGAAAGCAGTGAAAAGGTTACATACTAACAGCACATAAAAATACAATTTCCCAGCACTTAGCAGATCGATACGCACACATTTTCTAGTCAACATTTCAGCAAGAGGCATAGTAAATAATCAGGAAACCTTCTGCCCTCTTGAGCCTTGAGTGATGTCACCATATAAAAGAAGTTCAACATATTTTTTGTGGATCCGAGGGAAAGTCATTCATATCACATGAAATGAAAGTGTGTGGCAACTGCCAGAGTGAAATAGATTACAGCACAGGCTAGGACACTCAAAGTGGGAAATATGCTTGCATATAAACAGAAGTTGAGTGATGCAAAAAAGAGTGAAGTATGAAGGCATGCAAACACAATCCAGTATTTTTGAAGCCCATTTCAGACAGCATTTTGGATCTTCTAAAGGTCTGGGTTTTCTGGTGTTTCCAAAACCTCAAAACAGAGTAATAAGAAAGCACAAAATGTTCCTGACATGAAGAAGTGGTGGGAGCATAATATGGAATCTAATGTAAAAATGAGGTAAAAAAAAAGTAACTTTATATATGGATATATAAAAAGTGTGTTATTAGCTGCTCTTACTACAACTGTTTTTCATTCTCTGAAATCCAACTTCTATATCAAAGAATTAAGTCATAAACAGGACTTTTCCTTTTAAAATAAATACATAATTTTACTGAATGCTTACTCTATGAATTCTTCACAAGTGTTATGTTAGAATTTTATACAGGAAGAAAACAAGCAATGAAATTACACAATGCAAAAAAATTTCAAGTTTTTTGATATCTTTTATGGCCCAAACACATGGCAAATTTTGAATGGTTTTCCTTTGTGTACCAGAAAGTAGATGAGAAGTGACACATGCGAACTTATTGTGTAATAAAACAATGACAAAAAACAATGACTGACAATGCAATACTATTACTGTGAAACACTAATAATTTTAATTCTGTGCTACTTCTGAAAGATAATATTCCTTTTCTACAGTAACATCCTGTTCACAGTCACTTTGCCCATGACAGTCCTCTTGCTGGTGATGCTCTCTGAAAGCAGGAAGCCATCTGAGACTTCATGGACCTCTCTCATATCCCCTCCCTTGTTATGAAGAGATCTTTCTGTCTACTCTGAGCTAGGGATGAATATAGTGTTGATAATATGAACGGCCCATGGCTGTAAAAGCAGGCATAATTATGTGCACTGTTCCCTTCACTGAGTTTTCTGAAAAATTCTAAAATTCATTCCACCTGTTTGACTCCTAAGTATTGAGTCAGGACTTCATAAATCTACTAAACTCATTGTAGTAATGCTAGTATTGAGTTGAAGGCCAATAAAGACTTAGCTAATCCACTAATACCTCTCTCAACTAACTCTCATGAGACTGATTCAGCCAGTAAACAATCAAACATTTCCCTGAATGCAGTAAAATTTTATCTAAAGTAGTGTAAATACATCATCATTACAAATTAAATCTTGGCCCTCTTGATCAGCCATAAGTAAGTTAAGAAAGACTTGATTCTCCTCCCAGGCCTTCATGTTTAAACTTTAAAAATTAATAAAAAAATGAATACTAATACTTTTGTATTGCTCTGCATTTTCCCACTAGTGAGGGTGAGATAACACACCACAAGGTATTATCTGATTTCTCTAATGTTGACAATAATGGTTTCAAGATCGGAAAGGTGTTTCCAAGTAAACTGTGGCACAGAAGAATGCAAGACTATCCACTAGTCTCCCAGCATGTGATATAATCACTGATTTCACCTTTCCAAGTAAAAACCATCTTAAATCATGTTAGTCCAAGACTTTATCTGGTCAAATAAAATCAGTTTTTAGTAATTATAATTAATTTAATTCTAATTTATGAATGAAAGATCGAAGTGTGAGATGAATTCCTTTGTCTCTCCATGTTTCCATATGTCAAGTCCACCCTTTGAACATTTCACAGACAACTCATTTCCAAAGTGCTCAGTACTTTAAATCATAGGAAAGCTATGCTTGTTACCTTCTTTAGTTCTTTGTCACAGTATGATTCTTATGCCCTGCTCCTCTATTTGATGATATTGCTAGTAGACAAAGTGCCTAAATATAAGTTAGGTACCCATTCCACAGTGGTTTTGTAAGTTAAAGTTACAGTACAGTTCCACAGTGCTTTATTTGACATGGGCTCAACACTAGGTGTATCAGCAATGCCAAAGCTCAAATCATACTTGGGATATTTATTCATCTCATGTTAAAAAAGATTAATTTTTATCTCATGGTCAATTATTCTATACTGCATGAGCCTTTCGTCCTAATGTTAAGGTACTTGCCTTTTAACATGGGAAAAAATGTGCCAAGTGAAAGAGAGTTTAGAAAATTTAATTTAGAATGCTTTGGGAGATTAGAGAATTCCATTTAGAATATTGTCAATAGCTTCATCTTCAGAAGAAGGAAGTCTTTTAGTGTGAACCCATATTTCAGCATATTCTTAGAAAAGGATTTAATTTATTATGGGCAAACATTGAAGTTGTATGCACACAATTATATAAATGTATGTGTTTAAATTTACAATATAAACATAAATTAGCTGTTGCTGTAAGGTTAGGGAGCAGCAAAAAAATCCAGCAACACAGGCTTCATCCAGAAAGCAGAAGAAGTGATTTATTGCAGGAGTAGGCACATTTTTATAGACTGATGTTGCAGTGTGCTTCTTGTTGATGGTATGTTCTGTTATTACCTAAGCTAATGTTTTAGTCCAACTTTATACCCTCCCACCAATCTATCCTAAACTACCTGTCAGTCCTGCTTTGTGCCAGCCCCCTGTTTGGAATTCCTCTTTGGAAATCCCCTAAAGGACATCTCATTAGTCCATGTGACCCAGTTTTCCCCCAACCTCCCTCATTGGACAATGCCTTTGTAAACCCTACCCTTTATCCCTCCCAAGAATTCCTCCAATTTGCTAAGAATTTGTACCTTCCCCTTGAACCTCCCCCATATTTGAGTTGTTGCACCTTTGCCATTTTTGTCTTTTGCCCCACAGATTCCCCAAAGTAATAAATCCTTTTTATCCAGTGCAAACGGCCTCCCCCTCCTCCTTGCCTCCTTCAAACACAATCTGGCAGCCAAAGTGGCCATGGAGCCACAGCTCGAGCCACATCTAAGGCCTCCTGTTCCTGGGCTGTGACCCACTCTGGGCACTGTAGTGACAAAGGGAGCTCAGGCCAAAGTGTCAGACTGGGTCACTGAACCAAGGATAGAATAAACTCATTGGTCCAAGGAAGGCAGCACTTCCTGTAAACCTGCTCTCACTAAAACATCACGTTCCTCATGCACTCCTCCTGTCCACAACTTTGTTATTTCCTTTCCCTTCTGCTTTCCTTTGAGTAGCTTGAGAAAACTTACACTGCTGTTTTCCCTGGCTCTCACCAGCATCCACAAATTAGCAGCACAAGGTGTCCAAAAGTATTGAGGGCAATATAAACCTCTCTCTCATGACACTGAAATGGTTTCTATTCACTCGTGAGAGTCTGATGGAAGGTAGGAACCCACTTACCAACCTCCTAAATGGAGCAGCTTGTTAGGCAAAGCAGTTCAAAGGCTCTAATTGCGTTCTCCCCACCTACACCCAAAGCTCTCACTGTGGCACTCCACGCTCCCAGGCTCTCCTGGGCATCTCTCCACTCTTACCCACTTCACACACGCTCTGCACAGCAAGGACCGTGTACCAGCTGCCCCAGGAGCCCGGGGGGCACAGCCAGCCCTGCCAGGCACTGCAGGCAGCAGCTCCCTCCACCACGGGCTCTGCACAAGGGCAGCCCATAAACCCCAGCAGAAAAGCCAGGTCAGGAGTCAGACACTTCACAGGCAGTGCGCAGTAACAGCAGAAATTAACTACTCAGAGAACCAACTTTTGGGAGGCAGTGCACAGAGAATACAATTACTGGGAGATTAAATCAACTCCCAGGTAAGAACATCTTGGCAAGTAACCTGAAATTAATCCCTCATAGCTTGCTGGAAGCCACTCCACAGCAAAAATAATTTGGTTTGGGTTTTTTTCCAGCTGAATTAATTCAGAAACAGTCATTCTCAGGGGGCTGAGGTGGGACAGAAAGTGAGCTTAAAATCTGAATACTCTGGGAAAAAGTTGCAGAAAAATGAAAAAAAACCAAACAGCTCAATATTATATTTTTTTAAGATCTATAATATAAAGAAAAATAAGTCCTGCATAATTTGAAAAATCTGAATCTAGTGCTAGCCATGGATATATCCTGGCCTCGAGAAATTAGCATATCTCCAAAGAAACAGGGACAGAAAAAACCAGCAGGATCTGGGCCCTAGAAACCTGCTTTATTGTCAGTCCTGGGGAGAAAAAAATAGTTGCTAAGAACACCTTTCACAAAACAAGTACTGACAGGTTAAAGAAAACATTCAGTTTCTGCAGTTCCTTCCCAACCAAAGAAGTGCTCTCATAAACACCCATGCATTAAAAAGGCAAATAATCAAATCTGTGCCAGTTCTGTAAGTTTCTGACTTTTTTTGTCTGGCAAACATACACAGCAATGCCACAGAGCACTGGAAATGTTTCAAACTTCAATGAGAAGTGTAAAAGGTTTCTCCAAAACCTACTTTTTTTCTCACTTTGTCACACATGTAAGTGTGCCACCTCTTTCTCTCCTTCCCCAACAAAATGGTTACTTTTCAAGTAAGATTATTTTGATAGCTCTCTGGAGCTATGATGGAACAGACTGAGCTGCTGCTTCATTTTCTGCACATCCTCTGTGTGGACTCAGCATTTTGAGAAGAAACTGAGAAATGAACAGTGACAGTCAGGGCCTGCCTCCTTGCCCTTGAAGGGTGATACTGTACAGATCTAATGCATCATGACTTTCCCTGGTGCCTGCTTTACTTGATGTCAGAGAGGAGTGCCTGGTTTTGTCCACTCTCTCCTCCATTCTCGTGTGACTGTCAGACCCTTATCCAGATCCTGCAATGGTTTGTTTGCCTTGAAAGTACTTTATCTTTGAAGTATAAGATAATGCCAATTAAAAAAAAAATAAAGCTAGGCTTCAGGGTGACGAAGAACTCTCTAGAATATGAAAAGATTTTAAAATATGAACAAAATAAATAGAAATGTGGATGTATTTTTTTGTTTAAAAAATACTTCGAATGTTTGGTCCTACTATGATTTATCTAGGGGAACAGCAGCTGCTCTGCAGATATACCATAAATATTGCTAGCTGTCACACAGAAATAAAGAGGTGAGTTATTGCTCCTCAATCCCTTAACAAAGACATATAACATAGACTATGCACTCTGGCTTCAAGGAAGTTAATATAGCACTTTTTGTTCTTGAAACTGAGAAATTCAAAGCTGTGTAAGGTTCTTTCAGTTTTGTGGGTTTTTTTTCTTTTCTTGTGAAATGTTTGCTTTCACTAATGCTACAGGGTAGCAATAATTGTTCATGTGTTAGCAGCAAACAATCAAATGTTTTCACAGTTATGCAGTATAAATAAATGTTTTCTTCAAATCATCCCACACAAGTTAAATACAGGTGTTAATGGTCTTCTAGAGCTACTGCCCTGCAAGAAGATAAGAAGATAAGAAAATCCCTTTATAATGATATAAAGGTGGACATTTATGATTCTTGACAGGTTATCAGTAACTGCAGTGGGACTCTGCATTGTATTTCCTTGAATACCTGAAGAGTTGGATAGTGTTGAAATTACTACAGTGATTCCATAGAAAACAGTTGGTCTGGTCTTCTATTACTTAAGTATCTGATTTACACCAGTAAAGAGAAGGAGAAGCAGATAGCACCTGGACAGGTGAAAACACATTACTAAATCTTGAAATTTTACCAACTGTCATCATATTCCTACATTCCTTGAGCTTTTTTTTTTTTTTTCAGTCTAGCTGTCAGTTTTTTGGTATCCTTCTCTAAAAGCATAAAGTACTAATTATGAAGAGAGACTTTTTATACCATTAAGTCCAATGGCTCTACTTTGCAAATGTCACTGCCACTTAGTCTGAGTAGGATGGGAGGTTGTGAAATACAGCTTTTTAACCAGTGATATCATCTTCTTTTCCACACAATTAATCTATAAATAATTAACATGAGTCATCACCCTATTTAGAGGCTGGCATTGCTGAACTTCCATTCCTACAGAACACACTTAGAGAAGGATGAGCCTTCAAAGCATGTCCCTTCTTGCTACAGTAAAAAAAGGGTAAAAACGTTTGGAGAAAGGCATTGAAACCTGTCAAGGTGGCACATTATGTACTGCACTACAAAGCAAAGAGAACTGGCAGATGGTCAGTTTGTCACACATTAGAAGTTTGGTTGCTTAAATGGCGTCGGGCAGGATATTACAGTGAGAAACTTTAATATTCTGTGACCAGTTAAAGGAGTTATTTTGAACCTTAAGCCACTGGAGTATGGGAAGGGAATCAATCTCTAGGAATCTGACACAGTGACAGGAAAACTAAACAGTGCCTAACAGGTAGAATCCAGCCCTTAACATGACTTGTTCTAGGCTATGAAAAACTGCACGGTTTCTTTGCTTCTCCTATATCAGATATCACATAAAACTGATTCAATGACAGCAAAGCAACCAGGAACTTTTGAGGAGACTTCCCACATATACTCAAGGTAGTTTTTTATCCATGAAATTGATGTTACTATTAGATGAATAAAAACAACCACAACACCACCACCAAAAAAACCCAAAAAAGTTAATGAGTTAATGTCTGGATCCTGTCACAGTATTCTAATGAAGGAGAACAATATTTGTGTATTTTTTCTAAGTTACTTCGGCTGTCACTCAGCATTATCTGTTATGAAAACAAATTCTGCCTTCCACACTGGTATATTACTAGCACTAGAACATCTTTGCATAATCATTTAAAACTAGCTTTTTTAAAGCTACTTTTTTGCCACATGAATAAGTAAGTCAAGAAATCACAAATTTGAGACAAATCCATGGCTCTTGTGACAAATCCTTCTCTTTAGTCTAAGGAGAAGCTGTGGTTGACTACCAGAGACAAAGGTCATGGAGAACAGCAGGCACTAGGAAGGTGTTTGTTTTCCCAAACACTGTTCTTACAATGCAACGATATTGTGTACAATAAACTTCATACCATCTTGTAAAAAATATGTAAACCCCATTATTTTTTAACTTTTCGGTGGAAAAAAAGCATATTAAAAGTCATAATAACTTCCATTTTGTAGCTTCAGTCATCAATAAACCCACTTGAAAAAATGTATCTAGATGAACTTTGCTTCCAAGAGACGGACAACAAATTTGTTTTTTTCAGCACAAACTCTCCAAGAACCTTGAATAAAATTTGTTCAAAGCATTATAACAGTAAACTGGACAAATATTAGTCATATTCTTCTTGAAATTTTGGGGATTTAAGCATTAAAGGCACAAAGGAAAATTATTTCAAATTGCATTTAGTTTTTAAAATTAAGAGGAATTCAGAGAGGAAAAAAATAAAAGTATGAAGTGATTTATACTGTTCGATGTTATTCTTCTAAATGACAAAAGCATAGATTACTTGGCTTTTTTTTGGTAGAATTTAGATATTTCATGTAATTTCTCTATTGGATGGGTTATATCTTTGAAGCACCACTGAACCAATTATGAAGAGTATAAAAACATATCTTTGGATTTAAACACTAGACCCTTCTTTCTAGATAATGAGTTTATTTTTCTATCAAATAAATCAAAACCTTGTGGATGTACTTAAGCACATCAATATAAATTATTATAGCCTGGTACTAAAATATTTGTCCTTCCCTCCAGTTTCCTTTAGAGTAACAGACTGAGGTAATAGCTTTTGAGTAAAAGGTCCAGACTAATACAATTTGGGTAAATTAAAAAACAAGCCTCATGAATCAGTTTTCCAGTGATGTTTATTTTTGTTATTGTTCCTGATCCTTGTGATGCAAACATTAGTCTTGTAGGATGTGTCAGCCTTTGTTAAAGCCATAATTTATTTCACATAAGAGAAAGAAACCTGTCATTGCATTAAAAGTTAATGGACTCTTTAAAAAATTGCCTTAGTTTGCTATGCAATTTTCTAAAATTCAGGCCAGTAAGGGCTCAAATAATACTAGACCTGTATTGCATTAACATCCTAAATATATCTAATTATATTCTCCAATAATTCATAAGGTTTTTTTCTGTATTGTTTCACAGAGTTCCGATTAAACCAAAAAAAATATTGTTGGAAAGAAACTTGAAGATGACACTGAATGTAGCTACCCCATGGATAAGGGACTAAGAAATGGGGAGAAAAAGGCTGAGCTCAGGGTGGCAGCAGAAAAATCTCTCCAGAGCCAAGCTTGCTGGTGACTGATGCTGCTGCATCCAGCAGCTGTAATGAGCCTAAAATTTCACTCAGCTCAGCTTAACAGGAGCAGAAAGCAAGGCCCTTCTCGAGGGCTGGAGGCAGGCAGACCTGGCTGTGGGACCACTGGTGTTTGGTTTCCAGGAGTCTGTTTCTGGGTGAGAACTGCCAGATGAACTGCCCTAGAACACAAATTCTTCAGACATCTCAGGGCAGGTGTAGCATAAACAGTGGAAGTAAAATCTCCCTAAATGTGTTGGGGTTGAGATGGAACCACGGAGAAGCTTGGTCCTGAAAGCCTAATTGTTGGACCAACTGTGTCTTATTCTTGCAGTGTTGGATACTCTGACTTGGTAGCTTTTGCAGTGGTTCTGATAGCCACTTCTGCATGGCATTCTGCTAGGGAAACTTGTACCCTCAAGAAGGGAGACCACCAATCCTCTAAAATGTGCATTTTTGGGGTATACATAAAAAAAACCCCATCAGGACAAATGCGCAAGACATGTGAAAAAATTCATTTCTAGTTCATTTCTTCCTGATGAAATTACTATATCTCTAATACAAAAATACCATACAAGATTAAGTGATTTAAGTCAAGTTACCAGGCAAAGGTGTATCAGAAATAGGAAAACAATGTCAAATTCCTAATTCAAGTTAACTGAATAAACTTCTAGATTACTATAATTTCAGGTGTCTAGTATGTTAGGTCACCTTATTCAACATCTAGATAAGTACATCTTACCCTGAGTAACCAATATCAGATCACACGTACCGGTATGAAGGAGAAATGGATTAAGTACAAAGTCACATTTTTCAGCAAAATTAGGTCTTACCTATTGTGTTTACTGTTCCCTCTAAATATTCACATGAATCATTAGAAGTCCACTTTTTAAGTTACTTCAGTAACATTAAATTTGAGACCAACCATGCAAAGGGAATAAAATGCAGAATGGTATGTGGCCTCCAAGACTAAGCATACCCCTGTACATGAATTGTTCGTAAAACCTGACTTAAGTCTGTATTACAGTCCTTGCAAGGCTGTCATGTCAAAATATTGATGTTATTCTAAAATGCCATTAACCTGAGGGGGTCCCTGAGGGTGCATAATGCACAATATTGAAAGGTCAGTAATGACTTCGCAGCAACACCGTAGGCCTGATTCTCCGGGGCTATTAAGTTTCTTTGCCGGTCCTAATTTGAGCAGAGAAGATACAAAATGTTACAATGGGCATCACTGAGTAGGGAATATAGGCTGGGTCATGGACCATGAACTCTTTTCCTGGGTGAATTACAGAGTCTTTGCATGCAAGTGCCCGAAGTGGAAGCCCTATTGCCTCTGATGAAGCAATTACAGGGTGCTCATAATATTTCATTTTGCTTTCCATCAGTGTCCAATTGCACTATTTAGCCTTAGAATGTAGTAATTGTCCAGCTGTCTGATTACCATGTATGACTTGGACTCACACACCTGGGAAGCCCCAAAGAATATAAGGCCACTAATTTTGAAAGTTCAAAGGCTTCCTTCATAATGAAAAAGCAAACACAAGAGTAATTCCACTAGCTGTCATTCTTGTTGGATTACCTTATGCCTCGAAGCCTTGCATTACTCTGTTTAGACTGACAATGCAACTTGTGATTAGATAGTAAATTTACTGTTTGAATAGGATGAGGATCAGAACAGCAGAAAATGCCATTGACTGCACTTTCAAATTCCAATAAAGTCTGGCACGCTCCACTGCCTATGAGCATCTCTGAAGTAAAGCATTGTAGTTAAGCTTTCACCTTGCATGCTGGTCTAGAATTCAAAGAAAGAAAGGAAAGAAATCATCATAAGAAGCCCCAGCTGTTGTTCAGATTGTAACTGCTTTATTCTTGATGAGACAAAATATTCAGATGCTTTTCACTATTGACTTTTTCACTCAGTTTCTCTCTTCTGACCCCGCTCTTTTAAAGGCATTATCTACTGTGCAGCCTGTGAAACACAGCCCAGTTTGGAAATTTGTTTGTGGAAGAGGTTCAGTGTCTTCCAAGTGAAAGGAGCATAGAGGAAAGCAATCAGAGCATACAAAACACCTTTATTGCAGCAGTCATAGAACAGTGAGACACTCTAGATATAATTTAGGTGATTTATTATGCAGTGTTGGTAGTCACTGGAGAAGACAGTCATGTAAAAAGAAATATTTTATCGTGTTAAAATGCTAAATAAGTGTGCATTCATGTTCTTCATATTTTCATATCTGCTGGCATGGCAGTCTGATGACCCTGTATTATCTTCAGACTAATAAACAGTGTCTGTCATTGTCCTCTGACTGAGACACAGAAACCTTGCTTCAGTTTCCATGCACAAAAAACCAGGAAGGTAGCAATCATTCCCTCCAAATCTCAAGCCATGATATTTTAAGTTTACTGAATTACAGTGTAGGCTGAAATGAGTGTGGGCTATATAAAGTCACTGATCATTAAGGTCAGATGGAAATATATAATTTTCTCAATTATACAAAAAAAAGCTAACTGATGGAAACATCTTGCCTGGTGGTCAACTAACTAGGCTGACCTCTTTTGTCTCTCTATAAATAATAGACTACAATTCATCTACACAGCAATTTTTTTTTCTTTTTTGCACTGTCAGATTTTCAACCTTCTTTTGAAGAGCATGAGTACTGCAACTTCACAGAGAATTTCAGTATCACTCTTATCTGTGGCGAAGAGAGATGAAAGTCCTTCCCTTCTCACCAATATCCATTGTAAACAGCCAAGGACTCCCTTAAACATCTTTCCACAGCTTTTTCTTGAAAGCTTATTTTTGTTTATCCACCCTGACATCTGTGTTTCTTGTACAACACACTACTTTAGAGGAAATAGAAAGACTCATGTGGAGTTTTAATACTCACCACCTACACCTAATAAATTGATTAAATAATTTTTCTGATCAAGGACAATAATTTAGGTGATTACTGATAAAAAATGCAGAAGTTGAAAGCTCTTCATAATCTCCAATAATTTCTCCTCAGCATCATAAAATACTCTTGGCAGTCATGTTTTACAGAAGTCAACATGTTAATATGTCAGGGACTGGGAGAAACGAAGGAAATGTTTTGTCATGAGGCTGCCAAAGGAATCTTTCCTACTTAAACCTCTGCTTATATAATTTCCTTTTTCATAGTTTCTGGCCAAAATAGAATTTAGTAGGTTTCTACAAAAACAAGTGAGAACTGGGTTTTATTGAGCAGAAATGCTGTGCTACTAAAGAGAACTCACATGCATGAAGAAAACCACTTGGATGGTTTATTTATTTCCTGTAGAACAAGGAGAAAACTTAATACCATATATAAACACCATCATTTCTTGGTCTGTTGAAATAATCCAGAAAATTATGAGAGATTAAAAACCAACATCATCTATCTTTTTGTACGTATTTCTTTTGTTCTGCATTCTAGAAACTAAAATAGCAAGAAGGTTTCAGTGTTCCAGCCTCTAAAAGGTCACATGAATGCCCCAAATCCATCACCTCACTTACTTAATGTTTTTAAATAAAGAAGCATAGCTGATCTCAACTTCATAACCTGTCACATGTTGGTGCCAGAGTTTCAAGAATTTAAACCTTAATTTGAGTCCGGGGTGAAATCCCTTAATGTTTAAGCAGACCTCACTAGTTAAGTACTATGAACTGGGGGAACCAGCAGGGACATAGATTTCATGCACAGTGCATGAAGTATAGAGGTTAAAATGACTGAAGCATGACAGCAACCTGAGAAATATTATTCTTCATCCTCTCTTTTTCTAAGAGCATTTATTCTAAGCACAATTCTAAGAAAACACAATTTCTTTTCTGAGGCTGGCAAACATCTCAGCATGCACACACAACCTGCCATATTCCTGAAGCATCACGCATACAAATGTACTAGCACATTACTTCATTAATGACATTTCTTAAAAAAAGATTAAGTCAGTCACCCTTCCCCAAAAAATAAACCAACTGACAAAACAAATGGACTATAATTCAAAACAAATGGTGTTCTTTATTTATACTTTTTACAGTCCGTTTGGTAATTCACTTGCAGCCAAAATAAAGATGACACAAAAGGTGTTATCTGCCCAGGACTCCCCAAAACCAGAGAGCAAATACAGCCCTGAGCCCTGAAGAAGCATAAGCAGGGCAGCCACTCTGCTGGAAGCCTGACTGAAGGGGAATTGCGATTAATCAAGCACTATGCTTACAAGGAGGATGTCTTGCAATTGCAAGGTCAGCAGGAGAAAAGTAAGAGCACAGGATGATCAAAACATACAGTTTGAAATACTTTCATTCCACATCCAGCAACCTGGGCTTGCCACAGATCAGATGTCGTTTGCATCAAGTGAAAGACAACTAGAAGAGGCTTGCTGCAATGACAGTCGCCACTAGTAGAATAAAGTAAGCAAACCACCACATTCTTTTCATGCTTATAGCATCACAAAATTCTTATGTCCTTGCAACTATACACAGTAAGCTTGTCCGGGCAGGGAAGATGTGTTTATGTACATGTAGATAAAGACACCCTGAATGACCTCCCCTCAGCAGCAAGGCTAATGTTTTTATAAAACTAAGAACAAAATAATTTGCATGCATCCAGATGGCAATGTCATGTAAGCAATTCTCCAGAGCAGAGACTAAGCTCCACAGGGTACAAGATACACAGCTGTGCATTATGAGAGTGCTGATGTTGTTCTATGCTGTGTTGGGAAACAATTTTGTCTAGAGGCATCACATGTCCTTTGAGCAACAAAGGTTTGGAGACACATCCCTGAAACATGTCATGTTTCATACCTCTGGGCACCGTCTCCCTGCAGTTTGATTATTTCTTATTGGTCTTAAGAGAGGATAAACTCTGGTATTCTAGTAGCATCTCACCCATGATGAGTCATATCAGATGTTGCAGAAACATCTGCTCTAAAATGCCCTTTGAATCTCCAGTTAGATGGAATACCTGCCTGGAAAGCTGCTAGTGTTTCAGAAGTGATGAGTAAAGAAATACACTCTTTCTCATGAAGTGTAAAACCTAGACAGAAACTGATTTCTGGATGGTTTCTGAACAAAAGATCAAGATCCTTGCTTAAAGCAGCCAGTTATTCTAACTATTCATAATACATTTTTAATGTATCATGGCCACACCCAAGTTTTCAATCAGCTAAGGACAGACCACAGAATTGCATGGATCATGCCTCAGTCACTTGTCACTTCTTACTTGCCTGTATAAAGTTGAGAAAACTGAACACATAGTGTACAATGTGTTCTTACTCCATATAATTGTGTATAGGAATATAGCTGATTGTTTTTTACGGTATTAAAAATAATGACTAAGACATCCCAGTATAGAGAACCATGGAATTGTTTACATTGAAAAAGACCTTGAAGATCCTTGAATCCAACCATTAACCCAGCACTGCCACATCCACCACTAAACTGTGTCCTTAAGTACCACATCTACATGTCTTCTAAATACCTCAAGGGCTGGGGACACAATTCCTTCCCTTGGCAGCCTGTTCTAGTACTTGCTCACTCTTTCAGTGAAGGCATTTTTTCTGTTATTCAATCTAAACTTTCTCTCATGCAGCTTGAGGGCATTTCCTCTCATCCTGTCCCTTGATACCTGGTAGGAGACGAACCCTCACCTAGCCACAACAAAGCACAATGGCATGGGGCCTGTATCAGCAATAGTGTGGCCAGGAGGAATAGGACAGGGATCATCCCCCTGTTCTTGGCACTGATGAGGCCACACCTTGAGTACAGTGTTCAGATTTGGGCCCCTCACTACAACAACAACAACTTTGAGGTGCTGGAACAGGTGTAGAGAAGAGCAATGAAGTTGGTTAAAGGTCATGAGCTGTGAGGAGCAGCTGAGGGAGCTGGGTGTGTTTAACCTGGAGATAAGGTGATTCAGGGGGGCACCTTATTGCTCTCTACAACTTCTTGAAAGGGATTTGTGGTAAGATGGGAACCAGTGTCTTCTCCAAAGTATCAAGTGACAGAATAAGAGGAAATGACCCCAAGTTGCAGAACAGAAGGTTTAGACTGGGTATTAGAACATATTCAAGCCACAAGTGGCCAGTTTGCCCAGGAAAATGCTGTAGGAAACAGTGTCAAAAGCCTCACTGAAGCCCAGGTAGACAACATCCACAGCCATTCTCTCATCCACTAAACATGTCACCCTGTTGTAGATCAGGCTGGTCAAGCAGGACCTGCCATTCTTATAACCAAGTTAACGGGGTGTGGTCCCTTGGGTGTCCTGCCACATGGTGACACTCCAGAGAATCTTCTCCACAATATTCCTTGGCACTGGGGTCAGGCTGAGGCCAGGTCTGTAGTTCCCTCGATTCTCCTTCCAACCCTTTTTGTAGATGGGCATCACACTTCCTGACTTCCAGCCAACTGGGGCTCCCCTGGTTAGCCAGGACTGCTGGTAAATGACAGAAGATGTCTCAGTGAGTACTTCCACCAGCTCCCTCGGTACTCTTGGATAGATCTCACCTGCCCCCACAGACTTGTACGTGTGTCCAAGTGGTTCAGCAGGATGCTGACCATTTCCCCTGGATCATAGGGGTTCATTCTGCTCTCCATCCCTGTTTTCCAGCTCAGGGAGCTGGGTATCCAAAGAACAAATGCTCATGCTCTTAAAGACTGAGGCAAAGAACGTATTCTGCACTGGAATAACTTGAACACATCTGTGTTGTGTTGTGTTATGGGAGAATTTATCCCAGATTGGATCTGATCAACATAAAAAAAGAGTGGAAATAACCCCTTGGTGTGTTACACAGATGCATTTAATTGTGTTGTTGAATCTATTTTTGCTTGTCAACTGTTAACACATAAATGAGGAAGTATGAAGGATGCAATTATTTACCTGCTAAGAATACTAACATTCCAGTTGTGAGCATTTTAAAGTAACAGTCTGTCTTCTTTCTTTTTCCTCTTGAGTCAATGTAGAATATCTCCTACAAACGACACTGAGGAAGGGTTTGCAGAGGTATTTATTCTTAGTTGTTATTCCTGATTCTTCTTATTCATCTGTCATTGGTGGTGTTCTTTTGAAGTGAAAAAAACCAACAAAAAACAGTACACAGCTCTGAATTAGCATGCATTTAAATGGAAGAATATCATTCAGACAGCAGCTATACAGGAATGAATCAGGAATTTTTATCTCCTTTAAACCCAAACCTTGCTGTAATACAAATAATTTTAGCAGATTAGACCTTCATTATGTTCAGTTTTACATCAATGACAATCCAAAGATTGGGAAGCAGCAGGGGTGAAATGCGAGCATTCAGCCATTGGAAACTGGTTTGACAGGTTCAGGGAAGTTAAAAAACGCAACTGCAGCAACCACAGTATTCCTATTCTTAAAAGTATTTCACACATTAATACTTCTGCAGAATGGCACTGGCAGTATTAGCAATAGGATGCCTGGTAGGCAATTCCCTACAAGGCTGGGGCCAGCTTTTGTAAGGATCCCCCCACAGAATTCATTTTGCATCTGGTGCACAGGTCAGAATGCTGGGAGGACTGAACCATCCTAAATTCTGTCCATAGCTGTTTGATGTGCCATTAGATATTTTGTCAATATGCATGCAATTTCTTGCAACCAAGGAACAAATTTAGTCCTTAAAAACATGATACAAGTAGGCACTATTCAGAATCAGAACAGGTTTTGTCGTGGTTGAAGAAGGAAATGGACTTCCAGCAAGAACAAAGTGCAAAACCTCGTTTCTGTACAGGGTTTTTGCTGCCCTCTGCATTTAAAGTGGTACAACACCACCTTGTCATGACTTGCAGTTTGAGACACATGCAGAAGACATCACCATGATATTAAAAGAAAATAATTCATTAAAAAAGGAGGGGTGGGGAGAGAAACCTGGTGCGGAAGCAGCTGTGCCAAGCTGATCAGCTCAAGAGTGCCATCTGCTGAGAATGAGTTCCCGGTCCGGGCTGGGGGCTCGTTCACACTGAACAACTCCGGGACACTGCTCAGGGTGGGACCTTTCACGGTGCTGCCTTGTCCCACACTTCCAGGAACGCTTCCTTCCCCTGGCCGCGTTTCCTTCTCCTTTAGAGATGGACAAACACAACCAGGGACGGCGTCTGCCTGGCAGTTGTCTAGAAATCAGACTCGGCCTAAGTGCAAATGAACTGCAGATTTAGAAGGTGAATATTACCCATTTATCCCTTCCTCAGATTACAACAGTGATTTTAAACGATGCACCTCCAAATCTTTCAATATTTGTTCTCAATATGGTCTCTTTCCTTAGCTTAATCAGACTTTTGCCGTCCTGTATTAATAAATGCTAGTAGTTTATGCAATAAAAGCTCTATTCCTTTGTTACAGCTGAGACAAATTATTTCAGAGAGAGATAAAACCATGAATGAAGAACAGAAGAAGACAAAACATACTTTCTACTGTCAGGCTCATAAAACTGAAGAAACTACAGTCCTTCTTCTGTAAGTGAATGCTTGTATTTCCACATTAAAAAAATCGCAGTTTCTGTCAACACTGCTCAGCTTCTACATGAGGTAACATAACCTTCCTATTAGACCTCAAAACAAAATACTTACAAACAGGGTGAAGCACTGACAAAGGGCAAATACTGAGATGAAGACTGGATTATCTCACCGTAGTGGCATTGCCACTCAGAAATGAGGGGTGGGAGGGGTGGGGTGGGATGTCCTCAAGCACCTGAAAAGACTCCAAGCAGCAGAAATCTTCCACCTCCAGGACACTTGGACTATTGTTTGTAAGGCATAGCCTGCTGTCCCTGCATGCATATACTCAGCACTACCAGTCACTCCCAAGCCCTGAAACAGAGAGAAAATTCAGGAAACTGAAGCACATGAGTTGGCTTTTTCTTCCCTGCAACATCTCATGGCAGAGTAAAATGAGACAGAAAACCACAAACCACACATCATCTTCCAAAGTAATGGAAGCATCAAGAAGGAAAAGGCTACAGCGTGACCTGTTTCATGGTTTGTAAACTGTGTTTCCAGTGTGGAAATGAAGCCTACATGAATAACCTGTTAGCAAGTCTAATTCAGGGAGTTCTGAAGAGAGAAATCAAGTGCAGCTCTCAGAGTTTGTAGTGCACAGCCTTCAGAGGTACAGCAAGGAAGGATATCTTGACCTACACATTTTAAAGTGAAACTGGTAAACTCAGCCAACTGCCAAGATCTATGATGCAAAACACATCCATAGGAAGCACACAGTTTCCACTGCACTGAAGGCAGTAGATCAGATCTAAGGATTCCCTTGAAGTCTTTGTAGGTATTTGAGCAAAACAAAATGAAGGGCAGAAAGAGAGAGATAAAATTCTGATGAGTGACTTGTCACTCATATTTCATTACAAAGGATATTAACTGGACCCCATGAAAGAAATCTGTCATCATTTTAAATAATCATAAAAGTACAAAAGTAAGTGTTTTGATCCACTATATTTTGTTTTATCTGAATTTTCAATTCTAATCCTCATGTTCTATGAGTAAATGAAAACTGAACACTGCACCAAGCTTTCTCATAAAGGCATTTTTGTGTAGCTGTGGTGCTTTTTTCTTTCAAATGCTGTGTTCCAAGAAATCATACTACCAAAACTGCCTAGTCCCCTTGCCCACCATGGCACTTTTAAATGGATATAGTTTAATCCCCCATTCAAAGTTCTTTCACATAAATATTCTGTTGTGAAGTGGCAGTGATGTCCACTGATGATGCATGAAATTACAAATTCCTACATGACTTCACTGTAGGAGGGTGCTCTGGACTTGGCCAGCTCTCCACTTTTTAAAATATTCTGGGGTGGGGGGAAGGAAAGGGATTTCTCTTTTTTTGCTATGATGAAAAATGAATTACAGTCTGAATAGCAAATAACAACAGTGTGTGAACTATTTATATCAACTCATGGGCAGACTACCATTGAGCATCACAGTAATATCCCAGTCCCCCTTCCATTTTTATTCCTATGTGTAACTGTGACATGAACTTTCAGGGCACACACAGGAACACATGGTATCTGAAAGCTCACACGTATGACATGCAGAACTATTTTCATAAGTATTTTGAATTTTATTATCTCTAGTTGGTCATACAAGACACCCTGTTCTACAAGCAAATTCTTCCAGAAGACAGAAAGGTCCTGTTTTACCATGGGTTTCTTGATTTCCTTCACCATGTACTAGCAAATGCCATCTTGGAGAAAAATTAATGTATTTGTCAGGTGGATTTACTTAATTTTCCTAGACGTATTTCAATCTGCACTAATTCTACCCTGATGATTATTCTGTCAAAATATATTTTCCCTTTAGTTTCAAATAATGAGGAAATTTTCTTATAGGCAGGATGACAGTGTCAGTTGACTTTAATTTTGCTTGTGTAAAAGTGAATGTACAAGTATATATGGAATATATACACTGAAGTGACCAGCTAGGCAGATAACCACTACTCTCTCAGTGGAGTAACTTCTGCAAGAAGCTATCTTAAATAATAAAACCAAAATATCTCTTCAGTTTTACATAGAGGCAACTAGAATAAACTGGTGAATTCTATCCTGCATAAATTGTGTGGTGAAAAGGTAAAGGTAGAAGCCATTTCCTTGGTATTTAAGACATATAATACATATAAGACTGGAATGTGTTAAACATTCCTTGCATACATCCTACCTAAAAAACAAAAAAACACTCTTCCAATCCTAGCCTACTCTTCAACTCAGTGTTATTTTTCTTCAGGCTGTAAGGCAGCTATATACCTGAGACAGTGGAATTGTGGCATCATCAGTTTAGCTAAACTTGGCTTTTGTATTCACTCTACAAGACCTGTAGACTTGCATAGTATTCTTCAGCCAGAAATGAAGGAGAGGGAGAAGGGAGTCATATCCAAAACAATGAGGATATAATAATGTAAAATAATTCCTTAATAATCTTTTTATTCATGACTTTGTTTTTCTTTATACTTCTAAAAGTGACAATATCAATTTGTTTGAGTTCAAATTCATTAAAACCTCAGATCTCATTAACTGCCAAAACAATATCAGAGCAAATGTTTTAAATCTCTTGGTTTCGGAAAGATGTTTCTGCTGAGGGGAATTTATGCAAAATTTTGCAAAGAAAAGCGTCAGTCATTTTTCGAGATAACTTTTTTCTGCCTCTGGATGGTGCTGGCAGAGGGAATGAAAAGCTCCTCTCTATGGAATTTCAGTGCTCTGTCTTGGTGAGGCATGTGAGCAGCCTGATGCACAGCCAAGGGATGCCAGGGCTATTCACAGAACAACGCTGCAATGAGAAGCAGATAATGTTCTGATGCAGAACAGCGCTCGCAGTCACAGCAGCAGCCAGGAGGGCTGTGCAGGGGTGGGCACCCAGAGCACACTCAGTGTCAGCTTCCTCAGCCTTTCACAGCATGTGCTGCCACCTGGTAGCATCATTCCCACTCTACAAACAGAGCCAAGCCACAGAACCCAGCTAATCTGACAGAGGCACCAAACCTTTGATAAGGCTGACCTTACTAAATTAGATTCCAGATAGATTTCATCACCTCAGTTCTCACACAATGCCTGTGTAAAGAAAAGCGAACAGACCTGCAATATATGACTAGATAGTAAGAATGCCCATTTTGTTTGGTAATAAGAGCTTTCAAATATGAAGGTTCTCTGTAGAACTTAGAACCTGTTTTTGTATTAAAATACTGTTTGCCTTGTCCTTGAGATTTTATCTGAAATATTTATTCTTGTTGTAAAATTCTATACAAACCTTAATAAATTTTCTAAGGCCTCGGGCACTAGCTTTACTGCTGTGTTTGTTCCATCTCAACCAATGTTACAAGACTGTATCACAGGAAAATTTCCTGAATAATATTTGACTAGAAAATAACTTTTAAAACCATGTTGGATAAATGAAATTAATATCTGACTGGCAAAAGCCAGAATGCTCTCAGAAGACCACATTAAGGATGGGAGCCTACACACTGTGTGTAGGAAAATGGCATGAATAGTAGTAAAGATGTGGAGAATGAGTAAGCCTGGGTAAGAGCACCATGATCGGTAGCCAGGATGACGTGGTGGGTTTAGTTGTGCATTTACACCAAGGGGCCAAACAGTAATAAAGTTCATGTCTTTCTAGATCAAGATCTTCATAAGAACCTTACCAGAAATATGGACCCACTAAGAATTTCACATGCATTCAATACACAACATTCCCCACAGCACTTCCCAGTCAAGTGCTTCTGCTATAATCTGATTCTCCATCAACACTGCTTCCACGAATTCCACCTGTGTGACAGACTTGCAATTGCCAAATTTGTGACTTGCCCAACAACTTTGTTGTACAATTGCTTTGGCATCGTGTAAAGGACATTGACTCTACCCCTGTTATACTATGTTGCACCAAAGCAGAAAATTATGGAAATTCTGCAAAGACTAGAAAGGAACTGGAAACAGTTTGAAATCACAACTACAGACTGTGATACCTGTGCAGGCAGGGACATGAGGACTAAAGGTCACCATTACAGAGCAGATTGTCCTCCATAACCAGATGTGAAAAAAAGTTCAATATATCAGAGACATCTGATACAGTACAAAATGTCATCTTGAAAGCTATTGATAAGTCTGCATTTGAGATTTTTCTTTTTTTCTCTCTCTCTTTTTTGAGTTTTCCCATACTCAGTCTCATCACAGACCATCAGTCTTCAAACTTCTTTGGAAAGATTTTTTTGCTAAATTTGGAGTCAAACTATCATGAAGATTTAGGCTTTTCTCCAATGTATGGGTAATAGGCATATTTTAATTTTTTGCCATATCTTTTTTAAAGACTGTCATTTTGCTCTGGCTAAGTTGCTAAAATAAACAGCATTGTCTTACTGCTCTTCAGACTGGATTTTTCTGTGTGCCTACAAAATGTTGACTGAAGTACAACACTGATTACCTAAAATGCACCAAAATTTGCCTGATTTGCTTTCAGTTCTCCTGATCTCATTTTGCAGGGTGCCAACAGAAATTCTTATTGGTAATAGAAGTAAACAAGAGATTTCAAGAATTCTCTGCGGAAGGGCTCAGGGCAGTGTGAAATCAGATACACAGGACTCCCAGAGAATTGATTAAGGGTCTTGACCCTAAACCATGGGGCATCAGAGCCAGATGAAACAGAAAACCAGCTTTATTACTCCACTCCAGCTCTAGTCACAGCAGAAGCAATATAAAGCCCTCTCTACATGGCAGCTCTGACACTGGACTATGAACTTTGTAATAGTTACTTGCGTGTTCTCCAAAAGCAGGAGAATGGAAATACCCAGGTTCCACTACAACTATTTCAAGTACCAACAGCTGCATGGCACCAGGAACTTCCTGGGAAATTACAACTCCAAATGACTTCAGTATGTAACAAAAAGAGGGTGATTCCTTAAGGTAGCTTTCTAAGTCATGCACAGTTTCATTCCAGGTTTTAGTGTCAACTGAGTCAGCATGATTTATTTATTTATTTTCAGTAGTTTCATGGTACATCTCTACAACTTCCCAATTTGTCAACCAAAAATTAACTAAAGAGTTCTTGAACGTTATTAGTCTATAGGTATAATTCTGAATGATTACTTGTTTGTCTCATTCTGAATAAATGTCTAGCAAGGTATAAGTAAGGAAATTATCTAGTCTTGTTAGAATAATTAAAAGCAGGGAAGTTCTATTTTATTACTATGGGCACTGTTATACATACACCATTTCCTTTATTAGCTACTAACACCTTTTTTGGACATTCTCCCCTATTTGATTTTGTGATTAAGAGACACCAATTTTACTTTGAGGTTTACATAATGTACCTTCCCTGTGTAGGATATTAGAGACTTGAGACTGAGAACAAACAGGATTAATAATTCCACATGTGTGTCTCAAACAAATGCCATGGCTGTCAATGCTGATTATATATATATTTACATACATGTTGTGCAAGTATACGTGTGCATAAATCTAGAAATAAAAAAAAAAAGGGTGGCAACAGAAAATCTTGGTGTTCCATCAAATCACTAGGGATAGAGAATTTATTTAGCTAAATGTACTCAATGTGGTCCTCTCTGCCTTAATGTTATTCCTTTTTAAGCTACTATGTGGTTTAAAGCAATTCAAAACTACAGCATGAGAAAAAAGTTACTTTGCTTTAATGGAAAATTTGTAGACAATTTTCTACAAGATGGAAAATTTTATATAATTTTTTAAAATTTCTGGGTTTATTTACCTTCTTCATCTCAGGTATTTATAAAAATCAAAGACAATTTTTAATTTTAAAAACATCACCTCACAAGGCTTTTGTTGAATGCCTCAAATCCACATGGCACCAATATTCATTTAGGGATAGATAGATTCATAGTCATGAAAAATGAATTAATAACTCAAATGTTCATAAAAGTAACAGCACCTACAATGATATCATTAAGAATTTTTGAAGTCCTTTTATAGTCCCAGGCCATCAAATCAGGCCTTAAAACACACTGATAGCATATCAATGAAATTAATGAAAGGACTCTTGAGAACTTGGATGATTCAGACATAGATACTGTAAAAAACCAGCCCTAGAACTTTTCAGCTCCCACTCTCCATATTCTTAATGAGGAAGAAACAAGTCATGCTGTGGAATTGAAGTCAAGAAGTTCCAGAAGGAACTTAGAAGCCAGTAGATAAAGGATGATATACAAGGCTTTCTGTCCCACATCTCCAACGTGAAGGAGGTCCTTTAGAGAACATGGAGAAATTAATTATCATGTTGATCTACTATCAATGAAGCCATGTCAATGTTTTATTAAGCAGCAGCTTTTGACTTAGCTGAAAAAATGAACATATGTGACTTTTAACTCTCTATGTTACTAAAACAAAGCAAACAAACAAAGGCAGTTTGTCTTCACTATAACTCTTGCTTTTATCGAGGCAAATCTTAGTAGAAGCACATTCAGTTAACAAGAAACTTTAATTTCAAGGCCTAATGCACATGATGAAGTCTCAGGCAATAAAATGTATCACAGCTTGAATGTGTCATTCTTTCCTTTTAACACATAAAAAGATGTTTGCTCCTCAGCTACCAGACACACAAACCCCCATGGGTCAGAAGAAACAGTTATTGCAACTGTAGGCATTTTTTCTATTAAAGAATTTCTGAAATGTTGGAAAGACTTTTCTCAAAGTGAACAGTGTGATGAAAGACCACATGTTGAGCGAGCGGAATCAGTTTTGGTGCTGGAGTTAAAAAACCACAGGCTTAGGAAAAAGATATTAAATCCTCAAAACATCCTCGACTCACCATTAAAAGCAGAAATGGAGTCTTTGATGTAGAAATCAGTATTTACAATTAAAATAATTATCTTACTTTCCTTAATTCAATCCTTTTGACTTTTTTTCTGAAAGAAAAATAGCAACACTGTATCTGAACTACAAGTGAAAGGCATGATTATCCACTTTTAAGTTTGCTTTAGTTGCTGCTTAATTATTTTCATGTTTAAGAGATTTTTTCTCCTCTACAATGCTAGAACTTAATTCCCAGAAAAACTGTAGCTCCCAAAAAGGAAACCTGACATGCCAGTTTTATCTAAATGTTGATGCTTCTGTTGTTACAGCTCCATGGCAGAAAATCTCAGCTGGTGTACACGGCTACAGTTCAACTGATCCTGTGCAAGCTGGGCAACCTGCACTGAAGGCTGGATACTTGATTATGAGAATTTGCAAAACTCTGTTCTGTTGTGAGATACAAAGTCCAGTTCAGAAGAGAGTATTGACTGCTTCTAGCTGCCTTCCTCTAAACTGTTAATCGATGACTAATTAGTCATTTAGATTTACCTCAAAATAAATCCTGCTTGAAGAGTATTTTCCCTCACCTCGTAGCAGTCTCAGCCTCCAACAAAGATTCTCGCTGAAAGTGAGGCAGTTCCCAGAAATATATCAGAAAAAAAAAAACCAACACATTGACAAAGGTCTGCTCCATTCCCTTATAAACCAACATGTTTCACCTGCAAAACTCAAGCCACAGAGTTATCACCAGAGCTCATCAAGGGCACACATTCTCACCATTCTAACATAATAGTACTCTTGGTAATTTGAGCACATATAAAAAGCTCCTAAATTCAACTGGTTGCTAAGTTAAATTTAACTTAGATTGTGGGGTACATTTGCCATTCTAAATTAATTTATACAAACTAGCTTCATTTTGCTTAATAGTAAAAAAACCCTTCTATAACTCAGGCTGGGACAATGGTTTTCAGAGCTTTCAATATAGTCTCCATGCCCTAATGCAGAAAAGGAGCACTGCCTATCTGGTAGTCAGAGCCATAACTCACATTTTTCTGAGGCACTTCTGTTAAATTCCTTCATAAATTTAGGATGTGGAAATAAAGAAAATAATTATCTGATGTTCAGTACTTTTCAGGGACATCTATGTATCATGTGGAACCTTGGCAAGCACCACACCCATTTTACAGCATACAAGTTAATGTCCCTCTTTGAAAACATTCCTTTATGTATATTTTAATCCTAATAGTGATATTGTGAGATAGGTTTTGAAAAAACTCTGTTGCTCTGTGGGCTCTAGCCTGCTTTTTCAGAACTCGGGTCTTTCATACAAAGAATTCTGGGAGTGCCTGAATACATGCATGCATGCAGAGAGTGACAGCAATGAAATGCAGTGAGCTTGCAAGATGAATAAAATCACAGCTGGAAGGAGCTTCCCCAGAAACACAGTACTTATACTTTTGTGAGATCAGAAACTGATCCTGATATGGAGGAAAAGTATGACTGAGATTGCAAAAGCAGAGGGAGAAAAACAAACCTATTTTTAAAAGTGTAAGAAGTACCTGAGAACTGCAGATCACCCAGCTGAATGAGATATTTGGGATGCTCCTGGAAGACTTGCAGCATTCTGAGAATGGTGGTAAGTTAATAAAATAATCTCCTCCATGATGTAAACATAACATCTCACTAGAGCAAGTGAATTTCCTCCTAGCTGGCTTAGTGAGTAAGGTTAAGCAATAGATGGGCCACCCCTCAGATTTACTGAAGTATTTGACACTGTCATACTACAAACTGGAAGCATTTGCAGAGGACCAGTGAAATAATCTCAAAAACTAGCAGTTCATGACTTGTTATCATACTAGGAGATTTTAGGTGAGATCTTCCAGAGGTCTGCCCTGTGATTACTTTTTTTTTTTTTTTAACTATTCAAGATACAATACCTGTAAATTATTCGAGGAATTAAATAAATACAGAAAATTCACACATCTTATTGTACTGGGATAATTTAAAAGCGTATTGAAGAAAAATATCAAAACTCAGAATAACCCTGGTAGGTCAGAAAAATGGTTTAAAGACAGTAAGATAAATTCAATTAGGACCAGAGCAAAGCACTGCCCACAGTAAGGAAAAATAAAGAGCATAAATACAAAGAAGGGAACAAACCATCAGAATATACCAGGGCAAATTCTGGTTGTTAAGATTAAACCTGAATAAGAGTCAATTTATTCTGAACTGTATTAAGAGAAATATTGTAAATCTGAAATGGAGCAAATTACTCTGATTTTCATCATCCTGGTGAGAGCTCAGCTAGAACCCTAACTGTAGTTTGGCCTGTCTGTTAAGGCAGATAAAAGAAAATTACCGAGTCCTGAAAAGAACATTAAGAGCCAAAGGTTTAAAAATGTGAACATAAAAAAAAGCTGCACGAATTCAGCAGGGTTAATCTAGACAAGAAGGATCCTACAGGTAACATGACAACTATTCTATAATATGAAAGCTGGTAAAAGTGTTATAGTGACAAATTGTTCTCCAGTCTCACGGGGAGGAGGAAAAAGAGAAACAAACTTCGGCTGCTGAAGAGATTTCAGATGGAGTCTGGAAAAGAAATTTCTAATTCACAGAGCTTCTGTGTCTATCATTAGTGTCCAGGGAAGTTGTGTCACTGCTTAGACAGTAAGGGACAAAACATCTGTCTTTAATGCTATCTCACTGAAAGGAGACAAGCTGGATAAAAAGGTTTCTTTCTAGTGCCACACTTCTAAGATTTGTAAGCATTCTTTTGCTAAAAGACACAAAACAAAATACTGAAAAATATTGTACAGTGCTGTTATTTGCAGTTTCACAGTCAACATGTCAAGCTGTTTTTTCTCCATCTTAAAATAACTGAAAGCCCAGATGGTCCCTGAAGTGCTTAAATTGCATTGATCATCACCTGTTCTGCATAGTACATTCTTTTGCACATTCAAGCTGTGAGCAGTGTACACATTCATGCAGCTTTATAGCATGATAGGTAATAGTAACTTTTCCCAGGCTTATGTGTATGCCACTCCTGAATAGAAAATGTTGCCATTAGTAGCTTGTTCATTTTTAAGATTATTTTTAAGTCATTCAAAGAGTTTGAGTAACAGCTAAAATATTTTCTGCTACTCAAAACAAATATTTTAAATCTGCCTAGTGTTTTGTAGACAAATTGTGTAAAAGAGATATGAAATATTCACAGCAGACATGTTCTTTTTTAAATCTCAGTTCACAACGTCCATTGCTATCACTTCTGAAGCTCATGGAATAGGTGGTGTTTTCCCCCATATTTAATTGCTTGCATTATGAGGACAACAGTGCTTTTAATACTGATTTCTCGGGGAAATGTTAGTACTTTGTAATTTCTCTCTAATGATATTTAGGGGGAACAGTGCAATTTTTTTTAATTAGTAAATGTGACTAATAATGCTGTGTTCTTCAAGCCATTATGTCTGTAATTTAGCCTTGGCAGTGCTGTGGTGTATTACAAGCATATTCCTAAAAATTAGGACTCCTTAACAATATTACTGTCTCCGCAAGAATTTGCTTAAGCTGTGCAAAGAAGCAGGGGGATATATATCCCTGCCTTCTCCTGACTGCATGCCAAATCCATCACCCTCCATTGCCCATCATCCTCCACTTACTACCATGATCAACTTCATGACCTAAGTTGGTTTTTTTTTCAGTTAGGAACCTCTTGCTCAAGTTGTGGGAGAAAAAACTCAGAACACACCAAAAACAGAGAAATTCACCCCACACACACTCCTCCCTCTCTAACAACAAATCTATTCCTGATGTCTTCATCCAGTGTTGGTGGCACAGCCAGAAGGCTGCAAGGTACAGTAAGAAAATAAGCTGATTTCACAAACTCAGTTTCTTTGAATAAAGAAGTAAAGAAAAGGAAGGAAGAACAGAAACAAGACAGTCAAAAGCCTGGAAATTATTTAAGCAGCAACCTGATGTAAGAGACTGACATTCAAGTTCTTGTTTTAAGCTGACTCTCAGTAGTTTTAATTTTTAATAGTCATCACAGCTGTGAATCTCTGGGTAAACTTCTTTCACACTTTTAGTGAAACATTAAAATACCAAATTTAATTTGAGATATTAAAAGAAAAATCATAGTTTTAGTCCATCATGTTATTCATGAAAGAAAAAAAAGTTTCCTAATAGCACTTACCTGGAGACCTTGAGAGCTCACACAGTTGGAAGAACAACTCTTTGCAGTGATCATGGAGAAGTGAAGAAGCACCAGCAACAACTCATGAGGAAGGGACAGCTGGACTCCTAGATGAACTACTGTCTAGGCACTTGCTAGCAGGGATTGATTTTCTTTTTACTTCATTTCAGTCTGTGAGGCTTTTTTACCTTTCACTGAAGTTTCCCATACGTTCCCATCAAAATGAAAAGAGAATGAGGAGATTCTTAAGTTTACATGAACCAATGGAGATCCCAATGGACTGGTGGGGCAAAAGAGCCCTCACTCCTCATCACTCTCACCTGAAGGCCAGGGGCAGCTGCTGTCCTCCAGCTGCTCCACATCCACCTGAGGCTGAGGCAGCCAGAAGGGTTGAAATATTTCTTAGTATTCCTTCCTTTGAAGGCCAACATATTTCTGTTCCTGCAAAAGCAAACTCCTCTACACACCACTGCATCAGGAGCAGCATTCTGTGTTTTGGCAACACACCCCCATACCTTCTCAAAAAGATGGTGGTGGGACAGGTAGGACCTAAATACTCTCTTAATTTGGCTGGGTTACAGCATTGCATCTGTGTGCTATATTTAGCACACATAAAAACTATTCAGAAATTGAGCATTCTTGTTGATAACCATATGCCAGACCCTTAATTTTCTTAGAAGCGCTAATCGAGAACAGTTGAGAAGGATTTTATCAAATAACATTGATAGAAAGATTGTTCAAAAATTACTGATTTTAGATGCCTCAATTTTTTGCCCAAATTCATTTGGAAGGAATTGTTCTGTAGAGCACTAGCTAAGACCTTATAAAATGTCTCTAACACAACAAGACAATACAAAATTATTCATCATGTTTGAAAAGCTGGGCTGTAGTATGTTCCCAGTCACGATTGTGCTTGAAACTGAGATACAAATATATGAACTGCAGAGTGCTGCCAAAATGATCAACCCTGTCTGCTATATTTCTTGGTCATAAAGTCAATCAACCTGGTCCATAAATGGCTACTGTATCTACAAAACAAGTCAATTTTTGTCTTGTTCTCTGGCTTTAATTTTAAAGGCATAACTCCACATGCAAGCCAAAGAACCAAATGCTATTAAAATATTTATTTTTACAGAAAGTGCTGTCTGCTCCTAAGTAGAAGGGTGATGAGAAAGTGAATTCACTGACATTTCAGAACTCAGGCGTTTTGCAGTGACAGGGATACACTACTTAAGGAGGATTTTATGCCTATTCCAATTTTACTGCAATCTGAAATGTTTTAAATTGGCTGTGTCTGCCAAAACCTGAGAAAGGCTTAATTGTGAATGTCCAGACAAAACCAAAAAGCAGTCTACTTGACTCCATGACTGTCAAAACTACCCTCATTATACATATATGATGAGTTACAAACCCTTGCCAAATCCTGGCAGAATACTGCAGCAGGAGGTTTCATCTTATATGAAGAAAGGTTCTATTCTGGTATAAATATATAACATATATTTTTAAAGCCAACTACAAAGGGATGCTACCAGTTATGCAAAGATTTCCCATTATACCTAGAACAAATGGGAAAGAAATTGATCTAGCTTTCCTCCTTCAACTTTGGCCCATCAGGAGTTTCCTGACTTGAGCACTATGAGTTATAGATTACCATCCAGTGGAGCCCCCCAAATTTATGAGCTGGGCTTAACAATTGTCAGATCTGAGTTAATATACACACCTTTGCTTTGGGGTTTGCAGCTTGCCTCAACACTGTGCTCACTGACTTCAGATCTCCGAGCACAAGAGGAACACTTCCACTCTGCTTGCAGCAGGAATATGCAAAGCAAAAGATTTCACTCCCATCTGTGTGAATAACAGTATTTAGACTATATTCTCATTCTCAGATTCTGTACTCCAGGTTCAAAAGGAAAGAAATTAGTTATTCTGAACCTCTGAGAGAATCAGTTTTTCAAAGCCCTTCCCTTTAGAAGTTTTAATGAGGTTTTAATTGCACTTTTCTTCCTTAGGCAGCACATACCTTTTCACAAACTGTTTGCATAGCATTAAATATACCCTTCCCAGCAAGCAAACATTTGGTACCTAACATTTTGCATTAAAGTATTTAGTGTTTGTTTCGAAGTTCTTCCATCATTACCTTAATGCTATGGTGGCCTTTCACTGGAGTTCAGCCCATCACACAGCAAACAGTGTTTCCAATTGTATGTCCAGCCCATGTCCAACCACCTTGTTCTACAGGCTGTGGAAGCACTGTGTTCATGGCAAGGCACCATTACAGTTTTCCCAGGACACCAAGTGACCCTACACAACTGATTGGAAGCTTCAAAACAGCACTTAAGATGTGCATTAGCTGTGTGCTGTGTGCTGGTGTTCTGAATGGGCCTGAATTTTTCTCTGGTAGGACAAGAGGACTAGGCAATGTGAAGGGGAGAAAATCATCTAAAGCCCCATGTGGGGAATGAATTGAAGCTGAGGATTAGATTATCTAGAACCAAAACACCCAGGGTATAGACTAGACTATGGAAAAGGCTTGCATTTACTTACTTTTACCTCAGAGGACCTATTGTGATGATCACCAAACCTTAGAGCCCCATTTTTACATCTAAAAGCTCTACTTTCTACATCTTGAAGCATGTCTAGATTATCCTCTGGAGCTTGCATGTTCCATCCTTTTGTTTGGAGATAATCAAGTAAGTTCAGCCCTCGTTGTTTCCAGCTCAAGTGTTAGATGAAGGATAATAATCCATTGCAATAATCTAGTCTGGACTCCTGGCAGAAAACATTTTGAGATTCAGATACACAAGCCATTGTCAGCATTGCTGACTGCTCAATTATGAACAGTCTCAATATAATCTCTCAATTATATTGAGAGATGAGAACTGAAAAGAAGCTGGAGAAAGAATGATAAAATACTCTCAGGAACCACAAGAAAAGCTGTGTGGGCAGTTCAGGCTTTAGTGAACTCAACCAGAGTGAAGTCAGGCTTTAGTGAAGTCAACCAGAAGTCTACAAACTTTTCTAGTGAGCATGTGAGTAACATGTTTTAAAAAGAAATATTTGTGTTTGAAACTTAGCTACCATTCATGAATATGATTCTCAATTGGTTTGGTATGTTGAGAAAAAAAATTTATCACACACATTTGTCGCACTGTTTTACTCAGACTGGATTATTTCTGGAAGTCAAAACTAGCCAGGTTTTATTTAAATACTTGAGAATTTTTTTTCCTTTCAAAAACATCTATATTTAGAGACCTTGTACTGCATGTCACTGAAAGCATGTTTGCTGGTAAGCAACCATATGTAACAGATGCATTTTACAATATTATTTTCCTTGTTATTCTTTTAGCAAAAATCTTAGAGATCCATTTATCTCCTGGAAAACTTTTCTTTCCTAATGAGTTATATTTTACAAGCTTCCTAATACTTCACACGTTTTTGACTGCCCAGCAGCTTGCAACCAGATACCTGGACTGGCCCTTGGGAGTCATTTATTCAAGGACAACTCAGTTCAGGCTGCTCACTTACAGATGTTAATGTAAGATGAGCTGTGTTACATTAATGTGTAAACAGCTACCTAATTAGCCATCAGAAAACCTCAGCAGGTAAGTCAAAAGTACAGAGTAAAATTCCAGCCACAAAATCTACAGAAACAAGACAAATTTGCAGTAACGTGGTGCAGAACGCCCAGCACTCTGGTGAAATGAGCTTGCACTCTGGAATCCAACACCACTCACACTTTCTGCCTTCAACATCATCACATTTTCTCTGACCATATAAAATTTTCATACTATTTTTCCACTGACTTGTTTTTTCTCTGCTTCTCATACAGGTCTAACTCTTCTGCCAATTAAGTCAATGGGATTTTTACAGTTGACCTACATCGAAGAAATACTGGCCTTAGACCTATTTAGTTACAATTTCCACACAAGTAACACTAGAGAGGTGTTTTTTTCACTTCACACACGATAAAGAGCTTTTAAGGAATATGAGTGAATGAATAAAGTAACTCAACAGAAATCAGAGATCAAAAACCTCAAAAAGATTCATTAACATCCAAGCTTGTATTGTGAGCAATGCAGTTTCATAAACAATAATGACTTATCAAGAAAACGAATGGTATCTGAACACATACTAAAGGATTTTATATCTATTACAGTGATGTAAAATGATGACTTAGAAACAATTTTAAGTGGTTTCATTTGAAACACTATTAAAATTAAAGTCCTTTGTCCAGCAGGAATTTCTAAAACCTTTACTCTAGTTCCTTAGGCATGAAAAACCCCCAAAGATCCCTCTTGAATTAAACTATATTTTGCTTGGTGCTGGTGGGACTGCTACAAGATAAAAAGCTTGTGAGGATATGGATTTGAAGTATTACAAATTACTTTTCAACTGCATATCAGTGCCATTTTATTGATAATGAGGGATTTCCTGACTATTTACAACTGACATTTTGAGAAGTTGTTCTGTAATCCAAAATGATCTCCTATTCCACAGCATTCATTTTTAAGCTAGGATCCAGAGGGAAAAAAGTAGGTGTTCAGCACAATATGATATTTTGATGTATTCTGAAGAGTTCTTAAAGGAATTACCATCCAAAGTAACAGGATAGATTAAAAAATACATAAGGACATTTTCATTAGAGACTAGCTCTTTTCAAAAAGTTCAGATGCTTTTATATGAAGCACAGGAGTTCAGACCCTCATCTGAAAGGGTTTCATGGGACTGAGGTCTTTGGGATGCATCAAGCTGGTCTTTTGAGACTTCCCATTCTTTATACAGCTTCTTGTAACAGACATTTAACGAGTTGTGAAAGGAAGATAAAGGCAGACTTGCATGGCGTTTCAGGACTTTTCGATCAGGCAGGTGCTCACAGAGCATCCTTTTACCACTCAGATCAAAACTAGTAAGAACCAGGAACTTTATGAGGCCCTAAAGGGAGACTGGAAATAGAGGCACTGAACTATTCTTAAACTTCAAGAGAGTTCTGTTATGGTTACCTATAAAACCGGAATAAATTCAGTTTGTCTGAAATTGTTTTGTTTTCTTTAACTAAATTGTTTATCCAAGGTTTTCTTCCCTTTTATTTCTACAATAACTGTTCTGGCACCTTTGCCAAAGGAATGTGTTAAGCACAGTTTAATGGTGCACTGAAGTGACAACTTGGCAAACACTAGATTGTAACAAACAAAAAAAGAATAGGAGAAAAGAAAAGGCAGAAGGTATCAAAAAGGGGAAGATGTCTATGTCTCTGAAAGAAGCAAAGCGGCAGAAGATCCTGGACCTGTAAAACTGAGCAACAAAAAAAGTAAAAATAATGAAGAAATAGTGAAGCAGTTCACAGGCTGAGTTGTGCTACAATTATTAGCTGTTTATTATCCTAGAAAACATGATCCTTTCCTCCTATAGCCTTATGATTAATATTGATAAGGAACTCACAATCTGTGTCTAAATACATTGACAGGAGCTGCTAGAACTTTCTGTGCCTCAACAGAGACTCAATTATTTTTTATGCTGATATTGAATCACAATTTTTCTAATATGTTAAACATATATTGTATGTATAGAGTTACACTGGATATTTGAGACTTCTCAGTTTGTCCATTTCTAATGCTGTGCCAAAATGTGGATTTTAGAGCCTAGTTTTGAACAGGAAACTAAGCCCTTTGGTTTTAGGTTTTTTTAAATGAAGTATTGTGTAATAATTTGGGTTTTTACATGGTATTGTGTAATAATGTGGTTTTTAACATAGTATTGTGCAATAGTGTGCATAGAACTCTAGAAAGAGAAAGAATACAGGAAAACCAATAACCAAGTTGTTGGCTCACCACAAATTCCCTGCCTGAAAGAAAGCTCTCCATAAGGGAAGTTAATAACCCTGGTCTGCCTGCCTTCCTGAGACAGGACATCCCTCAGATGCTGGTACAAATTCATTGGCTATACATGTATCTACTGCAATATTTATTCCTTTTCCTGCTGTCAGTACTGACAAATTGTTTCCTTGCATTCTTTGCTTAGAAATGGGCTGCTTTTTCTTTTTCTTAGTATATAAGAACACAACAACTCTCAACACCTCAGTCACATCCACAGCTGTTACAGAACTCAGAGCAACAGCATTTTATTAGACATGCAGCAACAATAATCCCTGTAAAATATCAAATTTAAAGAAGAAACTTCAGGAAGCCTTCAACAAATCCTCTCATATCCCACCACATAGTTTGTTTTTTTTTAATAAAGCAAAACCAAACCCAATGATGCAACAACCTCAACAAAACCAACAACTCCCCTATTGTTCTATGACTACACATAAAGAACTTTAATAGAGCAAAAATAAAACATGGACAATAATTTCTAGTTTGTTTACGTAAATTATTTTTCAGCCTTTTCAATAGAACTTTTGCCCATATTCACACATAACAAAGTCTAGCATATCTAAACCGTAGTTTAAAACTAAAAGTTAAAAATAAACAAAAAACCAACCAAACAAAGAAGTGTACAGTAAAAGCTCTACTGAACAATGAACTCCAGAAATTACAGCCTGAAAGACATCCATAAATATAAAAGGGCAGATCTGTTAGTTGGACCAATAAATTAGTCAGTTATGGTCCTCCAGAGAGTGCAGCGACAAGAAAAAAAATGAAATTATGGATGCTAAAAGAATAAAGAAATTTAAGTAAATTCCACACAAATCCAGAAGACACCATCTTAAAATTTTAGTACAAACATGACTTCCAAAGGGAAGACCCGAATTTTTATAAGATTCTACAATTCACCCACGCAGAGTCAAAAGCATCTTCCTTTACTTCATATCACAAAGAAGTTCTTTACCTGTTTTGTGCTGTGTAGAAGGAGGGCAGGAGAGTCTTCACATTTTATTTGCTGCTTCTCATCAACTACAATTACAGTGCCATAAGTCCACATTTTATTTTATCTGTTGGACTCCTTGGTTTGTCAAAAATTAAACTACCATGAAAAATACTCACAAAATATTAAATAAGCATAAACATTTCAGTTGAACTGCTTGAGAAAGCATTAACTTTGTTTAGATGTTCTCTAGCTTGTTCTGTAATAAAAGGATGCACAGAGATTACTTTGGACAAAGAAATCTAAACAGAATAATTTCATTGTGAAAACCAGGCAACATTGCATTCTCAATAGCCATTTACACTCCTTTTTATGCAAAAGCTTTACTGCATTACATTTCTGAGCATTATTTCAGTATGTGTTTAATAGTTTTTGAAAGTTTATAGACTGTATCAAAGCACATCAAACCAACCAGAACATAGCTGTTTGCCACTCTACTCTCTAGCACAATCCTATTTTGGACATTTCTTATTTTGACATTTCTAAGTCTTCAGACAGTTTTCCCTCTCCTAAATCTGAAATTGTGTTTAGTGCTGTCTGGAGCAAGGTGGCCGTGATAATATTTAAATTTACAGTTTCAGGGATTGATACACTTCATCAAATAGAAACAGTTCCATTACGGGAAACACAAACTGCCCTGATAATGTGTGCCTCGGCTGCGACTGTGAAGGTGAGAATGCAGATTTATTTCCTTTTGTATTCGAGGCTTGACTCAAGACCATTGGAATAATTGGAAAACATTCACATTTTGGTAAACATCCTTAATACTTAACTAATACGTGATTTGTGTTCACTGGTTCATGGAGATGCAAAGACGCTGGAAAATTTTTCCTTTGGATGTGTTCTACATCAGACTCAAACTTTGGACTTGGTTAACAAATGGCTGCAGTGAAACTCTTTAACAATCTCAGTGGGTGATTTTCCCTTTACAACCATCAGCTGGTGCCTTTTCTGCATTCCACCACTGTTACACTGCAATTCAGCGAAGCTAAGCCAAACTAGAATTTAAAAAAAAAAACATTTTACATATTGGTCTGCCTCCATCGTGTAAATATTGCTGGAGAAGTAATTACAAGGGCTCCCGCCCTTGTTTTTGGGAACAAAAGGGCAGCTTCGTCCCCTGGAGCCTTCCCATTTCTGTTGTCCAGCCACAAGGAGCTGGAGAAGAGTCCTTAAAGCAGGACAAAAACCAGGACATTTTGGCATTTCCTTCCAGTTTCACCCTGTCCATCTGTAAATCATCTGTTCAACCTGAGAGGAATCAACCCATGGGGCACGGTGTTATCAAGCGTGTATTTCAGGAGATTCTTTGGGGGGGATACAGGAGGCTTTGAGCAGAGGAAAAGTGCTCGGAAGTTTCCTGGAGCGAAGCCGCGGGATCGGGCGCTCATCCCCCGAGCCGTCCCTGCGGAGCGCGGCAGTGCGAGCCGTGTGTGCCCGCTCCATCCGCACGCTGCTGCTCCAGGGCTGGGCCACCACGGCGGCACAGCCACAGCGTGGGACCCGAGCCCTGGCAGGCCATGGGGCTGGTCAGGCTGTGGGCCCGCACTGTCCAGGGGCACATCCAGAGGCTCCGCCGCCCCTCACAGCGCCCGGGCGGGCCGGGCTGGGCCCCTCCCTGCTCGGGCCCACGGCGCCCGGGGGAGCCCGCCCGAGCCGGGGACGTAAAGCAAAGCCTGGCATCGAATCCTGGTCGGTTCCAGTGGGTTCAGCTCCGTTAAGTGAACTTTACCCCAGGAAAAGCGAGATGTACTGTTTTTCTCATACTTGTCCCGAATGTTGTCTGAGGGGCTTCCTCAGTGCTGCCCATGCCCGCTCACAGACCCGGCTCCCGGGAGCTCTGCCCTTGGAGGCATGGGTGGACTATTCCGACAACAATACACCTCCCACTGCAGCTTTTAAGAAGGGAGCTCAATTCGTGCCCTTGTGTTTCCCTGTGCCTGGTTAATTACTGCATTACCCTGGAGATTTTTAAACCATTTCAGATTCTCCCTGAATCACCAGACCCAGGAGCTAATGAATTCCCTACTACACCACCGTAGCATTTATAAGGATCCGGCTCTCAGCTTCAAACCCCAGGTTTTTCCATTGTCTCTAACAGCACAGTACAACCAAGTTCATTTAATGCCTTCAATCTTTATTACAGCTGATTACAAAGATGCCACCATTCTGCAGAAACGAAGTTATCAAAGAAAAAAATCTGCAAAACTATTGTCTGCTGAACCTTTCAGAACTTCACTTGATATTGAAACAGGTAAAGGCAACATAATTCAGTATCAAGTAGGCTCTCTATTCCATTAAAATTTCGTTGATTTGCTGCTGATAGAAAATGAACCACAAGACATATTGATGAAAAAGCTTTATAAAGGGACATGGCAAGTGATCATCAATTACTGAAGTGTAACTTGAATTGAACTTTAGCGCTGTGGGCAGGTGCAGACCCAGGATTACAGAGTATTAGCCAGCAGGCAGTTTTCTCCTTGTTGTTTTTGAATTTGCTTCATTATTAATAGGTCTGGGGAAGGAAGAGAGATTTAAAAAAAGAGCCCCGATGCTTCTTAATTTATCACCTTTTGTGTGACCCAAAGTAAAAGCATCCAAGCCTTTTCAAAGTACCTTGACTGTCTCCTTGGCAGACAGAGTATTTTTAGCCCACTGGATGTGAGCTGCTCCTGAGAACAGATGGGTTAGCACTCCAAGCACTTCATGACTGTATGTGCTCTGCTGTAGAACAGAATGAATAAAAAAAATGACCTGGCTGTGAAATCCTTATTCACCACTTCCGTCTCATTGACTTCAACAAATTGTGTACATGTCTCCTCACCAACAGGAAAAGCTTGTCTGCCAGTTTCACAATGCCTCCTTGCTTCCCCACTGCAAACGGATTCTTATCTAGGGTGGGGAAGGAGAAGTGGTTGAGGTTTTTTTCCTTTCATAGTAATATTTTAAGGTTTCATAAATTTTCTCAGTCTCTCCTGATCCTGCCTCCTCAAATAATCAGTGGTCTTTGGCAGAGGAGCTGACCTGGAACTCTGAAGTGCCTGTTTCTGGTCCAGCTGAAGAGAACTGGAATCCAAGCTACTCATTTTTGCTACACCACAGCAGCTGTTCTGTGCGGTGTTCTGTGGGAACTGGTACATTGCAAATGTTTCCATTTGGTATTTGAGTGTGTAGTCTGAACTTTGTATTTCTTAATCACTAACCTTCATCCAGGAAGCGATTTCTATTGTGATTGATCACAATGACAACTTGGAAAATGACATCCTTTTTTTCTACAAAAGTTCATGAAGAGGCGTGATCTTTTACAAAACCATTAATACAATTAGCCTTTTTCAGAGAAACTGGAACAGTAGGCCTAATTTCCTTTATGTTATTTATTATTCCATTTTAATTAATTACTTTTTGATGCTCAGACTTTTTAGTAGTGTATAAATGTAAATCATACTCTAAGGATCTAAGCATGTAGCACAATATATTGAAAATTGTGGACAAGATGCATCCATTCTTTTTTTTCTAAACTCACTTTCCTAGCTTGATTTTTTTTCTGGAGAAAATTATCTGGGGTCTTATTTAAACCTTCACAAATTTATTTCAGTCATCAAATCAGATATTTAATGAGCTTGACATTTTGAGTAACTGCTCCCTGGGTATTTTCACACTCCCTTAAAAGGAAACTAGCATTAAGGGAGAGAATGGATACCTAATGAAATGTCAAAAATATTGAATATCTGCACTGAATTTAGAGCATAATGTAGCACATTTTCTTTTAGAGATTAACAAAAATATAAATTTTTTCTGTGTTAGATATGAACACATCTTTCATATTTTCTGCAATTAAAAATGCACTTAGATAATTTTATTCTTTATTTTTTACTCTAAGGAATTGAAACAATTTTATGAAGCTTGGCATTTTGAAAACTGAACATTTCTCCATTAAATAGTGTCAATGGAAGATTTTAGAGTAGCTCTGGGGAAAGTGAAAAGTGATTTTAACAGGCAGCTCTAATAAAAAATTTTCATATTCATCAACCAAGGATTGCCACATGAACTCCAGCAAATGTTGTGGGAGATCAGCATTGGAATTCAGTGAACATTCTTTGTCTCACAGAACAGTTTGCTTGCATATATCTGTCTCTACTGTTGTCTTATTTTTAAAAATCAGGTAGATTATAGAGCACATAGACCACTGAAATTCAAAATAAATGAAGTAGCATGATGTGAGTACAGCACATAATAGGTAACAAAATATTGCCTAGAAGGCAGACCAAACTTTTGCATTGCCGTTAGAATTTTTTTTTTTTCTGGGATTCCTTGAGAGAAAATGTCTACAGTAAAAATGATAATGAAACATATACCTTAACACTTCTTCATGACACTGGATTTGAATGACTTCCCAAAAACATATTTCACATTAGCATCAGGCTATCATGAGCAAAAAGGCTTTGAGAATGAAGAACAGACACAAGTACAGCAGGCTGGCTATCTTACTAATTGCAGTGCAGTGGTCACTGTGCAGCTCTCAGAAATGACTTGCTGTAGTCCATTATTAAGATTAAATTCCTGGATGAGAAGATATTTTCTTGTTTACAATGCTGACATTTCCTACAGGAGAGCAGAATAACCAGGGATACCTTTATTCTTCACTGAATTTTTAAGAGCTGTAAAAATTACACTGACAAACTCATCATACTTTATGTGATAAGCAGTGCGTAGTTTCTACATTTGTAAATCCTGATATGCATTATACATTTTACAATTTTCTGCCCCAAATAGCCTAAAAGAATACTTAGTAACTTTTGTCTAAGACAACTATGTCTGATTTTCCTTTCAGGCAATCTATGCTCTACCAGTTTATGGAATAGAAGGTGCATTACCACTGGCCACATCATCACATGCATAAACCATTAATAATTACAATCATGCAATTAAAAGAATTAACTCCTACCAAAAGAGAATTTGCAATCATTGCCAGTCCACACACCCATACACAAAATATGTTTTTACTGTGTTCTTGATCCACACTCCTCCTTATCATTCCTGGGGCACCATAATGTTACTTACTGAACAACTTTTGGGCTTTTTTCTCACCCACTAAGAATTCCTTCTTTCTACTGTTGTGAGAGGGAAAAGTAATGACCACACTACTTTAAATACTAAGCAGGAAAAACAGTGCATCTCAGGAAGTATTTAATCTAAGCTTTACCTGCTGTTTTATGGAAATTTATATGGAATAAACCAGTCCTAGTTCCTCTCTTTTGTCTCCATGGCTGGTGAGCTTATGCCCTTCTCCCACCCACAGTTCTCATTAAAACTGAGAATAGGGGAGAAATGGCAGCTAAACTTTGAAGGAGACATTAACATGCCAAGTGTTTTCTTTGTACACACATCACAAGGACACAAATAGGATCAAACTAAATGTCCAGTCTCTTGAAGTTATTTCTCTCCCATAAGAAAAGTCACTAATTTATGCATAATAAAGATACCATAAAATGTTACCTTCATTTAAAACTACTGGAAGAAATTCCAAGAGAGAAGAAACCAAACCCATTGAAGGCTCCAGCCTAGTAGAAAATTTGCATTAGCTACAGGCTATCATGTAAATATACAAGCTACAGGATTAATCACTAGCAGTAAACAAATATTTAAAGAGAAGCTTTCACACAGCACTTGCATGGCAAGAAATTAGCTATAAAAACCAATTATGCATCATTATCATCTGACAGTATGAATCCAGGAGATTCATCTCAGGAAACAAAGCAAGCATCTAGTCAAGTGCAAAGACCTGATTCTGCAATTGATAGCCTGGCCAGGGACACACTTCTCACAGGTCACTTACCCCATCCTCTTGGGAAGGAAAAAAGGAATCTTAAAGTCACAATAAGACAGAAAAGAAAGCCAGTCCTTGAAAATCATTGAAAAATAAGCTCTGACCTGTAAATTATGAAAAAAAAAAATATTCATAGAAAGATTAAAGCTTATCCCACTGTGAACTACCGCACTCTACCTGAGACCAGGTTTGTGTTGTGGTAAATGGAAGAATTTAGACTGCAGTGAAATGTGGTGTAGCTCCATTAATGCTCAATATTCAGGTTTCTGGTGTTTCAAGGGAAGATTGAGCAGAAGTGGATTCCTAGTTCATACAAAACTAAAATATTTTACTGTAGTGAGTGTATTAATACTAGGTCAGGTCAGCTCAGCCAAGAAATAAATTTGTTTAATTAGATTCAAAGTAACTGAAATCTAGTGGAAAATCTCACTCAATCTGTTTTTTGGAAAGAGTTTCTACTCAGCCTGAAAATAAATCTGTTACAAAAACAATTTTTAGATATTTCTTTCTTGAGGGAGGTGTTATTTTATTTAGCTTAGCATTTGTTCAGAACAATAGGGATTTAATACTTAAAAGAATAATCTAGGACATGAGTAGATAAAACTAATATACAAAAACTGATATAACATCATTATTCCATTAATTACAAGAGTTATTAGACTGGCATCTACGTTCTTTGAGTAGCCTTGGATGTCTCATCAATGAGGTTTTTGTTCTTTTTTAGAGAAGAGGGCAATATTAAATTGGAGATGTTTGTGTACAATAACAGATTAAGACAAAATTCAAAAGACCAGATGGATCTGTGGATCTAGGAAGAAGCAAGAATAAATCCTCAAGAGATGCTTTTTTCAAAGATACCTGCAAACAAGCTTGGGACCTTGTGTGACATATTTTATTAGTGTGAAACAGATATGAAAAAAGTTAAATTCATTTTAAAGTTTAAAAGTTTACCTTACTGCTGGTTTTCTTTATGAAACACAATTACCATAGCAGGCCTCTCAGTGAATTCCTGGTGGCGTCATCAGCAAGAGATATTGACAGAGAATCTTTCAAGGAAATTCCATAACACGCCCCTCTTACGGCTCACCAATAGTTTCCACTAGACAAACAGGTCAGGAAGCAAGACTGGAAGCTCAAGCCAGGGGGATGAGCTGAAGCTACCCCTGGCAACCAAGGGAATGGCAGCACCACGACCTTTTTTTCACCCAGTGATGGATGAACAGCTGCAGCCAGCACTACATGGAGAGGCAGACAGAGGGAAGCATTCAAGGCTGCAGCACAGACCAGCCCAGCTCTTACAGATTCAAGAGTGTCAAATCAACCTCCAAGGTAGATTTAGCTCAAAGGTGAAATCTTCCAGACTTGCAGAGAGAAAAAGAGGAAGTAGTGCCTGGTCTTTCTCCCAGAGCAGCAAAAATCCCTTTCTTATTTTCTTAATTTTCCATATTCAGTCCTTCACTGCTTTATCTTCTATTCTTCCTGCTAAGCGGGCTACCTTTTCATAGTCCCCTTATTGTCATGTTGCCCCCTTAGGCAACAAGAAGCACCTGTTAACTTAGAAAACATCTCTGCACTTGTACTTCACCCAAGTATCTTGGAAACAGCTTCACATCTCTACCAAAGAAAGCTTCTGTTCTTCTTAGTTGCTGCTAGCTATGATCTCCTCCTGCTTTCTTCAAAACTTATCTTCAGCCAAGTGCACTGTATTTCATTGCTGCTGCTTCTGGTTATATATTGTTTAGATTTCTTTCTTGGTAACTCTGTGAATTAGCTGGCTATTTTTCATTATTTCTGTGGGGCCATGGGGAGAAAAAACAAGCAATTCCTTTACTTGAGAATTCTCCTGTTTATTAGGATAGTAAAACTCTCAGAAGGAATTGCAGTTTTCCAAGTAATATAATTTGCAGGGGAACTTACAAGGGCTTTATTTTAAAGCTAGGTAAAACTTAGAGTGAGAAATGGATGGAATTCAAACAAGGAATTAGAAAATTAGATTAGGAAATGTGCTCCAAAGTGAAAATAATGTTAATTACATTGCAAGAGGCCACATAAGCTAAAGAGCTATTATTTCCAGGCCTTTATAATGGCTGAACAAAACACAAGCAGTTGCTGGGAACTGTGTTAGTAGGACTAAATAGGTGTATTATTATCAACTTCTGAATGGGAATTGCATGTGGAACAAGTTCTTCAATATTCTGTCTATAAACATTCTATAAACATTCACAGCATTGTGTTGAGTAATCTTCAAAAAACTTTGGAATTTGCATGTCTTCTGGCATGCCTAGCACCTTTCCCAGAGAAAAGGTAGCATTTCATGTTTGGGTTTTTTGTGGTTTTTTTTTTGTTTGTTTGTTTTTTTGTTTTTGTTTTTTTTTTTTGTTTTTGTTTTTTTGTGGTTTTTTGTTTTGTTTTTTTGTTTTTTTGTTATTCTTGGTTTTTGGGGGGAGTTTCTTCAGAGCCAGTCTGTAAAGACGCCTAGTTGTCTAAATCTATACAATCACCGACTGCTTTCTGGCCTCAGAGGTTAAGTTTATATTTTTTATAATTTTAAACGTCCCTTTCCATTCTCCTTTAAGTAGAGGTCCAGTTGCCCCATGAAAAAACTGCAGTTGTGAATAACCTGAGGCTGAGGTGGTTCTTGGGATGCCTCTGAGGGAGGGAGAAAGTGCAGAGCTGGTTTCTCAGAAAAAGCAGACCTTTCTTGCCTTTTGCTTATTTGTCGTGTCCTGACTTCCTTTGTTCTGAGGTGCTAACAGTAACTACTTAAAACCTCCTGAGTCAATGTGCCAAGTGATTAATAGAGAAGGTGCCCAGCTGTCTCTGTGGGAAGTTCAATAGAATTTTCTTTTCATGGGTCACAAACATTGATGGATTAAATCACACAAAACCCAGTGTTAACAGAAGAAAAAGCTCCTGACCAAGAATGAAACTTGTGTGCAAAAATCTTTAATATGAGCTAGCCGTAAAATTAATGATAAAAAAGTACTGCTATTACTACGAAAAGAATTTACTGCTGTAGCACCTTAAATGTTTAGTGTACTTTATTGCCTTAGACAAGACAAGGTTCTTTTCCTGGTTGATTTTACCATCTAGATCAGTCAGAGTACAGAAGGTAACAGTGAGTCAAGAGTTAAATAACTGCTTGAGGAGAAAGAGATTTACAGGAGATTCAGCAGGAGTCTACACCAGGATTTTGAAGAGAACCCTACAAGGCTCAGAGACTTCCCAAAGAAGCAGCTTATACAAATATGCTCAGTGTGTCTTTCCTGTGTGTACTGTGATGAGATTTTATTATTTTTCTAGTCTAAGCACTAAGCAACTACTCCATAGAGCTAGGCTTCTGGTCTATTTTCATGGGGTTAATATTTATAGCAAATGGATCAGGAACACATTGTGTGCATCTTGGTTTTACACATAAAATAACATGATGATAATGTACTTAGCTGTATCTTTTCTGTGTATAAATATACCAGTCCCACCTTCTCTCACAACTTGGATAAGAAAAGTACCCAGTCCTATAGCAATGTAAAGCTAGCAATATCCACTGTGTCTCTTGCACATCTAAAAGTGGAAAGCATGACAAGCTCAGTGAGAGAATTCCAACAAATCAAACAGAATAAACTGACCACTTACTGTACAGGAGTGGTTCCTTCCAAGGCTGCTGGGCTTCATGAAAAGGAAAATAAAATGTGTATGACCTTATTCTGTCTCTGCTGTGGGGAACTTTGTAGGCCTGAATTCAAAATCATAATGGCAAGTTTCAATCTGCACCTAATTATAAACACAATCACGAACTTCACAGGGATGTTTGAGGACTGCTTCTCTTGTTATCAAAGTGCACCACTGGGTAATGAAATTGTCAACAGAAACTGTCCAACCTTGCTTGGGAACACAGAATCTGTTCACCAACACTGATACTTCATACAGTTCTCTATGAATAGCTCCTGCCCACGCTTCTTGCAGTATAAAACATGACAAAATTAAGACAGGAACTTAGCATTCAGTGCAATTGGCTACAACCCCTTGAAAACCTTTTGGAAGTAGTCCTCTTTTGCAATTTGCTGTTAATTGCTCTCCTTTCAAGTACTAGCAATATGAATAATGGTGATGATAATTCAGATGCAAACCAGAAATATTTTAGGCCTCCTAATGAGGATACCTTTTGGCCACAAGACCAGTGGCTTTGAAAGTGGGTCAACTACTTCCATTGTTTATTTTTGTAACTATCTATTACTACAGCTGTCCAGAGTGGATTCCTGTTGGTCCTGGATTAGTTATTCAAATAAAGGGCTGTAGTCCGGTGGATTCTTCTGCTGTCCACATGGCTCCAGGAGTAGCTCCCCACCAGAGGATGTGATGATTTCTTCCTGGAATGATAAAACCAATTAAAATATCAAAGATCTAAGCCACCCACCCTCTAAGAATAGCAATGAAGGCCATCACTCCAGTGTAACTGGCAAGCAACTATGAATAAATGAATAAACACTTGACAAAATAATTGCAGACCAGCAAAAGGATCTTATTGGTTAATCATTTCCTTCATACTTTATCTCTTATTTATGCTGGTAGCAACTTGTGCTACTATCAAACAGTGAAATCAGTGCACACAAGAGACTCTGATTTACAGCACTACTTGTAAGTTGCTGCACTACTTAGGAAGCCAGCTACAATTGCTTATAAAGGGTATTCTCATGGGTTCATTGAACAGACAGATGCCAGTCTTACCATGCTGCTACTCCCAGACAGATGAGCAAGAGCTCAACGCTGAGTGCTCACACACAACAGTAACAGTTCTGACTGATGACTGCAGGGTGAAAGACATTGCCCTTGCTAGGTAAAGGCAGCCTGTACTCACAGCACCTACTCTCATGAATTAAATATTCGCATGCCAAGCGTGTCATTCCAGTGACTGATTACCAAGACACCTACTGGAAAAGTGGAGAACTTGGTCTTTGCACTTATTCCTACAGAAATGATAATTAATTTTTTTTCTGTATAAGTTTAAGACTGATAGATGCACCAAAATTAGCTGGAATCCAGAATTATATTGACTAAAATAGCAATCTTCCATCTGAAAGTTTAGATCCAAGATATGCATCTATATATGGACCTAGTATTTTCAAGACCTATCCAGCTTCTATTGAAATTTGGTGCAGATTTGGTGCTTGATCTCCTCAGAACACATGCAGGCTCCCAGTTGCTGTTCCCTCCCAATCACTACACCAGACTGAGAATCAGTTTAGATAGTTCCTACCCAAATTTAATTATTTTCAGAATCCAAGAATCACAGAGCAATTTAGGATGGAAGAGACCTCTAAGATCATTGAGTTCAACCTCTGGCTAATCAGCACCTTGTCAACTAGACAAGAGGGTTGTAAGGAAGTAAATAAAATATAGCAATGATCTCAGATATATTGTTGCTGCTTTCCACACAGTATTTAAACGCAAATAATGAAAGAAGAAGATGCACACTCACACCATATTTTGTAAAGTTTGTTCTTCCAACTAATGGTAACCACCCCCTTGTGTCTGCCAGATGAGTTGCTTGAGTCACCTTTCAGTTTTTTAATCAAAATGAAACAAAATGAAGTCAATAGGTACAAACAAGTAAAAAATTAGTTATGCCAGCCCTCCTCAGGCCCTCAAAACAAAGTCCACCCAACCTTTGGGGTGGGGAAGTATACTCTTGACAAAAATAGTCGTGAGGGTAAAAGCAGCTTCTCCCAAAACTGTAGCAATAACTGCAAGGGAAAATGTGTCACATACAGATTGTTTGTCTTTGGGACAGGAGGCTTTGGGACAATAGCAGTGTGGTTCACCACAGAGGGCAGGCAGAAAAGCCTCTAAGAAAATCAAGTGACAGACAGGATAAAATGCCTCCTGAAGTGATTGCCAAAGGTACCAGTTTTAATAAAGCCATAAGCTAAACAGGGAAAATAGAATTGTATTGGCATTGAACCTGAACCGGTTTCCCTGACAGGCTTACTACAGGGGCAGCTATTAACTCTTATCATGGGACACCTAAGCAAGTTTTTTCCTTTTTTTAAATGGCAGGAACTAAAAGCCATTCTGCTTCTGATGGGTGCTCTACTGCTCTCTGTAAATAGATGTGTTGCTAATACAATGATAGCCTAACGTGGGCTGTGGTGAAAATATAGGAACAAACTGGAGCAGAGATGACTGGAATTGGCTGTCACCATCACCAAGAGCAGAGGGAAAACTACATTAGCCAGAAGTTCTACATCCAACACCTGAAAATCTGTGTTTGAGGTGTTGCATGTCTGCTTTTCTTTCCCTGACAAGGTCCTGGTTACTCTTTCCAGGTGCACTGGGGCTGACTGGGATGGACCTTCACAGCTGCCTGTGCTCCACTGTGATGTTATGTTTTGAATTTGTGGCTAAAACAGTGTTGATAACACACTACAGTTTTGGCTCTTGCTGACCAGTGCTTGCAGATAAAAAAAAAAAAATCCTTTTTCCCACTCAGGCCCTGCTGGCACAGTAAGCTGAGAATAAGGGAGAACTAGGAGGGGACACAGCCCAGTTGGTTAACCCAAACTGGTCAAAAGGACATTCTATACAAGAAGGGTGTCAGGGATTTGAGCTTCCAAGGTGGCCATTGAGAAAGGATTTATTTAAATTAGCAGAGGACATATATTTTAGTCAAATGTGAAACCTACCATCTCCCTATGTGGAAATACAATTTGTGAATATTTAACATCACAGTCATGTAGGGACACTAAGGCAATGTTAAACGGATGCTGCAAAACAAGTGAGATAAAAACGAGATTTAAGAGATAGGGAATTTAGAAGAAAAATAACCTGAGACTGAATACTTAAAAGTGAAGAAAAGGAGAAGCAAAAATTTATAGAATTACCCTGAGACAAGAGGGAGAAAAGGATAAAATATGAAGGAGAACTAGAAAAGAGAGGAGGAAGAGGGATTATAAGGGTGGCTAAAAAAAAGCAGAATTAAAACTGATGAAGACAGGGAGAGATGCAAGACAAAAACAATTTATGCTTTCAGAACCAGTGCTACTGTTTAGTTGCAGTCTGGCAACAAGAAACAGACCTAGAGATAAAGTAATTCAAACCCATAGAAAGTCGAATAGTAAATTTCTCTTGCAAGATTGTTTTGGGTAATAAGGAGTGACCCTTAATACATCCCTAAAAGAGAACCCCTCCACGTTCCCTTCTTTAATGCAGGGTCACACTCTCTTGCTTTTTCACATTACAGCCCTTACATCAAAGGTAGAAAAATGCTGAAATTTCATTGAAAGGCCTTTCTATGGTATTTCCAATCCAATTTTCCACAGCAAAAAGGCTCAGAAAGTGTTACATCTGTCAGCCCTTATTAGGCCATTTGTAGCCAAGGAGAGTACACACTGTATAAGAGGACACAAGTACATACTGGAGCATTTGAAAGAAGGGGAAAAGCTTTCTGATTCACTGCAACAGAAGTATGAATGTTACAGCAGGGCTTAGTGTACAATATTCTTTCCCACTACAGTCATTCCTACTTTCCAGTGTGGTTTCAAACTACACGGCTCCTCATTAAATTATTAATCCATTCCACTCAGCTATTGATCTCCACCCAGCAAGTGTTACCTTGTGGAAATCAATGAGATCTGTGAGCGTTGGGTGTCGGTTTGGATCCACCCCCAGGAAGCTGTAGAAATCCCCCGAAGCATCAACCAGGAAGTGCTTGAAGCCGTTTTGCTGGCGGTAGGACAACGCGTAGCCCCAGATTTTCTCACTGACTCGCACCAGGAACGCGCCTTCAGATTTATTCATCAACAACTCCTCTGCTTCCTGACGGCTGATAATGCCTGGCAAGAAAAAAACCCCATGGTTATGCAGGCAACAGGTTTGTCAGAGGCAATCAAATGCAGCAAATACTGAACAGAAGTGAAATCACAATGGTGTAACTTCTGAAGACTGGAATGTTTCTAGGAGGAGATGTTTATGCTGTTTGCCTCTGAAGGGCAGCTGTAAGAGTTTTGATGGAGTCTGCTGGGATATGCTTTTTAATTTGATGGTTAAGACTTGCTTTTTCCCATCCTTGCTGCTTTTTCAAAGGAAGTGCATAAATGCAACTGGCCTATCAAACCATAGAATTCTGGACAAGCCATTGTTTAAGCAGACTAGCATGACTTGGCATTGCAGTTTGAATTTGCAATACATTGCTGATATTTGCGGTTGTATTGCAGTCCTGCAGACTCTGTTGCCGTATAATTGCTTTATAGGTCTCCTACAGAAGAAATGTAAAGCAAGTGCCAGGAGAAAAAACATTTCTCTGCTTTTGTACATCCACACACATACTCTTCCCAAGACTCCAGCTCTTTGGCTGCAAGGCACATCAGTAACAGCAGATTTCTTAGATTTTCTGTACCAGTCACAAAACATCACGCAGGATTAAAAACTGGAAATAGAGGTTTCTGTGGCCTAATTCTCCAACTTGGATATTGTACAGGTTGGTCACAGTCAGTCATTACTGGTGCCCTATTCAATGCCCCACTAAAATGTTCAGTTTCCCATAAAGGCCAGCATCAGATAGGCTATGGGGGCCTGAGATATGCTGAGGCTTTATAAAGGCATCTTACTTCCACAGAGTCCACTTCAGCACACTCATAATACAGTGCTAATATAAGACAAGATGTCAGTAGACAGAAGAAAGAAGAATATTTCTTCATTGTCATTGTTTCAGTACAAAATAATTTACTCAGGAAACAATAAAATGTAATAAATCAGTATTCTTCCTTTTGTTTCCATTTCAAATACCCTCAAAATGACTATGAGCTTCCAAGTACATATCCAGAGACATCACCACTGAGGTAAATTGGAGGAAAAGGTTTAACAGGAGTAGAGTTTCATGAACTTTCCCATTTTATTCTTTTGTGTTGGAAAAAATCTTCATCTCTCTTGTGCCTTCTGATTCTGGCACACAACACTGAAGTTTCTGGTACTTCTGCTTGCATAGAGGTTGTGACACCTATTCTGATCCCAAGCCACAACAAAGGTGTGATCAGAACTGCACCTGGCACTGAACCAGGTCATACCATCCACCCAGAGAGCCTGGTTCCAGTCTGTCTGGTCAGCCTAGAGGACAGTCAGCTCATGTCTCAATTATCTGTGAAACACCAGATGCTCACTCTCATCAGGAGCAGATGTTGAATTAGGCCATTCTGGATGTGAACATGGCACATACGTCAGCAGATAATGTATGTACATGTTCCAAAGTTACTCTCTGTGGAGAGAATTTTCTCCAAACAATACATGTAATATTTAGTGGAACCACTTGTCATTGTAGAATCCTACACATGTCCTAGTGAGGGTTCCATGGAGTCCAGGTACTGAAAAACCACATTGTTTTAGTGTTCAGGGATTATCTGTTTCAACCCAGAAGGGTTTACCTGAAAGTTTGGAATTCTCTTATTAAGTCCTTAAGGAAAATTATGTCTCTAGGAGACATAGGAAGGGACTGAGGAGGTCTGGGTACCAAGAGCAAGCACTGTGTGATATTAGGAAAGGTAGAAAAAACATCTCCTTTCTTTTTTTTTTTGTATCTACTTTGAGAATACGAATTTCTTTCACAGTTTTCCTCGGTGCAGTGATGAAGGACTCAATCTCAACAGGGCTCAGTGGTCCCCAGGGGAATACCCTCAGTACGAAGAAATATACATGTATATAATCTGCTGAATGATACACATTTCTCTTTTATAAAGGATATTGCATCATCTTTGCACTAGACATGAAAAACAGGCAATGCAAACATAAGCGTTTGTTTAGAAACAGCAACTAACTGTTCAGCAACAATGTCAATTGATGCACTTTTCAAAATTAGAAATACCTTTATTGGAGGTATTCCAAGATGAATTATTAAAATTTTTTGAACTCTGCTCAAATAAAAAGATAGTACCAATATGAATCCATATGATACAGCATATTATGGGAAGTTGTACCACTACATCCCAATATCAGCTACTCAAGAATTACACAAAAACTGATTCTGAAATCACAGTATCTGTAAACCCAGTCTTCTCTCGAACTGGCCTAATTTAAATATACATGAAAAGTTTTATTGGTGATTATGATGTCTACTTCCTTGACAAATCTCTGCTGGAAATAAATGTGAGTTCAGATGAGCCACACTACCAATCTCAGAGCATTTAATGACAGGAAGGATAAACAGTGCCATCACCTGCAAATACTACATTAATTAAAAAAAATCAGTATTTATACTGTAGTTCTAGTTTGAAAGCATGCTGAAAGTTTTGAGACAGGAACTGGGTGTTGTTATCATTATCTCTTCTCCAAACAGTGCCAGAACTGTTATGCAGCCATGACAAGGAGTGAGCTAGACTAGACAATTCAGCCTCAATGAATACAGAGGATTTGTAAAACAAAGAGAGTTGTAAGAAAAGAATGGCTGTATTAGAGAGTGAACACTATTAGGATATTTCTAGGGTTTGAATCACTATCAGGCATATAATATGAAATTAATTTAGTATTGATTAGTTTAATGGCAAACAATCTGTTCACCTGCTCTCAACTCCCATCAGTGGAGCTAAAACACTGGAGGCTTCCACATGATGCCATCTTCTATGTCAGACCTTATTTTTGTCCTGGGCACTTTATATCATTGAGTAGATGAAAGATGCTACATCACTCACAGCCAGGTTCTTTTTTTGTTTTAATTCTCTTTTTTTTTTGCAAAAGATGGTGTAATAAATTATCAGCCAGCCACTCTCCCCTTTTATTCTCCTGATTCTGTTAATAGCTCACAAGAAACCATCTCTCTCCACCATCTCCTCCTTCTCCTTGCCTCCCAGTTATTTTATTTGTCTGTGGTTGAATTCTTCAGAGGGTGGTTATTGCAGCAATGAAAGTCTCCCTCTACCCTTTAAAAAACATTATCCTGTTCTCAAGACAATTGGAAAAAGAGTGGCACTGTTCTCTCCTGAGATGACTGTAGAGAGATAGACAACATCTGTGAAACCTCTACACAGAAAATTGTTTTAACTAAAATCAAGAAACTTTGGTTTCCCAGGGCTCCAGTAAGAGGTATAAAATCACAGATCATCTTATTTGTCCTAGTTAGGATATTACTGATAAATATTATATTGAATAGAAACCACTGATGCTTTTTCAACTAATTTTCCCTCACTCTCATTCTTGCCAATCTCTTAAAAAGATTTGAAAAAAGGAAAAAAACAGTCCAGTTTTGCAATGCTTATGGATATTAACAGCTTGGATTCTTAGCAAGAGAATAACATTTTCTAAGACACTTTAAATTATAGAACATTCATCATCAACTGACATGTTCCTAACTAACAACTTCATTTTTAAAATACAGGACCTGTAATGATAATTTGTAGATGATGATAGGCAAGTCTTAATATTTTTGTTGTAATTATGTTCTTTTTACTGCCACTAATCTTTCAAACAGGAAAAAGAACATCCTAACATTTAGGGTACATTAAGCTCATATGTGAAGTGGTGAGTTCATTATTAATTTAGTGAGCCTAGCTAAGAAATCCTAATGCTGCCTTCCAAGTTTACAGGAGCCTCAACAGCAGAAAGTGTTATTCTGCAATATTCTGCCATGACACCTCAGCTTCCCACTCTACTTTCAGGGTTTTCCTACATACATCCTTGAGTGGAACTCAAGATGGAATACATATATATTGGTTACAAGAATGTCACACCAAGCACGAATCCGAGGGTGATACATTTTTCCAACAAGGCAGACTATGTACTAGAAGTCTAGAATTAATTTTTCTCTGTTAAACAGATAAAGTTGCATCACATCCTTTGTTGTAAGGTACCACATATAATAGTGATGTCCATATAAAAAGATAATTCAGTCCTTAATGATCAATATATTTTTAATTCACATACACATATATATTAAAAATATATTCTATATAAAATTATAAATATAAATAGAAAATTATATATATTTTATAATACACATCTATTATAATATATTTGTATATGCCAAGAGACCAGCTAAGATTAGAGGGACAGCAGGTACAAACACAGCCTAGAAGTGTTTATTTAGCATTCTGCAATAGAAGCCATTTGTTCAGCTGATATTTTCTCTTTTCTTATTTTTCCATTAGTTTGATCTCAAACACTCCAGTGCATGAGGTCTTACTCAGAAAAATTGTTACAAATATTGGCATGAATAAATGAGAACAACGTAATGAAAGAATTCATGGCAAAAGTACTTTCGTGGCCATTATGAAAAGCTTTCGAGCTTGTGCAAAATTGATTTGGTGAACAATTATGAATATTCACACATAATAAATGCAGAAGAAAGAGACCATCCTGTTTATAAAACTTAAGACATTTAACCAGGGTGATGTAGGTCACTTGTCAGGATCCAAAGCAAAGAGAAGCCAAGACCAGCATCTCCTTTGTTTTCAACAGGGTTAGATCAAAGTCCAAATGAATACAAATATGCCTGGCAATCATGGCATGAATGATTCTCAATTCACATACTAAGGTCATGAAAACACATTACACCGAGAGCAAGTGCAAACCATAAATAAATACGTAAATACAAGGAATTGTGAGGAATTAGCAGTTAACTCCTGAATAATGTAAAGGACTATATTTTTTTCAATTATACAGGAAGATCTAATCAGGACTTGAAAGACAGTGATAAAATGGCCATAAGAGGGGAGGAGCAGCTTGCCAAGCATCAGCCAACCCCTTCCATTTTTTTGATCTGAAAAACTGAGCTAGGTAGACATACTACTCTAAACACAGCATTTAGAATTTAAAAAAACTCCCAATGCCAAAAGAGAAAATTTTCCAAAAATTTCCATATCAATTTCTTCTCTTCAAGACTTAATTTGAAAGTCAAAAGTTGGATTACACCTCACAATGAAAGAAAGAAAAAAAGGCTGAAATAAATTTCAGGGGGAAAAAGCCACTACAGAAGCTTAAAAATAACTTTGTGTAGAACAAATTTTAGGGTTTTGGGCATTTTGAGTCAAAAGTTCTGGTTTGGTGAGAGGAAAATATATCATAGATTTTTCTCCCTACTTCATTGTGATTTTAAAAGAATTATGCAGTTGGAAGTAGAGATCGAACCTACCTGGGGCGAAAATATGAATGAAGGCAATCAGTTTAGAAAGAAATAATCAGGCAAGTAAACAGAAATTCAGAAGGGTTTGATCCAAGTGCAGCCAGTCTGGTTGCAGAGGAGCCACAGGCTGTGTCACATGGCAGTGTTAACATAAACCACTGCCAGGAGCAGCAAGAACAGCTTCTGAGAACACTCTGTGGACCTCGTGGAGGGCGCAGAGTTTCCAGAGGCCACAGAAGATGAAGATGCTCATGAGGAGCCCATACAAGCTAAGATGAAAACTGAAGCTGGGGAACTAAAATTTAGAATAGATCAGACGTTTTTGAGATCCCAAAATAAGGGGGGATAGTAAAGCTTGAAACAAACACTCGAATGCCTGACACTAGCAACCATCTCTGGTCTGGGAGAAGGTGAAAAACCCAGCTCCTTCAGCCACTCAGAAAGACCAAAAGCATAAAAGCAGGGAATGAAGCAATGGCTTCCCTGCAGTGGAAGAACTAGAGCAGCTATGGTTTATACTGTCAGGGGAAAGCATCACTCAAAGCAAATTTCCTCAGGTCAGCTTTTCCAATTCTCTCCCACAGGTGCAAGTCTATGCATGGACCCTTAAACTGACTGAACATAGTTCTGGTTGTGCACTGGGAAGGACACACTTAATCTACAGCAGGGTGATGTCTAGACTGAATATTTATGTTATCCTTGAGACTGCCAATGTCACACAGAATTTAAAGAATGCTGTTATCAGTATGGTGGTTTATGGACTGTGCTGTGACTGAAATAGTAAAAACATAACAAAGAGTCTAAAGTACCACATATAATATCCATGTCTGTATAAAAAGATAATTCAGCCTCTAATGATAAATATATAAAAACTTCATGCATTGTCATTTCTCTGGTGTTTCCAGCAGGAGTAGCATGCGCAATTAAATAAATGCACAAATATTTGCAGCAATACCAACAGTGTACTGCTATTAAAGAGGTTTCACCCTCTCCTTCCTTTTAGTCACAGTCCTTTTTTTGTATAATGCCACAAAACAAAGAAGAGATCAATAGTATTGTGTGAGAAAAGCTGTAGCTAAAAGGTAACAATAGGTCTGCCTCTGCTATTTCAGAATAGAAGCAATAAAGGCTAAAAAGCAAAGCAAGGGACTAAATCAAAGACATCTGGTAATAGAAACAAAGCTGTTGAAGCTATTCACCATCTGCTGTTAAAGCAGAACAAACTCACATGGGACTAGATCTTCAAAAGAATTCTGTTTCCATTTAGACATTGAAATAAATGGCTAGGCTTAGAAAAAACACCAACAAATAACAAAACAACAGAAATTCAGTCAAAACCCAAACACAAAAACAGCACAGTGACTGGTAGGTTTGTTAGGGTTTTGGGGGGGATTGTGCTTTTTTTGTTGTTTTGTTTGTTTTCCAAACTCTGGCCAGAAGTGTCATGGCAAGAGCCCAAGAGGCAAGTGGTCCCGAATTCCCTTTTGCTTTTGCTATTTACAGCTAGTAAGAATGCAGATATTTCATGCTTTGCTGCAGGTTGGTAATCTAAGTCCTAGTAACTAGCAAGATTTATGGATACTGATAATAAAGAAAATATATGTAATAGGTCACAAAAAGCAAAACCTAAAATATGTGTAAATAAAACCTTCCTGTCTCCATAGAACTGCACTGGGAGACAAAGCTGGGTTGCATTTAGAAATCAACAGGTAAAACACACATTTGAAATATACACAGAGATGAGTTATGTCAGTACTCAGGGGCCAGCCTTCTCTGAGCCACATAGGCAAAGCAAAGTGAGACTGCTTAGGGAGCCTCTGGGGAAAGTTTTCTTTGCTCCTCACTCACCACCTCTTCTCCTGCACAATTTCAGGAGTCGAGCATGCAGTAACTTACCTCAGATGGAGATAAATCTGTGCTGGGGAAAGGGGAGCAGGAGCCCATTAGCCATTCTTCACCATCCCTCTCCTCTGTAACCATGCTGGCACATTTCAGCATATGCAGAATTGGGAAGCAGCACCTCAGTGAGACTCAGCCATCTCCCCAGTATAGGAACTATGCCCTGGGCTACACACAGACATGTATAGGAAACCAAGGCCCAGAGGAATAATGTATGCTGATAGCAAGAGATCCCTTTAGGCAAGGAGGAGGCACGTTGATAATCCATCATGTCCTAAATGAGCTCTCCTTGAAGACTTCCTTGGTGCACAGGAGTATCTTGAGTGTCTATACACAGGAGAAATTAAAGGGAACGTATCACAGGTAAAAATATACAGACCTCGTTTTGTCTGGGTGGAGTTTTTGAAGGGATTTTTTTGTAGGGTTTTTTTTTTTTTTTTTTGATTGGTTGGGTTGGGATTCTTTTTCTAATGTGGATTCTGTTCTGTCTTTTGTCAGGGTATAACAGTTTTTAAGAATAAAGCAAACTTAGTCCTCAGAAGATTTCTTAATTCCCTAAGAATAAGATTCTCTAAAGCAATTAAAAACCTACTGAAATTCTGAAAGGAATGGGTGCCTTACTCCCCTGGGAATTTTAAAAAATCCTATCTAAATGAATGATGCAGTAATAATGGGTATTTTTCTTCAGCTTTACAGAAAATCAGGTGTGTTACATCCAATGTTGCCCGTGCAGCTCACAGTTATGCACTCTGCAGAAATACCTCTTAATTGCCTCCTTCAGAGTTCATTCTACATCCAGCTATCAAATACTGTGAAAACCTTTTATACCCACTGTCAAAACATTTACACCTTATTCACTAGCAAGCAGTGCAGCACATAAAAGATAGGTGTTGGCATTCCTTGTCTGAATATACCACTGTGTAATAGAGCTGTAAATTTTTCTGTTAATGTCTCCTCAAAGCCTAGTGTTGGTTTCTTTTCTTCCTTCTTCTCAGAACAGCCTATAGAATGCATTAGGGAGGAAAACAATTTAACCTCTCTCTTCTCTTTGTATTATTGTCACATATCAGAAGAAAAAATATAGCACAAAGTACCTTTAACCTTTTATCTTATATATATATATATATATATAGGTAGAGGCTCTTCTGATCTGAAATCCCTGCATTAAATCTCTGCTACTACCCTTTAATTTTTGTGAGTTTTCTCTTCTTGTGTAAATAGCTTCTGAAAAGAATCTTATGCTAAAAGATGGAACAGTTAACTATTCCATTTTCAGTGGCTTCTCAAACTAAACTCCCATGTGTGATTTTACTATGTATGATCAGTAAATTGTCAGAAATTACTAGTCAAGAATATTTCATTTTGTACTGTTTTCACTATTGGAACACTGATGTATTTCTAAGTCAGAAGCCTCATTGTTCTAGTGAACTCAACGGAAGATCAACAAGAGGAAGGTTGGGATTTTGGTTTTGCTTTTATTTGGTTGGCTTTTTAAATCCGTAAATACTTCTAATCCATATAAATGTTCTAGACTCTGTTATAGATACCTGACATTTCCTGCAAGTTGCATGGCAAATAAATATATGCATGTGGATGCCTTCAAACTTGAGAAAATATCAGTACACAAATCCAAGTAGGGAATTTTGTTACAAATATTATTCCTGTAGGATACATTCACCTCCTTACAATACAGTTGAGATTGGATTTTTATTTCCATTATGTACCAAAAAGATAGCAAGCTATACAGACCATCAATAAACTTCTGTGATGGGTGCATGATGTGACACATGCAGTAGATATTATGACCAAATGAAAATTTGCTTAATCAGTAAAGCACACAGAAATATCTCACTAAAGCCTGACAGGGATAGACATTGTACAGTGAAGTAATAAACACAGAGCAAAGAAACAGATTTATGCTCTGATCCTGGCTCAGCAAACTGGAACACCTCTCTCCTGGTACAATAGTCACTGATACTGTGTTTTGTGTGCAAATTGAAAAATGTAACAGTTTTTTTAGAAGGCTACTGGGCGGTATTCATCATCCTTTCTCCAGGCAGACAAAATGTTTGCATTCATTCAGTCTTGGTCTTGCGAGCAAGAAATGGGAAATTCTAGTTCGTGGGCATCTTTTGCAGGCATTTCACTTGTTTACATTACTCACCTTGTTACTCCTCATCTAAATTCTCAAACTTTACTGAATTTGAAAATGAGAGATAAAAACCTTCTAGTATGCAAATTAGATCTATATCAAGGGAAAAGATGAGAAAGCTGATATGTGCAAGGAGAAGAAGGGAGAGGAAAAGCCCTCCTGGGATCTATTTATGTTTTCATAACTCCAGCCATCATTAGGCTCTTGTTTCACCTAAATACTTCTGAGGGAAGCACAGACATGAACAAACATGGAAGACTGAGCTTTTATCAACCCAATAGCACAAAACAAAGCCCACAGTGAGATTCTTGTTTACTTTGGATTTCTGCAAAAAGGCAAAGTAGCAGAATTAAAGCAGTCTCTTAGTAGAACCTTCCTGGCTTTGTACAACTCATTCCAAGGCAACGCTGCCAGGTGACACTCCAGAGGGAACACAGGGACCAAAGGCAAGAACAGTGCATGGAACAGCACTGCTGCTCACTAGCCTGGGCTGGGATGCCCTTCCTGCAGAGATCTCAGAGCCCATCACTGATGGGCTGATGGGCAGCTGCTGGAGGGCACATGGGAGGTGCAGCTCTGAGCACACAGGCTGAGGAAAGCTTGTGGACCTGGAGGTAATTCTTCCTGGAATCAAAGGCCCCCTTACAAAATAATTTAAAGAAATATATAAAAGCAGAAATTATTTGCAATTCAAAATCAGCAGTCACTGAACACACACCCCCTGAAGGCATCACAATCAGAACTGAGTGCCAGTTCCCTGACTTGCTGTGCAAGCTGCATTTGGAACTCGACCCAGTGCTCGCTCAGTGCATGGAAATGTCACCATTTCCCACCCCTGCAACTGGAAAACAAGGGCGAAAAACTGCAAGTGTTAAAACTGCTGTCAGTCTCAGGGGTTGGTTTGGAAAAAATAAACACGTCTCCTTAGATTTTTGTTTACTTGCAGCATCTTCCTTCTCTCAAGCCTACATGCACATTTAACCACCAGGATTTTTTCTTTAAAAACAGTGTCAGAAGAAATACCTGTACTTGCAAATCTATAGGTGTTTAATCTCAACAAGAAAGACAAGCACAAAACTTCAACTGTGCAGTCCTTAAAAACTACATATTTTACTATCTCTGAAATAAGCATTGCTGGCTGAAGTGTGGAATACTTTACAGGATATGTAAATCCATAATCACTATTTTAAAAGTTAAATGGTAATATATATACTTATATATTTACTTATTTTAGCACCAGGTTCTGCTTCTGCACTACACATTTAATAGATGGTTCAACCATCAATAAATGGTTCTTAATAGCTAAGATTCTTCTTTTTGTCTTCAAATAATTTTGACATAAGAAAAATAATATATACTAAAACCAAATATATATATTTTCAGTCACAGTCTTTCAGTATTGATACATAAATTAGTTTTGATGCTTCTGAATTGTGAATACTTGGCTGCTTAGGCACACAGACATATAAGTTTGCAATGCAGACTGACTCCTTTGTGTAACCTGTTCTAAAAACATGGTCACATTTACGGATGTATAGAAGAGACAGTAAATAATGAAAAATCATTTAAAAATGCTAAAAAAAAAAGAACTCCATCCCAGCCAAAAGCAGGACATTACCCCACCATTTGCATGCTCTATCATGAATATACCACTTGTGGAGGAAAATGGGATTTAATTCAGTGCCCATGGGTTTCATAATATCTACACTGTGATTGATATTACACTGAATAAATTATATAATAAATCAGCATCAACTCTGGCAAAACAGTTAGGGCCTGATTAAATTTCGCCTTGTATATTGTGCAACCATTTATTCTAAGGCAGTTTTTGACCCATTATACCCATTTTTCCATCATTTAATTAAGTACAGAAAATACAGAGGAATTAAAAAATCAGGCCCTTCTCTACACAGACTGGACTGAGACAATCAGCTGCCAGAAAGCTTTCTGGTAATAATAGCAATAAATTACTTAGAATTGTAACATGCTCTGATTTTCTATCAAAATTAATAAGACAGCAACATTAAGTCCTAGTGCAGTTCCCTGTGCCACTATTGCCAGAGCTGTAAATGGCTAGGAAAGAGAGTAACTGTATTTACTAAATGCAGAAAAGGAATTAATTGTTTAGGTAATAGGAAGCTACTGGCAAATTTCATCAAGCCAAGTGAAAAGCAGCAAAATGGACAAGAATATTCTGAAATCATGGCGGCCACATGACACAAACTATAAATCTATAAAAAGGCAAACAAAAGCAAAGCAGATGTGTCTATAACACTACATTTTATGGGTATCCCTGCCTTTATCAGATCATCTCCACATACCATTTAAAAAACCCCACCAAAACAAAAACCCATCCACAAAAACATACACAAAAAGTAAAAACAAAATACCCACAATCAAAAACTGGAGGGAAAAACAGTGTGTTCAGTCATGAGCCAAATTATAAAACACCTGCAATTCTTAGCAGTTAAAATTCAGAGAAAAATAACAATGCCACTTTCTCAAGCTCATCTGTAGAAAAATAGGACAATAATTCTAGAAAAATGTAATTTTCAGGTATCCTGTCCTTCTTCACATTGTTATAAAGTTTTCCAATATGTCATGTATAAAAGTACTAGAATGTTTTCATTATAAAAACAAAGAATGTTTAAGAATGTTTTCAATACATATTCCAGTTTTTAATGATTTTCTGAATCAAGATAAATCCCAACACTTTGAATTTGGACTTAGAAACTGAACTCACTGTCTTTATTAGAGTTTTCATATGTTTTACTTGGATATAAAAACACAGCCAAAATATAGACTATAGCTTCAGGCAAACAGGAAATATATCCTAGTCCTATTTAGGAAAAAATATTTTAAAAATAAATGAGATGTACTGAATGAAAGCACATTTTAGAACATTGAAGAACAATTATCATGTTAGTGTTTATAAAAAGGAAGACAACTGAATTGGCTTTAGACTAGCAGATGGATTCAAATAATTTTCTGTATGATGCATTTCTGAATGAATACTTAAATTACTTTCCATTAAGGCAATTAATCTACAGTTCTACCTAAAACAAACAAGCTTCACAATGACTTGAATGAAAGAGCAAAATAAAATGTTGACATGGGTAATGACTCTCAGATATTCAAAATCTGCTTGTGTGTAAAGTAAAACCCAGCTCTCTCCACAGTCACCCATGCTTAGCACGGTTTATTCAATTGTCAAATGTCTTGAATAGTGTGAATATACAAAATACATACGTGGCTAGGAAAGGTTTTGTAATTCTACTGGTTACCAACAGAGAGGTGATACCTAGGCTGGTCATGTTTTGAACATTATAAATGTTCAGAGCTTTCTTTGGGAGCCTTCCTGCTACACTGCTAGTTTAAATGGCTTTATTTATGCTAATATTGATTTGTTATTCATTACACTGGGAATGCATTATAAATAAAACTTCATTAATTTAGTGGTCTCACAGTAAAAGCATTTGCCCAATGAACAGACACTGAAATGTCTTAGAAGATAATGGAGTTACATGGTAGTAAATAGAATATTACACTACAGCCTCTGACAAGCTGCTGATTTGCTAGAGTTGCTAATGGTTTCCTCTGGCCTTTACACATTGATACTGGTTTTTATTGATGTATCTGTGCTTTTTGTCTGACTACATGGAAATTAGGTTTTGATTCTTCATTGCATCCAGCGAGAATCTTTAGACCTCTAGCCTGACTTCTTGCAGCAAGGGCTGGCTTTTACATCCTGGAGCCCTTTCTCCACGTGCTGTGCTTCCCTGTGCCTTATGACCCAGTGAGGGCTGCTGAATGCTCCCAGGTGAAACTCCTCATTTCAGGAAGAACCTACACTGGTGCCAGGGATTTGTCCCCCAGATTATAGCCTCTCATGAATACCCTGAGTAGACACCAGCTGATAAAGGCAGCCACATGGTGCAACTGGCTCTGCAGGCACCACAGCAATGTGTGAGCACAAGGCAAGGAAACCTTCCAGGTGGCTTTACTGATAGCCTTCCTGGCCACGAATTAGACAGAAGAAAAGCAGTGGAATGCATTCTCAGTTTGCTTTTACCTAGTAAGGAAGCCCTCAGTTTTTAACAAAAAATATAGCCCACAACCAAAAATTACTGATGTACCTTTCTCCTTTCAATAATTAAATTAATAGATCCAAAAAGTACAAAAAACCTGGCTATATAAACACATACACATGCTCACAATGGTCTTTAAAGGACATATATCTTACAACTCACCTAGAACACTATAATCTCATGGGTATTGAAGCAACTGTCAAGACACATTTTCTATAAACTTAAATGACAAGTGTACTGGTAAATCACAGTGTCAGCAGAGCTCACTCAAAAGGAGGAGAAAAGCAAAAGCCACAGTTGACATGGAGCCCTGGAAAATTCAAATTTTACAGCTGAATGTTCCAACAGATAACTAGGCAGAAAATATAGTGTATTCTTTGCTTTTCATGCTTTTCTCTCAGGTGAAGGAAAATGGTTATTTCCTTAGATATAATTCCCTTTGTGTAAAGTTTAAGAATGCATTTAATTTTTAGGTACATTAGCAATCTGAAATCTATTTTTATCTGTGAGAAGCATCTAGACGATATCACTGAGCTCATAAGGAATCTTTCTACATGTTTTTTAATCAAGTAATTATTAGAACTTTTATTGCTAAAAGGGATACAAATTTAAATCATGGTCTATCTGGAGTAATTTCCCATATTCAAATTGAAAGAGCAGTTCCAGATGGATTTCTACAAAGCATTTTCTGTATCTACTTAAGAAACTTTACTTCTTTATCTAGCTCAAAGAAAAGTAAATCTAGGGATACTATTGATAACTAATTTTTCTTCTCACACACTTGGCTGGATTTGGGAACTTCAGGCTAGCTTGTTAATTACAGTGCTTTCTAGCTGCTTGCAGCATTCTTGCACATCGATTTCGTGTACTCTTCCTCAGGGGAAAAACTTACCTTTAATCACTCAATAAAGTGAACCAGACACTGAAGCACTGTTGAAAGTCAAATGAGAACAGCATTGGGGTAGTAAAAACTTCACACCTAACGAGTGGCAGAAGCCATGTGCAGCTCTGACAGTGACCCAGTTCTGGACATCCCCTGGGGTCTGACACAGTTTTCAGCTAAGCCACCAAAAACCAGGCACTAAATTGCCTCATTTCCTACCAGCAGTGGAACTGAGGTGAGTGAGTCAGCAGCGAGGCTCAAACTCACAGCAGGATAATCTGAATGAGGGGTTTGAAGCCACCACTCACAAGCAGAAATTACTTCAATGGTGGAACCAACTTCATCTCAAATTCCGAAAAAGTTACAAACAGAAGCAGGTACAAATTTTTACTTAATTTTTGAATAAAAAATCTGGAATTAAGATACTTTCACTTATGCTAAATTTTATGAAAGAAACGTGATAGAAGGAACTGAACACATACAGCAACTATGCAGAATAATTAGTTCCTTTCACCATCTTAGTTCTTAAAGCTTCTGTCCCCACTCTGTAAACAGTAGTGTTGTTAAGAGAGAAAATAGAAGAGGGACTTCTGTCCCATGACTAATGAACTACTACTTTCTTGTACTTTGGATTAAATACCTAGAAATGTTTATAGCACACTTCAAGTCGAAAAAATTCCTTTTATCAAGCATATTGGAATGCATTTATAATAGCCACATGCACTCATGAAAGTCCATGCTGTGTTTGATTCTGAGAAGCAGTGGTAACAGCAATAGCAGAATGGCCCATGGAATTACATATAATTTAGATATCAGCCCTCTCCACCGTGATTAAACAAACTCTCGTGTGTTTTATTATGGATGTAAATCTTGGATAGAGGGCTAGGGTTTGAAGCAGTCAGAGCCAATGCCAATCAGTGTGCCAACGTGCATGGCCCTTTTGGAGCTTTACCTCTTCAAAAGAGTTGTGAGTTTGTGATTTGACAATCCCATTTACTGAAAGGCCAGGAGAAGAAGGAAGAGCTGACCTTTCTGAAATTGAAAAGGGAAGGAAGCTGTCATCCCCTCAACGTTTGCAAGGGAAAGGCAAATTTCTGTGTCCCTCACTCCACCCTGCTGTGCCTCCGTGCCAGCAGCACACAGTGCAGTGACACACGCAGGTGAGTCGCCTGCAGTCACAGAAATCTCTTCCCTTTATTTCTCTACCATCTCCCACTGTTTACCTCCCATGGGGAAGCAGTTCAAGTGTCATGATCTGCTTCTGACTGGGTGAACTGGAAGAAAGCTAAACCAGCAACATATTTTCACCCAGCCCCACACTTTCCCCCCCTGCACCTCCACACACAATATCTGCTGGTACCCTGCTTGAGAGAGTTGTCTTTGCTTAGCAGGAAAATAATATTACTTCAGAGCTGTCAAATGAATAACTTGTGATCTTTTCCCCTGAGGCTGGATCAATAGGACTGCAGGTTCAATGCTTAGCAGAGCAAGAAGAAGCACCAATAAGGCATCCAGCTGCTGGGAAATCAGGGAAATTTACTGACCTCAGGTCTGCAAGTGTTTGCTGGGCTTTAAATAGATAAAATAAATATAACTCAGTCTATTGTAAGCTGATGAAAATATATACAGAAGCCTGTGAAAGAGAAAGCACATTCTTGTAAGTATGCAGGCAAAGGAAAAAGAGCTGCAGGCATGGCTGATAAACACTTAGATATAAACTAAAAATAAGCAGGATATGAGCAATTCATCCAGGACTAACAAGGCTTTGCACAGGATACCTGTGGTGTGCTGGAGGGGGTGATCAGGAAGCAAACAGACACAGCATTTAAAGGTGCACAGTATGAGCTGAATGTCTTGTGCTGGTAGTAACTGATATCTAAAAGTACCTTGTGCATGGATAAACTCCAGCTGACACATCCACAGTGCCACTGGAAGGAGAAAGCATAGTCCAGCAGGTAAGGACCAAACTGCAGTGCATTTAAAAGGGTACCACTGCTCACATTCAGGCTGCTGGACAGATGAAACAGGCTTTCTGCATTTGCTTTGGTCACCATCAAATCATAATTCCTTCCAGTCTTACTATATGCAACCTTTGTAGATGTCTGGGCTTTTTACTTGAGTGTAACACTTCTTATTTTGTGTAAAATGTGACTTTTATGTCTTTACATGTGATTTCTTTCAAATCACTCTTGCTCTTATATCACATGGTTTTTATAAATGATTTTTCATATCTTTGCACTAAAAGCAGAGCTTTCTGTCCAGACACACCTCGCCTTTTTGTTTTTTGCAATGTGATAAAGCCTGAAGGAGCTGCAGTAATAGAGAAATATACTCACACACACAGACCAGTTCAAAATGGAGACAGAACTGTAGTGAAAAATTACAGGTAAATACTGAAGCTACTATGATGACTTATTAAGCAAAATCGTAATTGCTCACAATGGGATGCTCTAATAGTAGCAGATGGAGAAGAAAATCTTAAAAGTGTTTTAAGTGAAAGGGGAAGATGTCTTCAAAATTTAAAGGAATTTGACTTTCAATATTTTTTTAGTAAATTCACCTGGGAGCAAACTCTCTGGAAAAGTTGCTGAATATTCTTCACTTATGCAGAGAACTGCCTGGCACTAACATGAAAAGCCGCTTTTTTAAAATTATTTTTATTAACTAACCCTGCCCTGTGTGGGCTCTGTACCTGACCTGTTTGTGTCTATGAAACCATTAACACACCACACTTGTTTCCCCTTTGTGCTCACATGTTCTTTATCATCTCTCATTTCAAATGTCTACCATAACTGCTAAGAAAAATGGATGCCTTCTATCTTCTAAACATGCCAAATCTTTAGAATATAGCTTCCAGTTAAAAAGCAGTCAAGAAGGACAATGTATTGTAAAAGAATAAGAAAGCTCATTTCACAGTAGCAATTAGCCTATTTACATTAATTATTCAATTGTGTCATTCTACAATTTCCCTGCTGTTCTTTTGTGCTTCCTTTCTCCTAGCAGCGTGTTACAGCTCACATTACCTCACTTTGATACTTTGCTCCTTTCCAAGAGGAGCCATGGGGTCTAAAACATTTATTTTGTTTGCTAATAACCTGTCTGCATAGACACTTTGGAACTCTAGTGGTGTAAGAAAAACAATTCCAAAGCCTTCAAAAGAACTGACAGACTGAAACAATCATTATGACCTAAGTGGAATGAATTAGTGCGTGAAGGATCATCTTATCTCTCAGAAAACAGAAAAACACCTTTCACTTCTTAAAAAAGAAGCTGAGCTCTGAATTGAAGCTAAGGAAGCATTTGAGTTTTTTCATGTTATGAGTCTAAATTAGGACAAAAATAATCAAGTACCAGAATCCACCATAGGACCTCAACACTTAATTCCAATTACTGTGTGATCTTTGAAAAATACTATCAGAGCATCTAGTAAATGTTTGATAAGAATATGTTCAGGAAATACAGAAAAGTAATGTTCCATCTCACAGGAAGTAAGCATATTACCATGGCTCTAATAACAGCTCTCATGCTTATATCCACCCATATAAAGAATATCTATAAAACTGCAAGGACAAGCTGGTTCATGTTTGCATTAAAACCTCTATGTGTAGATTATAACAACTACTGCTTTATAATAATTTTAAAGTAGCATTACAATAGCATTACTATTTAAAGGCAATGGTACAAACCCAGCCTGAGCCTGTCCTCAGCAAGACAGACTTCCCAGCCCTGCAGAGCGTTTGGCAGCCCCTCTGTGTAATTAATACACCAGAGGGCTCCTCTTCCTCCTGCAGCACCACGGCAGGAACATCATCATTCTGTGCCTCAGCTCAGCACTGGGGCAAAGCACAGGACTAAGCAGCCTTGGGAACTCCTGTGTCTGTGTCACCACAGGATGGGGACAGCAGAGGTGACAGCTGAGCATGCCCTGCCACTCAGACCTAACTCCTCAACCCTTCTTCTGATGTAGGCTTGTGTGATGGGAGAGTCATATGGTGTCCAAACTTATAACTGTTCTTCCTGCCAAGATTCACAACAAAGGGAATACCCATTCCTACCAAAGTTTTCTGAGAAAACCACACAGATTGGGGATGGTGATTGATACCGATTGACTGTGGCATTACTTGTTTTGCAAAATCAGCCAGGTGGCAATACCTGGCAGCCTGTGTGACCCTGCAGCAGCCACAAAGCCTACAAGTATTTGAACTGCTGATCACAACTCTGCCCAACCTCTCTGAGAACTGACTGGCAGACAACAGAGGACTCTACCTTTTTAATAAAGGAAGTAAGACATAATCTCTTCTAAATCTGTCGTCTCAAAAGTATCCTTCTTTTTAATCTTTCCCACACAACGGTTGGAAATAAATTTTGATATTCTGTAACCCTTTTCTTAAATCTCACTTCCTCTTCTTCATTACTTGCATAAATTAGAGAACTGGACCTGTCCTGCAAATGTGTGCACCAGGTACACTGAGATTCACAATTCTCATTTGAGTCAGGAATTCTCTGATTCCATTCCAGATGTTTCCCAGCCATAGGAAGTTTTAGATACCAAGCCTTGCATATAGCTATATTTTTTTATATCCTTTAAATCCCGTGGAAGACAGTGAAAAACTCTCAGTGAAATTAGGAGATTTTAAACAAACTTTATATCTTTTTATCATCACCTACAATTACAGAAGAGAAAAATATCCCGGACCTCTAGGGCTCAGTTTACTTAAGCAGATAATCTATATGTACACTTTCTCAAAAAGATGTAAAACCTAGAGAATGACAAAGCAGTGAATTAGAAAATAGATCATCAATATCAAAAAGGCTGCACTTCTGCTAGATTTACAACACTTGATTTATTGAAAAACTGGAAGGTTCCTCTTTAAGAGCAGAACAAAAAGCATGCTTTTGTGCTCAAAGCAGCAAACTTTATTCCCTGTTAGATGTTTTTCAAACAGGCCACTGCCATTTCTGTACCCTTTAAAAAAATATTAAAAGTACAAGCTGTATGTTATATTTCCCACAGTTCAGCTATATGAATATGCCCAGTGCCCTCGTTGCTGTTCAAGGACTCATAATTAATAGACTTTCAGAAATATTTCCTTTACTGAGAACACCTGATTTGCAGAACCATTATCACTCTTTCAGTGTGCTAGATTTTCACCTTGAAAACAAATTTCTTCCTGAAAACAGCATTAGCCATCTGAGGTTAAACCTTGATCTGTAAACATTTGCAACACATTCCTGTTAAACTGAAAATTTTCTTCCCTGGCTGCCCTGACCTCAGAGATTATTCCTCTCCTGCATCTCTCATCATTCTTTCAATCCATCCTTCCATCTGCTCTGATCAGCTCCTCCACAGCTCCCCACTCCCTTAACTCACCACCCCTCTGACTTCCCCTGGTGAAATGGTTCTCCACAATAGCAACCAGGCTGCTGCAATTACATTTTAAAGGTACAGCCTTTAGGGCAACTACCTCATGTTTCCAGATCTTTGATATCAGCCTCTGAACTTTCCTTTCAACCTGAAGGCAAGTGGAGATCTGATAGTGCTGCAGCAGATGCTTGGCAAACAAGCACACAGCCACCCAGAGACAGGCAATGAATAAATTCTGTACTATGCTGACCACACACCTGGGAGATCCCTGCTATATTCTGTATAAACAGCAACAATCATAAAACATTGCTCTCAATTAAAGCTAGGGAAATATTTTGATATCAACACCCTCTGCAAAGACCAGCACTCCTATATTTTGAATGGAAAATAACCAAATGCAGAACAAAGTACGTGAGGGTGAACAGTCTAACATATGAAGTTAAAAATATCTCAACCATCAAAAGTAACAGCTGACAAAGTAGTTGGAATGGGAAAAACGAAAGTGCTGAAACAGATTGGAAGCATAAGAGAAAGGTTAAAGGACAAATAAAAGACCAAACATGGAAATAATACACATTTTAGCCATCAGCAGCATTTTGTTAAATATGTAGGGAAGGAAGGGTCTTGAGTTTTGTTGCCATATGGAATTCCATCCCAAGTGTCTTATGCCTGCAATAAACCGAAAACTACAATTTGCTAAAGTCTGTGATAGTTTGGCAAAACTCTTCAACCTATAGGGAAGACTGACAACTTTCCCTTTACTCAGCATGGGTCCCACAGGGGTTTGAAAAGAAAAATCCATTTCAAAGCTGAACTTGGCAGAAGCAAGGAATGTGTCCTCCTTCCCAGCCTGTTTGAGAGACAGCTCTCCCATGCTAAACACCAATTTACTTCCCTGATTTCAAAGCATATCAGCAACTGGAATCTTGGCAAAGAATGTTCTTAATTCAAATTAACAAAAACCTTTTATACAACTTGATACAATATTAGGATGCCCATATAATAATTTGATTATACTCTTCAATTAGCAGGGAGGAAATCAGAATACAATTAACTTTCTGGTTATCACAATGTACAGACCAACTTCTTAGTTTTCAGTCAAAAAAAAATGAATAATATTTCTTTTCACTCAGACCTAGGGTAACTATTAGACAATACAGAAGAAATAGACACTGATTACATTAAATCCCAAGACACTCCTGGTGACACCTTAATCACTGCCTCTGAATCTTCATTTAAACAGTTTGAGAATTGAGCATAACTGCACTGTGGCCACAAAGTGGGCATAAGCTACTTTAAATAAAGGTTCATTGCTTCACAACCCAAATTAAGTAAAGATCATATCATAATTTTTTTTATTTAGGACAGGATTAAAGTTGGGTTTGATCTAAAAAAAAATTGAAAATAGATTTTTTTTTTTCTTTGCAAACTTTAAAAAATCATTCTGGATTGGAAGGGCAAATGATCTGGGTTTTGGCAGGGACTTATTATTCAAACAGAGCAAAAAATAATTGAATTTACATCCAGAATTCAGCTGTACATTACAGTTTGTATCTTTAATGTGTCAATTTTTTTAATGAAGAAAACAGTAAAGCCTATTTCAAATGAGCTGAAAACATCTGCTGGAATTTAGATAACTGATGATAATTTCAAGTGACAAATAGAGATGGATGAAGCTGAAGCTGATATTCATTTAAGTAACTTTTTGTGAATAAAGAAAGAAATGTTCTCATTTGAAAGACTTTTTGTAGCTACAGATTTTACTACCCTGGTTCAAATGAAACATTTTGTAGCAATTCTTCAAATGAAGACAAAAGGAAAACTTCAGGTGACATTAAGCATGCCATGTTATCCTGTTTCATGTACCATGAAAAATGCCCCAGACAATGTGTATTTTTAAAAGGAATCCAGACTGGCTTGATGATTTAAAGTGGAAAATAAGCCAAATATATGAGGATAAAGACATTTGCATTATTATTTGTACTTTGCTACTTTAGCTGCACACAAGGCTTTCTCTCTGCATAACTAGAATAAGTTATATGTCCACAGTACAATTTGAATACAGTGAATCACCTAATGCTTAACTTCAGCTAAAAAGCTGAACAGCCTGACAGTCAAAGCAGGCAAGCCAATCTCTATTGGCCCTGGCAAAAACATGTTATTCTGTAATAAACTGGTATCTACTTTTTCAGTACTATTGCAATAACTTTCTTAGTGTATTGCATTCAAAAAACCCTTAATGTGAAGCAGAATATTAACCTCCCAAAACTGAGATATAAGAAAATACAGAAGTTGCTCAAAGATGTGAAGGACCTGATTACACCTGCTGTGAGAGATGCTTGAGGTGCCCCAGTGGCTCGAGTTGTCAGCTGTAATTCTGGGCTTTGCAGAAAGGCTTTAATTTTTATTGCCAATTTCTTATACAAGTCAAATATATTCTGCTGTATTTTTGTTCATAGACAAAAATCATTAAAAGATCATACATAATGTCCTGGCTCCCTGAATACAATACAAAAAACAGGAGGGCCAGGAGCTGGACTCGATAATCCTTGTGGGTCCCTTCCAACTCGGCATAATCTGTGATTCTTTGGTTTTCCTCAGAGTTTGTGTCCATTACAAACTGTAATGTAGACACCAGATAACAGCACCAAACACTAATTATTGTACCTGTAATAACCTCTTTAGATTCCACCATTGCAGACGAGTTGCAAAGCAACTCACAATTTACAATTATAACAATTAATTAACTGACCAGAGCTGCAGAAGCCAAAACAACTCATGCAGCAAATAACTATTAAACAACACTCACATGGGTCCCTGCAAAGAAAACCACTGAACTTCAGGCTGGGAGTGTATCTTGATTATCTTTGTCAGGCTCTTTGAGTGAGAGAAGGAAAAATTATGTACTTTGCTCAGCTTTAGAAGTAATTGCATTCAGTTTCTCAACATATGAAGAGCATGAGCTGGGAAAGTAACGAATGATCATGAATGTCTCAATTCTTTCAGTGATTAACAAACTAATCCAAAAGCCACCAATATTAGTAGAAAGACTGCACAGGCATTGGCTCAGGCCCAGACACCTCCTTAACTTGAAGCATAAATTATGTTCATAACTCCTAACAGCAATTTATATGGATGTGACCTTCCCATGTGCAGGGAAAACATTTATCATTGGATCATACAGAAAGATCCTGGCTGGGAGCACTTTTGGCAAATGTCCACAAATGAAATTTTAATTAGTTTGTCTCTCAGAAAGCAACCACACCAAAAGTCTTCTCTAAGAAAGCAAACAACACTGTCTGCATCATTGTCCGTAAGAAATGAAAGTATTTAGCATTTACAAGCTACACATGACTGACTTCAGTGTCTTTGACTAATTAAGCCAATGAAAATAGCAGCTTGTTGATGACTTTTAACACATAAGGATTTGTGTATCATAAACAGAAATCTGAAATATATGAAACATTAAACTTATTCAGAAATCTTCCTTGCCTGGTTCACTTCAGAACGCCCACACATCTTCATCTTAGGCTTACAGAACCATGAATCAGATGAGGGTCAGCTTAGTGCTTTGAACAAAGCAATAGACTCATCAAAAGCAGCAATGGAAAAAAAATTGAGATTAAACTTTAAAGTCTTGCTGGTCCCTCAATTATGTCAGCTATTAAGCCAGAACTTTTTTTTTTTTTTTCATGTCTGAGAATACTGAATATAAAGATCATTGCTAATACCTATGAAAATAAGATGTCTTACCTGTGAATTTGATATCCAAGATTCAGCTGCATTGCAAATGCTATACAAAGCAAGTGTCACAGAGATGCTAGCAACTCCAGCAGATAAGACAGCAAATTTTGGATCTGCACCTTTCCCATTTCAGGAAAACTGCTTAAAATTCTACACCCTCAATTATTTTTGAGGGAAAAAATACCTAATAAATTTTGTTTGCAAAAGAAAGCAAGAAATAAGTGTTCCTCCAGTTTATAAAGTATAACAAGGATTGAAAAGATATGAGTTAAGTCATTCTGGCAAATCAGGTAAATCAAAAACCTGAAAGTCAGTTGTCCACATACCATATCACTGCACTATTTGCCACTTAATTTTGGGGTACTTCTCACTCTCTCTTGATCTCAGTACTCTTGCTTGTCTTGCTATTTTGCAGCAAGTATATTTTGACTAAAATATTCCTGAAAAGACTTTGGCGATATGAGCCCCAAATTAGTCTGCTTAATTAGTAAAAAGAAAATGTGAAAATCATATGGCAATGGAAGGGAAGATGCAAAAGCCCTGTTTTAACACAGTCTGGCCATGTCAGCATGGAAGCTGGGATGGTTCATTTTTGGGGTGGCAGCTGGCAAGGTTCATTTCCCGAGCAGACACTCAAGGCTCGGCTGTCCAGGACAGGAGGGATCAGGGAATTACCGTGGAACCAGGGAGCGATCCTGTTGGTGTTCCTCTCCAGGCCAGCCCGCCGAGGCAGCTGCTCCTCCTTGAACCAGCGCACGATGAGGTCCCGGGAGAAGGGCCGGGCAGGGCGCTCCCAGATGGCACTGCAGGGACACAGAGCACCAGCAGCGTGGAAACCAGGGCCGAGACAAACATCCATCTCTTTGTGCACATTTACAGAACACACAGCTGCAAAATGGCCAGCGGAGCCTCTGTTCAGCACCGCTCACTGAACAACTTTAACTTTTTAGAATTTGTTAAAATTACTTTGTGTTTTTATGGAAACCGCGGTGGTGTGGTTTTTATATTTGCAATGGCACCTTAAACATGTTCTTACAGAACTGAAATTGAAAAAACAATTTACCACAGTGGACATTTTAGTAAGCTTTCCTTTTCCACTCATTTTTATTCCAATATAAATATTGACAAGCAATTCTTTTTTCTTGAGTATATTCCTTTTTACTGGCAAAAAAACTCTAAATCAGTATCAGCTATAATACACTGTGTCTCCAAACAGAAACCACTAAGCACAGGAGAGGGAATGCTTTGTTTAAACTTTTATGTTTCCTTTGCATTCTCTACTTGACAGCCTGCCTTACTCTTTCTAATACTTTTTACATGTTTTGGCTAGTAGGAATCATCCTCCCATTTGGAGTCTTCTCCTCTCCTGCAATTAATTGTGCTCCCTAAATAGTCAAATGAAAGATTAATAAATACCAAAGACACTTGGTTTTGCCTGAGAAAAGAGCCTCTGAAACTTAGGACTGCTCTCTGTTTAAAAAAAAAAAAAAAAAAAAAGGCTTTTAGGCTTGAGGCTTAAGGCTTGCCTAAGAATTTGTCCATTTGACTCCCCTGTATCACAGCCTCACATACTGATCTCATGCTGTCTTCTCAAGGAGTCATCTCTGTGTGAATTCCAAGAAATCTGCCTGAAGATAAATGGCATTTAGTTTCCATTAAATCTGTTTTTCTTTTCTTTTAAACATTCTTTTCTTCTGATCATCAGGAAATAGCAAGACTGAGGACTCCCCAAACCTGAAGAATAGCTTGTTGAAATGGTGGGGATTGGAGAGGGACCAATCCAAGAGAAAACTCTTTCAAAACCACTCCGGCACAAACCAACCTGGACTTTGCTGCAGGAGACAGCAGAGCAGTTGTGCTGTTGTCGTTCAGTTTGATCTCCTGGTCGGTGCTGAGGTTTGTGCCCTGGAACAGGTGGCTGAGGCCAGCCACCCTTCCCTTCTGGATGGCTCGCAGGGACTGCCGGCGGTACTCGTCCCGCGCCCGGCGCGCCTGGTGGCTCCTCTCCTCGTCAGCAGCCTTGGAGCGGCGCACTGGGCGGGATGGACGGGAGGACACGTTCAGAAATGCACACAGCCACTCTGCCCTGCTCACACAGCAGCTCGCTGCCTTTATTCCTACAGGAGCTGGTTGTGACAACGTATAAACTGTGACACATCACCGAGGGCGGATAACTGGGTGACTTCCCACATGCTTCAAACACAGGCCCACCTCTAGAAGAAATCTCAAATTATCAATGATCTGACCACTACTGGCAATAACTGAGCCTCTACATATTGTGATTAAATCTGACACTTCTTTTGGCTGTAATAAGAGAAATTCTGCTTGGGGACATCTTTTCCCCTGGAAGTGCACCAAGTTCTATGTTTCAAGAAAGGATGTTAATTAGTGCTTAAAATTAAGTCTAACAGTGTTCTTTGCCACTATGAACATAACTAGAATTGAACGGTCAACTCCCAAAATTTACCATTATAAAAACTGACATGCAGGTTGCACTTTGTCAGTGCTGTTTGCTTTCTGAAAACATATGCTGTCTTTGTCACGGTACTTACAGTCACAGTCATCTCCAACTTGAAATTCGCAGTCTAAAAATCGTTTCAGTAACAATGGATAAATTAATAGCCATTGGAAAGGGCATGTTGATGGATGGGGTTGCCTCACACTTCTGAAATTGTATGTGGAGAACCAGAATTTGTACTGGAAGATTTAATACACACCTAACAATGGCACTGACCAGGGAGTTACCTATTTCTGTCACTTGTTATGAGACTGCAGCTCTGGCCACTGCGGCTCAGGCACCTTTTACTAAAGCTTCTTCATTTTAAAATTAATGTCCCAACAATCCTGAGTTTGACATGGTATAATTTAAATGCACCAAGAATTGTACTGCAAATATTCATCATCTATTGGCTCTTTTCTGGTGCCTCAAGCCCCATTTGGATGATGTTTTTGAGTCACAAATAACTGCAGGCAGGCAAATTTTTTCAGTGCAAAAAAAAAAAAAAAAACCTTTAACATGCAGTGAAGCAAATATTAAAGAAGCTAGCTATGGCCTCCAGTAGCAATTATCAATCCTGCCATGACTATCCTGGCTTAGATCATACCCAGTTCATAAAGTGAACACTCCATTTCCTACGCCCCTGTGACTGTACCTGTGACTAGGAATGCATGATATAATACCAGACAGCTGCATTTCATTAGTCTGCTTGCATCCCTCTGGTTTATGCTCCCAATTTAAAGCAGGCAGAAGTATAACTGAATTTAACTTCCAAATTCTAAGAAGGTTTAATGGAATCAAGAAATAAAAGCACTCAAAGCCAAATGAAATGAAATAAAACCTTGTGGGCAAATGAGGGAAAGGGAAAAGACCTTTAAGCTTAGAATTATATAACATTACCATAATCAGAAAGATATGCAGGACTAGAAGCTCATCAAGACAGCATAATAAACGAGTCATAGATGCTTCATATGCATACAACTGGCAGGATTTCAGTTTCACTTAACTACATACCCTGCAGTTTTGGCTAAACACAGTAACAAACAAATGCACAGCACAGGAAACACAAGTAACAGACTTCACCATTTATCTTACAGACCGTTATGTTTAAGGGTAGATAATGTCATTTACATATACTGCTTCAATGGCTCCAGGATTTCTGTGATTTATCCCTTGTAAAGCCACTCAGTAATGGTCACTTTGAAGATGAACTTTGTGTTTGCAGCACAAGGAGAGACTCCAAGGAGGATGAATTTGATGCAACTCTGCAAGGCATCTAGAAACCCTCAACTGTTTGTCACCATTATAATATTCAGATTGAGGGCAGATTGCCTGGAGCTTTCTGGGACTCTTTGCTACTCTATGTACAGGCTGCCTGACAATGAGAAATGGAAGATATCTTCATGCCCCACTTTCCTCAATAATAGGCAGATTTTCAATAGACATTCCTACAGTATTTTTGCTAGCCAACAGTTCTGTACCATCAGAAATCACTGACCCAGACTACATTTTCCCAAACTATCAAACTTTAGTGCTTCTTATCACAAAAGTGTGAGGTGAGGTAGTATATTTTGCCACTGTTAAATACTAATATTCAGAAAACCTTTTGAAAGTATGACATGCAGCCCTCCCTATGCATATATATACTTGTATGTCTGTGTGTTTACATGAATGTACATACCCACGTGTGTGTGTCTTCTACACATAAGGATAGGGAAGGCTGCATATAAATATTGAGATTTGATACACTGAATCATCTCTCTCCCATTATGAAGAATTTTTATTGAAATTTCCCAGTGGAGGTATCTGAATTGTAACATTGACCATAGAGATGCATTGGATCTCCTAATGCATTTTTTCTCATTACTGGCCTCCTGATTTTCTCCCTACCCTCTTCCTTGTAGTTACTCCAAAAAAATCCTTCTCTTTCCTCTACCTTCAGAAGTTGTCTAGTACAGCTTCAACTGTGTACCTGTGTTCCTGGGTTATCCTAAGTTTCTTTTAATCTTTGATTGGTCAAGGGGTTTTTTGAGCAAATAATCAAAGTCACTGGCATCAATAACCATGTTTGGTGAGTGGAAATAGTAGTGGGGATAAAGCCATCACAGTCAGGAATCTACAGAAAGGTTTTTCACTACACTCCAGATAGAATGATATATACCACATGAACCATCCTCCCATACTGACACTTCCCACAAATTTATCTATCTTGAGAAAGTCACTCAAAGTCTGAAGGTAAATCTGGATGTAGTTTTGTAGATTTTTCTTACAAAATAATCTCATGACTATTCATATTTCTCTCTATGGCTTTGAACCATCTCACTAGGAGGGAGAACTTTATTTCTGGATCAAGTCTGGCACAAATATTTTAAGATAGAAGAAGTCAAAATTGTACGTTACTTGTATTTCAAGATGTATCACAACCTTTCCAGTAACAAGAAAGCAAAAGTAGCGAGGACTTCTAGTACTGATTTATTTTTCTTGGGTGGCTGTCCTTTTACAGTAAATTTACTTCTGCCATGACCCCTGTGAAAAACACTAGTAGTGTAGTCAGTCAATATTCTCAGTGGGGGGATTAGATATCTGGAAAAAAAACCCTAAAAGCTCTGAATCACCATAAGAGATCCGTATTTCTAGAATAAAGAATTACTACAGATAATAATTGACATAGTCTTACATCTCTCTTTTATTTCATGGAATAATTTAAGGACTGACAAGATGGGAAAATTAGGACTTTGCCAAGCCCAAGGGAGATCTACAGTTCACCCAGGTCCTGTAAGACCAGCTCCAAGACCAGTTTTCTCTTCTGGTGTTGGTGATACCAACAACAGGTACATCCTGCAGTGCTCATAAAATGAAGACATTTCTGCCCTCATGCAACTGGAGCCTGTGTAGAAATGCCTGAGCTGCTCAGAGAGGTGTGTGCCACTGTGATTGCAGCCTCAGCACAGCAGGCCAAAAATAGGTGACCAACCCTCCTGGAAAAACTGGTAAACACATCCAAGACAGATCCATGCTTATCCAGTTGTCATTGTTAGAAATGAACAGTTTAAAGCCAGCTCAGACATGTCTCTGTGACATGAACATCCTCTTAACAACCAAGAGCAAACCCCAAGTCTGGGTATGCAGGGGCTCTTTGGGGCCTGGAGGGGTTGGTTCACCTTGCTTTCCATGCACAGTTTACAAGAATCTATTCTTTCTCTATGCTAACCTAAGGTGCCTTTTGTCTTCTCTATTTTCTTAGGATTGGAAAATCCCTATTAGCAGTCCTGGCAAAGTTCTAATAGCAAATCTTTTGATATAGACGAGGATTAATTCATACTGCACTGCAGCTGAACTTGATCAAATAATTTGTGAAAGACTAGGACCTCTCCATTTTCTATAATCTATTCTGTGTTTTTGAAGAGCATCAATTTACAGTCAGATATGTGAAAGCTGAAAAAACCCAAATATATGCTATTACTATGCATTGTAATTTTAAAATTATTTTGTTTTAGCTTTCCTCTTGTTAAAAATTCTTGGAAGCTTGTTTATGAGCTATTCAAAATGACGAACTAATAGATAAAATTCAATCTTCAGATTTTCTGAGTGCACATACAAATCATACAGTGTGTTTTCCTTTTCCTATGTGGAAAATATAACTTCCCACAAATACTCTGCAATATGGCTTCAGTTCAGCAATCTTATCTGAAAGCATGTGAGTAATCCCATTCCTAGTCAAAAATGCACTGAGACCTATTGGAGTTCAGAGGGCACAGACATGTAAGGTTGAGCACTTGCTTAGTTAATGCATAGCTAAACTGGGGAGCACTCACTTTAAAATTCAGCATTTTATCAATGCTCCTGCCAGTAAACCCACTTGAATTTTTGGGGAACATAAATACCCAATGAATTCCTTTAGAAGTTAGGCAAAAATAAATTCATAACATATTCGTAGAAGAACATAAAAATATAATAATATGAAAAAAGCTATAATGAGTCAGCCTGGTATCCTTCTTCCAAGAGAGACCAAAAGTAGGTGCTTGGAGAAAGGCAAAATAATAGATCAACTCACTCATCTCTGTCTATGTTTTAAATGGAATATTTTTTTCCTAGAGATTAATAGATTTGGTCAGATAGTATCTGAGCACTTCTCTGCCTGATTCAGTTTTCAGGGCTTTGTAAACGTACTAACAGAATGCCTTTTACAATATTCAATCAGATCAATATTGAGGCTACAGCTTTTCCTATCAAGTTTCACAGATCCTTTTTTTGCCTTCACAAAGAGAGGTCACACCAATAAGCTAGTAACTTGAAAATGGGATAGCACAAAGAAATGTCCAAAACTAAGGAGAATACATACCTTCTGCTATCCAAGTTTAGTTTTGCATCTCAGTTTCAAAAATAAAAGTTTTGAACAGTAGAATCTCTGAATAAGTCTTCCACTATTCACTTTTCACTTGCCAACCAATATCCCTGCTCGACTTCCTAGCTTACAACCGCCCTCTAAAAAACCCCAATATATATCTTTGATATGAAATCAAAGTGTGTAATTACTCTTACAGCATCATTTCCCCCTTTTAGCACCGATTTCCCAAGTTATTCTACATTTGTTATTTAGTACACTAAAAAGCCCTACAATCATGTATTTCAATTAACACAGTAGTTCTATGGGCCATTATTGTTCTTTGGCAAACAGCAGAAGCAAACTGAACCGAACAACAGAAACTAATATTAGCACCACTTTGCTGATTGCCTTGGCAATAAACAGCTGAGGGAAAATGTGATGAGGAGAGATGAATCCCCACCACGTTCTGCATTCCATCTACTAAACAAATTGGTGGTGTCATCAATATCATTGCTATATTTCTCTCCCCTGCAGCACTGAGCCCCAGCTCTCTGTCACAGGTAAGACCCAAAGGAGCCTGGCCTTGCTCCTAATAGGCAATATGATCTCCACAGCAGGTTTGTAGTGGCAAAAAAATGTAAATATTACATCTGCTTGCAATTCTCTTATGCATTCATGCATTTATTTATTACTTAGAAAAGCTGATTTGTGGACAGCTTTGCCTAACTTCACTAAATTTCCTCTCAGTGCCCCACAGGAATACTTGCAGACAAAATGGAAGGATTACCATAAAAAGAGAAAAATATCTAGAACTGAAATAAAAAATGAAAAATCTGCTGAACCTGAGGTGCTAATTAACTTCATAGCAATTTCAGATGTTCCCACTTCCAAATATTTGTTACTGAGTCTCTGCTGCACATTTTGGCTCCTGCAGTAAAGTTAAGGAAATGGAAGATGTTAAAATGCCTGAGGAAACTCAGTGCAAAGTTTGATAGCATAGTCTAAGCCAGCCAGCACCTGGTCTCAGATAAGGCACTAAACTGCATCTTCCTACCTTCAGCTGTCACACCCATTTGCTAATGGAGCACGGTTCTGAGCCCTCAAAGCTACAGGGATAAATGGAGACACCGAGATAAGCATAAGAGGATAAACAAGGATATGGTACACTCTAGTCATTAGTCTGCAGTTAGTTTAATGCTAAATCAATTACTGCTAACAGCATAACTCTGGCAGCACAGAATTTACAGAGCTTCTGCTCTGCCTGGTGAGCAGCCCTGAGCCACCTGGGCTGCTCTTGTCACCCCTTGGCTGAGGGGACTGAGGCACTGGAGGGGACAGAATTCCTCCAGAGCATACAGAATGCCCCCAAAGTTCCACAAGAAAAAGTAGTGGTGCCTTTTTCTCCCTCCCTTCTCTCATAATGATTCTATTGCATTTTTGATGTCTATCCCTGCACAAACAGCGTTCCTCAATTTAAAACATCAGTTACCTCATTACTGCAATAGTAAGAAAATGATACCTGACTTTACTAGTGTTTATAGTATTTTGTTTTATTTCAGTGTAAAGGTAACCTGGATTCATTTTTTTCTTTTAACAACATGGTTAAAATGCATTTCCTTTCCTTATATAGCATCAAATAAATTCTAAAATACATAGCCCCATCCTCTATGCTGTGTTGCCAGCTGATGCTGATTTTCTGTAGAACTGAAGGGCTGCTTTTTCCCCAACTCATTTTGCTCTCACATACTGAAAACACAGAAAGTTAGGGGGTTTTTTCCATATATGCATGTACACCTGGATTTAGATAATTCTGCAGAAAATAATTACTTTATCTGGATTGACAGTGTAATATACAGAGGTTTTATTGATCAAATTTAACATACCCTCTTATGAGCTTGGGAAATAGCACCAGTGTATCATATAGATTTAATTCATCTTGTAGAGAATGATTCATTATCAGATCAATTCCAGGTAATAGCACTTCATTAATTAGTCCTCAGGAATTAATGAAGTGATGACTAAAGCCATAAAATAAACTAATTGTGTATTTTGAAATTTATTCATAATGTAGACCTTTACTTATCTACAGTATTAGTGCACACATCTATATAATAATATACCTGTTCTGTTCCTTATAGGCTTTTAAAAATCACCAAAAAAATTGAAATTAATCACAATTATGATATAAAGAATTTCAGGCTATCAAAAAAGGAACAGTACTTCCATAGAGTGAGATCATCATCAGGTGTCTTTTTAGAGCAACAATCTAGGTATGATCTACTGTAATCTTTTGGAATTAAGTGAATTTTAGCATTGACATCATAGCTTCACCCCACTACCATATGGAAGCAATTAAAATACTGATGAAGACAGATTTTATCTCTTCAAAGATAGCTGAGGACAAGCTGTCAAAATAACTGTGCCCTAAGTTATTACTACTAAGCCAAAAACTGTTAATTAAGTACATTAGACAGAATTTAATGATCTCAGTCACTGTACACAAAAAATTCTATAAGGCACTGACAGAGATACAGAAAGAAATCTGAAACTTCTGTTTGTAATTTTAAGCTGGCAATTTCCACCAAAACAATACAGCACTTCGTATTGCTCTAGGTAGAAGAGATTTTTTTGGCCACACCTTCTCCATTCTGCAAGTGTCCTTTATTGTGCTTTCAGAAATGCATTGATGCTGTGGAGGTAGCTTTACTCACACTGCTCTTCCCACTCCTGGTCGTGGTCGCTGTGCTGACTGTGCTGCTGAGCTTGCTTGAGGCTCAGGTACAGCTCCTGTGCCCGGATTTCTTCCTGCTGCCTGATCAGCTCCTCACCTCTCTGTCTCTCCTCTTCTTCTCTTTTCTAGAGGAAATGAAGTAAGCCAGAAGTGACTAAAGAGGAAGAACGTGCCAAAAGTTGAGACACTGCTTCAGTTCCTTCCTATCACAGAGAATCTGTGTTACCTTGGACAAATCACTGTCTCTTCTAACTGTGGGCTTCTCACCTCCAACAATAGGCACCACTGAATTTTCCCACCTCTTAGGAGGGTACATTTTGAGACCACCTGTATCACAGGAATGAGGAACATGGAAGCATCTAAGATCTGAAAGCTATACAGAAAACATCACGTGGCCCCAAAGCCTGTGCTATCCTCCAGCCCATAAGCAAAGCTTGGTCTAAGTCCATGTGTGCCCCCACTGAAGGTACTGCTGCCTTCGAGCACCACACTCATCATCCACAGAACCTCAGAACTCAGGAACTGATTTATTGCTGATCTTGGTTTAATAACTGCCCCAGTGTGTCCTCATAACCAACACAGGGAAGAGTATTTTCCAAAAATTAAGATCACTACATTCTGGAGGAAGAGGAAGATCCTTCAGCACACAACAGTCACTCTGCAAAATGTAGCCAAGTGTAACATGCCAAAAAGTTCCCTTCCAAGAAAGCCTTAAAAGAGATGGAAACCTGAGAAAGATTGCTCCTGCAGTTAGCCTCCCTCATATTATCAATAACATAGGAGCTCAATTAATGCAGAACAAGGAATCTCTATCTGTTTTCCAATGAATTTTCCCAAATCCCTTAGGTGGTGAAGAAGCAGATTTAAATCATGTAGTTTCATTGAAACCCACAAAAAACTCAAAACTGAATTTCATTAATTGTTATCCATATTGTTGAAATAACTTGAATTACAAATAAAAACAGCTTTTATTTAATTTTATAATGGAACCAACACTATGCCCTTATGGGTAACAAACTTATAGGTAAGCATGTTTTTATAAATCTCTGAGTAAAATCACCTCGAATTACTAGCCTAGTTACCTGACCTGATCTATAAGTAAGGGAAACCCAAAGTAGATTGCTATGAAATCCTATGAAATTTCTAGGGTGAAGGTTTAGAGTCCAACCCTTAATGTTATATGATTCTGTGAACAATACATTAGGCTGCTATTATTATTTATGAGAAATAAAAGCCTAGTTTTGTTCTTCAGTCAATTCTAATGCCACTATCTTGGATTATTTCTAACATTATCCTTCAATTGTTATTTCTTGGAGTGGACAGTTCATTATTTTTGAAAAGTTAATGCTTTTAGAACAACATTAATTTCAAAGCCAGGCAGCTTCTTCAGGAAAAAAAATATATATCTTTTTTAATATCTCTGTAGAATTAAGGATTGCACATTTTAGCTGCAAGTAAATGAGTCTATTCTCTTGAAAAAGATATGACATCAACTGTTCCTTATTCTCATAAGAATATTTATTCACTTAGCTTCACTACCTAAAAAAAATTCAATACATCCAGTCTATCCTTCAGGAAGATGGACAGACACAGAAGAAATCCTGGGTTATCAGAATATTTTCTATTCAACATCTTAAACCACAAGGTAAACTTAAAATAGAGGAGGGGGGAAAAAATCAATCTCACTGCAGTTTCCCTGAATCACACCAGAGTTTTGTTATAAGTTTGGGCTTTTTTTTTTTTATGTCGCTGTTGTTGAAACATTTCTAGTAAAAAGATGAAAGGGTATAAGAAAAACGAACAAAAAGCCCACACACATACACCCCAAGAACTAAAATTCAGGTGGAGTTTGACTTCTTAATGGAAGGCAACACTGCCAACTAAGAAAATCCTACCTTTTTAACTGAGAATGAGATTTAAGCCAAGAAGAGACAATAACAGAAACTTAACAGGCACTTGATTGTAAATTCACCAAAATTTTTCTTTTAATTTTCCTTTTTACAGAAAGAGGAGATTTCACTTCTATTTATTAAATTAGTGCATAGATGTGCAGGTATATTGCCCAATTTCTTCAAGGTGTGTGTGAGAAAAAACAATCCTTGCTAGTATGACACAGGAAAGAACAGTCATCCTTTTGTTAAGTACAACTAAACAGTGTGTGTTTGCATTTAAAATGAACAATTGAACTTTTCACATTTACTCCACGGAAGGAATACAGCAAGCAGTTTGTCTGCTTCTGCCCAGGAATCCAATCCTGCACATCAGAGCTGGGAGTGAAGAGCTGCAATACCTACAAACACCATCTTCTGCCTGACACTTGACAGAGATTGTACTCTGTGCCTGACCCTTTCAACTCTGCCAAAATAATTAGGAACGTGACAATTCAGTGTAGAGTTGAAAATTGTTGAGAAATACCAAGTTGCCAAAACAAATCACACTGGCAATTCAACAGGCAGCACTAATCCTCCCCATCCTTTACTCCACTGGAGAATTTGAACATGCTAAATGATCTCATCTATCCTCTGGCAGTTGAGAACTTACCACAAACTTGTTTCTGTCTATGTGTGTCTCACTGTGTTTCACAGCTTTACTATGGGCAGCTCTAAATAATATTTAATATTAGCCATGGTAAGATTCTAATGTTTCAGTCCAAGGCAGATGAAAGGAGATTAGGTCATCATTTGGTTTTTGCTGCAGAAAGATTTAAAAAATACACTGGGGAAAAGTAAAAAAAGAGCCGTGGGGTTTTTTACAGAGGAAAATTGGGTTTCTGGCTGCCACAGCTCTTGGGGTCTTTCTGGGGAGTCTTAGGGGATGCAGGGCAGCTGAATGACCACCATTCTGCTCAGGGCAAAAGCCACAAAGTGTACTTGTTATAACAAGTACCAAAGCAAATACTGCCTGGGATTCTCTCAGTGCTCCAGGCTGGAAGAAGTGTCTCTGGCAGCCCTGAAAGCTGCAGCCAGCTGCACTACAGCTGCTGCAAACCCCCTGAGCCCACTCAGCGACCACGGGGCCAGGGAAGACATTGAGCCACCTAAAACACAGCTGAGAGCCCTTGGAGACTCCCTGCTCTGAGGAAGGAAATCTGATAACCCCAGGGCTGCAGGACAGGCTGCTCTCAGCAAGGCTGACACTGCCAGCTGAGTTCAGAGATCAGCTTCTCTCCAGACACACCTGACAGCTGCCAACAGAGCTCTGAGTAACAGCAGAAATAGGTCCAACTCCTCCCCAGCCTTTTCCTGAGAAAATTCTCTCACTTGCATCAGAAAAGAAAGTGTTTGCAGAGGCATTATTTCCTTCTCTACTAGCAGTGTCTCAAAAGGAACACAGGCTTTGCATTGCTTCACTGTGCATGTATTTGCACAGAGACAAATGTATGAAATGCACTCATGCTTTATGCAGAAGCTAAGAGATTTCTGCCATGGATGTGTCCCAGGACATGCTACTCACACATCTCATACAAGGAGGTACCAACTTACTCTGATTCACAAAGACCCTGTGTTCCATGGGCTGGAAAACAAAGCTAAGGATCGTTCCTGGCTGGGAGAGATCTGACATTTACTGCACGTGCTGGAACAGGCTCTGCTCAAGTAATTTGTCATAGATCCAGTGACCATCTACTTAAAGTTTGTCTCTGGACCTTAGAGACTCCTCACAGCTTGAACTCCTGTTTGCTGCCCTCATTAGTGTCTCAGATTTTCCCATTTACCCATGGAAAACACTGAGTTTTGCTAGTTTTTACCAGCAATCCAGACTGAAGACAGTGGCTTCAGAAGTGCTATGATTACTGATGTCGTTGAGCAAGAGATTTTTCTTTAAAATTAACATCAGTTACAAGTAGGATAGCGAAAACTTGAATACCCACTTCCCAACCAAAACTTTTTCAAGAGACAACGGCATAGGAAAAAGGATTGCTGAACTGTGGACACCCAAAAGGAAACAAAATGAAGTATTACTGAATTATTGTGATTGCCATTGAAATAACCCAACTAAGGCACATTCAGAATGAATTGGGTGCCAAACACCAGCAAGAAGCTGTTGTCATATTCCTAGATTCTAAATATACTGTCTTTGGGAAAGAGTTCAATGTTTTCTTGGCACAGAAAAGCATAGAGCTGAACTTACAGCTTATTTGCACTTGGAGATAACAGTCCCACTCAAGTGCTTGACGTTTACTTGGAGACAAGAGATTTTTTCAGATCAAGACAGAATGCTCACTGCTCTATCCTAAGAAGCCCACAATACTCCAAATGGCAATGGTGACAGTTCACTGCATTCCTAAACTCTACATCTGGCAGCAATTTTCTGAGGAATCAGGTCCACAGCACTTGGGGGCACAGTAAAGCTTTCAGACATGTGTTGAAAGCTCATCCAAGCTCAATAGAAAGTGTATTCTTTCTACTGAGCATAAGGTTAATTAGATATTTCCTGAACAGAAGCACTAATTGTTCTGTTCTCTGAAGGTTGATTCTCAACCTATCTTCTTTGATGAGACACATTTCATCTCCCAGCGAATTTTTAAGAAACAATCTAGCTCTGCTGTCAACTGTGCTTATATTATTAAATGTGGCAGGTATCTGATGTTGTCATAAGGACAGCACATTACTATTAATATTCTCTTGCTTTATGCAGACCACATGAAGATTGAACTGAGGGAACATCTCTTTTATTTCCAAATGTAGCTGAAGGATACCCACTCCTGGCTGGATGACACATCTTTAATTTGCCTTAGCTCTGCACATTGTTCAGACTCTTAATGACAGCTACTGATAACTGTAGAAAATTATGCCTATGATCTCATAGCCTTTGTGAATTAGCAAAAAGATTAATGATAGTAATTGGGTCTCTTATTTGTCCTTTGCAATATGTGCATAAAAGAATAGCTGTCCTTAAACTGCAAAAATAGAGTAGTCAACGTTTATATTCTAGCATCATAAATTAAAGGCAATTCTGCTTAAGAAACACCAAGGAAAGCAATACTTTTCAAATAGTGTTGGGAAAGGAAATAGGGATCATCATTCACTTTGATATGTAAGATATCATTTATCTAGTGCAGACAGCCTTAATGTCCTGTGATAGGTCAAGAGGAATAAAAGCATCTTAAAAAGGAGTGTTTGAGACACATATGGTTAGAAATTAAACATGTCAGCAGAAAGGAGACAGTTGCAATTTCCCAAGTCAAACTGCTTCAAGAGGATGAAGCATTAGCAGAAACTGAATTTTCCATGCCTCAGTCTGGAGACCTCTTTAAACATAGTCTGGTCATCATCACAGAAGGACGACTACCAGTGCATTAAATATTTTAAATCTGTTGAAGCAAGCTTGCCTACAGATCTGCATCAAATTCCACACCCTTTTCTTCATTTTATCAATTTCTTCATTTAATCAATGTTCTGTCAGACATCAGCAGATTCATTAATTCATCTTTTTCCCTGAACCTTAGTTGTATTCCCTTCTTGTAGTTGGACATGGATGCCACAAACACAACTTTCTTTTCCTGTCTAGATACCAAGCTCTGATCTTTCCAGAGCAAGTAACAGATAAGCTGCTTTTCTGAGTAGCAGGGGAGTGGTGTCAAAGTACCAGGAATCAATCCTGCATTTGGATCTCTGCTGGTGAGAGCCCTATGTCAGTCCAACTCACTCCTGACAGATCTCAAATTATAGACCTAACTGAAGAGCCAATGTGGAAAGTGGAATTAGACTGTTGTTGGCTTAATAAAGAAAATGCTGAGAGAACATTTGATAAAGGGCATTTAAAAAAATAATCACAGCATCATATCTTGTTTCTAAGTTAACTCTTTAAGCCAAAGAGTTCCTTTCTGCTGGGTCTTGTTTTGAAAACTTTGGTCCACTTATTTAAATTTTTGCAAATCCTGTCTTCAAATGCTTGATTTAGGGGAAACCATTGGGAAAGAAACAGTTCTACTTCCTCAATAGAATAAATATATTGGCAACTTTGGGAAGAGAGATAAAGAAATCCTGACCAAAGTTAAGTATTGGAAATTCAAAGTAGAAACTGAACCATAATCTCATCCCACTTCCAGCAGTGTTCCTTGCTCTGACCAGGCACACAGCTGGACAGGAGGACACCTGCTCATGTCCAGGGAAACAGTGGAAACACAGATCACTGTGACATTACCTTTCCAACAAGATGAAAATGAGCAGATTTTGGTGCCATTCCTTTCAATTGTATCAACAACTGAACAACTAGTTTTCCTTAATAGAAAGCTGTGAATACTGACCACTGAAAGTCCCAGAAGTTGCTCACTCTGCACTTTGAAACAGAACAGTAACAGTGAGCTTGTGGACATTTTACCCATCAAGTGTCCTGTAAATCAGTCACAGAGATATAAGTGAACACTCTGTCAGCCTTTGTTCAATAGGGCTTTACTTTTCCAGAGAGCAGAGGAAAGAGTGTTTAATTAGTTGCTCTGCTCATTATTCATACATTAATAAAGCACTTGAAAAGTATACTTTCATTACTCATTGACATCAAATTTCAAAGGCCCCGTTCTCTCCTGTGAATTCAAATTAATTGTGCAAAGGTAAATCAGCAACTCTGAGCAGCCTCCCCTGCAGGAACCGCCCTGGCTTTGTGCTCCACATCCACCCCAGATCCCAGGCCCACAGTCTGCAGAGCGACAAGAAATTTGCTGTTTGCAATCAAGCCACAGAAACCTAACACCGAGTTGTCAGCATTCCTCCCGTCACAGAGGGACAATGGGAAAAGTCTGTCCCTGCTTTCCACACCTTAAATCACTGTAGCAGGAAAGGAAGGAGACACAGAGCGAGCTGTCAGCAGGGGAGAGGAGTGTGGATGGAAGGTACTGGATCCTTGGAGTGGGATTTTCTGCAGCCTTTCTCCAAGGAAACTCATCCTCACCAATGACGTGCAGTCCCAGCATGCACATCCCAACCTCAGAGCACTGTCATGACTTTTCTGCACACTGAACCCATTATATTTTACTTTCTCACTTTTAATCAAGTTTTTATCTTTATCAAGTAATATGAAAAGGGTGGACAGACACGTTTCCTATTTAGTTTTGAGATTGCTGTTTTCAACTAGAAAATGTGAAAAAATATTATTTCCAACAAACATAAAAATAGAAAGTTCATTGTGAAGTCAATAAAAATCAGGCAAATGAACTTCTCCCAGCAAAGCCAACTGGACTTTTCCCATATGTTGAGTAGGGGAAGGATCCACCCCTTATTATTTTGAAGGAAGTAGTGACACAGTTTTGAAGTTCATTATGTGAACAAACTCATCCAAAATACACAGAATACATTCAAGCAAACTAACTTAAAATGAGATCTTTCCCAATTGTACATTTTTTTCCCCCAGGATGATTCACCCAGCACAGCTGACTGAACAATTCTGCTAATGTGTGAGCTGAATAACCAGTTTGATTGTTCTGGCACTTCTGAATGAGACCTGTAATTTTTTCTCATCTCTCACCCAGCTGTTCTGCTGCACACCACGTAGCTATCTGTATATTCCAGAATGAAAATTACAACTCCAGATTTTAAAGCTTATTAATAAGCATGCACTGAAGGTGACAAGAACTGTGAATCTATATGAAAACTCTATTAAAAAAAACTAAATTGCTCTATGCAAACCTTCAGTTCCTCCTGAATTTTTTCTTCCTCCAGTTTGGCTGCTTTCCGATCCTCCATTTCTATTTTCCATTTTTCTGCCACTATCCTGGCTTTTTCTTGAGCCATAGCATCACGAAATTTCTTTGTTATTTCAGCTTCTTTTTGTCTCCTTCAGAAAAGGATGTGAAAATAAAAATGTAATGCACTAATTTTCTTAAATTGAGGAGCAATACTTACTCACTGATTACAATAAATAATTAGTGTAAGACTTTATGGAAAGATGCAAGCAAAAAACTAAAATGTATTTAACAAGAGACCTACCACATGTCATATTTGAAGAAACCACCCAGAAAGTAGGCAATTTACAATTTTTGATAAATTACTAATTAAAATAGCACTTGTAAGTTAGACAAGTATTTCTTGGATGTCTTTAAGTCGTGCCTTATATTTTTCTATTAGTCTAGCACAGCACGGTTGGGAATTCATTGCCTTTCAAATACCAGTACAGATATCTCCCAAATTCTTATGCTAGATTGTTCATTAGTACTGACAATGTAAAAGGAATTCAGAGCACAGGTTGAAGGTTTCAATCCTTGCTTAAATATGCAAGCACTCGAAGAAGGAATGATCTCATATGAAAAAGGATAACATAGAATAACCTGATATTTAAACAGTCACTTTCCAGTGCTGTACTACAAAGGGAAGTGTGTGAGGCAGGTGGCCTAATTCCTAACAATATCAAGCATCAAAAGACTTTTGAATCTCTCCCAAACCTGGAAGAGGCCCTGCTAGAAACATCCGCATGGCACTTTGTATAATGAGTTTTTGAACTGCTGGAATAAGAATTAATATGAGCAAAATGCAAATAAAGCCCATTTCAAAAAGGATTTTATGTACCAAACCCCCATTGCGGGCTTAGAAGTGTGATATAACAAACATATCTAATTTAATCACCTCAAAACCGGGCTGCTTCATTTTTCTTTATTTACAGGCTGGTCAACGGCTCAGCTAAATTCCCAAGAGAGAAAAAAGTTGGCACCGCTCTTTTTGCAAACGAGAGTTTTTTTGCTTTCAATATTCAATATAACCAAAACGACTTTTTTAACACGCTGAAAACCTGACAAATGAAAGCAGACGTTCACAAATCATACTCACCATTTTTCCCCACCATTACCTGCCCCCTCTCTGCAAGGTCATGTCTCCCGTTACGCCAAGTGCACACCCCGAGCTCGGATGAAGTGCTCACCATAGCTCCTCTGCCTCCTTCTGTGCCTGCTGCCGGGCCCGCTCTGCTATGAGCTCCTCTGAGATCTGCTCGTAGGGTTTGTCCCCTGGTGCCTCTCCCATCACCCAGACCCAGACCTCGCCGTCCTTGCCCCGCAGCCACTGCACGCGTTTGCTGTTACCTGCAACGGCCACCAAGAGCAAAGCCAGAGGTAAACACTGCCCCAAAGTCCTGCAGAAATGCTCGTGAAAAGATGGGACACCTGCAGTTTGGAAAACGTTAAGCTTTCAATTTGCATTTTGGAAGGAAACATTGCTCAGAGGTCCAACGAAATCCAGATTTGACCAAATCTGGTCAAACGCCGGGGCAAAAAAATAAAAAGGTTTTTATGCTGTGGATTACCCAATCTTTAAAGACTCACTGTCCCACAGAAATAAAAATTATTTATTCAGGCATGCATTTCCCAGAATTCCAGTATTATAATCCTTTTCTAATTGCTATATTTTCTTGCTTCACTCAACAAGGGATGAATGAAAAGCATGGAAAATAGATGGGGCAAAACCAGTAACCAGTGATACTATGTGACTAAGAATGCTTTGTGCACAGAGAACGTGGAGGGTGGAACGGGAGAGACTTCATGGGAACACCTTCAAAGAATCCAGGAATTTGCTGCTCCCACTGTGTGAAGCAGGAGTTTGAGGGAGTTTCTGCATACTCGGAGCACAGCACTCAGTGCTCCACAGCCTATTGTGCTCACATAGGCAACTGAAAGGGATTAAATTTCTGGTTCGGTTTTCATGACACAAACTACACAAAAATCTATGGTTACTGTGTTGACAGAGTGATTTTAAGAGCACCAAAAAAAGCCTGAGAGCTCTTTACAAAACAGACTGCATTTGGTGAAGTATCAAGTACAAGAACCAGCTATAGGACTACAAAGGGCACTAGATGAGAGCCTAGCTGAATACATTTTAATAGTTATTTTACGCCACCTGACTTAGTGTGGTTTGGTCTTTTCCTCCTGCTTTTATGCATACAACCGTCAAATATTATAAGCATTTTAGAGGTTCATAATAAGGAATTTGTAGAAACATTGCTTATGCATACATTTTAATGTTTTATTTCTTGCAGATGTTGAAACTGTCCTCCACAAAAGGAGATTCTGCCACAAAGACCAATGCCAAGATGGAGAGTGGATTTGTTTTAAAGAATTCAGACTACAAGGCCATAAAGGGTCAGCAGTTTGCATCATCCCCTGTATATTACAGTCTCCTAGATTTCATCTCACTCAAACACTGATATGAGAAAACTGTGCATCACAACATTATCTTCTAAAAGGAATCTTGTATAATTTGAAAATATAAAGAAGCGGACAGGGCACCATTTCCTAAGTAGTTTTTCTCCAGAGTTCCCATAAGAGTTAAAAGAAACCTGTCCTATTTGAACAGGCAGGCTCTGCTTCCACTTTTCCTCCACCTCTACCAGCACCAGCTGAGCTGCTCTCACCTTCAGCCGCCGCTTGTTCCGAGTGAGGACACATCCATTTATCCGGATGAAGTTTCCCAGTGCACAGTCAATAAAGTGTTTCTGGCAGGGCAGAGAGCTGCAGGAGGCAGTGCAGTGGGGCTGTTGACAGCAGCAGTGTCAGCACCAGCCCCCACTCACAGGTGTTGACAATCCACACTGAAGGCAATCAGCGGATCGGATCTCGCCATGAAAACCAATATTCTATATCAAATTGGAAAATGTAATTTATACGAATCCCCAGCACTGGCCTAATGCTACCAACTTCAAAGAGGGGTGGAAATTTAAGCTAATAGTGTTTTCCTTCAATAACTCTCAAAAGCATTTGCACTATTACAGTCTACCAGATTATGTCTCAGGTTATAAATGTGAGGGTATTTCATTGTGGTTCTTATTCTGCACATCTCTGTGTTCCTGTCAACATAACATTTATGTTGTATTTTTTGGACACAACTTTAGAATACCAGCTGCTGAGACCTGACTGGCCATATCACTACTTGTCTGCAAGGCTTTCACCCACTGTATTTAATGGTAAAGTATTTTGAGAAGTATGGAATGATTTCCCAGGAGAACTGATTCCATATAACCAAAGGCAGTTTTTGTTTTAAAAGCACAGCATGTCTTCTTTCTTCTGAGGGAATTTGAATATCCAAGTTGCTCTCCTTTATTTAGTACTTTAAAGAAAAATTTGCAAACAACACACCTTGTATTAATTGATCTGTACCAGAGCTGGTGGATACAAAATACTACTCCAGTTCTGAGACAATTTCACTATTTCTGTTCATTTATGATGTTATCAGAGGGAATCAGGAAAAAAAAACAAAAACCAAACTTTTCAGGTAAGCAGATAAATTTTATATTTGCTTCTCTCAAGGTTTTCTGTGCCAAAGATTTATTAATGTGTTTCTCAGAGGCACAACTAACCCATTGCAACCCAGCCAGATAAAACAAATAGCTGATTTGTAGACATGTCTTGAGAAACTGTTCTCTTTCTTCTTTTAAAGCAATTGATCTTTTCTATAAAGTTCTAGCCAATAGATGTATAAACTCCTTTGAAACCACTTTGAAACCAATGAGTATAATATATTGTTGGTTCAGCACTACACACAGTACAGAACTCTACTGTATATGCATAAAGTACATGTTCAAATGTAGCTCAAGCTGAAAGATTTGTGTATTAAACAATCTGGCAATTTTAACCTCCAGCATTAAACAGATAGATCCTCATATATAATTTTTAAATAATTCAACTTGAGCACATATGATTTAATTCAGATTTTTCTCTAGAAGAAAAGAAGGCCTTTTCACATTCAGCCACTGAATTTACTTAAAGAAATTACTCCCATGCAAACCTTCCCTTAAACCTCTGCTCCCATAAAGCTGCAGCTGGGCTTTACTGTACAATCTGATCATAAAACTCAGTAGTTTCTTAGCACAAAATAACATCAAAAATGAGTGTGCAGAAAAAAATTAGCACCACAGGGATAAAATCTGGCACTGTGAAAACAGAATTTCTGCCATAAAAAAGCCTCTGCAGCTTGCAGAATCGCTTTCACAGTGAGAGGGGCAGCTCTTCTAGCCTAATGATATTTTAAACTGCAGAACTTATGGCAAAATCAAGAATGTCCAAAAAATTATTTTCCCTAATACTTGTAGGAAACTAGTTTTGTCTGCTTTACAAGAAGAGAGTTGCCACTATTGAGGGCTGATTATAACAAAATAATTCCTCTCAAATATTAATTTTTTCTGCAAAATGAGATGTTTTATTAATGCACGTTATCTCCAAATGAAAAAGAAATACACCAAAAGAAAAAAAAAAGAAAAATTCAACTAATATAAAAGGAAGATACAGGTCCTGACTAAACAAATTTGAAATGTAGATGAGAAGGAGGCAAGAGAACATCATGTTTCCTGCTCAGTAGCAGGCTGCTGAGCCCAGTCACAAAGCCTAATGCAGTCAGGAAACAAAAATTAAATCTTTTGAGCCGTGGTCTTGTGCCTTGACCACAAAAGTACTTTTTCTTCTTGGAGAGACTGTAGCAAACTGCAAAGTAATGACTCTTAGGAAGCAGTGGACATCAAAGTTAGTCTGGATTGGAGAGTAGAAATTGAAGCATTGAAGTATTTTAGAAACAAGCACTGCTTTATCAGGAAAAGTTACTGAATAATTTACCAGGTCTTCCCCATCCTACTCTTCAGATCAATGATTTATCAGCTTTAATATTCCACCATTTTTCACCACTTTGTAACACCTGAAGAAGACAACATAAACTTTTGTAGTTCTTTCTACCTGAAGCTCATCCATGAATTAGTATCTCACGTGGAACTTCTCTAAACCTACACCCATACTGCTTTGGGACCAGTAAACTGGCTGCTTGCTCCAGACAAATGCCAGGTCAGAAAATGCAAAATCAGTCTCTCAAATTTGCATCACAAAGGGATCACAGCAAAAACTTTCTTGGAGACCTAAAGCCAGGACCAACAGCAACTCAAGTTTGTATATATAAACACACACAATCAAAAATAAGATCAAATCATGTTCTCTATTTGTTATTTGCACAGTCGATTCTATAACAGCAATGAAAGTGTAAAACAACAGCTTAAAACAATGGATAAACCTTCATTATTAAGCTTACATATTTCTACTATCCTGCTTAACATATTTTCCCTAGGCCTATCTCTACACAGCTCACAGCCCTATTGTTTCTTGTCCTTGCCATCTTCAGCATTCTTGCATTTCTCCATCCTGAGGTTTGCTTTCACACAGCTTTCTGAGAGATTTATGCCTTCTCTATTTCCCACACATCTCCAAAGAAAAGTGCTTTGGAAATAATGGTAATTAGAGCAAGCAGAATACTGCTGGAGGCAGCTTCCTTTCTCCAAGCTTGGTCACCATTCTTTAACAGTTAGAGGATGCCCAGCAGCCCCCATTTGTGATCCATCCCCAGGATTTACACAGGAATTGCTCCAAGGAGCCAGAGGCCTGGCTTGGTGTCAGGATTCCCAGCTGTGCCTGCTTATTCCATCAAAATGAGAGCACCAAGCAGCTTCCTGCCTTTCTGTGGTGGGGAATACCACAGGCTGGAAATTCAGAAGATTATATGACCATTGATTTGTAATCTCAGAACCATGGGACAGCATTCAAGTCCCGCTGAATGCTGAACCTAAGACTCTGCTATTTCCATGAACAGCCCTGTTTCTCTGGGCTTCCCACCATAATTCTCCTGCTTGGAAGCTACAGAGCTCTGCAATAGCCATCGACTGTCCTTCCTCACCCACGGGGAAGCTTTGTAATCACACAAGTACCTTTTGACTCTCTGCAGAAAACATCTCTATTCTTTTCCCTCTCTGGGCTAGAAAAAAACCTCCTGAAATTTATGATGCATTTGAAATAGGCTGCATGTGCATTAAAAACTGATCAGCCTGATCTACTTTTGCCATGAAGAGCTAAATCATGGCTCGTGGAGGTTGCTGTGTTTGTAGCGTTGCGTTTTTTTGTTCTTCTGCAATTCAAATGTCTGGTATACTCTGGTCTAAGCACAGTGTCCTTTACTTGAGATTTCTTGGCTTTCCAAGCAAATTATTTTTAAGGCTTCTTTAAAGCAGAGGCTTGAATTTTGTGAGACTGCAGGGTAGATGAGGTTCCATTCAGAGTTTCATTAGCTAGAGGATGTGTTAGAAGCGCATTGATTAGGATGAAAATGAGGATGTGAGCTTTAGGCTGTTCTCAATTCCTTGAGCTTAGCCAACATTAGTATTGAATTATCCTTTTTTTTACAAACACATAAACAGAATTTCACTTCTTCCTAAGGAGAAAACCTAGGAAATTACTGTGAATGTTTTTGGGAGACTATTCAAATGACAGAATGCACTTCTCAAAACATTAACTGCTGTACATCCATTAAAATATACAGAGAATAACTAGATGGTAATGAGGAAAGTAATGAAAATAACATCATCTCACAATAAACTGAAGATCTACAATTAATTTGTTCTCTGCCCCTGCTAATAGTCATGGGAGCATAGAATCTTTCTCTTCCCAAAATACATTCAAAAAACCCTTTCATTTCAATTCTCAGGAAGAATGGGAGAAAATTCTGCCCTCTAACATTTCAATTTACACACCTTTGAATTTCAACACTGTGTTATGTGCCTTTCTATTTAGGGGAGGATTTGCAAAGGGAGAAAGAAATTCAGCTGATTACATTAATATATCAATAAGGGTTGCAGGATTTCAGCATTGCTGAAAAATCAGCCTTTTATGGCTCTCCAGCTGCTTCCTGATCATATAAAAAACTCAATCTTCTGTTTATGGAATTACAGCCTGTTACCATGGAAATAATTATGCTGCAATAAACCCCTGCAGGATCAAATAAAGGAAGAGTGACTGAAGAGAGCAAATATTAAGGGAGGAAACAGTTACTCAGATAGGACTCTGGTAATTAACAAATGTAGCAGGGATAACTGTACACAACACTCAAAAGTAAGTGGGTTTGCATTAGGACATGGTATGTATATATGCAACAAACACACAGAGGTTTGCATGTTAAAAACCGAAAAGAAGAAGAAAAAAGAAACACAGCAACAAAATACCATTTAAGTGGCATCTATCTGGCATGTTCCAAATTCTTGTGTGGGTCCCTGGCCAAGGCACACTGTTACACATAACAATTTTGTAATTGGCCCAATTTCAACCAGGGGATAACATTCAAAACACTTTAAGAAAGACATTGTGCTAACTCCTTGTGCAATCTAGAGACAGCCTCTTGTCTGTCCATTTTAATGTAAAAATGTCTGTCATTTCACTGTAAAAAGCATAAAAATATAGTTAAATATCAGAGGAAAACTGAAGATTTTAAAATCATTCCCACCGGTATCACTCATTTGAGATTCTTTTTCTTCATTAAAAAACGTCAAAAACATAGCACCATATTTTCTGACTCTTCATCCAAACTGAATCTTATAAAGTGTAAAAGCTATATACAGGGCTTGGTTTCCCATACAGACCTATCACAAAGCTTCCAGTTTTTCCCTTTGAGAATAAAATAAAACCAAGTCTGCATGGCTGCTTCAGGGTCTGCTGGAAGCTCAAAGCAGGAGGATAAGGGTTGTGTGTGACAGAATGAACAGGGAGCTATGGATCATTTTCTGCACCAGGCTCTCCTGATTAATGCAGCGTGGCAGGTTAGCACTGACTCCTTTGGTCAGGCACACAGGACCACGGAAGCAGGGAGAACTTTACCCTACAGTGAAGCTTTTTAACACCTCAGCAAACAAGTAGACTCAAAGGTTGTTGAACTGCCATCAGTGTCTGGCTAAATCCACTGCTGACTTGAACACACTGAGTTTTCCTGTACCTTCCAAATCCTGCTCTCAAAGCCTGGTCCCTTTGTCCTTGAATGTTTTAGTCATTTATGTTAAAAAATGGCATAATCAGCAAGAAAATGTTGAATTAGCTTGGGCAAATCCCATTCTCCCCTTGGCCAGAGTTCTGCCCTCTTTCCATATCAAATATTCATGAGTTTGTAGCCAGTCACAGCCTCATATCAATACCAGGAACAGCATGGGGGAGAAGGTCCAACACTGCTGTGTCCAGGCAGGCAGAGGATGATGCTGCAGGGAAGCACAGCAATGCCTCCATGCCAGGGGCTCCCCTACCCCAGCAGCCTCTCCCAGAGTGGCTGATGCCACAGGTCCCAGGGAACAGGAGCACTGAGGATTGCTACCCAGGTAGGCAGCAATCACTTTTCTGCAAAACAGAGAAATCAGCTGCAGGACAAAAATACAAAACCCAAAAGCACTCACACAGGAGGTGAGAGAAGTCCCTCTGGATTTACTCCATCTGGTTCATACCTAGGTCATCCAGCAGTTGGATGTCCCTTGCTAGCCCCAGGTTCAGAGAATTGAGTTTAGAAGCTGCTGTCTAACCCTGCCTCAGCCCTCAGCCACACCAGGCTGAGCAGCTCAGTTCTGGCCAAGGCACAGAGCTCTAACAATACTGCAGCCCATCTCAAGCTGCTCTACATTGTGAGTGTTACATTAAAACTTGTCCAATGGCTTCAAATAAGGTGGCTCAGTCCCCTAACAAAAATTGTTTTAATGCTCTTGCTCATGTTCTCTTGTTAGTTTTCCATCTGTATATGAATTTGAAACAAAGAACAGGATTCTACAGAATTCAAGACCACATAATGCCAGAAATTTCAGAAATACTGAGGTCTGATGTTTCTGTTTAGATTCATATCCAGTGATACAGAGAAAGAGACACTGAACACTGACAGGAGCTTGTCTCCATAGGAGATAAAATCTTAGCTAAGTATTAGCAGGGCCTGTAGAGGCCTGAGCATAAATAAGGAATACATTTCCAAGTTCAAAGTCAGAAAAATGTCACTTCATGTCCACCCACTGAAACACAAGCCCACTCACTGGCCTTCCTCTGACACTGATGCATTCTCCAACCATCCACTTGGGATATTTGAAATACTTTCTTCCAAATAGTATCATCTATTCTCTAATGATTTTGTAACACAAATGTCATTTAGACAGATAAATCATTTTCTGGCCATGCTGTGATAAGCCTACCCTATTTTCTCCCAGCTACTCTTGTTAAGGACAGGTAAATAAGAGCATTTACAAATCTCTCCTGTCTAAGCACCACGAACTGCAGTTCACAATGAATAAATGTCAGAAATAGCAGCAGCAGACCAGCATTGTCTCCCCTCCCACATGACTGTCCTTCAGCTACCTAATGCTCAATAGTTTTTGAGATCTCATTTTGGGAATGCTGACAGTTCTGGATACTGCATCTGTGTCAAAACCCAAATTGGCAGGGTCCTTTGCTTCCTCCCAGCTCAGCTGTAGTGGCTAAAGGGCTCCTGCCTAATCACATAAATATGTTTCTTTGCAAATTGCAAAGCTGCTTGTCAGTCAACTCTCAGAAAATCCCAAAGGGATCTTGAAATTTTGAGGATACTCCTCTCAGTGATTTTAACACAGTAGGAACAAGCAAAGTGTTTTACTACAATGAAGATAATGTTCCTGAAACATCTGCCCAGGAGTAATTTGTAAGTAAACTGAAGATGGACATCCAAGAACTCAGCTCACCTGTGATGCTATTCCAGCAGCAGCCAGCAGTCATTATTTAAATAAATTAAAGCTACAAAAGATTTCCTTTATGTTGAATAAGCTCACTAAATGCTCTCATTTTGGGAGGACCCACATAATGCCCAAATTCTACTAATAATTTTAGGCAAGGTACAAATAGCAAAAAATTGGGAACCATTTATTCAATCTCTTCTAAAGGAAATACTTCATTCTGAAGTGAAGCTTATACCTTGCTTCCCTTTAGACATCAATCTGGGTGTTTTAAATAGCAAAGAAATTAAAACTGTTGAATAAGCTGAACACATTTCAATCATCCCCAAAGTGAAATAATTCCTTCAACATTGACTCGTTCTGATACTCATTTCAATTTCAACCTTTTCTCACATGGAACCAAACAATCCAAATACAGAAGCAGGCACCATTTAGCATTTACTACTAGTACTATTTTCTTTAGAAATTAAGAATAAGACTACACAAATGGGTATATTATTTGGCTTGCTAAACACTCTCAAGAACTTACATCTTATTTCATGGTTTGGATTTGTTTGTTTTCTCAACATCAAATGTAACAGTACTGAATAGGACATTTATGACAACCTGCACTTAGTGGCACTGCTTTACAACTCAGTGCAGATTTAGGGCCTTTGGCAACTGGTTTCCAAACAATTAAAAAACGATCATGTTAATGAGCATTCCCTAAGTCTGTTGATGATTTTAACTCTAGAACAAGGCCTTTCTGACCTGCATGTGCCAATCTTTTTGTCCCCAGCTCTGCACTTGTGGTTTCCATAGGACAGCACGCTTAAAACACAAGAACGCTTCATCCTCAAGTCACCGTAGGAAAACAAAATTGATCTCACAATCACTGCTTTGCTTTGAAAAATCAAAGCCTTTTGCTGTGCTGCTGTGTGCACACATCCCAGTGTAGCTAAGCTCTTGAATGCATGGGGAGCTGCAGCAGCTGGGGTACAGCACTCCAGATCAAGCAGAAGGCACTTCCCAGAGCACTTTTATTTAGAGAAGTGTCCATTGTCATTAACAGCTTTTGTTCAGTCTCACCCTACCCCATCCCAAAGAGGTGTGGAGAAAAGCTTTCATATGGGGCTATTCAAACTTTGAGGAAAACAGAAAGATTTAAAAGGCAGTTCTATAAAGATAATTCCAGTTAAATTTGTATAAAATTATTTTATACAAACGCCATGTTGTAATCACAAACAACATCCATGTTTTCCTGTCAACTATGAACTTTCAGAAATTCAGCACAAGATTAGAGATATTGAAGTCTCACATCTATTCTACTCTTTCAGGCTATGAAGTTATCTGTAAACTCAGAGTAACTCCTGGCCTAAAGAAAGTAGCACAAACATAAAACGTGTCACGCTGCAGAGTCAAAAACAAAACCCACAGATGAAAAACCTCAAACCCCTCAGTTTCAAGGGAATAAAGGACATGTAATTCTGGCAGCTTTGCATTTCTTGGTAGCCACTACTTTAAAACAGGAATAAAACCACTCTACGTTCTACACTGTTGCAGGGGCAGAAAGTCTGGAAATTCATTTATATATTAAGGGCAACTGAAAATTAAGCAGCTTCGAGGTCCAAAAAATCATGATGTCAATTCTCTTCTAGGAAAAAAAATATTTTAAGAGTAAAAAATATTATTGGCATCTACTCTGACCCCTTGAATCTATAGGCAAGACTATTCCACAGTAATTATTATTTTATATCTACAATTTGCAGTGGGTTTTTTTATCTTTTCTGTTTTATACAAGAAACCATCTTCACTGAGAGACCATTTAGCATCACACTGTGGAACTGTGCAATAGAAATCAATTACAAGCATCTGTACAGTTAATGACCAGCACACCTGAAAGGAGTTTTATTTTCTAACTCTGGTGCACATCAGTTCATGAAAGTAAAAGAATATTTCCAGCAGAACCAGTCACCTGACTTGCAAATCTGATTCCAATAGTTCTTCACTACAGATCTGAAGAAAGTAAAAATTTCCTAACTGTGGGCAAAAGTCAAACCTAAGCAATACCTTTAATTGGCAGTTTAAGAAAGTAAAATGGAAATGGGTTTTTGTGAAATTTAACTCAGTATGTATCTGTAACTACCTTTGTCAGAGCAAATATAATCTATAGGGTACTCTGCTACTCTCCTTTCTCCTATTCCTTATAAATCAGAAAATTAATTACCCAGAAAATGGTCTCCTGTAGTAGGAAGCCGAACGGGTTTAATGTATAATTTATATATGGAAATGTAGGTGTCAACACTGTGACAATTCATCAGATAAATATTTTTGCAGTTAGAGTTTTCTGTATCTGTCTCCCTCAAAGAATGAGCATGATACAGATTATCTCAATGATATGATGTTGTTTTGGTATGTGGAGCTGAACTGCATTTTTAATTTTTTCTCAGCTACAAATCAATTGAGAGGAACAAGGCTTTTCTACTGTGAGAGAGAGGCTGTTCTGATGCCATCCCTCTCAGGGCCATTCACAGTGAGAGTTCTGGCATGAAAAAATAAAAATTAAACAGAATGAGGGCTTTCAACATCCACCTTGCCATCTGTGAGGGGACATTTTAAACTCCTACTATGGCTGACTAGGGTGTTCTGGACATTCTCCCCTGATTTTAAGGCTACCATTGTAACTTAATCCAGTCATTTCATGCAGGTCTGTGCTTCAAGTGAGTCTTGGAAAATAGTTTTGCTTTGAAGCACATTTCTAATAATAGTCTTTGAATTGATAACTAAAGGGCACTTTGTAAGGTTCAGAAGCTCTAGATATTTCAAGTCTGACAACTGAATCCAACAATGTCTGTATTGGGGTGATTCTACCATGGGTGTGTTCAAATAAGCAACACTTGAAGATCTTTCTCAAAATCAGTTACCAAAAGTTATCAGAAATTTTGAATATTCAAGCTTTAAAAGATTTAAACACAGGATAAGACCTTTGGCAGGGAAAAGAGTGTTTGACATATCTCTGTGATATCTCCTTGTTGAGTGAGGAATCACTGTCGTTACATTTCCAAGATGAAAATGTTTTCTATCTTACACCAGCCTAACAGCTTCATCCTAAGAATGGGGGAAAGAGCTGGAAAGCCACTTACTCAGAGAAAGGAGCAAGGAATTAAGTATTTCTGTTTATTTGGAACCACTTGGACCCAAGGCCAGTCAGTTGGAAAAGGCATTTGGAGAAGTTATTTTCTGATGTTCCTTCCACCATTCTCCTATTTTCTTTTCAAGTCAACACACACATCCAGCATTCACAGCAGCCTCTGGGAGGAGCTCCATATTTGAACTACATATTGCATGCAAACACATTTCTGGTTTCTTCTCTTTTGTTCTGGTTCTTGGCTTGCCACGCTATCATCCTATTCCCTAAATATAATCTCTTGGGGTCTATTTGCTAATACAGTTGGAAATTTATGTCCCATATGATACGGCTGTTTTGATATTACATTTATTCACAAAGAGCCCTTCATAACAAGCTCAAATTCATAAAATTATTTCCTACTCCAGCCAGATGGAAATATTTAATGCCAAGTCAAGAAACTGCAACAGCACAGGCTTCTGCCTGACCTAGAGTGGGGGGTGAGGATGGCAGGTGAAAAAACAAAAAGCCTTAGGAGTAGAGGAGAAACTTGGTCATGATACATCAGTTACCACTGCCAGAACATCAGCAGTGACTCCTGACTGAAACAGGCACTTCAAAACAATTCCCCTTACTCCATCACTAAGATCCCAAAAGAAAGGGCCAGCCTGGAGATACAAGGAGCAGGAACATGGTGCTTCTGCTGTCCCACACTGTCATTCTGCCCACGGGCACAGCTGGCACTCATCCCTGCAATCTCTTCCAGATGCCTGCTGTACCACAGCTGGTTGCCAGCCCACCATCCCCAGCTCTGAAGAATAGAAGGAGCTCACAAATCTTACTCTGCTTGCGCCTTGCTGTCTTTCTCAGCACAGCCTCCTCCATTCGGGCTTTTTCTTCCCTTTCCCTCCAGCGCCTCAGCTGCTCTTCTCTCATCTTGTAGAACAAGATCTGCTTTTGCTCTTCGTTCAGCTCTGCCAGGAGCTCAGGGTCAATATACATATCACGCAAAATTTGCTGCAGCATGGTGACTCCAAAAAAAATAAAAATAAAAAAATATAAGGAAGAACAAAACAGAGAGAGAAACCTGCTTCCAGTTATGCCCACTACAGTGACAAAAGCCCACTGGTGGCACTCCAGAAAGCAAACTGCAGCAGAGGAGCTCTCCCACACCTGCCTGCCCAGGAGAGGTTTGATTCCTGCTCTGGCCCTTGTTGTGCAGGCATATTCTCTTCCTTGTCTTGACAGGGACAGAGTTCTTTGCTTATCTCATCCTCCAGAGGTAGGGACAGGTGTCAAGTGAATGTAAGAAAAATGAAAGTCTGTGGAAAAGACATAAAATGGGAAAGGCTGGGAGAAAAAAAACCACTTCAGTGCTCCTGAATGCAAGTCAGTAAAAATAAAGGATTCTTGATTGAACCCAGCAGCTTTGCTCCCTTGAGCAGAAGAAAATTCAACATAGGGAGTCTGAGTTTCAGGTCAAGCAGTTCCCTTCTGCAGCAATTCACTCCCAAGGGCGTGAGCGTTGCCCAGGGGTTTAAAGTGATGTCATGGTTAAAGGTATCACCTACACCAACAATATCCATGTCACTTTGGCAACTGATCTCTCCTGAGAAGAGAGGAGTTTGCATATTATTTCTCAGTCTAGCCTCTTAACCAGTCTCAAGAGAATAAGGCAGGTTAGAGGTCATAGTCACACGGTGTTGACAAATACTGTCATGCAGCAAATTGACTAAAATGCTTCTAAAATTAAAAGCAGATGTTACAAAAGCCATGAGAATCTTGTTATCACTTTATAAATAAATTAATATGAATTAAACAAGGCTAAGTTCTCAGCAATTCACGCAGGCTATGCAAGCCTTGATGTTAATTCCTTTTCCATTTGGTGACTGGAGAAAGTTACAATGCTACTCTTCCAAGAGATTATAGCTCTTTACTATGTAACAGTTTTATGAAAATCAGCAAAAATAATTTTTCAGCACTAGGGCCAGCAGCCACTTAATTATGCAAAAAACCCAACCCGAACCAAAGCCCAACACACTGAAAAGCAAACCCTCTGGATTTGGGAGTTGTCTCCACTGGGCAGGGCTGGCACACTGTGGGAGGGGGCCATCAGAGGCATAAGAAAACACAGATCACATCTGCAGGCTGAGCCACATCCCACTGCTTGATTTCTACACAAAGAGGAAGAGAAAGAGCAGGCCTGTGCTTCCTCACGAGAAACCTGCTTTATAGACAAGGAGCTGGCAAAGTCTTAGATTACTTCCATGACCTCATATGCAAAAACATCCTGCTAATACACCTATTGACAGGTCCTTCTTTTGAGGTATGCAAAATACAATTGCCCTAATTTAGGTGGAAAATCAAACTGATATAAACCAAAGTTCTGGTGAAGACATTCTATCACCTGGAAAAACAATGCCAAAGATGTTGGAATGATGCCTTCAGCTAAAACAGGATTTCAGAACCCATCATATATGGGCTACAATGAGTGTAGTCCACATGCTACTCTGCAATTCAGGATCAGTCTTATGTACAGATTTTTGTCTCCTAAAACAAAATGCCTTTATTATTGCTACTATTTTCAAAGAAATACAGCTTGGCAAGAAAAAAAAATCCTGGAGTAAGAAAGATTTTATTATGCTTCTCTATTTTACTTAGTCAGGTATAGAAAGGGGAGACCCTGAGGGGGTTGGCTTTTGTTTCTCCACTTCTATTCAATTATATTAGAGCTGTGGCTCCACATTTTGGCACTAATTGAAAAAGACTTGCCTTTGCAAAGGCTTCGGGGCAAACAGTTTCACTGTTTTACTCATTTCTCATCATTCTTATTTTATTTTGCTTCACTTCACGGACCAGAAATTAAATCCTGATCAGAAGCTATCACAGTGCAAAGAACAAACTCTTCATCATGGATTATGTGTATTTGAGCATGATAAGTAGCACCATTTCTGAACAGCATTCAGCTGCAGAAGTAGCTCAGGATGGAGATAAAAGATACAAGACAGAATGCAAGCAACTATTCAGGCAGCTACTTGTAATGTTCAATGAGCAACCACACAAGAAAAACAGCAAGAGCAAAGAGATGAAATGACACTTTACAAACAACCCACTGCCTGAAGATTATTCTCCAAAAATATTTGAGGATGGCAACCAAATGATGGAGTAGAATTAATCTGTGTGGGAATGATTTTTCTCTTTAACAAAATAAAAAGTCACACGTGGAAGTGTTATCATCTCATCACAGCAGCAAATCTGATCAACTTCCTTGTCGTAGATTCTCTGTGGGGGGTTGCAGCAATCCCAAAATAAAAAAACTGGAAATACAAAGGAGAAGTAAAGAAGATAAGGAAACATCCCATCTGATGTAAGCCAACATCCAACGGAAGTAGGAACAAACATCATAAGTTTTGCCATGAAATTTTTAACCTATTAGTCATTGATTCTCATTGCAGCTCATGTTTCCACAAATATTCCAGATACATAGATGGAATTATCACAAAGAAATTATCATGATTTCTCCTGATTGCTCAGAAAATAAGCAAATCTATGAGGTCCAAAACAACCTTGAAGAAACACCAACCTTCTATAACAACCCTTACTATTTCTAGGATTAGCTCATATTTTATAAAGTGATGAACCTTGCAACTCCAACCAACACAGAGTCAGAAAACTGAGGGATAGGAAATTACTCAGGCAAAACAAAAAATAAAAATTCTATTGCAAAATAATTATTCTCTCTCTTCCCTTCCTTCCCCAGGCCTGATTAATACATGGATAAATTAATGACCCAGAAGAGCAGGAAAATTTGTATTAAGGATGCCTGCTTCCTGATTGTGGCCATCCATCATCTTTCCAGCCTTCCTGGGAAGCATTTTGAGTAGTTCAAAAGGACAATGAACTCTCCATTGCTTTTCCACCGTGGTTACCCCTAGTTCAACAGTGCAGGCTAAGCTGAAATCATTACAGAAATGTTGCAACTCAACAGCCTAGATACAAAATAAAAGTGACTATTAATGGAGTTCTTTGTGGGCAGTCATTACCTTACACTAATTGCCACACAACTTGATGCTCTAATTAGTAGCAGTCTCTGCAAGGAGCCCAGAGCTGTTTAAATTTTAACCTTGGAGTTTCCTTTAATCTTAAATGACATGTTCTAAACTAGACACACTCTGTCCCACCTCTGGTGTAGCATCTTTCTGGCCAAGCACTCCTCAACATCAACACTGCCACTAGGATCCATCAGCTGGGGAAGGGGAGGGAGGGAGAGGAAGAGGTACAGAGAAACATTTTCATTTCATTTTTTAGGAGAGGGGAAGTCCTTTATTGGCTAAGGGCTGCAAATCTCTTCATCCATTTTCCTCTGAGCATGTGCATCTTCAATTCCCTGAACAGCTCAGTGGCAATGCTGATTATTGCTGAGCCAGGAGAACAGCATTTGCATTTTATGACACAGCCATATAATCTACTTTAGCCATGTAATTTACATAAAAATATTGTGCTGTAACCTACACATTACGGGGGAAGAGAGGGCTGTAATGCTGCTATAACCTACACATTACAGGGGAAGAGAGGGCTGTAATGCATCTCTCTCCTTAAAGAAAGGGCTATGATTAAGAAAAAACCCACTAAAGAAAAAATGTGGCAATCATGTTTTCCAGACTGTGAACTCCATGGTCTTAATCAATTTCTTGTGGTTTGTGTCTTTATATTTTTCATTTTTTAAGAGGAAGGAGTATGCAGTATCTTAATTTTTCAAGTCCTGCTGTGTCAGCACCAAAAGGAGAACAGTAGAACCTGGAACTGAGGGGTGCAGGAGGGAGCTGACCATGTAAAAGGGGAAAGGTAAAATTAACATTTGGTTGAGGTCTCTGAAGCCCGACAAATCTGTCACTACAAAAGCAAACGTGCTTTGGCACTCCCCATGAACTAGCCTTATGTCTGATTTGCAAGTTGCTGTTAATTAAAAGCTAGAAAAAACCAAAACCAATTGAGAACCATCCCTTCCCCACCTCCTCTATCACAGATGGGTGCAACAAAACCTGCCTGGTTTTGCTCCATTTCCATACTCAGGTCTGTGGCTCCCTCTAAGGGCTGAGATGAGTTTCTCAGCAGTGCAATCTGCAGCTCCATCAGAATGATTGCTTCCCCGAAGCTGCTATTCCATTACAAAGCACCACATAAAGCAAAAATGAGGGCGTGTTTTTCCAGACCTTCCTTTTCCATAGAGCTCTAGCACCAGTAAATCAGACTGCAGCATGTTTTGGAACATGGGCAGGCTTTGCGTGCTCACCATCTTCTCTCTACTCGTTCAAGATTTCTATTTCTACAAGGCACTGTGTTAACTACAAATAAAAGGAAAATTTTTTTTAAATTTAGATATGTATAGCAAAAAAATAATTAGATGGATTAAAACCTCATCTTAATGAAATGAAATGCAGCAAGAGAGCCACAAACCAATCCATGAGAAAACACATCTTATACTGTCAGTCTTACAGCTGCAAGTAAACGATGCTAACTGGGGATTTTAATGGTGCAATGAAGATTTACAGTGGCAGGAGTCTCATCAGATAGATGAGTTTTGCTTGGTTTTATTTTAATTTAAATCTGTTATTCCTCAGTCCCACACAGAAATCAGACAGACACAAATCTAGAGAGCTCTGACTGTAGGGAAAGCAAAGGGGTGGGAACTGGCCCAGGGAAAGCAGTATTTGCAGTCCAGGGCTGCAGAGAGTAGAGCCATCTGTCATACTCCAGTCTCCCAAGGTTAGTTCTGCACTCTGCAGCACTACCTGCCCTTCAGAAGAAGTCCCATCAGTGATTATTTCTGCCTGGCACTGTGGCAATCCTACCCAGTAAGATTACTTTAGGGCTATCCCTTCGTGTTCTGTGCCACAGCTGTCATACACACAATTACACTGGAGCCTGTGGTGCCTTCAAGGTTCAGCACAATTTGTTAGAGATTTGGGGAGCTGAGTGAAAAGGGCAGCCCTTCGATATTTCTTCAAGTTGATGACAGATATTCCAAATTCTGACCTGCATTACAAAGGTCTGAGAAGCATGTAGAACAACATATACTTGATGTTTATTGCTACTAATACACTAACAATAGCAAGACACAACAAACATCTGGCAAGTCCCATCATAATCTTTCAAATGGAGAATAAAGCATCCACTATCAAAATAATTCTGGGTGAATGCGAGTAAAGTAAACCAAACAGAAAAAAAACCCAAGGTTCCTCGAGAGAGTTCATCTGAGAAAACATGGTTAAAAGGCTACAACTAGTGCTGCCTAAGGCAGGCACTGAAGGGAGAGACTTTGCAGAGGAAGGGCAGAAGATGATGACAGAACACTCCCACACACTGCAGTTAACTAGAACAGAGTTCTTGGTACTTCACCAGCCTCTCCCTGGAACTGTGTTGTCTCATTCAGTTGGTATAGATCTCATTTACAAATCAGGAATCAAGCTCTTCAGTCGGGCCCTCAGCTACAAATGGGGTGTACTTGGTTGGCAGGCAGCAGGCTCTACTTAGGAAGCAATGACAGCTCACTAAATGTCTGTAGGGATCTAACCAGGCACGCTGGAAACAGCCTCCAAGGACTTCCTTTGTTCAAAAAGATGCAGCAGGCACTGCCTCCTGCCCTCCTGTTTACACTTCTTTGCTCACATCAGGATCACACTGCACTGTACGAAGCACAGCCTGTGCTGACACTGCAGGCCAGCCTTCTGCTGGGTGAGTACAAAACCCTTCAGCCCATCTGTTTCTCACCACGAGTCTCCACTGGAGACTGAAGGAAGCCATCCATGACCCTTCAAAGCAGAAATGGCTGCCTTTCAAGTCTGGAGTGATAGGCTTTTCTTAAGGGTCTATACACCTTTTCTTTTTATTGATTTACCTCTGTCTAATCCTTATAATGATCTGTTAACCGAGGAGGAAAATCTAAGTGCAGACAGCTGCCTAAAGAATATTGCTGTGGTCTGCTCTTCTTTCCCTGCCCCTCAGCACACACCTTTCCAGCACACACTTATCTTCAAGAAAGAATTCATTATTCTCCTTCACATGAGTGACTTGCTTTGTGTATCAGCAAAGCCCAAAGAGACCTTTGAATTCCATGACCTAATTGCTACATGAAATTATTCCAGCATTTGGTATGTTTTCAGTGAAGTTCATTACAATAAGCCACCCAAGAGATATCATGCTCTACATTATGTGAGTTTCTTCTCTCAGATACATATTAACTTTTGAAAATGCTCAGTAAGTTCACTTTTTTCCATCTCACCATAAGTGCATCAGAACATGTCATGTAAGAGCTAATTTTCTTTAATATACTCCCTGGTACCATTCAGCTGCATTATACATAATGCAGCAGTCATAGCATATCAACTTCACATCATATCAGACACTGCATTATGGCAGCTGAATTGATTACTTGTGTAATTGAAGGGCACCAAAAGGAAAATTTTTAATCATTTAAGTGACTCATCATCTTTATATACAGAATGTCTCACTTTAGTGGCACCACACAAAGTGACTTAAGCAAGGGCATAGCATATTTTACCCACTTAAGCCACTTCATATTCTTGTCATCTTTTTTGGCAGTACAATCCTACAGATTTACAAAAGGCAGAGCATAAACTAAAAGTAACTAGAAAGGATTTCTTTTGACTATCAGACTCCTGTTTGCAAGACCTAATCAAAATCCAGCTAGACAAAACTAGTTTTGTTTCTGATGGGAATTTTTGTGAGTCTGTTTTTTTCTGTTGTTGTCTCTTTTTTTTTTTTTTTAATTTTAATATTTCACTCACCATAAGAAGCCAGCCTTTTCTTTATTTTCAAGGGTCAGATGGAAAAACCCACAAACACTTTTGGTATCATATTGTTCTTTTATTTCCAGCTTCACTTGCTGCCCAACTCCTAAGGTAGCAAAACCTCTGCTGCAAACAAGTGCCTAACTTGCTGTTGCAGATCACATTCAGCATTTTCTGTGTCTTGACACTGTGATGCTGTTCAAAAGTTTAAAAAGCAGTACCTTAAGGATTTTGAAAATCCTTCCCTTTTACTTGAAGTCTTATTAAGACCTTCTCCACTGCTGTCACATACCATGGAAGAAAGAGCAGCTCAGGACATTCCTGAAACTTACTTTTTTTGGTTTTTTTTACTCTAATCATCGTCAGAGTTTCAAACCACAAAACCTGGATTAAGCCCACTGGCTCATTTTCACAATACAAGCCTGTGTAGCTTTGGCATTCCCATCTGTGCTCCATTCACCTGACAGAAAATACCCTCTTCAAAGCTATTTGCAAAATTATGACAGATCCAAGTTTCACAATAGGGATGTGTCCCTATCAATCCCTTATGGCAGACTTATGAAATAAGAGCAGCTCTATTTCATTCTCTCTGCCCTTGTCATATCCTCAGTCAGAGTCACCTCCTCTTTTTTTTCCAACAGTGCCATGCACTGCATGGCTCCAGGCTTTTATTTTCTCCTAAATTCCTTCTTTTTATATTTCTACTGTTGCTTCCTGCACTAAGCCTCTGCCCACTGTCAGCAGCTCCTGCCTGAGAAGGATGACCAGCTCAAGCAATTTCCTCCCTGCTCCTCTCATTGCAACAGAGGACTGCAGTGTTTTTGTGGCATCCCAACTTTCCCCTCTCCCAAAGGGAAGATGAGCCCCTCTACATTCCCCATGACCCAAATATGCAGAGGCAATAAACCCCGTTATATTAAATATATTATACAGTATGACCACAAAAAGACTAAATACTCAGAGTTGATTGAGGAATTTCTTCCTACAGAAGCTCTTGCTTTGGTGCAACTGACACTGCAGCATACAAGGTAGTTCATGAATTGGGCAAATATTCTAGCCACTCCTGAGTAACAATGGATTCAAGCAGGTTATGGCTACTTTTCTATCCTATCAGTAAGTCATCTTAAACCACCTCCATGCCCTCAGTTTAAAAAAATAGTGTTATTTCTAATTGCCAAACAAGCAACATTTTCATGTGTTGATCTCAGAATTCTGTAAGCACCTCCTCATTTTACCATGGTGCAATGAGTGAGCTGCCCAGGGGGCAGGTGATGTACCAGGTGATGTACCAGGTGATGTACCAGGTGTACCACTACCACTGTTTTGTATTTGTCTGCTCTCTCACTGCTACCCATATGGATTGTCAGCAATGGGGATCTCTTCCATTCTCTGCAAAGCATTGGAAGGCAGAAACTGCTGTCAGCAGCCCTCAGAAATCTGGAGTAGGGTTCAGATTCAGCACCAAATTATGCTCCAGTCACAGCCACAGTCATGCCTACAATAGTTAGAGTTTCCATCTGAACCCACTCACAGAGTGGCTGCAGCTGCCCACAGGTCCCTTTCTGTCACAGCTGGAATAACCTCCAAGTTTGTTAGCACATCACTGGTTCAGGTCCTGTCACATTTTCAGGGTTCTGCTGTCTCCTACAAGATTTCCTTACCACACCCCACAGCAGCAGTTTCCTCCCTGCCAGGCCCTGTCTCCTCCTCCACAGAACAATTTTTGTCCCGGCTGCACAACCCCAAAGCTCCGAGCTCTGCTCCACTCACACCAGCCTGCACTGCACAGTTCTGCTCTGCTCCAAACCACAGAGCTGCTCACTGCTCTTTATCCTCAGCTCTGGGAAATAGAAAAGGTAAAAGACTTTCAGAAAGACCAAATTAAAAAATAACACTTACTACTAAATTTAACTTATGTCATTGAAATCAACCAAAAATCTTTCAAAACTTTAAAACTACTCAAAGCAAGCGAAAAGAGTGCCTTAAACAAGCAAATAGCAATATATTCAGTAAAGTATATTAATACAGCCTCGTTTAAAAACCTAATAATGCTGTTTTGCTAAATAAATAAAAAGCCACTGTAATAAAGCTATGTAATGCAAAACAATTAATATACAACACAATCATTAAAAGTATTTCTTTAGGGTTAAACTCAGCCTTCTCTCAGTCTTCACATCCCCAAAGGCCAGGCCAGGCTGGACACAATCCCATGGCCACTGTCTGTGCAGCCTGCAGCCCACTCTCTGTGCTGGTCACAAATCTCCCAGAGAAGCTGGGCTGGCATTGCCCTGGGATGTGCTGCTACCTCCCTGCTGGACCTGCGGGGAGAAAAGGTCATTTATTCCTCATGAGAGCAAGCAAGAGGGTCAGCTTCTGAGAGTAAAGGCAAGGCTCAGGGAATTCATCACCATAACGTTTATGGAATCACCATAAACTGCACTGTGGCTCCAAGTGTGAACAATGGAGGAGTCTGATTTGACTGGTAAAATGTGATTTATTTAGTAGAGGTGGGAGTTTTTACATTAATACCTCAGGAGTTTTCACTCACTCATCCAGTAGGTCGCATCTTATGGATACAAGCAGCTCCTTTGATTAAATTATCCTGATAATCATCAATCTCTCAGTGACATGAGTCATACACTGACACGAAACAGGTTAGTGAGAACTTTTTAATTTTTCACTACTGGCATCACAAACAGCTCTTTGCAAACTAAGTTAGCCATCACTTTTGAGCCCTAGAGTGCTTCAGTGAGCCACATGAAGCCATCCCATTTTCTCCTACGAAATTCAGAAAGGTCTCAGATCTGTTATGTTCTGTTATGTACAGGGATAACTGGGCCAAGGTATAATGTTCTGTGATGATCAGAATGACCCAATAGTCCTTGCTGGCTTATTTACTATGAATCTATAAACTCACCCAAGAGTGAGACAGACTGCTCCTAAGTGGAGCTGTCATCAAGCAGATCAAAGAAGCCAGCACTTAAAAAGCATAAATGCCAGAATGCACTGGAGCGATGCTGGACTCATACCAAAAATTTTATTTTTAGTCTTTAATATATTCATTTAAAGAAATAATCCTTGTAAGCATAATCATTATGGAAAATAAAACTAGAAAGTTTTCTATCCCTCTCAAATTTTATTGGAATTGCCTGGAGATTTGTCACCAGCAGAGACCCTATTTTGTTGGCCCAGCTGTGAAAGAAAATATAGACTGAAGAAAGCATTTAACTGTGCTGTATAGTCAACTTTAGTAAAATCAATGGGATTAGCTAGACTGTGCACTATTAAAGAGCTTTGTAGGTCACTGCAGAAATGGGATCAGACATTGCATTTTCCCTGAAAAAGCACAGTACCTACCAGGGACAGTGATATGTGTGGGAATAGGGTAATACAGGCCAAATTCTTATCCCAGAAATAACCCTTTGGAAGCCACAGGGACGCTCCCAAAACCAAGCAAGCATTCATCTGAAAAGCCAAAAGGCCACAAAGACCCTCTAGAGGAGGGGGATGGTTTGGAGAAGAGATGCACACATGCAGGTCCCTTTGGGAGTAGCACTGTACCAACCTGGAGGCTTCTCTAGGCTGCACAGGAGTTTGAAGTGCCCCAACTCCACCCCAGGCCCTCCCCACAGACCCCAAGGCTATGCAAAGAGTTTGGCTCAGCTAAACAGAGAACTGGTCCAGGAGACTGTATTTTACTGCATTTTCTCCCTTTCTATTTAGCCTCTCTTCCTGTGATTCTACAGAAATACTCAGAGACCATATTTCTTTTGTTGTTGTTGCTCCACTACAAAAATGCTGCATTAAAACTTATTTTCTGGAAATAAAATCCATTGTAGAGCAAGATAGTCAATATTTGCATGCTTTAGGAGGGATACTGCAGACATTCAGTATGTAGAACAGGGACTAAATGCCTAGGAAAAAAAATCAAGCCACAGGAAGATGCAGATGGTTGATACAGGAAGTCAGTTTAAGGTCACAGTTGAATATAAGGTCAGAGCTGAACTTTTAAAAAGAAAGAGAAAGGAAAACTTCTATGAACTAAAATAAAATAAACAGACTACATTGTTTCCATAAAGCAAGAGCCCATATTTTAACCACTAATATTTCATTTTAATCTAGATCTTCAATCAGAAACAATGCTGGACAGGTGAAAATTGTGAAATTGCAACCAAGTCCAGATTTCCATGATGTTTGCCTCCTAGAAATTCATTAGCTTCTGGACTTACTATAATCTATTTTTCATTATTAACAAATTCCCATTTTTTAAACTCAGTAATAGGTTGAACACAAAGGTGGTTCTCTGCTACTCCTATATACTCACTGTATCTTGCAGCTCTTATATATCAACAAAATAGTTTAAATATAGTTTAAAATAGTTTATAAATGATATATGATCTCCTAGTGAGCAAAGATATTTTGTGATTTTTTTCTAAATAGTCAATAAACAAATAAATGTAAGGATTATGTTTCTGTATTTACACACTCCTTTATCACACAAAGATTGTAAAAAAATCATATATGCAACATATACGCAACTGTTCAAAAGAACAACCCTAATTTCATAACTTTTTTTGTCTAATATATATATAGTCATCACAAAAGTGGAATGAGATGAAGAAAGTCCACAACAATCTCAGAAGAACACACTCAGTTCTGACTGTCATAAATACTTGCACATATCCTTCCCTTGCCATTTCTCTTTTTAAGTTCATGTGTATCAGTAACAAGTCTTGTTTGTGGATTTTACAGGCTCTTCTGTGCCCTAAAAGTCAGAAGTTCAGGTAATTTCAATCATTTCTGGTTTTCTTAGGGGAAAAAAAAAGAAACGATATTTTTTACTTTCCAAGCAATTTTATAATACCATAAGCAAAATGCACAAGCCCTTCTCTCTGAACAAAGAAGGTGCTGGATTGCTTTGCTGCTCTTCAGAGCAGGCAATTCTCCACTCAAATGATGAAGAGTATTTCATTTCAGGAATCTGTCACAAGGAACAGGCACGGTTGGGTTCTCTGTATCTTCTAGAGTCCCTCCAGGGGTCAGCTGGAATGATCTTCCAATATCCCTAAGCAAGGACTCTGGTCATTTTTCAGAGCTGTAGGACCTACCTGTTTCTTTCTCTTGGTATTACAATTTTCACTGCCTCAGGAGACAGAGGGCTGGAAATAGAGCACCTCAAGTCAGAATTAGTTCACTGAGCTTTGAATCTGTCTCTTGAGCCTCAGCATGTGCAACTAAAGGAGAACCAGCCTAAAAAAAACCTCCAGCTATTAATGAAAACTATTGGAAGCAAACCCTCAAATACTCAGAGGGCTTCATAAAGAATTGACACCAAAAATTAATCTCAGCAGTGAAGAAGTTCCTCTGATCTCTGAAAAAAGAACAGCAGGATTTATATAACAATAAGTACTTAAAAGTGGCATAGAAGATATTGAATATTTCACTAATGTTAGTTCTTACAGTGTTGTTTGAATTCTGCAGTCAAATACATGGGTTCTCTGAGCCTGACAGAGATAAAGCACAAATAACTGATTCTAATGTCTGCTTCTAAGCCTTTTCCCTGAGCAAGAAATGTACTAATTGCAGAAAGCAGTATCTAGCTTTCCTTTTGTGCTCTACATGTTGTCACACATGGATGGAAATAATTAGCATTTATCAGGAAGGTTTTGGCTTTAAAAAGTTCAGTGAAAGCCTAAATATTTTGGTGATATATCAATAAATATTTCATTAAGAAGGGCTGGTTGGAGCTAGGACTATCTATGCCAGTGAGATATTCTCATTGCTCTGGCCCCAATACTAAAGTCTTGGATGCACCTGAATCAGTTCCCATCTAAACCTGCCCTCAACAGACAGAACAGAGGTGTGTGCATTGCAGCCCATACCCAGCTAGGCTCATTAAGCTGGTTTGGGAATCTCTGCAACCTTCTAATTGAAATACCAAGGTTTCAATCCCAGAAATTATACCCCAGTACAGCTCTGCCTGTGGAAGCATCAAAATGAAGCTGAAATCTTCCAACATAGAAGAAAATGAAACATCAAAGCCTCAAAAAAATTTTCTGAAACCAAGCTTCTGTTGTGCAGCCAGCCTCTACTGTGACACATGTAATGAAGCAAATTATCTTTTTACTGAATCAGACAGGAAGAATGAAAAATCTATAGCTAATTTAAAAGTCTGCCTGCTACACACAATATCTAAAATATTTTCCAAACACATAATGGCAGAACAGTTCTCCTAAACAAGGGATTTGCTCAGTTGCCCTCCAGATCATCATTGATGCTCCCTTGTTAGTCTCTAAAAAAGTTCATTACTTTTCTTTCACAAAGTTTCTTACCAAGGTCCTGAGGGGAAAAAAAAGGATTTGAAAGTAAGTTACATGAAAGGACATGACATCTCCCAGCCTCAACAAAATAGGGAAGCTGTAGAAAAGTTACTATCCCTTCACTCTCTCTTTTTTTCCACATGAATAAACTTTTAGGGTTAACCTCTGACAGCCTAGTATTTCTATTATGCTAAAGATTACAGCCAGAGAAACAAGGAATGGAAATCTGGCCTGTACTCAGGATGACAAAGGATTCCCAGGTGAAAGAGGGTTGCAATGGTTTATAACTATACTGTCCTTTGGTCACACAGATCCCCAGCTCCTGCCCCACAGAGCACAGCTCAGGAACATGCACTGAGATTGCTTAGGCTTTAATGCAATCCACAGATTTCTAATTCACTCCCAGGACTCACTGCCTAATTGCTAAGGCCTCAGTACTCCAGGGAGAAAGGGAAGAATTAACCCTGCTTTAACCCCTTTAACAAAAACCTGCAAAGAAATAAATCTCTGCACACAGCAGCTCAGACCCAGCTGCAGCTGTGCCTTTCCAGCAGCATCTGCACAAAGCCACCAGCCTGCCACAAACCCAGCAGCACACAACAAAGGGGTGCTGGCCCACGAGGACTGAAGTGCCAGGCTGGCAAAACAGAACTGAAACTCAGGAGTGGGAGTGACCTTCTGGGCTGAGCTCACAGAAACTATCTGTCCCAACAGCACTCCTGAAAATGTTGCAGAAGTGAAGGATAGTAAATCCAAATCTCACTCCTCAGCACGAGGTGATTTGGTCATCCTCCTGAGACTAATGCTGCTTATGCCCTGGAGCTAACCTGAACTTCTTCCTGACACTGTTCCAGCATCAAACAAGATCAGGAATAGTGTTTTGAAAACTCTGAGAAACATTAGCATGTGGGACTCATAAAAGTGACTCACTACACAAAGTAGAATGCTGCCTTGCAGCATTACCAACAACTTGAATCTTTACACACAAGCTTCCAGACTAAAGTTAAATTCTGCCAGGATCACAAACTATCACATCTATTCCTGTTGGTCATTTCTTTGCTTTCCAGAAGCGTCTCTTAGCAATGAGGACTGAAATGATGGATATTCTCCAACTTCCTCTTTTCTTAGAAATGGTAGCTTCTTTCTGGTTCCTAAAATCACAAACTTCAATTCCATCAAGTCTCTGTCCATCACAGGGATCTCCAGACATTCTTCGAAATGTGAGTCAAGGGAAAGGCAGGATACACTGGTAGGTTTTTTTCCTCAGCTGAATATAGTCAGGCTGACAGGCATCTGATGCTTTCCATTTAGTATTTTTATTCTGTACTAAAAAGCATAAAAATCTGTGGGTGTATTTTTACTGCACCAGCAAAACAAAAAGCAAGAAGTGGTGCATAAAAATTGCAGTAGGGGAGAGAAAAGACAAAACTATTGAAAAATAAACACATTTTCAGGATCTAGATGTATAGAAAAGGATGTATAGGACACCTGAACCACCATCGACTGTCACTATACGTGTTGCTGCTTTTAATTAATTAGGAATACCAAGTTAAGCCAGTCTGAAAGAGAAAAAAGAGTGACAGCAGCAATTCAGACACTTATTGACAAGTCTTTTTTCACCATCAAGAAATGTTCAATTTGTGAATAGGACCGTTAGGTGTATCCCATTAAAAAACCCTGACCAAACTGCCAAAACTCCAGCTAAGGTCCCTGGATACACATAAATTCTGTCATTTATGAGTGGCATAGGGTACAGAGTGCACATGGGGACCAGAGTGCTACCTGTTCATAGTGGCAATTTGTCCTGGATTTGGTGATATCTGTAGCCTACTCAGGCCTGGAGTTACAAGAGAATTATAAAATACCAAGAAATACAGGACAAACAGCATGCTCAGATCTCATCCAACACCAAGAACATGTAAAGCAAATCCGGTGCACAAGAGATGTATTTTTCAGGAAATCTTGGACAGAACTGTATTTACTGGTAGCTGTAATTACATGTTTTTACCTACAAGAATATATAATGATTTCCATAAAAATCAGAAGTGTACCTCTAAACTCAATAATGGTATTTGCTAAAATGGATTCCCCATCAAAGTACTTCAGGGTGATCTGAATTACAGAGAATCTTGGCTGTCCTGCACACAGCTGGAGCAGCACTGGGGAGGTGCAGCCACATCTCTCAGAGCACTGTGATGCTGGGCACTGCTCCCTGTGTGTGATGTGTCCCCATGAAAAGGATGGCACTTGCTGTGCATCTTAATGTGCTGCTCTAGATCAGCCTATTCCCAGTTCTTTCCCCAAAGCAGTTTACTGAAGCACAGCCACAGGCTCCAGCTTGCTTCTCCTCTCAGATATGCTCACCCTCTGCTCTAACTCCTCCACGCTCCCTTCTGTTCTGTTAGGTTTATTTTCATCACAGTTACAGAAGTTTCATGCTGAACAAGTAAAATGATAGTTCCTTTTCTAAAAATCTTTTGATGTTTCCCAAAATAACTGCATCTACCAGACCTGTGAACCAGACCAAAATACCTTTTCACTAGTATTCAAAGGCAGAGAAGATAAACAGTGCTATAAATGAAATCAGAGTATGTTCCCCAGTGCAGAATGTCCTTTCCAATCAATCTCTTCCTGGTATTTTACTGCTCAGGTCAACACAGATACACATTGTCCACTTTCTATTTTTTTTTTCTCCTGGGAGGAAGACGGTTTACTTGAAGCCACAATCAAATGAATCACATTTCCACCTTGTAAAAAATTAAAGCAGAAAATTAACCCTCAGATGAGAGATACATCACACTGCAGAATATTAGATTAACTTAACTTAGAGCAATCCATCAACTAAGAAAGGAAGAAAGACTCATCCATTTATTCTAGATAATGTCTTTTGCTGAAAGGAAGTTTTTTTTTCATTGCTATCTTCAGAGAAAATAGTTTCTCCTTGTCTCTCAGTCCTGGGATGTGGCTAGGAGAGGAGCTCAGGTCCCCCAGGTGGAGGCCCAGCTTCACCCCAGAAGCTGTGCAGGCACAGGGCAGTGCTGAGCAGCCAATGCTCCACCAGAGCTGAGCTTGTTCCTCACCTGAGGAGCAGGGACACTGCTGGCTCCTCTCACTGCCTCTGCCACTGACCCTCTACCAGCTTACTGATTTGATAACTTTTGATTTTTCAGTTTGGTGTGAACTTTTCCAGGGCAAAAATTGCTCCCTGTGCATTTGTACAGCACCCAGCACAATCAGCACCTGATGCTGGTAAAAACCTTGTGCAGTGTCTCTTACAACAGATTTGCGGGATTGTGTGCAAACAGAAAAAAACAGAAAAAACATTTAGCTTGACAGCGCTGTTCTATAAATTTAGTTTCCCAAATCATCCTATTTTGTCATAATCTTTGAAATGGATTAGTTTGCATATAAAATCACAGTCCTTTTGGCACAGGATTTCCATACCTGGCTGCTTGTCAGTGCTTTGTGCAGTGTTATGAACCTCTGTTCCCCCATTAGTATTCACTGCAGCAAAATAATGAATAACACTGAAGATGTGTTTATCTGATGTGATTTCTTACTTGTTTTCACCCATTTACTATATACCTCATTTTGTTTCCTTTGTTGTCTTCAGTCTTTTACCAAGGAAAACTGTTAATTTTTTTTTCATTATTACCATTTTGCCATACATATCCATGAGCCTGACCCAGCTTCTTTGAAAAAATTCCTACTGACTTCAGAACACACTGGAACTGGCCCCTGTGGAGGGTGAAAGTGTCTGGCATCCCTAATGCTGCACTGCCACCACCTACTCATCCTCTCTGGTTCTTGTTTCTTTTGGGGCTTCACACTTTACCAGCTCTGCCAATAAAATGCTAACATTTACCCCCCCTTGCTGCATTTCAGAAATATCCCAACCCCTGGCCATGCTGGCAGAGTGTGGCAATCCTGCCTAAGCCTCAGTCTGCACTCTGACCTCAATAAACAGCGATACCTTTGATACCCAAAATCCAGCTCATCTTGTCAATCTCTGAACCAGCAGGAAGGTCTCATCATTTTGTAACATGCAGTTTAATCCATGACTGATCTTGGTCCCTTTTAAGCAGTCAAACACACGTGTTCTACTTCTACATCAACTGCAAAAAGCATTTCTGTCTGGATGTGACAATGCAAACATAATGCAATGCACACAAGAACTGTCCCCATGGCAGGATGTAAGGTAGCAATCTTTACCTTAGGACTTTTATTTCCCAATTCATATGCAACTTTGTAGGACACGTCATTTAAATTGGAAAAAACAAATAATGCCAGAAAGAATTCAGCTCATCCTCCCTCTCCATAAGCCCAGCCAAAGGGACTGGCTTTTTAATTATCGAGCAAGAGAGTCAGTAAAACATCTCCACCTCCTTTGCAGGATCCTCAGGCTCCAAACTCATTATCAGATTGCTTTTTAAGAGTCAGCAAATTAAACTCCCTCCAGCGGTATAATTACCACAGTGATTATAATTCCATGGTGCAGTGAAGTTTTAGGATGCTACAGACTTGGAGCCACTGTTAAAACCACAGACTGCAACACACAGCCCCCACCAAGCAGTACCACACTGGGAAGCTCAATCTGCTTACTGGAACAATCTTTAAATAGTATTAACTGGCAGACAGCATTTCCTCTAGCTCAGGCTGCAGCAACACTAGGGGGTTGTAATGCATCCTGAATAGAACACAGCACATGCTTCGTAAGCTGTCCTATAACTGGCTCTTATTTATTAGAGATTCAACTCTCCCATAAAGTGGGCTTAGAAAGGCAACAGAAAAAAAAAAACAAAAACAAAAGAAAACCAAAAAAAACACCCCCAAAAAAACAAACCTGTACATTATTTTCAAACTGTTGCTTCAAAACCAGAAATTTTTTTATAACCATTTTATTTGAAAAGCCACGCTTTTTTGGATAACCATTAGAAAATAATAATTGAGAATATTTCAGAAAGCATTCTACTTGATCAAAAACAGTAAGTCAGAGATGGCACCTTCAGGCTCTAGTGTTTCCTTTACAGAAAAAAGAAATATCCACTTTTATATTTTAGCCACAAGCTTGAAAGATGAGTGTGAAGGGCTTGGACCATTTTTCAAGCTCTTAGCACCTGCCAGGTGAGGTCCAGGTATGGATAAAATTTGGCTAGGCTTTAGAATCAGCTTCTAGGAGCACTCTTAAACCTGGCTGTAAGTAGATGCCAATCTTAATCTAGTTTCTCTTGGAACTCTGTCCCTTATTAGATTCAATCATCACTCTTCTGAATGACAGCAGAGGGAAATTCACTAAAAACTGTTTTGAAGATCTGAAAGGATCTCTCCCAGTGTGATAATTACTATGTTTCCATTTCTGTTAATGACATCTAAGAACTGGAAACAAAAGTAGTGGCGGAGGATTAAGTAATTATGGAGTATTAGATGCATTTGAAGAGCAGGGTCATAGAAAAAGGCAGGAGGAGGAAAGAGTGAGCATGCTGTGGGCTGCTCATCAGCTTGAAAGCTGTAAAATATTCCCCCTTATTCACAGTGTGGTAGCTGTAAAGGACACAGACTCACAGCACAGATCAGCTGTTCTTTATTGTCCCCATTCTGGAGAGCTACAGCTTTTATGGGTAAGTAAAGCTCTTGTTAACTATAGATAGATACAATCTCTAGTCTGTGATTAATTTTCTCTCATCTAGAAATTGCAGATGTGACAGAAATAGAAAACTAATTTAGGATCATTTAAATATACAAGTGTAGTTCTGTGTTAAATGCAATACTATAGGTGACCTAAAATTCTTGTGTCTTCTATTTCAAACAATACTTAACATTTAAAGTCACATGAAAATTAAGGCTGGTTTAAAGAAAACTAGCAAATTATGAGAGTGGCAATGAAAAGGGAACTTAAAGCACTGGAAAATTATGAGTTCTTATGAAATTTAAGTATTTGAAAGAGAACTGAAATTCACTCCTCTCTACTGACAGTACAACAGCCATCAAAGCAAATATGCTCATGTGTGCCTCTGCAGACATACTGCACTGTCCCTCCCCTGGGAGGACTGCAGCTGCATTCAGGTGGTCCAGCCTTTGAATATGCTGCTTTATGACTCAACCCTCAGCACAGGTAAAGCTGGAATACAAGCTCTTAGCTATGACCTTTCCCCGTGAAAGGAATGCCTTTCATACTGGATTTAAAATATACCTTTGAGACTTAAATTTCCATTAGTCTCCAGATCATTCCGAGGTATTGGTTAACTGGATCAAAGGGTTCAGCCTTCCACCTTCATTCACATGATGGCAACTCATGTCACATTTGGACCTTGTGACATCAGCAGAACTAATCTTAGTAATACTCAATATGTTTAAGGGTGAAATAATCTCTCTTTAAGAGCAGTATGACAACTGAGCTGCCATTTAGACTAATTGCCTTCCTAGTCAATTCAATTATTATTCAAGTAAAGGAAAACATCTCAGTGGTTTTGGGACACTGATAAAAAAGCAGGTCAAAATTTAATTTAAAAGCACTTTAACAGTCAGAGAGATGGGCACAAAACATAAGTAGACCAAACCAGTATTGGACAGGTATTACTTGTGGCTAAACTACCTCTATTTGTACAGGTCATTTCTACAGGACTGACTTGATAGTGCAATTCAGGTGGAGACAGCTGAACTTGGTGGATTGTTTCTTCTATCATTTATGTGTACCTGACCTACTTTCTGAACATTCTGCTCAGAAGGCTTATTCTTTTGATATATTTGCAGGTCGTGGCTCAAAGTTTTTATTTCCACTCTTGTTCCTGCTCTTTCCAGCCTGCTTTTGCTCACACAGCACTGTTTCTGCTGCCCAAGTATAAAACTCTGGGCAGGATAATAAGAAATGACAAACAGAAACCCACACACTTCTAAGTACAGGTTTTTCAAATTTATCTTTAAAAAAATAAATCATTCATATAAAATCATGTAATAATTCAGGCAGGTTTTAGATGTAGGCTGTGTTATCTTCCTTACAACTAGAAATACTAAAGCCAGCCTGGAAAATAATTCCTTGTGTGTGCAGTTTTCAGCATTCCCCAGCACCTTGCCATTTGCTTCCACAGCATTACAAACCCATAATATATCAATACCATAGGGACATCCCACAGCTGCTGCTTTTAATTCAAGTTGTTTTTCCTTCTAGCTTTCAAAGCATCAGATGCACTTAAATAAATCAGAGTCAAGAAAGCTTATTGCTGTCTAGAACTAACGAAAATTCAGCCACTCTTATTGTGTAGAACTAGAAATGGACTGCACCAAAGCCCATAAAGCCATCCTGCCCTGTCCAGGCTGCAGGAGGGGAGAGGGGTCCCAAAAACACTTTTGAACCAGCTCCTCAAAGGCTCTCAGCCTCATTCCTGAGGGGCTTTGTCAAACAAAACTCTTGCACTTGAGGAAGGATGTGATTGTATCTGAAGGCTCCTAACCCTGTGTTTCCATCTTTTCTGTCTCTAAGGATTTGTTTGTATCACAGGGTCACCAACAGTTTGAAAAAAAACCCACAAAGAAAAAGCAACCCCCCCTCTTCTTGCTCTGTTGCAATTCATGTAACTTTTAATATCCATTCACCTAAACTATCATTCTTGTGCTTTGGGATCCCTCCACACGCATTAAAAAACCTAAATTAAGTGAAAAAAAAAAAAATACAGTACTTCTTGGAGAAAGCTAAATCACCTTTTCACTATTCTAATACCAAAATCCAATTTTCAGAGGGAACTGTTTTCTAACGGGGATACAATTTAATTAAATCTATATAGAAAAAATACTTCATTCAGGGCCCAGTCCAGGGAAGGACAGTGACAGTATATTGTTATTTAAACACTGGAATGGGGACTTTGCTATGGTCATTTGTAGTTAAGAGTACAATGCTATGTCCTGTCCAGTCTAAAAACATTTGGGAATAAAAGCAGCCCAGCTTTACTGAAAGATCTGTAGAAAATCCTTCAAAAAAAACAATTCCAGACAGGAAAAACAAATACCCATTTAAAAGAAATGAGCCCATGTTACAAATTAGAGAGTATTTTAAGACTATAAGAAATATCAGAAGTATTTGGAGTCAGTGCTGTTCATTGCAGATATTGAAATATCTAGCACCCTAAAACTATTTTATCTAAATAATTTTATCATTCTTTAACTTATTTGTGCAAAAAAAAAACAATAGGAAGAAATCTAGTCACAAAGTAATTCAGTCAAGACAAACTCAGCACAGCAAAAGAAACTTGCTCAGAGATAGTCCCTCCCTCCCTTCATTAAATCTGAAAAGTCCCTCCCACACTTTGGTAATTTTGATATTAATAAAATTATTTAGATAATTTAGATAATTTCTAATGATTCTAATGATTGCAAGCATTTCTTCCAGACAAACAAAAGTGAGAGAAGCCTGCCAATATTTTTGAACCTGAGAGCTCTAGGTGATGCCAAAAAAGCTTGTACAGCATTATGAAAACATGAATTTGTCCAGGAAAATCTTATTTCAACCTTCAATGCCCAGACAACACCAACCACTTGTGCAGCAGAGCTCAAACCTACTCACACAGCACAGGTAACCAGGTCAACATAATTAAGTTAAAACAAACAAGAAATTACCCAGGAAAAAAAAATATCGGATTTCCAAAATTGTTAAGACACCTGTGTCCATCTGCATACATTTAAAATCTGATCCTTCTTGCTCTGCTGGGAATGAGCATAAAAGTGACACTTTATGAGTGTTGATAAAGTGATGCAGCAGTAAGCAGATTCTGCTGAGCAACTCGGGCTGGGAGCAGAACTCTCAATTGTAGGTCATAGCTTACAGCAGGGTGTTGCTTTGCATCAAGCACCAACAGAGCTTATAAGGCCATAGCTTTTAAAATGTGTGTCAGAACTGAGAATGATCTTTTTTTACAGTACAAAGTCTCTTATACTGCATAAAAATAGCCAAACACACACACCCACTAGGCAAGAAAAAAATATTCCTGGCACCTCCATTATGCAAGCAACTTCAATACTGTCTTCCAAGGATCTTCTTCATATCTCTTTCATTGCAAAAATGGGTCAAACACACATGTCAGGATCAAAATTATTGTATTTTATATCAAAATTATTTTGTATTACTCATAATACAAAATTTCAGACAGTGCCACAAAAGAATTTTACATTTAACAGAATTTAGGCAAATTTCCACTATCCACTTTATTCTGGAGATCTCTGAGATTAATAAGGTACCTCACTCCACAGGTCATGCAATACCCTTATCTTCAACAGTGCAGGAACAAAATCCTCCTCTCTCAATGGCTTTTTCCAGATCTCGAATGGAGTCGTACCAGCAATTATCAAGAACAAGACAGGTGCAGGTAGAGGACAAGCTGCAGACAAAATATACTTTTTCTTGGTATTGTACCAGAGAAGCAAAAGAGAAATGAATAAAGCCCTACAAAAAAAATCTTTGCACTGTAGCTCTTCCAACATTTGTCACACACAGGCAGAACAGACAAATGCTCAGGCCTATGGGTTTAATTGCATAGAAGCAATCATTAATTAAGCTCTAGAAGTTCAGGAATTTTAATCTGGACAGTGGGACCTTTGTGCTGTGCCTGTTTAGGTGGAGTCAAGGCACAAAAGGCCAATAATTACATTTGCTTTGTTATTTGTCATCTCTCCAGCAGCTCCCTGGTGGGGCTCTGCCAGCCCTGCCCAGCGCCCACCTACACTCCCAAGGGATTGTTCAGCAGGGAGAGCTCAGGGTTCTGGAAGCTGAGGCTTCCAGATCAGCCAAAAGGCTTCTTCCTCTCACAGCTGCTCTTTTGCTTGGCTAAAATACCCCTTGTAGGAGTTGCCAGCCAAAGGAAATTAGTGTTTTCTCTGCCATGGAGTCTAATTGGTTTTTTCTCCACTGACAGCTCTTCAAGCTAAATTTAGGGAGCCAGGAAAATTAGGCTGAATGCTATTTGGCTGAGAATATGGGCTACTTCCCATACACACATGATAACCATAGGGAAGGGTTCGTTCCTTCAATCCACTTTATGCTGCAAAACTTAAGATTTATATTAACTGCATGACCAAAGGTATCTTTAGAGACCAACATCACTCAACAAATGCGGAAAACTAGATCTCCAGTGAGCAAGACAGAAATGCAATTTATTTCCATAAACTAAGCCAATTTATCCCCAGCTGTCACAATTTGTCTGATTGCTTATCTGCTCACACGTAGCTTTGCTGCACTGACAATTTATTCCTCATTCACAAAACATGATGAAATCAACACCTCCTGGAACCAAATAACTGTGAAAGAAGTTGAACTCTGATTTAAACCATCAAGTTTCCTGACCCCTTGTTTATTAAAAAACCCTATTTATAGGTTTATATAATTACATTTTATTTATATTCTGAAAATATTACCCAAACAGCAATTGTGCTTTACTCATTGCTTTTGAGCACAGCACATTTGTGGCTGCTCCTGCAAGCATGACTTCCAGCCTTTGGATCTAGAATTTCCTTACCTTGCACAATGAATTGGAGAACCTGGGAGCTCAGGCTCAGCATTAGCCTACAAGGCTGCTGTATGTCCCACAGACCTCTTCCCCAGGCACTCAGTCAGTGAAATTACCAGGCATGTAAAAAAGCACATCCTGGTGCATGAGTTTACAACATTTTGATACCTTTACACCAAAGTGAATTGTTTCCCTATTCTGCATCTCTCAATAAAAGGAGTAAGTTGAACAGAATACAATTAAGCAGCTTTTCATGCTATAGGTCATCTCTTTGGCACATTTGTTCTCCCTGACTGCACTTGGCTGGCTTTATTTTGACTTATCTCACTGACCTGATTTAGGTTATCATATTTTTCCTTATCTGTTTTCATTCAGGGTTCTGCAGCCATTCTTCTTGTTGACTCCACAGGACATAACATCAACCACAGGTCAATAGGATCTGCTTGCTACCCACAGCTTTCCTCACACACACTTTTTTCTCTACTCTCTCCTTGGTGGAATTCAATTACACAAGAATAAAGCCCAAAATTGTAAAAATATAGAGTTGCTTTCCCCCTCCCACGAAATCTCTATTTCACAATCAACTGCCATTTTTTTCTTACCATAACAATATATCAGTTTGGGTTACCACAAGAATATCAGTGTCTCTTTTTACCACAGCCTCTTCTAAGCTTGAATTTCTCTAGTAGTTTTCTGAAAACTTCTTCTGTCCATCTCAGTTTCTTTTTCTACTTTACTACTGAGTGATTTCTTTACCTCATTAAAAAAAAAAAAATTGCCATGCATGACAACACATCAAAGAGAGCATTTGTGGCTATCCTACCTGATTTGTGATTAAGAGAATTTCAGACATGGATTATAGAAAGTTTTTTAAATTCTTGTGATTAATAGAGAACATTAATGTAAGTATTATCCAGTCAGGCTTAAATTCCTGTCTTCATCAGCCCTTCCTCCTGTGGCTCAGTGAAATAGTGAAAAATCTCTCTTAAAACCTGCTGCTTTCTCATGTTCTTTGAATAGTAAAACGTCCAAAGGTCCATCCCACAGGATCACAGGCATTGAGAATGCTTTAAGGAGCTCAGAATGGGCCCATGCAGTCCAGAAAGGTTGCAAAAGCAAAGGCTAAATTTTAGGGGCAGCACAGAGGGCTTTCCTCTGTTTTCCAGATCTAGGCAAGAGGTATTTTTAGTGCACAGTTATGTATTTGGCCATTAATATTGAGAATAATTAACCATAGTCTAGACCAGGAGAAAAGAATATTGGGGAAAATGTGAGCCTTTTCAGATTCTGAGAGTGGGTGGAAGGAGATATTTCAATTCCCAGATAATGCCAGGGCTCCAGCCTTCTAGGAAAAAACTATACTCACACATTCCTACTCCTTTCCTCCTTGAAGAGAGTTGCTGAAGAATGCAGAGGCACAAGAGTTAAAAACCAGCCAGGTTAGGAGTTGTTCATAATTATATCCCCCTCGTCCTCAGGATATTAGTTTTAAATTCTGTCCCCGGGTCCTTTTTAATCTCATGATTTTTCTCCTACATCTCATCACCCTTGAGTGCAGTGACAAAGACACAAAATGTATCTTTTAACATGGCGCTAAGTGGCTTTCCATGGAGACATAGATAATAGCTTATCTGATTTATAGGACAATTTTCTTGCCATGGGTTTGAAAGTCTGAAGAGATGGAGAATCTGTTCCTCCAATACTTTACTTCATGCACCAAGATAAGATAGTTCTATTGGAAATAATATGTCAGCCCAGTCCCAAAACAGTTGCATGACTTTCTGCAGATGAAATACAATAGTTCACCATTGGAGAAATTAAAAAAAAAAAAAAAAATCTTTCCTTGAATTGAATTGCACCTTTCTCCTCCCTTCCCTGGTAACAAAATCAAAAGCAGCAGCTTTTGCTACCCTTGGTTACAGCAAAATGCTCTAATGATGCAGCAGCACCACTCACAGCCAGCAGGGATGGCTTTGACCTTACAGGCTTTATTTGCTCTTAACACAAATGCACTTGCCAGCCCTCCTGGACTTCTCCATCTCCAGTTTATGCCTTTATGTTTCATATGAAACAAATTTAATATCACATTCCCAGACAAGGGGTCCTGGAGCTTTATTTCAACTACCATACAATCATATTTCTACTGAGCATACAGGTACATTTATTACCATGGGTTTATTTAGGGCATGCCACAACAAAACAGGTATTATTTTATCTATTTTAGGGAAGAGCATTAAAAAAATACTCTGAGAAAATGGAGACCTATGGCTACATGATTTTGTAGGCTGCCACACTAACATGAATGGAGGTCAATTTTTCTTTGCTTTGTTTTTAATTACATTGCTAGACAGACCCAATGGCTATTTTGCAGTATTATGAATTGAAATTTTAGTTTCTTCAGGCTACATCTTATGCTTTTCAGCTACTCTAGGAGCTTCTCAACCCTAACCCTCATCCCTCAGCTGTTACACAGGATATGTCACAATAGAGACTTCTGTTTCCTGCCCTGGTGATACAATACATTTACAAAAAACTACAGTCAAGAGAAGGACAGATGACAATTTCAACAAGAAAAAAACAAGAATGAGTTATTTTCTCTCCCAGTCCAAAGTTACTTTGTGGCACTTATCTCTAGTCCAAGTTCTGCAAGCTAAATTAAAAATTCAACATAAATACTTTAATTAATTTAAATGCAATTAAACAGGACAAAACTTCAACCAAAGAAAATGCCTGTGGAGTTGACCACTAGAAGTTAAGAAACCTGGGAAAGGATACATAGTGTCTTCTTTTACTGTCTATCCCCAGAGACACTAGACAAAGCTAAATAGACCTCCATTGTGAATAACTACCATATCTTTATACTCTGGAAAAACACATTACTTTGTTTTTCTGCTTTGAATAATGCTGATGATAATAATTCATGGAAGAACCTCCTAAAGCAGACTAAAGGTAAGTGACAGAAGAATAAGTTCAGTATGTGAAATCACTGAAGGAAGAGGCAGCAAAGCACAAGGCATTTGGCTGGATTAAGTTGTTTCAAACTCTCAAATTGGCTCAAACAGACCTCACACTGCTGAGGACCCAAACAACAAAAAGTAATCCCAAGACTAGCATTTATGTTGAAGGATAGAGTCTATACTTCCTCTAGAAAAAAAGAGAAAATAATTTCTACACATGTGAGTGGCTATAAAAAGAAAAATCATAAGCCATTGCCGTTTCAGAAGGGGCAAAATCAGTTGCTGAAAGAGGGAGATGTGTGGGATTCTCTGAGTCCCTGATGACTTTATAGGTCAAAACTAGCCCAGAGAACGGGCACAGCAGTGGTTCCAGGGCTCCAGAGATCTGCCTCCTCATGGCTCATTCCCCTGCAGAAGCCGGGTGGAATTTCTGTGCTTCAGCCCATTGTCTGCACTGCTGCCTCTGCTCTCGTTAGGATGCTCAAAAACAAATCCCACACCAAAAGTCTGGTTCCTGTGCCTCTAACTCAGTATCTTAAGCACATATTTATGTGTGAATTAATAATCTATGCCTTCAGCTCAGGAAGAAAAGCCTTTTGTACCTCAGCCTCAAGAGATTTCTACACTCAGGCCCTGCAGGCAATGAGTGCCCGTTTCCCTCTCTTCTACAGTGAATCATCTAAAGCTGACGAGCAACATCCTAGCAGAAATGCTGATTCAAGAGGACGAACAGTATTCCTTGGAAGATGTTTATTCTGCTAAAAGCCTCCTCAGAGGCCAGGAGGGCAGGCACTGCCTGCTGTGTGACCAGCTGGCTGGCACCCCTCCAGCCTGGCAAAGAACCACCTCTGCAAAAAACATGAAACAAACCCTCCTGGTTTGCCTCTGCTTCCACCCTGTCAACAACCTATTCCAGCACGGGATGAAACAAAATGCCAACACCACAGAATTTTCCACAGAAGAGAAATAAATACCTTTTTCTGGTCGCTTTTATAGTCACAATCTGTATATGTTGTACTGCTTTTTCACATGAATAACTGTCTTAACAGAGTCTGCTTCACTTCCCCTGCAGAAATATGGACTTAAACACAACTATTGAGGAAGCAGTCCCAAGCTGGTTTAGTTAATCAAGTTTTTATGAATAACAAGCATGATATAATTCTGAGTCCCTGAGAAAAGGATCCAGTATTTTAACACTGTTATAGTTAAATGCTGCTTTCTGTGAGGCTTTTATAAGTAACTCTTCTGTCAGCTACTGCTCATACTACTAATTTCAAAATACTACAGACTGAAACCAGAGGGGTATTTTACAAGGACTTTCTCTGTCATCATGCATATGGTGTTATTCTTGTGATCTGTTCCCTGGAGAAATGAAAAGCATCTGGATTTCTAGTTACCACTGTACTGACCCAACGAGTGACCAGTATAGACTGTCCCTGCTATTTGTAAAACAACCTCCTCCATCTGAAGGAATCCAGTTGTCTTTCCATAGCTTCACAGATCCTAAAACAGAAATATGTAGAAGTGTATTTGCAAAGGTCACTATTGCTCTAATCAGAGAGCAGAGTACTAGAAGTCAAACACCAGCACATTTTGGGTGTTGATAAGATGAAAGCAGAGTTCACTAGACTCAATCTCACAGGTTCCTAATTTATTTCATGTTGCTCAATCAGCAGTTGTAGCCTTCTGCTCATTCCCACTCGAGCTTTATTTAAGAGCACACCTGATTCAACTATCAGGTTGCTCAGGTGGCTTGTTTATTTTCTGGGTTTTGTGTAAAAAATTCTACTGTACTTCATTAGCACAAAATTATTTATTCAGCAAATTTTGGCAGGAGAACTGGACCTGATGAATCCAGCCATTTTTCTAGAGATGGCAGCTTCTTTAACGCACAAAAGCAAAACTGGCTTTTTAAATAACTGCTTTTAATTTTTTAAGCCAAATAATTTTTCTTCTCAATAGGCAGCAACACCTTTTAATTGTGTTCAACTTCCTTTACTTCATCCTCTTTTCAAAACAGCTCAGGACACTTCTGTTCCTCAGAGGTAAATTCCTGTATGCACTAAATTAATGTGTTTTCATTTAAAAAGAAAATCTCACATTAATTAATGGATACATTAGGGACAGAGAATAAAGTGATTTCACCAAACAAAAATAAGTGATCAATTATTAATCCTCATCAAATAATTTCTGAGGCACAACTCATGAGGCAGCATTTTCAAGGAAACCATTCATAAAGCAGAAATGCTATTGTCCAGTAATATTTCTTACATTGATTGCAGCCACTTTAGGTCTTTTTGTTTACAGAAAGTAGGTGGAAGAATCTTCAAATTGAAAGGACAGAAGATTTTGAAGAAATCAATAAAATAAGTGGTAACCAACTGTCAGAACTGGATGCTATACTACAGAGTTTATAAGAGGTTAAAAGATGATTCAGAAATCACTAACTGTGACATGCAGAATATCACTGAGATCAACAACAGCATTAATAAAGTTGGAAGCAGTAAGAGTGGGATGAGTACAAAAATAATTGCAAGGAATGTGGGAAATGAAAGTGCAAAATCTGATATCTGCACAGGTAAATTGTAGGATTATAAGAACAGAGATACTAAACACAAACATGGTTTAAAAGGATAGTCTCCACTTATCTTCACTTTTGTGGAGGTAAGTAATGCTCAACCTATTTTTAAGGAGCTGATAAGAAGGTGAATAAAGGAGATACTCTTAATGCATTTCAATTTCTACAAACCTTTCAATAACCTTTATCTAAGTTATCTTGGGATATGAGAGATGATTATCTGATGAAGTCTGAAGAGCTGGATAAAGGCTGTTTTACAATAGAAAGCCAAAATTATTAGAGGCTACCTTTGCTGGAACCTGTGTAATTTAATATATTCATAAATAACCTAGAAATAGCAGAATGGTAAGGAGTTTTTTCATTATTTGGAGTACTCAGAATTGACTGTGGAGAATTGCAGGCAAATTGTATCATCCTGTGACTTGGGATAAAGAGGCACATAAAGCTCAGTGTCTGCAAATGCAAAACCACCTACATGGGGAAAAGATGGCCAAATTAGAAATGATGCTGGGGTTTAAGTTAACCCTTGCTGCCCAGAAGGTAAGAGATCATTTTGATGAACTGCACAAAAGACATTCTCAAATAGACAAAGAATTAGCAGAGTAGAAAACAAAACATGACAATCTCTGCCTGAATCCCAGTCCACCTGAGTCTTGAGAACACTTTCAAATTCTAGATCCTCACAAAGAATAAAAGTGAGCTGGAAAATAATCAGGCAAGTTATCAATGTTTCTGTAAATACTGAGTAAATTGGCAGAAGAATTGCAAAGGAGGACTATAATAAAAATCTATTCGATTATGACAGACTTGGAAGAGCAAATAGTGAAGGACAATTCCTTTCTCTTACTACAGCAACTCAAAAGCCATCAACTTTGACCTTTTTGGTAAATATTTTAAAACAAAGGGAAGTATCTTCCTCTTACAACTGTGAAATTTAATGTCACTGTATGATGTGGAGATAACAATTACGAATTCACTTGTACAGGTAAAAAATAATTCGGTATAAAACTCGATCAATGTGTATTAGATAGATATTGATGTAAATACTAGATATGCTCCTAAAGTCCAAACTTGCCAGAAACAAAGGGAGAAATATTTTACCTCATCTATTTCTTGAATTCTTTTAGGGCTTGCTACTGACCACAGTAGATTCTCAGTTAGCTAAGCTGCAGGTACTGTCTTTATTATAAACAGGTATTTAGAAATGGCAGACTTGATTTGGGTCCTGTTATTATTCCCCTCTCCTCCCCACCTCAAACTCTGCCACAGTTATTACATGTTAATTTCTGTTTCTAGCCAGAATTTATCCCTCCATGTTTATACCTGCACAAGAACTATGTGCTGTCTGAGAAGAGACCAAGCCTTTGACCTCATGCTGTTGGAATAAATGAGCATATTTAGATCTTGAAATTCAGGAAATTATTTTATAATAAGATATTAACACTGAAAAGAACTACCACAAGGAATTCATTTTTTTCCATGCTGGCTCATCAAAGTTTTCTATCCCATTCTGTCTAGAAACCCTGGGTAAGCACCTGGAATACCTTGGGCTTTGTGGAGATGACACAGAAGCTGAAGATCAGATCCTTGAAAGTTTGAATGGGATTCTCCTGGCTGTTACTGAAGATAGTTAAGTATCTCTCTGGATCACCAATAAACCATTTGGACAATTCAAAAGAATTCATGGCAGGTTTTGGTTATTGTGATAATCTGTATTTCAAGAAGTGATTGCTGCTGGAACTATAGCTGTCCTCAGGCTGTGTTGCTTTCTTTTCTCTCTTTATAAAACTCACAAAATTAGCTGAGACCAGATAATGCTACTGGTCACTAAAATACCAAAAGCCCCAGAGAAATTCCAGGTTTAATATTCTATTTACTACAAACTCCTAGGATTCATTTAGAGTGGTCCTATCAGGTCAGGCATTCTAAAAGTAGTTTCTAGTCTACTTATACAAAAGTCCCTGGAGTCTTTGCTTATCCTCCTAAAATGACATAAACCTCCATTTATTTGAGTCTCCTGGCAGATGGTGATTTACTACCTTCAGGACAGATGGCCATATTTTTGATGACAGAAGGCTAAGGGAATTGTCTCTTCTAATTGCTAGTCTAATAAAAGATGCTGTGCCTACCTACAGAATTAATTGCTAGGCCATACCTCAGGAATAGCTTCTTAATCCCTGACTTCCCATGCCTTATGCAGGCATCCTTTTATAGTCAGGGAAGATGAAACTGTTTTCCTCTTTGCTTTGCCATCCCTGCTTCAATTCAGCATAAAGCAGAGTAATCAGCTGGAACCACACTTGCTGCAATTCAAGCAGATGACTGTGCCCATATATTCAGACTCAGAGAGCCTTTAAGAACCTTGTTAAATCAGAAGCTTGGATCCCAGAGATAGCCACTCAGAACTCGAGCAAACAAAGGAGCCTGTGAATAAAACAGCTGCAAACCTACTGCAGGTACTGCTAACACTCTTATCATTGCAGAGCAGAGATCCTTCCATCTACTCAGAGGGAGTGGGATCTTCCCAAGTTTGGGAAAAATCCTGAAGGGCAATCCACGATGTGCAGTGAAAGCAGCCCACGTGCTTGCAGAGATAGCCAAAAATGGTGAGTGGTGTTTGAATATCACTACAAGGCAGCTTGCAGCACACTAGCTTCATGTTTTCACTCTTGAATTTTGTTTCACTGCTACCAGCTATTGCTACTGTAATTGTTTTACACTTAAATGGCTAAAGCCTGGAATTCCCTCCCTTTTGTCTATGCAGAGGAAATGAAGAAACCATGTATTGAGGCAGATTTGGTCCTAACACTGATACCTTTGCTGGAGAGCACAGACCAAGAGATGCTGCTCCATGCAGGGAGGGCCATTGGCCGTATCTGTTACGATAATCGTAAGTACCCACTGAAGAAAATCTGCTTTTCCCTGGCTCTAAGGCATTATTTTAAAAGGCATTGTAACCTGTAACTCATAATAACTTCATGAGACCTGAGCACATCATGCACTTCAGCCTCCAGTTCGCTATGAAATTCACAGAGCTCACAGACACCTGGCTGAATGCACCCCAAGCACTGCCTGAACTCTGGCTTTTCCCCCTACAATTTTGACTTCAAGGTGGCACATCTATGTCAGAACTGCTTTGAAATTAAAAGAGGAGCAGAGCCTCACAAATATCTTAATCTTGCAGACTTGCCTTGGGTCTGAATCCTGAATGGCTTGGGCTTCTTCCAAAGTAATAAGAATATCTCTAAAGCAAAGCACTTGTTTTAAAAGTGTGTTAGAAAAAAGAAAAAAAACAGAAAAAAAACCGGAGTTATTTATCTATGCAAGGAATAGTCTTCTCTGAGGACCCCTGCTTGCATGCAGGACGTTTTTGTGCTCCAAATTGCCTGGACACCAGTTTGTTTTCTGGTCTCACAAGTTAAACTATTTTCATTTATTTGCCTAAAACAGTTTAAGATTTTTTTATCTTTAACTCCCAGACTGACCAAAATATTTACTGAATACTGAAAGTAACATGGAAATTTTCACCCAGTATCTCGTATCCATTACTTTCTGCCTTCAACCTATCTTCTCTAATCCTTCTAGTGTTGATCTGCACAACTTTACTTAGAAAGTTGTGGGTTTGCCTCTTCCCCTGTTCTTATGAAATCCAAGCATGATAGGTACCTGGTATAGATTCCACTAAGCTCGCTGTGAGTTACATGTATTCGCCAGGGAATGACACAATAGTTCAAAAAAGCTTTTCCCTACAATGACATTCCTGGCTCCTGCAACTCGGCACACAGCACTGCTGCAGCAATGGCCATCCTGCACATCTGCTTCCCTTCTGGCACAGCACAGATTTGCCAAGACAACTGTGACATGCTTTAATAAATCCTATTACTAACACAGCAATAAATGCATCAAAGAGAAGAAAAACTAACTTCACCGATTTTCTGTCTGAATTCCAATTGCCCATGCCACAGTAACACCAGACCCTTCCTGGGGCCTGCCGTGCACTCTGCCAGCCAGCCCAGCTCTCAGCAAGACACTGCTGCAAAAGCTGTGCCATGCTGTCCAAATCTGTATCCTACAGTTCTTGGCACCCTCAAAATCATTCCAGATATTAAGCTTTCATTCATCACAAAACAAACTATAAAAAGAAATAAAACAATTAGCAGGGTTTTCCTCAGCAAAGCACGTGTGATGAGACAGTGGCTTAATACCTTAAGTCAAAGCTGAACCAGGAGGTTTAGCAAAAATCTGTCCCAAACTTGCATTTCCTCTGCACATATTAGCCTGGAGCCACCACACAAAAGCTTTACAAATTCTAAGAGTGTGAGAAAGGACCAGACTACCTTCCTGCAAAGCATCTCAGTGGGGGCCTTTCCACTGATTTAATCACCTTTAACACCCATGCTTCACTGATCAGGCTGCCTTCAGGAAGAGCTGGTGAAGGTTGGAGTAATCCCATCACTGGTCCGAATATTAACTGACTATGCAGAGAGTGAACCACTTGTCCACGTTGCTCTACTGGCCTTGTACAACCTGGCAGACCTTGGTAAGTAAGGTCTTTTTTAAAAGTTTTTTAAAGTTTTTAAAGTTTTAGAGCAAAATACCATCTCCACACTGTCTTTTGTTTCTGGGGTGGGGTAGGGCTTGTGTTTGGGCTTTGTTTTCAAAACAGTACTAATACCTAATCAGGAACTGGCCACAGTATCTGGATTGGAGAAACAACTACTCTTTTATGAAGCACCAGCAATTACTTATATTACATTAAGCCAATTAAGTTTTATCAGCCAGATTTTGACCCCAAATGAAGAGATATCATAACTTCATATGATAAGTTGATAGTTAGAACTACTTCAGATTTGGTACATGAAAAGCTTGTTTATAGAAATTTAATTTCTATTTCATAATTAAGTTTCTATAACTTCCTGAAACAGCTTCCATTTTCATTTACACAATTTTCAAAGCAAAAGCATCTCCACTAATTTAAAATATATTTGTGTGAAGTAGGACAAGTTGTGAGTAGTAATGGAAGAAAAAGACCAAGTACCAAATTATTAGCACTGTCTATTTATGGTCTGGCTAAAATTTGATCTACTGCTTCCTGCAGAAGATGGGAGATGCAGGGAAGGGGACATGATAGCACAATGTCACATTATTCTTTGAGGTCTGTCCTTATTATATCTGCTATATTATTTAATACCATATTAAATTGAAATGCATTCTATTGAAAACAGTGGCAAGCTTTGCTAACATACATTTTGCAAATGTTTAGGACCCAACAAGATTAGAAGCACCTAATCAAGGCAAAAAATACTCTGCCTCAGCAAATTGACATGTGACAATTGTTATATTAAATAATCATACTACAGATGGACTTGTACAAGTCAATGTAATTAAGCCAGATTAATTTGACACCTGTGAGGTCTACAGAAATTACAAAAAAACTGTTAAATATCTTAGTGGGGGGAGAACGGATAGAGTTCTGCTGTCTCAGTACTGTCCAAAAAAAAAAGAAGAGTCTACAAGAATAGAAAAAGCCTCAAAAACAGTGTCTAATCACTTCAGATCATAGGGAGATATCTTTAAACTTTTAATCAAATAAAAAAATTTCAAAATTCTGACTTTATCACATACACAGATTCAGCCAAGGAAGCTCTAAGCATGACAAAAGTTGCTGAACAGCTGGTGAAACAACTGAGGAGAGCAGAGAACCATGAGAGGTTAGAAATTGTCTTTGAGGTCCTGCAAGCACTTGCAGAAAATGGTAAGGCTCCTCTGGGTCTGGTGGAACAAGGGGAGATTGGATATTGTACTGGTTTAAGGTCTGGATTCCAAGTTTGCCACGGGATCCTGCTAACAAAACCAGCAACCCTTTCAGGAGAAATAAGCCCCAAGAAATAGGAGCTCCTGGCCCAAACAACACTTGAACAACAACAACAAAGGAAGGAGGGAGAGAATACAACTCCACGGCATTTCAGTAGATCCAACAGACAGCACGTTCAAACTTAACTCTCCACAGTGGGTAAGAGGAAAGCAGCAACACAGAGCAGTTTTTAAATTTTAAAAATCAGAACAACCGGGTACCAGTTCAACCCCTGTTTGGGCCATTTACTTAAGAGTTGGACTTGCTGCTCCTTGTGGATCCCTTCCAGCTCAGAATATTCTGTCATACTCTAAGCAGCAGTGCAACAAGCACTGACACTGCTCTGCTGAAAATATCTAGATATCTGACACAGATTTTAAAGACATGAAAGCTCATGACTGGCAACACAAGAAATGTCAAAGACCAATGCAGAAAGCATTGCTCATTCTGCCTTGGTGTCATCCAGAAAGCTGGAGCTTTTATATTTACAAACAAAACCATAACAGTGACTGGACCTGAAAAATGACTGGCTAAAGTTCAAAGATTTAGCTTTCTAGTTTGAAATGCTTCCACAAAAAGCCAAGAAGCTTTTAATGTGCTTTTACTGTGATCTCTACAGATGCCCTGAAAGTGCAGTTGGTGGATGCAGGTGTGCCAGAGGCGCTGTCTGAGATCCTGCTGAGGCTCCAAGGCAGCTCACAAGCTGAGGATACCTGCATTGTGAAGGCTGCATCAGATCTCATCGTCTCTCTGCTTCTTGGAGGTAAAATGGGGAATATTACAGGCCAGGTGCATAAAGAATCAACATCCAGAAGTCTCTTTAGCACAGGAGTTCCCATCTCTGTTGGTTTCTTTTACTTAACAGGGACCCATCCACAATCTCTTTTATCATCCTTGCAGGAATTCTTCTCAGGCATGGCACTTTTCATTTCCACAGCCTATAGCCCAGTGCTTGTGCCTAACAGCAACTTAGTTTATAGGATTGCTATGTTGTATTTTGGGCAATACAGATTTAAAAAATAAAATATCAAGAACTGGCCACTTACACTGAATCTCACTACCCTCAACCCCAAAGTAATCATCAGCATAAAGGTCTTAAATTATTAACCTTAACAACAAACTAAGTCATCACCAACTGACAGAACAGTCCAGTTTGGGGGCTAATTATAATCAGATATGAGTTTATTCTCTATTTCTCATAACACAAATAAGTACATACAGAAGGTTTGTGTTAAGGGCTGTGGCATCATCTCGTAGAACAAGGATACTTGCACCACATCCAGACCTGCTGTACCAAGACAGGGGCAAGGCTTATTGCTAATTTTACAGAAGAAATAGTAAGGTTGGTTATCCTCTACCCTTCAAAGATGGAAAGCCACTGTGAATGCAAAGAAAATCAACAATATCAGATTTCACTACTCCTTGGTTCTGAAAGTTACTTTATTTTCTGCAGACTATAGACTTAGATGCTTTTAAGTTACAGATGCCAGTGATACTAAAATAATTTGGGAGTCATAATTGTGAAGAAAGGGGTGATCAGGTATGCAAGCTTTTGCACTTTTCTTTTTCCTGAACCACATTTTATTAGAGGGGAGACTCTGGAAAAAATGCCAAATATATTTGTTAGAAATTCAAAACAAAACAAAAAACAACCCACAAAAACACTCAGAAAAGTGAAACAAACAAACCAAACACCCAAACAGAAAACCCCACAGAGTTACTGCTGGTTTAGGTTTTAAATCCTTTTAGGAAGGGAGTGTTACTGAGACATCAAGGTGGGGCAGGGAGAAATCTCAAGATAAGCCATTTTATCTTTTAATTCCTATTATAGAAAGCAATGAGCCTTTATACTCTGCAGAGAGAAAGAGAGATTCTTATGAGCAGACTCCTGGAAAGCATGCTGTGCTCAATCAGTCAGCAAAAGATCCCCACCACACTGCCTGTCCTTTCTCACTGACAGCTACTGTACTGGCATCAAACTCAATTAACAAAATTGCTCAACTCTCTGCATTAATCGGCCCTTAATTATTAGAAAAGATTCCCTCACATCTGTCTGAATGTTGGTTTTGGGGTTTTTTTTAAAGCAGGCTATCACCCACACATCTCTTCACCTCCACCTCACAATCTTTCTGGACTCCCTTTCTTCCTTGCCTGATACCTTGTTCTGAATCAGCCATTGTGCATCATGGTCTGCAAAGGGCACACAAGTGCCCCCGGTGCCTTTAACTGGCTATTTCCAATTACTCCCTCAATGCCTTGCTTTGTCACTCCTCTTCTCCCCCCATCTTCCCCACAACAGCGTCAGATGTTTCATGTGGGAGAAGTGAATAACCCCTCTCATGCCTCAGTGTGTGCCACTGATGTATGCACAGCTTTTAATCTGAGAGAAAAAAAAAAATCCTGTGGAAATCTGTTCTCAGCATCAAATGACTTCTAGGCAGTGAAAAGATGACAGACAGCTTTTGCAGCTATGAAAAGTGGCTGTTCCCATCAGACTTTAACTATGAGCCATTAAATTGAAAGTTCTGCTGCTATCCAAGCAAAAACTCTATAGGAGAGAAAAGCAATTTGGAGCTCTGTGACAATCAAAGCAAGGCAACCACTAATGGGCTCTGCCTATTTGCACTTTACTACATGAAGAAAAAAAAATGTTCTGACATTCTTCAGTTTGAGAGGTGGGGGAAGAGAGAAATTAAGTTCAATTAAGGTTAGTCTATATGAAGATCAAAATATTTTCCCAGTAGAATTTTATCAGACCAAAAGAGATGACCTATTTCTATGGAATCTGTTCTTAAAGAGGTCTGGGCAATTTTTCTCATAAACTCTGATCTCCAAAGATTAGGACTAAGCAAGAGAACACTTGAAGAATGACAAGCAAAACCATCAGCTTTAGAGAATATATGCATAAAATGGTATCAAATTATTTTTGTGTGAGTAGAATTCCAACTATTTCACAGACTTACAGGTCTCTCATGAAAACATCCAATTATGTTTTACAAGCATTTGACAAATTCTTATCTAACATATATAAGAGTACAGGGCAAGAACAGGCTACTAAGGGAAATGCTAAGACAGGAAAAGAATAATAGGCACTCGTTCAAAAGATAACAGGAGTGTCTATGACTTTGACTTGGAAATAGCATCCAAACCAGCAAAGGTGTTAAAATTACTAAGGCCTTTTTTTACATGCTACACACACAAAAATTAGAAATCTGTATGCCTCAGTCTGTAAACTCAGAACCATGAGAAGTACTAAAGCTACTTTTGCCAGACCATGTATTTGGATGAGGTGTGTATAGTTCCATGGATAACTCTTTATTCCAGGTGAATATGTTTTGCCACTTTTAACAAACAGCTTTCACAAGGTAAGAGAACAGCAACAAGGAGATGTTCATGTGTGTCAGGCATATACTTCTCTTGAGGTATAATAAACTACATGAAGCAAAATACAGGAAATTCTTTTCCAAATGGCATCTTCAAACCCCTTCCTTCGGAAAGATGCCATCTGTGCCAAAGGGAGTTACCTTTTGCTCTTTAGATGAACTTTCTAATTTCCTAACAAGGTGAGCTAAGCAGCTTCTGAAAACAAAGCTGCCACCTGTAGAGAGCAAATTCTCAGACAGGAGGAGAGATCCAGACATGCACTGACAAAATACAGCAGAGCATTGCTGGGCAATGTGGTAGCTTTTTGGAATATACAAATCTGCTCTTTCACTGGGATTTAATAAATCAGATCTCTCCAGGTCAACTCATGCTTTCTGAGCTTCATGTGAATGCAATACAAATAGAGTTCTTATGTCAGAAAGTGGGTTTCTCAAAAGAGGCAAGAAAAACCTAGCTTTCATTCTTGCAAGGAGTAGTTAATGACAATTTATTTCATAGAAAACAAAGAATAACAACAGTACAGAACTAGCAATCAGATTTACCATTGGTAGGTAAGATCCCTGGTTTCACAACAGTGTCTTAAATCAGTAGAATAGCAAAATTAAAAGAGTGTTAAAGCTATGCTGGTGAGAAATGAAAAATGCCACTGGTATTTTACTACATGTATAGTGGAAAATGTAGCAGCACTGAGGGTAAAAAAGGGACTGGAGAACCTTTGGTTTTGAATTTGACAGTGATTGTCCCTTGAAAGGTCTCTCAAACGAAGCTCCATTGCAGTCTTGTCTCAGCATCAGTTTACAGGTAGCTGATGCTCACTTCTCTCTAAAGAGCTGAAGGTTGCAAAAAACAATACAAAAACTATAGTCTTGATCTTGGCAAGGCGTGAAAATAGTCAAGGCAAAGATTCCCTGAATTCTGAATTTGCACCATTCGTTTCCATCACTGTGTTTCTTACCTGTCTCACCTGCTCGGCTCTGCCTCTCTCTTCAGATGGCAACTGTCTGCGAATGTTCCAGCTGGGAGTCATTCACCAGCTCCTGGATCTTCTGGAGAAACACATCCAGAGCAGGGACACCTCAGTTCAGCAGGCTGCCCTCAGTGCACTGCAGAACCTCGCTATTCCAGGTGCACAGTCTGAACACAAGTGACTTACTGCCATTCTCGGTACAGATGGGTCACCTCTGCAGCTCTGTCCCTTGTGTTTTGAGGGGCAATTGACCTTTTGCTTCTCCCCTGTAGGAACACATAGTTGAATAATTCATCAGGACTTCCTCATCTACCTAAAGAGTTTAAATATAATAAAGTGTAATCTCGTTACCAGCTGCTGAAATAGTTTCATACTAATAGCACACAGCAGCTCAAGACAAAAAAAATCAGAACAGAGCTCATAGCTTAAAATACAGAGTATGGGGTGGAGACACCTGCTAGGGATGTCAAACTTTCTCTTCTATAAAGCTAATATTCATTCATATTACACAGAACCAGTAAATCAATGTTCTTTGAAGCTGCATTTTTAAAAGCTCAACCAATTATAAAATATCAATATAGAGCATTTTGATTATCTGTCCCTTTCAAGTCTATTACAAACCATTTTAGATGTTTCCAAGTGTGTGGACACTTAAAATGCTATTCCTACAATGTACCTTTCCTCATCAATTCATAAAAAAATCAGTAATTTATCTGTAATATTTCTTAGATATTCTCTAACAGAAATACAACACTTCTAGAAACACAAACTCCATCACTTTCAACAATATAATCCGTGACCTGAAAAAGAAAGATAAAAGACACTGAGTGGAAATCCATAAACATGAATTAAATATGGGTCAACACTTGGAAATAGACACAGAAGAACTCTTCAATTCAAGTATTGATCTTAAAAATGAACAGATGCTTATAAAAAATTGAAAAAGTCATTATCATCTAGTAAAAGGAGTCAGTCTGTGCCACTGAAAAACAAGGACATTAGGAACAAGTTACTTAATAGGGTGTGCTTCTCAATTTGCCCAATAAAAGGATGAAGGGATATAACAGTTATCTCCCCCATTTCACTGTCCAATCTTCCTCACCACTCTCCCAAAAATATATGCAGAAGATAGGAAAAAAATTCCTCTGAAGTAAGCAGCTTTTGGCAGCACAGTTAAGCAGTATTAAGACTCCTTCCAGACAAGCTTCTGGTTCTTACAAGGGATTTCCACTAGAGCAAAGACATAAAAATGAGGAGAGGAAAGCACAGAAACAAAGGCATGAACAACAGGGGATTAGCAAGCTCAAATACAAAAAACAAATCCATTTTCAAGAAATATGGCTGCGTAAATCACTTCTGCCCCCAGTTCAGTTAAGATGAGCTAGCACAGAACAGGCTTCCTCATGTGACTGGGCAAGTGGGTGGATAATTTATTACAACTAGAAAAGGGAAGAGAAACAACAATACTGTGTTTTATGTACTTGGTTCTGGGCAAGGCTAAGATCAAAAGTAACCAAAACTACCTAAAAGCAGTTCCTATAAAATTTTTAGCCCAAACAGAAGTCTAAACAACCAGCTAGTCCTGACTTAATTTCTGAGCCCTCTAATAAATTGGACTTTTCACTAGAAGCCCAATACAGCCCACACTTCACAACAGTTCTGTCACATCTACATTTTCAGATGTTTGTGCCATCACTGAGCCTCACACCAGCGTCTCTTGTCCATTTTGCAGTGGTCAGCAAGGCTCAGGTGCTGGAGGAAGGCGTCGCAGAGCGGATCGAGGCGCTCCTGAGGTCAGAGAGCCCTCCCGTGCAGCTCAGGCTCCTCGGAACGCTGCGCTCCTTAGCGGACGGACAAGGTGGGCACCTGCCAGCCTCCAGTGACAGCGGCCGAGAGCTCCCTCCCCCTGCACAAGCACGGGCTGGGTGCCCTGCTGACCCAATTCCGCTCCATCTGGAGAGCTTCCAGCAGAGATTACTGCCAGAGGCTCATGCTTTGCAGACTGCCCCAGTCAGCCTCAGAAGTAGTTGAGTAACAATGCACGTGGAACAGATCCACAGCAGTCAGAGAGAAGGGGCAAAAAGGCCTAAAAAGAAGATGTTTTTCACCAGAGATAGAGCAGCAAGGCATGAATATGATGAAAAAGAGCCAGGTTTTAGTGTCAAATCACAGGACAGCAAATCAATAAAGAACTAGAGAACATAAAAGGAATAAAGGGAGCTGGTGTGGAGCAAAGCAGGAGAAATTAATTTCTACCAGTCTTCCTATACACGTTGCCAGTTTTATCTTGTTCATGTGGCTCAAATGTTGAATTTACTTTGCATGTTAATGTATTGGATTATCTACTTGCACTTAATTCAGTTTAACACAGAGAGGGGTATACAAAAGCAACAATAATCATTCTGTGCACATCATTGCATGTTGAGAAACATGCACAATGTTGGAATTACATTAAGATATACTTCAATATCTTAATTTATCCTTAGGCTTACTTAGCTCTTAGCAGACCATGGCACAACAACAAGCATTGTGCAGTTTGGTACTGTCTTTGAAATTGCCAGAGCAGCTGCTCTGGAGCACTAATCAGTAGTGATTCCTTGATATGCAGGAATAACATAAGTTAAAAACAGAATAGTTATGACCATTTTGTGATGGGAAGTGCTAATTGACATAGGACAATTACACACATTGCTTCATTAGTTATATGGTAGAGGATAAAACCTCACTCTGCTACATTGCATGCTGCACTCCATTGCAACCACTTATTACAAGAACTATTTGCATTTTTTATCAAATTAATATGCATGATAGAAAATTTAGATCTAGTCCTTATATTAATTTGCACTACTTTCAGTCCAGTGAAAAGCTGCTTTCACTTACATTTCACCATGGTAGGAAATGAACATTACAAGATACATAAAAACTTAGCATCTTCTTGTTCTGAGGCTTTGAAGAAATAATTGTAAGGTCATTTCTCCAAAGTTCTCTCTCAATTGTGACAGGGCATTTAACATTTAAAATTGAGACATCACAGTAATATAGATCTAAATTATCAAGCACAAAATTATCTTTTTTAATTTTATTTATCAGCCCTAATACAAAGTTGAAATTTGGCACAAGGTACAACTTCTGAATCTGAAAAAACATAATCATCAAAATGCAAAGTAGAATAAAATATGTAGGAGACTCAAAGTTTATCCATTCCCACCTATGAACACACAATTCTCCCACTTTTAATTACCTTCTATTCTGTTTACCCATGAACTAATGTTGCCCTTAATTAACTCAGCCTGAAACTCTTATGAACACACATCTACTAAGAAGTCCACACTAAATTAGTTAATTATCTTATTTAGTATAAATTCATTACTCTATCAACAGGCATGCTGAGGCCTACAGACTAGAAGAGGCAGGTTTCTTCCTAACCACAGAAAACTGCAGGCAGATCTGTCAGCTTCATTACTCTAGAGAGATGTTTAACTCCTGGTTCTTCCACCATTGGGCTTCAGAGGAGCAGAATAATTTGTGCACTTCAGTAGCCAAAGGACTTTCATCACAACTGAAAGTTCAATCTTATAAAATGACAAATTAGAATAAATTGTAAGTTAAAAGGTCTTCCTGTTAAGAATATCTAAATGGGTTTTATCTCAAAGAGCTCTACTGCATGTCAAACTGAGTAAAGAACCTGCCTTTGCAACAAATCTCTCAAACTGGTTCCATCCTCTAGCCTCTCACTTCAACTTTCTGTACTAAACTGGATTACTGTGATCTCTGCAGACCAATGAGGAACATCTGACTAGAAACAAGAGTCTTGTGTAACAGGAGATAACATGCAGGGAGCTGTGCAATGCCCAGTAACTCTTACCTCAAAAACAAAGTATGTCAGATAGGCTATAAGCTTTCAGATGCCTTGTGGGATTTTGACCTGTGGATTGTTCCTTAGCATACTGAATAAATTAAAAAGCACGTGTGTGTACTTCCCCATCTCCCTCCCCCAAAACAGAGTATAGGCTGACTTACAGCTTCTGGAAAATATCCAGAGCAATCATGGTTTATTGACCCTGACCTTCTGGTGCATGCTCCATCTGATTCTTCCAGCATATCTCAAAAGAAATGCAATGAACAGGTAAAGGAACAGGAGCAGGGTGATGACTCTATCAAACCTATCCTTCCTGTTACAGATGTTAACATAATTAGAGTTCCACTATCTAGGAAAAGTTATGTAGTGAGGTTTTTTCAAATGTCAACCACAGACACTAATATTTCCAGCAAGTCTTGAGATAGGGATCCTGAAACACAGGAGAATGCAAATTAAAAGGTTCTTCCACACTAAGGGGAATTTCTGGTAATGCCTTATACATGGTTCAACACACATTCTTAAGACTTAGGTCATCCAATTACTGACATGCTGCCATTCTGTACTAAGACTTTGCTTCCTACACTACCAACAGTAATGAGTTATCACTGAAACAGCACAAACAGGCTCCCAAGAGCCCACAATTACATCTGTGCAGGGCTCAAAGTGCAAGTGCAAAAAGCCAAGTGGGAAAGGGATGGGCCTCCTCAAGTATCGCAACAGAACATTTCTTTTCAAAGACAGAAATCTGCTTTTTAAAGCCCTACTTCAGCAGCCCCTTTAAAAGGATAGGACCATTGGAGCAGCTTTTTTGTCCTTCCCCTGCACGATCCCCTTGGTAAAGTTTTCTTCGGTACATATTTCCAAGATCTTTTAGAAGTTCAATGCTTCAATTAGAGCTCTTGAAGGTCGCTGAGTGCAGGTCCACAGCCCCAGTTAGTCCTACACCCACATTCCTGTGACAGACAGACTGAGGGGTCTGATTTTGAATGTCTCTGAGTGATGCTTGTCTCTTCAGCTGATGCAGCTGAAATCCTGGGCCAAGACCCCCAGCTGCTCGGCAGGCTGGTGCAGTGGTGCAGTGCGAGCGACCACAGCGGCATCGGCGGAGAGGCAAACCGGCTGCTGGCATCCATCCTGCACCACAACCGCTCCCAGGTACGAGAACCACTGCTCCAACAGATTGCTACCTCACCCTTCTCAAACAGCCTTAAAGCTTGGAGACAGAGCTAGGGATTAAACAGCACATACAGATTAGCAGTGAAAACCTCTCTGGTCTGCCTCAATAGCAAAGGGGGGAACCTGTGCACTCCGTAAGCACAGACACCTCACAGAAATGAGCACCACTTGTCACTTACTGTCACTTGTCAACACTCACCCTGCTTGAGTAAGGCCTGACAAATGGTAAGCAGGTTAAGCTTCTCTATGGCCATAAATAGGTTTCAAATTTCAAATTAAAATGGTAAAAATAATCCAGAGCTGTCCTAAAAGTCAGTCCTCTGGAAGCTCCAAAGAGCCCAGTTGTCCATGATGGACGAAATCTAGCATGATCTTTATGTGCTGATATTTTTGAACAGGCTTCTGATTTTTATAAATTGTGCTATTACACACAGGCATCCCAGCCATGCTTTACTATGAGGTAGTGACTAAAAAAACAGATACTCTCTGCACAGGCTTTGATAAAGCAAAACTAATCCTTGCTACTTTGATGGCTTGAAATGAAAGAGTAGAATAAGGACTAACTGAAATTAGACAAAATATATATTTACCTTACAGATATGCATCTATAGTTAATTCTAAGTATTGATATTCCAGGTATATTACACCAGCCCTAAGCGGACATGTATGATCAGTGCCAAAAGCAGTGTCAGCTCTAGACTTTGAGTACTGTCAGTTTGCATTGCAGCAGACAAATAATTTCCCTCTATTCAGAAGCTGAAGAGTGCAATCTCATTTCCCTCTTCATTCTACCATATTCCTAAATCAGATTTCCATCTGTTTCACCTTTGCTTTCACAGGAAGTGGTCAAAGCCATCCAGGCAGCACAAGGAGTGAAGCATCTGGTTTCCATGACAACAAGTGAACATGCTGCCATGCAGAATGAGGCTCTGAACGCCTTGGCAATAGCATCTGCCATCGATTTAGGTATCTTCCTCCTCAAAGCATTTACCTGTGAAAGATCCTCAGTTATTAAGAAACATTGTCATGCTGTTAATTCTAGGTAACGTATGAAAAATCACGTTTCTTGTCTGGATTTAGCTCTTCAGCATGAAATAAAGGTGGTCACCATTCAAATCATAAAATCAATAGGCTTTGGGAATGGCCTGAAGTATTTTTTATTTAGGATAGAGTCAAATTATCACGCTGTGTGGACAAGTACTATTTGAATAGCATAATACAATGCTAGAAGCCTACATTAAAAAAAAGGGAAAGTGAAGGTGATGGGAATAAAAATGATAAAGGCTAAATGAAAGACAAATTATATACTCAAATGGTTAATGAAAACTATAAGTAGCAGAAAAAATCTTCAGACAGACACAAGGACAGAATAAAGCAGAAGCATAAATAAAAAGGCACTGTAGAAGCTGCAAATGAAGCAAGTGAGAAAACTGTAATGATTCAAACGACATTTCCTGAGCTCATTTTCAGAGTTATGCACAAATTTTTTCAGATTTTTCCTGTATAACTTGAAGATAGGTCTCAATTTATTACAATAGAGAGACACCACAGAAAACTATGTACATCAGTAGGTAAATTGAAGAGAAAACCTTGAAATTTCTAATTTCCTATATCAACATGTAAGACTGAAAAGCCCATTTTACTGCTTGTCTACCATTAAAACTCTCAAACTCACTTAGGCAGCTAATGGGAATCAACATTTCTAGCACTGAACATTGCAGGTTTTAATTTACTATGAGGTTAACTATAAATACAGTCAATAGTAGACTGGTCCTGCCTTCAAGAATAAATTCTGTAAAGAAATTCTGTACAGGAAAGAGCACAGAAATACTTCAGTGCAGAAGACAGATGCTCAAGACATCCCTTAGAGCAAGTTTGAAATGAAGCCATTCCAGAGTTTGGGGTTTTTTTTAAAGCAAGAATATTCACTTTATAATTTCTGTTCAGATAACAGCTCAGTGTTGCTATTTTTTTGCTTATGCTTTCAGAAACCCTTGAAGAATCTTTTAAGGAATCACAGCTAGTTCAAAGCTTACACAAACTTCTACGAGATGATAATACAAGTCCTGAGGTGAAACACAATTCAATGGGCCTTCTGTGCAGACTTCTTAATTCAGGTAACTTCATTTTCAGTTGTCTGTGATGGAAGGAAGAATATTTGTGATGAAGATAAGTGGTTTCTGTTACCCAAATATGCTGCCTCAATGCTCCAGTGAACGAGTAAAGGATATCAGAGGTTCACTGACTACCAAAATCATACTCAAGTAGTTTCCTTCTCTATGAAAAGCTGATTAAACCATCAGCTGAATAAAATAAAAGAGAAAGGAAAGCTTTATTTCAGTGAGTCAGTGGCAAAACCGAGTCCCAAAATAGCAAAATTAGAGTCTTGGAGTAAAGGCATCTTTGTCCAACTTCACCATGCACCAAAGCCTGGCAGTCCCAGAGCATTTCTGTGTCCAAAGACACAAAAAAGCAGGCATGCATTTGTTCTGCCTGTGCTGTGAACAAACCAGAAGTTGAGATAAAGCAGCCAGTTTAGCTGCCTTCACACAGTGACTTTCAGTAAAGCATGTGAAGGGCACAATTTCAGTTTTACTCCATTGTCAGGGAAGACTTCAGGGATGCTTCAAGCAGGATGGGACTATGCTGGATGTGTAGCACTACAGGAAAACGAGTACCTTGAAACCAGGAGTCCAAAGATCTCGTGGTGGTTTCTCACATCTTAACAAAAATTACATAAATTGAAAATAACTATTGTACTTAGGCAAGGATGGATCACAAGGAGAGCTGCCTTTCAAATCCTGGAACCACCCTGTACTGACAGACAAGCTGGATTTTGCAATAGACCCTCTTTTATCCCCACAGCCACGCAGATACTGGAATAGGGATAAAGAACTTTCAGTTTGCAGTGGTACTATGAAGTATTGACATAATAGATATAAGCTATAAGACTTTTTCCCAGACACGTATATACTTAGCACTTTATAGACTAACCATAAGGCTAAGAGTCAAATCTTACTAATATGGAATGGCAGCAAAAAGTATGCAGGCAAAAAAAAGTGCTAGAAATTGTACTGTATTAGAATTTCAGAATTTGCTTTTTTTCTGTCAATCAGTCCTTGGAATTCAAGCAGGACAAAAAAGCGTTAATCTGTCCAATATTTCCAATGGTTGAAAGGGTATCTATTGAGAAAAATGTTTTAATTGAGGCAGCTTATTAGGAACAGCAAATACTCCAAACTTCTATCTTACAACAATTGTTGGGAGCCATTATGCCATGGCAGGTAACTAAAAGTCATCCATTCATCTTCCATTCAGGGGATCTGAGACAAGAAATAGAAGAGGACAAGATCAAAGACACCCTTGAGCGACTCTGCAGTCACAGCAATGCAAATGTGGTCAGGGAAGCCATCACAACACTACAGGTGTTGAGAGGAGAGACACCCCACTAACCTCCCTTCTCCCACATGGCAAGCCAGCACTGCTGCTGAGGCAGACACCACCAGCTTGGCAAGCCTTGCATTTGCCCTGCTGCTGCACAACCAGCACTGCTGAAGCCCAGGTGCAGCTCCTGCTTGGAAAGCTGTGCACAAAAAACCTCTCATTAGCACACCTGTTTGGCCTGATATTAGCACCACTGCTGCTCTTCACTGAGCAACTAACACACAGCAGCAGGAAAAAGTCCTGTCAAGCAAATGGTGTTAAGAAACATCAGGCAATCACCACTCATTATACATTTTTCAGCTGCTTGGTTTTGTGAGATTAGGATACATACTCGCAATTTTTCTTGTATCAATGGGACTTTTAAATAGTTATATAAAAGTCTTAAGCTTTTATCATGCAACCTGAAACGTGAGTTAGATTAAAGCTGTAGCTTAAACAATGCAAAGGCCTAACTGGAACTAATTCAACATGTTGAACATGTTAAAACCAAAACTATCTTTAAGCTATCTCCCCCTTCAATCTCCAATTTTAAAGCTCATCTCTGAAACTGTACCTGCTCCTGTCACAAGTTATATTCCTAAACACTTGAGGCTACAATCTGGTCCTGATTTCAGAGTTGCACCTACTGGAATGAGACCCTGTAGAAGCAAAGTTTACAAGAAACCACAGTCTGTGAACACACAGTGCTTGGACAAGACACAGAAATAAAGCCAGTCAAATTACAAGTGGGCAGGGATGAGGATGTGAAGGCAGACAGTGTTCCATTATCACTCATAAGAGAACCAGGGTTTAACTTTAGATAATGGAAAAAAAAAAGTCATGCTGTCCAGACCTAGGAAATCAAATTCAAAACCATCAAGTGTTAGAGACTGAAAAGCTTGGGAGCAATTTTTTTTTTTAGCTTTTTTAGAAAAGCTATTGAGAAAAAAAGTAAACAAGCACTGATCTTCAGAAACCTATTATAAAGCAGACTGTATTTAGAAGCCAGTAAGGCCTCATGTTCTCAATTTGAGAACAACTGGCTTATGTCTGCAAACAAACATGCCAACTTAGCTCCTGCAAAAGCTTCCCCAGTTGCAAAACTCAGTAACACTACTTAGCCCACTACACTCATCACCAAATATCACTCTCAGGAGTAGTCTTGAGAAAGGGAATTTCATAAAAACACCACTGAGAAGTGTCATTTGTTGAGTAACACACAAAACAAGTTTTGACCACATAATAGGAGAAAACAGAAACAGCACTTTGAACTTTTTTTCATGTCCAGAGATTTAATAGTTACTCTACACCATTCTGCAGCTCTTCACTTGTTCGTGGCTTTCCATTAACAACGCAGAGAAAAGCATTAGTCTTATCTATTATTCAACAGCCCAAACTTGAAAGAAAAAAAAAAAAATCAAGAATTAGTTTCAGCAAAATACAATACAATGCCCTTGAACCATTACCATTTCTGAGTTGTCCACAAACAGAAGTCTCAGTAGCCAGTCTAAACCTTTGAGGGTGAAATAGTAGTGACTGGAAGCAACAAAACTCAGGAATCAAACTCCAGGAGTAGAAAATATTAAATTTTATTTAATCAAATTTAAGGCTTGAGAAAAAAAAATATTTTGAAAGTCACTCAGGAAAGCCATCTCAAAAGAGGAAACAGGAGCTCCTCTTCCAGTGGCTGAACAATATTCAAGCTGCATGACAATACACAGGCAGTAAGGGGAAGAAAGAGGGAAGGATGGAATGGGGAGACAAAACCCAAGGCAATTCTACACATAAATCAATGGCCACATTGAGCCCCACGGGCTGGAAGCACAAGTCTGTCCACATGGCACTGCATGAGGTCACCAAAGCTAAAGACCTCTTGGGAAGAAACATTCAGGTTTTCACGAGGCAACCCGAGGTCCTTTAGTCACTGCACTTTTTTCAGTGCTTATGTTCATTCTCCTCTTCATGTACAGGGAAACTGTGTCCAAATGCAGTTATATCAATAAAAACAGAGGCAGCTGCACTGTCAAACAGACTGACAGATACATACATTGCTTAACGGAAATAAATTGTGCTCATTTCTGAGAAATAGAAGTGATCACACTGAAGTTTGCTTTTCTCAGTCCAGTTCTTCAAGTCTGACCTCATTCGACATCTTCATTAAAAACCTTGGTTCCACTGTAGTGTTTGTGAAGCTGTTCCAAACACAACCTCTGAAATCTCAGCATCAGCAATGTATCAGACCTCTCCGTGAGATCACTGAATTACTTTTCCTTTGAGGCTTTAGAGGCAGGCTCACACCCAGCTGCTTTTGCTGACAAGACTTTTTTTAGGCCATCACCTAAACCTTTAGCCATGAAGTCACTGCAGGTCCACAGAGAAGGTGCTAAATAAATCTAAGTATTCCCATTACAAGTCTGAAATTACACTAGCCATGTATGGGTGTCCTTCAGAACATACAGGGGGCAAAACCATCTAGAGTCACAGAATTTTAAAAATTATAATGAATAAGCACAGAGAAGTTTATCCACAGTGGCAAAAAAGAAAAATCACTCCATGAATTTAAAGAGCCTCAAACAAATTGACATTCTCTTAAATTCAGTTCCAAATAACTGAAACACTGATACAAAGGCTGGTGCTAATATGGCCAAAGCCATTAAGAACAATCTGTGGAAAGACAATACTTAATTAAATTCTGGTTTGCATACAAACAGTACTTTAAAAAGTATTAATTTGTCTTCAGGTAACTTGGCAAGATTTGCAGAACCTGGAATCCTAATCTGTAATGCTGGCTCTTGTCAGCAGCTAATTTTGGTGCCTGAAGTCCACAGCCATCTTTGACACCAGATGATTTCCACCAAACTGCTGGACTTCCTTTCTAGCATTAGGAGTTGGCTGTGTCAAAAACTGGCAAAGGGAAATGTAATCCCTAGCTGGTGTTTCCAATGCAATGTTTTATGATAAAGAAGTTCCAAAAGGAAGCATCCCTCTCTAATTTTACATATATCAGATTATCATAAACCTTAACCAAGTAAGTTGGTTGGTGAGGTGTTGCAAAGTTTCAAGCACCAGAATTTAAAGCAAAGCTTGCTGGCCACTGCTCTGTTGCTTGCCAAGTCATAGTACAATCACACATTTCTGGCTGCTCCTCGTGGATCAGATTCAACAAATAAGTAATACAGACCTCAAATTCATGGCTTTACAGAAGAAATGCCTCTTGCTCTCCCCTCAGTGATCTACTGCTATTGTTTTCTTGTGGTATACCAAAGTTTAAAAAGTGCACTTCTAGCCTTTTACTTTCAGGTCTTCAGATGAGTTAATAGCAGGCTATTCTTTGCTACTGTAACGAAATCAGCCATCCTTAGGCAAGCTTCCTTTTCCTGTTGTGTCTCAATCACCAGCCAGAAAAAGAACTATGAAAGCTGAAGTGCACATGAGCACTGTCTGAAGTGCTTCACAGATTACAAGCTAGGATATCTGGACAATCAACCAGACACAGATTCTTACTGTTGATCAACTTTTGCCAGTGAAATGTTTGTTAATACATGCATAATAGAAAAAAAGGACATAATATATTTAAAAGTCTGGCTTCCAAAGAAAGCCGTATACCTTAGAAATACAAGTATTAAATCCTTCAGGCACACTACGTATAGTAAAATATCATTATAAAAATATATACTTTTCTAAAATTTACACTGTGTTAGGCACATGCTCTCCCTGAAAAACCTGGTGTCACTGGAAGCAGTAAATGATGTTGGTTATATGGCCCACAGTAAAACTGACAGCTACAGCTACTTCCAAGAACTTTTCAGCCACATGCTTTTACCTTACAGCTAAGGATACAACACCAAAGTCTTACAGAAGAGACTGGAACTCCTACTGAACTACAGATCCATCTACTAACCCCCACAAAGGCAGGACTGGAAGAAGAGTTTATTTTCCTCTTGATTAATTAAATATGAAATTAAAATAAAAACGCTGATGTAAGGACTAATTCAGCTTCATGTAGAAAATGACTGAAGAAATCATTCTGGTTCACTGCATTTTGATTCACATTTGAACCATGAACCAGCCAGGACTGATGGCTCAATAGTTTTATACCAGACTTTAAAAATTCAACAACTCTATCTTTTGCTAAATTTGTACTTCCTTGTTTAAAAACGTATTTCAGTTCGGATTAACACTGAATTTTTAAGTCTTTCATCTGTCCTGGTAGTGGCAGTTAAGACTTGTGAAGATTGACATAGCAGTTGTGAGAGAAAGTAGAGGAATAACAAAAGCCATCAACAGCCAGCACAGCATGCTTGCTGCCTACTGAAACAAGCTGCATTCTGAAGTGTATGCAGACAGCACTTTGTAAAGATATTACTGATCATTGAAAGGATAAGCATTTTTAAAGAGGTTTTTCTTCCATAAATAAAGAATATTTCCGTTTTTCTCAGACAGGAAACAGCATCAGGGCTTTACACTCTCTTGCCTGAAATGGAGATTTGTAAGACTTAATGCTACAGATAGATTTTTCCCACCTTGGGAACCAGCTTGCATTTTTCAAAACAGCGTGGGGTTTGCACAACCTAAAATCAATTAAAGATCTAGACAATTTGTAATTTTTTTTCCCCAATTTCCAATTATGGTTGCTGGATACATTGCCAAAGATAAGTCTACTGTAGAGACTAACATGATTGCAAGGTTCTGAAGAAATCAGCATGCGACATTTGAAAAAATTACATTTTAAGACAGATGACAGGAGTGAAGACAGAACAATCTTCAAAGCAACCCTTCAAGGAAAGGGTTTAGAGCAGTTTCATGTCTCCCTGCTACAGTCTTTAAAATCTCTTCTGCCGATGTCTTGGAAATTCCATTTCTTCCTCAGAGATCAATGCTGGTGCACTGAGTTGTCTTGTTAGAAAAAAGGTAGACAGCATGTGTTTGGTGATTGGTTTTTTTTGTAACAGCTTCTAATAAAAAGCATGAGCCAGTAAAAAAAGTCCACATAAGGCTTTTAACAACAGGAGTATTTCATGGTCTATGCATTTCTTCTGCCTTGGTGTCCAATCAACAATCTTAACATATACTGTCTTGCAACATGCGTCTGCTTTCATATTCAGAAGGCATTACTTGCCTTTACAGCTTCAATATCAGAAATCAATGTCCTGGCTAGGAAAATCCCAAAAATCTAAAAAGATAAAAAACATACCATTTGTGAGATAAAACACTTGTAATGTACCAGTCTACAAGATGGTTTTTTTGCAGGTTCAGATATTGTTTCATAGACAGGATCATCCACCAAAGCACAGCTATCACTAAAAAGTAACAAAGGCAATAGAATCCTGCAGGTAATAAAACTCAAGAGAAAGATGCTTTCATGTAAAACTTCAGCAGCATTCAAAGTAATAAGCTTCCAGATGCCTTAGAGCTAGAAGAAATCCACTTAAGTTTGAGTGTCATAAACACCCATGCTTACCTACTGCTAAAGCTACAAAGCAGACACTTGCATTCATTCCACAATTTTGAATAACAACCCAGTCAGTTTTCAGATCAATTTTTTTAAATACAGACAGAATGTACAATTACCTGTATTAAAATGGAATTCTGGTCACAGACAACAGTTAGAGTAGTCCCAGATTATTCAGAGACATTTCAAATTTGAAATTTTAACATTCAGGTCAGTTCTCAGGGAAATCTTCCTTTACAAATTGAGGATAAATTCGTAACTCAGCAAATTTCCTGAAACATTCTTAGAAATAATATAAAACTGGAGTGAAGTTTTCGAAAGCTAAAAGATTTCATTTGAATGTAGTTAGGTTACGTCTAATTCTCAGTCTCACTGTGAAACAGCTTAATGCACAAGACTGACTCAATCAGAAAATACAAATAACTGAAAATGGTTTCACAGAGCCTCGGGACTTGAATAAAGAACAACATTGTCAAGTTATTGTCAATCAACACACTGCCAAAAGATTGAACTTGACCATCCCCCTAGCAAGACGTGCTGTTCTCAGCACAGCCTTTCTCAAACCCATGGAAGCACTATCACCAGATGGTGTTAAAAATATATCAAACCCTAAGCTACAGAGGGCAGTATTACCAGCGCTGGAGAAAGGTCTTTTGCTAGCACTCAGTACTCAACTATTGTCAATCAGATGGAAAGTATTTTCTGTAGTGGATTTACCAGTTTATCATTTTCCACTGAAGTGAAGGAATTTCATAGCATAGAAATTAATGCAGTGCAAACAACTGCCACAATGAAAACAGGATCCACCTTGAAAGCAGCAATCTAACATGCTTTATTGAGAATTTCAGCTCTCTCTTTGATGTACCAAGCACTGATGAGGTAATAGAAATCACAGCAATTCTTTCATCTGGTTCTGCTATCATTACATTTGCAACCTGTTCACCTGCTCTTACATCCCAACCTTTTTGAGCAGCATGCTATACCCACTTACAGCTGGCTGTGGCAACCTTAGTATGAAGGACAAGGTTGTATCTTAGTCATTTCAGGTTTGTGACAGAAGGCTGGAGCTCACATCTACTGGAGCAGACAGGAGATTCCCCCTCCTCCATAACATTGAAACACAAGGAATATTTTATATAAGCATCATATCTTACAATTATCACACACTATTATTACTGCACTGTATTTTTATGACGACTTTCACTGCTTTGAGCAACAGGCATCTTCACACTAACTCCCCTTTACTATAACTGGAGCTTGTGCCATACTCTTCTCATACCTAAAATTCCACATTCAAAATATTTATTTCACCTCTGTCCATAACTCCTGTTACCTTCAGCAGGTATGTATCTGCAAATGTGACATTTTTTCCAAAGAATCATAACAGTAACTACTAACCTGGAGCAGTGAGATAGCTATGAAGACACCTGCAACAATGTAGATATTTCGGGGTAACCAAGCTTCAAGTGCATGAATACATCCTTTGACAAAAATCTGATCATCCCACTGATTTTTGCTCTGAATGTAGAAAGGAAAAATAAGAATATTACTTTTCTGCTCAAGTTTATTGTAAGATCAATCACAATCTAGCTAAGCTAATGTTTTGTCACTTTTGCAGTAACATTTTTAACCTCACTTCAAAAATGTACATCTGAATCAGGTAATGTTAGACATTGATAGTTGTATCTTGCTGAAAATCCTGCTATTAGAAACACTGTAGAATTAGCAGATAATAGATGGTCAAATTATCAGACAACAGATCAGCAGAGTTAGCCTATTACAACTGGTAATTGAAACACACACTTGAAATCCAAGTCCTACTCCTTTTCGAAACACACCTTTCCCCTCACCTGTTCCCACTTGTTTTCTCTACCCTTCCACAGCAGAAGCTTATTTTAAGCACAGGACCATATGTACCTTGCTCTACCTGTAGTATGATGTAGCAGAGCCAATTATTCCTAAAATTTTGAACTGACATCTATCAGCAATCCCACCACTTCTACAGCTTTATCTATGCAGGCACAGAACATGACAGACAGCACCTTACCTTCTTTCTGATATCATAACCACACTGTGTATTCACAACTTTTTGCTGCAAGGCAAGAGAGATTTTAAATAAACAAATCAATTTACTTCTACTCACTTCTGTTCACAGCAAGTTTTTCTAGCCTTTATATTCATAAACACACCAGAGTTGTCAGAACCAACCATTTTAAAAAGCATTTTTAGCAAAAACAAGCAAAGCCCTAGCAGAATACAAGAAAATTAATGACAAAGCAAAGATGTGTACTAGCAAGATGATATCCTGCACCAGAAATCTCAGCTGCTTCTATCACTTAGCATTTAACTTTTTAACATGAAAACTGCATTGCCAGCACACAAGGAAGACATCTGCATTTACAAAATGCATAGTAAGTTATATTGAAATATTAATAATAGGATCTCACATTAAACAGATTTAAGCATCCTTTTGCCTCCTTAAATACAGCACCAGAAAAATGTGCAGTTAAACAGCACTGCTCCAAACTAAACTAGAAAATAATTGCTGGGCAATCTGAACATGGAATATGTCCCTGACACAGGCTTTCCTTGGCTGATTTCCAGTACAATCAGAAGCCTACCAGGCATTAAACATAACTTACCAATGGCTCTGTCTCAGCACAAGGATTGCTGGATGGATTTTGAGCTGTAAGTACTCCCAGCAATAGCATAAAGCACTATATATTAGCCCCTACCTCCCCACGTTGGCATCTACTGTAAGGCTCACAAAGTTTCACAAAGTTTAGTGAAGCCAATTAAACAATAAGCACCTAAACCTTGCCAAAACCAAGGATTGACTCAGAAGCTTTAAACTTCATACACGAGTACCTTACTAATTACTGACAAGCAAGCAGCAAATGGAGTTACTCCTGCCTGTCTGGCAGAGGGGTGGTGAAACATTAATTCCAACTGGAGCAAACACACTCTTAAACACAGCTCTCTCTCAGCTCCTTACAAACCAGGAACAAAGGCCAGGGATCCAAGGAAACAATACACTGGGAATAAAAAAATGCCAGCCACCAGTGCTTCAGATCCAAACCATACTAAAATAGCTTTAATTCCCAGTGACAACACATTTTCAGCTAACAGGCTGCCACATTTGGATTCTAAAAAGAATACAACAAACAAAAGAAGTTTGTCTGCACAAGAGTAATTTTTGGTCATTTAGGACACCTCAAAGCCCTTCAACACCTTATTCAGGAAGTACTTCCTGTCATAACTTTACAACCTCAGAGCAAAAACAAAACCAGGAAACAACTTACAGCAGGATCAGGTATACAACAGGAAAAAGGAACTCCACACTTCTCACGACTTTTGCTTTCACTCTTGCAGTCAAAGTATATGTTAAAGTCCCAGTCTTCTGGACCTTGGGCACCACAGCAATGGTTCTGCAACAGAGAAATACATTCCAAGAAGTCTGTTCAGAGGATAAATTATCTCTAAAATACCTCGAAACAGTAAATGTTTGCTTACAAATCTTCACTATCCCTGAGTCTGTGCAGAATCAACGACAACAGAGTAAAAAAAAATGAGTAGACACTAACAGGGCTCTATGAAATCAAAGCAATACATCTGGAATACTGCTCCTGGAAACATGTGTCAGCATGTCAAGCAAAACCATAAAAATTATCACTTTAGATTTAATTGTCAGATACAATCAGCTCCATTGCAAAATTTTTTTAAGAGAAAGCTTTTTCTTAGGGAGCAAGGGAAAGGGGAGCCAAGAGAAAGGTGAAAGGCAGATGCATGCCTGACAGAGCTTCCATAATGGACATCAGAACAAGCCTGGATCTCAGGATATCTTCCCTCCCTGCTGGTATCAATACAGAAGGAAGAAAACCAACATATCTGTAACATTCTACTATTAGCAACAAAATATCATAATTCTATTAAAAAATGAAAACTTAAATCTATATTCTCCTAGAAGGCATCAAAGAAATGACAGGCTGTGAACTTACAATTCTCTGTAGTGAATCAATGATGTTCTGGAGGTCAATGTCATCTCGGTAGGATTTAATGTTATTCTCAAAGAATTCTTTTACCCGGTCCCTCACCCAGTCTTGGAACAGGAAAGCCATAACTGCTACTGCCAACTCCAACAGGAATATAAACATAATTGTTCCACAGAACTGTAAAAACAAAAGCCCTAAATTAGAAAATATAAATTCATTTTGAATGCATTCCTTTACCACCAGAAACCAACACAGAATTGGGTTCAAGTTTTGATTCAGTACAGACACTGAACACAGGGAGAACACAAGGCAAAGAAATTCCCAAGAGGCAGAGTTATCCTTTTGGTTTTGTCACCTGAACTTGACAGTAAAAAGAGCAGACACAGTCATTATGCACAGCAATGAAAACAATGAGGATCTGTAAAACACAGGGCTAAAAAAGTCTTGATATTACCTCTTGTATTGTTTCTAATTTTATAATTACTTTTTTTAGGTTTTTTTTGTCCAGCTTAGCAGTTTTCAGATCTAAAGCAAAGAAGCCTCAGTATAAAAACAATCATTTAAGAAATTTTACATCAGTCACTGAAGTCCCAAAGTTTTGCCAACATGTACGAGAAACTTTAAAGTTTTTAAGGGATTTTATTCCACTATACTATATTCTCTCAGTAATTCCTAACTAAGTATGCTCCATAACATCACAATGTTAAATTCTGATATACCTACTATAACATCACTGCAGAGCAGAACAAATTTTAAAAGGCAAGGAAGAACGTGTTCCACAAAGAGAATAGATAAGCTGGAACCACCCCTGCTTTCAACACCATTACTCAGAGGTTTGTCAAGGCAGCAAGTTTACCATATACTTTGTCACAAACCAAATTCTATCGTTAATTATCAGGGTTTGCTCTCAGTTCTTCATCATTTGCAGCTTTCACACATATAATAATTCCTTCATGTAATGATGTTACTTACAAACTTCAGCAGGCAGATGTTTTCTCTCAGTGCTCCCACACAACCAGCAAATCCCAACGTAAACATCACTATTCCCACCACTAAGACAAGCACCACTGGGTCCAGACCATGAAGACCAGTCACCTTTGTCAGATCAGACAATACACCCTGAAAGAACAAACCAGAACACAATGTGACCACTGCAAACATTGAGCATTCCTTCTGGATGATTTCCACATGATTCCAAATGAACTGGCTGCAAACCTTGAACTTGCCAACAGTGATACCAACAAAAAAAAACTTGTTGTAAAATGGTCATTGACAATACCAATTTTCTTCACCCCAGCAGAAGTATTAAAGTTATAGCTAGCAATTCTTTTAATAAATCAGTTTCTCAGATTACATCCTCCTAGGTCTCTTTGCCAAACAGAATTCCACAAGATGGTGCCAAAAGCTCAATTCTATCACTGAATGTTCATTTAGTTTCAAGGCAAAAGAATTAATCTTTTATATTAACTTGAAATGCATCAATCAGAAGGGCACTCCAATATCGTGGTCTAAAAAAATAAAATTAGGATTTGGAAAATTTTCTTAAGTGGGGGAAAGGGAAAACATTCTAAGGACAAAGCACCTTATGGATGACATTTTAAAGAGGGAAAATCTCTTTGGTTTTCAAGGGAAGTAGATTTTTCCTCTCATTTTAGTTACAACCCTTCTACTGCCACAGTCTTACCATTGCCCCACTGAACTCTTTCAGAAATATTTAAGTATAATCTAAACAGTCCCCTTTCACACCAATAAAAATTCTTACACCAAAAGGAGTTATCTGTTCTCTATATTTGCAATTTGCCTAACAGACAGTATTTTTTTTTGTTAACTATCCAGAAACCACACATTTTGACAATAATCTTTGCTATCAAGTCTGTCTGCCTAGATTGCTAAATCTATGTGAATGCAGTGTTAACAGTGAAAACCTTCATTTTACTTTCTAAATTAGATTTTTAAAAGTTATTACACCAGCTACTGTTAAAATTCCATCAAATACACATAAGAGGATTCTCACAAGATGTGCAAGAACAAGATGGAACATACAGAAGAAAGAAGGGACAAAGGAAAACTCTTCAGGAGAATGATTTGTAGGGACACCCAGGCAGCCTTGCAATAGTCTCAGTGCTCATCATACAACTATCAACAATACACAGAACATTTTAATAAGGAAATATTTTCACTTTTGAAATAAAGAGATAACAAAAATCAACACAGCACAATATCCCATCATCCCATGTTCACCTTTTTTTCTTTATAAAGTATATTCTCAAGCTAACCATGCTTAGTGTAAGAGAAAAATATCAGAGAGACTTGCAATAAGCTGCCTAATTCTTCCAATAAAATGCAAATTCCCATCTTTCTACCCAAATACCTGCTCTAGAGTTAAATGTAAAGGATAAACATCCTAAGATAACACCTTGGGAAAATCCCTATCACTTTTTATTCAACTGCTTACTTAACAAAAATCTTCAAAATACAGCAATTAGAAGAAAATGTGCCCTTGGAGAAGCTCCATCAGCTGAAGACATTGATTAACAGCACTACAGCAATCCACAGGACTCCATCTTCTTTCATAATATGCTCCATAACAGATTCTGTCAGAGCTGTTAATTTGGCAGCAGCAAGACAGAGTTGTTTTTATCAAAACTGGCTGATGAGATTAAAAGAAAAAAAATAATTGAACTGTAGAACTCAGAATAGCCTTGCAACAGCTGGTGACTAACAGCTGAAACAAACTGTTAGAAAATGGTCCTAGTTTGGAGATAATGTGTTACCAGTCACACATTTTCCTTCTTAAAAACTGTTACACCTCACAGCTAGCTTACAAACTTGGTCTACTTGGTTAATTGAGTCCCACTGAATCAAACCTTGGCTCAGACCCTACAATCAAGAGACACATGTCAAGATCAGATGGGCTAATACAGCATCCTTGTAGAATCAACACGGTGTGACACCAAACACTGTGTGACCAGGATGCTGAAACATTGCCAACTATTGCCAGCCATCTCCTGCCCACACCCAAACTCCAGCCTTTTGTTTTCAGACTATCTCACTTGCTCAAGCGACATTTTTTGGAAGACAATTTCCTCTGATCAAAGCATGTTACAAACAGAAGTTGCCAGAACTGGGCTTTATTATTCAACCTCAGATGTCACTGGTTCACAACACTTTCTTTATGCTCACGCTTAATGTAAACAATACGCTCTTTTTAAAAGACGGTTATGAGGATTTTGCCTAAGAAAAGATGTTAAGCCAAAAATCCCGAAGGATGAAACAAGGGAATTAATTCAGAAAACGCTCATCCCACCATACCCATTTCACTAAAGACACTCCTGCCTGTGCCATTTGCACCAGGTACAATCAGGCTGCCCTTTACACCACAGATTTCCTCAGGTACACAGGAGTGCAGACTGATACCTGCAGTCCATGTAGGACATTCTGTAACAAAACTCACACTAAGTCTTTCTTTCAGTCACATGGAGCAGTGACTTATTTCTCCATGCTTTTGAAGTCCCTCTAAGCAACAGTCCTGATTTGAAAACTGACTGTTCCCTCTCCATTTGTTATTAGCTATGAACATGCTGGAATGAAGCTAGGCTGACTGGCCTCTGGTTTTCCAGATATTCCTTTGTGTCCTCCTTGAAACCATTGTAGCAATAAAAACTGTTGTCCTGATAAGAGGGCTCAATGTTATTTACCTTCTTTCTACCAACACTTGAGAATAATTCACTCTTTGTGACTTTTGCAGTATCTTTTGTTTGACAGATAATGACACTTTAAATTTTATGCAAGTTAACTTTTACATGACTTTCAAAATAACTAAAGCCAGTTATAAAATCATAAGGATAGGCCAATTAGATACATCAGTTAGAGACTATGAGTCTTTAAGAGGAGTCAGAATGGTAACATTCTTCCATGTAGTATTTTCAACACTTCTCACAAACCAGTGCTCTCATTTCAGTATATTATCAGCCAAAAGAAGCACATGATTTATACCTAGAGAAAAAGACTGCTGAGGAATTAATCTGAAGTGTAGTCCTAATGCACAAAGAAAAGAGAAAATCAGAGAAATTAAACGGACTTAATGTATTTCATGCTGTGGTAAGAGACGGGATGTTCAGAACTCTTCCACCACCAGTAGTTTATCTTTGGGTTTACCACTGCAGCACAGTTTCTGCAATGTTTTTCCCTTACTTCCCATCTATTGTTCACCAAGGCACTATTGGCTGAAGAATGGCACTACTCTGAAAGACTGAAAACACAGCACGGAACAACTGAATAAGAAATAAACAGATTTCATGAGCCATTCAGAAGTTCAAAACCACAGGAAAGGCTTTGAAGCATTTGTTTGCAAGATAGCACAGAGAGCACAAAGAGCTCAGGCAAAGTTAGAAAAAAGTAAAGACAGAAAGAGTCTGCCTTTGCCTTTTAGTCATTTCAGTGCCATAAAGCCGATGTAGCAAATGGAGATACTAGTCTCCAACCACATAGATCCTATGTGCTTTTCTACAAAAACAGAAGAAGGAACATTAGAGAACACAAATTCAAGGCAAGTTTAACATCCTCCTTAAAGGGTTGGAAAGAAAATTCTTCTGTAACAACAAAATAAGAGGCAAATGCATTTATGTGTCAATAGGCTGCATACTATATAGCAATGACAGTACTGACCTAGTTATGAGAATGTAGCAAGCACATCAGGAGCAGAGAGGAGGAGAAAAAATACCTCAGAATTAAAATCAAAAACTCACTTCCAAAAAGCAGAGGAATCTCAGAACCTCTCTGCATGTGGAATGTGGATAGCTGCTGTATGTTAGCCACGTCCATTGAGGAAAAGTGAACATCTGATGGTAATTTTTACTACTTGGTGGCACAACTGAACACTGAGGGCACCTGCCCTTCACTCCTGACTGAGATGCAGATCAGTAAATCTAGTAATGGCCACTTCTCTCTACTGCTTGAATTCACTAAACCCATACTATTACATCCATTCATTGATTTCCATACCTGCATCATTCTGTTCTCTTGTAACTCTGAGCACACGTGCACACAGCTTCCTTCAACTGAGGAAGTTTTTCAGCTACAAGAAATCTCTGCTAAAATTTAAGAGTTATTCAGCTACATCATGTTCCCCAGTTTTGCTCCTCTACATGGAAACACAATCACTAAAGCACTCCATGGGGAGTAAAGTGGACAACAGATTGCCAACAGACTGTGAGCATCTTTCTGAAGTACTTCAAAGACGCATGTTTAGATTTAGTAGTGCTTTTTAAAGTATAAAGACAGCTCATACTCCTCACAAATATTTGTAATAAAAGGAAGTGGAAAGAGAAATACAGATTTTAGAAAACATGCTTTTGAAAGAGAACCTGCTCATAAAGACTAAATTCTCCCTAGTGTTCTGCTCTTACAAGTTCATAGAAAAGCTCTGAATATCAAGGGTCACAGCTTAACTCCTGATCAGGGACAAGAAGCAAATTCCAACTAAACTCAGTTTAGATTCTTTGAACGTGTTCCTGAGCTCAGATGCTACACTTAACTTTTGCTGCTTCCCGAGAAAGCAGTTTTACTGGAACAGGAGGGAGCAGCCACTTAAGACCAGTCATTTCTATCCTTACCTTTTCACTCCATGCCCACAGACCAGCTGCAAGGAAGGCCACTCCAGCCAGCTAAAATGAAAAAAAAAAAAAAAATTAGATGTACTAATCAACCAATTCTCAAAAAACTTGGCTAGTAGCACTATTGATCAAATAAAACAAATATTGCCTGTAATTTGAGACAATAGTGATGGGACCCCTCCCCCCCACAAGCCAATCTCTTACAAAAATTACTTGAAGGGCATTTATTCCACAACATTTATGCATTTTATAAATATTTATTTTATAAATTACATTTTAAAAGTATTTTAATTTGATTCTTCCTGATTACTCAAGAAGCACATGCTACTCAACAGACAATCCCACAGAGCAGCACACAAGTGGGAGTTATCTTTGTCCCAATGACTTGCTATAAAATGTCTGCTTGCCCATTAATGAATATGTCAGAATATTTAAATGCATTTTGAGGTTATTCCCTATTTAGTCACTTAACAGTACCAATATCGTGGCCATGACAGTAGCCATGCTTGCTCCTTGTAACTTCTCAGTGTCAAGGCTCTCTGTATTAGCCTCTTCTCTGATTAGATGCACTTTGTCTTCTGAATCCTTACTTTAAGCCCATTTGAATCAAGCTAGATTAATGGTCTGTTTGCTTACTTTCCATAAGCACTAAATCTAACTTACAACAAACCCTCCACTAATTCATGTGCTTATATAATATATACTTCTCAATTATAGTCACTCAAATGAAGCAAGAGTTCCTTGCTCTAATATTTTATTCCCTTTCTTCAATGCTCATACAACTTGTTTTTAACATCCAACTTCAATAATCCAACTAAAATGACCTCTCCATAACACAAGGGCAGCTCCACCTCACTACTTAAAAAGCATTCAACCCTGTAAGAGGCCTTATGGTTTTCTAAAACTACCTGAAAGGAAGTTGTAGTGAGGTGGATATCAGTCTTTTCTCCCACATAACTAGTAACAGCACAAGAGGAAATGGCCTCAACCTGCACCAGGAGACGTTTAAATTAGATATTAGGAAATACTTATTCCTTGAAAGGGCTATCAAGCATTGGAGCAAGTAGCTTAGTCACCATTCCTAGACATATTTAAAGATGCACAGACATGGCACTTAGAACATGGACAAACCTGGCAGTTTGGTCAATGGCTGAGTTCAGTCTTCAGAAACCTTTTCCAGCCTAAATTATTCAATTAACCTGTAGGAAGGACTGACGTTGCCTCCCCATTGCCAAGCCTTACACGCACTGAAGAGTAAATCCCAACAACTGAAAAAACACTTTGAAGAAGGAATCCTTTTCTCTAGGAAATGCAGCACCTCCCACAAACTAAATGGGAATCACAGACAATTTTCTACAGCACAGGCAAAAAACAAGAATGGAACCCTCTTACAGTCACAAGAAAACAGATGTGTGAGTGTAAAATACTGCTGGGCTCATGGGCTGCTTCCCTAAGATCACTCAGGGCAAGTGAAGTTCTGGGTTTTCTCTGCTGGGGACAGTGGGAGAAAGCAAAGCCAAAAAGGGCTGCAAGCATCATCCATGTTATCCTGTAAAAATTACTCAAATTGTGTTAAGCACTTCTGTCTAGGCAGGAATTATTACATGCCATATTCTGAGTCTTAAACAAAGATTAAGCAACCAAAACCATCCCATATACATGGAACTACAACTGGACAAAGCAGTGCTAAATAAATTCCCAGATATTGCTTAATAAGCAATATAGCACAATGACTACTCACCTTGGACTCTGAAGCAGCTAAGAACATCTAAAGTGATCATTTGGACCAAAACATAACTTGAAAAATACTATTAAAAACCACAAATATAAACAGAATATTGTCCTAGATCTTAACAGAATATAAACAAAAATAAACCGAATATAACCCTAGATCTTAACCCAATGATCTTCAGACCAAAAAAAGCAGGGAAAATAATCAGTAATCAAACTTGAATGTCACATTAAGTTGCACAGTGCATGTAATTGATACATCCTTCATACTTTTCATTCCAAATGCTCCAGGAATGCTGGGAGACAGATGAAGACAGCTGGTATAATTTGCAGTAATCAAGGTAAATTACACAGACAGCTGGATCTTTTGAAACTTTTTCTACAGAAAACAAGGTGGGAAAAAATAATTGGGAAGGCATATTCCACTCTCTGTATACAAATTAAGGGTACTAGAATACTAATATTGTGCTATTGAATTTGTAAATAGGGTGACCTCTTCAGACTGTCTGCCTTTCATTATAATTACCTTCTTAATTAAATTGTAACAGATTTTTGATTAAGTAGATTTTTCACTAGCATGCATTATTCTCACCTTGGAACATGAACTTTGCTCTCATGTTTTTATAAAACGTTCAGTTTCTATACTGCTATACTACTTTTGCAAAGTTATTTCCATAAGCATCTGTGCAAACTACCTACAAGTAAAATAGAGTTTATCAGAAGAAAAATAAACTTTGTTTTAATGAGACTATGTGGATAAATCTAAAACTTAATTCAGCTAAGACAAGCAATTCAAATTTTTCACTAGAAGCAACGAAACCAGATACATTAACAATTTCTTTAGCAAAAATCCAGTGAAGTATGAGGTACTTGCAGAAGAAACAAAGTCAGCCACTACATTGACAGGTGTAATTACCAAAACAACCAATTTGCAAAAATGTCAAATAGTAGTGAAATAAAGTCAAATAGTAGAAAATAGTAGAAATAGTAGTAGAATAGTAGTAAAGTCAAATAGAAATGAAAAATGAAAACAAATCCTTTTGCTTTAAAGACTAATTGCAAGATACTTTAAAGTATCTCACTGAAAACTATTATAAAACACACCAAGGTGATCAAACTAGTACAGAAGTTGGAGTGATTGAGCATGCCCAGAGTTCTACAGACAATGAGCCCCAGGAAAATACCCCCTCTAACACACTTGCACAGAGGCATCCAAGTGATGGCTACAAGGCAGAACAGGGAACTGATCCTGCCTAAAGGCCAAGTTTTAACCTTCTTCAGCTCACTGAACTAAACGACTGAGTGAATGGGACAACAGGCAGCTGAGAAGAAGCAAGGACAACCAAAAGTGTTCCCAAGGTGAGAGCAAGCTAGTCAGCTGTTTCAAAAAAGCATGGCATTTTGAAATTTGCCTTTCACCATAATCTGAATGGCATGTAAGCAAGAACAAACTGGACTTCCCAATTCTGTGCTGGAAAGTCCTTTAAGCCATATGGTGTATGAAAGATTAGATGGAAACATACACAAAACAGCTCAATTGTGCCCCTTGGAACAGGAAACTGAAATACTATTTACCAGCATTTGCTTATTTCCTGCTTTAGAACTGATAAATCCACTTTAACATATTGCATCAAACTGTAGGCTCTGCTCAGATGTACAATACTGATGCCAACTCAGCGACACTGTGCCCAAATTACCACTTTTAAGCATTACCCATTTGTCCATTCCAAATCACACTTTGAATTCCTATGACGGTGCTGTCAAGATCACATTAACAACTGAGAAAACAGGGCTAATTTGTTTCTCAAATGTAGGCAGCAGCTAACTCACTCCTGCAAGACAACTCTTGCACACAAACTGATTGTGGGTTGGTCTGGCCCCAGGTCTGATCAGCAGCAATAGGAATTGCATGCAGTTTTTGGATACTCTTACAGAGTTTACAATTTACATTTCCCACTCCCTGGATAATCCATGCAGCTCCACCCATGCTAGAGCAATCAGCAGCCTGCAGCCCTTCCTTCCTATCCTTGTCTCTTCAGAGACTCTTACTCTCAGGGTCAGAAAACCACCTGGTGGTAAATTCTCTCCACTTCCTGACACAGCATTGCTGTTTCAGAAGTTCCTGAAAAACAACATAACATAGCAAAAGCCAAGAAAATCTTATGCTATCCCAGGTCTTATTTTTCGCAGAGACAAACTCAATTCTTTTCCAGAACTGAAGAGAATTTTTGCCCTTCATCACCGTGTTCAGGACAAAATGCCACATCTCCTATAGGATGAGTGACAAGTTCTGGTTTTGTCTCCAGTAACCCTTAAGAGTTACACACAACTACAGACCTTTAGAAGATAAATCCAGAAGACAGTAGCTAAGAGTTGTTTTACCCCTCCTCTCAACTCATGTGAGGTAGTGAGTTCATATGCAACCAAAAAGGCTTTGGCAGAGCACACTTGCAATCCTTCACTAAAACAGTCATTGCCCAGCTGAGGTGCAATTCTCAACCTACGCCAAAAAATCCCTTTCAGCTGGAGGCAAAGCACCAGAGCTTTCAGAGAAGAGCTCACTCAATTGCAGAATGATTCAGAACAGAAAGGTGCCAAAACCAAGCTCTTCAGCCGGCATTGTTAGTCCTTAAATTGCACCATGACAAATGAAGTTATTTAACAAAAAAAAAAAAAAAAAAAAAAAGCTTTCAAGCACAAAAAGGTCCAGCCTTATCTTGCTCTCTGCAGTGCTATCTTAATGGCTGCAAGTACTGCCTTATCACCACTCATTAACAAGAGTGTACTCGGACAAGCTAAGACTTGTGAGGATGCTTAAAAAGCAAGATGGAAACAAAGCAATTGCACATCAAAATCATGCCTAGGCAGAGCCTTCCTATGGCCTCCATTCCCTTTCTTAAAAGAATAGGGAAGTGATATGACAAGCCAGCAGTGCACAACTAAAAGCTAGGACTTTCTATTCCCAAGTCACTCACCTGAAAAAAAAAAAAACTTCAGAATGAAGATTTACAGATTCCTAAAGGGTCATTACACTGAACTTGCCATTATTAGTCATATTTGCCCTCTCGAGTCCAATATTTTGTAGCAATCTAAGTGAACTGTATTTGAAGCATGACACAAACTGCAGTAACCACTCAGTGAAAAGTTTAAAAACTCTGGGAATTACTGCATCACCACATGGTTTAAAGTTTATACAGTCAATGATACCTTTAGAGCTACCACGGGAAAGCCAACACTTACCTTTAATAAGTGTGACAGAAGAACAAATACAACTATTTACATGTACATTACCTGGTTTGTGCATAAACTGTCCCGAGTTGAAACAAATGAGAGCTCTAACAGCTTATATGGGCAAAAGGCCTTCTGACAGCTGGCAAAATCCATCCCTCATCCACCTATAGAGCAGCCACGCTCACTAACAAATGCTCACAAACAAGTTCCCAGAAGTACCTGTCCTGCAACCCAAGGAAAGTGAATCAAAACTAACATTCCCTCCTTAAATGTTCCTTGTGAGTTATGGTTACATTTCCCCTTCTGGTTTTGTAGTCCTTCAGTTCTTTCAAGGCACACAGAAAATTTAGTCTGTTTTACAAATGGTGAATCTGTAGTCATCCCAGCCAGCAGGATTTCACAGGCTCCTGAATCCCTGTGTCAGCTAAATGCTTCATGGATTGCCTATAGGGGTGTCTACATTCAACATTTACATAGCTTGTTCTACAGCTAAAGGTGCCAAAAATCTTATCAGAAGAACTGTAGCTGCACATCATTTACTAGGTCAGCCTGATAATGGCAGCAGAAGCATCAGACCCTTTTGTTGAGGAAGATACCAAGACTACAAGTACCGGTTCAGAAAGCTAATTCCTCCAGCCAATAGATCAGCTGAAACACACAGGTTGCATTATGAATTCTCCTCAATGTTTTGGCATCTCTTTAAAAGCTTTTCTTAAAAGAACAGAAAAACCTTTAGATCTTCTTCATTCATCTCAAGAGAATACCGTTTTAAAAAAGTGAAAAAAATGTAATGACTGCAGAGAAGAAAAAAAGATACAAAAATGATTCCTGTGAAAAAGCAGAGGCAAATTCTTGACAGTCTTCCCCGTACAATGAAGGCAAAAAATTTCAGCTTTTAAAAGGTTGTCAGAAACAGTCAGTCAGTCATAGACCCCACTTCATGAGACACTAGAAAAAAAGCAGAGGTCTAATATGCTCATGAACAAGAGTGTCGATTTCTCACCTATCCCACCACGAACTGCTGAAGATCTACATAGTTATGAAGTGATTGCTATGAAAACCAGAACAGTTTGTCAAGTATCACTTCTCACTGTGCCACACTCTACTGTAGGTACACGGGAATTTTACAATACAGAAGAAAAGGAACAGCAGAGCTGCTGGCTTGTAAGCACAATTCTGACCTGTTGAAGGCATCCTCAATTGTGCACACAGAAAATATCATCCCTAATGAACTGTGCAATATTGTAGCAAATTAACCCTTAACAGAACAGAAGTTTCTACACATCTTTTCTGCCCTGGTATCCACACAAGGATAACTCCCCTGTGGCTTAATGCTACAGTATCATGTTAGAGCATTGCACTAGTAAACAAGAGGTGGTGACAATAGCAAAAAGTTCTGTGATTTTCAGCAACTTATGCTAGCTCTGGACAAGTCACTGTATGTGCACTTTACCAGGACTACTCATGCCTTTCCATGGCTGCAGTTTCTAGGACTTCAGGTGCAAACTCTTAACATTTGACCTGAAACTTCCGAAAGGAATTACTGAGTTTATCTAAATTGCTTCCTCATCTTCCCCTCACAGACATCTTAATTCTTTCTAGTGCAACACAATGTATGAACCTTTAAAGGGCATTCTTTTCTAAGGCAAGTGTTTCATTAACCATCATACACATCAAAAACTACTCATCTATTATTGTACCTGTTCACACTCACAATTCTAAACAAACATTACAGGCAGGTTAGTCCATAGCTAAGTATTTCAAGACTGTATAAGCCAACTCAGCTGCCCACAGAGCATGACACGTGCTGCCAGCTGTTGGCACATCTGAGGCAGCTCCTTTCTTCTCTTTTGCATAGTGCATTTACAGCTACACCACCCAACAGAGATCAAAGATGATCTGAAAGGAAACATAAGAGGATTCTTTTAACAGGGAAGCAACTTGGATAATATGGTCACTGAGTCCTCACACTTTCAATAATAATTAATTTCTCATACAGGATAAACTCCTTCAACTACAAAACACCTAGGGCATACTGTACAACAGTCTCCTACCTTCAGGCAACTTCAGCTTGTTCTCTTGAACAGAGTAATGAAGTTAATAAAACTTAGCTATGCCTAAACTATTTCAGCCGCTAAATTTTGTACTTACCCAAAAGACAATGTTGTAGCTGAAGAGCAAGTATTTGTACCAACAGCTGACTTCTGCATTAGAATATCGGTAATAGTGCATCTTCTATAGCACAGCGTCTGCACAGAAGAAAAAGAATGACAGAATTAGGTAAAGATTTCATTAATTATGTTTTTTCCCCCCCCAGGTCTCTCTTGCTCTGGTGAGAGAGGGAGTACAGTAATCTGTACCACATGCCATCCAGAGGTATTTTCAAAGTCAGCTTCCACTGACCCTACACTTCCTTTCAGTATCTGTTGCTTAATAATCTTATCTTTAAGCACCCTAGTGTTTTATCAGGGCAGGGACACCCACAAAGGAAACTCACTATAGTTAGCCTAGAATGATCTACATCAGCAAGTTGACACTCATCTGCCCTCTCACTCTTTCAAAACCATTTTATTTCTGCATTTGGCTGCTTGGACTTATCCACAAGCCCTCTGGATTGCACATCCATCAATCCAGCTAGCAGGATATCCAAAGTGGTGACCTAGAATTGCTCAGTGTCCATGGATTGCCAAATACGAAAGGTAGTTGTACCCAGCTCCCCCATATTTGTGTGTTCCTTTGCCAGATCATCTCCTGTAAGAGGTTTAATTCTCAAGAACCAAAGTCCCACCATTTAAAACCCATCTGCTCTGTAGAGTTTGGTTTGCTTCCTTATACACACAAGAGAGATAAGGTTCAACCACAACTCTCGCTCAAGTATTTCAGAGAACTACAGTTGTTCAGAGTATCATAACTAAACAACTTCTGCAGAAATGTCACGCAAAGAAAAACAGAACAAACTGTAAATTCACAGCAGGAGTGAGCACTGGCACAGCCCTCACATTCTAGACAGCTGAGTGCTGCCTAAGACAGATGAGCAGCATTTCAATCCTCCACCTCCTTGAGGTAAATGTCAGTGAAAGATTTGCAGAGGCAAGGAAACAAAAATGCAGAATTTTCAAACATCTCCTAAGAAAATGTACTGTGCCACCCTGGTCATTCACAAACAGCATGCAAAAACCAAGCACATAATTAAATTTCACAAAAATGAGGTTCTGCTGGACAAAGAGGATTAAAATATAACTGAGGCAAAAAGGCAAGCACATCATTTCAGGATTTGAAGTACAAGCATCATCTGAAGACTGACTTTTTGTTAGGTTACCCTCCCTGGCATAGGGCTTATACTCAATTGTTCAGGCCCCAGCTTCACTGAAACTATTCACAGGAATAAGAGCATTAAAAATAACCTTATTGATATGCACTACTTCCCACCTACCTCACTGTTTTGACCACCAGCTTGAAAGACATTTCCCCACGCTTCAAACAACTGCTAAGATGCACCAGACAATACCAATCACAGTATTTTAGCAGAATGAAAACGCAAAATACTTTTTTCCACATACACATTTCTAAATGCTCAGAAATGATGGGGGGGTGTATTACCAGCACTAGCAAGAAGCTGTCCTGTAATAGCACACAGCTCCTCAGACAGGTATTAGCTTCCAAAACACCTGCCTGTCTTAAGAGCTGATTTGGCTTGCTCCGTGCTTACCTTCATCAGAATTCTTCTGGTGGTTCTTGACAGACCACTGAACACTGCATGGCAGGTAGAGGAGTAGCATAATACATTTAAAGTGCAGGTATGTGATTTTTTCCCCCCCTAACACTACAAACAAATTAAGCAGTCCACTCAAGACAACACAGTCACCTTCCCTGTGTTTATACTAAAAGCAGTCATGTTTCCTAACACAGAAGGCATCTGTTACCAGTCTAGAAAACTGCTTGTCAGTAATTCACTTTGTTCACAGCACAGGCTGCATAGCTATGGTTAGACAATGCTAAAAACACTTGGAAGATTAAAGCAGTATGTGGGCAGCACAGACTAATAACGTTCTCCACTGTGTTTCAGACAAAGCAAATCACTTTGTGTCAGCTGACAGTAATCACCCACTCACAGCAATAGGAATTTCTAAAAATTAAATACAGAGCACTGCTGCTTTGGTAGAATATAATTTTCTCTTGGTGTTTACAGCTTTAGTGAGAAGGGAAAAATGTAGTCATTCATCAAGAAGCTACTGCCATTTCCAAAGCTTTTCGACACCCACAGTTCCACTCTTACCTTCAAAATGCTACAGCAGTGATACTCCCAATATGTATTACTAACTCTCATAAAACAGCTGATGTGATCTTATTAACTAATATAATGTAGATATACAGAGAAACCCTCATGGATAAGATGTTAAGTGTAGAACAACGGAAACAAAGCCAGTTTGATCTGTTAGTCAGTTAGATCTAGGTCCAAAAATTCTTTTAATCCTTCAGACACGTGTACTTAACACGGCAGACCTAAGCCACACTGAAGTTCCAAGTCCAGCCAATACTGCCACCATACAGAGAGCCCTGATCCCCTTCCCTGCCCCTCCTAAAACCCACAACCATTAATCAAACTACTCAGTGGAGCAAACAGCCACACAGCAAAGCGCTAGGAAATCTTCAGATCCATCCTGTAATCTTGTACCACACACCAAGAAGTAAACAGTTTTAAGCCTTCCAATCCACCTTGCCCAGAGCACGTGCACATGCCAGTGTGGGGGCAGTCAGGAGGGTGGCAGAAGAACAAGGATGGGAAAGCAAAAGCAGTGGCAGCTTGAGTGTGCCCATGGAAACACAGCACCCATCCAGTGCCAGCCTATACCAGCAGTACCCCTGGAGCCAACACGCTGAAATGGATGAAGCTGGGGGAACAGAGGCACAACTGAGGCAAGAGGGAAAAAATTGTCGTTTACCAAGCTGTTGGCTTCTCCACCACTGTTCATCAATACAAAGCATTCCATCTATGTGAAGCTGGTGAAGCAAATGGGCAAAGAATATGCTGAGGAGCAAGAATTTTTAAAATACAGCAAGAGATGTACTTTGGTCTATGACTTTTTTTATATGCCTCAATTCCATTCCATCAAGGCCAAATCTATATCAAAAAGCATCAGTTCATTCAAGACATAGTGCCATTAAAAACAATTGTCATTCTTTGAAGGTGCTCAATCATTAGGGGTTTTTGTGAAGGTAAAAGGCAGCCTAATCCCTGACAAGGCAAAATTCAGAGATATTTTTAGGACCTTCTAGAAATGGAACAACTAAGAGGCACCTATAGACTGCTCTTTCCACATCCTAGAGAGAAGCTGACCACCAGAGGGGTTCAGAACAGTACCTGGGTGCCAGCCATCAAATCTTCACGTGAAGGGGATGAGCTGGTACAGAAAAAAGGCAAGATAAACTGACAGGATTTGATGCTCTTATGGGCTAATCTGCTCCTGGAAACAGACAGTCCTGATGACTCAGGAACTCCAAGCAAGCATGTGTCATTTTGCAATTTTGTCTCCAAGGAACTCAGACTAGGGCCTCAAAAAGAACAGACAAGCTTCTCTTAAGGATAAAGTACAGTTTATTTAGTTCTGCTGCAGTTCAGATGAGCAGAGAAATATTTGTTCAGTCTTAGAAGAAATCTGAGGATTAATCAACAACAGGGTATTTTTTTTAAACCTGAAAGACTTGTGATGAAAGACAGATATCATTAATACCTGTTCCACCAGAAAATAATGGCAAATAACAAATCTCAGAACTAAATGGAAAACATGGCCAAAGCTAGACAGAATTCTTAAGACATCATCTTTTGGGACCCTTATTTTGTACTGTGCTGAAGGCTCAAAAACCCTAAAGAATATTTCAAGCAGAAGTTGCTCCACTGTAAGCACTAAAAAACAATCCTCAGAGAACAAATCCCCAACCTACTGGGGAGGGTTTCAATGTTTCAGTGACCAGGGTTTATTCTAATACTGCATCACAAACTACAGCTTAGGAAAACTTGTCAGAAACATACATCAGTGTTTCCAAACCCCAAACAAGGAACCCATAATTCAAAAGAGCTCCACTCCAGGTCTCTATACCTCATACATTATGCTGCACTTTTGGCCAAGCCACTACATTTGTGTGGATGAGTTGCATCCAAAACACCATGCAAGTGCCCAGAACTCAGAGGAACATTCAAAAAGCAGACACCCCACATTTTTGGGAATAAGCTACATGGTCATCAAGAACCTCTTCTTAACTCCCTACTCGACTAACATCACCAATCCCTTGGCATAAAGGCTCTACACTGCACAACTGTAATTCAAGGAGCCATTCAAGCTATTTATGGAATATTTTCAACTCTGTTTGATTTCTTAAACTAACAGACCTACACTAAAGACTTGTAAAAGGCAAGCAGTACTGTTCTCACAGTAATTCAAAAGCTCTAACAGAGAGCAAGAGCAGTTCTACCAATTTCACTTGCCACTGATCTTCATACAGAAGATACAGTTGGCTGGTCTTGCTTCCACGAGATGTATTTATTCCTACTCAGCAACAATAAGCTGCCACTAATATTAAAAGATTGGATCCAAAGATTCCATATCTTCATTTATACAAACCAGTCACAATGTCAGTCAATGACACTGTACAATGGAAGTCTTGACAATATAAATTCAAACTACAAATATTTTAGTTACTGACACTGAGGAGAGGCAAAACTCAATTATCTACAGAATTTTACTATATTGTGGAAATTTAGTACAATGACCTCAGGGTCACTGAAGGAATAACTGAACAGATAAGGTAGTTTCTTGTTGTGTGCTTCAACACACAGAGGTGCTTGACAAAGGTATCAACTCAAAGGCAAGGATCTCTTACCTTTAAGAGATCCTAGTCCAAGGAAAATCTGCTCGAAGTAGCTGACTGCCAACAAAGCATATACTACTCCACATTCTGACTTAAAGCAAGAGATGGCACAGGAAACAGAGAAAAGGAAATGTTACATGTAAGCATCTAAAAGCCAGCAATTTTCCAAACATAAGGAGAGCACAGTAGAAGAGAGATAGATCCTTTTGGAAAATACCCATCTCTTTATTAATATTTAAGAAATACAGAGAAGAGCAGGAGCATAGGATGCAGGGCCTTCACTGACCTTATCCTCAAAAGCACTATTGGATAAACCTCTGGAGTTAAAAGTCAGGTGGATTACACCAAAGTAAGTGACAACAACACTAGATACTATCACTACAGTTCAATAGGTGCCTCAATAACATCTTAGAAAAGTTTAAAAAATACTTAGTGTCTATGAAAACTTTCTTTAATAAATCTATTGACCAGTTGCACCTGAACAGGACCTTGCCTGTGCTGCAATTTGTTCACTATACACAACACGCCACAAGTAATTTCCTTTTACTTCACAGAAAGTTCAGGTATTGGGAAACGCAGAAGTCAGTCATTCTGAGCAGGAATTTATTCACTCCAGGGTGTAAAACCTGTCAGAACAAGTAACTAGAATAATCTTAGCTGACCCAAACTTCTCAGCTGCTTTCTCCTACCTCTCATGACAGCAGATATACACCCACTTTCTGTAACATCAACAGTTGTAAGGCAAAACTCAAAGTCTTAATTTAAAAGAAGCATGTAATTTGATTTTTTTCCCTTCTAACAGAAGGTTTTGGAAGCCTTACAAAGAAAATACTTTATCTGAGGAGCCAGAGCTTCCAGTTTGGAGAAGATTTTTACGTCTATTTAGTAATCCAACAGTAACAGAACCTATTTTATACACTTTGCCTGCTCCCTCCCATACCTCCACACTGACCAAAAGGTTTCAAGAACAGAATGGGTCCCTCCATTTGCTACACCACTTCATATCATAAAAAAAGATAGGAAGCCACCAACTTTCTTTGCTGACAAATACACTCTTTCTTCAGAGAACATCCTAAACTTTTATACACATTGTGACTTTTCTCCACTTCCAGCAATGACGCTTCTTCGGTCTCCAGTTATATTTCAGTCTAAAAGAATATACCTTTATTTTCTCTTTTCATAACAGAAAACCCCCGAGAGACTGATTATAGCAACATGCAAAAAACAAGTGATGAGCATGTAATTTGCTTTGGGTTTTGTGGTTGGTTTTCTTAAAAATGTTCCTTGCTTTGGATATAACGTGCAGTCTGTCTACATCCACACCATATTTCTTAGCCTTCACACTGAATATTCCTACACATAAATTATTATACAGAAACATATATATTACATATAATAAAATAGATATTTATTTTAACAGTTTAAATCAAATCAAGGCATTTCTTAGTTAAAAAAAATTATAAATTCCAGGGTTGAAATCTGATCTCCAGTAATGAGAATACAAAGAAATGACTGCAATATCTGGATAATACTAGCTACATTCACCACTTGTTCAGTTTAAACAATGCTGACTCCATGTCACAGAAATAAGATGTGGAGTTCGATCCATAAAACCGCCTTTTTTTTTTTCTCCATTCACATCCCAATTAACAGGGCCTTAATTTCAACACCAGAGGAGCACTCATTTCAAATGAGGCACCCGGGAACGCTGCATTTTGGGGAAAGGCATGGGGGGTTTGGGGACAATGCTCTCAAAGCTCTCTTTTGCTGCACTCCACCTCCAGCAGCTACATTTGTAACACAACCAGGACAGCCTCATCTTACTTGCCAAGGACGACAATCACCAGCTTACAAGCCACAAGACAAAATGGCTTTGTGGCCACGTAGACAGCTCAACCATCCTGTAATTCACCTCTTTATCTCCTTTCTGGTAAGGAAACACTCATGAAACTTGCAAAACCCAACTAGAAGATAAACCTCTAAGGCAGCACTGGAAAATCTTACAGATGTGACAGAACAGCCTTCACCAATGTCTCACAATCCTAGCCACTGCCAGCTCTTCAGCAGAATAAATGTCTCAGCCTAAATACACAGGAACAAGGTAATGCTTTGGGAATTATAGTAAGTAGGCTTGCAGAGCACCCTGCACATGCTACCACACCACAGGGAAGATTAAAAAGACAAAAAAACAATGCTGCTTCAGGACAAGCCCATGCTTGAACAGCTCCAGCCCTTCCCCCAAAACACAGAGCTCTGGCAGGTCGTGAGAAAGCCTTGACTGTCTCGCCCAAAGTCTCTGTATCCGCCCCTGGGGAAGGAGGAAAAACAGGCTTTCCACCTCTCAAGATGATGCCAAGAACAACACTGTGCCATTTAGAGATCAGGGCAACAAAGGTTGGGAAGGGACACAATCAGTGCTCCTTCCAACACAGACCTCAGTCTCTACAACAGCTAATTACAAACATGCCAGCAGAATTAGAAGGTGCAGAGCTTAGACACAAACACTTCCTAACCTGTGCCTTCAGTAAAACGAGAAACGTACCTCCTGATGGAAAAAACGTGACAACACAGGAAACTGCCATCTGAATGGGCTGACAGCACAGCGTTACAGGCTACACAAGCAGCCAGCACAGATAAAAGAACAGCACAGAGCTCAACTAACCTTGCCTTCTCACTTGCCCCAGCTGGACAGGCTCTTTCAATTGAACACCCTGTTTTGCAGGAGCAGACTACTTCTATGACCACTTTGTCAAAATATCCTTTGCAAGCTCAGCACGGTGGACACCTGGCAAAGAAAGCTGCTTTGTTGTCTTCCAAGAGCCTTCTCTTCAGCAATTGCTTTCCAAGAGCCATCTCACTAATTGCTTTCCATTAGTTTCAAGTCAGATAACTTTTCTGATGAACCTTCCTGCTCCACAGGCTTGCCGTGCAGCCAAACTGAAATAACTTAGTACTCAGGGCAGGGTAGAAAGCTTTGCTGTTTTTACCCTTTATGAGATACAGCTACACCACTGCAGGCATATTTCACCCCCATGAAGTCCATCCCTGAGCACCATCTAATAACAAACCGTTGAGGGAAAAGCAATATGCATCAAAAGAATCAGTTCCATACCCTGGCAGTCAGAAAGCTACTGGACAAAGTCCAACCTCTCAGGTGTCTCCCTTCAGATCCAAATTACTTGAGGTTATTCCCTTTGTTTTATGTTCCAGAAGTTTCTAGATGTCAATGAACATATTTCAACATCCATTTTATGCCCCAAAGCAAGAATATGCAACTTGCCAAGCTGAACAAATGAGGTTTTTTAAAATACTAAAATTCACAGCATTCAGCTGCCTCCAAATACTCTGCTTCATCCTGTAGCTGCAAGTGCAGCAACTCAAACACCTGACTGTTGCCTTCAAGTCCATTAATTATTTAAAACTCCTTTCAAGAGATACTCAAGTATCAATTATTTAGTCTTTGAGCAGGAAACAAAAACCAGTAAAAGAGGAAAAGAGATTTCTGGAAAGAGCTGTTGGGCCACATGAACATATTTGGGGTTGTACCCTAACAACCTGCCTGAAACAGAATGAGAATGCCAAAATAAAACAGCCCCTAAAGCCAAGAGCCCACGTGCACACACAAGCTTATCAAGTGCCTGAGCCAATTAGTGCCAAAGAGCCCCAATTACATCAAGGAGTTTCAGGATAAAGTTTATCAGTTAAGTATAAATGCCTGTTCTTTAGCCCGGGAGCATAAAACAGAAAAGATCTCTTCTAATACCACAGAAGCTCTTTTACAATACCAAGACAACTTCCAACAATGCTTACTACAAAGATCAAGGGGAAGCAGAGCCTTGTGTTTATGACACCCTTGCCTTTCCCACTCAGATTTATGTTGCAGACAGGTAGAGATATTACAAAAGAAAGGTCTTAAAAAATACGGTTTAGGCCCTGCTACTCTAGCTAAGGTAGCAGTAGCTTCTAAGTTCCCATAAGAAAAAATCAGAGCAATGAAAAGTCAGTTAACACAGCAACCTATTCTGGTAAGAAAAATAAGTTTGCACCTGCATAAACAATAGATCTGTCCCATGAGAATCAGTGAACAAAATATGTAAGCTAACCAAAAATAGAGAGATTTGACAGACATACACCCTATCCATTTACCAACCAATAAACTGAATATCAGTATATTGTGAGCCAATTAGATCTAACACAGTACCTTCTGACACTTCCTATAAATATGAGCTTTCTGAATAAAGAATTGGCTATTCTGCATGAAGAAACCAAGTCCCATCTGCTCTTTATTGCAACAGGTTTAGCTTAGGGAGGAGGATAGGCCTAAGATTTTCAGCTTTTGCACAACTTCCGAAGAGAATGACACAAAGAGCTTTTACCCTAGAGAAGAGCAGAAATTCTTCCACTCACTTATGTGTATCATACATAAGCTGTGCTACAGTGAAAATAACAAAACACTGTTGCTTGGCCCCAAAGAGTTGAAGAAAGACAGGAAACACTGAAGCAAAACAAGTGCTGATTCCTTCCCCCTGCCAAACAAGGGCTGAGGCACAGTTTGAACCAGAGAAGAAAATAAACTTATTTTTAAACCCAGTTAAGAGCCTTGGGCTTGGATATAGTTCATATTGTGGCCAGCATATTTTGTTTTCATTTGTTAAAGGCTTTCTGCACAAGTGATAACAGAATTCACGTGAATAATCAAATAGAGTGGTTCTTCTCTCTGAGGGCTTCAATTCCAAGACTTATGTCAGATTGGCCAAAAAGTTTAGCAAAAGCCTAGCCATTCAAGGCAGTGGTTTCAACTGCAATTATCACGATCTCTTACACAGTCAATTTTTAAGGATCACCACTTTCGCAGGTGATCCTCAACACATGCACTTCGTTATCATCTTCACCTGTGACATTCCCGAAATAGAAGAATTTGCCCAACAATGATTTTTCAGCTGACTGACCATCTGAAAGCAGATTTTATCCAGAATATAGTTGTTTTAGAACACACACACACAAAAAATCAAATATGACCTTCAGCTATAGTTAAATAGTACATTTAAAAATAAGCCATCAGAGCTTAGACATTTCAGCCCCACCCCTTCTTTTTAGATTGCTAAATCAAAATTCAGATTCCTGTATCCTTGGGAAGATCCACAGCATTAGTCTTTAAAATCCACACATAACTAATTTTGATAAGCTTTAGCCTGACTATCTCTGATATTGTTCTTAACCTTCAAGAGATACTTTTGTCTCAGCATGAGCCAAAGGATCATGGAGAAGGATCCCGTTGCTACCCAAACTGTGCCGGGGGCTGAAGGCAGCATCAGTAGCTCCACCCAAGCCACCAAGAACACAGCTCTGGAAGAGACAGAGACTTTAGGACTGGGCCATACCAGAGAGGAAGACACATGACCATCCTCTGGATCTAGAATATAACCTCTGCATCTAGAAATAACTTCTGCTTAATTCCCCTTTAGTAACAGCCTGCACCATTTACTGTTTGATGGTCTAATTTACTTTATCTGAGCTACTTCAGCTTGAAGCAAAATGAGAACCACAGCATGTTCATTCATTTTGTGAATTGCAGCTGTATTAGCCTTAGAAACGCACCACAGGTGGCAAAGTATGAAAGTCTGTTCTACCAAAAAACAGGAAGTTTTGACACAAGAACCCACAGTGCAAAGTAACATGGCACGGAGAGCTCACAAATGACTGAAATCTGCAGATTTTTCCATACCCCACCCAGGTGAAGCTTTTTGTAAAAGCAAAAAAAAAAAAATAAAAGCAGGATCTGTGGAAGAGTTTTGACAATCGCTCTGTGAACTCCACTTCCCCCAATGAGAATCCTGAACTAACACAGGGAGATCAAAACAAGAGTTTAATTTATCCACACTTATCAGTGCTCAAACTGCACCACGCCTAATCCACAATGAGAAACTTGATAGACTATGAGAATCAATTGTAGCAGTTTGTCAGCAGAAAAATTCCTCTTTTTTCCAAACACTCGTTTACAGGTAATGGCACACTAGTAGCCACCCACTAAAGCTTCATAAACTAGATAAAAATACCTTCTAAGAAAATCAGAGGACAGCCTCAAAACAAAGCAATTCAATATTCCTCAGTTTTTCATTAGAAACAGACAAACTCATTCGCCATCCAGATATAACCAATTTCATAAGACATCATTGTTGATAATTTTCTTGCTACACCCAAGAGCAAAAAGTTATGCCTTCAAGACCCAGGAAAGCATCCCAATTAAACAGCATCTCGGGGCTCAGAGTAAGGACTTTTTATGGTCCTTTCATGAAGTATTACAAGGCCTAACGCTAGTAAAATGCAGCCCAGAACACACCCCCTTGCAGTCCTGTTAGGTATGTTACCTATGTGAAGGCTCTGCATAGACACTGCTCCTAGCAAAAGATCACACTGTTTCTTTCTTTTCTGACACCCTCCTGCTCCCCACAAGGAGGCAGGAAGGACAGGAAAGAGACCTTAAACAGGAAACAGTAAGATTAGCTTGTCTACAATGCACTGAATGTCAGGGAAAGCCTGTGCCCAGAAACAAGAATAGGACTTAAGTGAGGTTTTCTTCTGATTTGGGGACTGGAGATAACGCTACAACACAAAGGAGGCTACAAAGAAACCTAACTGGATCAACTTACATTACAAAAAAAAAAAAAAAAAAGAAAAAAAAAAAAATCACACGGAGCACACCACCCAGCTTTCCATGACTGCAATTTAGACCTAGACTGCACCTTCAGCAAGTCCACCTGGGAACAAGATCAACAAACATAAAACAAAATGCAAACTGTGTAACTTACTTGCACACTGTTTTTTCAATATAAATTAACTTCTAAACTTTCGGAATGCTATTTCTAAGAATTCCTGTTTCAATGGAATTATAGTTTTGAGCAAGACAACCTTCTAAAGACAGGCAACAACACTATATTCCATCCTCCAAGAACAGAGATAAAAGGATATAGATCACAACCTAAAAGTACTTTCTTCCAGAGTCATTAACCAAAGGATAAAGAACACCCTTCTACCAACACAAGTGTCCTGATTCCTGTGAAAAAAACACACAAACCAAATCAAAAGCTGCAAAGTAGTTTCTGCCACAGCTCATTCCTACTTCACACCAGTGTCTAGACTTGAATTCCCACCTGAGCCCTTCCGTCTGCACAATTCTTCTGTCACGAAGATAGTGCTAGCACCTCAACCTTGCACACCAAAGCACTTCAAGTTTCACACGTTTATTGTGAGTATAAAGTGACTCAGTACTGATGCCTTACTCCCTGCTGGAGGCAGCCAGGAAAGAGATGGATCATCTCACCAGAGAGCACTTATCAACAAGACACACCCTGTGCTTCCATTCTCTAGGAACTGCTTTCCTTCCATTTTATCCAGAATTCCAGGTCACAAGGCTTATGTCACTGTAACAAACAAAAACCCAACCAAACTAAAAAGCAGCGCTAATTGAACTTTGTCCTGCAAGTTTTTTTAAAACATCCTTCACACTTCCACCACCACCTCCTTGGAAGCGCTACTAAAGAAAGGAAAAACCACCCAAACAAGTGGTTTCTTTTACACCATAGGTTAGATTCCTTTGTGCGGTTTCATTTATGTATTTATTTTTTAATCCAGAATGCCTCAAAATGAAACTGCTAAGTCAATATAGTGCATGGAAGGCAAAGCAGGAGCCAGAGCAGAACTGACCACGGAGCATCTCCTGTGGTACCCCCCGCGCTCCACAGCCGGGCCTGTCACGGCAGGAGGCTGAAAGGGTGTCAGACAGGTCGCTCACTACCACAGCCTACAGGTAATTAAAGTTAAGATATTTTCAAAATTAAATTACGGGCCTCAACCCTTACACCCACGGCGCCGCTGCTCCCTCTAAGCAGCCTGGGCTCAGGGCAAGGTCTGGCAGCAGCCGGGCCGACGGCGGACAAGGAGCGGGCAAACTCCAGCTGCAGCACTCCGAAAGGCCTTTTTCTATTATTTTAATTTGTATTATTATTTTCCCCCCTCGTAGCACCTCAACGAGACAAGCCAGCGTGAACTCCCAGAGGAAGCCTCGCCCGGCCTCTTGGGCTTCCTTTAGTGGACAAGGACAATGGCAGGGGCTCGCCGTAGCCCCGCGCTCTCGGGAATCTCAGGCAGCCGGAGGGCTGCTCCCGCCCGGCCCCGGGGATGCTGCAGGGAGCAGCAGACTGCTCCGGGGAGAGGGGGCAGAAATGCCGGCGCTGCAAGGTGGGGGGAGAAAGGAGCACTCCGGAGCACGGCACGACCCCCGGGGCAGGCGGATGCCCGGGCGGGGCGGCAGGGACTCACCGGGGCAGAGCCTGCTCGCTAAGTTTCGCCGAGCTGGGCGGAGGGCGAGGCGGCGGCGGGCGTAGGCGGGGGTCCCTCGGGTGCCTCAGCTAGTCCATGGACACGGCGGCACTCCCGGAGCCTCCTCCCCCGTCAGTGAGCCCTGCTGGTGAGCCAGGCGTGCCCCAGAGCAGAGCCGAGCCAAGCCAAGCCGCCCCACCGCTCTCCCGCCGGGCCGAGGCAGCGCGGAAATGAGTGTCCGGGCCACGCCCGCTCCGCACGCAGCCGTGCTCCACACAAAGGGGGCGTGCAGGAAACCCGGCCCTGCCTCCGGACCCCGCGGCTTCTCCCGCTGTGACCCGCCGGCAGTCGTTTCCCCTAGGGCCGGGCGGAGGCTGTGGGCCCCAGCGGCCCCCGCCCCGCACCCCGGGGAGCGCGGCCCAGCCGCGGCTTCGTTACCTTGGGCTCGTTCCGTGTCCGGCCTGGCCGCGTCCCCCGGCCGGCCCTGCGGAACGGGCTCAGCCCTCAGCGGCGCCTCGTACCGCCGCACGGCTTCGGAGCATGAACCGGCCTGTCAGGGACAGCTCACGCCGAGCTCGGCATGGCCGAGCCTACCTGGAGAGCCGGAAGGCGAAGGATAGACATTAAATAAAACGACCCCCAAGAGTATTTTGTGTCCTCAGGCGTGCCAGGGCTTTTACACCTCCCAGGAGAGACACTGAGGAGAGAGATGGAGGGAGAGGGAGAGCTGAGCTGTTCAAACCCCTGCAGTGAGCAGGTGAGGGCTCCCACCTGAGCAGGTGGGAAATGCTCCCCTCCCGCCTCGCTTGGCTTCCAACCTCCAAGCTCTCCTTCTGTTCCCTTTCCACACCTTGAGGTCTCTCTGGACACAGGGAAACATTTCTGTCACCTTCATTCCCTTTCTCAGATACAGAGCAGAACTGATGTCTTCAGTGCCTCGCTAACGATGAAAATACATTTGTGTGAGGGAAGGCAAGGCCGAGGGAGGTAGTGCAGCACCACGCGTGCTCTTACAGGCTGCCTCGTATTGTCTGCACTTCTTCACCTGCTGCAGCCCTTGGACTTTGAGGAATTCCTTATTCCCCCCGGATCAGGAGCAAGCCCGCTCACAAAGACGGCAGCAATCGCACTGAAATGAAAGGAACTGTCAAGCAATCGAATGGTGTGAGCTTAGCACTTCTCTAGTGTGCTAATTCTCCACTCATCAAAGCTGACAACCAAAAGCGTGCTAGAATTAATGGCGAATGCACGGTTCCCCTCACCCGTGCCCTTCTGATGTCTGACAAAGCAGATACACACCAGTGTGTCACCCACTCGCCGCTCACATGATCGAGATTCCTTCTCTTTTCCCACATGCAGTTGTTTAAATAAATGGGGGGTTGGGTTTGGGTTTTTGTTTGTTGTTGGATTTTTTTTTAAAGGGAGGGGGAGTATTTACCAGCCTCCCCCAAGCTTGCTCAGGACTTCTTAGGATACCAAAGCAAAATTGAACTGAGTGTTAAAGCTGACAAAAGAAGCCAGAAGAACTACCTGAATTTTAAGTAGACTCTAAGAGGGGAAAGGGAGCTCGGAAAGGTCACTAGATTATCGGATGAGAGGAACTAGAAGAGCTCCTTTCTCCATCTCAGAAGTACTGAAGTAATCTCGCAGAGCACTGAGTCATGTCTTCAGAAAGTCCAGAGCCAAGGCAGAAAGCTCTAGTATGCTGATTCTGTAAGAGATAGGACGATGGTGCAATAGTAGCTGCTAAGATTCAACGGGGAAAATGGGAAATTTCAGGGAAATCCAGCAGCTTTAGGATGTAAGAACTGTGGAATTAGGAAGGGCATTTGTCGATAAAATAAGGTTCTCTTGCAATTTACCATTTGTAAAATGGTTAGTGTTAGCAGTTGACAGCATAGTTGAATTGACTGTGTTCACTGTTAGCATGGAGCTGGTTCAAACAGCCTCTCCGTGTCCCATTTATTTGCCTTTGACATTATCTCCGCACAGTGCTTCACTGTGTTGCCAAGAAAATTGGAGTAAAAATCTCATCCATCACAGAAACCATTAACTAAGTGCTAGGGCAAATTGGAACACTCTTAAAAGAGTCACTTCAGCAGTAAGAGGCGTAATAATCCTGCAGGAATGAAAATAGGAAATCCGAATTTTTAAGTGCACATGTGCAGGCACTCATGTATGGTTTGTCAATGCTGTTTTCCTCTGACTACTGCAAAACGTTTTTTCTAAAATTAATGAAATCATCATGAGCCGTTGCTGGTGGAAAATGGCCTGACCAGAGCTGTTCACCACTGCATATGTTCAACATTATCACAAAATACCATTTTTCAGTGTAAAAGAAAGTCTATTTATGGAGGGAGGCATCCAGAAGTCAGAGTTGTAGTTGGAATTGTCATGTGGTTTTGATAATTATGAGTGTGCAAGGAAACAAAGCCCACAGAAGCTACTGAGAGACCTAAGCAACTTCAAATATAAAGAAATAAGTAGCTGGATCTAAAAGAGAAAGCAGAAATATTTTAGGGGAAGCCTTTATAACACATTCGAGATCAGATGGAACTGGTCAGATAGAACGGAACCAGATGGAACTGGTCCTCAATAAAATTGGAGGGGATCGGGCTGAATCAGTGATTTAAGTTTGTCCTCAGTCCCAGAGCGTTTCCCCACCTCCCCCTGCTGTTACCAGCGGCTGTCGCACCTCTCTGCTCCCGTCCCCTCGAAGCAGCCACGCACACTCCGGCAGGAGCAGAAATTAGTGCCACAAAAGCGCAGTAGGTTACATTTTGTAAGTCTTGCAATGAGTCTGTTAATAATTTATTCCCTCCACTTAGAAATATCTATATACCACGGACCGTGTCAGTCAACACAGTATATCCTGCCTCCAAGTTTGTTATTCTTAAAAGGAAAATGTCCATACAAGATCGCAGGAATAGATGGATTTTCCAAGAGCTTTCTTCCAGCCGAATCGGACCCTACAGCGCTCTGTTCCTGGAACCTGTTAAGCAAATCTTGTGCTGCAGAAAACCCCAGGGTTCACCGCTCACCTGCACTTTGGCTGGGTAGCAGTGACATCCAGCGGTGCGGAGAGAAAGAGAAACTGGTTTTTTTTTTTTTTTCTTTTTTTTTCCTACCACAGTGCATCACAGGAAACGTATCAGAAAATGGCAGGGATCCTTTGGCATTCCCGTCTCGTGGATATTCGCGAATGGCACCAAGGGCAGGCAATCTGACAGCCATGGGAACAGATAACGCACATGGGGAAACAAAAAAGCAGAACCAAAACCACCCTCTGGGCCAGACCATCTTTTTAATGGCCCTAAAACGACACTGCAAGTAGAAAATACAATTGGTGATCCCTAAAGTTCAAATAAAAAGCACTTTTCTATATTACACCTACATCATTGACTTCACAGCATTTTCATGCTGGAAATGTTTTCATTAACCCCAGTCATGTGCTGAAAGAAAAGATAAATGAGCTGACAAACAAGGAAAAGTTGATTGAAGAGAAATTACTACGGCAGAGTTTTGTTTCTCAAGCCCTACCCTTGCACTTTGTGCACTTTCCCACCGACCTATCTTCAACCTTAAAGATGAAAATAAATAGAATATCATACTGCATGGGTGCAAAATGCACATCTCAGAATAACAAACTTTTACATATTAATTTCCAGTAACCAGCTGAGTGTTAAAATGTGATATTTAATATGCTGAAAAGTGATTTAGATTTTGGGTACATGTAATGTTAAAAAGAAAAAAATATCGAAACTTTAAATGCATACAAGGAACTAGGCCAGCAGAGGTAGCTGTTAGCACAACAAAACCAACAACTGTACTTTTTTTTTCAGTGAACATTCTAAATTCAGTCTGCAGTATTGGAAATTCACTTAGATTTAATTTGCTCCCCGTTTACTATTTTGCTCTAATTTTAGTTATTTGGGTTAGCCCATTTCCAATGGTAATCATCTGTTCCTAGCTCCTATGTGCCACCTATTTTCAATCCTTCACATTTTTATTCTGTCAATATGGGGTTCAGAAAGGATGAGTCAACTCCAAAGAATCCCAAGGTTGGCTTGAAAAAAATAATCAGATTTATCAATAACAATTTTTCAGAACAATTTCAAATGTCATTTTCACCTTCTATGGCTCCAAATGTTGACTTGATTTCTGAAAGAGAGGGTTAGAAAACTTTGAAATGCAAGTAAGCTTATATAACTTTCAAACAAGAAGTGCACTAACTGTTTACGGGAAATAATGCTGTTCAGAGCAGTAAAAGACCTCGGGCTGATATGGTTTCTGTATACATCCCTCTGGGGAATCTGACAGAACAGAGAACTTTCAGTTTCCATGAGTACTTTAAAAGACTTCATGGGCCTTTCTAAAAATGTTTTCACACTATAGGAACACTTCAGCCTGGGGTAGTGTTAGTGATTTATATGTTAGACAGCCATTATACTTCTAATGAACTTTCCAAATGCTGGACAACATAGCTTCCTGCTTCTGTTTCCACTCCCTTTGGGCAGGCTGAGAGCAGGGCTGCAGCCCCATGGCATCCTTGCCATCATCTAGGGCTCCCTGCAGTCTGACTGGGCAGCCAGAGCTGACGGAGTGGATGGAATTCAGTTGCTTGTAAAGAGATACTTTCCAGATGCAGCAGGTTCTACAGGCACTTCACTTTATCTTCAATTTCTTGGAATTTATCTGGCTTCCATCCCATTCTCCAAGGACTGTTTATGCCTTTCACATTTCATGTTTATGTGAAATGCACAAACAGCCCTTGGGAAAAGGCCTGAAATGCAGGTCTAAGATCAGTACCTCCTTTGCTGGTCCTTGTGCAAGATCTATTCACTGGAAATGGCAAAGCTTTCTATTTCCCATGGGAAAGAGAACTCAGAACTCTACAGAAGCCACCATCCAGAATACTCCAGCTGTAAGATCATTGTTATTTATTAGCCTCTTGCAACTATAGGAAACTGTAGCTCACACCCATTGCTTTTAGCATCTCTTGTATTTCCTACCACTTGCACTCCCAAGTATCCATATGCAGACTGCACACAAGTGGACGCTCACACAATGCTCTGAACTTTTTAGGGCCCTTGTGTCAGCACATGATGCCAATACTGCCTTTCAGGGGTAAAACCCAGGAAAAGAATCCCTCAGGCACAATTCTTTATTTCATGGTTCTCTGCACCTGTCCATGGCTCCGAGGAGATCCTCTATAGAGGAAGTCCATATCACAGAATCGATTTGCTGCTCTACTCTCCAAATCCTGTTCCTTCCCCCAAAACAGTCAAACACAAATTTCAGCTGACAGTGGTATACATGAGTCCAATTTCTATTTAGTTTCTAAATGAAAAATGAATCACTCAAAATCCTCACTGCTAATGTTGTTTCTGGGAACTGTGAAGAAGAGACCCTGAAGAGCATATAAATATTTTTTGTTAAACTCAGTTTTACCTGGACATAAATACTAAGAAAAAAAAGTCAGAATTTCATCCATAAGGATGCAATTAAAAAAAAATAATCTTAAATACAAAAAGGAACTTGCCCTCGAGTCACAATTATTTTCCTTGCAGGGAATCACATGGACTTAAAAGACCTAGAGCCAGTAGTGAACTAACAAGAAATTCACTGTGCAGACATAGTGGTATGTCTTGAACGCAAAATCTCAGAGTTTTGACAGGGTGTAGTCTTCTAGAAACACAGATATATTTACATGTTAATGAAAAAGCAAAAAACCAAAGGCATTTCATTTACATAAAGTTTTATTATCTTTTCGCCTCAGCTGGTACTCCATTACTACAGCCTTAGCAGAGTTGTGTTTCCCTAGGTAGACAGGTTTTCAACCGATTGTCTCTGACTGAAAACATCTAGGCTAGGTCAGATTTTAGACCCAGCCTTTCATAAATACAGTCAGACACAAAGGACCAGTCGAAATCCTGACCACCTGGAAGGCTGCAAAGGAACCAAAAACAATCCAAGAGGATTTTCATCATCTTCTGTGTTTGAATAGAGAACCTTTCCTGTGCATTGATCCCTAAATAGTTAAGCAATTACACCACACATTCAAGACATGGATGCATTCTACATTTCAAGCTCTAATCAGAAACATGTGCAACTGTTTTTCCACTTATGAAGCTTGTGGTTTTATCTTCTCAGCAGCTTCAAGGACAGATGGGAGGCTGACTTTGTCTCCGAATTCTTTCTCACGATGCTCCAGTAAAACACCCTAGTCAAAGACACAAGAGAGAAATTCAGACACATCTCCCTGCAAAAGATCCACTGCCCAACCAAACAACTCCAGGAAACAAACTTCTGATTTATAGGAGAGATAAAAGCCTCCTAGATGGCCTGCAGTACCTGTCTTCCTGCCCCAATCACATATACACCTCCCAGCGTGAATCCTTCTCCTTCCAGATTTCCACTGTATCCACTTCTCCAAGCACGGAAGAAATTTTGCCAAACTCCCAAGCGGAAAAAGCCTGACAACATCATTTTTCGTCTGCGTGGACCATAAAAGCCTTTCTGCAGGGGAACAGAAAATATGTCAGCAAGCAAAGGGAAAAGGACTTTTCGTTCATGTGGATTTTAAACTCATCCACAAGTATTTAAGCCCCACATACACCTACAGCCCCACTGCTGACAGCAGTGGTGCTCTGTGATAAAGTGTTTTTTTGGTCAGTTGGTTGTTTTTTTTTTTTTTAATTCAGCCTGATTCTTTCACACAAGCAGGGGAGAGAGATAAAATAAAAGGATCTAGTAGATTTTGAGTATTACGTATTCTTTCTTCAGAAGGCAAATGATTTTTAAATGTGTCTCCTGGTTTAGGGAGAAAGCAAGGCGGTGGTTCTGTAGGACATGAGATTGGCAATCCAGCACGTGCCAGTGTACCAGGACAAGCCATATCACTGCAATCTGGCCCATACATCATGAATTAATTATATGTGTCTCCTTCAAACCTTGATTTGCACATGATAAACATCTGTGAGTCACGAAGTGAAAGAAAGGAATAAATATTACAGGCCGTATTGTTTACCTGTTAAAGGGGAGGAATAATCCTGCAACAGCATGTTATCAGTGCATAGCTACACTGCAGTTTGTAAGCTCAGCAGGATGTATAAATATAGAAAAACAAAGCCAATTAACTTCTTAAACTACAGTGCTACTAAATCCTTTTTCAATCAGACTACATTCGACTTATTTATACAAGCTCCTCCAAGAGGAAATTCATAGATTTGTTTTTAAACAAAAGGAGAACACCAACTTCACTATACCTTTTCATCCAGAAAGATTTCTCCTTTGAAATAATGCTGAAAATCCTCCACTTCAGTCCCTATCTTCTCTTTCACAACAGCATAGAGAGGGACACCCAGCTTGGACAGCTGGGGTTTCAGAGAGGAGAGCTCAGAAGCCTCCTAAGCAAAGGAAAAAACCCAAACATTTCAGTCAATAAATGGAGGTTGGAAAGCTTCACTTTGAATTTCAAGACCATCAGAAACACGCAAATTCTAGCTTGAGGCACAAACCAGAAACAGACCTGTAACATTTAAGCTAGTTCTACTCCTAGGCAGCTCTTCATCAGATTCATTACAATTTTCTTTGTTTAACATGGAGGAAGCAGATTCTTCTGAGCATTTAGTGGATAAAACATATTTTTAACTTAAAGCTGTAGATATACCTTGCCTGTAATAGGGTTTCAATTATGTTTTAAAGTATTTGAGAATGGTAAAAATATAATGCCTGCATATCACTTAACTTTTTCAGAGTTTTCAATCTTTTTTTCCACGTTGACAGCCATCATTATCAGTCCTTCTGCAAAGTATTTTGAGGGCTCTATGCAGCCACAGGCTATACAAGTTTAAAGCAAGTAATGAAGATACACTCTCCTTCCTAAATCCACCAATAAAAAAACCCAGGGAATTTCTTCATAGACTTACAGTATCCCAGAAGCAAAACCACTTTTTCTGGTGTGTAAGGTGTCACCAATCATCTGCTGGGCTTTTTGTTCTCCTAAAGGAATCTCAATTCCCACAGTTTGTACAAAGATCCCTGAGGTTTTGAACAGATCAGAGTGTGCACTGAAAATATGTTTCCTGTCTCCCATGAAGAAAGGTCATTTTTACAGGACAGAATTCCCATCAAAAAACTCAACTCCACACTTAAAAAATATGGACACAGTTCCATGAGTGATCATGGACATATGATCACTCTCAGTCACCTAACTGAAATACCCTAACTGAACGGCTTGCAGGACTTCTAGAATCCACGGAGAACCAAGGGGCAAACAGGGGATGAAGAGACAGGAAAATGTGAAACTTTCAGTAATACTTCTACTAAAAAATCACTCTTGGATTCCTGACTGACTGTGTGTGAAAGTTCCAGCATCAGGCACGTACGTGCATTCTCCTCCCGCCTACGCTACACCTGTTCAGAGAGCAAAGCACTTTAACCTTCCATGATTTCTACACCTATTTAGGCAGTTAGTACTGATGGGAGCACATGCCTTAATGAAGAGGTTACAATATTAATTACTCCATTTATAGACTAGTGAGTAACAACATAATAACTATTTTTCCCTACAGCTATGAGAAACATAATGTCCACAATGCAAGCTATGGCTGTTCCCAAGCACTTGGTACATTCAAATCGTATTTTAGGTGTCTGCTTCCAAGGAGCTCCACCCAAGGAGCCTAATGGCAACTTAAGGATCAAAATCTGTTTTCCAACCCACCTTGTTATGGAACAGGAATTCCTTATCTTCAGAGTCTGTACCTTCCTGCCTTACATTTAGCACCCAGAACAGAGAGGTACTCCCTCTTTGCACACCTCTTTTTTTTTTGCATATGAGCTTTATCTGATGGCTTTCTGCCAATCCAGTCTTGGGCTGCATTTGACCAGAAACTACCTGGCTCACAGAGACTAATTTTGGACTATATATATATAAATAGCCCATAAGGCTCATTACCAACTGAATCTTGTGCAATCTCCCTCTCTAATTGCCATGGGCTAGGTCCCTGGCAGATATAAAAATCATGTAACCATCACCTTCAGAAGGAAAAAGCTCAGAACCTGGACCATACAAACCAGCTGCAAAGGAAACTGAAACTGGTCACCAGCTACCAACATACTTAATCTTGAAACAAAACCTTTCAGACATTTTAGATGTATTTGATGACTGTCCTATACATCCCCTCCCTTTATTTACAGACTATCTATGCAAGCAGATCTCAACTCTTCTTAATTAATCCCCAAGCCAAGCAAGTACCTCTCTGCACAAAAATCATCCAGGTCTTCGTACAGCCATGATCACTGCACCATTCTCCTTCCATAGTTCACCTGCTTTGAATGTCCTTTGTTCTGTTTGTAGAGAAGAAACAACACCGACAATAATATTGGTCGTTCTTGTTTATAACAATTAATGCTTTACAGATCAACACAAAGCACTGCAGACAATTCCACATTCAAATACAGTTCTAACAAAAAAAAAATCTATACGTATAAGAAGAGATTACTCCATTATGGATTTTTAGAAGTGTGTCTTGTTTCATCCAGAAATAACAGTTTTGGTTGCTTTTCCTTCACCACAAGTACTGGATATCAAGGGCACTCAACTACATGTCATAACTTGGAAAGACTAAGAAAACAACTTCCAACACTGGCCTTAGAGAGGTTTTATAGAAGTCCAATTCTTGAAGAACGTGGTCTGAAATAGCCAGAATCTTACCTGGTCCCAAAGATTTTAGCTCTATCTCCTCTAAAAACTCCAATGTAGCCTTTTCTGGCTTGGACAAAAATAAGTCAGTGTTAGCAAGGACGATCCCTGTCACAGCTGCACCAATGGCTCCGAGGCCAACAGACCACATGCCCATGGTGAAGGCCCCCAGGTCAGGCAGGAAGGACATTTCTGGAAAGAGAAAGAAAGAACAGCTCTGACACTGGACATCAATGATGCCAGAGGAGGAGAAATTGGATTAAAACAACTAAAAGCTCATGCAGGTATTTTTGGTTTAATGGAGAAAATCTGTATATTTATTAATGTACTGAAATGGGTTTTAAAAGATAGAGATTACATTCCAGTTCTGTGCCTGACCCACATCAAAACTAGATATTAACAAGATATTCTTGTCCTTCCCTGCCACCAGACAAAATCACTAATACTTAAGTGCTCAGATGCAATGAGGAGGAAAAAGATAGTAAAAGTGTGAGTGCGTAATAAAGAGCCTCTAATAATATGACCTGTACATTATCAGTAACCTAAATTATTACAGCAAGACAGTAGTTTCTTCCAAAAAAGAGAATAATTTGTAGATGAAATGTTTTACACACACTAATCTATATTAAACAGTGAACTTCACAAATATACTATAGAAGACTTGGAAAGAAAATAAATCTAAACCTTCTATATCTGGTTCATCATAACTGGTAACCTTTCACATTCCTTACAGTTCCCCCCACTGAGAACCAAAGCAGGCACAAAGCCAAACTTAGAGCTCATGCCTGCAGACAGAAAAATGTAGAATTGCAACCATTTTATTATCCAGTGAACCGACATCACAAACATGCCCGGGACAGCACCTCTATGCTAACTCACTGCCACTCTTGCTAAAGCAGAAAGGACAGCAGGAACAAACAGCCTAAACTCACACTCACCAGCTGGAATATGCTGATAGCATTGCAGTGGGAACCATTACAAAGTACAAACCCTATTTGTGGTTTAAAACTGGTGGTTCATGTTAGAAGGCAATTTTGTTTAACCACCTTCCATCCATAAACCCCCCACAGCCTAATCCTGACCCTTGCAAGTGTTTCACAAGCCTGGAAAAGGCTTCCAGTGAGGCAGTATCAGTTAATGAGGATGCTGGAAATCACAACAGACCCTGCCTCGTGGACAAAGTTCAAGATCCAGCTCTGAGTAATAACTGGTACAAGAGTCACTGGAGTTTTGGCAGCATAAGAAGTCATTGTACACTTTTATCACAACCACCGTATATTTGCAATCACATAACTGTAGCATTACACATTATGGAGAAACTAATTTTTTGCACAAAAACCCTATTTCCTGATAGAATATTTTGGTAAATATTGCTGTCTGTATATACTTTTTTAGGGGTGAGGTTCCCACCTCATGTAAGGAAATGTAAGGAAATATTAATTACTCTTTTGAACTGTGACTGTCAATAAACCAGACATACACATGATCTTTATCCCCACATCTATCTGTTGCCAGAATTCAGAACCAATTAGGAGTAGCTCCTCACTTTTGTGCCCAGAATTTTCTGTGAGAAAACCCCTTTCTATCCTTAAACCCAGCTCCAGAATACTACTGATAAACAAATGCAACACTGGGAAACAAAAAAAAACCAAAACAAAAACAACCAACCAACCAAAAAACAAAACAATCACTTTTTTTATAACAGTGTACTTGATTTCAAGGGAGGCAGTATCATGGTATCTAAAAACGTAAGTAGTCCATGATCCTGAGCAAGAAACAAGGCCAGTTTACACAAACATTATGCAGATAAGAGAACAGATCCTACCCTATTTCACCACTTATTTCTAACCAAGGCAAAACTTCCTTGACCGTATCTGCATTCTTTATGTACTTCTTTCAACCATGAAGTCACATTGTAATGACATTTTTTAATATCTGCCTCTCACACCTATCAGAGACCATTCTGACCCCAGCCTTTGGAATGATGCAAATGTTATTCCAAATATATGTAATGCAGCAATATCCCTGTGACTTAAAATCTCTGTGGCATACCCAAAAGACTAAAGCCCTGCTCCCTCCAAGAGTTTGATTACCCAACTGTTTGGATTTCAATCTCGTCAGGTCAAGAAGTGGGTATTTTTTAAAATGTATAGTTATGGGCAGTGGAGGGGGACTCAAGTATTAATCCCTTGTGCACATCATTTATGTACAAAAATGTTACAAAATTTGTGGCAAGTGATTAATAAGTAGTTCTCACATAGCTTTTCATTTTCATTAGCACAAACAGCATCTCTAAAAGTAAGCTTCCAATCAGTAGTTATTGATCCAGGAGATCATTAAGTGTAGTCAATACACCTCTTCAGTTTAGTTGGACTCTGATCTCCACACAGTGACAAAACCCCCAACCTTATTCAAATACGGGAAATTTTTGCTATTTATATAAATAGAAAGAAGGAAAATGCAGCTCTGCAGGGTCATACCTAAATTCCTCCCTTGCTAAGCAAACATCATAATGAGCCACTTTGAAAAATATGCATGGGAAGCAGCAGGCAGGATTATTAAAACATTTGCTAACGAGACAGGCTGAGCCCTGACGAACCATGTCATTGAACCCCAAGTGCCCAGGCTGTCTGGAAAACAGCTGAGCGTTTACGACTAGCAGCTTCATTTCTGGTTAGCTGCTGTTTATTAAGGAAATCTGAAGCTCAAAAGGACTTCACAACCCTCCCTCCTATCTCGAAATACAAACACAACTGCCTCGCGATCAAGTTTTTAACCACCGAGCAGCAATAAGAAGACACAAGAAAGCATCCCACAAGCCATAATCCATGAGAAGAGACAGGAGAGCATCCCGCAAGCCTGTAGCAGGGGTGCAGCACTCACCAGAACCCATGCAGGCTGCTGAGGCCGGCCAGCAGCAGGGGCCAGCAGCGGCTCCCGCAGCACAGAGCAGCGAGCTGCGCTGCCCGGGGCGAGCGGCGGGGCTGGGGAGGAGCCCGCTCCCAGCCTGGCCTTCCCACCCTGCCGCGACACAACACAGCACGGCTCTCCAGCACAGCCCAAGACCCATTTAAAGCTATCTTAATCATTCAACCCCCTTTTTTTTTTTTTTTTTTTTTTTCTAACTGAACATATGGTTACTCTTTTTATGGGTGGGTAGGTACAGGGAATAGGAATTACAGAAAGCTCTTTTGAAGCTGGGAACATAGAATAAACCTTTTAGATCTGAATGCTAAGCCATGCTCTTCTGTAGAACTGGGCGTTTTTACAAGTAATGTTTTCCCTGGGTTTCAGCCTATTCTACATCTAACCCCTTCACACATACACAGCGTATGCCAAAATAATACAAAAACCCTGAAAAAAATTAAAAAGTCATCACAATGCACAGTATTAGCAAAAAAAATTATTAGTATAGAGGCTGTACTAGAGAATTAACCCAGTGCTTCCATGGTCAGTTAACCTGCTTTAATGGCAACACCCCTTTGCTAATAAGTGTCATTTTCTCTAGGACTATCAGATCTTCAATCTCTCAGCTGTTAAAATTTCCAGAAAATAATGAACACTCCTCTTTAAACAGTACAGTCCAAAGAAAAAAGGAAAAACATCTTTCTGTGTGTATGTTTTTGCGGTGACCACCAGAGATCTACAAAATAACAGTGAGTTACTTTCTGGCCTGTCAGTACTCAGTTAACTAGAATTTAAACAAGTTTAATCTTAATCCTGTTTTAAGTGCCAGTGGATGGTCTTCACTTTTGTCAAGACCAGTTAAAACGTTGTTTTCTAGATGTCTCATTTCCCTCCCACCCACAACCAAAGAAAAAATTGTCATTCAGAGGACAGCTATCCTTAAACATTTATTTTAACAGTAAACAGGACTCATTGCAGCTGTGTCCAAAAAAATAAAAAAGGAAAAAAAAAAAAAGAAGAAAGTCTCTGTTTTCAAGATGCTAATACGACTCAGAGTAGCAAATAGATTTCCTTGCATATTTTTCCTAAAAAGAAAATGCTCTTAATAGTTGGTCTGCACTAGCAAACACTCTCTAGCCTAAAGTGGGTTTGACCATTGCTTGTTCTTCCTTTCTCTCTCACTCCAGCTTCCCCAAGATGTTCCATATCAAGCCTAAAAATGTTTCAGAGCTTTGTCAGAACTTGCGTATCCCAAACAAGTTGAGGTGATTTTTTATGAGACATTCCGTCCCCCCTCAAATGAGTCACGATTACAAATACCTTTGTAAGCTAAGTCCTATAAAAAATTTACAATTCACAATAACCTGGTAACATGCTCATCAAGATTTCATGAGCATTTAAATAGCATTAAGGATTACAAAATACAGCATCCTGACAGACCTTCAAACTTAGCCCTGCCTGAAGCAGGGATCTGACTGGAGAAACCTAGGAGGACTCTTCCAACTTAAATTGGCCTGTAAACACCAAAATCAATGTACAGCTTGTAGCCAATGCTCCTAGCATTTCTTGTGGCATAAATGCAATTTTCAAACACAAGGGATTATTTTTTCTTTTTGCCATTGTAAAGACCTAACAAACCACACATTGTGTTGAGAATAACAATAATCTTTTTAGGTTTCTTCCCAATCCATGCATGGTTCACTACTGAATTCCGTGTCCTTGGCTGTAGCTGAAAAAAAGTTTGCTGCGTCAAGCAAACAAACCATACTCCTTCCTTTAAAAGGAAGTTAGTTGTTACCCCCATTCTCAGACTGTTTTAAAGAAACCCAACATCTCAACAAGCCTTTTCTTTTGAGCAAGGGAGAGCAAAGAGCTCTGGCACACCACTTTGGAAATCTTCCAGCTCTCTTGGTGTATTGAGAGGGAATAGGCAGCTAGCCACTGGGTATGGAAAAATTCAGATGTCTGATCAGTCAGTGAATGAATACCATGACGATGTGAGATATTTCATGGAGCACAGAACTGCAAAAAGTACCTATCCGAAGATAATACAGGATGAACTCTCTGCTTGGTCTGCTTTCCACAGCAGGAAAACTGTACCCTGTGTCAGTCTGCAGAGGTGGCAGAGGAAAGAGAATACCAACAGACCCACTAATAACACAAGTTAGCATTTACTGAAAGCACAGCAGGTGCTAGGCAGCAAGCAATCCCTCCTGTTCCCACCCAGCAGATCCAAGAATTCTAAGATTCTGAGATTCAAGCTTAAATTTAGAATTTTCCACTTTTTTGGATTCTTAGGTCTTGCCTATATTTTAACTTTTCTCACACTATACAATTTAGAACAGCAAAATTATTACTAAAAGCAAAGACACAAGAAAATGGACACATTTCAACTCCACCCCATAGGGCAGAGGGGCTCTATGCATAAACGAGGCTGCAACACATTGCCACACACCCAGTGCAGAATAATTTCCCCACAGCCTTGTTTTCCCTTTCATTGCCTGCTATGAACCAGGATAGGAACAGTGCCCCTATGGCTATACAAGGCTGGGAAAGCTCCAAGCTGTCCTTCGAGCACCTCAAAGGTGGATAGATTTCCTGAGCTGAGCCACTGCACCCAGGACGCAACCAGAGCATCACGAATGAAATGAGAAACGAAGCACGGAGCCTCTTCGTCCTTCACGGATCCCAATGTGCCTACTTACACACGGGAGAAGTCTGCTTAGCAAGCAGGGATCTCCCGAAAGGTTAAACCGCGAGGGCAGCCATAAGCAGATTTCAAACACGGACAGCTCGGGATGGGCAGCAGAGGTCCGATGGCGAGAGCCGCGGGGGCCCCCGGCCGCTGCCCGGGATCGCCGCCGCGCTGCGGCCGCGACCCGGGACCAGTGGGGAGGGACAGCACGTGGGAAGGACGGGACAACGCGGTCGGGTCAACGCGGTTCCGTGGCCCTCCCGCCGCCCGCTCTGCGGTCCCGCTGGCCCGCCCACCCCCGACGAGCCGCACGCACACGCGGCCCCGCACCTGCACTCACAGCGCACCCCGCATTCGTACCGCGGCCCCTCGGCCCCGCACTCACAGCGCACCCCGCACTCACAGCGCAGCCCCTCGGCCCCGCACTCACAGCGCACCCCGCATTCGCACCGCGGCCCCTCGGCCCCGCACTCACAGCGCACCCCGCACTCACAGCGCAGCCCCTCGGCCCCGCACTCACAGCGCACCCCGCACTCACAGCGCAGCCCCTCGGCCCCGCACTCACAGCGCACCCCGCACTCACAGCGCAGCCCCTCGGCCCCGCACTCACAGCGCCGCCGCTCCGGGCCCGCGGCCGCCGGCACCGCCCCCGGCGCTCTCCGCGCACGCACCGCCGCCGGCCGCGCTCGGTGCCCCCGGCCCGGCGGCTCTGCGCCGGTGCGGCCAGCGGGATTAGCCCCGCCGTTAGCGGCCGGAACGGACGGAAGCCTTCTGCTCCCTCTCGGAACCCATCGTCCCCTCTCGGGGCTACTGTAGCGTCTGGCTAAGCAACGAAAGAAGCGAAATACATTATGGGATACACTGCTTAAATATGCAAGGCAAAAAAAAAGTACCCAACCCATAACGACCTGAGTCCAAGAATGTAGTGAGCTTATCACTCAACTAATCTGATTAATGGGGCACTTAAAATGTTTGCATATATATTGCATTCAAGAATATACTTGCTCAGATAAGCCAGCCAATAACATGTCACAACGTCGTTTAACAAACACGCTCTTCAGATGCTTGTGGTCATTAGGCACCACTCCAACCACAAACGCAGAGGACTCGTCTTCACTACCTTGGGACTATTTCCTGAGGTGTCCTGTTAACCTGGCACCTAAAATCCAAATAAAAAGGGGGGGGGGAAAGAAAGAAAAAAGAAAAAAAAAAAGGGCAGTAGCAATGACAGAACAGTCTGGTCTGTAACACAACAGTAGCTCAGGAGAATGAACATAACCCTTTTGGGGGTAGTGGCGTGTCTACATTACACCAACCACTGTTTTTCACCACAATCCAAACTTAACTAGACAAAATGGCTTTAGCTTATCACTCTGCTCCTACAGCGGAGCACAGCAGCAGCCGTGTGCTGCCAGAAAGGCACATGGAACAGCAGGTTCTGCAAGACAGAGCCTATTGCACCATGTTGCTTTGCACAGGTCAGAATGGCATGGGCTCAGGCAGTTGCAAGGAAAAGATTTTGAGTCTTTTTGCCCAAAATTGTGGCAGTTATGCTTTTATCTACACATGTTCTTTTAGAAATCAAATGGATTATAAAAAGCACTAAAGTCTTAGCAGCGATAAAAAACCGAAATAACACATGGAAAGCAAACCTCATGGCAGAAACAGCATTACCAGACTGACTGAAAGAGATGAGGAATTTGGAAGGATTAAGAATTTGTGGCTGCCTTTTTCCTGGAAAATACATGAAACAATATCTCAGTTTTTTCTCCTTAATCGGTGTGGGTCAGTTTTCTGTCAACACCAAACATAATATGCTGAAGTGGCTTTGTCATTTTTTTAGAAAGTCAATCATATATATATAAAATATATATATCTGCCATGCTGACACATAAATCCTTAGAAAAACATTATGAGCAAAAAAAAGACTGGCAACTTTTTTGTCCATTCGGTAGCCGTCATTGTATAATTAAAACCCTGAGTTTGCAGGCTGTCAAGATTTCTTTCTTCTGAATTTTACCATGGCTGTGGACCAAGCTGACATTTGGCAATGGAAGAATGGCAGCTCCATTATTTTTGTTTCCATGGTAAGCACACAAAATGAACTTTTTTCTTAATGATACTCCTGCACATTACACCTCTAACAACCTGGCAGCTGGCCTTCACAATTCCAAGGTAGCCAATATTGCTGAGGATGAAAAAGCCCTACCTATCACAACATGAAAATAGCTATTTATTCTTGCCTTGGGCAGGAGCCCGCGACAAGGCACCAGGCGAGAATAACAAGCAGCTCATCTCAGAAGTGATGATATAATTTGTCCCTATTGTAAAAATGTTACAAAAAATGCAGCAAAATCTGAGCCCACACATCTGGATTCCATCCAGGAATAGCCTCCTACTTTACAAAGCAGCAGAATCCTCTGAATGCATGCACACATCTAATAGACACAGAATTCAAAGATACGGTGTCATGAAAATACTGGAATCTAACCTTCCCTACCCTACCCACACCTCCAGAAAAGCTTGCTTTCCTTGAAAAGCTACTGTGTTGCATTAAGTGGAGTTGCAACAACAATTACTTTGCCTTTATTAGAATATCTTTGCCTCCATTGCTTCAGAAAAGTAGTGAAATTTTGGAAGGAAAGCTGAATGGGAATTTGACTTCTTTGGTTTTCTGGTTTTCCTTCTTGACAAAATCATATTAAGATTTATCTATTATATTTGAGTTTTTCCATGCACCTATTCACATGTTATTCATGTATTTTTCATCTTAAAAAAAGAGACTAATAAACTCTCTAACACATACACACTTCACAAAGCAACAGATACCAATATTTAATCTTCAAGTTCCCAGGTTTTGAACAGTGTTCTTAAAAACAGCATTCAGCCCTTCTCTTCCTGCCTTCATAATTCAGTTTTATAGCAGTGAATGAGGAGAATCAGTCTGTAAACTGCTTGTACATCAGTTAATTACATTTCCCTGGCATGCCTGTAAGTCAGAATGTGCTGTATCGGTAGCTATGCTAAAACATGATCTAGTATTACGAAACTTTCAATTCATGTACAGAATGACAAAGCTGTGCATTATTTCAGGAGTTCTTCTTGTTGGATCATGCTTGTATAGATCAGCCTTAGACCAAGGGCATTGTTAGAACAAATGGCTTGTATTAAAGAAACTGTCTTTTCTATGAGGAAACAGGAGATCTCTTAGACAAGGAGAGGGTGGTGGGATTTAGGCCCTAGGTCTGTAAAAGGACTTCCAGACTCATTCAGACTTTCAATACCAAGCCAATAAGATTAGATGTAGATACTAAAAAAAAAAAAAAAAAAAGTACAGCTTGAACTTTTCACCTATGTGCTACTAAAGGCAAAGCCACACAGATGCAGACTGACACAGATCCCCACTAGGCCAGGCAGAAGCTGGCTCTTGCTTGGAGGCTGTCCAGTGACATGTACGGGTGTTCTCAACCTCATCCTCATTCTCAGGAAATAAACACGCCAGTCAGCCTAGACACAGAATCTCAGATTTATCTTAGCTAAGATCAAGGTGCAGCAGTCACAGAGGAAACCAAAGGAAATACAGGTCTTTTGAAATTAGTTCCTTCACATAAGCAGTTCACAGGGGGACACCAAGATGAGATTGGTGCAATACCCTCCATCTGGACAAGAACAGGAAGAAAGAATTAGTAAGTCTTTTCAGCGGGTATACAGATTCTTACAACAAATCTCTTTTGCAATAACCTAATAAACACTGAATCACAGTAAAGCCTACCATTTACAAGACAAAAGATAACCAAGGCATTTGGAAAGTGCAGATGAGGTCATTAGTCCTCCCACTGCCCTTTCAGTCTTTAAATATCCTTGTCAGGTAAGGGTAATTACGAAGTGTAAGCAAAATAGAATCTGTGGTCTATAGTTTGTCTGTCTCTTGTTTACTGCAGTGCTACAAATAAAGTTACTCTGATTGTTTTAATATTCTCATATTAGGTAGGACACTGAAGACCAGTGGAAAAAAGTTATTTTTAATGACTATTCAAGCCACTAGAATAGTGATCAAGCCTCAGACTCTAGAAGCAAAACCAGGCTCTTGAACATCCCAAATTACCCACAAAGATATCACTGAAAAGGCAGTAACTGCACTTCTGCAAAATCAGGACATCAGAGGAAAACAGTCATTCTACAGTGATCCTGGTTAATCACCTGCAACTACTGTGCAGTTTCTATTAAAATCCAGGCACTCAACAGGTTTCTAGGCTCTTTCTCTTACAAGTTGTGATAAAACTGGCACGTTTAATTTCTCACTATGGACTACAAGAGTAGCTATGCATTTTACCATCTACAGAAATCACGAGTAAGGACAAGACAGCTTGTGCTGTTAATACAACCAAGGTAGTTGTATATAGCTAGAAAATCTGATGTCAATACTTTTCATGTAAGCATTGGAGGTGATCAGTTTTTAAGGTTTAAAACAACCAGTTGATTTAGCTGTTACTCAGAAGTATTTGTCCAAGCTCTAAGCCAAAAACTGGTCTTTCTCTAACAAATTTTACCTTGTCCAGTAGAAGATAAACTGCTCTTAATATTTAAAATCTGGGAGAAAAATTCCACAACCTCTTTTGCTAAAGAACATAATGTTATAAAACCACAAATAACTGGTATTAGAATTGTTGATACCAATGTGAGTCCTTCTGACAGAACTTGGCTAGGAATCAAATATACATGCCAGCAAGCCACAGTTCCAACTCCTGGTGGCAAGGCTGTAATGAGTAGTTAGGCACAGTAAACTTCTAATCTAGCAGAGCTACAGCCACACTCTAACCATAGCCTGAGAGCTGAGCTCTTAATCCTCTTATTACACTGAACTATTTGTCTGTGTAACTTTCTTCTGCTAGAGCAAAACACTAATGTGTTACTGTCGAACTGAATTTCAACACTGCATTTCTGTATTTTGTGATAGTATTTGTTCTTGGTCTTTATACATCAACCTAGGAAGGGCCACAAACTATGTAAATAGTGTTTTCAATGCCATTTTCTGTTTAATTCTTGATGAACTTTCTTTTTGAGAGGTTATGCTCATCTCTCATGGGCATATGAACAATTTTCATGTTGACATCTACCATTTTTATATAACTTGATCACAACAGCCTGAAAGAAAAGCAATATAACAAAATATCCAATGCACAATCACAGAGTAGTTGAAATAAACAACTCTAAATAATGACTTAACCTGATATGGGTGAACATCATGGAGAAATGCAACAGAAAAGATGTTCTACTTACTTAACAAGGTAGATTTCAAGTCCACAGCATCCCTTCTGCAAGTCCTGTTTCCAAAAGTATTCGGGTTTATGTGCCTTTAATGGGAATGTGGAAGACTTCCAACAGAATTCATAACTAAATCATGATCAGCCTTTCTTCCTAGAAGCTAAAATTAAGACTCCATAACCCTTCCTCATGACTGGTTTAGAAACCAACATAGAACTAGTTTGCAAAGATATTGTTTAGATTTTGCCTGAATGTTTGGTTTGTTAGATAAAGCCTGTCAAATTGTAGTTGGTTTGAGGAATGTTCTTTTGCCCAAGTTAAAAAAAAACAAACAAACCAAAACATGAATATTGTCTCCTGTTAATAATGTATTTAAGTGTACTTTCTTCCAAGCATTTTTCCCCACACCCATTTTGTTCACATCCACTGTAATTTTTTTTCACTGTACAAACTGTCAAACAAACTTAAGTGCAGAATGATTGTGTAGGGGATAAACCCAAGAACTTTTTGGTTATTTAAGTTTGCTAAATTAATAAAAATCACAGTTTTAATGCATTTTGCATCCTGTTCTTGATTTAACTAAATTTGTATTTGGGTGATAAATGGGTGACAGTGATATGAAAAAGTGAGCTGATTATGTTGAGAACTTTCAAGGTTGCCATTTGCTGTGCTGCACTACCAAGCCAGCATTTTAACAGGGAATTGTTCACTTTTATCTTGCAGGTTAAGCTTGGAATACAGGCCTTTGGAAAGGAAAGGAATTTGTTTAGGTAAAGGGCAGTAGTAAGGCTAATTTCATTTCAAGACACAACTGTCCAGCAAATTATCTATGTCATTCCCATTCCTGCAGTTTTACTGTTGTAAGAACAATTCACAAAAAAAAAAAAAAAAAGTTAGCACCCTGAGATAAATTTGGCAAATGCTTTTCTGCCTATGCCAGCTATTGTTCCAGTAACAGACAAGCTGCAGAGGCTCTGGGTAGCTGGAATTTAAAAAACTCTAGAGAAGAACAGTTATTGAAAACCTGATTAATTTACAGCTTCTCGTGTGTAGTAAGAGACAGACTACAAACCCAAAAGGTTTATGAAATATAAATGAAAATCACTTTACCTGGGAATGAGAGGTGAAGAAAGATGACTAAAGACCTACCAAGCCAGATGAGCAATGCCCTACATGCTAAATAAGGAGACCAGTGAAATTCACAAAGAATTCTGAATTGCAGCCATTTGACTCACATGAAAACCTAATTAGAGTTGTGCTCTTGTTGAACAGGGGAAGCCCTAGGTAAGCACATTACAGATGATTCAGAGGAGCTGGCTCTGAACTGAAGCAATGTCAGAGATGCCAAAGACAACCCTATCATCAAACCCCATAGGCTAGGCTTTGGATGAAATACACAATAAACAGGAAAAAATATGTTTCCACTCTAATTAGGACGGTATTCAGACTTATCCTAATTAGTTCACTTTTAGTAATTTCTTGTAATTATTGCTATTAAACCATTCAGCTTATTAAGAACCACAGAACATCACAGATCTAAATGACTGCCTAAGAGCTGCAAGCAGTCCATTAGGTACCTACAATCAAGCTTTTCTCCCACAGGAAGAAGGCATCAGTTACTGCCCTTCCATTAATCCAGGGCTGTCTTTCTCTCTCAGAACTGTAGCAAATTACTCACATACTAAAATTCACTGAGAGCTTACCCTTCCTAGGGCAGCACACCTCTATATGCATTGGAGGGACTGTTACACAAAGAAGCCAAACATAGCTTCATTCAGAAATGCTGATTTTGTTAAATATTAGCAAAGCTCTATGGCATCTTTATGCCATTACTAAAGAAATCAGTGTCTTGAATCAAGAAACACACGGCTATTATTGTGATATCCTAATCGCTATGTCCTTAATACTACTGAGCAGGTAATCTCTTAGGGAAAGTGATAATGTCCCTGTAAACATATTTTTGGTCTTATCTGATCATCTGCCTTAACCACCCTGTGATAATTTCATGCTACACCACCCTGCAATAAGTCTCTGGTATTCTCTACCTGCATTTCTATTCACAAATTTCATAATATATTAAATAATTACTTCATGTCACTGTCTAAATAGAGCACCCCATCAAAATAAATGACCCATGGGATACTTTTTGCTATCCCGAGTAAACACGGGCTGTTTGAAATTTTAGTAACTATAAAAACAAATACCTGCAGCTCACAAAATGACCAGTTTTTAAAAGAAGACCTAAGTAGTTACACTTCAAAATTCAGAGCTAATGAAAGTTTCTAAAGATCATCTTCCCATTAGTCAGAAAATTCATGACATAAACAGGGCTTCATAAACACAAAGGTGAGTCAAAACAAACTCCTTAAACGACACAAAAACAAGCTGAGCAGATAAAGAAGGGAAATGAAAAACAACCAATGAAGAACAACCAAAGCCTAGTACTTCATTAAAAAAAAGGCTTTTAATATAAATCTGAATACAAAAATAACCAAAACGCTCCACAGTCATCACAAACAAATCCTCAAGGTTTTTCTTATCAGTTCCCTGACAGTTTGGCAAGGGCTTGTTTTCTCTGTTCTGCAGTCATATATTCACAGGCTTCCAAAATATTTACTATAATTAAAGTCTGTTGAACTGTTTTTGCTTTTACCCATATTCTTCCGTTCATTCCCAGCACCAGCTCAAATGGGTACAATTGTGACAACTCTTGAATTATTTCACATTTGGGAGCCAAGAGTCTGTGAACAAGACCAAAAAAAAGTCAGAGGAGGAAGAAGTGCTCACACTTACAGACACCACATTATTATTGATCTGTAACTCCAGCAGTACTGCTATTATGGGAACTATTTAAGAAATACTGAAAGATGATAAAGTTGCATATACCCCCAAAATAGCAATACAGTATCAGATTTTCAAGGCTCCTGTCATATTAAATACATGCACTTAAAAAATAAAAACCATTGTAATTTAAGATTTTTCTCACTAGATTCAGAAGCAGTCCCTGACAAGTTTAAACTGAAGTGATACTTTTACAGCAGTTCTATGATCTAATAAATTCTAAAAGTACACTGTTTGACAAAATGACATTTTTGAAGTGTTGGTTATAAATTTGACACCCCAGAGGTGTCTTTCAAAATAGGACCTTCCTTCTGCTTCAGGAAACAGTATTAACAGCAATAAACAGACTACTTCATTTTTATTAGATGACAGCATACTAAGTGTCATAATGTGTCTAGAATTAAATCAAGGTTGAAGTATTCACATAAACTAAAAGCGTATCAGGATTTAGCAATTTATTTGTAATATGATGCTATTTTTTTACTTGCATAGAGACAGAATTTGGTACACAGAATGGCTGCAAAAATTTTTTGCATCAGTTCATACTGACTTCTGATAGGGTATATAAATCAGATAATTAAAGGTATGAAAAAACTGCTTTGCACAGCCAGATTGCTTATTCAAAGAATGACGAAAACAAAAAACTCCACCCAAAAAGCAACAACAAAGGTTGACTATTGTTTATCCATGTAATCTAGTAGTCTTTGAAAAAAATCTAGTATTCACATCAGCATAAGCAACTCCAAAGTTCACAATACACTTAAAAGCTCATTAAACAGTTCCTGAATTAATGTGTCGGTGTTAAACTAAAATCTTACATTTTTTACAATCTCTATCTTTATTTCAATGCTAATTACTGTTCTTTGGAAGTCAGAAAATAATGTATACTGATGTATAAAGATCCCTTTAATCAGCTGTCAGCCACTACCCCATGAAACATAAAAAGGACAGTAAGTGTTGACAAGTTTTAAACTCCAAGGTAATCTGTGCATACCTGAAACTCTATGCTGAATGTTTGACTTTCCCAGACCACTACTTTTATTTTCCATAGTGCCTTGGCAACCCATCGTTTTTTTAAAACAGGTTATGAAACACTATACAAAACAGCTAAGCCTCTTAAGAGGAAAAAGAAACTTTCCTCTTAGATCAATCCATACTCTATTCAATAAAACTGGTTTAAATGCACTACAAAATTTACACAGTCTGATTTCCCAAACTGCCCACGCAGCTCAGAAGAAACAGTTGTGGGAATCTTACACTTGAGAGTGACTACTTACATTTTTTAGTACTTACTTTCTTATTAGACCTAAGGAAACTTTAAAGAGGAAGCCATCTTGTCCAATTATTCCCATTCCGCTTGATTTTCCACTGCTGTCTATACAGACCATCTCTGGTTCCATGTCTTTATTTGCTACAACGAACTGACCATAAATAAGATCTCCCACCTAAACAAAACAGTGTCAAAGAACAAAAGTATAATCTCTTCTAATCATGTAGCAGGACCACAATAAAAAATATCACACCAGCCTATTTTGTTTTTCTTCACAGTTCCTTTTACATTGGCGTTTCATCTGAGTGCAGAAACCGTGGCATGCATATGCAACACAACCATTCGTAATAGCGCTGTTAAAAAAAATCTCAAAACTAACATTTTCTAGCAGCATCACGTTTTAAAACCTTAACATAGGAGTGCCCTTTCGGATACACCTTACTCATGAGCTGCATCTGCTCTTGGCAGCACTATGAGCAGATGTAAACATGAGAGTGAAGCACGCAGCCACCAGGGAGAGAGCAAACCACGCTAGTTACAGTGCTCCCAAGAAACCCCAGAAAGGCCGAGGCCTAATGGCGCAAAACCCTCCGAGGAGGACCAAGGCGAAACCATTACAACCAGACCTGCACACCTCCTCTAACGCGGGTTTACCCCAAAGAAAAGCTAAGGAAACGCAACAGAAGCGCCACCAAACGACGCGGCTCAAGCGCTACCAGGGCCAGCTAACCAGGGCACTCACCTGCACGTTGGGCCTGTTCCTCTTCGTGGCGCCTTCGAAGGCCAGGTAGGACAGGGAGGCCGGCTCGCTGCCGCCCACGTCCAGTCTGAACACATCCCCCGCCTTGGCCGTCACGATCCCTATGACGTGGTCGCCCTTCACCGGCACGTACTGCAGCGGGGAAGGGGACAGAGGGTGAGGGCAGCGCGGGTAAAACGGGGGCTAACACACGTACACACAGGCACACACGGACACGCGGGTCCCGCCGCGCCCCTACCCGCTTCTGCTGCGAGTCCACCCAGTAAGCGCCGCCGCCGCCGGGCCGGTGCCGCAGCAGCCCGCACTTGGTCACCAGCAGCCCGGCCCCGCTGCGCCGCAGCCCCGGCCCGCACAGCAGCCGCCCCTGCGGCGCCGCGCCCGCGCTCAGCCGCAGCCGCTCGCCCTCCGCGTCCTCGTCGTAGTGCGCGGGGAGCAGCAGCAGGTCCCCGGGCAGCACCACCTGCCCCACGAGGGCCTCGGCCGCCACGCCGCGCTCCGCCGCCATGGCCGCGCCGGCGCAGGGCCCCTCCGGCTGGGCGGGGCGGCTGCGCTCTGCGGCCTGCGCGGGGCGCCAGCGACACCCCCCGGCCGGGACGGGACAGGCCCCGGGAGGAACCGACAGCTGTGCCCGCGCCCCTTCCATCCCCGAGCTGCTGCGGCCGCCTCCTCGCCGCTCACGGCATCTCTGCCACCTTCCTCTCCTTCAGGGAAGCAGATCACCCTCCATTTCTGCCAGGGAGCAGCCAAGATAATGTTAGTGCGCTTAGGCGTCGGAATTAATAAACACGGAGTTAATTATTCTAGCTGCAGTTGTTTGCAAGGTTTTTTAATACCCGATTAGAAGCTGACAGTAAAACAAAGAGCTGGTCAAATCTGAGGTGAATGTCAGCCGATGAGTTTGTCAGGGAGCAGAAAAGATCCCATCAGTTGTGCAGGGAAACTGCGCACAGAGAGATGGCGTTAAAACAGCTGGAAAGGATCACAGTGGGTCATCTGGGCCATCCTCCCTGCTTAAGCTGGGTCGTCCTAGAGCACATTGCACAGAACTGCATCCAGACAGTTCTCAGTATCTCCACATAGATTCCACAACCTCTCTGGGCAATCTGTTCCAGTGTGCGGTCACCTGCACAAAATGAAGTTTTGCCTTGTGATTAGATGGAACTTCCTACGCATCAGTTTCTGCCCATTGCCTGGTGTCCTAGTGGTTGGCAGCGCGGAGCAGAGCTTGGCACCGCCCCTTTAGATATTGATATATATTAATGAGGCTCCCTATCAATCATCTCTTCTCAAGGCTGAACAGGCTCAGTGCTCTCTTATAAGAGAGATGCCCCAGTCCCTTAATCATCTCCATAGCACTGCGCTGGACCCACGTCAGGAGCTCCATTCTCTCACTGGGGAGCCCAGAACTGGACACAGCACTCCAGGCAGAGCCTCACTAGGCCTGAGCAGAGGAGCAGGATCACTTCCCTGGACCTGCTGGCAATGCTGTTCCTAATGGGCCTTCTTGGCCGCAAGGTCACTGCTGGCTCATGGAGATCTTGAAGGACCACGAAGGACTAGGCCCCCAGATCCTTCTCCACAGAGCTGCTCTCCATCGGCTGAGCCCCCAGCTCCTCCCGGCGCTCGGGGTTATTCCTCTTCAGGTGCAGGACCCTGCATTTGTCATTGTTCAATTTCAGGTTCTCCTCTGCTCATCCCTTCAGCCTTTTGAGCTCTCTCAAGGGCCAAAAACCCTCTGAGGTCTCGGCCCCTCCTCCCGGCTTTGTGCCACCAGTGATCTTTCCGAGCAGGCCCTTCACCCCTCCACCCCTCCACCAGCTCCTGCGGCCGGCGCTGGGGCCCGCTGCGCCCGCGGCGCTGTTGCGGAGCAACCCCGCGCGTCCCGGGGCTCTGGAGGCCGGGCGGTAGGAGCGGGGCGGGCCGGGGCTGCCGTCCCGGGGCTCCGGGCGGTAGGAGCGGGGCGGGCCGGGGCTGCCGTCCCGGGGCTCCGGGCGGTATCGGAGCGGGGCGGGCTGGGGCTGCCGTCCCGGGGCTCTGGGAGCTGCTGCCAGGAAGGAGGCGGAGCGGGGCTGCTCTCCGAGGGAAGGCGAGCGGCTACAGACAGTGACAGCACCGGCTGGCAGTGACTGTCGCGGAGCGTGGGGCGAGGCGGGGTAACGGGTCGGGCCCTCCCAGGCTCCTGAACACCAAGAGTAGCGATGAGAAACGGGCCAGCCCCGCCTGCAGCGTAGGGGAAGGGGAGAGGCCTGGGTTGCGCTTAAATAGAACCCGTGCAAGAGGGCGGGAGGGGAGGGAGTTAGGCTGTGGTTTAATGGAGCTCGTGCCCATTCAGGCACCCGGAGCTGCCGTGAGCGCGGAGAATGGGACCGGACTTGCTGCTGTGCCAAGGGCCCGGGCTGTCTGCCCCACACGGATTCAGCCCCCTTAACAGCAAAGGAAGGCTCGTGTTTACTTAAACTAGTAAAGTGTGTACACAGAGATCTGTGTTTCGTAACTGTAGAGTGAGTGCTTCAGGCCCTGGCCTTGCATACATGTCTTGAAGATAGCTTTGACAGCTCAAACTAAAATTACCTCTTAATCGTCCTCAGCACTACTTGCCTGCTCTTAGAGTATCTGTGTAGAAGTTTTCTGTCATGTTATGGTTTTCAGGGATAATTTTTTTTTGTTATCATGCAGACTTAGAATTAACAGCATGTTTCCAAGTAGTTTATGGATTATACGTGTCCAAACAGTAAAGTGGGGTTTGAGCATTTTTCTTCTCCAATGATTGGTATAACTGACCTGTCACTGGAGCTTTTAAGAACTAAACCACTGCTAAATAATTTCCTTGTCTTAGTAAAAAGTAATGTCATAGTCAGTGTTTGGTGCCTGAAGCAAGAGTTCTTAACCCCCTTAACTTAATTTTGACATTGATGTCTAATATCTGTTTATTGTCAGTAGGTCTGGATGGAGTCTCAGTATCTGAAGCAATGCCTGGGAAATTGCTTGAAGAAAGGACTGGCAGAGGTTGTAGAGCATCGGCCAGCAGATCCAATAGAGTATCTTGCACACTGGATTTACAATTACAGAAGAAACTTAGATGAAGAAGAAAAGGTGGATCCAACTTAGGCAAAAAAAGATTGCTCCAATATAGTTGATGCTATTTAATATATCTTTCATTTTTATATTTAGTTGATTCTCTGTTACCTCTGAAATAGAGAGCCCTGGAGAGAGCTGAGCTGGAACAAGAACGGGAGGCAGCTCTAGCAGAACTTGAAAGGTTAAAAATCCAGGAAGAAGAGCAGCGGAAGCTCGAAGAACAACGTCAGGTTATTAATACTTAATAATAGATAATTCTAAGTAGCATAAGGTGCTGTGGCATGTTGGAGCTCTTAGTATACTTCTAATAGCTGTATAATGATTTTGATAAAGGTAACATAAAGCAAGTATTTTAATGTCACTTTTCTGAGTAATTGAAATTATTAGTTAGCACATGGATAGGAGAATTTACATACTATGCAGTAAAATGTTATTTAAAATGATGGCTGTTAAGATAAAAAGCAGCCAATTTAGGACTTAAGTGAGAAGTAACTGAAAATACTTTTTGGGCTTATAATATGAGAAATAAATACAATATCTGTGTTTCTAGCCATTCTTTATAAAGGAGTCATGTTAACTCAGTGTTGCCATGGTGATGTTGATGTGACCTGACTGGATTCTTTTGTATGGATGACTTTCATGATGTTAAAATCAAAAGCTTAATTTTAAATTTATGCTGATCACATTAAGCCCAGCTTTAGTGTAAAATGCATTCATTTAATTTCACTTGCAGTTTTAAATTTGGAGTTTAGTAATTTGGAAACCAAAAGTAATGTGCTTAAGGGTTTCATGAGTGATGTAAAATAGTAAATGAAAATAAAGAGATTGTGTCTAGAGATAATTCACAGAGAATTAAATAATTTTACATAAGCTGTGGGAAAGATGTTGAACAATACTCAGATAAATTTTTCTTTAAACTAACTCAGTTTTGGCTGCAGTCAAATACTGAGGTAAGTTTTGCTTTTACATACCAAAAACAAATAGAAAACTATGATCATACTTGTAACTGCTCACAAAATGCAAGAGCAAACAGTATTCTCTAGAGCTGTTTAATGTAAATACTTAGATTGTGCAGTTTCTGAAGTTTTGATGCAATAGGACTTAGGTTCACAATTAATAAACATTTCCTGTTAGATATTTCCAGTTGTAAATACTAAAGGTCGCTGATGGACATGATTAATGTTAATAACATTGCTTGCCACGTTTTTCTATAGATTTGATTCTACATTGATTCATCCATCTGTGCTAGGTACTATAGAAAGTATCAAAGAGCTTAATCCAAAGGATAGGAGATAACTAACACAGACTGATAAAGAGCATGTTTAATGATAAAATATCTGAGGTGTGTACACTAACCTCAGTTGACTGTTTTTAATTCCTGTTGGTAGTAAAGCCTTTTTATCCACGAGTCTCAGATGACTGAAAATGTTAAGCTAGATGATACTGAAAGGACTTTGTTATTAACATAACATAGCAGTTATGTTTTATGCATACTTTGTATTTATTATTTTAATAATAAATACATTGTAAACAATGTGGTGAAAAAGATAAATGTGGGTTTTTTTCTTTCTAATTTGTCCCTTCTTAAACTGGTTGCAGGCTCAGTTGAAGAAAGAACGTGAGGAGTTGGAAGCACAGAATAAAGAAGCGGAAATGCTGTTACAGCAGGAAGAGGTTTAAGCCAATGCTTAGTTGTTGGTTTGAAAATACCATTTATCAGCCTTTTTTTCCAGATGCAGGCATCAATTACAAAACAGAAAGCAGAAGCCCATGAGTGTTGAACTAACACATAATTAAAGAATCAGGAGTGTAGACAGGGGGAGATGTCTAACATGTGGCTTCTACAGTCTGGGTTTTATATTTTAATTTTGGTCTGAAGAAAACATAAATTTATTGCAAAAATCCAGCATAAGGTCAACTTAGCTGATGCTTCCACATTCCTTGATGGTATTTATTAGAAAATGATACCTAATGTCTAATTTAAATATCAAGACAGTAATATTTTGCAGGGTGTCAGCACAAAATCCATTTACTATACCTGGAAAAGGAACTATGGTTTGGAAATGCAATGCATCTGGATTCTGGTATCTTAGTGGTGTATGGGAATTTATACTAACAGAAGAGTGTGTATACAGATATCTGTTTTTATGGCCTTGTAATGCTGCTTCAGTAAAAACATATAAAGATAATTGGCGTGCTTATATCCCTAAAGCTTTTAAAACTATGGAGCACAGAGTATTTTAAAAATACCCAAGTTTTTAGAAAAATCTGTTAAAATACTGACAAAACATAATTGCAGGAAGATGACATTATGAAAGTGACAAAAAATGAATATTTAAATATTTAATTGCTGTTAATTAAAAAAATAAAAAAAAATAGGGTTAAGCATACAAAGATCATATTCCTATACTACTAAATTTGTATAGCTTTTATCTAAAGTATTATTTTTATAGTAATACATAATGTGATTTTAACACGCCTGAAATGCGATTTCATGACATGGGACATTTTAACTGAAAAACTGGTTTTCATTACCACAGGAAGATGAAAAGACAGTAGCTGAAGATGGACCTGGAACACTTACTTCTGAGGAACCAGATGAGAGTGAACCAGTAAGTATTTAGAAAGAGATTATAAATAATTGATTCTTACAGATTTGCTTTTCTATGCTGACTTATCAAAAGGCTAAAACTGTTTAAGGGATAGTATTTTGGTCACAGCCTCCAAACTGCCCACAGCTGCATTCTGGTAGGAGTTAAGCCATTCTAGAAGACTTTGTGATGTTAGCTGACTAAATGCTCGAGATTTAAAACACCCTCTGTATTCAGATATGTTACTGACCAAAGCATTAGAGAGGAGGCAGCCTTCCTGTGCTGTGTGAGCAGTTGCATACAACATGTGCGAAATCACTTCATTTCTGGTATCAGTATGTCATTCTGGATCAGAATTTATGTTGTTACATTAATGTGCTTTATACTTAAGGCTGCTTTAATGGCAGACTGTTATAGAAGTGTTCTCAATAGACTTATGAAAATACTTATAACTGTTCTTAGGGTCAGGTTTTCACAGGTGTTTCCTCCCGTGAGGTAAATCAGATGAATATGCAAGATCTCATATAGGCCCAATTTTTATAATTTTCTGATAATGACATATTAAAAAATATTATTGAGGCTTTGTGTGTATTTTGTGTTCTTTAGTAAGCAAATTGCAAAACCAGAGTGAAAATGAGTAGTAAGTAGTATCTGCTGCTTCTTGTGTATGCCAAGTTTTCATGCCTAAAAGCGTTAGGATTACATTAGCTTTTGGGGATGTTATTTCAGGTTTTACAGTGATATGTTTGCTACAAATTAAGACCAGATTAATAAAATAAGATATATAGGCTTGTACTATTGATTCTGACCTCAGAACCACAAGGCTTCATCCAAATTTGCTGGATTTTATAATAGAAGTCTGGTGATGTCATTGTTTGTGTTCATTGTACTGAATCGTTGAATACATGATTATACTGATAAGTCTATCATAGGCAGTTTTTTCCTGTTTTTCTTTTTAAAAAGTTCATTGAGTGCTGGTAAGTGATAGATTTTTTTGTTGTTGTTGTTTTTTAGAGTCAAACAGATCTCCCAACAGTAATAGAAGAAGAAAGTTTGAACTGACCTGAAAGCAGTAAATATATTTTCTACTCGTTACTTGCTGATCCTGAAGTGTAGTATCTTGATTTATGTATTTTATAAATAGAACTGATTTATATACCTGTTTTTTCCAGTGTCTGTTTTTAAGGTGTTTGTATAAAGTTGGTTAATTCTGACACTGATTCTTCCTTTTTGTTCTTAAACCATTGTAGCTAGCATGGCTGACTTGCAGGAATAAAACTGCAGCTGAAGTAAAAGCAGCAAATATATTTTCTACTTACTGCATATTGAAGTAACCATAATAAATACAAATATAATTAATGTGTCAATATGTTTTGAGGATAGATGCTACAAAATGATAATTTGAATCAATATTAAAAGAATGAAATATTATTGAAAATGATTTTCCAATAATTTGAGTGGGTTCTGATACGAAAAGGGAATGCTCTACAGACTAAAAAAGGGAGATAGTATTCTGGACATCAAACTTGGTGCAAAATCCAATCAGATTTCCTAAATGTATTTGAAAGAGGTAAAATTAACTCTGCCTTAGTATGTAGTAGAAGATCTTGTCTCCTAGAAGTCATGAGGTGGTTTGTGTAACAGGAGATGTTTGCTCTAGACTTTATTATTAGATAAACATATTTATTATTATATTTATTATTAGAATCTATTTTGGGTAATGTGTGGTACTAAGTAAGCTGCAAGTGTCTGCATATTAGCTTTGATTAGTCAAGTTTTTAAGATTTTTTCTGTGTTTTTCTTGTATTTTTAAATCAAGAAACTAAATCTGTGTTCTTTACTAAATACTGTTATTATTTCTCAAAACTTCATTTCTAAAAATTTAGAAGACTATTTAGCTTGATCCATGATTACCTATAAAAAGAAGTTTTATAATCCTCAAAGATGCATTTTTACAAGAATAGATGTCTGTAATAACTGGTATCTTGGTACAGGTTGTCAAGAATGTTGTGTGTCTCGTCATTATAAATGGAAAAGACATCAGCATTAAGAAATCGTGTGTTTCTTAATAAAATGTGCCTTTGCATCTCTGTCTTCTACTACAGATTAGATGGTCATGGCCAATATTGTGTAGTGAAAGTACCTTTCATTACAAAATCAGTGCATAGTGAATGCATTCACTGCATTCTTCAGTCTTGGAATGGAAGAGATTTTTCTGATAATTTTGCTTCAATTTTTTAATAGTATTGCTGAGTCTGAGGGGTTTGCTATCCTTGGCAAACTGTTAAAAATATCTATATATCCAAAAAAACAAGGGTCAATCACATAATAAATGTATTCCTGCTTTGAATAACGTGTTTTGATCATGTAGATCAGACTAAGAATAATATTACCAAATTTTAAAAACATGAGCACTATTGATTTTTCATATAGTAATATATTATATTTGCCTTTAAAGATAAAGTACCTTTATTAAAAAAATCCTGTGCCCATTTTATTGCTATATTGCTTTTTGGATGCTATTGATAAGTACACCTTATATGAGCACCCTTAAAGTCAAAAGAGGAGAATGTCACTTGCCAGGTATAAATACTTAGAAATGTTTGTGTAACTTTTGGAGTCATGAAAAATGAAACTTCTTTGGTGTCTTAGTGGTCAGGCTTTGCTATCTGCAATAATTCTGATTGGTTTGCAATTTCTATAATAGTCAAAACCTCTCCTGTGGTATGAATACATCCTTGTGGTTGATGTTCCAGTAAAGAGTTTTTGACAGAGTTTACAATTATATTTGTTAGTAACAGTTCCAATAGAATCATTTAAGGACACACTTTGATATCACAATTCCAGTTACACCTGTTAACACTCTGCATGCACAGCAGCCTCTTGTGCCCATCTCAAAGGGATGGAGTAAATGGATAAACAGATGGAGTTTGTCCATATGCATATTATACCAGTGTGTATAACTGATTCTTAATATTTAGATTAACACTTTCAAAAATTGTTAACTCATGTCCATTTACATTTAATGTCCAGTCATGTTGATCATGAAAATTTCAACCTTCATACAGCCTTCAAAATTTAAGACTCTATTTTAAAACATGCTAGAAATTAATTCTAAGGACGTGTTGCTTTCATTTCTTATTTTTTTCATACAATTTGTATCTTTCTTTGATTTTGTTATATGTATGTCCACTAGAGTGCATCCTAAATAAACAGACTGGTAGCTCTGTCAATTATAGCCCATGAAAACTACAATTTCTGTTTGTCATTTTGTTTCAGCTTATTTTTAACTATGACTTTTTCTTTGTGATGCTGCAGTCCATATTCCATTTGTTTCAAGATAGGAAGTTTTGGATGGAAACTTTTATCAGAAAATTACCTAGCAAGGGTCAAAATAAAGTGGTAGATTCCAATTTACCTGTTTCTTTGTTGCTAGTTACAGAAAACATTTGTTGTTAAAATGTTATTTATAGGAATTCCCATTTTTTTCAGGATCTGGTGTGCACATACCTGGTGCATTATTCCCCTTCTACAGCTTTATAAGAATTCTTATCTTGGATATGTGACAAGAGGTTCTTGGCTCAGTTCTTCCTTGAGGTGCAAACCTGCCTGTAACTTACTCGAAAATGTAGTTCACAACAAAGATAACTTCTTCTTGGGTGTCTAAACCTGGAGGGAAATTAAGGCAGCTTAAAATAATTTTTGCCTTTCTCTTTCTGAACTTTTACTTTCTTTGGAGTATAGCAAGCTGGAGCCTGGAGGAGGACAGATGACTTTTAGTTACTGCACATGATGTGATTTCAGGAGTGTTAACACGATTTAACCTCTGCATAAAATGTAGACTTTTATGTTGGAAAGAAAAAAAGCAATTACACAATGTAACTCCATCTGCAGCTTTACATTCCCTTTGAATAAATTTTTATGGAATGAAGATAGAATTCATAGACAGATGATGGAAACTGTCACTGAAAATAAGGTGCTAGATACTAACAGAAGATTTATGAAATTGTCATTTTTCCTTTCTTCAGAGTAAGAGCAGTCTTGTTTAGGCTGTGACCAGGCCATGTCCAGATCCTTCAGAGAACATGCTGATACTGACATGCCCGTTCACAGCTGTTCTCATTCCAGCAGTACTGAAGCACAAGGATGAAAACAGATATGAAGCCCAGAATAGGACAAAATTATTCAGATTAATTATCAGTCTGCTCACAGAGGTGAAAACAGCTCTGCAGTGTGAGAACCTTCTCTTGCATGCAGAAATACGTGTTGCAGCAAGCACATTTTGAAGTTATTTTTTAAAAGAATAGGTTTTATAAAGTTTGCAGTCCCCTTTATGATGAATGGTTCTCCTTCATAGTCTAAAGGAACTAACTTATCTTTTTGTAAACAAAGGTTTTATACAGTCATTTGCTAATGGTAACAGGAGCCAGATTAATTAGTCTGGATTAAATGTTAAATTGAATTCCTCTAGTTTTGCTAATACAGCTTCCTCATATTTGAAGTCAGCTATTATTGCTTTACTTCTTTGAAGATTTTTCTTGTACTTAGGTTAGAAAAAGATCATCTATTGACTACAGCTAGAAAAGAGAGTCCAAGCCTGTTATTTGCTGAAAAGGACTGATGTACTTCTTAAAATATCTTTATAGTAAGCTTGTTTGCTTTTTTGGTTTTGCTTTTAAGATGTTGCTTTTTGGGGGTTTTTGTTTGGGTTTTTTTGTGGGAGAGTTTGTTGGCTTTTTTTTTTTTTTTTTTTTTACTTTTGTTTGTTTGCTGGCACTGAAGTTATAGACCTTCATGCAGTCATTGTGTTTTATACTTGTGTATTTGTTATAATTCATACAATGGAATAATTTACACTATTACAAGCATTTGTACATGTATTGGGCTAGTAGTAATGGAAGAAAGGCCCAGCAGAGGAAAGTGCCCTTTTTTTGAGCTGCCACAGTGTAAAAGATTTTTAAGAAATTAAGCAGAAGATTCATTCCCAGAATTTAAGAGTCAGATGTATAGGCAACTAAAATACTGTGTGTCTTCCCTGTTAACTTGTACATCATAGAATCATTAACCAAAATCTGTGTTTAATTTAGATCAGAATTTTTGTAATCTACACTACTTTTATTTTAAATAAATTAGAAGATACTGTATCATGAAAAATTATGTTCATTAGAGACTGTCTGAAGATACTGAGTGCTCTCTTTTTTTCTTTAGTTATAGGTCATCCAAAATCACTGCCCAAAAATTCAAACCACTTTATTATTAATACTAGACGTGTTTGTTTTATCATCTGAAAGTAAATGCACATTGATATTGTCAAGTAATGGAATGAGCAGAGAAGGTTGCCATTTGATTCTTGTTGATTAATCTTTTTTGAGTTATCTATTTCAAAGGCTGTATTGACATTTCTGTACTGCTTCAGAAATATATGCTTCACTAAAAGTTCCAAATTTTCCCCAATTACTTCCATCCATAACATTTAAAATTTGGGTGTACTTTAAATGATGATGTGAAGCTTGGATTTGATTTAGAAATAAAAATTGATATTTAGGCATATCACACCAAAGTTATCTGACTAATGCCAGCTTCTCCAAGGGCATTTAGAAGATTTAGGAATGTTTTAATGAACTCCCCAAGGGAATTCTGCCGTTTTCTCCATGTAGTCATTCATGATATCAATAGCATTTGATATCATGAAAGTTTTTTGGGTTTTTCTTTCAAAAATCTTGGGCAAGTACTTGCGAAAAATGTAACTTTAGTTTGATGCAAGAACCAACTGATGTTTGAGTTCAACAAATTATTTTATTCAGCTGTTCCTCCATAGTTTAGATGTTGTCTAGTAGATGAGAGATAAATAAATTGGCTTTTCCAGGTGGAGGAGGAGGATGTATGTTTGAACTTGATCAGTATTTTGGTTAGTCTGTTTTCCTTAATGAACTGAGTCATATTTTCAGCTCCATTGTAGAGCTGATTGTTTTTGTTTTATTTCAAAAACAATTGAGGCAAACCCTTTTTTGGTGTGCTGAAGATGCATTCCAAGGATCTCAGTCTTGGTCTTATTGAAGTTGCTGAAAAAGTTGTGGTTGAAATCATGAGAGGATTGAGCTCTCAACTAACTTGGAGTTCTACCTCTGAGAAGCCATCTCCTAGTTATGAAACTTTTAATGTACTTATTAAGACAAGAGAGAATTGATTCCCTCAAACCATATGCAAGGCAGATACCACAGAAATAAAAAGGAGCTTAATTGTGGGGAAGGTTGTAGAGAGGAAACACTCAATACATCATTCCCATTTCAGCAGAGGGGCACTGCAGCTCTCTTTGCTCTGTTTCAAGTCACATTCCTGGGAGTGTGTTAGGCTTCTCCAATCATTCTGTTTAATTTCTACTCCACCTCTTGGATGTACTTTCTTGTAGAAATGACTGGCTGCACACAGACACACCTGTATTTGGTTCATTATCTTAAGCAATTGCGCTTTTGCCACTGATGTGTTTAGTAGATGTTTAAAAAATTCTATTTATTTAGCTGATAATTGTAACCCTGGAAACGGGATCTGTTTGTTTCATTGTAAGCCACTGAAAAGTTACCCTTAGGCCCTGACAGCTGAAAATTTCTAGGTCTGGGACTGTGGTGCAGCTCTAACACAGCTGTTCTTCAACGTTTTTTCTGTGGGCATGTGTATCTTAAGTGGAGCCTATAGCAAAACTGCACTAGCATTTTCTTTCTCAATTGAACTTGTGTTAAGTGTTATTGTGTTTGCTTGTATTTTAAAATTATTGAGTCAGATTTATTGGTAAGAAGTATGAACCCTACAAAAACTACCACTGATGATACATTAAAGCACTATACTGAAATGATAACTATTATCGCAAAACTTTGTGTTTATAGACACCTGCCACTTAATATCTTTAGGATAAATGGCTTTGCCACTGCTCACATGTAGGTTGCTGTTAACTGTAGCATGTTTTCCCCTTACCCTCCCTGTGTGACTTTTCTAGGTTGATTTTAAAGCTATCACTCAGCACAGTTAGTGTATGAATCTGTCTATGAATTTGCCCAAGCTCTTTGCATGGCACAAAAAATCAGGAAGTACAGCCAGACTTATATATTTCTATTTCTATACCTTTGGCCTATTTCTTGACAGAATAAAGGCAGGCTTCTTTATTTTGGTGCAGTTTCTTCAAAAGTCTCTCTAGCAGCCACAATTCTTTCATTATTCTGTGACTACAAGAAAGTCCCCACTCTTGTGTGTAGTGAGCTCATGCAGCTGGCAGCAATATACCAATATTCTTCTCCATACTTCTTTAAATCAAAGGGCCATCTAACCTTTAGAGAAAGGTCAGTTGACTTCTCTCAATTTTGCTTTGTTTGATAGGATAAGTAAATTCCTAGTTTTAAGTAAAATTTTTTTATTGCTTACAGTATTTCATTGTTATAAACACCACAAAAATGAAACCTGAAGCTTTGAATAGGTTCCCATATTCGTGAACTCAAAATCTGGAAATGAATTTCATATTTTAGTTTCCAAGGAGATCAGGTCTGTGCTTACTGAATTTTCTGGCAGGAATCCAGCTTGAGTCCTAGTAAAACACTCATGCCAACTGCATGGGAATATCTGTATATGTCTTTAAAATAATTACACATTGAAATAACCTTGCTGACCATGCCTCTAAAGACTTACAGAATCCCAGTGACATGTTTTATGGTACTGCAGAGGTGGAGAGGGAACAAAAACCTCTGACTGTTGCTCTTGGGATTCTAAGCCACTGGTAGCAATTGGGAAGAATTTAACAATAAGCTGCAGTATAAACTTGCCATTAGTTATCTCATTAGCCGAGATTTCTAAAAGCACAGTAAAAAAGGATACAATTTTCAAAAGCAGAAAATGAGATGCTTCACTTCACTGGCTAAACCTTCTAATATGTGTGAGTCAAATGTTTTTTCTTCTCAGAGTCAGTAGGAGTAGTTGATAGGTTTTGATTGTGGCAGGTCTGCTGTGATCTCTGTTTTCTGGCTGACTTATCAAACTGTTGAGAGGCCAAAGGCAACACTGGTGTTTAATTACAAGCAACACATTGTGGACATAAAAAAGAAGCAGCAGCAGGAAACCTGTAGCTGTCAACCTCCCATCAAGAAACAGGAAAAAATCCTCTGCATAGAAATCTAATCAGTGAACGGTATAAATGTAGGAAATTTAGGTGCTCCTTAAATTGATTAGTATGAAAATCTGGAAGAGGGAAGAAAGAAGAATCAAGGGGTAAGATAATAATGGAGGAGAAGAAAGATAGAGATATACTAAGAGGAACTCTTCCAGATATTTAGCTATGAGCTGTTACCTGTGGGGAGCCTATATACCTATGTAGGGCAGGGTTTAAGGTGGTAAAGAGAATAAGTTTGTCTTTCTCTGCCTGGTAGAGCTGCAGGCTTCAGTTTCTGCTTAAAGGATCTTCTTCCTTGAGATGATCTACTGCTGCTGGTTTATTTTCTGGAGTATTGAGATTTGTGCATAACTTGAATACTCTCCATTGCAAAAATTAAAATGTTATTGATCTTAAACCTTAAGAATAAAATTCTGAAGTTTATAGTCTTAATTCACATTGCAAACACTGATCATATTCAGGAGGGGTTTGGGGGGCTTTTTTTCTTCCTTTGAATAATTTTTCATGTTTTAGTACAGCAGGTAAGGCATAATATTTCTCATTGCTAAAAGTGTTCTTGGTGCTAAGGGTCAAAGCAAGATTGTAACACAGCACAAGCCTTGAGCTTTTTAGTTTGTTTCAGGGTAAAGGACTTTGAAGTAAAAAAAGAGGAAGAGTATAATAATGAAACTGAGAAGGCAACTATGTCTGTAAGCCTAAAGATCTTTTGGTGAGATCCATTTTCCATTCCATATTCTATCTGTTAACAGGAATCTAAAAATATTGATGTGATGTGATTGCTGTATGAATTTTTGTGTAGTACTGTTTATATACTTGTGTGAGTTGATCCTGCATACTCTTCATCTATTATTTAATATCCCCTGTTTAGATAGATATCCAAGAATATTTTTGGCTGTGTTTTTGTTCAGCCTTTATCCAAAACTGCTAAATGACGAACTGCAGTGAAATCTTTGACATAGATGAAAGATAATAACCTTTGCTGGTTGCTAATATATTTGCCCAAGTGAGGTATGTGAAATTGCTACTTAAGTGGCAACCTTCCCAGTCTGGATTGACTGTGGTAGCAAGGTCAGTTTGGAGGATTTCTGAAAGATGTCACCTATCAGTTGACTTAATTAAGAGTTTCCTGCAGACTTTACAGCGCCAGTAGAGCATCTGAGCTCTGTAGTAGTGACAGTGGGAGAATTTCTGAAAAGGCTGTGAATAACCACAGATAGGAATCATGGCTAAAATGGATGTTGGATGTGTGCAGTATCTTTTTCTCCTGATAGCCCTACAAGCCTAATTCTTGAGCTCACAGCATTGTGTAGTTATTTTCAGTCATGCAAAATGCATGTAAAATTATGCTATGCATTATTTACTAGATTGCTACTGAGCTTTTGAGTAGATGTTTGCCTGTATCAAGCAGTTCAAGTATGTAAATATTTTCATTGCAAGCATAGAAGAGGTTCATCTGCAAATATTGGTTATTGTTTCACATACACTACACATATAGGGAAGACTTGTAAAGGGTTTTGGTCCAGAGGAGTAATTACAGTTTTATACCAGATGGAGAAGTATCTTCTGGCATTATATCTCAAAAAAGTCAAATGTGTCTGAATTTAACCTAATGTTCCTTGTCAGGAAGCCAGAATTAACAAAATTCCACAACTGTTCTTACAGATAGGTTTCTGAAACTTGACTTCGTGTGCTAAAGTCAATATTTGTTTCAAAGTCCAAAGACCACCTGTACTGTAAACATCTATGAAACACTGCAGCAAAAACTCTTGGGTAATAGCTGTTCAAATGCATCAGTCTCTTTCCTAAGGTACTGAGGAAATCCTAATGGTTTACATATATACACTAATAATGTCACAAGACACAGGAAAACAGAAGATTGTACAGAGCCCAGGCTGCTGGAAGCCAGCTGAAGTTCCATAGCCAAATTGAGATACAGATCTATGGCTGTAATGAGGTTTAGTCTGGGCAGGTGATCAGACCTGTCATTCACAGCAGAGAGCTCTAACTACTCCCACAGAAAGGAACTGTGCCTGCCTGTGGATCTCATGGGTGGTCACACCCCATGCAATTGAAATTAAGGGTTGTGCTTTGTTACATGTCATGACAATCTTTCCCTAGCCAAACAACTGACCATAGCAGCTGGAAAAACATCCAGTAAAATATATAGATGGCTTTTGAGGGGAGACCATTTATAATTGAAGACTTATTCATACCTGTCTAAGGCATAATTTTAACAATAATTGGCATAATTTACTAAATTTACTGTAATGGCTAAGGAGTAAAATGCTAAATCTGTATGTTGTACACTGCTACATTTGCAAACTGAAACTTTTAATTGTGTGAGGTGAATGTGGAACAGGGCTCTCTTCTTTCCCTTCTACCCTCTCATCATTTGTGGAGGATACAAAGAACTTGTGATTCTGTTGAAGTAGGCCTTCACATAAGCATGCAACATAAACAAATACTTGTGCATTTCTCTACAGAGCTTATAACTTAAACAGGAAAACTGCCAAAGACTAAAGGCAGAACTAATTATATACCAGTATGGTTTAATGCTGTTTAAATGAAGCAATAGTAACGGATCAGTAAATGGAGAACTTTGACTAATCTAATCTATTTTTGCACCCTTTCTGGTACAACAAGAATTTATTTATTTATTTATTTATTTATTAAGAATTATTAGAAAAAAGACTTTAAAATTTATCATTATCTCAGGGTTGAGACATGAATTACTAGTACTTTTATTAGTTGAATAAATAGAAAATTAATTTCATTCATTTCTGCTTAGTTTTAAAGAACTAATACTCCCAGTGAAATTAACACCAAGATATATTTTAATGAAAGCTCAGTTTAGCCCCAGTGTAGCTTTAATTATTTCCTGAGTAACTAGAAGTTGCCACTTCACGTGTAAAGGCCAGGCACATATTACTTTATAACATGGCCATGAACAACCTGTTCAAGTTGGTCCTGCTTTGAGCACAAGGTTGGAGTACAGACTGTCCAGCTTCAAACACTGTGATTCAGTGACATATTGGAACAGAGAATTTGATGTCAAACAGATGCAAAAAGCACAAACACTCGGGAGAGAAGCAAAATTAATTATTTTCTCTGATATTAGTAGTGGAAGAACCTGGAAAGACTTTTTAGGAAATGGCAGGGATGGCAGATGGGAGATGCAGCAGATGATCTCTCTGAAGCTGGAGTTACTGTGGAATGAGTTACATAGAATGCACACCAAGAAATTGCTCTAACTGGAATTGGAATTTACTCAAGAAGTCGTAAAAGCCCTCCAGAATGAAAAAGCCGGATTGCTCATGGTCATGTGGAGGAGGTCCCATAGTCCAGTCCAGAGAAGGTGAAAGGTGAGATGAAAGAATAATGGTAAACACCCATCTCAGGGCACACACTGCTTTCTTTCCTTCTACAATCACAACATTTTTTCCCTGCTCTGCAGTATTTATTTTACCCTGAATGTTTATGGGCCAGTGAAATCAACACCTGCACATTTGAGAGGCCTTGAGCCACTCTCATTTTCAGATAATACTAGATAGAGGCGAGAGTTCTGAAGCAGGTGGGAAATGAGTTTTGAATTCCCCATGTTCAAACTCTATTGCTTTGATCCAGTTTGTCAATCTTCATGCAAAGGAAAGAACACGTCTTAACTAAATCTTCCTTACAAAACAAACCTAAACAACTACCTCCCCCTGTGCAGGCTAAGTCAAGGCTTTTCACCAACCAACCAAAAAGCTCTTGAGGATATTCCCATGAGGCTTGCATAATTTATCACTAATTTCCTATAGAAAGAAAAGATGGACTGCATTAATTCCTTGAAAACGCATTATTTGTATTATACAAACTACTAATAGTAAACAGCAAAAATGAAACTAGTATTAAAGTAGTTTTTGTAAACACCTGAAAAATTGTTTCCACAGGCATTAATTAGGAGTAAATTCCTTGCATTAAGTGAGAATAAAATAAGAAATTTAAACTGTTAGCCTGTTAAACAGTTAACTTGGTAAAATCGTATCTAAAGATAAAGGTGAGAGAACAAAACAGAAGCATTTAGGAAAACACTTTTCCTCCATGTTATCTGTATACATGAAGTATTCCTGTATATTGCTACACTTAAGCATGTTTTGGTTCTTTAATGTGGAATTGTAGTTTTAAGTTGCTGTAGTTGGAATTGTAATTTTAAGTTACTGTAGTAAAAGTGTGTGATCTCTACATATCAAGTCATTAGCCTTAACATTTGAAAGCTGTGATAAGAGAGAGAAATTGCACAGCTTATGAAGTGATCTTCCCATAACTGATTCTGGTAATGCAGAAGTTGTTCCAAGTTCTTGATACAATCCTCACTCCAAAGAAGTCACCAAAAAGTTACCATGGTGGTGAACTCTTCTGAGAAAAGGAGCCTGCACTGCTTGTTGGGCAAACTTGATTCTCCTGCAGCTGAAGTGAGGATGCCAAAGTCTTAGAGACACCTGCTTTCTTCTTTTCCCTTCTGCTGTTCTTGTGTTTTGTCTGTTATTTAGTAGTAGTCAAACTTGTTTTCTCACTTCTACAGATATCATTCACCCATGTAGGCTCCATTTTCAGTGGTTTATAACCTGAATGACAAATCAGTAGTGACAAGAAAGGAGATGGAAGCACACAAGGAAAAGGAGGAAAAAAAACCAAGAAAGGGAAATGTGTTTTATCTAAATGGATATGAGCAAGACAAAATGAGGGAAGGGGAGAAAGGCAAATAAATGTAGAAAAGGAGAAAATGAGCAAGTAAAACAATCTGATGAGAATGTGAGGTCTAGGGTCAAGACAATTTATCAGTCATCTTTCTAGAGAATTAGCACCATCAATAGCAAACATTCATAAAAGTTTTTGTCAGTTAAGTCTTGTTCACTGATTTCCAGGGATTTCTCAAGGCTGCAGTAAATCCCTGCCTTCTGGTTGGTCTTTGTTACATGAACTAGAAGAGGGGTGGTTTAATAGGTCTTGCAGAACTGCTGTAAATAAAAGCAGAAAAACTATAGGATAGTGCCAAACATGAAGACTCTTATAGTCAATAGAAAGATTCACATTGCTATTCCAGTTCAAAGAGTGGTTTCAATTGACATTATAGACAATACAGAGAAATGCAGAGGGGCAGTGTTGTTTTTACATCAGGTTTTTTCTGGTCATTATCCTCATTTCAATGCAAAGGAGTCATACTGATTTGGAAGATTTTATCAATAGGTATCCTCTGAGTAAAGATCATAGAATATCATCAAAAGATAATACAATGATGGACAATACATGAATTATAAAGAGATTTACAGAGAAACTTCATTATGGCTCAGTCCAGGTGAGTATGGCAATGAAGATAACAGAAAATTTGGAATCCTGTTACATTGAGTGATGAGTCATTACCAATAAAATGGAATAAGGAAAAATGCTGATATCATTCTCTTAGGATCATCCTTTTTTTTTTTTCTTAGACAGAAGTGCTATGCCAAAAGGACATGATGGTAAAGCATTATCTTACCTTTTTACAAATATTTAAAAAGTCAAATTGTCTGGGAAGAGAAGCCAAATTAAACATTACATAACCCTACAATGCTTTAGCATTGGTCACAGTTGTCCTAGAAGATAATTTGCTGAGGTGCTTCTTGGCCATAAAGCAAATGTATTGCTCTTGATAGTAAAAGCACAGCTGGAACAGGTTCAAATTGAAGGTTTTACACAAGTTAATGTGAAATGCAGCTGGGCAACATTTCTGGAGTACTAGTACCAGAGAGGATTTTTAGTGAAGGGTGACCCTCCAAAGGTCACAAGGACCAATGCATTTAACTAGACAGAAGCAATTCCAAAAAGAACCGTGAAAGCAGAATAAACAGTGGTCCTGCAAACTCAGTCCTCACATGTGTTAAATAATGGTGCTCTTCAGCATTTTGAGAGCTTGTGTTTTTGGGTTTTTTTATATGTGATAAGAGGATTATATGAGAGACCTGCATTCTCCTGAAGTGTTACCTTAAAACCACGAATGCTGATTCCCAAACTACATTTTCTCTCCTTAAGTGGCATTGAAAACCAAGAAGAAGCAAAACCAAAAGCAAGAGAGAGTGGAACTCACAGGCTGATGATAATCAGTCTTGTCTGCTTTTGCTGGATGATTGTTTGTAGAATCAGAAAGAAAAATCGTAATATATACAAAAAGTGGTTTTTGTTTCATTCATTCCCATTGTGTCTTGTGGTGCCTCCATAAGGAAAAAGAAAACATTTGCATTTAAGAATGAGCGTTTATCACTGGTATTATTTTACTTTAAAAGTTAATATAATTTTTGAATGTTACAGATTAACTAGGCTTAATATGGTTAGTTACTCTTTGGTCTTATATTTTTTTATTTTTTTTTTTTACAAATTCTATTTTTCTGGATGGTGTTAATGTGTAATTTCTGTAGGCTGGGATAGTATCTTCATGTCAGAGGGGTGACCACAGTTTACTCCAGATAAACCTGTTCCTCATAATGTGCATCTGATGTGTAAATTTGTGGAATTTTTAAAGTGCAACCAGTGCTTATCATTCCATGAGATGAATTCTGTACAATAGAAAACCAAGGAAGAGTATTTGAAATGAATGATTTCATGTCAATGATAATTAGAGAGGGGCCAGTGCTGCAGCAGATTACTGGTGAACATTCACAGGCATTGGTTATTGTTTTCAGGAATGTAGGCAGAAAGTGAAAGTTCTAATGAATTCTTACATAAATATGTAGCAGTGCAGAAATTTGAATCCAAGGAACCATCTTGGGGATTTTTAAATAATAATGATACTACTACTAATAATGGCTAAGGGTTTGAAGTGAACTAAGTTTTTAAACTCAGTGATAAGAATTAGAGTGATAAGGAATTCATTTTTTTTCATAGACCAGTGCTTTGGTCAGGGACTGAGACTATAATGGTTTCTGTAGAAGAAATAAGGAAAGCTACACCTATTTATAATGGTGTAGTAGTGGTGGGCATTTTGTGGATCTATCCCATGGGTATGTTTACTTGTTTTTTATATACTCACTTAAAGACACAAATACCCACTAAATGTCCTCTGTCTTCATACCTGACATGCCATCAGCATATTCCAGACATGAGCCATCTGACTAGAAGAAATTTTCTGCAGCAGAACTGATTACTGAGTTCTGAGATGTGGCAGCTATTGTATTTCTAAGGGTTATGGAATATAATATGGGAATATGATACAAAAATGTAATTAAAACAGACCTGAATTAATAGAAGAAAGGCCAGGGAAAAAGAAAAGCAAAGGCTGAAGAGCGAGCTCTGTGTAGCAGACTGTGAAGCAGCCGTGGTGCTAGATCTTATCAGATGTTTTGTCTCTCGAACGTGCCCGAAAAATGAATGAAAATAAAGAAACAATTCATGAGGGAATTCCAGTTTTCTAGAGATGAAAAAGTAACAGGAAAATACGGCTATATGATGCAGAGCAAACTTCTTCTCGTCTTTCCTTAGGAAAGATGTGCGTTTATACATTTTGTATCTATCCCTGCAAAACCACAACACAGAGTTGGAAGTACACCATAGATCCCAGAATCAGGGGAGAGCCCAAGAGAGCAGCAGCTGAGCTGAGCTGTCACTAGCGCTCCTGTGTTACTTCATGCTCAGTGGAGCTGCTAAGGTAGCCAGTCATGCACAGGTTGAATGCAGAGTGCTTCCAAGAACTGAGTTAATTAGTGAAGTATCCTAAAGTTAACTAACTCCCCTGCCAAGAAATGGGCTCTTCCATTTTCCTCACATGATTATCTGGGCACTTTCACTTTTCCATATATAGGAGCAGCTCAGGGACTGACAGATCAGGCTAGGTAGGGATACAGACTTCAGGCACATGCATTCTCCTTGCATGCAGGCACGGATGCAGGCACATGCTGCTTTCACACACTGAAATTCAAGTCAGCCAAAGAGGTAATAAGTGAGGACAGCTATAGTCCTGCTGATAAAGAGCCTTCTTAAACAGAAGGCACTACAGGTAGAGCTCTTCAACCACCGTTTGTGATAATCCATCGGGAAAAGCATCACAGCCATGAATGGGCCAGTGGATGGTTTATGTGATTACACGCTTGATGATGAAGGGGCTTTCATGTTCACATCGGAGTCCGTGGGAGAAGGGCATCCAGGTAAGAAGCCAGCTCTGGTAAATGTCTAAAAAGTACAATATTTTCATTTGAGGTGTTTTAAAAGCCTAAAGAAGAATTAATGTGGTGTTAATCTTACTAGAGAAGTTATTTGTAACAGGGTGCATTCCTACTTTATTTCTACTGGACTTTGTCCGTACAGACTGCAGAACTGCTGTAACTAGAGTGCTTCCAACGGGAGTTCATGTGCTTTTGCAGGGTGTGTGGAGGAAGGCAGTGAGGTTTGTGGTTGCTGCTCCTTCCTTTTCATCTGAATTTCTTTCAGTATTCATGTGGAGACACTACTGTATCTCTGACAGGCTCAAGTTTCACATATGGGTATGAATGCATAGCTTGCTTCTCAAGTTCCATGTCTTTATGGGCCCTGTGAAACTGTCCTGCACATATAGAGTGCTCTAAGACTGTCAACCATGACAGGAATATCCCTAAGTAGCCTATCTTAGAGCCTTTTTATAGTGGTCCCAGCAGCTGTACATGGCAAAGTCGCCAATTTTCCCCTGCCTCCCACCCCTTTCCATCATCTGATGCAATATATGGAATTGCTTAAGCAAAGAGTGGACAGTTATTTGCTAAACTTTATGTATGGTCAGCAGAGATTAGTTCAATTTTATTGAAAACAAATATTCATCCACCATAAACATACACCTTATGTCAACAGCAACTGTTCCCTCAAGTGAGGCCAGGGCACAATGGGCTATTTGATGTCCTGAAAAGTGTATTTGTTTTAGAAGCCAATTTGGTGGCCTGTACTTTTTGCTGTAATAAGGCTTTTCAGGTCTGTGTTCATGTATAGCAGAGGATAAAAACGTCAGCAATGAGAACTTTATTTCTATAGTTTGATACTCTTCTCTATTAACTTATTACTGCAGATCAAATCCATGGCTGATGCAACTGAGTACATCTCCATCAATGTGAAGGCAACTACATCAGGTTAAACCAGTTGGGGTTCTTTCTGATGTAACACAGTCAGAAAATGACAGCCATGTTTTGTCCTTGGAACATATGTCCCATGTCGAATTTATATATCATTATATACTACATCCAGTGTCTGTAGTGCTATGTAGTTTCATGGGAAAAATAACATAATGCAATGTGGTAAATTTTGGAAATAACATGGATGATGTTATTTCCAAAGACAACTGGTCACAATTTATGCTACTCTAATCATTACTTTTTAGTCATTTTGGGGCAATAATAGGAAAGTCTCAAGCGGAGAGAGTTCAGCTGAGTCCCCAGATTTAACTTTGTCCCTTGGTATCTTTACCAGTCGTCTTTATCTTGTTTCTTGTTTTAGGATTTGGCCAAATTTTTTTCTTTTTCACATTCCTTATTCACTCCTTTATTTCCAAACCCTCTGTTGGCCCTCAGTAGCTTTCTTTAAAGCCCCAAGCACAGTATTTTTCTCCTGTGCTGCAATACTAGTTGGCCCTTAAGAAACACAGTTACCACTTGGATGTCTCATCAGCTTGCTGTGTCTCTGGGTACTATGAGATACAAAGTACCAACCTGGGAGGTTTATTTTCGAGGAAGTGGAAAACTGAAATTTACGTGAGTGTTTTCAAGGCTGTGATGCTTATACTTTCTTAAAAAGCCTAGATCTTCACACAGGGTAGTGAAAACACCAGTGCCTATTGCAAAGGGAAGATAGAGATTTTCCAGATCAAAGGAGGACAGGCTGGCAGTAAGTAACTCTGGGTTGTCCTGCGAATTCTTTTTCCTGAGCATCAGCAATGGATCTTAATCATCTCAGTGATAGCTCTGGCTCCTGACAGCAAATTGATCACCTCTACATCCCTAGCCAAGCCCCCCTTCTCCCCCCTGTGGTTTTGCACAAGAGGTGTAGACATGCCATTTGCATTTTATCACCCAGGAAAATCTTGGCTATTTCTTAAAATGAGGCCCAGTGCCTGAGGCTGTAGTTGGTCTTCTGATGTTATCTGCAGCAATAGAATTTTATTGTGAGTTTTGATTTCCTCTGTTTATACAAAATGGATAATTTGCGTGTTCTTGATTAGTTCTCTTCCGTATGTGATAGTATAATTTTGCTAGAGGGCATTATGTGAAGTGAAGATCCTGAACCAGATCTTTGTCTGGTGGAAATTTGAATTGTTCTGATTATATTAGCTGAGTATTGAATGCTTTAATGGAGACCTTCTTAATGCACAAAGCAGGAGAAATTACATGCTTATTTATTTGAGTGTACAGGGAACTGCCTTATATCTGTGCAATGCCTAGAGCTGGGTTTCACTGAGAAATCCAGATTCCTAGAAGGAAGTAGTGGCTGTCAATAATTAACCTACAGGTATTACCTGTGCAAGACATTATGGAGGACTGTTTATGCCATCTTCTCACTTCAGATTCTTCAAAATCCCTTGGACATAACATCTGGGAATTCCTTTCATATCTTTAATCATTTAATCATTTAGTGGTGTAAATTCCAAACTCTCTGAAGACTTACACATGATTTCTTCCTTTCAGTGTTATAATAATAAAAGTACACATACAGAAGCATGAAAAAGAGAACTTCTTTATTTTTGGTAGCTGTATTTTGTCACTCCATTTTCTTCCATTCCATTTTCCATTCTTGTCATTCCATTTTTCTTAGTTCAGTAGTGTCTGTCATGCTGCACAGGTTTCATGGTGCTTTGAAAAATGTCATGTGTTTCTGTGCCCCACAATGTCTTACAGATGTCCAACCACCAAGGAGTAATTCCTCCCCCTGTCTGGTGTGGCTTCAGGTGGAATTGGCTGCAAACTGACTGCCATTCAGTTTTCCAGAAAGTATGAAGGATCTCTTTAAAAACATAAGACTAAGCATCTTCTAAAAGCACCCTCAGGTTTTCAACTGTATTAAAAGCATATGTTTATCTTGTAGATATTCACAGGAAAAAAAAATCTTGAATGAAAAAATGCAGATCTGTCCAGCATATTTTATATCTAAGATTATATATACTTAATGATATGCATTATACTTCAGTAAACTGTGGATTGAACATGGAGAACAGATGTACAAGAGATTTGAACACTGCTGATATTGCAGCACCACTGCAGTTATCAGCTAGCATTCCTCAAGGGTTTTTTAAAATAGGAAAACTGTACAGCACACTGCAGGTATTTGAGGCCTGTCTAGTGAAAGGCTTTTGTAAGAAAGCTGATTTTTTGATTAAATGCTTATGATAAGTATCTGCATTTCTCCCCTGTTTTTTTCTTTAGCAGAAAACTGAGAATTGCTCAGTTTGCCATATTTTGAATGTTAAAGTTTGCATTCTAGTTTAACTTTTTCTGTTGATAAAAATAACGTATCATTAAAAATACTGAATTTAATGTTGATGATTACAGGTTTTGAAGAAAACCAACTTTGCCATTTCAAATGTTCTATGTTTTTTACATTTACTACACCATCAAAGCCAGAAGTTTGGCTGTACTTCTTTGTTGTGCTTTGTGGAGCTTTTTAGAATAAAATATTCCGTTTTTACTGCTTTTCATAGTTTTTTTTCCTATGTGTGGTGAGTCTGTGAAACTGAATTCCTGTGAAGGTCCTGAGAACTTTTGTTAGGCTCTTACATACTCTAGATTCATGTAACAAACTTATGTCTAACTATCTGGAAAACTGTGATGTTCCTTCTAATTATTGGAGATCACCTTTGTTGTTGAACACCTCCTTTCCTTCCTAGTATTACAACTGGGATTTTGAGTAGGGTTTATCATCAGCCTCCCTAGACTTATTTTATGGTTAGCAAAAGCTGTTTCATGGCTAGTTGGCATCTCTGCCGTAAGGCTGGGCCTGTGGGGATAATTGGATTTCAATAATAGTCACGACTGTCTAATACTTGCCTGCTCAGTCATTTTAGATACCCCTTTTGCAATATTCATTCTATTGGATAGTAATTCATGACATGAAGGTATGCACGAACTGAATTCTGACCTATTAAATGTATTTTTTAAGATTATAGTGTCTCACCAGAGGTGGTCCATTATGCTTTCCCTGTTTCTAAAAAAGAAGGGAAAATAAAAAGGAAAAAAATAGTGGACAAACGTAACCGCTCACACTTAGCAGATAATAAGAGAAATGGGCCAGTTGATACGAGAAATTTAAATAGCATAATAAAGGGTGCACAAAGCCTGCTAAGCATTCCTAAAAATAGAATGCCTGGTTTTATTTTACACCAGAGACCTTTACTAATAGACATGCCTTTAATTTAACACATTAATCAGCCAGTCATCCAGCTGGATTTCTCTGTCCCATCTTCATAGACATATCTCTATCTGGATTTGGATCTAGTTGCACTAGAACTGCTGGTTGTTGCACCAACAATCAAATATGACATGTATTATCAAACTGACCACCCTTAGACTATTTTAATGTAAGTGTATGCTCCAAGTATAGCAGATTAAATTATTCTAGTATTTATTTTATTAAGATTTTACATAGATGTCACAGATCAGAAGGGATCTCCCAAATATAATCTGATCTGACCTTCATACATAGATAGTAATATTTCATGCAAGACTTCTTCAAATAAGCTAGTAAATGGCGGTTGAATTTCATTCATACCTTTTAAAAATATATCCAATTTTCATGTAGCTATTTAAAGGATAAGGAATCCTACATGCCTCTAGATTAATGGTTTTCATGGCTCTCACTCTTCAGAATTTCCTTTTTGAATCTTTACCTGTGTCTTTTTAACTTTCATTTATCAACTGTAGTTACATTATTTCTCATCAGGAAAAAAACCAACCTTTTCTCTCAGCACAGTATTTTTAGGTTCTTAGGGAGCAGGATCTCAATGCCTGCAGGGGTTTCCTCTGGTAGGCTGTGTTTCCTTCAGCCTTTCAGGACCAGATTAAGTTTGATTGATTTCATCCTGTAAGATAGACCTTTCTGATCTAGGACATTCTTCTCACTCTGTCCTAAACATTCCCACAGCTTCTTAACACCCTTCTTGAGTGTTTTGGCAAGAATGCATATAAAATGTGTGCCCTACAGGGAACTCAGAAATGCGGGACAGTGGCATCTAATGCAGGTGAGATATGCTTCCTGTGGAGCAAGGACAGCAATAAAGGTTGTTCATTGGAACTCTGGGAGGTGAAAAAAAAGACTACAAAGCAGTCCCAGTCACTAGAGTTTGCTGCTGAGTATTGGACCTGCACTAAGAAAACCATTCTAACCCCAGTTGTTCTGTTGTCTCACACAGGTAATAAAAATTGCCTATTGTTGTCAATATTTCTTACTTTTATGCTTGAACATGTGGATATATTTCCTTATAAAAATGAAAACTTTTAAGAGAGAAAGCAAAGATGCCTTTTAATCACTCATGCTCCTTTATACCCAGGTTTTCTGGGTTCAAATTGGACATCTAATTAAATTGCAAGAATGATGTCTGATTCCTGTTTGGTAATAGTTGTCCCAAATTTAGTAATCCTAATTTATGTACAGGTCTTGCAAGACTGAAACTTCCAATGTAGGCTACATCTTCTAATTGTGTTTTGTGTTCATTCTTTTGGTGTTGAAGTGGTGAGATGGGAGTGAATATGGGAGATCAGAGTATCAGAATCACGTTAGTTCTCCAGTCCTTGATTTGTCCCTCTTAGCTAAATGTATACATCTTCATCATGAAAATTAGCGAGAATTTATTTTGACTTGAGCTTAAGTTTATTAAAAGCCTCTAATGACAGACTCTTACAAAACATTTCCAACAGACTGTGTTGCAAATGGCAAGGCAGGAGATTAATTTATTTTGCCTCACAGCTTTCTCTGTCAAAATCTAAAAGCAATACAAGACCTTTTCTTGAAGAAAACATTAAATAAGAAGATTAACCATTTTCATGCGGAAGACATTGCTATGGGTGCTGCCCTTTTGTGTCCATTAGATTAGCTAGATTATTTGATTAAGATTCAATATTTGTTTTAAAGATTAGAAAATAAAGAAAGAAAAAGAGAAAATATTATTATGACAAACTTGTGCTGAGGCCTTTGTATTTGGCATGTAACTAAAAGTTTACCTCAGGCAAACTTCACCTGGTAACCCTTTCTTTGCCTCTGTGTGTGCATTCCCTGTGCTGCCTTAGGTGGCTTGCAGGGATTATTAGGCAGTGGCATTGCCAGATGGTGGGTAGTGACAAAAGGCAACCCAAAACCCAGCCCTCCACTGAGCTGTGCATTATCTCTATTAATCTAAACACTTTCTCAGGCTTTACCGCCAGTGTTGGGCAGGTACATTATAACTTTCTGTTGGGGCAATGGAAGTTGGTGGTGGAACATCACTGTTCCATTAGAACACCACTGGTTTGCAGAGCTGGTGGAGCTAGAGAAGGAGAAAGCTGCAAGTAAAACCTCTTAACCTCTCAGGTTATTCTGTGCATTACACACTTGTTTCACACCTAAGCACAGAAAACTACAGATAAAGTTCTAGTTAGTTAGTTTACACTGGTAGGTAAATTCCCCACTCAGTCTGAGTTTGCTGCAATGATGTTTCATATGTCTTTCTATTCAGCTATGTTAAATATGCCAGTAATAAGCAATGCAAGAATTCCTTTCTGGAATACCTACTGAAAGTGATGCAAACAGTCCATGTTTTGTATTGAGTGCTGTGTTTTGAATCACAGCTTTGATGTCTTGCAGATAAAATCTGTGACCAAATCAGTGATGCTGTGCTAGACGCCCATCTCAAACAGGACCCGAATGCCAAGGTTGCTTGTGGTAAGTTGTTTGCTGCTTTGCTTTAAGTCATCACACAGTCACATTCTTTTTTTAGGATTTTTGCAAAGACCTAGCTCATTTCACTCTCAAAAATGACATATGAATTTCAGTTTTCAAGAGGAGAGATGAGAAGAAACAGTAGAAGTTTTTGTAAAGACTGAAGCCCAAGCAGGCTGTAGAATAGAGCTATTGATTTTTTGTGTGGACTGAAATGTCCTGGAAGAAACAGGTTTGCATATCACTGAATCATGCTCAGTGTTTTGACTTTCCCATTTGTAAATTGGACATATTAGTCTTTTCCTTGCTTTCAGACAGATGGGTGAATATGAAAAGAATTTTTATTGATGGAGTTATAATGGTAAAAAAACGGATATAAAGGATTTGCACTGTACACATCCAATAGATCTCTCAAAATCAGCATCATCACAAACACAGTTCCTTGTCTTAGTGGCTGGCTTATTCTGCTGTTGTAATCCTGTTTTCATCTCTCTTTTCAGAGACAGTATGTAAGACAGGAATGGTGTTGCTCTGTGGGGAGATCACTTCCCGTGCCATTGTGGATTATCAGCGAGTTGTCCGAGATGCAATTAGACATATTGGCTATGATGATTCAGCTAAAGGTTGGTGGAAAAACTCATGAAATCGTGGAAGAGCAAGCAATAGGCAACTGCAAAACAGGTCTGTCACCACTTCCATACAGGGGCTTTAGTAAGCCTGATACAAACTGATTGTGCTGTGTGGAAGCTGTTTACATGGTGCTACATGAAACACTTTATGGCTTTACCCCAGTAAGTAAAAGTCTTTTATTAGTTAAAACTGAATTGAGAGTAGGCAGACTATACTTTGAACTGTGGTATTTGGCCACAATAGTTAACTGCAACATGAACCATAGCATCTACCACTCCTCCAAACTTGCAAGAACTTGACTCTTGGTTTTTCATTTGGCAAGCTGATTGTTGCACCTTGATGCAAAAGGGGGAGAAGAAACCTAGTTCATTTCATTGTTCCTGTGTATTTTTGTACTGCAGTAGCACTTAGAATTCCCAGGTGTAAAGCTGGTTGTCATTGCAGGGTGCTTTGTTAGCTCTGAATAGCTCCTTAACATTGAGCAGTGTGTGGTCCAGACCTAGGTTGTGAGATGTGCAAATGATAAAAAAGACAAAAATGCTCTGTGCACCAGACACATTTCACTTTCTGATTTGCATGTATCTGTTTATACATTAGAAATATTCCAAGTATTCTGTTACAGTGAAGTGTATCTTTTAAGAGCTTTTGGTTTACAAGTTGTTTACTGCAGTCCTTTGATTGCAGTTGAATTTGCAGGAGGTTGTAGTGGGAGAACATTACAGCAGCTCAGCTGCAGGTTGCCTCCACCATCACACAACAGGAGTGCTTTCAGAAAACAAGCAAACCTAGGAGGTCATAAATCTCCTTTTTAGCCAAACTGCCAACAATGATGAGGGGAGATTCAGTGACCCAGTAAAAAACAATTTCTAGAAGTAAAAAAACCACCCTAAACCAAACAATTATGTACAGAAATATAATTTTCTTCTCTACACAGCCTACTAAAAAGAGGGTGAAGAATGTTCAAGTGGATCATATGCATATGGGTGTGTATATATGTTGTACTGGCTGACCATGAGTTTGGTCAGCAGCTGTCAGTAGCTACAGTTCTAGGAAAGGTTGGATTTGGAGAGAAGCATGTCACTATTAATATACCTAGGAACAGGTGGGAAATTTTGCCACAATCTTCTGTCTTTCAAGTTCTTTTTAAAACCTTACTTTTGGTCTTGGAAAGTCATGTAAATTCCCATTTCCTGATTCGTTGTGAATCTGACATCTGAATCTGGTGTTTTTCTGTATTTGGTTCATGCAAAGTCCCATGAGAAATTTAAATATGGACACTGCTTTGCATGTATTAAAAATAATGTAGCAGAGAGCAGTCTTCAGTTTCTGAAAAACTCAGCTTCTGGAAATTCATGTAGAGGATTTTATTAGTATTTGTTTGGAAGAGGCTCATTATTTACCTTTTTGACTACTTTTCTGCAGTTGACAATTCATAATCTGAATTAGCTTGGCGCAGGGAGTCAGTGCAAGATAAAACAATCAGTAACAAGCAAGAAAGGCAACCCAATATATCCCTTCCTAAAAAAGGTTTCAAGTGTGGTATTGACAAAAATTTTACTAAAAAATAGCAGTTTGGTTTTGCGTTCTGAATGTGGGATCCTTCAGAATAAAAATTTTGTCCTGTGGTTCCATGTTATTTTCCTTAATTGTGACATAAAAATCTAATTCACTGCTATTCTTTTTTCCAAATAGGCTTTGACTACAAGACTTGTAATGTTTTAGTGGCACTGGAACAGCAGTCACCTGATATTGCCCAAGGTGTTCATCTACACAGGAATGAAGAGGACGTTGGTGCTGGAGATCAGGTAGACACAGCATCACATCTAAAACACCAAAACTGTTTTAATGGAAAAAGTTTCCTTCGTCTTAATGCCCTATTTTTTATATCAAAACCCACGTCAAAATATTTCCACATTTCTCTTTACCCCAGAAAAAAACCCATAATTTTACTAAAACAGTTGTAGGTTCCTTGAGAGCAGACTTTTGTCTGGTGTTTTTTTAGCACTCCAGGTAAATCAGGAGAGCTCTGGCAGTTTGTAGTAGCTGAGGAGGTTCCCTTTAGAACTCAGCAAAGATTTTTTGCATATGTATTTCATGTTTTTGTTGTGTAGCTTTAGGTTCATCAACCATTCATCTTACTGCCAGACTTGCTGTGTAATATGGAATAAACAAAGGATCTTTTCACATTCACAGAGCTGTTGAGATTTTGTGCAGAAAAAAATTAGGGGATGTTTTGCCTGCCCTCAGCATTAGTACAATAAATATTTTTATTATAATATATTATAAATATTATTATAAATAAATTAAATATTATTATAAATATTATTATTTAGTATTTTTAATTCTCACTTTTTTTCCTGGAGGCAGCTCTTATAATAGGTGTTCCATGTAATTATGACTGTCCAAACTGCATTTCTCTGAGCTAAAGAACACATGTAGGCATTTATGGCGTGTTCTCAAGAGAGATACACTAACATAAAAACTGCATAATGTGACTGATGCCATGAGAGTGAATTTAACATTTACTACTTGTCATTAAAAGTAATATCTAGTTTATACCAGTGCTGTTGCAAACCACAAGTGCAGGTATCAGAGTCCAGGAGCCAAGCTAATATTGTTCAAAAAATCCCTTGATGACTAAACTAAAATGCTTTTCTGCTGTCATGGGGACATAATACTATGTAAGATGGAAAGAGATTTGACTTTCTTTGACACTTTGATGGCCTCACTTTCCATTTGATCAAAGTGCCTTCCTGTCTTTTTTTTCCTTTCTTTTCCCCCCACAACATACACTGGATAAGAAGAAAGAAAATGCTGCTAACTCTATCTATTATTAAAGTAATATATAACAGTATAAATATAATATATAACAGTAGAAGCTGTGACTAAGCATGTGGCATTGAAAAATATGAGGCAGGTGCCTTAAACTGTTGAAGGGTATGTCCTTCATGGAGTGCTCACACCCCATTCCACTGAAATTTCAGATGTGAGCTGCAGTAAGTGTGTCTGTATTCATATATAAAAGCCTCTGGAACATTTCCAGGCTACTGGAAACATCTTTCCAATGGCAGAATAGTCCTGAAATGTTTTCTCCAGCAGACTTTTTTTCCTTTTTTCTGTGAAAGAACCTATTAGGCTTTTTCACAGAAACATCTTCATTTTTGTCCAGGCTTCTATCTCAACATGTAAGCCTTCAGGCTAGTGAAACAATTCTAGGAACTTGGTCTGCTTCTCATTACACTGTAACATGTTGAAGCCTGATCTGAGTTTTGGCTTCTTGCACTGTGATTGTAAAACAGTAGAAAGTAAACCTGAGGATACTACTCTCTTTTCTTCAGATGAAATCTCATTGCCTTCAGTTGTGGTGCCTTTAACAGTGATTGAAGTATGTTCTCTCCTCCTGTAGGGTTTGATGTTTGGTTATGCAACAGATGAGACAGAAGAATGTATGCCCCTAACAATTATTCTTGCTCACAAACTGAACGCCAGGTTAGCAGAGCTGAGGCGTAGTGGAGAACTCCCTTGGCTGAGACCTGACTCCAAGACACAGGTAAATACTGCAAGGGATTCCAGAAAGTTGGAAACCATCACCTTTTCTTTCCAGAAATACTGAATTTTTTTGAAGACAGCAGTTGATGTGTTTCAGCATATCAGGATAATCTACAAGGAGCAGATAAAGCTTTTCCACTGCTCGTGACATTGTCTCTTTGGCTGTTGGAACATGGTTCACTTGTCTCAGAGCACTTCACCACCTGCCAGTGAAGGGACATCTAGCCCTTCAGAACTACAGTGGTTTGTGCTTGTTGGAAAAGTGACATCCAAAGAATTTATTTGTATTTAGGGGTTCAGGCTGACATTTTCAGGATGCACTAAGAACATAAATTTCTGAGGCTTGAGAGTTTTGAAGGAAATCCCATCTGAAAGATGTATTTTGATTTCATAGAGAATCAAGTTGTCCATATTGAGTTGGGTAGGGGTTTTGCTATTATTTTTTCTCTCTCTTTTTTTTTTCCATATCAAAAATGCAGTGAGGAAATGACTGCATTTCTCATACCTTGGCATCACTGCGAGCAGTGCTCACTCTAATATCAGCACTGACGTTTTGCTACACTTCAGCTTTGGAGCAGCCTGTGTGACAGGTGTTTGATGAATGCCACTAAGACATTAATGTTAGCTTGGTTGTTTCCCCGTTGTCCCTGTGTCCCCCAGGTGACAGTTCAGTACATCCAGAAGAACGGAGCAGTGATTCCTGTTCGTGTTCACACCATTGTGATCTCGGTGCAGCACGATGAGAGCATTTCCCTGGAGAACATGCGCAGGACCCTGAAGGAACGCGTGATCCAAGTCGTGGTCCCTGCCAAATACTTGGATGACAAAACTGTCTATCACCTTCAGCCTAGTGGGCGTTTTGTTATTGGAGGGCCTCAGGTTTGTGCTGTATTATTTTGGTGGTCTTATGAGCTTGCCTTTTGCTGCATGTGTGTCTTCAGTGCTCAGGTTTTGGCATCTCTGTCCCAGGGTGTAAGGAGCAAGCTGCCCAGTGGAAGATTTTTCTTGCAGCTGGATGTGGGAGAAGGGCCCGGGGTTTCACATGTCCTTTGCCAAAGTAACCTTTGAGGGCCTGGTGGTACTGTCCATGTGTTGTGGCCAGGCAGGCAAGTCTGCATCCAATCTTCCATTGCATGTAGAGTGTAGAGCCCAGTTCTGGGTTTCCTCAAACCCTCTGGGGACCAGCACTGAGTGAGACCTGCAGTCCTTCCTCATGGGAAGCCCTTCTTACAGAGAGATGGACAAGAGAAGCTTTACATCCCTTACAGTGAACCTGGTTTTCAGATCTGCATAGCTCTCACTGTTCTGCTTGACACCAGTATGATCTGAAGGTGTTCATCTGTCCTGAAAATCAGTCCCAGTAAGGCTTCTTCTGGTGAGAAAATAAATGTTCCTTTTCCTTTTAGGCAATGCAGGAGATAGAATTTATAATTTGATCCTATATTCACTGAAGTCAGGAAGAACTTCCACTCTCTGTAGGACCAGCAATTCCAAGATATAGTTTTTGGAAACAAATTTACCATTATGAATGTTTCAGTCTTCAGATGCCTCTAGAACTACCACAACAAAGCTTTAAAGCTCCTTCTTGAAATTAGGTTCAGTTTTACAACAAATCCAAGTAGACAGTGTTTTCCCTTTGTTTTACAAATTCACTCACTTACTGGAATTTTCTAGAAATATTTCTAAGGCACTCTTTTTTACATTAGTGCCATGTAACAGGGAGATGTTGAGATTTATCATTACAATTACTGATTCTACAAAAAAATGTATTTTTATGCAGTTGAATGGGTTGTACCACCGTAATTTTGTGTAGCATTGACATCCTAGACTATGCACAAGAGGAGAGTCAGACTTGAGCTGTGACTTAGAGTGAATGAACCAAGGCAGCAATCATAGTTACATACAGAAAGAAGGCTACACATAAGAAAATTTTTATGTGTGCAGTGAACTGCACCCATTAAAAATGTAAATCTTTCAAATGTGTACTGAACTGCATCCATTTAAAAATGTAAAAGTGACAAGCCAGCCAGGAATACCCTTGCTACTCTTGTGCTGGAGCTCTGTTGCATGTTTGCACATACAAACCGAGGCAAGTCAGTGTCCCTTTACAGCTTTTCAAACCTGGGCTAAGTTTACTCAGTGTGGGTCAATCTGCCTATGTGTCCATGACCTTGCAACTGCTATCATCACTTGTGCAATTTACAATGGCATTGCAGCAAACAGAAAATAACTATTTCTCCTCTCGACTTTAACAGCTTTAGCTTTCTGCTTATTTTTCAGAAGAGTGTTATTCAGTTTTATTTTTAACAAAGCTAGCTACAGGAGGCTTTCTTACCTCCAGCTCAGTTCATCCAAGGAAGATACAAATATTTCACTTGGGATTTTCATCTTATGTTTTTGAGTGTGGTGGGACCTTGAATTCTGGCTATGCCTAGATGAGTAGGTTTGCTGCTGTCATCATTTTCCTGCCAGCAATACCTGCTGGTGTGATGAGGACAGACATTACAGCTCATCACAACAATGACCTCCACACACATTATAAGTGCATTTGTAGTTGTTCAGCATCTTTGAAACAAGGGGTGGGGGGGTTTGCCTTTCAGATGTACAGTTATTCTTCCTCTCACTCAGTTCTGCAGCCAAGCCATGGTGGCACACAAGGTGTTCTCATTGCAACTGTCTGCACCATCAAAATTAAGGTTTGAGACAAGCAGAAAAACCCCAAGGACAGGATCCTTTAATACATGCTCAGCTATCTAAAATCCAGATTTATATCTCAGTGCTTTCTTAGAAGAATGGAACAAACAGTGCCAAAGGTTTACTTCTGCGTATATGCAGTCTTTCTACGAAAAACTTTGACTCCTCTGTTGTGTTTGCCATGCAAACATTCCAGCAGTTGAATTTTAGTGGCATGATGTTCTGAAGCAAGAATTTAAAATCTGCCTGCACAGGTGGCAGAGGAATTTAAAATTTGAACGTGTTTTCTTTCACATCAGAAAGCTTAAGGATTTAGTAAATTGCAGGGGTCAGGCAATTAGTTCGGTGCTGATTAGCTAACCCAGATCAAATGAAAATATGAAGTACTTGTCAGGAGCAGTCAGGATAGCTGTAGGCAACTAGAATATTATCTGTACTTCCTTATTTAATGTTTTAGAGTATTCATCTATAAGTATCTGTTCTTAGGAAGAAGCGATACTTTCTCAATTACCTATAACTGCCTGTTGTGTTATGTGTGTAGTACTCCATACTTGTTGTGTACAGTTTAAATTAGACTATATAAATATTTTGGGGTTGGAAATGCAGTTTTTAGTACATATACGACAATCTCTGATACTGCACTGGAAGTGCTGAGTGCCAATGTCCATATAACCATCTATAAGGTACCACTGACATACCTATGGCTGTAAAGAAAAAAAAATCTACTATTTAATAGTCACGGAATTTGTGATTTTGACTAAAAGATACCAAAGCCTGGATTGGTCTTTTTTTCTTATTTTAAATAGTCTGAAATCTCTCAACAGTTCCTTTATGGCACATGGCATTTTAGCAATATTCTGTAATAGGTTTGGACACTTAGTAGGTCATTTCTAAACCAAAGTTGCCATATTTGCAATTAACACAGGCAACTGTAGCTATCTGGGTGTAAACCTGTTTGCTTGGTTAACCAAACAAATTTGCGAATGGCTTGTCTTGAGAATCTGGCTTTAGAAGCAATTAGAGCCACCCTCGTACCTCGGTGAGACAAGTTCATTCCTTCAGCTGCCCCCCAGCAGTGCCCGTGTGGTGAAATTACCACTGCTGCAGTGCTCTGAAGGCACACACAGCCCTGTCTGAGGCTGAAGGGATGTGTGAGGCACAGCTTGTGTCCCTGGTGCAGGGCGATGCTGGAGTCACGGGGAGGAAGATCATCGTGGACACGTACGGCGGCTGGGGCGCGCACGGCGGCGGCGCCTTCTCCGGCAAGGACTACACCAAGGTGGACAGGTCGGCCGCCTACGCAGCCCGCTGGGTGGCCAAGTCCCTGGTCAAAGCCGGGCTCTGCCGCCGCGTTCTGGTTCAGGTAGGCTTGCATAAGGATGTTGCTTCTCTCAAAACCATTTCCCCCTTTTTAGATTTTATTTGAATAGCGCCCATCCTACGAGCTGCTGTAGGAGAAGTGGTCTTGGTGATGGCTTTTTGAAGAAAGGAAGACCTGATGTGCTTGGTTCAAGCCCACCATAATATCACTAATAGCCAGTTGACTTCTTGAAGCTGGAGCTTTTCATTTGGCTTTCATTTTATTGGCTATTTTTCTGGATATTTGGTGAACCCACAACACTCACTGTCATTGAAATGACCATGGGGTGACTGGATAGTAGGGGATAAATTAACCCAGAAGCCTCAGCATTTTCAAAGTTTTCTCTTTTTTCTACAAATATAGATTGTGTAAATGTGAGAAGTGAAGGAGAGGCCTTAGTTTTCATATGATTCATAAATAATGCTTTCTTCTGCTGCCCACTGTTGCCCTGAGGTGCTGTGTTTATTGGCTGACTAAGGTGCCTTTTTCCCCACAGGTTTCTTATGCCATCGGGGTTGCTCATCCACTGTCTATTTCACTGTTCACTTACGGAACTTCCCAAAAAACAGAGAAAGAGCTGCTGGACATTGTGCACAAAAACTTTGATCTTCGGCCTGGAGTCATTGTCAGGTAAAGAAACACAAAGACAGGAAAATATCCCAGTAGTCACATCCAAGAAATTATTTCTTGCAAAATCTTCAGCTCTTGCTGAAGGTCTGGCATTCTATAGTATGTGGAAGTGAAATAAAACAACTTTTGCATTCCAAGAACTTTAAGTTACTTTGCTCTGATAAAAAGGTTTTGTTTACCAAAGGAATTTAAGGTAATTTCTTTTGGTTTACCAAAAGAATTTAAGATTATTTCATCTTTGCATTACAACTAATAATTCTTAATAATAAGGCCTTTTCCTGTAGCCCTAAGTACATGAAAGACATGCAAGTAGTGTTGTCACTTTATTGTCTCCATTGAACATGTTCATTGATATGCTTGCATTCCCAGAATATGCTTGCTTGTCTGAGGGAGTGGGATGGATAACAACATCAGGATATTGATAGTAGTTATCATGAAGCATCTTAATATGAAAAATGTTTCTTTCTTTTTATATTACACACAGGGATCTGGATCTAAAGAAGCCCATTTACCAGAAGACTGCCTGTTATGGTCACTTTGGAAGACAGGAATTTTCGTGGGAAGTGCCTAAAAAACTCGTGTTTTGACATTAGTGACATGTCACCTTTTAAAAACAAAAAGGAAGACCACTAATGATGAGGATACTTCTGAAAATAAAATTTGACAGCTTTATATTAAACATAAGGAATTTTAGATTTTAAATGTAAAGAAAGAAAAGGTTATTTTCTTGGAAATTGATTTTTTTTAACCCTCAGTGTCTTTCATTATATAAGATATAATGGACAGAGTCTGTTTTTTTAATTGGCATAAGACAACAAAATACAGTTTACTTTTAACTGCTGCTCTGTTGGTTCTTTGGATAAAAACAAAGTGTGACTCAGGTACTCAAACCAAAAGCTGAACCTCAAACCTTTGACGGGCAAAGGTGAAGATGATTTCCCAACTCTGACTAAGATCTGTTAAGCAGATCTGTTGCTTCTAATTAGACAATGGGAAATTCTGGGGTCCAATTTCCTTACTGGAGTTAGCATTGCATATGGCTGGGGGCTGCTTTGATGGGAGAAGGCTGAATATCACCTAACACTATCTTGGCCTCCTTTATAAAAAATGTTAACATATATGTAATATTTAAATCACCTTCCTTGCATATGTGCTGTTACTGTGGTGTTTCAATTACCTGCGTTCTTGAAACATAAGTGCTCTCCTATGAAACAACAATCATAGAATAAAAAGCTTTTTCCTACCATGTATGTAAAGGTGTATCTTTTTCTATGTTCTTTTTTCGATGCTGCTGTAAAATGGTCCATCTCAGCTCAGCTACTTCTACTCTTGTAGGAATTTAGTTAACCAGCATAATTGATTTTGATTAGATTTTGAAACTGTTATATTAATTTCCCTGTTAATACGTGTATGATCACTCTTTAGTCCATATGATTAATGGAAATTCAGTGAAAAATATTAGATTTTTATTTGTGACTATTAGCTTTGTGCTAGACAGTACCTTTTCATAATTTTGCTCCCAAGCATCAGGTTTGTTGCATGGCTTTCTATGTTGGATATTGGGAATAAAATATAGCTGAGAGAAATAACTTCAAAACTTCACCAAACACTCGTAGCATGAGGTTGCATCTGGGCCAGTGCTCTCCCAGAGAGCTGGCCCCGCCTCAGGGCGTGTGCCCAGCTCTGGAGCGGGGCTGTGCCCGCACTTGGCTGCCAGGGGTGATCCCGGTGACTGCCAGGGGTGATCCCAGTGACTGCCAGGAATGATCTCTGTGTCTGCCAGGGGTGATCCCTGTGACTGCCAGGGGTATCCCAGTGACTGCCAGGGGTATCCCAGTGACTGCCAGGGGTATCCCTGTGACTGCCAGGGGTGATCCCAGTGACTGCCAGGGGTATCCCAGTGACTGCCAGGAGTGATCCCAGTGACTGCCAGGGGTGATCCCGGTAACTGCCAGGGGTGATCCCAGTGACTGCCAGGGGTATCCCTGTGACTGCCAGGAGTGATCCCTGTGACTGCCAGGGGTGATCCCAGTGACTGCCAGGGGTATCCCTGTGACTGCCAGAGGTATCCCACTGACTGCCAGGAGTGATCCCTGTGACTGCCAGGGGTATCCTGTGACTGCCAGAGGTGATCCTGGTGACTGCCAGGAGTGATCCCTGTGACTGCCAGAGGTGATCCCTGTGTCTCCAGGGGTGATCCCGGTGTCTCCAGGGGCTGATCCCGGTGTCCCGTTGTTCCTGCCGGAGGCAGCGTCCCCCTCTCCTCCCCGCAGGTCAGGGTCGCTGCTCAGGTGGGACATGGCCAAGACTGAGGACAAGGACCTCTCTGTGCCCATCTGCTCTATAGTCCTCGACATGGCAAACTCCTCTTTGCAAATGCCTGAGTTGGGCACAGGTTTGTTTAAACCGGGAGGGTGAGACCACGTTTATCTTCTGTGATCAGTTTTGTTTGTCAGTAGGCAGCAGCTTAATCCTCCAGTGTGGGCCTGTGTATGGCCCCCAAGAGGGACTTAAAGCTTTGTGGTTTAGCCAGCATCGTGACAAATCTGCGCTGGAGAAGTGCTGCCACCCCGTGTTTATCTCCCCAACAAATGTCTTCATACAGCGCCTCCCGAACAGATGTGGTGGTGGAAAGAGAGTGACTGTGATGAACATCAGAGGAAAAGCTGCCATTTATTCCTTTCGAGTATGCCATAAACACAACTTCTATCTAGTCAAGCCAGAGGTCTCTCCTCTTTTATTAATTATGTTTATGTGCCCTGTGTTCTGTGTAAGTTGAGATAAATAGGTTTATGTGTAGCTTGCGATCTCCCAAGGACTTACCACATTAATCAGTGGGCCTCGCTGGGTGCTCACCTGGGTATATTTTGGCAGGAAAATATCTTAAAGGCCACCTGCATCTTAAAGAATGAGTTGGCAAAGATTTCCCAGGGACTGTTTTCCTAGCTGCACGTTGCTTATCTTCCAAGGAATACAAAATGTGTGTCAGCCTCAGAAATGTAAGCTGTTTGGAGCCAGGTCCTGTTGGTCTGCCTAGAAACATAAACCTTGACATGTGTTATTAAAAACTTGTTTTGGTAATGATCTTTTACCTGTCAGCGATGTGTACAGAGGCATTTTGCTAATAAAAAGGAGGTCACCACTCATGCTGACACGGAACTGTTTTGTGGAAGCATTACAGTCCTACACATACCTGTTCATCAAGATGTCCCTGAGATAGCACACAAAGACATTTCTCTGTCAATGCCCTGGGTGCCTCCCTTTGGGCTTAACTTCTTCAGGAGCTCCAGGTCCTGAATAATGTAATACACTACAGCTAGCAGAAGCAAGTGCATGAAAAATTAATAAAAAGACATTAATAAAATTAAAAAATAAATAAATAAATTAATGTGTTTCGTGACATAACATGGAAGCAGAAAGCCAGTGTCTCAACAAAAAGAAACACATGCAGACAAAAGGAACAGTTCTGCTCAGGTGGTGACAATAACAATTGTTAAAGGTTTGTTGCAGAGGAGGGGGATATGTGTGTCTCCAGCTGGGAGTCTGCCCTGAGGCTTGGGAGGTGTGTGACAGGCTCTCAGGTGAAAGGCTCTGAACCCTGCATCTCACACATGGGTCAGGCACCCGAGGGACAATTGGATTAATCTGCTAGTAAATGTGTAGAGTAGAGAAGTTGAACTTCTGTGGCAATTTTGCTATCTACTCAGGTCTTCCCATAAATGGATTTAAGCACATGAGGTTCATGGCTCCATCAAAAACAAACAAACAAAAAAAAGAAACAAAACAAAGCAAAACAAAAAGAGAGCAATTATCAAAACTCTGCATGCTAAAGGATACAGATCATGCCCCGTTTGGTTCAAATCAGTCATCATTTGATGTTCTGAGCTTTCTGTTGGAGCATGACATACAAGTTAAGGCATTATTATGTCTTCTTTATGAAAGTATATTTGTGTATGTGTGTGTGAGAGAGAGGCAAACACAGACAGATGGGAATGTGGCAAGGGAGCCAGAGCATGCAAGAATGTGCAGACACTAAACATGTTTACAGTAAACCAGTTAATCTGAAAATTTCCCGGTGGAGCTGGCAGCAGCAGAGCCAGTGTTCCTCAGTGCTCTAACTAGAACATGCCCTTGCCCTCCCCCAGACTGTTCTGGCAAGCTCTCCCTGGGCTTCCCAGCAAGTGGGGCAATGTGTGCCTGCCCCTGAGGCTGAGCACAGCCCTGCTGTGCTGTCACCTGCCAGCCACACACAGCACACAGCTCTGTGCCTGCCTCCAGTGCTTGTGCTCCTAGGCACCACAAGCAACAGGCAGCAGAGAGAAATGTTCAGCTCCTGCCTCCCCTGGAAAACACTGCTTGCTCTAGGTTTAGCAGTTCTTCTTGCAGGTAAGATATTGTTGAATATGACTAACTGTTATGTCAATAGGTCTTTCTTAGAGAAATGAAAAGCCTGCTAAGGAACCCAGCCCTGAGTGGCCCCAAACAGGTGCTCACATTGCTGTTTCCAACAAATCAATATTTGTACAGATTATTCATATTTGAGCCCTGATCACCTCAGGTATACAAGCTAGTACTAGGACTGTGGGATAGGATAGAAGCAGGATAGAAGGACAGTTTCTCTGAACAAGGGGCATTTGGGATTTGCTCATGTGTCAGGAGGGACTGTGACCTAGCCAAGTACCTGCTTCTGCTTGTCTTTTAGATTTTACTGAAATCCGAGCTTCTGCTGGTCTAAGTGAATGCGAGAGTGCAACCATAGATGATGTGAACGAGAGTCTCAAGGTAAGAGGTTGGCTGCCCCAGGGGCTGTTCTGCACCCCCCTCCTGTGCTGGGGGGCTCCTGCTGTGTCACCTGTGCCGGCAGGGCAAGCACAGCTGGTGGCTTTGGCAATGTACAAAGTACATGCTGGGGAGGGGAGCCACATGCAAGGGCAGAGAAACATTAGTGTCATCTGACTGACCACAGCTTTGGTCCTGCTACTGCTAGTCCAAAAAGTGCCCTATATTTTCCAGTTTTACCCTGCTCCAGATACATGAAGTGACTTCAACATAAGTAGTATAGTGAGGTAAGTAGCAATAGCTACCTAGAAATACAGGAGCTTCTTTATTTACATATATTCAGAGATAGGTTAATTCTAAGGCTCCAAAGTCTTTCCTTTTCGACTTAGACTTTTTCTCCCATACCTCCACAGAAATATTCAAAATGCTTGCCTGATATGATTGCCAAGGGTGAAAAAGCTTCAATCAATTTCCTGGCATGGATACTGCAAGAAACACTTGACCTGCTGCACCCTGTTCAAGAGCAATGTGAGGCCCCTCCTGAACCAGCACTGCCCTTTGCTGGGTGTTGAACAAAGTGGCACTGGAGAAGCAGGAAGGGAATTTTTTTCTGCTACAGAACGAGCCAAGTGTCTGCATTTCTTTTGGAGAGGAGTGGCATCATATAAAAGACATCTCAGGGACAGAGAGCACTGGGACTGGGGAGGCAGAGCAGAACAGACAGGGGGTCCTGCTGTCCCTGCAGCCCAGGCACTGGTGCTGAGCAGCAGCACAGCCACAGGGCCAGCAGTGCCTGCTCTGCCCTCCAGCCACTGCCTCTCTGCTGCCTGGCATGCCAGTCATATTTTTCCAAGAAATACTTGGATAGTTTGGGTCACAATAGCAATGAATGTCAGTGGTGTGAGTGCAAATGCCACAGTGAGCCGCCCCTAACCCTGTCATCACAGTGAAAAGTGAGGGGAAAATTCGATGGGTGTGGCCAAAAAAACCCCAAAAACAAACAAAAAAAAAGCGTGGGAGAAGAAAAAGTTTTAAACAAGCAAAAATGCTTGCTTTGATGATGCCAGCTAGTGGAGACAGGAATTTGCTTGTGAAGGGGAGGCTTTTATACCCACTTTCACTCTGATATATGGTTTTCTTGCTCTCTTTCTTTCTTCTTTTTTTTCCACCCAAAAGTTTGCAAGCAGCTAACTCCGTGCCCACGCCCAGTGGCCCCAAAGAACGGGGGGCTCGTGTGTGTGATCATTGACAGCACTCAGTACTGCAAACCCATGTGCAACAAGGTAACATTGCTGCCTTACTGCTGCTGTGTTGCTGCATCTATTCTATTCTATTCTATTCTATTCTATTCTATTCTATTCTATTCTATTCTATTCTATTCTATTCTATTTCTATTTCTATTTCTATTTCTATTTCTATTTCTGTTCACTTACAACTGCTTATTTGGTAAAGCCTAATTTTGCTTGCTATACCTTTTTTATATCCCTCAGGGCTGGGAGAGGTTGTAGTGTTTGTATTTAGCTGCCCTGGCTGTTTCTTTCCCCTAAGACAGTGTTTCTTTCTTTTCTCCCCCATCTCTGTTTCCCCAGGGTTATGACTTCGAGTTCCTCAGAAGGAGCAGGCTGTATGAAGTGTGTGGCAATGCCACTGGCTTTTCCTGGACCACACAGCTCCTTGGGGGAAAGGCACTGGCTGTCTGCAACCGTGAGTGCTTCTCAGATAAATCTGTCCATGAGGACACGGGGCTCCCTCTCCTCTGTTCAAAAAAAATAGGAGGAAAGAAAATTTCTCTTTTCATGACAACTTGTAGTGTGTGACATTGTGAGAGCCAGTGCTGAGCTGGCAAACTGATGAGTAAGAAAACACATTAGCTTTAATATTCTCATGAAGGCATTGCTGTTTCATCTTGGAGTACCAAATATGACATTTATGCAAATGTTTGTGGCAAGATGAACCTGTTTGTTAAAAAACCCAGTAAATTGGTGTCACCCTAACACAAACCCCATGTTGCACAAGGGTTATGTGACCCACTGGACAGACAGCAATAGGACATAAAACTGTTTATCTTTCAACAGTATTTGAAGAATCTCAGCCAAATTGTCCAACCCCTGTCTGCACACACAATAAAGGCCAGCAGCTGGGCCCCAGCCAGCAGTGCTGCCATCTTCATGGCAGCCCAAGGACTTTGGGCTTTGGGATACCATTGTATCCACTGCTCAGTCTGTGGCCCAAAGCAGCCTGTATGACTCTGTAGTTATTGCCTTAATTCAAAAATAATTGTGCATATAGATACACAAAGGGGCCACCCTTCCTCTCCTATGCTTAATGGAAAATATTTTACTGTTGACAGTGCCTAGTTGCTAGAGCAGTTGCAAGTTGTTTTCCAAGGCTTACTAAAAGCAAGCAATCATCTAGGCCCTTTTATTCCAAGTTAGAGACTTCAGTCTAGAAAATAGGAATGGCAGCACATGTTTAAAGATCAGGACAAATCTAAATTGAGTAATTCATCTGCTTTTATTTATTTATTAATCTATTTATTTATTTATTGTCATCTTTATCTTTTCCAGCCTCTGAGATGGCCATCAGTGGAGCTAAATCTGCCTATTTCCCCAGCAACAGCACCTGTGTGCACACCCTTGCCTTCCCTGAGGCTCAGGCAGAGCAGCTGAACATTTTCCTCAAGGAGATTGCAGAGCAAGGCATCGATGTCTCCAGCAGGGACCAGGGGGCTGATTGCCTCCTCTGTGGCTACTGAGCACAGCCCAGCTTGGACTGCAGAGCACAGCAGGGAAATCATGGCTAACACGTGTAAACACACAGCTTTTACCTAGTTAAAATACTGGAGATCACAGTCACGACATCAGCTTTGGGCTATGGATATATAGGCCAAATCTGATCCCACAGCTCATGGCAGAAGAGTTTCAAAGAAAGAAGACCACTTTTATGGCTTAAATTTGTCCATCTGGAATTAAATAAGAGCTGAAGTTTTTTAATGATGTCTTCCTATTGGCTTAACTTCTTCAGGATCTCTGAAGACAGTGATGACACTGATTGTTATAACAAGTTGTCCTGTGTCTGAGATCATCTTTACTGAGAAAGGGCCATAATTCTACTCACTTTTACAGTTAATCACTATTATTGTTCTGATGACCATTAAAGTTGTGTAAGTGACAACAGTTCTTGGCTGCAGGGGAATATATTTTAAAATAATAATATTTTAGTCACTTGCTTACTTGGCTGAAGCCTAGAACAGCAGCAGAAAACCTGTCCATTGTCCACCTGGCACTAAGTGAAAGTGAAGATGAAATGCACCTTAGCACTGGTGATCCAGCTTATTTGTGGAGCTGTAGCTATCAAACAATGGGCATGTGAATTATTATTAAGTATAAACAAGAAATTTAGTTACTGGTTACTTGGTTTTCAGTGGAATCTGTGCTTGGGGTAATATTTTAATTTTCCTCTGTTGAGCAAACAGTGAAGCTGTAGATCTGAAGACAGACAGCTCATCTGTTTGTGTTTCCTTTTCCTTTTTTCACCTTTTCCCTATTTATGTTAATCTTTCAGACACAGACAGCATAGTTTCGTGGTACATGATGTAAAATTGACCTTTACCTCATTAATCAGATAAATGATTCAAATGTATATATTTACATACTTATATTTCAGGATCAGAATCGAGTCATTACAGGCAAAAACCCATAAGTAATCCCAGCTGCTTTAGGGCCCAGAAGCAGACAGTCATATGACAATGAGTGGAGCAGATAATTACAACAGAAAAGGGATGAGTTGGCTGCTTATAAACCATGTGGCAATAAATTAAGTCATTATGTTGGAGACAAAAGTGCTGTCATCTTAAAGAAAAACAATGAGTTTTGAATCACTGGGTTTTTGTTTTTTAAAAAATGTATTTGTTTCTGGCAAAGAAATTATCTCTATCAAATTAAATTGTAATGTTTTTAAGTCTTTCCAGAAAAATCATTATCAACTGATGCTCAGATAAAATATCTGGAGTACTTTGCAGTGTAATTTTTCTACCGGTGCTAACCCCCCTTTTTTTTTCTCTCAATTTTATTAATCTATTCTAGTGACTTTCCAAACCAACCAACAACAACAACAACAAAAGCCACTTATATTTTATTTCATGAGGAAATCAAGCCTGTAAACTGATAGAAACTGTTTCATTTGTGGGTCAGAAATCCTCATAGTGAGTGCCATACAGTGTGGAAGAATGAGGCTGGAAAGTTTTAATTATTGTCTGTCATGGTATTAAGCTGGAGATTGGGTGGCTGGGGTGTTTGTCAAAAACTCGCAGAGAAGAAGTTTTGTTCTATTCCCACCACCTGAATTCTTATTTATATATGAGACAGGGAGTTGATTCAATAATATGACACAGTTGAAAACTAAAGTAAATTTAATCATGTTATTTCCCGGAGGACATTTGCAATTCATGTAAATAGTTCCTGTGTGTTTGCATTAAATTCTTGTTGGTGCCTGGCCTGGCCTGCCTGAGCATTGGACCATTCCTTGTGCTCCTGCTCTGGGGTAGGCTTTGTTCTGGCACTAGGGGGTTGGGGAGAGAGGAAAATTCATACAGAAGGAAAGAATTTAAGAACATTTTAAACCATTAAGTTTTCAGATCAAACAACAGAAGCAGGGGAGGCTTATTTATTGAAACAATCTCTGAAATTTAATTTTTTTTTTAGGTTTTGCAATACAACCAGACAACTATTGCCTCCCCAGAGTATCCTGCATACTTTTGATAAGTCCACCTGTCAGTCAGCTGAAGGCTTTGGTAATATTTACAGTGTAACTATAGAGAGGGAAGCTTTCCTGATATTAATTAAGGGAATACTTTATCCTTGCTTCTCTTTCAGTCCATTCTAACACAAGAGGAGAACTCAGTCTGGGACCGGAGCCAACAACAGTAATTAAACAACTCAGCCAAAAAATGGAAAAGCAGCGAGAGCCGCAGCTCCCGACGACAAAGTCACACAGGCTCTCTTTTCACAGGAGCTTAGTAGCAGCAGACTGGTAGAGCCACTGCTTGTGGTGGACCACAGGTAGTGAGAGTGACCCTGAGCGGTGTCATAGATCCAGAGATGTCCTGGTCCCTGCTGCCAGGCCCCGGGGGCTCACACCGAGCCGTGCAGAGAGATCTGCGGCGCTCGCTTCATCCTCCAGAGCGCCACGGCAGCGGGGGGCAGCAGCATCAGCAAACTCATCACCAGCACTGCTGCAAAAATGACCAGCAGGATTTCCCATGGGGCCAGGATGGTATCCACCATCATTGCCTCCGACTCAAGAGTCTGAAGCTGTAAACACAAAAATTATGCTGCATTATTTACTTGCAAATAGGAATCATGTCTGAACAGATGTGTTTGTTTTAACCAGCACAAGGGTGTCAGCCTCTTTGGCCTATTCCTTTCTCAGCCTGAAGAATAAACACATTTCCTGGACTGTAGACCCCAGAAGAGCTCTCTCTCTCTCTCTCTCTCTCTGTGCCCTCAGGAGCCTCCATAGAGCATCAGCCTTTCCCCCTTGGCTCAGCTGCAGTTGCTGATGCTGGTGTAAGACACCCTCTCCACCCTAAAGCACTGTCCCTGACCCTTGGGTAAGCCTTTCTCTTTAAAATTTTGATTTTTAAGGCCCTTCTCTCCTACTTAGAGCACCATTACACAAAATTATTACTACACTGACATGTATCAAAGCTAAGGCTGAAAGTAAAAGAATATGATGGAAAGGAGAACTGGAAATTGAATTGCAGTCAGAATACATATTTTATCTTTTTCCATGTATAATGCTTTAGTAAGAGCAGGGTGCTTGGGAAGGAGTTAAATAATGTTGGTTTTGTCAAGTGTTAACAGGTGTGTCCTAGGGAATGCAGCGTTCAATGCAATTCCTTCCACAGGACCCACACACCTGAAAGCTGTTCAGTGGGTGAATAGAAGGAGGTGCCAGGGGCTAAAAAGTTTTTTTTTCCCCTCCACAACTCCTTGTACCAGTAGTGGGAAGTTACTGGAGGGGCTGCAATACTGCATATGCTGTGGGAACTGGGGCTACAACTCACCAGAAGAGGTCTCAGGTTTGTCTGAGTACATGCTTTTCTGGGTTTTTGTTCCTAAATCCTCACCTTTATGTGAAGGTGAAGATGGAAACAGGGTTGATAGAATATGCATGTCTAAGGAGAGTAGAAAGTTTGAATAATTTCCAGCAATTAATTGTGTATATGACTGTTAAAATTGCCATTAGCTCAATCTTTTTCTTTTTTTGCTGTGGTTTGTGAGGAGAGTCACTATATATCTGGTAACAAATCTTGGAGGATTTAGGCCATGATATCCTTAATGAAGCCCAGCTATCCATTAGCAGACTGCTAATGGAGTTCTCCTTGGCTGCTGTGTCACGTTCTAGTCAGATTAATCTCAGATCTTACAAGCATAGAAGAAGAACAGAGGATGCAGCTGGAGCTCCCCTAGCTCAGGACCTGGAGCCCTCTCTCAGCTGCTCTTCTTCCAGTGAATCCCACATAGCTGTGGCAGGAGGGTGACTGGAGCTGGAATGCTGCCCACCAGGCTCATTCCCTGAAGTGGGCTGTGCTCTGTGTCTGTTTTCACCCAAGCTACAGAACAGCTGCTTGATTTCGTGTGTGTTTATCTGCTCTGATATCTGTATTTATCTGTAGTTCTGATGTGGGCTGTGCTGCACAGCCTGTCAGCCTGGGTGACACTGACCTTTCCTGTATTATTGGTATTATTCTTTGGTATTATTCTTCTCTTCCCACTGACTGCTGGGTGAAGGCTGTTTTTAACCTGGAGAGGCTGTGGGATTTTTTTTTTATTTTGCTCAGGGAGCTTCCTTGTGCTGCTTCACTGCTGCTACACAGGGAATGTCACAGGTTGTTGAGTGTGAATGGGGTGTCCTAAGGAATGCAGTGTTCAATGCAATTCCTTCCACAAGACCCACACATCTGAAAGGCATCAGGCTGCAGGTCCTCTTCCAGAACCCACACACCTGAAAGCTGTATTATCCTCCTGTCTGCTAATTTGAATGTCTTTGGCAGTTAATTCTTTTAAATGTCTGTTTCTGACTTGCTTTGTGGTTCTCTTTTCCTGCCTTTTTCTCTGCCAGGTATCTTCATTTAAGCTCTTGTTACTTTTGCTTTGTTTTCTTTTGTTACAAATCTTGCTGTCAAGTCATTTCCTTCATTTTTTCCCCTCTCAGTTTGTTGCAATTCCCTTTTTTGAAAAATCAGTCATGGTTTCCATGGGAAATCCCTGTCCCTGTTCTCTGCTTTATTGATTCCTTACCAGTGTCTAGATCTGGGGGGAAAAAAAATCCAGAGAGAGCATGAACTGCTCTGCCAGCAGCCAGATCTGCTGGGGGTGAGAGCAGTGCCCTTTCCTTAAATCCTGGCTGTTTGGGAAGGTCACGTTAGTGAGTTTTTCACAAAACAAAATTCCAGGAAGTTTCAGGTGGACTGTATACCAATCTGTGTAAGAAATAGAGATCCCAAGAGGCAGTGGATGCTGAGGGTGAATGAAGACTCTGCTCTTTTCCTGTGCTGTGAAAGCAAATGCTGTGGTTTGAGGTGGGGAAGGTGAGGTGTTTGAGCACACACCCCTCTCCTCCATCCCTTGGTGGAGATGACATAACACATGGATAATGCTTGGATAAGGAGTTGCTGTCCTGCCAGTTGTACCCTGGCAGTGAAACAAGGGCTGGACAAAACAGCCCTGCCTGGGTCTGTGGGGGAAGCACTGCTGGGTTTCCATCTGCCTTGGATGACACTGCAGAAGAGTTGGGAAGTGATGGGAAGGTCTGTAATAGTGTTGAGGCAGCTCTGAGGATTCAAGGATGTGTGATTCAAGGCTGTAAGAGCAGCAGTTCATTTGCCAAGCAGTTCATTTCTCACCTTCTGGAACTGCTGGCTGCATTGCCTTTAGCTGGAAAACCTACTGCTGGCTAGGAAGAGATACTAAGTGTTACCTAAAGTCTCCAAAGTGTGTATTTATTCTGCATTACCTATTCTAAGCTTTTCCTGCACTTCTGTTCTCATGTCCTAAGGTTTTTCTTAGCTGGAGTGAGTACTGCACAGCCTCAGGGCACAACATGCAGTGTGCTTTGGTTTTTGGGAGGCTGAATGTACAATATTCTGCCCATGTGACATGGATGCTGTGTCATAAGTCAGTATTACTATACACATAATTTTCAGTAAGCTAATCAAAAGCAAGGTACGTTGGTGAGAGCAGAACTGATCCCGAAGGGAGCACAGGTGCCCTGCCCAGTGCAGCTGCCCAGCTGTGGTGCTGAGCAGCCAGCAGAGGCTGCAGGGGTGACTCTGTGCCCTTCTGAATGTTTCAGGCTACCTCAGCCAGCCTGTTCCCTTCAGCACAGCTAGTCAAGGTCTGGGAGTGCTCTATTAACAAGGTATTTCTCACAGGGACACGGTATTTGATTATGGGAGGGCATAAATGAATCAAAATAGTGGTCAACCAAAGCATAGCTCTGGAAATACAAAGTCTTTGGAGTAAATATACTGTCACTGGAGATTTGAGAGTTCTTTATCTCAACTAAAATCCTCACCAGTGAATGTGTAAGTATGTCAAATTTGGTCTCCAAACCACAAAATAATTTATATTGAAGTTCTAGATCTAAATTTAAGAAATGGGTAGATGACTAAAGGTGACTGCCAGGATTTGAGCTGAACACATTCAATGACATGCAATAAATGACTTCTTTAGAGAAGTATACTATAAAGAAGATAGTTGGGGAAGGGAGAAAAAAAGGAGACCTCCTAGAGGTGTGATTTGAACCTTCAATTTCCAGTGTTTCATTTAAGATTTGCCTGAAGGCTATACAAATTGAGGTGGTTTTTTTTTCTTCTATACTATAGTTGATGAAAGCCCATTCTGGATGCTAAAGATGGCTTAATCTTAGCACAGTGGCCAGAATATTTTCTTAGTGAAACCACAATTCTACCCTTTAACCTTCCAGAGAAAACAAGTATAAACTTAATATATAATTCTGGAAATGAAGCTGATATTCTTCACTAAGGTCATATATTTAACATAATCTAAAGTAGACCCTGTAAAAATGTGTCCTGGATTGTGGATTGCTTTGCTGCTCCCTTTATCTTTGCAAAGATTCACTTTTGAATTGCAATACCACAACTCTTGCAGAGGACAGCAAAAGCAGGAAATAAAATACTTTGGTGTTTTTAGCAGATGTACTGTGTGCTGGCTTACAGCCTGCTGCAATATAGAAAAGCCAGAAAATACTGTTTGATTACCACATATAGACAGACAGTGATTGACTCTGTGCTGCTGCTGCCTTGCAGTGGAGCAGATGTGCAGGATGCAGCTGAGACAGCTGCCCTGGGGCCTCTGTCCTGCAGGGAATCCACCCTCTGAAACTACTGAAGAGTGCTTTTCCTGCCTGCTGAGTTGAATATCATCTTTGCTAGCTGTAATGAACATAGGTTAAAAAGGAAATTATTTTTCTCTGCTCAGCTTGCTTCTTCCCCCTCCTCCCCCCCTCCAAATTACACTTTAATATCTTCATTTTAGAGAACTAACAGTAGGGAAAACCTTACAAAACCCCGATATATTTATCCCACTATCACATCTGGGAGGGGGGAATTGCATTTCCTCAATGTCCCATGAGGCCAAATGCTGAAGGCAGCAATACTGTTAGAAAAAAAAACAAACAAAAAACCACTTATTTGCAGTCTACAGAAATAGTGTGAAGGTTCAAGACAGCCCTCTGAACCTTAGAGTAACTTTAGTTATTGTAACTTGAGAAGTTCCCTTGAGCAAGATGCTTGTGGGAGGTGGTGGCCTCCCAGTCTGTAACTTGCTCACAGTTGTGGTTTCTTTGAAAATGTATTGAAAATGGCTAAAAGATGAACTGGTATCTGAATTAGCACCTATTTATATAATGTATTGACCTCCAAACTATAGAATTATTGGTTATCATATAATAATTTTTACCCTGTGCCTGGAAAGTCACAGACCTAGTACTACTGCTAAAGTCTGGGAACAGAAAAACAAGTTTTAAAACTTTGGGAACCCAGTACATTTGTAAATGCAGGCATCAAATGGCAGAATGAATTGAAGTCTGCAAGATCTGTTTCATATCAGTGAATGTTTATATTTTCTTTTGTTTGTAGCAAGATATTCTGATTAGTAGCTACAGCACTTAATATCAGTCAAAGACTTGTCTTTGTGAAATTAAGTGACAGTGCTCAGTTCTTGGTCAAGATGAATACAGCCAGATTGGATAAAAAAACCACAATCAAGAGTACAAAACAATATATTAAAATAGTATATTTTTGTTAAAAATACAAAACAATACATCTGAAATATTAAAGACTGATTATTAGTGATATCTTTATACAATTTTTGATATTTTATTAGGTCAGGAATTCCATTAGATTATGCTATTAATTATATCAGATCAAACCACATGGACTCTATTGAATTTCCAGTATGTTCTGCAAAGAGGGCTTATAGTTGTTTGTGGAGAGGGGTTTTATTTTCCACCCCTGAGAGCTGCTCAGTCAGACACAAAGATGGGCTCCCAGCTGCTTTAGCACCACGGGAGCTGTGAAACACTTCCAGCTTTGCAGAGGTGTGACCACTCTCCTCCCAGGCACTCACTCATTTTAAAGGAAGAACAGGCTGAGAGGGGCAAACCAACAACAACAATGAACTTGTTCTGCTTCATTTTCCACTCAGTCAGTGATACAAATATTTGCCCTTCAAGTGGGGAGAACAAGTGCTGCTGTGTACTTGTTCTCTGACTTGACTGGCAGCTTCCTGTTAGCACTCCAAGATAATTACCCACAATGGTTTTCTGGAGGGGTCAGGTGTCTGCAGCGTCCTCAGTGTGCCTTGTAACCCTGGGCAGCTGCAGGAAGGTGAATTCATTCCTCTGCCACTTCCCTGTGTGCTGCAAACAGAGGTAGCAAATGGCAGGAACTGGAAAAATTCTCAGACCTGGATGTCTGGCATAGTGATGGACTTGAAAAGAGGGTGATGATCGAGAGATAACTACACTGCAAGTTAAAATCATCACTTGAATCCCCTGTAATAACCAAAAATCAAATTAATGACTTTAGTATCTTAGAGAAAAGGTTGCATTTCAACTGTGTAGAACCTTAGAAAGGTCTAATAATGCCGCTTTGGTCTCTAGCGGGCCAAACCTTTCAAACCAAGAGTGTATGAAAACACTCAGGATCACAAAAATATTAACAGAAAGGTCACTGAATTTAAGTATTTCCTTCTACAAGTAAAGAGTAGCTAAAGTATTAATTAAAATATTTCAGCATTCATTTTTAAAAGGATTTCAGTATTTATAAGGCATAAAACAGTTTTGTCTGATTATTTTTAAGCCAAATCCGTATGCATTTATCTTTCAGTGAGTGAAGTTACTGCAGGATACAAATCTAGCTAAAAAGATCTTAATGTGAAATTTGGGTACAGAAATTGTCTGAAACTCGGGGGAAGATTTTTTAAACAAAAATATGAAGACAGACTATTTAAAAGCCAAAACTAGCATAGCAAACTGTTGTGATAATGCTGATCAAGCCCTTAGTTTCACCTCACTTCCAAAAGTAATTGTAGCCAGGTGACTACAGTGAAAGTTAAAAACACAAGAAGAGTTTCTCAGCTGTTATTTAAATCGCACTTTTCTGGACATATAAATTCAGGTTTTTGTATTTTGTCTAAAAGGTTGGTTTTGTGCTTTCATAGATAACGCATTGTGGCATGTGTCTGTTAGGTTCCTGATTCTTGAATGTGTAGCAGTGAGGAGACACCTACACCTGAGTCACAGACATTTCCTGTTCTGGAATATTTGGATTTTCAACACTCTTGAATAAACTCATACAAGCTGGAGGTGTGCTAACTGTAAAGGAGAAGAAAAGGAGATTGCCTTATGCAGTCCACTTACAGACATAATCCTAACCATTTAGCTAACTATTTTGCACTTAAAATTAATTATATGAATAGGAGCTTTATATTCCTCAAACCTTCCCTGCTGAGAATCCGTTGCGCAAATTAAAAATAATTTTGTTATCCCCCTTATTTTTCTAGAAAGGCATCAAAGGAGCTGAATTTGTGTTGAATATTTTTGTTTTTCTCAACCTGGCTAGCTGGAAGCAGATATTTCTGTCTGCTCTTACCTGCTCAGTGCCCTCGGGGTGTCCTGCAGGTGCTGTCCCCGGCCTGGGCTGGTGTTTTTTGGGTGCCCATCCTGTGCTGCTGGAGCTGCTGTGTCACCTGTGGGAGGGCAGGGCAGGGTCCCCCAGCCCAGCCAGGCTCAGGTGAGCACAGAAGGACTCAGCACTTGTTTGTGCAGTGGTACAAACCTCTATCACCTCCCACCTGGTGCTCTTAAAGTGGCACAAGCCTTTAAGGAAGCAAGGGAATCAGCAAAGCAATCACTGGCTCTTCACATGTGCACAGCCTGCTTTGGGACACAGCCACCTGCAGTGAAAAATGAAATCCCATTTTTTACCAGAAAACCACTTGGACTTTCCCTGTAAATCATCTTGTTTACTCAGGAGAGAGTAATCTGATTGGGTAACTCATTCTGACTATTATGAACAGCACATGCAGCCGTCAGAGTGTGAGGGCTGCTGCCCCTAAATTTATTACAGATCCAAGGTGCTCATACAGCCAACTCTCTTCCACCTAGGTATATTCAACAACCCACTTGCTACTTAACAGCTTAGCTTTATTTAAATATTTGACAAATCACAGCTGTGCCCAGGCTGCTGCAGTATCAGTTGTAAAAAGTGCATGTAAAAACCCCTTGAGAGGCTCTGCTAAGCCAGCTCTGGCTCCTCTCCATGCTGCTGGGGGTGGCACTACACAGTCCCTGAGAAGTGGCCCTGCTGCCTGAGCACGCTGCTGCATCTGGCTCTTGCCTCTCGACAAGAGATGATGTGAAGGCCAAACTGCAGCCTGCCTTAAAAACGGAACCATGAGCTCTGTGGAACTCTCTGTGCTGGAATGGACACATCCAAAGGGCTCTGCAGAGCTTCGGATTCCAAGGATGCCCCTTTAGATCTCAAAGCCACACAGCCATTAATAGGTTTTCCAGTTTCTTACAAAGCAGAAAAAAATATTAGCTAGGGTATTTTCACAGAAAATATCAGCTGTTAAGAACAGTTTTTCACATGATGGGTATTTTTATAAAATTCTAAACAATTTCCTGAACAATTCTTGATGGGGGGGGTGGGGGGAATAATTGTTTTCCACTGTACAAGGGAGAGAATCAGTAACACTTTTCCCTGCAGAACTTGGCAAGTGACTTCCACCCCTCTTGATATTTTACACTAAAAATTTCATCTTGCTAAAATCAAATTCCTCACTAAGTTGCTTTCCAAGAAACCTGTTTACCCTGTTCTCTTACTAACTCTTCAGATTAATACAATTTTAACTTCACTTAATCCTAGTGCTGTTGTTATTAGTCCTACAACTGAAAGGGGGAAAGTACATGCTATTGACTGAAAATTGAACGTCACAGAGTTTGGCTTGCCAGCATGCTGGGTGGTCCAGAATATCCACACGGAAATACACGTCAAATAGTGGCAGTTTTAAAAAGCACAACTAGAATTTAAAGTTAGGATAGGGTGGATCAAGCTTTTGACGTAAATGCTTGCTAGCCTTGGGAAATCCCGTCTTTCTACAAATCAGAGGATACTGTATAGCCTTCTAATTCAGATTTAGGAAATTAATTCAGTGTCTAAAGGCTGAATCAATCTGCCTTTCAGGCCAAGAACTGCCTGCTGCCAGCAGGGCTGTTGAAGCTGGCAGCTTCAGGCAGGGTGACAAACATTTGCTTTGGGGTTTTGTGTCCTCATCCCAGTACCATGAGTAGCCAGAGTGTCTCACCAGGGCATCTGCAGCTGTGGAGGAACAGACAAAGTCCTTTGCTCTCTTCCCTGGGGGCCCACAGGGGAAAAGCCCAAAGGTGTGGCAGTGGTGGAGCATTTCTGCTGTGGCACTTATACATTAGACTAACACTGAAGGTAGCTGCTTTCTTTCATACACCTGAAATTAGCTTTAATTTTAAGATAACTCTGTGACCCCCTGGAGATTAGCAGGATAAAATAAAAAATTTACTATGGCTTTAAATGTTTGGTGGTAGTGGACTGTGTTCAACTTCATTCTCAGGCAGTTTACTGTAAATGTCTTAAACTTTATTGGAATATGATGAGTGGAAAATTACCAAACTAGATGATGCTTGTGATCCTGTTTCCTTGTGCTCGTGGCAGAGTAAATTTCACAACAGGACTCCCACCAGGCTGAGGACTGGGCAGGTGAGCTGATGGGTGCAGGCAGATAGTGGTGAGCTGCAAAATGTTTGTGAAGTAAGAAGCAAGCTAGAAAGTGAAACAGTGCCATATGGACTCCTGGGTCCTCATTTCCCCTCTATGTACCTGTTTCACCTGGGTTTACAGAGCAGTCTCTCTGGACCTTACATGATATGAGACTCAGTAGTTTATATTTTGGCTGTGCTGTCCTGAAATAAGGCATTTTTTAACAGCTTGTAGATCTCCTTAAATGCCAAACAGATGCATGGATAAACAGGACTTTGTTCACAAAAGTTTTATTTTTGCATATGTTGAGACAACTTTATAGCTCTTGGAAATAGGGTCCTATTTAGTATGCATTGTGATGAAGGATTTGAATACTGCTGGAGTGAATAATTGAGAGTACCTGTGGAGGTGGACCACCTGCAGGCACCAGGCTGCTCAAGCAGAAAGGTGTCTGGGTTTGACACCAACCTTGTTGCATTAATTTTCCCAATACCTAAAAGACAAGCAGCTTAGTTTGCAGAAAATAACAACAAGAATGAGTCACAGGCAGTGACATCAAGCAGAGGGCTGAAAGAAGGCCAGGAAGACCCATTCCTTGTCACAGAGCAGGTGCTGAGACCATGTGCCCGAAATAATGCTGTAATTGAATTGAAGCCAGCACAGGAATGTTGTGCATGGCAAGTTGCTGCTCTGGAATTACAGTGATTTGCACAGCCACAAGGTTCCAAGCAGGCTCTTTGCTGGCCCCCAGGTTCACAGGAGCTGTGAGCACACCTTGCCTCCCCTGTTACCTTCCACACTGTGGCTGTTCTGCCTCCCTGACACACAGAGGGTGAGGGGAGCTGATCTGCCTCTGGAGCTGGACCTGTCCTTGCTCAGGCTTCCGTGACCAAGCTGGGTTTAACACAGTGTGAATGAGTGTGAATAGTCAGGCTTTTGGCTTTATGGAGGCATCCTCAGATGCTCAGCCAGCCTTTGCACCATGGAGCTGATGCAGAGCCTTCATTGCCTAGGCTGTGTTGAAGTCAATTGCCCTGGAGAAAGGAAAAATCCAAATCGGACATATGAGTGTGCAGATGTACTGCACAACTGTGAGTCTAAACTTGGGCAATTCTCACCTTCAGTAGGTGAACAGACAAGCAAGAAAGCTGAGAGAAGTTTCTCTTAATCCTTTATCTTAAACTGGACAGTGGAGACTGAGCAGCAATGAGCACTGAGTCACTTGGCCTTGGCCCTGTGAGAATCCCAATGGGGGTCTGACAAGCACATCTGTGGTGCCCAAAATTAGCTGTATCTGAATCCCATGACAATATAGCCTAAAAATTTGGCCTTGTCATGGCTCTGCTGATATTCCCTACACCACATAGGCCCAGTAATTCTCCTGTTGGCTCCTGTGTGTTTTTTCCACACACATCCCATGTGACACGGGACCTTGGTCTTCTTGTGCTCCTACATTTTTGAGTCAGGAAAGGGATTAGAAATAAACATGTGGCTTGTGGTCACCACTGTGGAGGTGCACGAAGGTTAAAGACCTGCTGACTCTGAAGTTTTCCAGTGGGAAATGTAAGGGGGATGCTCTGTGCCACCCCAGCAGCACTGCTCCCGTCTCCTTTCAGGGCACCTATTGGGGGTCAGGGTGGCCAAAGCAACAGGGGCTGAGCAACAGCAGAGTGTCTGTATGGGGAGTTTTGGTGAGGAAAACTTATAGAAAGGGATCAAAATACACACAAAGTAGATGTTCATGGGTAAGGGAGTCCTGGAAGGCCTTGTGGCTGCAAGTCTCTTTAGATATGCAGCCAAGAACTCTAATTTTTGGTCTTGTAATAAATCAGCAGGCTAACAGCAGTAGGAACCCATAGGCAGTAGTATTAAAACACTCAGTGGGCAATGATTAACAGACAAAATGGCCACTGCTTTCACTACACAGTTTCATTTGTTTAAAAGACAAGTCAGATTGGGAAAGAATGAATTCTAAGTTCACTAGCTACAAATGAAGAGACAAGTGACAGGGAAGCATATTCCAGAGAGCAGCAAGGGAAGCACTAGAACTGGCAGACAATAAGGTGATTCTTGTTGCACTTTTTGTCATTCCAAGTGCCATCAGTGTACATCTCCACACATTCCTCCTCGCCATTGCTAGAAGGTTCGTTTGAATACCAGTTAGTATAGCTCAGCTGAGCACCATTCAGGAGCTGGAATCTTCCTGGAATAAGGGATTGTTTTATCCCCAGGTAGGCGTAGGTGTTAAAATATCTCACAAAGTACAGAATGGCATCATTCTCGCCAGGATTCCTTGGAGTGGCAATAGAGCCTCCAACCTCTTTGCATGTTTCCACTGTAGCTTCAAAATCAGCACTTTTCCCATTGGTAGCAAATATTTTTCCTCCAGACTCTGTTATCATCTTGTTCAAGCGAAGGACTGCAAGAGGAGGGAAAGGCTGTTAAACATCTGTGCATTGTCTTGTGCTCACTTTGCTGTCAATTCTAACTCCTGCAATTTTGCTCCATAACTTTAGATTAAACCCAGGAAAAGGTAAAGGAAAGGAGGACTTGAAATCAAAACTTCAAAGACATTTGAAAATGAGGAGAGGGGGAAAAGGGAAGAAACACATATATACACAGATGATGAAACAGGAGAATCACATAAGAAGTTGAAGGAGCAAAGGGAATGAGGAATTCTATTTTTTAAAAAAGCATATGATTTTCTTTGAGACTCTCTATAAGACTCTGAGGTGGTTTGCAGCATACCAATGTTCTTGAGTGAGATCTTAGAATTGATCTGGTCATGATTGTCTTAGTATATTTTTAGTGTTCTGTTTGTCTGTTGGGGGCACAGGGTGTGCATGGAGCAGCTCTGTGTAGGCAGGGATTTTAATCTGGTACGTTCCTGCCTTCCTTGCACTCATACTTCAGAGCTGTTACCCAAGTGTTTCTCACTGGCTATGAAATTCTAATTCCCACCTACCCCATTTGAAAGTTTTCATTCAATGATGTACCAGTGAAGAAGATAGAGTTTTCTGCAGTTTTATTGCATTCCTTTTATGCCTTTTTCTTAAGAAGCAGTTTTTGCCCACCTGGTCTATCCCCACTAAACCAGTAGCAGCAGAAAGCAAAGGCAGATAAAATACCTCCTTCCAGTCTGGAAATCCGATATTCTAGTTCACGGATATCATCCTCATTTTCATTGCCAGGCAGTGGTGTGACATCTGTGAACAAAACCAGCTATTATGCACTTTGCATTACAGTTTCATCTTGGCTTTCAAGAGCAGAGCTCATATGAAATTAATGCAAACTTTTAAAAATGTTTTAGTTTACTGCTGTGTTTTAAACAGGTGATATCTTCACACATTAATCTTTGTAAGGGTAGGGGATAAGATCCTGGAAGTCACTTGCAGAGCAGAGATGTTTATGGAGAACTGGAAAATCGAAGTGATTGAGCCAGTCCAGGCAAAACACTGACACTAGTGCAGTAGGTTTAGTTGATTTTATATGTGTCTAGAGACTGAATCCTCGACAGAATCCTTCTGGCTTTTCAAACACTTGCTTACAGCTCCAACCTAGGACTCAGCAACAAGTTTCTTGTGCTGTGGAAGATTGTAAACTTTTCCCTGTGAATTGAACCACTGCATCGTTAAACAGAAATTTAAGTTTCTCATTTCATATAAGAAATTAGTAAAGTCCTGATTATTTTATTTCAGGTAGATCACACATCAGATTGTGGTAGATAGCACTGAGTTTACAAAGCTTAGAACACAACAGATAAAAATGGAGATAACTTCATGCACCTGGTATTTGTTGCTCATTGCTCGCATCTCCAAAAAAAAGCTTCAAAGGGAATCGTGGAAAAAATCCTGCAGGTTTACCTTGAGCACAGAATGGGAGCACGAAAAAAGCTACTGCTAAGATCTTGTGCAGCTGTGGAGGCAGCATCATTTAAAGCTAAAGGTAAACCAGAACTGGTTTGTTGTCCAGTGCAGAGTTCTGCATTAAAAAAAAAAAAAAAAAAGAGACTGTTTTAGAATTATTTTGGGTGTGAAGTCTTGCGTATATTATGCATTTCTGGCAGTGACATGAATGTCATTCACGTAGTTGCAAAGTTATCTTATTTCAGAATTAAAATATTTTTCCAAAAGACTGCTAAGTCTGCTAAGTTTACAAGGTCAACAGAGCAAAAACCCAAAACATCCCTTCAAAGGACTTTTCTGTACATCAGATATCGTTATATGCCATTATCCCCCTGCAAAAAGTTATAGTTTTGTTTTACAGAACAATAGACACATGGCTGCTGTAGCAAAAGAATGTTTAAGAGCAAAAGAACTGTTAATACTTTTTCTTCCTTTGCAGTATCCGTTTTTTAACATCTCTTCACCTCGGGTGACATGGTCTATAAAAAGAGGTTAATATTAATTAACAGGAATTCCTATTGATTAATAGGAAATTGTTAATAAAAATAAAACACACATTGAAGTTGGAAAGCTTTGTGGTATAGTTTGATAGATTCAACATAGTTTAAGCAGCAACTTATCTAAAGATGTTCGACTTACCTAGCAGCTCCAGTGTGAATTAAGAAAGACTCATTAAATGGTTCAATTTATAGGGCATGTAACTTGAGATTCATCTTCTTACCACAGGAAGCACAAAGAATATGTCATGTGATATGAATTTGCGTATAAATGGAAATCCAATGAACTTTAACTTGAATGATAGGGGGATTGTGCTCTTCAAGAGGTAAACATACTTAAGACATAACGAAAGTATTTGAAGGTACTTTTTCACTTGTAGAAACACTTTCACAAGTTTAAAAATGCCAACCCTGGAGCAGAACAAATTTCTCAATTCATATTTGAAATACCAAATGTTTCTACAGCGTGGCTGTGCAAATGTCACAGAAGATAAGGCATAACAAGTCCACCTGAAATATAATGTACACCAGGAACACCACCATCATTTTTGTTACAGATTGAGGGCTCACCAGTGATAATGACTGAAGTCTCATAACTAAACAGACTCTCACAATTGCAGCAGCAAAGCCAAATGGCAGTGGTGCATCTGCAGCACATGTAGAGGAGACAGCTAGAGAGACACAGAAATAACTCACAGAATACTCCAGGGGAGGTTTATATGTCAAAAAGAGCAGTTTTCTCCAGCAGAACAATGACCTCTCAGTGAAGGAAAAAGCTGCTTTATGCCAGTCCTGTAAGTACAGAGGCCCAAGATGAGGAGCATCACTGAAATGGAGATGGCCTTGCCAAGCACTTTACAGCTGTTCTCAGCTGAGGGCTGGCTCTGTGCAGTGAAGACTTTGGGTCTGTTCAGTTCCACCAAGTCAGATGTGGCTGCATCGTGCTTGTGCTGTCAGGCCAGCATCCTGATGTTGCAGCAAGGCCAACAGCCAAGACAGCTGAGGAATGGAGGGCTTTGGGACTAGATGGGGAGTGCCAGCAGAGTCTGTGTTAGTCTGGCATGCTGCTGGGTCTAAGCAAGGCTAGATCAGCTAAACAGGCACCGTGCACCAGTGCCCTGCACTTCCACACTCACCTCAACCACTGCTGTATGCCTCAACACCCCTGTCCTTGGTGGTGTGCCCACAGATGCTGGATTAAATCCTGCTGCATTGTTTATTGAGTGCCCTTGAGTGCACCAGTCCTGTGAAAAATAAATAGGCAGTACCCGGTTGTATGCACCTTGACAGAAGAGGGCTGTTTTAAATTTGCAAGAGTAACCTTTGTTTCGAGTTTCTTGTCAAATTTCAACGTTTCTTAGTTTTTGAGTGTTTGATGTAATGCTTTCAACATTCTTCTGGCACAGGTTTTTTAATTGTTATTTTCGGGAAGAAAACCCCACCAAAATCAAACAGAGAACATGAGCCAAGCCAGTACCTGGGCTCTAGATGAGCCCTAGAAAAGGTCACTGGCAGACCCTGGCCCCTTGCATCCCTGGTGAGAACAACTTGAACATTTAACTGCACCTGGAAGAAACCACAGGTTAGGCAAGGCAAAAGAGGAGGAGGTTTGGCCTGCAGCTGTGGGTTTCACATGCTGACTCAGGGCCTGGGAAACCAGAAGGGGGACAAAAGGTTTCTTGTGATAGACTCCTGAGGAAAAATTGATGTAGGTTTGATAAACTATAAACCTTTCTTGTCTAGACTTTCATCAGCATGTTAATAAGATGGCGCAAGTTAAATAGATATTTAAATACACCTTAATTTCTAATATGCTTGTAAAGAATACTTTATATAATTACCATAGCTTGTAAACTATTTTCTGATCTTTCCTTGAACTACATATCACAGAGGTCCAGCAAGATTCAAGGACACGGATCTGATAAAGAACAAACTATTTTTGAGCACTCAGGTAACTTTTCTCCACTTTCCACATCAATCAGTAAGAGGTTTCATAGTTTCAGTGAAGCAGATGTCACATATTCTGAGTGGGTTGTGTTGTGCAGTGTACGTAGGCAAAGGCAAAAGCTGCTAAGGACAAAGGTTGGTCAATGCTGCTTTCTCAGCTGCTCTGAGAAATACAGAGTTGAACAGTTGAATGGCTGTGTGCTCCTTCCATGAGCCTGTTTCTAAGCCTTTCCTTGGCATGCTTGGTCGCCTGAAAGTCAGTTTTTCCACAGATAACCTTAAAAATTATTTTCTCATTCTCTGTATTTAAATGCCCCCAAACCTATCAATATTTTCTGTTTAAGTTGATTTTGTTCTGTTCTGCTGTTGCTTCCACCTTACCTTGTTTCGACCTTGTCCTGTGTTTTCTGCATTTCCTTTTCTCTTCCAAATAATTATCAGACTGTCCCCAGAAACTCTCGTGTGCCTGGGAATAGCAGGAGGAGCACACAGCGTGGGAACACATGGTCCCATTTCTCAGAGGAGGGCTAAGGCTATTTTTGCTGAGCACTAAAAACAATTCAGCAAGATGTAGACACTTGGGATAGCAGATTTCAACAGGCATTTTAAAAAGTTAAGTTATGAGCAGCATTGTAGAGCAGAAAGTCTTCATTTTGCCTGTGATCAGTGCACATGAATGCTACTGCCATCTTGCCCCAGGGACTTAAGTGGAGGATCCAAGAGGAAGTCTCTGGATGTCTCTGATGTGTCACTTGGTGCAGCTCAGCTGAGAAAAACCACAGAAGTTTTATAGCAAATAGAAAGCAAGACAATATCTCATGTGTTTAATAGTTAAATAGTTCCCATTGCCACAGCCTCCTTGCTCTGCAGTGCTGCCCAGCCTGAGCCACAAGGGCAGAGATGGCTGAAAGCTTCATTCCATTCCAAGGTTATAACCCTTGAGGCAAATTCTGCCAAACCCTGGTTTCCTAACAGGGACTTCATAAAAACATCCAAGTCCTCTTACCATTTTTTAAGGTGCTACTCTAATTTCCAAGAATCCTGTATCTATTGTGTTTTGAAATCAGCTATGTTTGTGTAACTGTTGGCTAACTGGATTTTATAAAAGTGTGCTTCAACTTCCCATAATGAAATACCCCTTGCAACCTGATACTCTGAGGTCCAGCTCACAGTTTATACAAGATAAGGCAGCCCTGTGTCACATCCTGCCAGTTAGGGTCACAAAAGGCTGAATTTGGACTCAGTTTTCTCAAGAACCGTGGGCCATGGGGTTTTCTAATCAAGTTTCTACAAAAATCACGGAGCCACAGGAAAATTTGTGTTTGCCAGAATCGATGGTGAATTTCTTCACGTGTGGTAGGGATTGATGAGGGCTGCTGTGAGGTTTTTGAGTGCCCAAAATTGATAATAGTACTTCTAAGCCGAAACAATTAATTAAATTACACCACTATAAAAGAGAATAGCACTCTAGGCCAGAGACAATTCTCTCTGAAATAAATATCCATAATTTTTATGGCCAAGGTTTTACTATTAAACATACCCTAATAACTATATTCAATTTCTCTTATGTGAGACAGGATCCACTTGCCTCACAAGGGTTGGAATTTTTGCCACCTTTTCACTTGTACTAGGATCTTAATTCTTAAAAACAGCTTCTATAGCATTTGGAGAGTAACTAATTTTCTGATTTAAAGATCTTAACTTTATGTTGCACTTCTGTAGTAGATTATTATAAATGAATAAAAAAAAGAATAACCTGGATTTTTCCTGGTCTGGTCACTATACATTAGGAATTATTGTTGCACATTGCACTTTCAAGGAAAGATTTTATCAAAATTATTATTACCATATTATTATGGCAATAATACCACTATTATTACCATAGCAGAACACAGAAACAATTAATTTTGTTTCTTCATGTGCTTATCCTCTCTATCCATTAAAAATATAAATTAATACATAAAAGGAGAATTGAGATCTTTCACAAAAAAAGTAGACTGAAATGCTGATGTTTCAAGTAGCATGTGAGGGTATAAATTGATAGGGTTATACACCAACACAAGAAAAAAAAGCCATATCAAAATAAAAAACAACAATTTCCTCTTTTCTTTCCTCTGTGGAACTGCAAAGAATTATCAAGCAACATTACAGATCAAGTGTGAACTATAAAGGGGAAAGAGAGAACTGCCTAGCAGTTGTCTGACTGGATCTGAGGAGCTTTTATTTTTCAGCAGCATGTGTGTGTTTGATTCGGTTTTTTCTCCTTTTTTCAATAATAATAGCTAAAGCAGAAGAAATTGGGCTTTTAGACCTAGCTTAGATACTTTTATTATTGATGTAATAAATATTAGATTGTGACTGGAAAATAATTTTTTTTCTTAACTGGATAAAAAACACCCTGGTATCTTGAAATCTAAATCTGTTTATATATAGATGTTATTTTGTGTTAAAATATTTGTAGGATTTTACACATTAAGGGTCTTAACAAGAGATCCCTACAGTCATTTTGCAAACCCCAAGAGAAATAAATGTGGTAGAAATAAATTTTTCATTAATTAAAGAAAAGGATTCCCCAAAACTAGTTTCAGTTCAGAGAGCAAAAGGCAATCTTGGTAGGGATTTTCTGGGGGGAGGCTTTGGTGACTTTTTGTGACAGGTAAACACTAACAAAGACACTGCATAGTTAGACTCAAAAATCGCTAATGATGTTTGCTTACTAAAATACTAATATTTGAGAGGTAGGTTTTTTCAACCCTTTCTAGCAGATTTAGTGTAGCTGGTCAGATCTAAACCCAGGAAAATTAAAAGGTATAATTTTAGCCTTACTTTTTTCTCAATGTAACCATTAGAATTCGAGTTGTTGTTATGGCTCTATTCCCTTCCCGTTTGAAACCTTTGGCTGAGATGGTGCCAGGTCACAGATATCAAAACAAGCTGCTTTGCAAGGCAGGTTCACACTTTGAAATCCATCCAGCATGGACCTGGGTGTGTTTTTATCATTTCAGAATCCTGGTCTGCTCCCTTATCCATTGGAGTGCTGCACACAACTTGGAGATGAATTGTCCCTTGCCAAAAATGTGAATAGATCCTACTTCTCTTCCTCATGGGAGCTTTGGGAACATCACTGCCCAGAGTCAAGTCCAGCTTCCCAGGGGCTTCCTCACAGAGCCAAATGTGGGGGAGGAGATTGTGTTTAATGCATGAATTTTAAACCTTTTCTTTTCCCCCCTGAGGTAGTGTGTAAATGACAATGGATGAGCTCAGGTGAGAATGTGAGACCTTGCTGCTCCTGGTTCTCTGCTCAGCTGCCCAAAAGGAGCAGCAGTGAAAATGTTTTGTGAAAAGGTGCTTCTTGGTCCTCCCAGATTTGAGTTGAAGTCGGTCAGTGCTGTTGCTTGGTGTAACATCAGCAGAGATGTTGTGTTTGAACTGACTGAACTTCCACTCTTAGCTGCCTTCCCAAAATATTATCTGCTTTGCTCAGTGTTTTGGGAAAACACACGTGGCCTTCCAACGCTGCAGTCTCACGGTTTTCTGAGGGAATGTGCTGTTTTAGCAACAAAATGCAATTTTTAGCATTTTACACACTCTGTCCACTTGAATCAAGTGCAATATTTATCTTTGTGCTTTACAGAGAGTAGCTTCTGAAACTAGAAAAAATAATTGTAACTGGTAGTATTGGTATTTTCATGAAAAATAGGTGGATGCTGATGAATCAGTGAGTGGTTCAATGTGACACAACACAGGTTCTATGATTGAAAGTGATGTGCAAAATCTGAAATCATAATTGCTCCAGTCAAGTCAACCTCTGTGCATCTCTTTTGAGGCAGAAATTGTTAAGCACTTCAAAATGCTTCTAACTACGACATCATGGGCAATTTTAACTTCAGCATTTCCAATACCCTAGGTCAAAACTTGGAATTTTCCTCTAATCTTCACAAAGGTACGGAGAGAGTCTGCCACGAGAAATGAATTCTGAGTTATTCCCAAAAGAGGCAAACACATCAGGCACATCAGTTCAGGCACATTTTAATCATGTTAATCACCCAGCACATTTGGAATTTTCCTAAGGCTAAACAATACCACAATATGATTCATTTTATATTTTAGGATACAGAGAAACTGCAGAAATTTTATCAACCTGAAACACAGATGCTTCATTATCTCCATACTCTGAGGTGGCTGAAAGGCCGTTCTAAAATTCACAGATTGTGAGACGATACTTGTTGCATTTTTTGTCATTCCAGGTGCCATCAGTGTACATCTCCACACATTTCTCTTTCCCTTGGCTATCAGGCTCATGCTGGTGCCAGCTGCTATAATTCAGAGGCATGCCATTTATATACTGAAACTGACCTGAAGTGTCCCCCTTCCTGATGCCCAAGTAAGCATATTGGTTATACTGCTTCACAATGTCCATGATAGCTTTATTTTCCTCCTCGTTCTTGGGAGCTGCAAGAGTTCCTCCAACCTCTTCACAGGATTGCAGTGCAGATGCAAAGTCAACTTTCTTCCCGTTGCTGGCAAGAATTTTCTCTCCTACTTTTCTTATTTTTCCATTCAAAGCAAGCACTGAAACATGCAAAGCTTTGTAAATTTTCTATGGCATACCGATGGAAAAGTTCATAAAGAGAAATCAAGAGATGAAGAGAAAACTAAAAGTGTTAAGAGAAGTAGAGGGAAAAATTGACAGCAAAGGATGAAGAAGAATAAAAATCTTTAATTTTACCCATTCACTAACTGTTCACTAAATATATTTAGCTGTCTTTGACCATCTGTCCTTGTCTCCAAGACAAGGATGTCCCATCATCATCTGCTAAATATGAGCCCTGTTATATTTTGTCTACTTTCTAAAGAAGATCAGTGTGCTTCAGATTTGAGCAAGGGAAAGAGAGATATGGTAATTGCTTTGTGAATCCCTTTTCAGTACAAAACAATTTACCACCTTTAACAAATCTGGTTGCTGATAGATAAAAGTGGTACAAGACTGCATTTGCATGAATCCATGTGGAAAGTGCAACATCAGGTAGTTGGAATATTTTTAAAAATAAACCCAATTTGAATAAATGTGCATTATGGTTGCCAAGAGGAATCTGCTTCTCTCCAGGGAAACAAGAATCCTGACTTCCCCTGCTTTGAATGAGAAAATGGAGTTTTGGGATGTAGTACCCTTTCCAAATGCAGTTTCTTTCCTGCAAGTCATGATTCTGTAACTAACTTTGCCTATTGCACTTAAAACTGATAGTGAGTTGAAAAAGTGACAAGGGAAAGAATTACCAGCCTCCAGTTGGAAAAGTCGGTGTTTCAAATTTTCTAAAGCATTGTGGTGTTTGGTGGCCAGAGAATCAGGCAGACCTATGCAGATAAAACCAGAAGTTACACAATCAATCAAAACCAGCTGTGCTGCTAGGAACAGGTCCCTGGATAAAACCAGTTATTTTTAGAACTAAGTGGCAAATGTCTTTAACATCAGCAAGTGTAAAATAAATATTTTCCTAGGTTTTTTTTCACATTGCTGTTAATCTACATTAAAGAAAACTAACAAAAACATCCAATCCTATGAAACGCCAGTAATTCCCCTCTACAGAAAAGAAACTGAAGCTTTAGAGGTTGAAGCCTTTTCTTAGTTGTATCTGTGAAACTAGCTTTGCCAAAGGGAATTGGTTTCATTCTAGAACAGGCATGAAGGATACTTTTAGGACGAAACAGTTTTTATGGCACCATGTGATTTCCTTTTTAAAGTGCAGGGTGTATGCTTTGTGTTTATCTTTCCTTAATGGGAGCCATAAACAGTGGTAGTGGAAGATTTCTGGATAGTGTGAAATACACCTTCTACAGGTAACAGAGGTCTTACATGTAGTGTAAAGTCACTCATAAACTGCCATGATCATAACCCACTATTCACAACTGAAACACTGAACTGAAGCCGTGTAGAAGCACAAAGGGTTGCTGCATCCCCGAGCTGCAACATTGCAACTCTTACTGCACTTCACAATCCATTAAAAAAACTCCTATATTTGGCCTAATACAGGGAGTCTGGGAGTAATTCTGATAGTGCTTTAGCCTTGTCAGCAAGCCTGGAGAAAGTATTTCTACATATATAAACATAATACTTATATGCTAGAGTTGTTGATAACCCGTTCAATTCCCTTCTTTCCCCAGAAGAGAGAGGAGACCTGTTTTTTTAGAAAAAAATTAAATTGCTCATTTCCTCCATTCCCTTTTCCTTCCTGTGCTTAACACACCTGCTTCCTTGAGAGCACGTGTCCTTCTGTTTTATCAGTTTCCTGTCATGCAGCCTTTGTGGCATGTGTGTCTTGTAAAAGAGGCAAATTTACTTACCTTTCAGACCATCTCTTCCAGGGATACCAGGTAGCCCAGAAATTCCTGGACATTTACTCAATGCATGGCAAGTCACTAACAAAGCAGCCAGTGTTGTAAGGACGCAGGATGAGTAAGACAACATGATTTCTCCGGCCAGCTGTAAAAAAACCCACACATTTGTCAGGTAATGATTCTGTAAGAAATTGTTTTACATTGGTTTACACAGCTGCACACTCCTTCCCCCATCATCCCTTCTTGAAATTTACATTATTTCCTTGTTTAAATAAAGTTTATAGTTCAGGTGTAAGAGATTTCCCAGATTTATTTTGCAACCATTGTGTAGTTTATACACAAAACTCTTTCTAGACTGATAAACTTGGAGTAGTGAAGATAAATTATCCCTTTCACTGTCACTGACTATTTGTTGGATTAATGCTTGAGAAATGATAGGCTCAGAGGCAGCTGATCACACTTAAGCCATTAGTTGCCTGCAAGGACTATAATCACTCAATGATGCATAGGATATTAACCTGAAAGGCAAATCTGTTTCACTAGTATTTGTAATGTTTGGGAGCTTGTTAAGGCACAACACTATCTAAGCACATTTATTTGGCATAAACTGATACTGTTTTACACATGAGAAAAACTTTATAGCTCAATTGACATTCCTATCCTGTTTTGAAAAAAATTCCACAAGCCTGAAAATGTCAGTTAATCTTGTAGAAAATGTATTTTTGCTGGTTGGCAATAGGTTTATTCATCTTAATTTATCCCTACAGATAAAACAGTAAGTAGGGATATAATCAAGTGCTGAGCTATCGTGACTAAAAAGCATTTAAAAACTCTACATTGTGGGTTTACAGCAGAGTGAGTGGGTGTGCTGTGCAGCTGTGAAACCTGAAGGACCATAAGATACCGTGGCACAGAAATATCCAGTTGTTGGCATCATTCAGGTAAACTAACAGGAGATTAAAGAAAGGTTCAAGATGCAAGAATGGGTATCCATTTCCAGTGGGGTGATGCTCATGGGTTGACTCAAAACAAACAACTCAATATTCATTACTTCACTTTTCTATTGGCAAAAATCAAAGAGGATCTTGTACCTGCTCTCTCCTAAAAACTTCCATCTTCTAGAATAAAAACAGCATTTACATATACTAGGTTCTAAATCTAGCTCCACTTAAAATTTAAAATAAAAACTTGGTTGGCTTGAATGCTGTAAGATTGTTAACATCTAGGTTCATCAGCTATAATGAGGTATTTGTTATCACATTTCAAATATATATGCCAAGTAGAATCAAAATATCAGTCTAGAGTCATTTATTAAATGGGGTGAGCTTTTAAAAGAAAAATCATTAAACATATATCTTTCATATTGACTCTATTGTAGAAGACTTTTGAGATTATTTTTAATCTGCATCCACAGCAATTTGGTTTTTTAAGTGGAATGCCTCATCAAGGTCAATTTGATGCAAATACCCTTGAATATGCGAATGTTCAATTATGTCATAAATTTGCAGAATATAGGATCTGTGTCACTAATAGCAGTATGGTCAAGAATTTGCACTTTAAAGTAAAATCAAATCCACCAGAGAGCACATGTGCAGTATTAAAGGTGCTGCTGAGTTTTGTTTGTTGAACCTGAAGCATCTGGAGGTGTTTATCCTTTACTGAAGGCCAGCAGACACCTCTGGAAACACTGGCCAGTGACTCAGAGAGAGCAGATTATTAAAGACCCTAACAGAAACCTACCTTAGGTGCCTAGGAATACTGACATCCTTGAGATAAGGAAATGCAATTACAACATGGCCCCTTTGCCTGGGGATGATCATTCACATTTGAATGGACTGCTGCATCCAGCTCATAATTGGATTATGATGCAGAGTCAGGCTCCTGATCAGTTATATAGCAAAATTGAAAAAACACAGCTCTTCAGTTTTAATCCAGTTTTAATGACCTTCATCAGTCATTACTATCTACTGTCCTTCAGGCATCTCCTTATCTACCAAAATTGCTAGTATAAGCAAAGTAAAAAAATTACTAATAAAGGGAAACTTAATTTTAGAACGTAAATATGACCACAGAAATCAAAAGGAATGGGTTTGCCTTCTAGCTGAAATTCCTTATGATTTATTAAAAGGAAATTCAACTTACCCTTCTGCTTCAAAGTGAAATGAAAAAGCAGTTCACACAAATCCCCTTTATATAGTGTTGTGTTTGTTAAATGATATGGCTGAAGTGGAGACTGGATACTGAGGTCATGAATGAACTTTTTCAGTTTTGCTCACTTACTTGTTATGCAAATACTAAGTTCAGTTTTAAGAGCTGAGAAGTGTCTTTGTTTTAATCAAAATAAATCCAAAGTTGTAGAAAATACAACCCAGAACTAACAGATTACTCCAAACATAAAGTAACTTTCAGCAATTCTAGGTTATATTTATAAATTGTTTGTTGTTTTAGAAAAGCAAAAAATGGCAGATGACCAACAGTGGCTCTTGTAAAAGGAAAGATACTCTTGTGGTTAATCTTAGGGAAGCCTGGTACCTTCCAGATAATCTGACCTAGTAATCAGAATTCTAAACTTTGCCTGCCTCCTTTGCATCTGATGTACTTATCTTACCTTAATATAATTTTCTAGCTATGTGCTAGACTGCTCAGTGTTTCCATGAGCTTCTGCTCTCTCTTGCACATACAAGACAGCTGATCTTCTCTTGGTCAGAGATGGAACTTGGAAAAAATCTGTACACATGCAGAAAATTCTCAAATGGACATCCTTCTCAAGAAAATAAAAAAGAAACCAGAGGTTTTGTTCCTTTTCTTTCCCAGAAATAAATATTGGGATTTTGTAACTTCTGATTCTGATGCTTTCTACTCTAGAATGTTTGATCCTAGATGAGTTTTGTTTCATAAACCTCAGCAAGCCAACACATCAGTGCCTCACCTGAGAAATACTTCAGCTTCACAGCTTTTCTCTGTTTTGTCAGTTTATACTGTGGTCTCTTAAGGATAGGATGTTTTCTATTTTTAATTTGCATTTTACTAAAACTATTTAAATTTTGTCATCATCCTTAATAATAGTGTTATTCTTTCTGAATAATTCCAGCAGGATTCACAGCTGCAAGCCAACATCTTTAGGCTCCCTGTTCAGCAATTAGAGATGTTTAATATCAGCTGGCTGACCTAGCCAAGATCAAATGCCAAAGCAGAAGGTACATTTAGGGTTCCCCTTAGGTGTAGTGCAGGCACTTAAATCCAATTCCATTCACAGCTGTGAGTCCTGTCCTGCAGTTAAAAGTTCCCAGCATGGCCTTCTCTGTATCTCAAAAACCCCCATAAAAAACAAACTGAGGACATATCAGGTGTCCTTCTTAGCGAATGACCAGTTAACACTCACAAATGTATCCTACAGACAATCTGCCTTCAAAGTCCTTCCTCTACCAGATGGGAGCAGAGCTGTGAAAGCAGATTAGTCCTTCTTCAAAACCTCTCACCCCACCAATGGAAACTATTTCTCTCTGTAGTCCAGATGAGGTAGATGCAAAAAAGTGGTGTTGAGTGCATGATATGTGGATTAGACATTACCCAACAGATAAAATGATTTTTCCAATTCCTGTTGCAGTCTAGAAATAACACAGATACCAGACAATTGAGCACAGTCAAAGGCACAGGTAATTCTGTTTCTGGAGGGTAGCAGATCTCTGGGGTACATGGGAAATTTCTTCAATTCCAGAATAAGATGGAACTTAATGGATCCAGATTTTGAGAGGCAATATTTTAAATTACTAGGTGCCCAAGTCCTTGGGAATGTTACCAGAACAGAATCTCATACAGATCCAATTTCCAGGCAATTCTGTGACAGTTGTAAGGGCTCATTTTTCTGCTCCATCATTGCATGTCATGCAGCTCTAATACATGAACATGATAAGTCTCTGCAGATTTGTACTATTTCTTCCACTTAACACAGTCTATATTATAAAAATTAAAGAATTGAAAACATTAAACAGGGAGACCAGTAAAGCTCCATTTATGAAAGTGTGGTATGAGCAAAACATGGCTTATGATCCCAGAAAACCTTATCAATTATTATCTTTTACCAAAACTTTTGAAGAAAGATACATTTAACAATTGTTCTCCCATGAGTCAGATCATACCTACACAATGGAATCTGATAAGAAACCTAAAACATAATCCAGAGTGAGAGATTACGTAGTCAATAGATTTACTTTGCTCAGTTATGCAGCAGAGAATGAAGGAAAACAAACATAGTCAAACAAGGAAGAAAGAAAGTAAATATTTTTTCTGCAACCTAGCATTCCTGTAGAATAGGGAAGGATGGGAATTCTACAAGGACTGGAATTCTGAAATTTGCAGGTAAAACCTGAAGGCCTTTAGCAGGGAAACACCCACAAAACTCAGCCAGGGAACTTTACTGGTTTCAGTGGACCCCAGGCACTGCACGCCTCTTTCTATCATTAGGAAGAACCATAAGAATATTAAATATGCTTCGCTGCCAGTGAATTAAACCTAAACCCTGCTCAACTATCAGCAAAGGGGAACTTGGGGGAAAAAAGGAATCTGATTTTTAAGATATCATGTAGCCAAAAAGACTTCTTCTTTCAAAAAACTAACTGCCAAGGAGGTTTCAGAACCAGAACTAATTTTATACAGCTTTCAAGCCTGTCATGTTCAGAACACAAGGTAAACTCATTTTGCTCTTTTGAAGAGAGCTGATTATGGATTATGATAACTTATCATATCCTGATCTATGTAAAGCTATGCCATGCTTTTCCACATAAAATAATGATGTATAGCCATGCTAGTTTATATTGGCAATTTGTGAGACAATAATTTAAAGTGTGTCACTGTGCTGCAAGTTCCTGTTACTGACTCTCTGAGAGAGTCCTTGGCACAGCATCTGTGTGGTAAGCAGGTGTGGCCAACTCTCCATGTTTACCTCTTTCCAAACAACAGTCATTTTTTATATTTGTCCAGTATTTCCCCTGAAATTTATCTGCTGAGCTATAACTCATACAGAGTTAAGCATCTATAGGTAGTTTTAAGAGTGCTTATTGACATCAGCTTAAGACTTTTTCAGAAATACAGGGCACTAAACATATGTCACCTCTTAGGTCATGAAACAATCCAATAGGTGAGGTGTTACCTCCTCTCCACCTGCAATTTAATTTTACTGACACAAAACCAAACAAAAATATGGGAAGTTCAACAGTCCCCCGCCTTTGGAAAATAAGAAACACTGATAAAATAGTTTGTATGCTAATTTACAGTGCACTGATGCAGGAATGGGAGGAAAAAATGTAGGCAGTGGCACTTTACCAGAGTGCTAATACTGAAAGAAAATTCTGCTGTGTGTGCCCTAGACCTTAACTTGAGGATAAACATCTTACAGGAAGAGTGCAATTGCTGATGAAACATGTTTATGCTTATGAAAAAATATGAAATCAGAGAAATGCTGTCAGCTCAATAATACACTGTAATTTTGGGGAGTAGATCCCAGGAAGATTGCTATGTTTAAGTGTACACAGATGGATGGAGAAAAAGAAGGAATACTGAATACAGATCATGAGTTTCCAAAAAGAGGACAGCAAAGATGGGGAACAGAGCTTGGAGCATTGGATTTTAAAGAGCTGGCTTCACCAGAATTAACTGAACAGGCCTTACATAGCCTTGTTCTTCCAAAGTACAGAAAGCATAAGTTTAAGACAAAAATAATAAAAAATTAAAAAAAGAAAATAAAAGAAAAAAAGAAGAAAACAATTTTAAAAATGGCTTCAAGCAGACCCCATATCCCTTTCAATCTATCAATTTTCCATTCTAGGAAAAGCAATTCAAACTTTGCTATCAAGAAAAGAGGTGACAAGGTTTTCAGGTTTTTTTTAAAGTCATGGTTCTCTACTGCCAAAGAACTTGCAAGTTAAATTCACAACCTAGTGATGTTATCAACTCTGTGTCTTGCCTGTTTCAGAGCCAGAATAACAAAAGTTTAGAGAGATGGTGTTCCTAGGATCACTGAGGAATCCTGGCTTTTTCCCTCAGATCATTAATTCTCCTTTGTACCCTGCAAGACACATTACCAACTCTAATTCCTCCCTGCATCTTCTGCACCAAAAATACTCTTACAGGGATTCTACAGAACAGTATGGGACATGATTCCCAACCTTTGTGCAACAACACAGTGAAATTACTCACTGCAATGCCAATCAGGTGTGTCACAGTGGAGTAAACATTGCCTTCTTTTACTGGAAACAGTGCAAAGAGTAATGCTGGAGGTGTCCTACCACTTTGTGTTCCCATGGAGATGAACTGGATCATTCTCCTCCCATCCAAAGTGGTAACAGGAAGCAATTTATGCTTGAACAGCCACTGGCCAGCATTGCCTTGGAAACATGTGCTTGCAATTCATATTTTGCACTTATAAATAGCCACCTGGCTCTTGTTATCAATTTAAAATAATCTAGCCTGCTGATAGAAAAAAGTCCTGCCAAGCTCTTATTATGTTGTTATTGCTGGGAAATGGCTGTGCAATGTCTCACTGATAAGTGTTAGAACACATGTATCCGAAGCATTGCCAATGTTTTATTTGCAATTGAAATTCAAAGTCCTTGGGAGAAACTTGTTGAAAACACATGGCAGAAAATATGGAGTAGCAAAGGAAAATAATAAACTCACCAAGGTGCTGTTAAGGTCTGATGATCACAGTGAAATGATGCTACTTTGTATTTTACTGAAGGGACACAACCATTAATGGATTCCCAGCAAGCACCACCTATTGTGGTTTTTATTGCTGCTATGAGCTAAAAATTAAGACAACAGGTATTAGAGAATTCCATTTTTCACAGATTTTTTTCAGGAGAGTGAACACAAAATTCTCTGTGTTTTAGCTGATCGTGTTGTTGGAAGCACGCAGAGCTTAACACACTGAGTCTGCTTCTTTTGCAGATTCTAATTCTGCAAAGGTAGAGGAGCATTTTATAGCAGACAGCTAGTGAAGTATCTCATCATTTCATTTCCCCTGATGGGTTGGTGAAGCCCAGCCCTGCATCCCCCCAGCTGCTGCAATCCCACCTGGTGGTTCTGTGGTTCTGCCCCAGGGCAGCAGCTCTGAGTGCCCGGGCTGGGGGCTCAGGCAGCAGGAACCAGTGGTGCTGAAATGCAAAGGAAAGGCTCTAAGGGCCCCAAGAAGCAGATTCCTCTCCTCACCTTTTATTGATGCTCCTCAGCTGACAGAAACTACGTAAGGTGCAGCTATGGCAGTGGCTTTGGTGCAGAAACGTTCTTGGGAGGCTCCTGCAAGGGTAAACGAGAAAAGCACTATCTAAAGCTCCTTGAAGTTCATCTAATAGATAAAAACAAGGAATGGATGAAGACTCAAAGAAATAGAAAGAAAACAAAGGGAATGAACAGAGTTCTACACCCTCAGATTCTCTCTCAAGAGATGGGAAGATCCTGAATGTTGCTTGAGGCCAAAATGATTCAAACTGCAATTGTTTAGTAGGTTATTAAAACACAGCAGACTTAACTTGAATGACAAATCAAAAAGAATGTTTAATAACTCTGAATAATGTAATAACCATGAATGTCAACTCCTTAACTAATAAAATATAATTTTGTTATTCCATAGGGGTCAGCCCCTTACAGCCTTTATAGTAGCTTTATATGTAGTTTTGAAGATGAAACACTATTTTTGTTAGTAAGACAAGAGAAATTCAACACAATTATTAATAAACATTTCAGCTACTTATTCTAATATAAGATATACCTTTTACAGTATAATGAAAGTATTCATTATATTTATTTATAAATTAGTTTTGCCACTCTACTTGGATTTGAGGACTCCTTCTAGGCAGACAGGAACATACTTGTTTCCCTGGAGTGGAAATCTACACAAGAACTCTTCAAACATGCTTCTTTTTCAAGTAGCCTCATTGTTTCTCTGCCTTACCAGACCATCTCAGGGACCCAAGCTAGAAAAGAGGTTTTCCCCAGCTGTGCCTGTGTTCAGCCCTGTGCACAGCCCAGCCTGCTGGGTACAACAGAGTGCCTCTTTCACAAGGTCAGGCCATTGCCATTGTTCCCATGGACAATCCTCTAAAGATGAAGTGATTTTAAGTATTAACTTATAAATTTTTAAAGTTTTTTAGATAAGGTTTTTTCAAAACCTGGAGAACAACTGTGCTCCTAAATGTTTTGGTACCAGTATCACCATGCCAGTAGTACATTGCATTTCTCAAGCATCTATTTTCCCACACAAATGGGGCCCAGCTGTTTAATACCTGCCAACTTTTATGATTTTTTTACCTTTCCTATGACTGTTACAGAGATAAATGATGTAAACTATAATGTTATCAACAACTCACACAGTTTGCCAGAATAAAGATCAAATTCAGAAATATTTTGAGAGTATTTGACAAAAATAAACTGTAGGACTGCAACATTCAAAACCACTGGAGAGCTCCCAGCAACTCAAGACAAAGAGTAATATACAATTTTCAGCGAAGAGATTTGTAATATACACTAAACACTGTAGACACATTTGAAATATTTCCCAAATAGCTTTTATAACTGCTATTGTGTGAGGAGCTGAAAACTTTTCTTGTCATCCAGTCCTGCCATATTTTTGCCAACACTTAATCCCCACTTAATTAAGAATACAGGTTTTGCTTTAAGATAGAATTTAAAACATGATGTTATAAAGAAACGAACGTTGTAATTTTGCTTGTAGAACTTTTCCATTGAAAGGCTTTTCACCATCAGTCATGAAAGCTGGAAATGCACCTCACTCATGAAAATGAGTGATGACATTGTCCAGAGGGTAGCAATTGCAGCTCGAAGCTAAATGCCATGTAGTGGAAAATAACAGCCCGTAGAGGACAATCAGAAGCTTCAAGATAATCTTTGCTCCACTAGTTTTTCGTGCATAAATAAAAGATGTACTTAGCAGGCTTAGGAAGCACCATAAATACACCCCTTTTTCCATTTTAGCTGCAGCTCTAGAATAAAAAGGTGAAGAGGTAAAAGGATTTCAAAAGTACATCAGTGCCTCCTGTCTCTACCATGCTTCTGTGAATGTGTATGGTTGGTTAGGCAGGGTAGACAGGGTGTAAGGGGATAGAGAAGGTAAAAGCTTGTGATCTGTAGGCAGTGTAGTACTGATCAAACCACTTCTGAATGGGACACCTTTACAGAGGTGTCACTGGATATGTAAAGTGCAAGACGGGAGATAATCAAGAGAATAACTAATTACAGACATTATGATTTTGCTGAAGAGGTTTCAGGCTTTCCAACTAAATTGGGTGAAACTCTGTGTCCATCTCAGCTAAAGAAGCTTGTATGGTTTAGCTTGTCTGACATCAAAGGAAAACTTTGAATTATAAATGTGCTTTAGTATAATTCTTGGGGCAGGATGCAAATCTGCATAGAACTTTTTTCCTACATAGCAGAAACACAAGGGAAAGGTGGCCAAGTGTTGTAGCACAAGCATGCAGGTGGGAGGAAGGGGAAAAGATTCTGTTCAGGATTCTCCCAGGTAAGCCTGGCAAGGACAGGTACAATGAAACACTGAAATTCAGGCACTGCTGAGCTGGTGCAGGTCTGTTTGCATGAAGCCCAACATAGCAGCCTCAGACTCTGAAATCAGACACCTAAATGTGGCTGGACAGCTACTCTCACATTCTGCTTGAAATTTTATCTGAATTTAAACACCTTGGAAGAGGATGCCAACCAGTTGGACACTGTAGAGTCTTCCTCCCACTGCAAATATGCCAGAAGTTTCTTGCAGGATTACACACAAGCTCAGCTCTGAGGGACAAACTGTGCCACTAGCTGAAGTCATAAACAAACCAGAGCTCACAGAAAGCCAGGAAAAAGCTCTTACCACTGTCTGCCCTGAAGCACTGATCTAAAGAGCTCAAGCTACTGATGTCTGGATCTTCACTGGGGTCACAGGCCATAAAAAGACATTTTAACTGCAGGTGCCTCGGGAAAAAGTAATTTGTGCTAGAGAGAGCACAGAGTATCCAGTCATGCTGCTAGTGTTGAGTTTACCAGAGCTTAAAAGAGATACAAGACTGCGCCTAGGTTTCCAGCAATCTTGCATTATTTATTCCCCTGAGCATTTTTGGCCAAACTGCAACCCAGGAACCATTTTTCACTCCTTAGGTCTACAGGTGCTAAGCAACAGAGTAGAGCCATTTGGTAGTGCTAAAGTCACAGACCCCTACATAAAGCTTCTTCTCTGCATGTTTAAACTGAAGAGTCTGATGCCTTCACAACAGAAAACAAGCCACAACAAATAACACACTTGTCCTCTGCTCTAACTATATATTAACCACCTACTCCCCCATATTTATGTGTTATAAGTAAAAAATAAAGCAGTAAGTATGAGTTGCTACTGATTGGCTTCCTGTTTGCACCTTGTAGTTTCCACTGAAAATTGCCACTTGAAAACTAAAGAGAATGAAAAGAGCTTTTCAATGATTGTGCTTTTTTTCACATGTGACAGGATAGCTCTTCCTGAGCCTGTACTTAACCTGCAATTGTGTTTTAGAAAGATAAACCCAGCAGCTGATTAATAAATGCTGCTTTTAACCTGAATTACTCTAGAAGCTCTGTGGAGGTCATATTAGCACTGTATGAGTTGGTTCTAATCAGGGATATAACAGATTAGTTTATAATTAGTGCAAAATTAAGTGGTTGCAGTGATGCTGATTTAAGCCTCCTAGAAGATAATAGACCACAAATTCAAACTCCTTGTTTTTAGCACCTACTGAAGAAAGGTGTTCCTCAAGGATGAAAAGGTGTCTCTAACATAAATGATGAAAAAGGTCAGTACTTCAGGCACATCTGATAACACCCTGCTGAATTTAAAAGTTTCAAGTAATATAACTTAGTAAGAGCTCATTTTCTATTTCTAGGTGTGATTCCCGCCCTGTGGACTTTTGTCCAGCCTGAGATCAGCCTGCTCCCACACAATGGTGCTCCAAGCTGTCAGACTCCAGCATCACTATTCTGTTCCTCTGAGCACTGATTCAGGACAGGAGAGTTTACCAAGTAAGCTCAGACTAACCGAGCTACACTTGCACTTGCACAGCTGCTTTTCCAGGGCAACTCCAGCAAAGATGGATTTTCACCAGGGTCATCAAGAGCAGTTTGGTTTTCTCTTTCTGCACAGGAGGTGTTACAGCTGGAGGAGCATTTCCCTGGAGATGGTTTACACCAGAGTAAACCTACAGGGCAGGAAATGCTGGAAACGAGAAGTGACACCAGAGTGGAACCTAAAAGCTTAAGGACTGGGAGTTTCTTTCAAGAAGTGCACTGTTGGAACCCTGAAGCCTGGGAGTTTTGAGCTTTCTGTGCTTTCTGACACTGACCCCCAGGAGAACACTGTTTTTGACCTGAGGCCTTGGAGAAAGCTTCCAAATTTGAGTGATGGAGTTAGAATCACTGGTGTGTAGTGAAATAGAAGTGTGTGATTGCACATGGTGAAGGGTTTTGAATTTGAGGGTTTTAGGATATAGTAATAGGTATGGGACAAGATGGAGGTGTTTGGGTGTTATCTCCCTCTGTCTTCTTCTTCCTTCTTTATGCTTTCAGGTAGTAGTTTGTGGTTGGACAGTTAGTAAGTACTACACTGTGGGTCACAGGAGTTTAGTTATTGGGTCAAAAGTATAAATAATATAGGTATGAATTCTCTATTGGATTGTTTAGCTTTTAAAAACCTTGTAACTAGTTAGATTCACTCTCCATTCTGCTCACTTTTAGCTGGTAGCTAGAAGTGTTGCAGAACTCTCTGTACTTCAGATAAGATTTAATGAACAACCAAGTCCAAACGAGAAAATTCGTCTCCTTCGTGTTTTTAATCCTGACTCTGAGTGAAGGCAGAAGAAAATGAAGAGAAGCCACTAATTAGGTGGTGCAGCCCATTTACATTTAACCCATTTACAGTGCAGCTCAGATTTTCTATGGACCCAATCCTTGCTGGAGCCAAATATGCCTTTCCTGTGCACAGCCTGGTTAAAAAGTTAATTATCTGATAACTTTGGGCCATAGGAAACTGAGCATACAATAGGAATGTTTTCCCATGCTGCTTTTGCAGGCTTCCAATGTGTTTAGCATAAGAATATTTTTGCACTTACCTACAAACCATTTTGTGGTTTATATAGATCCCATTTGAATGAAGGACAGTGCTTCATAATTTTCAAGAAGCTTCATAAATTTCTCAACCCTATTGGAGTTTTGCTGGGAAAAAAATGTAAAAATCAGTCTAAATTACACTTCAGAGCAGAACTCTTGAGAAAGTTGCTGATAGGGCAATCAGGAATAGTATCTCAAAAAAAAAAAAAAAAAAGGAGAAAAAACAAACAAACAAAAAACCCCACAAGAATAAAACCCAAAAAACAGTTGAAAGAAAACAGCCATTCATATCTTCAAAATACTACTCTAGGTTCTTTTTGTTTTCAAATCAGTAGTGTAGTCATTGCAACCTACTGGCTGATGCACTGGGGACAAATCACTGCTCTTAGTCCAGCTCCAGATGAAATGGTCTCAAAACATTCCAGAGTGGGTTTTAGAGACAGTCTCAAAATGAACTTACATAATCATTCCAACGACTGCATTGGAGACTGAATTATCTCTGATCCCTAAACCCAAATATATCTTTTAAATATTGCACCAGTTCTTGTGCTTTTAGGTCGCAATTATTGATTAAAAACTTACAGGCAAAATTTTAAATATTCCGTTTTTCTAGCTGCAGAACACCAATTAATGCAGAAAAGGAATGCAGTTCACTTGAGAACTGCAAAGATACTTTGCCAGTAATGACAAGGAGTGCATGAAGCAGATCAGCAGATAAATCATACTCTGGAAAATTCATATCCTTTATCAATTTCAGTAATTGCTTTTTTGCTGTACCTGTATGACCTGGTGCAGAGAAAATAAATGTCATTACTTATAAAGGTAGACAGGGAATAAGGCAATGAAAATAACAGCTATAAAACAGATGAGCTGGGCATCAAATGCTCCTCTGTACAGACACATTCCCAAGCTCCCATGGGTCCATAACTTGCCAGTGCAGCCACAATCCTTCTCTCTGTAGAGGCACTTAGCTTAGTCTTCAACTAAGTGGAAGACAAATTGAAAATCTGTTCCTCCATGGTTAAACACTTAGAGCCTTCAATGGAAACATTTTTCTTAATTGTCAAACTTGTAATACTGGGCTGTAATTGTGTTTTTGCAGTTCACTTGAGGTGAAAGAAGCTCCCATTAAGAAAATCATAAAAGCTTGTAGGACCACTTCTCTCACATTAAGGACCTATCACATACACAGGGCCTTTTGCTTTTTTTTTTTTCTGCATGAGCTAAATTCCACTTGGAGAACCTTTCAGTAGCAGGCTTTTGTATTTAATTTAAGACAAAAAAAATTTCTGCTTTCCACTGCATCTAAATCTTGATTTATATCTTGATTTATGCCAGAAAACATCATCTTGTTCTCTTCTCATGATTTTCTACTGCACACAAAGCAACTTGGCTGACTGGTTTACTGTTTTATTCCTCTTTGTAGTTACAGCACAATTCATTTTCCAATCACATGGGAAGAGCAGCATGAAAATAGCTCAAACTTCAAAAAAGAAATTATTTCCATGTCAGTAGCTACTGCAGTGGACTTCTGTACTCAGAGGATAAATACCACTCTAGGCTCTAAGTGATCATTATCAGTCAATTTCAGAACTAGAATAAAAGTGCCCCAGGAGCAAAGGCATCACTAAATACTGAAGAAACATAGGACTGTATGTGCTGTCCATTATTTACATCATAAAAGAATGTATCAGAAGCAGCTATTAGACAGTAATCTCCCCAAGTTTACAGCTCAGCTCAAAGATGAAATAGAGACAAAGTTTTCATTAGTTTCAAGATTATTAAAAAATGCTTCCCTCACGCTGCATTTATGAGTAACTCAGGCATGCCATGAGCATGCCATAACTTATTACCCTTATACCACTGGTATAAACACATTTTAATACATAAGGACTGAAGAGATGAAATCCATATTTTACTAGGAGATTCAAAACTGAATGTCAAAGAGAGAACAATTATAAATACACCCTGTTTCTGGATATTCCAGGCCCCTTTTAGGGGCAGAGCACAAGCACTTCCATCATATTACCAGGCTGATAATTTACCATTTTTGTGTCTATTTAATTCAGCCTCCAAAACCTGTGCTTTTGTTTCCATAGCAGTTACTTGTCTCTGCAAGTCATCAGTCACTGTAAGTGGGACTCAAGGCTGTTATTTAATAATTTCTATTAAAATGACTGCACAACACCTGTCTCCAAGATGCTCAGCTCTCCTGTAATGTGATGCCATGTGAAAGAGGTCTTTGGTTTCCAGAGCAGAAATCACAGGCCACACTGCAGATTTGATAGGGAATTTGTCCAGCTGGGAGAGCCTTAGCCCTGACCAAAGTGAACACTTGGATAGGCTTTGAATTCTCAGGGCTGCCAAAGTCATCTTCTGTTCAGTGGGAAAAGCCCAGTTCTCAGAGGCAAAACACACATGTGAACATTTTAAAATTCATTAAAGTTGGAGTAAAAAACGCATGAACAGACCAAGAATGAGAGAAGAAAAAACGGTGTTTATAACATGAGATAGAGGGCTTGATATTTCACTCCCAGACAACAACAAGCTAGTGACTCATTCCAGACACTTTCTTCCTCCAGTTCTGTTGGGCAACTCATCTCCTATCTAACAGATGGTTTACTTTTCTGCTCCTCACACTTCTGGAAATCACACCTTTCCTGAAATGGTGCTATAGGAATACCAGACACTCACACAAATATTTTTTGGAGAATATGCTAAAACCAGAAAATCAGACCCATAGAATAATGAGAAATATATTTCTTACTTCCACATTCTACTTTTCTTCCTCTTTCTCCTTCTGTCTCTAAAGTTTCTTTTATCCATGATGGTCTCACTTTTCCAGGGAAACTCTACAGGACTCCTGATTCTTCTCCTAGAATTTAACTTAAAATTAAAAATTGTTCAAGTATTTCCTAAATTTTTCTCCCACTATGTTTTCTTAGTGTTTTGAGAGAGCACCAAATACTGACTCCTCCCTCCTTGCTCTTCCACCTGCCCACCCCCAGGAAAACAAAAGCTCGAGAGAATCAAATTATTCCCATGGAAAGCTTCATTTGCTAGGAAATGCATTACTTTGAAGAAAAATCCTTTAGTACCCCTACTTATGGCACTGAAAATCCAGTGAAATAAATGCCCTCATGTTGTTGCAGAGGCACACATCCTCTTAAACCAGAAAGCCAATCTAGTTCAGCTGTAACCCAATCACACATCACAGTATATGATCTAGAAAATGAGCTAAATTGCAGCATTATCAAGGACTCCTCTCTGAAGCAGTTTGTTGAAAGACACTGCTGGCTTTACTTATTTCAGTCATGGGATTGCAGAGGACACACCGAGGAGTATGTGGACCAGAAAATATCTACACACAATATCAATGTGTGCCTCTGACATTTTATGTCATAGTTCATATAAAGTGAAAATGTTGAGACTTTCTTTGTGGATGGAAAACAAGCACCTAATTCCAAGGTGGGTGCTATACATGATAACACAGATGAGATATGGTAAGAAAAGATACAATTTCATATGTACTTATTAAGAGTTTGGGCAGACACTGATTTGGCACCTTGGGAGAGAGTGTGACTTGGTTCTGCCATGTGACAGAAAACATCTGTGGATCCATTTGCTGTTTGCAGCAGAGCATGAAAAAGTTACCTGACAAATCATACCTTAGGGGAATTCTGCTCTTGGGACATAGAAAATATGAAGCAATCAAGTTATGGCCAACAGATTAGGAGGCAACTGTAGCAAGCATGATTTCTGGTTTTGAGAGCTGGCCCCTGGAAAGAAAGAGCAGTAATAATTTAGTAGGATATAATAGGAAGTGATTCGGAGTACAAATGGTACAATCAGATTAAAATCTCATTACATCTCTATTTTATGAGCTGCTCTGAAAATGTATCACATTATTTTTTTTTATTTATTAAAAGCCAAATATCTAGAGTAGCATTATAAATGCAGAAAGCATGTTCAGCTTCCTGAAATTGTGCAGAACCTACAAAAGGCTAATGGGGCAGAAGAAAATGTAAAGAATGAGAAGTAAAAAAAAAACAAAATGAAAGATTGAAGGAGGCATGAAACAACAGTTAAGGGATGATAAAGAGTGTCAAAATTACAATATTGCTAAATGATCATAGCTCTGTACCTGTTCACCCTTTGCACCTTTGGGACCATCTCTAGCTGATAGGATGGAGGAGCATCCTCTTGGCTGCAGGAGCACTGCACTGAACTTCTGGGCAGCAATAAATTTTCTTTTCAGGTTTTTCTGTTCTAACTGAACTTCTTACTGTTAGCAGTGAAAGCCAAGGCACTGAAAGGATAAATAAGAATCATTGTTAAGTCCTCAGATCAGTGACAAATCAGAGTCATTTAATAAATTTCTCCATTTGCATAATTTTGAGGGGTTACCTGGGAAATACACTCCTGCCTTCAGGCAAAAGGAATAGTGTCTGAGCATTTCATGTACCCTGATTGTACATACTGAAACCTGAAAAGAGACAACCAAGCTTATAACAGCCTGAAAGTCTTGAGGTCTAATGAAAATACCTAATATCACAGCAGTCATTAATCTCACCGTGCTACAAATTAATTTCAGTGTTTTGTTCATTATATGTCTAAATTTACAGCATTTACCTTCGTGCCAAATGAGTCATACAATATTCCAGTTGAATCCTCAACAGCTCATTGTGTTTCTGCTGGAACTCTTCACACCCATCAGGTAGTGCCTAAGCTCCAAGTGATTAAGTGCTTCTCTTATTAGTATCTCCACTAATTGCTTACACCCACATCTTAAAGGACAAAAAGCTCAAGGGTGTTTGAGCAGCAATGATCCAAATGCCTCCCCTATTTCTCCTTTCAGACTTCGTATATTAAAAAGATGCATTTCTCCTCAATATTATATCTCAGAGCTGAACTCCTTTTGGATTCCAGAAGATCTGCAATCCTTTGCTGCCCTCTCTGAGCAGAACTGCAGTAACAGACAGCAGCATCCTAAGGTAAAGCTCTGACAAGCTGCACCACAGTGATTGCCCCGTTCTCTACAGGAGTGTCAAATGTGAGGCAATCATACCCCATGTATTCTCTTTAACTGAAAAAAACTCCAAAATTAAACTACCACAAATGTGAGCTGACAAACTTTTATAGTAAACAAGTGGCTCTAGTTTCTCTTAATTTGTCCCAGTTCTACCAGTCAAAACAAAGAAGCCTCAGGAAACACCATTTGGTTGACAGATTTGGGTAACAAGAGAAATATCAAATCCATGTAATAGCATGAATTCTGCTACTCACCTCAATTATTTCTCTTTATTTTAAGCTTCAGAAAAGATTTCCCACAGAGAGCAGCTTCCCCAGTCAGATTTCATTTGATAAAGTACCATATAGAGAATAATCATTAGAATATTACTGTAAGAACATTATATTAAGGATAAAAAACAGAGTTAAGGACCACCATATTTCTATATTCTTCTTTGTGCTTTCTCCATTAGGATCCCATCAAAATCTAGAGCAATGTCACATACTAAAATAAAATAAGGAAAGTAGCTAACTAGTATAACAAACTTGAATCCTGGTTTATATTTCTTATCCAATTTCATGGACTCCAGACAGTTCTTAACACCCTGTAAGGATTTCCTTCTGCTGATTTTCTATACTATGTTAATTAGCCAATACTAGTGAAGTTGACATTGCTGGCATCTTCCTTGAAGGTAACAATAAGTCAGAGATTCAACCTCACAAAAATCTCTGTTGGTTTTGCCAGCCAGGAGCTAAAATTTCTTTACCTCCATAGTTTTCCAGGGTGCTCCAATCCTTTATTCTAGAGGAGCCCCAGTGCCTGTTTACACTTTGACAAAATGGTGGCAGTCTTTCCCAGCAACTAAATCACTTTCCAAAGCAACTGATGACAATTAGCACCAACAATGGGTTAGATTTTTAAAAAAGCAAAATGCACCCAATTTCTCATAAAAGTTGAATAAATCTTAGGGAGCTGAAAGAGAAAAAAACAGGTTTTGCAATCTATACTTATATTTATAGAAGGGTAGAGAATTCCACGTGGAGAATGACATTGTGTGGATTTAATGACAGTCTTCAGGTCCCAAGGCTTACACAGTTTGAGATTTCTCAGCAGAGATCAGAATGAGGCTTTGAAAGATGCCTTGAAACTTAGATTTAGGAGGTGGCTAGTTCAGAAGGTCCTTTTCAAAGACAGGAGTCTCAGGTAATTAATTTTTTCCTCCTTAAAATATGCTTTAAGCCATGATTGCCCCAGTGCAGGTAATGGCAGGTATTTTTTGGGGATATTTTTTCTCTTACTTTATATTTACATACATCTATGTACACAAACACCAGGACAGGCCTGCTGGAGCAGCTGTCTCAAAGCCTTTATTCCATCACAATCCTCAGCCTCATTTTACAGAGCCAAGCAAGGGAGATGGAACAGCTTCAGCTGCTTCACAACAGCAGACAAAATTCTCTTTGTTTCAAAGTCTTTTAACAACTTTCTGGCCAATAGCATAATACTAAAAGCTGACAAGCATTTGCTCAGGCCAATTAATAAAGCTACACATACATCTTGCTTGTAATAGCTTAAAACAATGGATAAACCTTCATTATTAAGCTTACATGTTTCTACTATCCTGCTTAACATATTTTCCTGAGGCCTGTCTCCACACAGCTCACAGCCCTATTGTTTCTGTCTTTGCATCTTCAGCATTCTTGCATTTCTCCATCCTGAGATTTGCTTTCACACAGTTTTCTGAGAGTTCTATACCTTTTTTATTTCCCACAATTCCCCCTCTCAGTTCAACCCTAAAGAAATAATTTTAATGACTTTGCTGTATATTAACTACCTTGTGTTATATAGCTCTACTACTGTGCTTTTTAGCTTATCTAGCAAAATAGCGTTATTAGCTTTCTAAAGAAGGCTATATTAACAAACTTTTATTTAATATATTGGTTTTTTACTTGTCTTTTTTGCTTGTTTTGAACCACAGTAGTTTTAAGGTTTCAAAAGATCTGGTCGATTCCAAGAATGTGAAGTTAAATTCAGAAGCAAGTGCTATCTTTGTTGTGTTAAGTCTCTGACCTAAGGTCTTAAATCAAAGCCTTCGTCATCTTTTACACTAGCATACAGTAACTGAGATTGTCAGACAACTGCATAACATCCTGTGAATTCTCTGTATTTCCCTTTTCTACATCACTTTCTTGAACAACAAAAGCTTCTTTGATGGTTTTGTTCATCATCTGTCGTACACAAAGAAGTGCACAAGGCACTACCACTAACATCACAGCCACAACAATCAAAACATATAAACCTACTCTGCAAAGCTCCCTTAACCAACATGCAAGGTTCCATCTCTTAAACAAATCGTTTACCCATGATCCATCATCTCTTTTGATTTGAGATGTTAAATCTTTCAACTTTCGTGGATAGATTCAGAGTGATGAGGAAGGGTCATGCAACACAATCCTTCAAACTCCTCACAACCATGTCCTTGTGCCAGTAAAATAAAATCAATTGCTGCTCTATTTCGTAGAGTGGCATGTCCAACATTGCTAACATCTGTCAGCATATCACCAATTGTAATGGATGTGGCATTGGTTTGTTTACTCTACCAACATCTGACCCAATCTAGTTGTTTCAATGCCATTGTTGAGGCAAGTTAGGGTAATATCAAGCCTGCTGAAACCCTTTCTGCAGCCTTCCAGGGCCTAAAATCACTCCTACAATTCTCATCATATTGATTTTCCCCTATATTTCTTCTTAATGACTGCTTTTGCACGAGGTGCTATCACAGTGAGCTTTCCAATGTTGCATGGACCACCTTCAAGGTGGGATGGAATGCTTTGCCAAGCCCTATCTCCACAAATTACCAATATCCTTTTGGTAGTTGTCATGGATATTGGTCAACCCTGGAAAGTCCATCCTAACTGTCTCAATAATTACACCAAAAACTTGAATTTCTGTAGGTAAAGTAACAGAGAGTAACATTGTGCTTTGGAGGATCACTTTCTTGCCAATCACTAACTGAAAATGTAATGCAGAAATCCATTGCTAAAGAACTAAGGATTTCTAGTTCTTGGGGTTCAGATAATGCTTTGGGAAGTTCTCTGGTTCAAATGTTCCAGTTACTCACAGGATTGCTCCCGTTGGCAACCTTGCCTGGTTTACTATTCAGCTGCCCTTTGGTCAAAGGATTATAATATATGGGTATCAGCCAGTCTCTTACTGGCACACCGACTAGACAGGTTGAAAAATGCTTCTCTGGGTTCAAATTGGACAGGCATATGGTGTCTGAACCTGTAACCTTGGCCAAGGCAACCCAAACATTTGTCTTTGGTTGTCCTACAGGTAAATCTGCACTGCATGAAGCAAGCAAGAGTAGCAAGCACCAGCGTAGCAATAGATTTTGTTCCATATCTTTCTTAAGCTATTTTTTGGCAAAAGACTTTGGCAGAAGTCTGCATCAACCTGCAAAGGCTGCATGGCCTCAGCACAGTCAGATACTTATCCCAGCAAAGGAAATCTTCACTTCCCAACACCTTCACCACAGCAGTGCACAGTGAAGCTTTGCTGCACCACCAGCTTGCCTGGCAGTCAGCACGACAGAATGCTGGAGAGAAGTGAAACAGAAACCAGCTGAATTTTTAGCATGAGGACAAGCCTGCCAAAACCAAAAGGTATATCCTCTACATTTCTACTAAAAGCTGTTATTTTGTGCTTTGTTTTGGGAAGAGGTTGCTCGCTGGCTTATCTCTGTCTTGCACAATCCTGATGATTGCCTGCCTCAGTTTTCCCACTCCTATTTACAGGAGCTGCATGCAACATTCCGGGGTGAGCCCTTTGCTCTTTGCCTGGCCTTGGGCAGACATTGGCTGTGTGGTACAGTACAAATAACAACTCCAGAATCAGCACAACTGCAGGCACTGAGTTTTGACTGTAAGGCTTTTCCCCTTTTTACAGTCAGTGGGTACATTTTTCAGTAGCCTGGGAGAGGGAAGGCTGTCTGAGACCTGCTTTACTGCAGGGACTGCCCTACCTGCGCAGAGCTGGCACTGCCCAGCCAGCCACAGTACCACTGTGTGCACATGGAAAGTACAGTAGCAAGAACAGTGTGTGCTAGGTAGCTCTGCAAAATTAATAACACAGAATTTAATGCTAAAGGAAGAGACTTTTCATCAATTTTGCTAGCAGAAAATTTTCTTACCAAGAATAAAGTCTATTAGATGTTTCCAACTGCAAAAATTAAAGCTCTCCATCCATGCAGCAATGTCAGGAGGGGTTTTGTTCCCAGGATCCCATTTCTGGGGCTATTGTTCTCTGTTCTGGTGGCATCAGAGAGAGAAGTTATAGACTGTCAGGTTGCCTTGTATCTTTCCTATTCAAGAGCTAGGATAAATTTAGTGTCTGTGAAAATAAAATGAACACATCAGTTCAGAGCAGTGCTACTTGTCAGATATGATTTGACAAAAACATTATAGAGCCAACATCATTAAAGAGATTCGGAATTAGAAATCTGTGAGGGTTTTTTTTTTTAATTAATTAGCTGAATTTTCCACACTGACCTTTGTTTTGGCCAAGAAGCAGAAGTGTGATCTATATGCTGTCAACACACTGCATTCAGGGCTCAACTTGTAACCTTGTAACCCACAAAAATGTCTGGTTTGTTGTACAACCATTGAACTTCCCTGGAGGTCGTTCGCCTGCAAAAGCAGAAGTATGAAGCAAACAGGATTGTCAGCAATTTCCTCACCCCTAGGTTCTCACCAGGTCAAGACATTATTTTGGTGAAACACAGGTCTTCCACACAGCAGAAATGTCACTAAACTCTGTTGAACCCAGGGCGTTTATATGAAGTACAAAATTTACAGGACTATTGTAAATATCTGCATTAAGTGACAAATAAAAATCATAAGGGCAGGTGGCTTAGTATTCATAAACTATTGAATGTTTTTCTTAACCAGGTTTGTAATTTCTTTTTCTATCTGCTTATCTCTATATTTCTATATGCTTATCTCCAAATCTTCTCTTCCTCCAGAATTACTTGGTTCTGATTCCAATTTTGCATACACACTTCCTCACTATTTAGCTTCTTGAATGTGCCTTCTTTCTGCATACCATTCTTTTGGGGGAGTGGTCTTATGTCTGCATATTCTTGAATATCTTGTGAAACTCTGCAGATTTCCTTGGAGAAGGAAGCAGCTCAGCACAGGAGAACACTTGGCTTTTGAAGTTTCAAACATGCCTTTGGAGCCATCAATTTTGAGTGTTCTTCACCAGCAGCAATATCATATGGGAATAACAGAAGTGGGAACTATACCCAATTATTTTCATCACAACATAGCAGGGTGACAGCTCCTAGACACTTGCAAAAGAATAAATGGCTAAAGCGCTGGGTAGAAATGCACAGCTACCTCAGTAATTCGCTTTGATGTCGACCATCAGAGTGCTTTCATTCTGAAACCAGGAGTGCACCAAGTGTTTGAAACTTTTCATTGAGACAATTAGAGACAGGATTAAAGACTTTTGAAGAACAAAACTCTAGGAATAACTTTGCTTCAGAAAAAGCTCAGACCAGGCATTATGGAGCACGATTCTTAATAGGTGCTCATACAGTGAGTGTAATTAGAGCTCTTGGAAACACATAAAATGGAAGCTGTCCTGTGCAGGATCATTTTCTTATGAATTAGTAGTGATTTATCCCCTGTCTGTGTATCCTACCACCCAACCATGCTCCTGCACAATCAGAAGGATGGAGCAGAGCTGAAGTTCTTTATTTCTTTTGACTTGTCAGCCTGCCAAAGGGACTGTGCACATGAACAGCTGCTTTCTGTTTTGTTTTCTATCTTGAAATAGCCAACCCTCATTAATGATAAAATCTTCCAGTGTAAGGTAAAAAAGTATCAACTGCTTATGAGGGAATAGGGAATTTCTATAGTAGGACAGACTAGGAACAATGCCACAGGAATAACACAGCTTGCAAGGCTGAGCATAATTTTGACAGAAGCTGTAAAGAGGTTGAGACAGTTCTGAAGCAGAGCAGACCAAAAAACCCAAACAACTTGCTTCATTCAGAGGAAGTTCTGTTTGAGATTCAAAGCTGATGACTCACTTGGGATACTGACTATTAAGAACACTTGAGCTTCTCCTCCTCTTCTGAAAATCTGCTGAGTTTCCTGTCATCTGAGGTAAAAGACATGTGAGCTTTAAAAGCATGAGATTCTGAAACACAGATAAATAGCATCAAGATGCTGTTCTTACCATCCCTAGTCAGCTCTTCTACTTATGTTGTAAAAGTTTTGACTATAAAGTCAAAAAACTTTTCAGTTTTATGGAGCTTTAAGAAATCTTACCTTGCACATTTGGAATGCATATGGGACACCCATCACTCCATAAAAGTTTTTATCCAGCACCAAGCTGCTTCACACCCACCTTTCTATTTGACTCCTGGAAAGAATGCACTGCTTAGTGCAACTGGAAAACTAAGCACAGTGTAAATCTTTGCATATTTATACCTTTATACTTGAGAACAGTGATGGTTTTATCCCAGTATGAAAAGTACTAGGGAGCTAGAGAGACAATATTGCAGGCTTTTGTCTGCTCCAGTACACCTGCCTGCAAAGATAACAGTGCTTCGTGATTAAACCTGAGTTTACACCTTGATATTTACTCAACTGAATCAAACAAAAATATTTTGTTGACACACTTGTATGAAGCTGAACTGTTCAGCACTATATTGCTCTGAGCAATAAGTGGTTAATTCTTGCCATCAAACAGTAAAAACAGAAATAAATGCCATTCATACAAAGCTCAGAACACATAATCTCCTTATTGGGCTAAAGGGGGTCTATACACTATTGGGAAATTTCTGTCCCTCACTAAACTTGCAGGAACAGGAATATTCTCACTCTGTTCCTTTGCGTTTCCTTCACCTACTGTAATTGAAATGTAGGGGGAAGGATGTTCTTTCCTATTGAGACTTCTTCAGATACAGGCCATGATCTTGATGCTTAAGGGCTCATAAAACACCATGGCAGATTTCCAGCTCTTCACTCTGGCTGCAGCAGAAGATGCAGAGCGGCAGCTTTTGCCAAAGCGGGATGAGTTGCTCACATTTGATAACTGATCTGTCAAATAAAGATTTCTCAAGGGTTTTTTTATCATTTTGCAGCAAAAATTTATGAAGCAGAAGCCTACACTAGCCTGCAAGAGCTGACATTCACGTACAGTTGAAGTATCAGAAGCTGTAAACACATTTTGCTTCTCAACTTAAGTGCACATTGAGAAAGGTTTTGTGAAGACTGAGCAGATAAGAATCCAGATAAGAATCTCATATAGATTTAGTAATACAGGATAGAGTTGGCTCACACTCAAGATCCTTCAATATGCAGAGCAAAATTTTTGAAGCACTGTGTAGACACTGGGATTACCTACTGAGGTTATGGGATCAATAAAGTCCCTACAGGTTTTTGTGATTTTTATTATGTTTCTGTAGGATTTTTCCTTTCTGCTTCTTAATGTTAATGATTCTAGAAAAGATTCAAAGTCATTAGTAGGGTCTTCAGGACCTGCATTTCAACAGCTGATCCAAAAGTACTCCATAGGGGAAACAAGAAGATGTTAACTAGGCAAATGAAATTACAGCCACCAATGAATAAAGTGGCCTGTAAGTGACCTCTGGTGGACAAGAACAGTGTTAAATTTCTTTGTCTTTCTCAGCAGAGGAGTTTATCCATTCAACTAGCTTACAGTTGAATGCTATCTCATATTATAGAATAATCAAAACCATTTTCCACTTGAACAAAAAGAATTTGATACAAAAAGAAATTGAAACTAAGACAATTGAATCATAAACTCTAAAAACATCTGTAACAATGAGGATTCTTTACTGCTGTGTATATACCATTAACATTATACCACTAACAAAGTGAAGCTAAGGCAATCTTTCAGGTGATATAAAACTCACAAGCTGCTTCCAAGGGAAAAGAGTGATCCTTGGAGGACATATCATTCATTTCAAAAGAACATTTCTCAGGCTGGGTGAGGTGGTGGAACCACCTGTTGGTGGAACCAGCACACGCAGTGGTTGATCACAGCCACTGTAGTCAATCGTAAGAGCTTATACAGCTATTTATTACAGTGCAGAATATCCCCAAGAACCTTATCTTATTCCTAACTAAATATTTTTTTTTTTTAAGTATTACAAGCTTGGGAATTCATTTTGGGAATTTCATTTTCATTCCTTCATGGCTTGAAGAGGCTCCCAGCTCTAGGCTTTGGGACCTCTGTTTTCAGAGTGCATGTACAGTCTGACAGACCATAAAGTTTGTGCAGATCCCTCTAGAATTGCAAACTCCCCTTTGGTAACTGGACTTGTCTTCCCTTGCTACCCTTTCCCAATCTCCACATGGAGCTAAAACTCCAGTAGCTTCTCACGTGGGTGTAACAATAGACATGGGAGATGGTTTGCTGTACAGAAATAACACACTGAAATTGTTCCCTAGGAAAACCAGCATGTCTTGGCAACAGTTGTCCTGGCAACTAAGTCTCCTGGCAGAGGGTGGTGGCCACTGATGTGTGGAAGGCAATCCTGAGTCATTTTTCCTCAGAAACTTGAGTGGATAGGGAATAGAACAGGAAAGCCCCCACCATTTGATTTCCCCCCATCCCTTGCATTGATAGGAAACTCTCACCAGTCAAAGAGGTTATCTGAATGGTTATGGAATTCTGCCTCTTGAACTCAGATACAGGATATTCTAATTACAAGGCATATTAGTGGACAGCATCATTTCAAACACCATTGTTTTTTCTTTTATTTTTTTTTTCTAGTCATGTTAGGAACTGTCTCAACCCTCTACCAGGAAGGGAAATTGCACTGGAAAAATCACAGCAGAATATGTCAGCACAGCCCTAACAGCACTAAACAGACCACAGATAAAAATGACAAAGGACATTTTTGTCTAAATAGCTTTTCAGAAGGCTGTGAAAGCTTTGGAGGTCTGCATAGCTTTTGATTTCATACCTTATGTGGAGCACGGCACAGCTGGCCATCAGGGCTGGCAGAAAGGCTGTGCTGCACTCATAACTGCACAGGCCAGCCCTGCTCCTAAACACAGCCCGAGGCTGCTAACCAGGAGCTCAGATGGTGATCCTGGCCTCAGACAGCGTGCCCATGGTCAGCAATCCCTGGCTGCCTGCTGTGACTTGGTTGCTCTTGCTGCTGAAGTGGCCTCGCTGTGCTGTGTTCATTGCTGCCCCTGCTCTAAGGCATTCATTTGCCTGGCACTCCTGGCTCAGAGGGACAGTGTAGAAACGCCTCTGTCCCAGAGCACAGCACACAGGCTCCCTCCCCAGGCACAGCACCCTGCTCCCTTTTCCCTTACACTCCCAGCTCTGAGAGCCCTGAGCACAGTTTGCTTCAACACCTCCTGGAAATGCTGAAGTCTCCAAGAGGGTGAGTCCCTCTCGGGCACAGCCAGGGGCTCCTGCTGGGACAGGGCTGCAGGGACAGCACATGTCCCTCACAGGGAGAACAAGCAGCCCTTTGGCCACAGAGCTTCTGGCTCCCAGGAAATCCTGTTGCCCAGGAAAGGCAGTGACAGAGAAAAAAGCCATTTTATTTTCATGGGCTTGTCATCCTTGAGCTGTCCCTTTCAAAGCACAAGTGTGACTGGAGCCTCGGGGTGACACCAGCAAGGGGGTGAATGGCGAGCAGAAACTTTTGAAATGGATCAGTTGAAAGAAATGAGAAGTACCTGAGCCCATGCCAGCTGTGAAGGGCAGCGTGAGGCTGAATGGGGCTACACCAGGACACTGGGGTCCAGAAACAGCAACACTTCCAGCAGGTGCTCAGAAACTGATCTGAAAGGAACATTTCTGTTTCAGAAAACATGACTTGGCAACAAAATTTTTTCCTCTTGAAATATTTCTCAAGGTTTATTCTACTGCTTTAATCTGAATTATGCTAATCCATGCATACGATGATTCTATTTAGCCATGAATATTTGGACACGTACATTTTCATATAGGAGGAATGCAGAAGAGTTTATTAGCTGATAGCACAACCATTGCATGAATTCAATATTTGCACAAGAAGCAGAGAAATGCTTTTCATAAGTTTCTGCTTTCTTTTTCTCTTTCCATTACCTGCACAGTAAACTCAAACACAATAAATGTTTCAGGATGCTATTAGGCGGGTGGACTCCCAAAGATTTTCAAGGAGATGGAAAAAAGCACCTCAAGCAGTAAATCATACATCTTGAAAATTGCATATTAAACACTTGGAGACATATAAAATCCCTCTTCTAACCTAAACGAGTAAACAACTTGAAAAAATGGGCTCAGACATAAAAATTGTGAGCTGACTACAAATGATCTGCAAATACACTGAAGGCCTATATTTGTTCAAATACATTATTCATGAGAAATAATTTGAGTTGTAGTTGCATGCAATTTATGTTGCATAAACTTAAGCAAATACTTGTAACCAAAAGCTGATTAAAAGAATTAATGAGCAATCTCTAAATAAAATTCTATTACTAAATAAAATCTTCCCTGATTTGCAAAGCCATATGCTTCCTTTAGCATATACATTAATAAGCATATCTATTAAGAGCTGAGGCCAGGAATGCTGTGATAGAGGTAGAGAGCTTAGATCTGATTGAGCTCTTACTAAGCAGGACTGGTGTGAGGTAAACAAGAGGAAACTGCTTTTGAAAAGTTCTTAAAGTATTTAGGGCTCAACAGCAACAAAGCCAACAGAATTCTTGTGCTAAACAGCTACATTTTTTTCTCTAGGATCAGCATTTCTGAACTTTTAGTAAACAGTGGATGGACAGGAATGCCCAGCAAGCTCTTTCTCTCCAGTGCCTCCTTTGGATCTGACTCTTTTGAATACAAGGACATCAGAGATGAAATTTTACCTTTTGTAATTGTCATGCACAATTTCCTCACATTAGGGAGTAAACCAAAATTGACTCTAAAAATTGTTTGATTTTAACCCCCTCCCCTCTGGTTTGGCTAATGTATAGAACTGGCCAAACAGCTAGATATTGTCATTAACCTTGATAGCATTGCTCCTCATTAAAATATCAAAGCTGTTTCATTTCTACAGTAGCTTTCCACAAAATGTGTCTTGGTATCTGAAAAATATTAGGGAATGAATCCTAACTGCTCTTAAAAGGTAGCTGCCAAAAATATGAAAGTCGTGAAGATTTTTCAGACCCAGGATTTTGAAACACTAGATCTTTCCAAAGAGAGTGAGCCAAAGATATCTTGATATGATGACAGAAATGCAAAAATGACTTTGCTAATGTGTTCTGACAGCACTCCTGGAGCCTCCAATACCTCTCAGTCACGTCCTGTCTGACAGGAGTTTGCAGCTTCAGTGCACTAAGAATGACTCTGACTCTGAGTCACTTCTCCTGGATAGTCTGAATAATCTTTAAATGGCCACTGGTTTAAACACAATCTACAGCACCAGCTGAAGTGTATAACAGTACAGGATTTCAGGCACAGGCTGCTTCTGTTAGGAATTGCTCCAGTAGTTGGGCAATAATAAGTCTCTAGAGAGACTTTCTGCTACAGCTCAAACTCAGTTCTCATCTTTTTTGTAAAGTTTGGTGCCCCAAAGTTTTCAATGACCTCAATGAAGGCTGTGAGTTTTCAGAATTTTTGAAAGCCGACCACGTTTTTGTTTCTTTTTAATGAAACCAAAATTCAATATGTTAGTTAAAATAGACAGAATTCTGAAAAATATGAAATACATCCCCAACAGCTTTCATGTGTACAAGAGAAGACTGAAAAACAATCATAATTTTCACAGAACCTTTTCTAAGCTTATTTTAGATAACCATAGGCTACATCACAGCACTTCAGACATATGGGAGTTGCCTAGCAAATGACAGCTAACTAAGGTCATGGGAAGATTTACTGTCATTAATATCACCTCACAGTAAGAAGGAATGTTCTCTACCTGTTAGTGAGTCACCAAACACAGTTTCTGTTTGTCTAAAAGTGATAAGAGCAGCACACAAGAAAGTAATTTTCATGATGACAAAGTGAATGAAGGGAGACTCATGTAGCTGACGATGTGAAATGTGAAATCCAAGCAGGAATGATAAAGTAGTGAATTTGTTACTGAGATGCCATACAGCCCTAATGGGGACACCATTTCTGCAATATAATAAAAAATGCTACATGTGATATATTGGCAATATATGAAGCAATGTGCACATTTATACCAAGTGACAACCCAGGGACAGGTAGATTAGAGTCAGAAATTACCAGCAGGATCCATCTTTTCACTTACGCCTTTGTCCACTGTTCTCTCTTTACCACTCTGTTTCTATTGATCTCATTTTGAATATTAGGATTTCATGACGGACTTACATGCTTAAGCATTTCTCCTGCCTGTATATCATCCTTTTCAGGTGATGGTTATGCTGAGCTGCTATTTATTCCATAGCACAACTCTCTGTTGACTTCCTTGGAAGTGCTTTTGATGTCTCAAGTCACCTTCAAAAATATTAGGTTTTAATAATTTTCCACTAGCACTCCTGTCTTTTGGGAGCAGGAGGATGAAGAGGACCCAGAAACACAATATATCTAAATTACTTTCAGCACAGAGAGCAGTGGCAGCTTCGAGAAGTGTGCTGAGCAAGGCCACCTTATTTCCCTAAGTGACCCACTGTGAGAACACTACATACAAATGCATGGCTAATTTGCCTATTTGCTTTGATGGCAGTGCAGCTGAGTACTGCTATTCCAAACGAAGAGTTTATAAATGGGTTTCCAGCTCTGAAGCTCTCTGAAAGACCCAGGGGGTTCAGGATCAAATGGGTCCTGAAACAGATACCCCATCAGATGGCCTTTGCAGCAATACTCATGTTACTAAGGTCCTGAAGAATTACTTCTCTGAGAAAGCTGCAGAAACTCTGGGAAATGTTATTTTTTTCTAGGAGGAATATTGCATTTCTTGTACACAATAATTTGTTGTTGTTTATGCCATCTGTAATCACCACGGGGCACACAACAGCTTGGCTGCATCCCTCAGCTGAGGGCAAAACAAAACCTGTCCGAATCACCTGCACACACCCAAGCTCAATCTGATTCAGCTTTCAAAAGGCTGAATCACGAGGGAAGCATCCAACAGGAGCTGCTCTACCTAAGCCTCATCAGCTCCTCCTGCCTAAACAAGGACCTTATCCCAACCTGGAAAGAGGAAGTGGGCTTTTCTTCCCTTTATATCGTGTTTGTTTACTTTACCTTGGCTGCCCACATTTCTTATGAGCCTTTTGCTTCGTTTTAGAAAAGATTGACCCCTGCCACCCAGCTCTTCTAATGCCTCTGCTGTCCTTTCTGGCTCATGCTTTCTAAGAAGAACTTCAACATTTCATGACCCAATGAGTTGAATCAGAGAAGCTGAAGAGAAGCAGTGCAAATGAAGCAAATAATTAATCTCACAACTTTACAAACATTTGCAGCTTCCTCTTAAAACTACTGGATGCAGATTGTAACTAATAAAAGAAAACCCTGGTCTTTTTCTACAAATGCAAATTATATTTAATACCTATGGATCTTAACTGGAATTCCAGAACTGAATATATTCAAGAAGTTCAGACATTTGCATTTAGATCCTGTTTGAATAAATTCCTATGATTTCTGAGTGGCCCTTTAAATCTTCCTTTTGGCCTTAGTAAAATTTATTTAAGTGCAAATGAGACATTGCTTTCTGTGCAGTTTCCCAGGCAGATTTTGGACAGTTACCTGATGGAAAGAGGTAAAAATAGTGAAAATACTTCAGTGCTATGTAGTTGATTTCTTCTTTCATCACAGGATAATGTACACAGAAGTAAATTTTCCATATGCACCAAACAACTGCACTGACCTAGATATATCAGAAATAAATAAATTATCATTTCAGAAAAGAAGAAAATTCAAAAAAATTCAGTCTCTCTTCTGAAATAAAATCAACCCCTAATACTGCATTTATTAAGGGGGGTTTTGTGGTAAATAGCACCTGCTATATGTCACTATCTGGAATCACAGATTTTATTACCTTATTTCAGAATGTATTGAATTTACTGGCAAATGTGAAGTGATGATATTCTATTTATAGCTGTGTCACGATGATGAAGTAGAAATACTGTAAGGTATAATTATGGTGAGTTAATATTGGCCTTATTAGAAGCACATCTTGACTTCAGTCTCTATTACTAGCTAAGCTTGGAGGCTCCTCTGACTGGAAAATTGCTGCTCTTTTATCTTGGTCTGCCTATCTTTATTATGCTCCTCACAATTTCTTCTGTTCTCAAGAATTCTGCAAAGTGCAAACATTTATTTCCCTTTTCCTTATATTTGCATAGAATAGCATTAGATGTTTTTGCCAGTGACATTTCTAAAGAGGAAAATAGGAAAGCGAGAAAAGAAATTACTGAAATACCTGTCTTGAGAGGATAATGGCAGGATTAAGAATTGGGTGCAAGTAATGGAAGATTTGAGAGGCATTTCTTCCATCCTCCCCAGGCTGTTTACAAGAAAACCACAAGTACTGACTCAAAGCCATACTGAGATACGTGAAGCCATAACTGAGATAGAATACAAAATTATGAAAGACTTTTGGGAAGGGCTAATGCAGTGACTGATGTGCATGACACCACTTGTCTGTGACCAGGTGCTGGGGCTCCCTCACCTTTCCCATGGCTCTCTTGAGCAGCCTGCCAGCATGGATGAACAGGTATGCCATCATCAGTGTCAAAAACATGAGGCAGGGGTTGCAAGTCTTGCTTGCTTGAGCCAGAGAGGTTTAAATTTTTCTGCCTAACTAGCTTCAGTGCCTCAAGGTTTGCTTTAAAGGCACTATTCTTCTAGCCTTCCTTCAGTCAGAGAGGTGGATTATGTGACTTTTCACAACCCTTAGTTACCCTGTCTTCTATACAAGCAGCTTCATTTTGCAGGTATTCAATCTCTTATGACACATACATTTGCATTAGAGTTCTATTTTTTCCTCAACTTGGTAGTGGGAAATTTTCAGACCTTCTCTGAAGCTGAATTTCTTTCCTGTAGCCCTCCAGAAACATCAGATTTCTGCAGAATTTAACAGGAGTCAGCACAGTGGATTTTTATGGGTCCAGAAAGATGTAGATTGATTAGCTTCTTTTATTTTTAGCACAAGCTTTTTTAATAGCCTTAATCATGAGCAGAAATCTTCTAACTGTAGGTCATTTTGACCATGCTTGGTAAGGATGTTGTCTAAGCATTCCCAGATAATGAATTGTTAGTTACAATTTAGACTGATAAAAACATTCTTCAGTCTATAGAATTTCCCTTATTTTGGCCTTTCATTTAATTCTGGCTTGTATTCTAGGAAAAAAAAATTGAAATGCTTATAGATTCTTCCCATTTTGGTGTAAAGTATTGAACTGAGCTATATATCTTACAGTACTGCGTTTGCCTTAGGAAAAGGTAAGCTCTGTCATTTAACAATATTTTTTTTCTTCAAACCCTTCTTGGGCAAAGCATTGTATTTGAATTACCTGCTAACTATATATTTTTGCTATGAAAATTGTGAAAGAGGAGGAGAGAAAGGCTTTATTTCCACATGTCCTGAATAAAACGGAATCATTAATAAATTTAAGTGTTTATTTCATTATTATAATTGATGCAAACATATAAGAAGGGGGGATGTGTGTTCCACTATTCCACTATTACCTTAGGAAAAGGTAAGAAGGATTAATGAAAAACCTTCTGAAACAACAACAATAGTAACAGATTTAATTCATTACTAGACCAGAGTGCATTTAAACATGGCAATCTAGAACTGAAAGAAGCAAAGAAGAAAAATTACCTGTGGAATATTCCACCCTTGTTTTACATGCTGCTCTCACGTTCATCTAGTCTGTTACCACAGAATTGCATTAAACCAGATGATTTTATAAACCTTCAGATCAGCAATGCTTACAAATGTTCCTTCCATGCTTGGCAGGTTGAGGTCTGTACTAAACATAATTTTAATGAGAATAATTGAACATCATCACCAGCGAGACAAATTGTAGGAAAGCCACTTTACTGTACCTGGATCCATTTTGACCCCCATTTTCTCTCTATTTCTACTGTCTTTGCCTGGCTTTGCACCCTGAGCAGGGCCACAGGCTGGAATGTGCTTGCAGTGCTGGAGCTGTCCCTTGTCCCTTGAAGTGCTCAACACTGGGTGCAGCAGCACTGCTCAGTCTGGCCTGCAAGGGTTAATGCCCAAATTATTGTAAGAGCTCTCTTTAGCTGCCCAAGCTCCATAAGGTAACTATATTACATCAAAGTGGGTTGATCACCTCTTTTTATTCTGAATTTCTGCTTTTTAATACATAAAATGAGTGCTCCTGGGCAGCTCTTAAATAACACCTTTTAAAAAGGGCCTTTAAAACAGACATTAATGGTAAAAATTGTCTAAAATGCAGGAACCCAAAGGATTATGCTAAGGCTCCATCATATGATACTGAGAGCCCTGGTAAGAAAGCACCTCCCAGATTCTTTGCCCCTTGCTCAGAGTTAAGGGTTTGTCATGTCCCCTGAAAACAGGACAACTTCAGAGATGGGGCAGATGTCCAACATGCTTGAAGCCTTAATTCATTGAGTGATGAGCTGTCAGTGGGGGCTTTAACTGATAATTTTGGGGGTATTTCTGCTAAGCCATTGAAGCAAAATTCAGCTCTTATAATCCTGTCTCAACAGCCTTTTTACTGTTTTACTTGTTAGCTATAATTGCATCTTGCTCACAGTTGCTCTGGATTCACTGAGTTTGCTCAAACAGAACTGCACTAAAATCCCATTTCTAAGCTTATGATTTTGTAATTAGCAGCCAAAAGCCATACAGAGTGGATCTCTCAAATATAGATTCATTTTCCTGACTGTGAAAAGAGGTAGACATGCACAGGTAAGCTTCTTTGTGTAAATGACTCCAATGTATGCCAAGAATAGAATTGTAAAATTTCAGTAATAAGATGGTGAACATTAAGATATCCTCTGTAAATCAGGAGACCAGAAATATGAAACATTACTTCTGACATGCTTAATGGGTGCCACCTATTCTGTTAAATTTAACTATTACATTAGATATGCCATCAGAATTTCATCTATACAAATACAGATTCTGAATTTTAAAAAAATACAAACCTTTTTTGAATGCAGCTCCATAGAAAGAAGACAAAATGAAAATCAGAGGCAGAGAGTGCACTCAGTTATTTACTCCATGATTTTTATCGTTTTGAGAAGTTTCAAGCAGAAATAATTTTGGAGTTCAACCTCCCATTAGCCTTGAAGCAACTAGTAGAATGATCTCACATTCCTCCCCCATGCCATTTTATTCTAAGTTGATTTAACTAATTAATCTAAACAAATAATCTAATTTTTTTCATGATAAATAAACACATTGTACAAACAAAGGAATTGGGGCTGATAACTAATTAACTGATATGTCAAATTCATGGCATAATAGAGACCAAGTATATATCATAATCAGGCTTCTGGAGTATTTGATAATACCAGCAACAATGCTTGTGATAATTCTGCCCACTCACATTCTACATTTAGGAGGGATCAAAAGCATAATGAAAGCAAGGAAAATATTTCTGTGGAATGTAAGAACTCTGGCTCATGCCTCTGTCTGAGCCAATTTGCATGATGCTGAACTTAGCAATAAATACAAAATCTGAAATACAAACAGAAAAGATTTTTCTTCTGCAATATAGTCTCCTCAAGCTCATGGTCTTCAGATCCCATCTGGATTTCCCAGCGTTTTTTTACCCACTCCCAGCTGTCATTTTATCATCTGTTGTATAATGCAGATTATTTAATTATGGGCTGCTGTGGAAGACATTCAACAGAGATATCCCTACCTACAGCAGAGTAGTGAAAGAACTAATGATGCTTCTTTTCACTTTCGTACACCATTTTTCCCTGATCAAAATATCAGGTTTTATGATTTCACTAATTGATAGCCTAGTACTCAGAAATATCAGAGCCGTCAGAACTGAATAATCAAAATATTATTAGGGCTTTATAAGGCTGTCTATCTCAGGTACTCATTACAGGACTTCAGCTGTGTCTGCTAACTATTTCCACATACATCTAAATTGCAATGATTTAGTCCTTGAGCCTGATTAACAAAAGCAGGGTGTGCCAAGCTACCAACTGGGTTTCAGTAATTATGAGGCCTAAGAGAAAGGTTTTGAAAAATGACAGAGAAGCTGATTTTTCTTAACCCAGTTTAAAAGGAATAAAAATCTTGGCAGTATATGGAGCCAGAACTACTCAAGCACTGAAAAATCAGGCCTTATACAGTTTATCAGAGGAGAATATTGGCCTCAGGGAACAGTGCTTTAGAAGCTGCCCTCATATATCCAGTTACAGAGAATCTAAACACAAGAGTTTCTGCCTGCTAAAATCTGACAGAAATGACAACCTGGATTTATTTTTAACATGTTTATTATTATTAGGTATAGATTAGATCTTAACCTCTTTCTCTTTCTTCCTGATACTAGTCTCATACCTGATTTATGTTTAAAATCATCTTCTCATCAGGGATTGTATTTTCAGGGAAACCTGGAGAGTTTCTAATTCTGCTTTAACATGTTCAAAGACCTACTAAAGCTTGGGCAGCCAGTTTTACATTAGTCAGAAACAGTTCTCAAATAAAAAATCTGCAAAGAAGAGTGCTTATGATGATGAGATTAGAAATATGCCAGCAACGTATATTTCTATTTATGTATTCTTGAGCAAAAGATTTAAACAGATTTATAGCACTACATAATTTAAATAGCAATCGTTTGGATCCACTTAAGAAGTTGGAGCCATGAATAAACATAAAATAAATAATTGCATATCCAAATATAACTTTTCTCCTTAAAATCAACCCATCCCATATCTTCATTAGTACACAAACATTGGGCTGCTTGAAAGTCTGAGCAGGATTAGGGCTGGCAGTTTTCCTTTGGGGACTGCACCAGGGCAGGAGGATGAGAAATTGGTGGTAGCAGCATCATTCAGCTGCTGCTTGCAATCGGGTATCTGGATGCAACATAAGGCACATGCATGTTTCAAAACACCCAAGGGCAAGCTAAACATCTACACTGGGAAATATTTGCATACATACACACCAACAGAATTTTCACCACTCATACAGCTTTTATTCTTTGGTCTTTCAGACAAGTCCTGCTAAATTCTAAATGTTTGAACATTTCCTCAGATTTGAACATTGTCACTGCATTGTCACAAAGAGACACTTGTTGAATTTGCCCTCTAAATCATTTATAATTTGTACTAAAAAGGGAGCACATTTTTAACACTGGAACATCTTTCTCCTGTCCTGCCATTTCCATGGTACAGAGATGTTTGTACAAACACAATCAGGCAGGCAGTTATTTCTAAGAAAATGAATTGCTGTATTTGTAACCTCATGCTACACACTTTAATATCAAGAGTTTTGCAATATTTATGCTTGGCAGTCACAATTGCATACTTGTCCAATGAATAATATTGTATCAGCTCTAACAGTCATTTATGTCTCAAGTTTTCTGTTTTAATAGCACAAAAAGAGAAAAGGAGAAGAATTAAAACCAGTGCTTGTGTTCAAAGCAAGGTATCAGCACATACTACAATGGCTGCATAAAACTAGTTCCATGATTAATATCTAAAACACAAATGTTTCAAGAAACAAAAGTTTGGCAAATTATGTACTGCTTCATCTTTAAAAAACTTAATTGAGAGGTAAAAGACAAGTAATTTTAACATTTTGTATTAAAAGACCCTCAAAATAACCCCTTCCCTTAGAATCAGGCTCTTCATTCATACATACATATACACTATGGCTGAATTACCAGGCGTTTTGGTGTCTTAGGTGCCAGTTTACAGTAAGCAGGAATGGCACCTGCCATGCTTGAAGTTATGACAAGAGAGACCAAAAATAATGTAAAGCTTAGTGTTGACACAGGAAGGAAGAAAGAAGCCCCCTGCATTGATTGCTGCTTCATGTGCTACAGGTTGCTCTGTGTGTCACCTGGCTTTTCAACAATGAGGAGCAATTATTTACAATAATTGAAACATGGATTAGGTTGGGATGGAAGAGGGTGATCCCCTGCCTGTCCCCCCCACCTTGCTTTCACACTCTGTTCTAAAGATGCATAAATATTAAAAAAAAAGAAAAATTATGGATATAGATATGTATATATGAATATATACAAATGCATATAGACATTGAAGTAAATTGTGAGAAGCCTTATGCTTTGACAGAGTCTCATTGCCCTGGATATCACAAGGGCTGACCCTTAAGAAGAGACTTTAACACTGTTCTTGTCAAATATTTCCCACTGGAACTATTTCTATATTTTTCAGCCTCTGACAGCCTTTAAGAAATCTTAATTCTATAGCTTGCCAGATAGCAAACCAGGTTACAACCTGACCTTACTAAAAGCAGTAATTAAGAAGTGAGAAAGCTTACAGTAACAGGAACTCTTTTAGGAGAAATCCAGGAGGACAAACACTAGTACCCAGAGTTAATCTTGGCAGTCCAGCACCTTTCCCTAAACTCAAACAGAAAGACCACCCAATTTCTATTTCCAGTTACCAATAGATTGCAAATAAAGATTACAGGATTGTTGCTACCTGTTCCATAGAAAGGACACTGCTTTTCAATTCTTTATTTTCCCTTACAGCAGCGACGAAAAGCAAAAAGATCACATAGGGCAACTAAAATAGTGCTTTTTCTTCCAGGCAGAGAATGAGAAAGAAAGAGAGAGATATCTGTGCAGGACAGTTGATATGACTGAAACACCCCAGCAAGGTTGGCTTTCTGACTTATACTGAGGCCAAGACCTTTTGGGCAGTGTCCATTCTACCCTCAGGGTTTTACTCACAGGATAGATAGTATTTCACTCACTACTCCTATAATATTCTATCAGATTAAACCTTTTATCTAATATATATATAAGTAGAGAGACAGAATTAATATTTTGAGCTTAATATGTCATTTCTTTTTCCCATGGCTGCAAGTTAAGGATAGTCCTAGTGGACTTAGATGGACCATTAACTATAGAAAGTCATCACCAGGGTTCCATTTCAAGCCAAAACTGAAAGATCAAGTGGATAAAATCATCCCCCAGCTGAAACACTTCAATACAAATGAGGAGAAGCAGGGTATTCTGCTGCTCAAACATCTGATGACTGTAACTTCCACCTGTGCCTTGCTGAATTGTGGCAGTGGGCTGGATTGCTTAGTCTATTATTGCTCAGCCAGTAGGATGACTTTGTTATGGCAGGGGATGTGGGACAGCTTCCTCAAATAAAGGCAGGTATCAGAGCAAATTGGTAACTGAAGGAACAGGACTTGAATGAGCTTATGACCTGCTTGTCTGTAGGCAGAGAATGCATCAAATAGGGATTGGAGTAATTTGTTCTGTAGGATATTTAGATTTTGATTCAGCACATATTACTGCCTTGTGAATCTATTGTGGTTTCTTATCTTGATGTACTGGGAAAATGAAGCCTCTTCTGTTTGATAAGAAAGAAAGATATTTCTATTGCCATATAAAAATAGTAGAGATGAATTAAACATTACACCTTAAAAGAAGTGTATTCCAGACAAAGCATACTATACCATATTCATGCTTAGGTGGTATGCCATGAATCAGCAGCTTTAAATCCTTCTTTTGAAGATATTTGCTGGTACTTTGAGTGAAATATGCTTTTAGATGCAATTTAATGGTTGGAGATTTTACATGTCTCTTCAGTATAAGCAAGCCAGAATTTTATTATTTAACTATGTCCTTTAATTATAGGATTAATCTTCAAAGCATTGTGAAGTACATTTGCAAAGTCACAGAGAGAATAAAAGGCTTATAGAGGATAAAAACCTGGCAGAGCATGAGGTAGCAATGGCATAAGTGAATGGTGATAATGAAAAGATCCACATATGCTACAGCTATATTTATACACTAAGATTACAAGGCATATGAATGAAGGAACCGTATGCTTTTGTCCCTTCACACGGGCAAAGCCTTCTGTGGCAGCTGTCTGCACAAGGCTACTCAAACATTTTACAATCAGCTCTTTCCCAAAACTGCTTGCTATGCATCAGCTGGGTGGGGTCATCCTCAGCTGCGATGTGTTACAAACCTTCTCAAGTAGAGTTCTTCTTCAATAGTATCAGAAGGCAGAAACTGATTGACTGCAGTGGACCCCACAATTATTTCAGATTATGAAGTTAAAACCTCATAATTCTCCTTCACTTTTCAAAGAGACATTCCAGATGACACTCAGTCATCCTGAACCCTCTGACTCCTCCAGTGGAAGAAAGAACATATTACAAGCTAATGTCAAAAATAGTTCGAAATGCTTTGGGCTTTGGTACAAAACTACGTGATGCTGGAATATTTGTTATAATATCTGTTGCCATTTTGCATAAAAATAATATATTTAAAATCAACTGAATTTGTACTTGAATTACTAAGAAAAGAAACAAGTCACTACTGGACTCCCTAAATTTCATGTCATTAATAAATTATCTACCTAAACAAGACAGTTACTTCTTTCTAATAAAGATATCAGATCTCTTCCTTTGTCTGTCATACTGCAGGTGTTTGACCTCAGCACCTGTGATTACATTATGTAAGGTTCTTTTTTATGGTATTTTTTCTTCATAAAAAAGCATAACAATCAATCTCTTGACAAGAAATCTAATCTAGTGATATCAGGAACACTGAGCATAAGTTATCTGAGGATATTGGTTAATTAGTCTCTGATGGAATTAATATGCGCAAATAATTAGCATAAAATATATGGAGTACATATCTAAAATAAGTGGCTCATTGGCCATATATCTAGCTATAGCTCATGCAGGATATACTTCTATACATTAATATTTTCTTTAGGTACACAAATCAGTTCATTTTCCCTCTTATTATTAAAAACTTGTGACTAATGCTCAGAAGCTCACAGTATTATTTTTAAAAATTTAAACAATTTTGTAAACACAAAACAATAAAACCACATTGGTTCATTTTCTGTAAACCCCCACAGTGCTCTGAAGTTCAATTGTCATAGCTACATACTTCATAAAACAACAGAAATCTTGGGGGGAAAAAAATCAATGTAGGAGGGGGAATGGATCCAAATAATTTGGTCAAGCATCAGGGGAATTCAGAGAGGCAGGGGGCAGGCAGGGGAGGATCTCTTGTGTTTAAAGCCATGCTGCCTGCTCTCTCCATCTCAGCACTAATGGGATATGTGGTACCAAGCTCCTCATCTCTCCCTGAGCACAGCAGAAGGCTCCTGGCTGGAGCCCTGACTCTTCACAGCTCTGCTGCAGCCTCCAAATGCCCTGAGGAAGAGCAGTGACTCCCCAGCAGTAACTACGGCATTTCATCTTCTTTTTTCTCTTCTTCTTAAAAGCTCGAGAAACGGCATTTCGTGTTCAGACTCAGATGTTTATTAATTCTTATCTATAGTACAGTGAGTGCTACAGCATTTCCAGCTAACAAGCTCAAAATAGTGATGTATCTCTATCTCTGCAAGGCCTTTTAAGGGCCAATCTGCCCAAATAAGAACTAACACCTAAATTATTTTTACTTTTAACCCAATAACCAAACACCTGTGACCTGCAATACGGAATTTTCTATCCAGTTACAGAAGTACCACCCAGACTCACGAAGAAGAAGGTGGAGAAGAAAGGAACCTCTGCCCAAAACCTCAAGCTCTATATATAATTCTATATTCTAAAACCCCAAATTCCAAATCCTTCACTACATGTGATATTACACACTTCTATTCAAACGACACACCAGTGATCCTAGTTCTGTCATTCAACCCTGGAAGCCTTCTCCATGGCCTCAGGTCAAAAGCAGCATTTTCCTGAGGGTCAGTACCTGTCAGCACAGAAAGTCTAAAAATTCTCAGTATCCAGGGTTCCAACAGTAACAACTGCATGAGCTGCTTGGTGCTACAGAGAGAAACCCAAATGTGCCTGATGTACCCCAGCACTCCAGCTGCCCAGATGCATCAGAACGGCCTGCAAATGGATCAGAGTGACATTTGTTAAAACCTGACACAAACCAACCAACCTGCTGGGCAGGGAAAGTAATTACAGGAAACAATTAATTTTATTCGTCCAGTGGAACCTGAAGCAAACATATCTGCTCTGACATTATTGCCATGCAGAATTTTCTGGCTGAAGAAATGATTATGCTGACTAAAAGGCAGCCAGTGTCTGCACTGAGTTACATGTTGGAGACTGAAGTGTCTGTGGAGGTCTCGTGTACTTTTCATGTTCTGTGTCAAGTCCTGCCAGGGGACATGCAAGTTAGCAGAAGCCAGAAAAGCCCAATTACTTACCCTTCTCTTAGTAATTCCCTTAATCATTTCTTAATACTCTGTGTTTATTTAAACACAAAATAACATATTTAGATTTTAACTGGTTCTTTGTTCTCTGCATTCTCTTCCCAGTCTCCATTTGGAATGAGATACATGTTTGGAAATTGTAATCTCCAAAATCAAAGCATATAATTTTCCCTGGCTCCTGAGCATTTCTAAAGCCAAAACTTTGTGATGTTATAATGATTTTCTAGACCTGTCTTTTACCCCAAATTATGAAGTAGAAAATGAAGCTGATTAAAAATATTAGCTCTCTCTCATCATAAATGCAACCTTTACCCTAATATTTCCTCTCTTATTTTTTTCCATTATCGACAAAATAAAAACCTAAACACAAGTTTCTGAGACTATTAAGACTCACAAAAGTAGTTATTTACATATTAAGTGTTAATTCATAAAATTCTAAGCACAGTTCAAATAATACCAATCTAACAGAGAGCATTACATGGCCATATAAGCAATATGTAAAAAACGTATACAATTTAGTTTCCATTGCTTCCAATATAAAAAACTAAAATTTGTAACTCAAACTATCTTTCTTAGATGCATCTGGATTACATGAGGTTAAAGCAATTGTAGTTTAAATTACTAGAATGCAATTATCATAGATTGTTACATATCACAAAGCTAGAATTTGAATTTGAGATAGGGACAGAAAGGACACTGCTGCTAAATTTTAGGCACTGTTCCAGCCATCTGGATAACAAAGGCATCATCTATTACTTAGTGCATTGTATTTAATAAAAGCCATTAGTTAAACTAAAAAACTCACAAACTGAAAACTCATAAAATTGAAGGGAAGAATATTTGAATGCCACAGCATTCAAATTTGGATATGCACATGTACTAACAAACTCTATCAAAGGACTGTGGATGACTCCACTCTGGGAAAAATATGCTTGCTTTGATCTGTTCTCTTAATCATCCTTGATTTTTCACCAAGAACACTCTGTATAGTTTCAAAGGACAACTAAGGAATAAAAATATTCTGTTTAAAAACAACGGAGTAGTAGTACAGTATGACATTCATCCAAAATAACTTAGTTTTCTTGCTTCTATGGACAATTATCTAATATTCTCTGGAAACTGTTTCTCCCTTCGTTTGTGTTCAGTACAATGTGTGTGTACAAACACACGTTCACGTGGTGTAGACAGAAAATCAGAGCCATGGTAAAAGTGAAAGAGGATTTGCTGTAGCTCAGAAGGAATCTCTCATCTGCTTACCTGGAATCACCTCCATCAGTTTCATCAGAGCTCCTGAGCAGCTCTAGAAGGAGACATTCACAGCCTGGCAGTGGTTTGGTGGCTTCCTCCTTACCTAATACATTATTTTGCTATAAAACTTGTCTTTATGGTGTTTCTGTAGTTTCTGACTGGTATACAGAGATGTTCATGGGCAGAAGAAATAACAAGGTAGCATTTTGTATCTTGGAGAAAAGGATATTTAAACTATAGCTCCAGGTCACTGTGGAAAGAGAAGGAGAAAATTAAATTCATAAAACAAATATAAGTTATTATATTGATACAAAAGTAACAAGTAGCAACTAAGGTTCATGTCAAAACTTGATAAATGATCAGTAAAATATGGAAAACTTAAAATTTCTACATATAGGGTATCCAAAACAACAGTTGCTGACAGTAATTTAGAACATCTAAACCTTTTTTTGTGTGTGTTTTTCTTTGACTTGCCTTTATATTCCACTGCTTCTTCATATATACTCTCTTGGGGTATTGCCCATATTTTTCTGTAATTTTCTCCCCCCTCTACCTTCCCATACGCTTTTGCAGGATGCCATGCTCTCCTGGGATGCCTTTAATGCCTGGCCTTTAGCATGAAACACAAAAATTATGTATTTTCCCCCTTTAAATCAAACTATCTCATCGTTTCCCGTTAAAGACCAAAAGTACAGACAGGAATGCATACTAAATTAACAGGAATTTCTGATACCCTAGCTTATGAGGTGCTTTTGTTTTGTTTTTCCCAAAAATATCTAATTGCCCTTTGAATTTAAATGCATACTGAAATACTGTACAAAGCAACAACGACACGACCAGATTAAGATTTCAACAGCAAACTTTTTTACCACACTTACCACAATGCTCTTGGATTTGCTGCATTTTCTATAATTTTCTATATGCTTCCAAAATCCAGCGTGGTGATGCTCTGAAGTCGCTCCTGTGTGCCTGTTAAGGGGCTGGAAGAACAGATGGACGTGGTGTTTCTATTGCCATAGGAAAATAGTAGAGATTAATTAAACATTACACTTTAAATGAAGTGTATTCCAGACAAAGCAGACTACACGATATTCACGCTTAGGTGGTATGCAATGAATCAGCAGCTTTAAGTCTTTCTTTTGAAGACACTCGCTGGTACTTTGGTTTCTTTGGGCGAAATTCGCTTTCGGATTCCGCCAGGGGGAGCGGCAGCCCCGGCTCCTGCCACAAATCCCCTGGGCCACCGCAATCCTGATTTAAGGGATTAATTAATTGTCTCTGTGCCACCTCTTTCCCTACTGGTTATATATATAACTAGCGGTTATATATGTGTTATATTTGATGTCATTACTGTCGGCTGCTTGGATACTGCCAGGTTTGGTGACAGAGTCAGAATAAACTGGGATTTCTCTCCTACTTTGCTAACGCTTTGATTTCCCAGCTCCAAACCACGCCGTGCTGTCTAACCTCAGCAACACCGACTAAACTCATGAAACACCCACACTGCCACCAAACACAGCTGTGCCAAGAGATTTATTCCAGGTGCGCTTGTGACACCTGAGTGTCCGATTAAAGCCCATTGCTGGGGACAGGGCAAGGCTTGTGCTCATCTCTGCTCTGTGGCCAGAGCACACGGCAGCTCCAGCACCACTGCTGTGATTAAATGTGCTGCTGCGACATTTCAATGAGATTTTCACACAGAACACTGTGGTCTCTCCGAACGACTATTTTACATCTGAGTCGCTCACATTCTGCCATCCCCATTCCATTTTGGGAACCGAATTTCACTACATCCAAGCCTTGTGCTCTGTGAATTTTAAACTCGAGCAGTGCAGAGTCATGAAACTGTAACTAAAGATGTTCCTTATGGCAAGGAAGCGCCAGGGTTATCAGATGACTCAGAGCCTTTCCTTCTCTTATGCTGTCTTTATGTCATATTTAATTGTTAATTAATTAGAAGATATGAATTAAAATGTCTTCCCTCTCTTTGCAGTACTTTTGTATGAATTTTAATCATTATGCAGCACAGAGCTCCAAACTGTGCCTGACATACAGCTGAACAAGGGTTATGTTGTTACATTTAAGTCCTAATCCCTTTTCTGCTTAAGTACAGACAGATGTGTTTAATCTGTTTAAATTTGCCTTAATTGTTTGAGCCCATAGAAAGCTGATTGTACTTTCTGCTTTAATTTGGGTGATTCCAAGAAATTAATATGCACTAAGCTGTTTCCCTAGATATTGCAGACTTCTGTTAGCAGTTACAGTGACTAAGCAGATAAAAAGTACATTCCCTGGTGATGTAAAGACATCCCATGGTGTTTGCCACTGCCTGTTCTTACCTCAATATCCAGAGACAGATGAGGCTCCCTCATGGTCTTAGGATGCAAGCAGCACCCTCTATGTTACTTGTTCTCACTGCTATCAATCCCTTCTCAAGTGTGGGATCCGTGTCAAGCTGCCTGTCAAGTTGCTGTGAATAAAGTAATGATATTTGTCATATGTCACCTGGACATTTCCCCTCCCCACGCAACACTGTGCTCAGCAAAAGAACTTTATTCTGTGTTAAAAACATAGGTAATGAAAATAAATGACAGAAAATGCAAAATTGCCTACAAGGTGGCGAAATAATTCCTAAGATCATTATTTTTCCATCAAAGCATTAGTTTTTCACGGTGACTATACCCAGCTTAAAATTCAAACACCAAAGTCAGATATTGTTTCTGTTACTTAATGAAGTGTGAAATATTTTGAATGGAACACTAATGGAATAACATCCTTAAGTATTTTATGTAAATTTTCTGGGATTCAAAGTCTTTATAACAAATACATAAAGGCTATTTGAAAACTCTCATATATTAAGTGCTCAAGACAAGCCACTGTGAACTGAGGTATCACTTCTGCCATATTTACAAAAAAAATTTCCTTATGTGTTTTATTCAAGTAATATTGTTCCTGGACCTGTAGCCAGTTTTGGAAGGTGACACAAATTAGAAAGCTAAAGGCTACTGAGCACATAAAAATTTCTGAGTGCATAGCTCTGCTCCTCTCACTTCATGAAATCAACTTTTTATTTATTCTGCAGTGCTGGAGAACTGTCATGTTGAAATATACAGACTCTTGCTGGCCACGGCACTTGTATACAGTATCCTGCAACTCAGCACAGTTCTTTAGGCTGGAACACAGAGAAGACTTCCCAGACTGATTATCAGGAGCTAAAACTTCACCAGTGCAGGACAATGACAGACTCCTGGGAAATGGAATAGCATGCACAACTTCCCCTGTCATCCATGGTCACTAGAATAGAAAAAACAGATTTGGGTCTTTCTAAACAATTGATCATGCTTCCCAAACCTTTATTTACATGAATTTTATTGCCACAGGCATTTTTCCTTCCCTTTTGACTGTCTCCCTGGTTCGTGGAGTTTTGTTTTCAGGATGGAAATGCAGAATTGAGGGAAGAGTGAAAATCTAAATCCTATATAAAGTCTAAGTTTGGTCCTATTTTCCTGATCTGTCAAACTTCTGTTTTATCAGGCATTCATGTGCATGATCAGTGCCCTGAAATAAATCTTTAACAATGTAACTTAATTGAAATATCCAAGTATGTACAAAGGTGCAAATAAAGTCAGAATCTGACGTAGAGCTCACACTTTACCAGGCATTTGAATTTATCTCATTTCAGTTCTGGAATTGGTTGGTTTTTTGATTTGTTTTTTTTTTTTTCCTTCCCTATGTCACTCCAGATAGAATTTCTTGGAATAGAAACTTCCCCAGTTTGAATGAATGTTTTTTTGTTTTTTTTCAAGTGAGAAAAATCCATTTGGCTATATTCCAGCTATATAAATAAAATCTTTATTGACTTTAATTTGTTTTTATGTATTTCCTCTCACAGGTGTTGAAGAGATTGCTTTTATTCGTGAAATTTATCATGCAAAGAATATATGCTTAAACTCAAGCATCGTGACACAATTATAAAAATTTGTAGGTAAAAAATAGCTTTGCTTACATGAATTTAGATAAGAATATATTCCAAATTGAGGAAAAATAAGAGCCATCCCAAGAAATAAGAAAAGCAAAAATATGTCTGCATTTTATGATCCCTCTACCCCACCTTATTTTTGGGGATACACATGGAGATGAGGAAAAATTGGTTTTTTTTTTCCTCAGATGTCTTTTAAAGGAGTGTTTCTAGTATAGGATGGGTTTTTTATCCATTTCATTGGGAATAGGATCAGGTCCAAATTGTATTTCGCTTCCTTGATGACTGATGTGTATAAATATTCATGAGTCAACACCTGGGGTTGGCTATTTTCTAAAATCTGTATAACTGTTATTGCAGTTTTATCTGTGGACTGTGATGTCTCATTTGAATTCATGAGACTTGTTATAAATTTTAAATATATATGAAGTGATATTAAAGTCTAATGAAGAACAAGAATCCCACCTGCTACCTGCAATTTAGTACTACCTGCATAGGAGGGAAATAGGAATCTCAGCAGTGAAGATGGAAACTTGGTTGTTTATTAAAACTTCAGATTTGTTTTGATCATTCCTTCTAATCCCTGTTGATAAAAATCATGTTCCAAAATGGCTCCTTTCCAGATTTCTGTAGAGATCTTAGAGTTTTAAGCCACTAAAACTTTGGCAGAGCATCTAACTGCCATATTTTTGTTAAAGCAGAAAACTACTTAAATTCCCTGAGGAGTCTATTTTATAGGCAACTTTGCTCACATATCATCTGAGCATCTCTTGTATGCTCTCTTATTTCTGTGATCTGCATGACAAATTTTATTTACTGTTTTCAACTTCGTTTTGTGTCATGAGAATTGCAAACCAATTTACTTGTACATTCATACCACATAAAAGATGCAAGATATTTGTCACGGTACCAAGCAATATATTTATTCTCACCTCTAAATACTTTTCAGAACTGTTTTTCCACCAAATTCCATCAAGAGTTATTTCTGAGCTCAGACAGAGAGGAAGATTCAGCTCTTCAAAGTGACCACAGAGAGGCTGTGAGTATGAGGGGCTTTAGAACACGATGGTTTCTGTTGTAGGATCCTGGTACCCCTGCCTAGGGATAATAGGACATCATAAGATACTTTTATAGTGCATTTTTAATTGCTCTTTAAGATTAGATTTGTGGTGAAGGGAGGCAAGTTCACCACTGGTAGCAGCAAGGCTGGTGCTTCACAGTGTGGAATTCAGCCTAAAGAGAACAGAACAAACAGAAGCATTTTCTTTGTGTGTGTCTAACCTCAAATCTATCTGAAATCTGCTATCAGCTCTCTGTATGAGAACAAGCTTGTTAATGGGCTGTGACTGGATCAGTTCATAATCATCACCATGCTCCCTGGAAAAGCATGAAAACACAGGGCTGAAGTCTAGTCCTTGGCTTTTATCACTGTTCTCATACAAGCATTTTCCATGGTTTTCAAACCAAAGGAAAAAAGAGAAAGTACGTGAAAGATTTCTTTCTTTCCTTCTTTCATTTTTTCTCTGTCGGGGTGAGGAAGGAAACAAGCAGAAATCTGTAGTAAGATTATAGAATAGTGCAGAAAAGCTGGGGTAACAGGGAGTCAAATATAGATAATAGAAAGGTAATTTTATTTTTTTTTTAAATTCAGATTGAAAGCAGAATATCATAATGAGCCAAAAATGTACTATTTTCCCTAGGTACATCAATCTCCTTTGCTAAAGACAATTATAAACTGTCAGTATTGGCTCCTTGTTCCAGCCTCCATCATGCACCATAATTAAAGAATTTTTGTCTCCCTATCACCAAAAAATATGGAATCAGCTGCAGAATCTCCCTTGGCAGACACATTTAAGTGCTCCAGTGGTGCCACACAGTGACTTCTATAACTGACATTCCCCCTGCAGCAACAGGAAAGATACACCACTCCAGGGGTGGGAAGAAGAGGCAGCAGCAAAGCTGACTTGTTACAGCTCCTGCCACTTGCACAGAAGAGAAATGTCTGCTGTGCTAATAGAAATCCGGGTGTTTTACAAATGGCACAACAGATGCTGTGCACTGATGAAAACAATATAGACAGTGATGCTGCAAAAACTCTTCAGGCAGAAACGTGGTTGTCATGTACTGAACATCTCACATATGAATTGCCACAGCAATGATTTTGGGAACGTTAGGCTGTGCCCTAAGTTAAGCTCCAGCACTGTCTGAAGTATTCCTTGGGGCTTTCATTTCCAGATGGAGAAACAATAGCTCTGAGTTCCTCATGTCATGTTCAGGATGACATCTTCCTCAGTGAAACACCCCCTGTCACCAAAAGACAGTGCCAAGCATTGGGAGTGAGCCTAGTACATGAGGTGGAAATGGAAACCACAGCCTTCTGCTGCCAAGACAGCAGCCAAGAGTTGAGTCATCCCAAGACCTCCCCATAAATCTTGTACACTGCTTTTTACATTAGAAAACTGATACTGATACAAACATGTGCTGCCAGGATGAGGTTATTCAGGTGGCAGGATAGGAATAAGGAGAACAACCACAGAAATAAGCATCCAGATAATTTCCTGGATTATGAGCATTCCTGGAAGCTTACAAGACCACCACGAATCTTAATTAAAACTTTTGAATACAAAATAATGTTCAGAATTATAAATAAAGATCAATACTACCTGAAAGTTAAATCAAGACCTTTCTTTGGCAAATAGGTTGCCAGAGGAATGACTGGCCAAGAATTCATTCAGAGCTAATCTGTGCTAGACATACTGTTTAGCTGCATTATCTGATGCTACCTCTTCTTCTGATTCAAGGTCTGCCTCATTTGTCAGGTCCGTCCTTTAATCTCCAAACACAATGGCAAAGTGATTGCCAGTGATTTTATGCTTTTCTGTGCCCAGGACAATGGGACTGTGCAGCTGTCTGAAAGAGCTAAATACATACTTTAAGATGAGAAAGGAACAGACAGAGCCACCAAGGAAAGGTGGGATTCTTTTCATCATTCTGTAGCATCTTCAGCAGCAAATAGCATTTTTAATACTATAGCTTTAAAGTGCCTGAGGTTTCCTTAAAGTAGAAAAGCGTGGCACATTGAGACAAAAAAATTCTCAGGCATTTAATCCAGTTAAAATATTCAGAACTCATTCTGAACTGTATTAGTCCACTGTGATTCAAAATGTTAAATGCTTCATCAAACACTATCAGGCAGAATGATTTCAGTAGCCATCTGTGACAATGAAAGTGAAGTAATTGCACAGTGGGCTTCTGCAACAGCATATAATCTCCTGAAGCCTTAAAGAGGGATCTGTGTGACACTTGCCTGGCTTTTTACAGGCAGCCCATGTCTGATATGTTGATGCCTTCCAGACTCATTAGAAACTATATCATAGCTCACTATAATTGAAGCCTTCTTACTGCAACAGCTTCAAAAAGAAAAGAGGACGTTTGCAGAAAAAGAAATTAACTTGGAGAAAATTAAGATGAAACCACTATTCCCAGAGAGCATTAAAGACTGAGGCACAAACCTGCACTGCACCTGCATCCACCATCCTTCCAAGAGATACCTGCTGGTCAACGATGTCTGTAAAAATACAATAAAAACCTTTTATTATTTGTCTTCCCTTTTGATTTCAAAAGCTGTGGAATGTAAGGGGTGAAATGTACTGCCATTAAAGCCAAAAGAATACCTCTTTGCTTATTTCAAAGTAAGCTTAATTTCACCTAGTGATTTAATTTAAGACACACACGATATAGGCAATTGTCTTACTGTTAATTATGCTCTTAGTTATAAACCATTACTTTGCACAACTGTCCCAGTATGAATTCTAGTCCATAGAAGTTTTGGAACTTCACTAAATTCACTGTGACAGCGAGCTTGATTTATTTATATCAATGATGATCCAATCTAATTTTAATTAAAAGTGGTAAAAAATTAGTAAGAGATATAAAATGTGTTCTTAGTGTATTCTGCCAGATGAAGAGAAATGAACAGTGCCATCGGAATTGAAGTAAAACCCTGTCTATTTGTTCAAGTTTTATTGCAGTGCACCTTCACTGTTGGTACTTTTTCACAGTTCACCTGTTCTGCCACCAACCTTGCACTTTCACGGCTGGAAAGCAAATCACTTCTGCTCTGGGAGGAGCTCACATTGTTTGCTGATGATGTTGAAGATCATGCTCAGCCACACAGAGGCTGCAAGACTTCACTGACATGGTCAGCACTCGACCCTTTTAGTGGAATAGTCTGCACAGTTCTTGAGCTGAAAATCCTGGAAAAGACTGAAATAACTGAGTGAACTGCAAGGGCAGTGGGCCAGGCCAGGATCAGCATCCACAGACCATTGCTATACCTTCTGTGAGCACAGCCCACCTGCACACCTCACTGCTTCACACCAGAAAGGAGAGAGCCAAATTCTACCAAATCATCACCAACCTGTCCTACCACTAGGAGAAACCCTAAAAGAAGACTTCAACTACTACAGGGAAAAGCTTAGAAAAATGTAATCATGGCACACAGACATGCAGCTATAAGCTCTATTTATAACTTATGGTTTACAGATTTATAGTGTTAAATTGCAGTATTATGCAGTATGATTTACTGTGTTAAACTGCTGTTCATACTGTCAAGAAAAGCAAGTTTCTAGGTCTTTTCTTTCCTTATTAATCAATGAAGTTACATAAGTGTGAACAGCATCTTCTAAAGTGAAACTAACATTTTCAATTTGAATATCGGAATAGTTAATAAGAGATGCTCATCATTAACTGCTCACTAAATACTTACTGAAGTTAATGAGCAGTTCAGTCATATTCTTCTCCTAAAATATCAGCTTGAACCCCATCTCTATTGGGATCAAATCCCACGTAGGAAAAAATAAAATAGAGAGAAAAATGAAGCAAAGAGCATCCAGATTTAAAAAAAAAACTTTAAAAAAAATTGAGAGACTGAAGAGAGAGGGGAAAAAAAGAAGATGGAGACACAGTATTTTACTGGAAAATAAAATATGTTTTCTCAAGCTGAAATCTATTAGAGCTGACGCAAAGTCTCCTTTGTTGTACACGGGCTCTGCAGTGAGCCCTGTAAAAATGTAGAGCGAATTTAAACTAGTATTTCAGGATTCATCCTCCTCAGTACATGGCTGGATAATGTGACTTTAAAATGAACTTCTCTTTGGCAGGGGAACAAAAATAGAAAAAAAGAGAGAGAAGAGAAAGATGGAGGGAGAATAATCACTACAGAAAAATAAGAAAAGAGATTCAAGAGTTTCAGAGAGGTTTGCAAGTAATTCACAAAACTCAGTTATCACGGTAGAAATTATATCTGTGCACAAGCATCTCTAGAATGATTTTAAGAGTTGCTAGGATCATAGTAAGATAGGTGTTCTTCCTTTTGTAGAACAGGGAAATCTGAAGCTAAAATGTTCAGTTCCAATCACAGTTATCTCAGTGTTTGTGCTAAGGCAAAAGGAAGTCAACTGAGATTCCAATATGCTTGGCTTCAAAATTCTGGTAAATTACTTGAAAGTGTACTGGCCTTCATGAGTGTCTGGACACAGTCAGCCACAATTCACAAAAGAGGAAGTGACATTAAGAAAACTCTTACAATTAAAGAAATATTTCATGTGATCGTTTTAGCATATGAACATAGTCACTCCTGCTGTTCTAACAGCACAGCTGAGAGTCCACAGATAGGTCTTTCATATCAACCACTGTTATTTTCACTTGCAAGTAGCATTGAAAGCACATGGATATTAAACCATAAATCACTGTAAAACAAATACCTCATGGTCAAAGTGGGCATCATCCACTTCTCTTCCAGTGAGCTATCTGTTTCTCCTGCTGTTCCTTCCACTCCTCTGTGGTTGTAGGTATAGGTTTATTCACACTTCATGCAGTGCCGAATTTTAGGCAAACAGATCCAATAATGCTTGTTAAGAGAGTCTGGCCATGTAAGTGCACAATGGGGGTGATCTCACATGGCCCAGATGACTGTGACATTTAGAATAGTGTCTAGGGGCTGTGAACAGAATGATGGCTATTTTTCCTCATAAATCACAAAAGAAACAAAACTACGTGGAACTCTGGAATATCTGGAAGAGAGAGAGTAAATGATTCATGGGAAGACATCACATTTGCAAGATCATGCTGTGGACAAACTCACTTCCAGCGACACTCACAGAAATGTTGTTCTTGGCTTAACCTGAATCTGCACAGTGTGCTCATCTTTCTGCTCAGCCTAACACCAGACACACAGCCAAGACACACCAATTATCTCACACAGCAGATGCTGAGATCAGATTGTCCACAGTATTCTGAGGCTCAGATCACAAACACTGTCACCTTAGCATGGCCCTGGATTTACAGACCCTAAGCGTTTGCGCAAACACATTCCAGTTTGGGATAACTCAGAGTTCCTGAAGAAACAGGCCTTAAGGAAGAGGTAGCAAAGAGCAATTGCAGCTGGGGAAGAGGGGAGGGAGCCAGCCCCTGCTGCCTCCAGCAGCCCACCACACCCTGGCCACAGATCCTTTGCCAGCCATAGTGGGTGCCAATTCCTCAATCATGGCTTCACGGTTCTCACATAAGAGCTCATCCATGGCCGGGTGAGGAATGCAGTGCAACCACAGAGTAACTTGGACATCCCCACTTTGACTTTCTGAGCAGCTGCCTGTTTTCTGCTTAGTCATTCCACACTGCCAACTTCTGGTGTGCTTTCACAGCCTGTTCCCAAGGCAGGAATTACATGCAGAGCGAAGCTCACAGCTGTTGGCATCCTGGATCTCAAGATATCTGATATCTTCCTCCCACAGGCAGACTTTCCATGCTCTAGCTATGCCAAGTTTGTTAAAGCTTCAGAGGCAGGCTAAAAAGAGTAGGGAAAATTCTCTTTATTCCAGGTATAATGTGTTTTGCAGGACATAAACAAACAGTCTCTGCCTTCCTAAGCAACTCACATAGTCGGTCTGTTTAGTCATGCCCTGATGGGAAGGCACTCTGCACAAGCCCCTGCAAAATAACTCTCCTGGGTCCAAGCCCAGGATGCAAGGTGGAGGAGGAGCTGCTGCTGCAGGTGAGGCACAGCATCTGGCAGGCTGTGAAAACAGCCAGGCCAGGGCCAGAAGCAGCAATGATCCTCTCTCTGCTTACTTCAGTTTCCCAGTCACTAAAGGCAGCACAGAATGGAACAGAATAGGTTTTTTATCCACTGAAAAATACACCCACTGCACCTACCAATCCCTGTGTACTGCTTATGAGAGAATGACAGAATGCAGCTATGATCCATGTTCTAGAAATAAAGCTCCATGAGAACTATTTACTTCCCCCCCTTCCAAAATCCGCTTTGAGCAATCAGCAGTTCACATATGTTTCCAACTATTGTGTTGATTAGCTAACAGACAGATCTGAAGGAGGAGATGAATTGCAAGAATATAATAAACAGTTCACAGGAATGGATACAAACATCAGCTTTGTAGCTCTCCTGTGAATTGAATGAATTCCTGTAAGCTTTTATTTAACAAACAAGTAGCATGAGCAGAGTGAAAAACTATACAAGCCTTAAATGATTTAACATACTTCTGAAATACTTACACTACTCCAAATGCTACCTTTTCCCAGCTGTTTTCCCTTAGTGAGCAGATTCCGATCAGGTGGATCACCTGGTTTAGCTGAGATTATATTTCAAGTGTTGGCAGTGAGAAAAGCAGAGGATGCCCAGGATGACATTATTGCAGGAAAGAAGTGCTGAGACTCTGATGCCCTCTCATTGTAATGGCCCATTAGTGCTGAAACATTACCCACTTCTGATGGCAATCAGCCTGCACCTGCTAATTACTGCCACATGTGGGTGTCGTGTTGGCTTTTGCTACTTGATTTAGTTAGATACATACAGAAGGCTATGAAGGGGTTGTTAGAGGAAAACAGCATAAGACAGTATGTAAATATTTTTTTTTTCTGTAATAGCTCATTGGCATCACGCAATTCATGTATATGAGATACATATCAGAGGTGTCAAAATGGGAGAGGGACAAAATTAAAAGCAAAAAATGGATTAAAAAGGAGAAAAAAAAAAAACAGGAGTGAGCAATAGCTTTGGTTTCACTATATTATGTTGACTGTGCCAGTTTCTTCCCTTCACAGGGTATCATTCATAGCTGTAAATGTCTTTAGTGAGTAGTCCTGTATTTATATCACAGAGAACCCGTAAGACACAGCAATCCTGCCTCAATTTCACACGTTTCCTGAATCATCAGAAGAAAAGAACAAAACGTTAAAAGATGTGTGAATCTTACCACAATAAGAAAATATCACAGGACCTCTAACACCAGAATTGTTACAGCTGCAACACTTGCAGCTGTCTGTTTACATTTGAAACAGAAAAAGACAGTAAAAAGGAAGTATTATGTGGTTTAGGAGCTGTTTAGATTTAGGCATGAAGGTTTTTCAGCTGTCATCTCTTTAGAAATGGCATGTCCTAAAGACTGACACATTTCATTGGAATACAAGGCAGGTCAAGACGATTTATTCTTCCAAAGTGCCACAATACCATGGTGCAAGTAAAGCCATGCAGAAACGGTAATGTCAAATACAGCTTACTGCAAATGCAGGAAATATTTTTGGATTTTATCATCCATACCTCTGAGGATTTCTACCAGAAATCTACTATTAGAAAAAGAGAAAAATCCTGCTGATATATCACAGCATTAGAATTGTGTTAGTTTGTGAAACGTGTTTGGTAACCATGGGTACTAAACAATTTCATAAGGATTTCACATAATCTAGGAACTATAAATAGACTTGGAAACAAAGTAGGAGCTTAATGCAATATCCACTGGTTGGGAAGCAAAATTTTCTTTGTAATATAATTTATTTCTACGTGTTCCAATGAACATTTTTAAGGCATCATTTCTTTTTTTGTGCATATCTTCTTTTCTTGCTTACCCTGCCCATCACTTGTGACTTGATCAAGCTGAGCCTGGGTGATAATGAACCAGGGAGTAACAATAAAGCCTCACTCAATTTATTTAAGCTTTAGAGGAAAGTGTGGAGAATAATCTGCATCAGCCAATGCTAAGGAAATTTAACCAGGTGAAAGATACATGGAATAGAGTATTTGTTCCATGTTATAAGTTTTTTTAACGCTTTGCACACTTACCTAAAAAAAGAACTGAATTTCTCATGAAGACAAACCGACAACTATAGTAGGCAGGTTACCACCCAAATTTTGGATGACTCAACATGAAGACAGCTCAGTTAATCAAATAATTAAACTCATTATCTAAAGCATTTTACAACAAAGCTAACAATAAATTCGCCTTAGCATTGCAGCTCCTGAAGAAAGCTTAGAAATTCATGGTAATACAGAGAACTCTGCTTTAACAGAATAGTGCCTGCTATAATTATAAGTTCTATTCATATTTTAGCATTCTCCTCAATCACCTTCACCTCTCCTTTCAGAATGTGTGCTTTGAGAAGAGAAAGCACTTGTAGATTTTTGGAGAGATTTTTCTAGTGTCAACAGAAAAAGTAAAGCAGCATCTTGTTTCAGGGTTACTCTGACACCCCATAATGAAAATGCTTCAGCCTGACAAGCTGAATCTGTCATCACTTTTGTGAACAATTTTGATGAGCTGCTTACTCACATCTTTATTCAGCCTTCTTTCATTGCAGCATAGCAAAAGCTGTACACATCTATATTTTCTATAAATGAACTCCCATCCAATCACAGATATCTCAGACTTAATTTAATATAGGCTTCAAGCCCAACCAAGCCAACCTAACGGGGTCTGTGCATAATATTCAAACTCAGCTGAGAATCAAAGCACTAATGCAGTGGGACCTCAACCACCAGCCACAGTTCAAGTTCTCATAATTCATCATCTGTTGATCAAATCAATCAGGGCTCCAAGGCTGCGGCTAGGCTGGGTGAAATAGCTGCCAGCAACACTTGCAGTGAAGACAAAGGCTGGGAACACACAGAGCCAAATCCAAGCAAATGCTCCAGCAGTTCTTCCCTGTCAAACTAATTCGTGTGTGCTCGGTTTTAATGAGAAATTCTTGATGAATTTAACACAAATGGCTATTTTCTAAAGGCTAACTAGCATATGTATTTATACTTGTAAATCTGGAGCTAATTATAGATTTTTTTAAATGGTTTTTGGCTACCCTTACCGTTAAAGTGGAAAAATATGTACAATACAACATTAAGGCACAGAAGTGTTTTTCTCGTCCTAGCAAGAAGTTTCAGTTGTTAGATTTCTTATTTTAAAATAAAAGTTGCCAGCAATCTTTTCTAGCACTGGCTGGCCACCATCATCTGCATGGCATTTTACTTGTCTAAAGAGGATTTTGATTACTTACACATTAGTATTTTAAAAGTTTATATTTTTGAGGGTTTACTTGGACTGTGCACACAGAGACAGCTCGTCCATGCCCCGGGGGTTCCAAGACACACACTGGGGCTCTCCAACCTCAGCATCCAGCCCAGCTGGCAGGGCTGCAGAGACCCTGCCAACCTGCCCCAAGAAATCCATTCCTGCTGGGAAAGCCTCTGCTGAGGGAGAGTGGGGCTTTGCAAGGAGAGACACAGTGTGAAATCTGAGATACAGGAGAAGGCCAGGAGCACCACGGCCATCCGACTCCAGAGGTGACCAGGTAATTTCCCAGCAGCCTTAGGTGCTTCCCCAGATGTGCCTGGAAATGCATTTTGGATCACTAGCCAGAAATTACTTCTTCAAGCAACAACATCTTTGTGACCATAAAAAGAAAACTTCTGAGAACAAAGGTGTTTAAACAAAACTTAACATTTCCTTATTTTATTCCAAAATTGTGCTTGGCTTTTTTATTCATTAGTAAGCATTCTCATGGTCAGGCTTGCTTTTCAAGATATTATTGTACTCTAGTTCCAGGACTGAAGTCCAGGGCATAGAGGACTAAAAAGAATTTTTCATAATTTTTCTCTCCCTCCACCACCCTGATGCTGCCCAAGGGAATTCTGTGCAAAGGACAGGAGAAAGAGAAGAGTATTCTCTTGGTGGGTTTTGCCACTGACAGCCCCTTGGGTGTGACAGGCTATGCCACTTCTCCATGCCTCAGAAAACCATTCCTTATCCAATGATATAAGCACAGATTTTAAGGCTGACTTCAAAATATGAATTGCTAAGAAATCCAAACATTGCTTAAAAGGAAACACATAACTAGCACAACTTCCAGTATAGTATCATGAAAACCTGCATTTCACAGAGCTAAGCTAACAAGCTGCAGAATGAAAGGAAAGATTACTCTCTCAGTTCTTCCTTGGGAAGCCATCTGGCCAGGTGCATACAAGACAGTAACTGTGTGGAAACTTAGGGTTCTCTATTAAAATTTGGTTTTCTATTAAAATTCAAACTCAGAGTTTTTTCTTCCACATTATCATCCCTGGGGTCTGTTTTGACTTTTCCAAAGGACAAGCAAAAATTCCACCACTGCTCTATTGAATTCCTGTTGCAAGGATGAATAACTCAAAAGGCTGAAGCTGCCTACTGTTACTGTGGTTACCAAAGTTTCCTACCCACTGAATCTGCATATCAGTTCTGTTCCAGTCTGCATACTTCAAGCTTCTGTTACTGATAAATGCTTTTTCTTTTCAATCTGCTGTAATGCAAACAACAAAGTATTGTTTACCTTTAAAGCAGTCTTTGACTTCCATCCTCTGTGTTGTGTCCCAGGCTGTGCCTCCTTCTCACCTGTTATTCATTTCAGGTATTTCCGTTGATTCCATCTGACTTCGTAATTCCAAACCCTACAGAAAAAAAAATAAACAGAAAACAGTTATTGCAGTAGAAGCAAAGGAATTACACCAAGCAGAGGACATGGAACATCTTACAACACATCTGCAAGATGTAAACTGTGCACCCTTGCAGGAATGACATAGCAGAGAAGTCGGATATACTGAGCATGTAGAACATATTAATTGTGCAAAACTTGTAGGGCTCGTGCATTAAAGAAGCACCAGACATTCTAAACACAGATAATTAACTCTGAAATGGGCACACTTTTTCTTTATCCTTCTAAAAATCCTTTTGGTGAACACCAACACTGGCAGCAGGATGGCACTGCTCCTCTGCACTGCTTCGATAACAAAACTGGACATTGTTTTATAGAATTCAAATTGGCAGCTTTAATCCAGGGCAAATGTGTGGTTGGAGCAAGGTACAAAGAAGTTATTAATGCAAAACCCTATCATAAGGGCATTCCTAGGTTCCATTTCTCCACAGATGATAGCAAAACCAGCAGAGCAAGATTTTGACGCTATCAAATAGCACCTTTGATGCTGTATAGGCTTTGCAATTGCTCACTTTTGAAAAATGCACTGCCAGTTCCACTAGGAAACACACACAAGTATTCATCTAATATAAAAGTGCAACAACTTGAAGACATACAGTGTTTGAACAGCAGTTCCTTGCCTGCATTCCCCTTTGTATTTTTTTCTCTGTAAGGCATATACACTGTCTGAAGCACTTTCTTTGGTTCCTTCAAGATTAGCAGCAACTGTCCAGAGCCTTAAACGCAAAGCAAACTCTTGAGTTTTGTCAGGGTTTAATCAAAAGTCATCTTACTTAATTTTAAAATACTGGTTTTTAATTTTCCTTTTAAAGCAGTACTTTAAATTTAAGGTCTTAAACCCACAGGATTTTGTTTAAATCTTTTGCATAAATTAATTCAAAGGGAAATTGCTTGACCTTAGGTTTTTTAATTTGGCAGAGATGAAATAATTTTAACTGCTTTAATGCAAAACCTATGAAGATTAACTCAAGTACAATATGCAGAGCTCAGCAAAATGCATTTCTGACTTTAGAACATGGATAAGTGTTCCCTCCCGCCTACAAAAAACACAAACCAAAACAAAATAACCCCAGAAGAAGCCCCTCAAAAAGGAATATATTTTCACCACAAAATTAGAGGTCCTTGAACACAGAAGCAAATGAAAGAATTGCTGAAGACCTCTGCTGCCAGCACAGTTGCTACCATCGAGAATTAACCTAGCTGATAAACTCCCAGGAAGCTCTGACTGGATGAATTAGTTCAGGGTTTACACTATATATAAATTAATGAGGTCTACATATTGTGATGAAGGATTGGCCTCTGTTTGCCTTCTGTTGACTGACACTGCTGACTGTTTCCAGAAGCCATTGAGAAATGAGCACATCAATGTTTTTAGGAGCATATCATAGGAGATCCTGGAGCTTCAGGGTCCCTGCCAGGACACCAAAGCAAGCAGAGAGGAATGTGAGGCCCCTTCAGTGACAATGGTGCTGCCCGTGTGCCCACTGGCAATCAGATCTATTTATTGCATTGCAGTGCAGGCTCCCCAAACCACTGGGGCTTTTGGAAAGCTTGGCCTGGTGACCTCCTGTCCTTTCACATGATGTGTTGTCAGACTTTTGATATAAAGTTGGAACCACATTGTCACGTCTCTCGAATAACTACATATTATACACTTACATATACTTTAAATTGCAAAACCAAGATGATGGGCAAAAGACACAAGGACTGGTCCCAGGCAGTGAAAGCAGCTGGGTGGGACAGTCACAGAGAACTACTGAATAGCAAAGGTGCAAACTCAAAAGGGTGTTTGAGGATTTCTAAACTGCAAAGACAATGAAACACAAGATGAAGGGCAGTGTGATTTGGAAAATTATGCTGCTGTCATTATGCTACAAGGTAAGGCCATGGGATGCTCCTCCCACCTATCTCCCAACCCTCTGGAATACATAAACATCTATACATTTTAAAAAATATGTAGAAGAACTAGCAAGAGTCAATAGTTATACAAAGCACAGGACAGACCAAGCCCAGCTTTCCCAAATTTTCCTAATAAAGTCTTGATTAGATGTTCACTGTATTCAAAGAACAACTGTCTACTGAAAACTAATGGGTTTTTATGTCATATCCACCACTGCATGTTATTTCACTGTTGATAAACCAATGCATTTAAGGTGACATTAGCAGAAGACTGATTTTTAATTTCTGTTTCAAAGAAAAATATGCAATTTTAATTCCATTAATTTTTGCAGTGCCTTTTTAGCTCAGCTCTGACAGAAAGGAAATCAGACATTTGGATAAATGAGCCAGGTTGATTGAATATTGATAAGCCAATTTTTAATTTATCAAGGTTATCTAGAGGAGCTAACCTGACTGCATACTAACAAGAAATATCAACACACTAAGTGGTGTGTACAGTGAAATATTTCTTTGGGGAAAGAGCTCTGGAAGAACTGGGATTATTAAAATTAGAACCATACAATGGGGATAGGAAGGGACTTCCTAGGGGGAAATTAAAAGCAGGTGACAAGTGTGACAAAGAGACTGAGATAAATAGATGGCAAATTCTGTATTTTGCACTGACTGCAACACAAAAACCACAACAAATGAGTCTGGATAAGAGAAACATCCTCTGAGATGAGTATTTTGTGAAAGAGGTAAAATGGCATAAATAATGCTAATGTTTCACTCCTCCAAAATTTCACAGCAAGCTAGGTAATTGCTACAGACCTTACAATACACGCTCCACATTGTCAAACACCTGCAAGAATTGGCAGCCCCCTACAAGAGACAATGCCCAAACAGCTGAGAAGAACCCAGTGAGCATTATTTTTCAGTCTGGGGATTCAAAAACGAGCAAAGTGTGCTGCAGCAAGAATGATGCCAGAGGAATATTTGGAAAAAGTGCACCAATCCCTCTCTTGACTCATAGCAGAAATTTAATAAAATTACATTTTATAGCAGCACTGGACCAATAGCAGATGTTCACACTTGTTCATTGGAGATAAATAATTAGAAACCTTCATTTCATAGATTTATCAATAATTTAAAAGCTGTGTGAGACTCAAGTGAACATCAGTGTGAGTAGGAAATACTAGAAACAAAGCTTTTTACAGGATTTGTGCCCCTCGTGAAGCTGGAAGTACTGAAGCCTTACTTAAGAGCTTTGTGTTCCAGCTTGTGCTGCTCCCCGTGTCAGCAGCAAGCAGTGGAATTGTGGCACCTCTCCCTGGCCCTGCCCGAGCCCAGCCACGACAGTCCCAGCTAAGGTGTCTCCACCCTGACTGCTGGGAGCATCCAGAGGGAATTCTGTACCACAGCTGCTGTGTCTGATTTCACAGATGACTTCCCTTACTCCTGTCCTGCATAAAAGAAATGTCTGATAAATTTCCTTTGTTAATACTTATTTTTACATCTTTTCCAGCCCTGCAAGACCTTACTTTCCACAATCTTTCATCTGACAGCACAAGCCAGTTGGATATAGATAGCATCCTCCAGACGTGGACCTTACAATTTACTCCTTTCAAAAATTCCTCTCATGCATTTCACTAGCGTTGTCTGTTTCATTGTTTGCAGCAGTTTAATGCTGTAGCTGCTTTACACTTCGGAGATAGGTACAAAAAATATTCTTAAAATTTTCCCCCACTTGGGAACATCATTGGGCAGATTCAAGAGAATCTCTGGACATCCCAATTCCAGTAGTGTGCTGTTCATGTTTTCACTATTCCACGTGCTCCTGTCAGAGCTATCCCTACTCTGATGTATGTGCTTCACTCACAGTTTGTTTGATTCTTCACTGAGCTAAAACAATGTCTCCCTCCTTGGTTAACTTTGTTTATCTCTCATTAGGGATATCCCATTCACCTTGCAGGGGAAAATTCTTTTACACCTTGTACACTTGTCCTTGGCAAGTTTAGAATCGAACTGTTTCATCCACAACTTCACAACTGGTTACAATTCAGTAGAAGTGACCCTTGCCTACTCTTACTTTGTCCTCCTTTTAGGAGAACTTACCACCACCACCATTTCTGCTCTTTTACTTCCCTCTCCCTCGCATTTAGGGACCCATCCAGCAGGACGCAGTCTGATATCAGAACAGGCCATTGAAAAGCTACTTTTTGATTCTCTCTTAGTACCCAGCCACTATTTCCAAAACAAGTGACAATAGGGTTATAAATTCACTACTGTTTTTAAAAGCTTACCTTTGGATTTGCATACAGAAAAATTTTATTTCTTATTTTTTCTGAAAACACTGATATATCTGAGGGTCACAAAGAAATAATCTGGTATGTTTCCTACCAAAAAAACCCAAACCTGAGTCCATCCCAAAATTCCAAACCAAATGCTCGTAATCAAATTCGCACATTTCAGCAATTCATTAACAAAGAGGTTATTAATGTAGAGGGTCTAAAGCTTCAAATTCGAGACAGATTATAATTTGTTGCACTCAAGGCATTATGAATACACCCATCAAAGCAATGATAAAGGAAAAAGGCACTATTTAATAAAGGAAACTTTAATAAAGGAAAAAGGCAAAAAATGGTTTAGAAACTTTCTAGATTCTGTAAACTATTCTATATTGACATAATTTTTTGTGCTTGCATAGGATATATGTTTTTAACTTTTCAGCTGTGAGACTTCACCCCTATAAGTTTTCATTGTCTCTTCCCTTTCAGAGAGAATGCAATGAGCAGAATGAAGCTGGAACTGACAGAGGCATAATCTGCATCTGATCTCTTCTGAATAAGCCATAGTTCTGCTGTGGTTCAATTCCTCTTATCTCTTAGACCATATTAATTGGAAATAGAAATCTGAAATATTAAATTGATAAGGCACAGCTTTTAATTTCCTTCAGACACGATCATCCTGCATCAATGTGCACAGCTCTGAGGATCTGAGAATCTCTGTGAGAATTAATGATGCATCTCCATTTCTGCATGATAAAGATGGACAGCTGTGACAACATTTACATCTGATACTATTAGAGCCTCTCCAATGATAATCATTAACAAGTCCATTAATGAGAGCATATTTCCCTGAGGCCCTATGGCCATTCCACAACGTAATCTAAATCTATAGTCTCCAGAAACTCTATTAGAAAGCAATGAAGTAAGTCCCTGAACTATACAAAGGTTATCAGCCACATTATCTCACTGAGCAAAAAAGATGAGGAAGGTTTCCTTCAGTACTGGCAGTACAGAAGATTAAAATGTACAATTGTATTTTCTCTTAACAAATAACCATATTACAAATACATTGGCTGAAAGCCACATTCCAATGGCTTTGAGCAACTCATACTCAAACCTTTAACTTTGAGAAGATTGTATTCAACTGGAATAACACAGTCCAGAAACTCATCATACTGATAAATGTAATCATCTAATAATAATGTTAAAACCCCAATCCTGTTGGCTTGAAGTCTGTATCCCAACTTACACAGCTTTGATTTAAGTAAGAGCTACTGCAATATGCAATTCCTTATTCACCAGCAGATAAAATTATAGCTCAAGAAACAGAACGATTACTTTCATTTCAAAATGATTCTATTCTAAAAATATACTCATCAATCTACTTTCTGTGAAACTAGTTTCACCTCAGGCCTAACAGTGATAATCATTCACCCTAAAACAGACATCTGAGGTGGCAGCTTCAGAGCAGCAAAAATGCAGACAAAAATAGACAGCTGTTCCTAAGTCCTAATTCTTATGACAAGAATGAAATGAAATGACAGGGCATCACTGCTCCAATCTCTCCCCGACCTAATCTGGGAGTAAGCACAATTTCAGACTCATGGGCCATGTACTTGGTATCCTTCACCTGTGTTAAATCAAAAGTTTGCTGGAATCAACAAAATACGAAGTCGTAATGTAAATGTGCTTTTGAGGAGGAATATTTTATTTCTTAAACTGCCAAAGCCCATACTTAACTATTCATTATTATCATTTAAAGATTCTCCATGAAGGCAAAATTTCCCAGAATGTCAGCATTATGTAAAGCAAAATAAATTGTGCCCAAAATAAAAAGGAGAAGTATGGACTGGTATATTGAAGCAATAGGTAGACACTGCTGAAAAACATCCCTATAGCCCTCAAGTTCATTACTAAACTGGCCTCATTTTACCACAAGTCTGCCCTGGCCATAATGGATGTTGGCTTTGCAGATAATTAAAGCATGCATTTGTCTGAAGTCATTACAGAAGCTGAAAGAAAACTGTCTATAAATTACTTGATTATGCTGCAATGCAAATATAAAAGAGTTATACTCACTTACCTCAAGAGTTATCACAGATCACTGAATGTTTTTAGGATTATGTCTTTTTTAGTCCCAGCAATAAAAATCTATTGATATTTGGAAGTCGTTCACTTTATGTACCATGAAAATATCAGACAGGAGACTGTTAGCACAAGTATTCACTACTAATACCTCTTCATGTTTGCATCATACCCATAACAAGCTCTGTGCTTATTTAGCAAATTGAGATGAGAAATAAAATAAGATTCTTTAGCTCTTTTCTATGTAGCCCCTGTTAGAAGAGTGAACTAGGTGAACCTTCAGTTCAACCCCATATAGGAAATTCTGTCTCTATAAATAGTATCTAATTTAGAAGATCTTTAAGCCACTTCTGTTTCCTCTTAATTCTCTCTCAGATGACCTGTGAGATTACACACAATACCTGTGTCTCTCCTTACTTTCCTTAGCCACGGTAAAATTTCAAGACTTCTTAGAGGTAAAATATACTTGAAAAATCCACTTATTAAATACTGCTCTAGGCTGGAGAAAAAAAAACACATTTTGTAAACAGTCATGTTAAGAGTACCTTAAATTCTGAGCTATTATTACTTTTTTAGAATTTAACATTTAGGAACAGAACTTGAAATTTCACATAATATGTTATAATTTACTCAGTAATCATCAAGGTCACTCCTAAGCAACTGCTCGAGAAATATTATACACAGAAATGTAAAGCAAGTCCCGTGTTATAAAACACAATGAAACACTTTAAAATCCAAATCCCTTCCCTCCCTCCAAGGGAACAAATTATTTTTTCCTGGAAACCAGCATGCTGCTAGGTTCAGACTCTGTTTGCCAAATCTGAGTCTGAGTGAATGTTTCACAGTGAAGACATAATACCTTGGAAAGAGAAAACACACATAACGAACCTGACAAGAACAGCAGTGCACACAGGCCTTAGCCATGGGAACAAGTGCTGTGCCAGAATTAATCACATCCAGAAAAGTACAACTCCTTCATGTTCATCTTTAGTGCTTGCCAATGGTGCTGACAACTTCTAACATGAAGCAGTATATTAAGAGCTTTTCTGAAAACCTGCAAAAAGATTAAAGGATGGTGATAAGTCTCCTCAGACTCAGCTCATGCAATAAATGGCAACGAATTTTCTGAAACACACTGAAAACCCTGTATCAGCACACAAAGGTACTTGCTCCATGTTTGTGATAACTCACAGGAAAGCCTGAATTCCAAGTTTTCAGTGAAATGTGTATTTCCTGGTATATTCAACCACCTGCAGAGCTCTAAAAATGCCAACTCATCCTTTATTGTACAGGCTGAGCAAAACCTCTGCACCAACAGTTCTGCAAACCTAGCTGAATTCAAAGTCTTAACAAAAGCATTTAAAAAAACCCAGCAAAAACAACCCAGAAAGAAACCCCAGCTTACATCATTTTTACTATGCATAGCATATAATTTTTTCTGACAGACTGAGTGGTATTTCCTTCTCTTGGCAAATCAACTTTTTGGTATCTTTTTAAGTGGCTCAGGCCTCTGCAACCTGCCCGAAGCAAATTTTTCCTATGTATAAACATCAGTTTGGGATCTTCAAATCTAAAAAGATTTATTGGATCATCATTGCAAGATGATTTCTCCAGTCTTTTGTATGCATAAAGGATCAGTGCCTTCCAGTTCTAATTCAAGAAAGGCATTAACTATTGTCTGTTTTCAGGATCCATTACATTCTGCTCAGCAGTCTACTAATGCATGACTTGTACTACTGAGCCATCTCCTTGAGACTTGGCATCTTCTTAACAAGACAATCCTTGGCAGGGACTTGGCTTTCATGGTAATAAAGTAACACAGAGGTTTTTAACTACCTCTGGACAGTTAACCTTCGTTGATTGTTCCATAACTCCATCACGTCAGTGTTTCTGGAAATCACCCATCCCAGGCAATCTCTCCAAACAGACTGACTCTGCAAGACAGGAAAGAAACACGTTTTAGTGATCTAGCAATAATAATCAGAATTATACAAAGTGCTGAAATGAAAAAGAAGAAAGAAAACAACATATAATTATATAAAGGTTTGAAAGAAGGAAAATAGGAGAGAACAGAAAAAGTTAAAGCAGAAAGGCAAAGCCAGGTAGAAAGCAGCAGAATGGGAAGAAAGCTCAGGGGCAAATGTAGGAAAAGCTGCTGCTCCTGCTTCTCCATGAGCAGAGCAGTAGCGTGCCAAGTGTCTAAAATCAGCTATATACACTGGGAAGGACTGTGCAATATCCTGCTCTCCAGTCTTCAGGGTCACTTCAGCAGTCAGGATCAGGCTTTTCCAGACTGTAAACTGGAGAGGAAACTGGTTTCCATGGACAATTAAGTGTGTAGATTTTACCAGAAAAGAAAAAAACCCAAACCCAAAATACTTAAAGGCAATTCTCTAGATTGGTCTTTCTGGAGCTTCACACACACTTTGTGCAAATCACTTGGCAGTCTATTTTGGCTAGAGGAGTTAGCTGGTTTTGGCAGCGCACAGTTTCAAAAAAGCTTTCAGTAACTTTTGTTAACTGCCTTGTATGTGGTTATAAATGAACTTCTCCTCTCCTAAAGTCCCAGCAGTATGGGGGGCACACAGAGCTGCAGACAGGATTATATTTATCAAGACTGTTGCTACAAATTCTACTTTTACAGTCTCAAATGTCATCTTAAAATCTAAACACCTGCAAGTCTCTGATATGGTAACATCAATTGCAATTCGTTCAGACAATGATAAACTGTCAAATCTGCTGGGTTTGTGCTGTTTTCCCCTTATCTTTTGCTTTTTTAGAATCTGTGACAGCTTTATGGGAATGCATTATTCCTTGGGAAATGTAAGATCTGCACAGCCTTTTCAGTGAAAGACAGTATTCACGAGTTCTATAAGCAGTAAAAAAAGAGCTGTAAATGGACTGAGCAATTTTCTTCCCTGTTTCAGTGTAAATAACAGGTAACAGGAGACGTGCAGAACTCGCTGCAGATCCCCACGTTGTTTTGCTTCTGGCACACACTTGCTGCTTTGTACGGGGGAATTGAAAGTTGCATCATCTCGAGTGCCTGATGAAATCACGAGGCAAGAGTGATTTTCTCTTTCGTGCTGGGCTTATTGTGATTATCTTCCAACCCAGCGGTGGTCTGAAGCCACAGTTCCTGATAACCTCCTGACCACCGCAGGGTACATATGGACTTTTACATCTCAGAGCTGCTGCTGTGTTTGAGCAAGTATTCCAGTTAAAATATTTGTCTTCACAATTCGTTTTCACAGTAATTTTCCAGGGAATCTCAGATACTAATGAGTGTGCACCTTTCCAAATCTGACAGAGAGATGTCGGACAGCAGAAACTTCTTCCGGATTGTGAGGTATGAAAACCTGTAACAATCATGAATTCTGAACCAAGAACTAAGCTGAGGTTTACTTTTGTACAAAATTCAACCTTCATGAAACTCTAGAACTAAAACGAAGTACAAAGCCGATGTGAAAGTCTCCTGAGATTGTCCTGCAATTCTCAAATTTATAATGCAAGAGGGCTTCAGAGAAGGATTAGAGTACTAATCTGGGTCTCAGAAATGCACTCCAAATACAAAGTAAAGTATTTCCCTGCAGGCAGATGGCCAGTTTTTCCATTCTCTTCCCATTTTTATTTATACAACTGATGCAAGAACTGACTCTCAAACAGTACATAAATGTAGTCCTACAGAAAAATACATTTTCTAAAACCATTTCTACCCTCTTTTGATGGAATTGGATTTCAGAGGATTTCTAAGATGAGAACTACTTTTTTAAAATGAGATTAAGTATTTTTATTCAAAAATTCTAGAATTGAATAATTACTTGAGGTTTAGAATTATTAGAAAACGAATCTTCATTGCATCCCAAAAATAACTTCCTAGATAGGTAGCTTCTAATATTTCAAAAGAACAACTACAATGTGGCATAATTGCAAGGGATAGTTTAATAGTATACAGAATATAATTACATGGTATTTCATATCTGAGTCATCCTAGGAATAGAAATGGAAGGAAGCAATAAAAATTACTCAATCACAAGCTTAAAATATCCTAACCAATAAATTTAAACAGCCAACAACACACTTAACATATATGTGGCATAGGCAGCTCCTGGTAAATTATGAAGCACCTGGCAAATACTGTTAATTCCCTTGCACCTAAGTTAATTGCACATTCCAGCAAGCAATCAGATATGATTAAATTACATTTTTGGAAACTACCACATGGTTCAGGCTGAAGGAAGACAGCTTAAAATAGACCTTTGCAAGGTAGCACTAATTAGGCAAAGTCTTAATTCTACTCCTCTCAGCTTCTAAACTGCAGGGACAAATTCTCCTTTCAGAACACTAGGTGAAAAGCAGCTGTAATCACCAGGACTGCACAGGTATATTGAATGCAGGATTTTAACCTCCTATGGAAAATTTCTTTTGATCCAGAAAGAAGTATTCCATAAAAAAAAAAAAAAATCAAAGAGTTTTTTTTGGTTTTTGGGTTAGTTTTTTGGGGGTTGGGGTTTTTTTCGTGGTGTTTTTTGTTTTGTTTCCTTTTTTTGTTTGTTTTTTGCTTGTTTGTTTGGTTGTTTTTTTGTTGTTGTTATTTCGGTTTTTTTTTTTTTAACTGGGTTTTCCCAGTTCCTTAGAGCACCAATCCTAATTCATTCAAAAGGCACTAACAGAATTAGGAAATGCTGGAATATTCTGAAAGAAAGAGGTCTAAGAAAACAGCTAAGCAAGCAGCATTACTTGAGAAGAGATAAGAAGGAAGAGAAAGAAGATGTGAGGTCAGAAATCATTTGGGAAGCTGTTTTCTATAACTCAAAATGCATGGTGCTCTGTCTCACCCATATCATAAATTACCTCATCTCTCTGACATCTCCTCTAACCCAGGCCCATTTTCCATTTTGATTGAAGTAACCTGTTCCTCTCTGACTTTCCTCATATCCATCTCATTCTTACTTGTGGAGCTGGTATACTTCAAATTTTTCATTGTACCAAAACATGCCTCCCTTGGTCACCTCAGACCTCCCTTCTATTTCCCATTTCCCTTTCTAATCACATTAGAGACTCCAGTAAACTACTAAGCTCAAAAATGGCCAGTTTTCACCACAGCAACCTAACACACAGCAAAGCCTATCCTGAACTTGAAGGACTTCTTCCTTCTCCTGCCATAAAAAAACCTCAGGTTTCTGTACATGTAGCACCAGGAAACTGAGTGGAAAAAGAGCATAGAACAGAAAAAGTGGTTTTTATGTCACTGAAAAATGACAGAAGACAGCTTTGTAGACCCAAGCTAGACATTAAAACTATGCTGTAATTATCAGATTAGTAACAACAACCACATTTTATCCTGACTGGTGCTCTAGGTCACTGCATCCTACCTAAAGTCAAGTGGCATGCACCTGAGCCAGAGGGAAATCTCAGTTCACACTCAGAGTCTAATCTAATGCCATGGGGTCTTCCAGGCTTTTGTAATTGCCAGGAAAAAAAAAAAAAAGTATATTTTAAGCCTTCAAAAAACAGACAAATATATGTTACGATTAGCAGTACTGTGTACATGTTGAACATGGAAGAATGATAGCAAAAGCCAGGTGTGTCTGTATTTTTAATAATATACTGGTAATACCTTTCCCATTTTCCTCCTTCAATGGAATAAAAGCTTTTACCACACCAATACTTTGAGTAAGAATTCATATAGTTTAACATAAAGAGCTGGGAAACGTTAAAAGAAAACTGAAAATCTCTGGTTTTATGAGTTGTTCTAAGAGCTCAGGCACTTGGACAGCAGCAGCAACCATTTTCCCGCTTGTAGCATATCATTTGTTCATCAAATTTGTATTACTGAGCCCCAGAGTGGAATATTTCAGATGAAGACAGAAAGGGCAAAGTGTGGGTGGATAGACACCAAGTGCTTGTACATGCCAGACTGCATGATCAGTAAAAAGGAATTACTCATAAATGGGACTTCTGAGACAAATATTAGGCATAACTGTGCTTCCAAGTCCTGTGAAAAGAGAGTCAGCCTCCACTCCATTCCAGGTAGAACTAACCTAAGTAGCACATTAATTTTTTCTGATTTCCATGACTCATCTAGCACTAGAAGAGGGCCTGATCTTGCAAGATATATCTTTAGCAGCTGTGAACTTCATCCTGACAGGTCACATGAAAAAGCACTGATATTCCTACATTAAGCAAGATCAGTTACTTAATGTAATTGATACATTGGAGGGGGATCTAGAGGAACTCCCACAGGTCCCTCATGAAAATTTATCCATCAGACTGAGGGAAGAATGATGGTGTCCTTGACTTTGGGTGAATCAATTTCCTTTGGGCACTCCTGAATCTTTTCAGTACAAAGAACTTGTAAGTCTTATGGGTAAAACTGTATGTGTGAAGACCTTACTAATTAGGGTTTTAATGGACTGATATAATCAAATGCCAGTATTTAGAAGCCAATTGCCAGGAGAGAAAGATCTTGAGTCCAACAGGAAAATATTTCACCCTACATCTGCCTTAATTGCTAGAGATTTAAATTCTGATTAGACCAAATTTTGATACTAATGATGAACTTCCCTACTTAAGCATAAACATATGTATTACTAAAAATATATACTGACAGTGTCAATATACATTGATATATACTACTTGCCTTTCTTTAAAGGATATATAAATACAGATACACAAGAAATGGTTACACACATGCAAAGATACAAATAAATAGATGTAAATAGAGTAAATTCTCACAGCAGAAGATAAGTATATTGAAATTGGCAAAATCTAAACCACAACAGTCTCCTACAGTGACATCATGTCTCTCTCACTCTCTGAACCATTCTCACTTAACTCATTGGCTAAACACTGAGGAAGTATTTTGAGCTTTGAAAGGTGTCGTGACCAGAACAGCAGCAGATGTGCAGTGGCATGAACACCACCACCACCAAAGAGAAATTAATCAAAGAGTCTGGGCAATAAAACTGATGAAGATATTTACTCAAAGGACCTCTTTTTTCAAGTACCTTCTTTCTACCTTCATAAGAAATACAGCATACAACTATCCACACATGCAAAAGGGTAGAAGGATAAAACATTCACATTTCTTTATTTTTCTGAAGCCAAAATTCCCATGTTCATTTTAAAGAGCACTATATATCAAAGTATTACATAACCTGACTGTGATATCTTCCAGAAACAGCACTTGCTGTCAGTTTACACACACAAAACACTATGGAAGCTCAAAGAGAAACACACTGAGGACATTGCAGCTGCCCCATGAAGAGGCACGGGTGATGTGTGTGCCCTTTGTCTCGATGAACAACTCAGCCACAGGAACATCACCATAGAGCAAGGCAGAAACCACAGAAAACAGTGGTAATTTCCAAGAAAGTCTCCTGCCCTTCAAAATGAAAGTACAAGCACAAGATGCCTCTTGCTCTACCACAGTGGATTTTGAGCCATTCATTAGTAGCTAAACTTAAAATTATGTGTCCAAGTCAGTGAATTCCTTTTAAGGAACAAACCAGACCAAACCAGCATAGTTACAACATTGTCTCCAATAAAGACATGTCATAAGACACATAACTGCAATAGCAGCTTTGCAGATTCCAGTGATACACCAGAAACAGATTTTTAAAAACACACATACATGTATATATAAATTATTCACCTTGTCATTCTATACCATGAGCTTAATGTTTGCTTTGCTGCAACTTTCTACATTTTCCATAATAATCTAATGTCACTCCATGTAAAACTTCTCCAAGAAGTGTGCTTTTGAATGGGAAATGCTTATTCCTCTTAAGCAATAGTTTCTTCAAGGGTCTAGAGACTGGAAGGTGTCACAGCTGAACCATCAGTACAAATCTAGATGACATTGACTAAAGGAATTTGGTTACCAGGACATTAAGGAAGCTGTGAGTTGGGTCAATCACACACACACACACCTGCAGATTGAAATTATTTGTACCTGAGGCCAGTGTGTTTGCATTGCCCCAAAGGCCAATAATTGGATAAGAATGAGAAACAGCTATTCTCATACTTGAGTCTTTCCTTCAACTTTATTTACAAAGAACATAGGCATAACAAAGAGGAAAAACTTGAAAGGCTGGCTCCTATTTTAAATCAGGTTGTGCAACAAAGCCTGTAGAATTGCTATTCCAGTGACTTTCCTGAACACTGAATCCCTGCTTTGAAAGTTAAGATCAGTATCTGTAGCTTGTAGCTTTTTTTACAATTTGTATTCAACAGAGCTACCAGAAACCACTCCCTTGAACAATAACTGGTCTTTAAAAAGAGAAATTCATTTGACACTGGGCTATTCTTCAACAATTTTTCAGTCTTTCACAGAGATAGTCCACCTTATTTATATGACACTATACATGAATGATAGATTAGGTTACACTAACTAAAAATAAATTAGAAAAAAATCTATTTAAAACTAATGTCTAAAAAGAAAATGTAACAGAAAGTTGGACTTTAATCATAAATGCATTGTCTAGACGAATACAACCTCCTCTCAGCAATTATTTTATTTACATTGGCCTAATACCATTTCTTATGGACAAAATATCAAATAACACAAAATTGAAAGAAATCATTTGATTAAAATCATGGCAAAGATAATCCTAAATTCTCTTTGCATGGTTTCATTTTGAAGACCTTTATCCCTATAATGCAGGGGAACGTTATCAGTACAGCTCTTTGCTTAGGTCAATACCATTATTTTCCTTGAAGGTCATTCAGGAACACCCTTGAATAGGGATACATAGGGTTACATGAATAGGTACATAGGGTTACAGAAAGGTTTTTAAGTAAAAAAGAGTGTAGGAAAGGACTGGCTGCTGCCCCATAGCAGTTTTAACCTATGGAACTGAACTACAGAGCACATTTCAGTTCCTTGATAATGTGTGACACTGAAAAATGGCTTGTCTTAGCAAAACCTCTTACAGAAAAATATAACAAAATTACTTCATCTCTACTACCCCAACATAGAAAATTAGACTTCTGGAGAGAGTTATAAGTTTCTTTTTAATTCACTTCAAAGAAACCCCACCCTAAGGCACCCCTTTAGAAAACTGCCACCAGCAACTTCTTTGTCAGAGCATGACAAGAGAGGAATAAAAATATTAATCAGTATCAGACACTAATTTATTTATGTAGCATCATACCAAAAAGGAATAGATTCCCTAATATACACAGGTGCTGCTTTCTGAATTCCTCCTTATTTGTACTGCCAAAGAACAGATAAAAACAGCTGTTTGAATCGATGCCATGGCATGGGGAACTAGGTTTCAATCTGTGTTTTCTTTCTAAAATATGTCCATTTTTGTCCCAGACTCCTACATGCTATCCAATTAATCAACAACAATATATCCAGCCACCCGAAACTGATGGTGAGGAAAAAAACTTTAGAATATTTAGAATAACCCCTTGTGTTAAAACATTTGCTAGCTAGATAGCTAGATGACAACCCACATCAAAATGGTGTGCATTTTCAAGCTCAAAAACTGAATTAATTTCAGAGCAACGAAAACTTCTATGGTGAAGGACATTACAAAAGGCAGAAAATCCTGAAGGGTTGCTTAAAAACCCAAAATATTTATCTTGTCTAGAATCAAAGCTAAACAAAAGATTCCTTGCCACATCCCACCATCCAGAATTTGCTTCCTCCACGTGGCAGCCTCAGACTCAGGAGAAAAAGCTCAGTGTAGATGAAGCCTATGAAGCACACACACCTCTAGGCTTGATGCCAAGAAGGTGCAGATGAATGCAGCAGCCAGGGCAGCCCAGGGGCCTGACCCCGGGCAGGAAGGGCAGGATTGAGCCAGCAGCACAGCCAGGGCTGACAGCAGCCCCAGCAAGGGCAGCCTCCCTGGCACCTGGGGGTGGCCTGGGCTTTTAACCTGTCCATCTGACAGGTTTCCCAGGTGAAAGCAGTCTGCTGTCTACACCACCTCAGATGGTATCTATGAATATTTTAACTCTCATAAAAGATACATTATCTGCACTCCTGACTTTGCAGGGCTGCCAGAGGAATATTTACAAGCTACCTAATTTCTGTAAAGAATTGCAAGAAACACTGATTTAGGACCGACCTGTTTGGGTCATTTTGTAGATATTTTCTGGGTGTATTTTGTTATTCATAGAACAATAATGATAAACTATATCTTCCTGTAAATTTTGTGTAATGGCATCACTTTTTTTCTGGTGTCTTGCCATCTTTTCCTTCTGGAGAACAGGTATCAAGACTAAGATTCTTCTTCAATTCCTGTTCCAGACCCAACCACCTCAGCCTTTCACATTACTTTGGAAAAAGGAAACCAATTTAATCTCTGACCTAGGACAAAAGTTTTTTAAAGCATTTTTCCTTCTCCACATCATCATAATCACTTTCATTCTCTCCAGCACATCTCCTGCATTATCACTGGTTCCCAAGGTGGCTCCTGGATTTATCAAACCTTTTCTTGCTTTCCTCAGCCACCTTGTGCAGTCACATCTTGACATAGTGTCTTTATTCTTGCCCCTTGGTTCAAAGGTTCTTAGGCTCTTTGCCCAGCAAACATCTGTATATATAACGTCGTTTTTATGCAATCCATACATCCTGAATTATCAGAAAGGAAAAATTTGAGGCACACTATAGCATATTAATAGCAGCAGCACTGTGTATTAAGTCACTTATAATGGAGTTCTTCAGAGATGAAAGCTAAATGCATAACTTAAGAAAAAAATTAGTAGTGAACAGTATCAAAGAGAGATCTTATGCTGTATTGAAAAGATGACACATATCCTCTAAGCTTAATGTATTAATTTTAAAATGCTGGTGATTGTATAAGACTTATTGCACATTTGGAACAACAGTTGGAACATGCTATTAACATGGGAAAATTCCATTAAGAAAGTAAATCAGAATCTTCAATAATAGATATATATGATACCATTTTTTTCCATTCCTTCCTTTTCACATTAGCATCTACCCAATTGCTTCACCTCACAAGGCAGACAGCAGGTTAGATATTGCACAAGTGAGAGCAATCTAATTTCAAAAGTCTCTGCTATTCCCTTATGATTTGTAATTTCTCTTTTGGTCTTCTGGGCAGATATTTAAAACAGCTTCACGCAAAAAAATCGGCAGTCACCATGCACCAACCAAAAATAAATCACCTTTTTTTATATCCTAACATGTTATAAAGCCATAACTACTATGGAAATATACCAAAGCCATGGCACAGAAACAACTGGCTGGCTGAAATCTACCCAGTTCTTCAGCTGATTTTTTTATCCAGGAATACACTTTACATTATTAAGCCATCCTAGTCCTTTCTTTAGAAGTGCAATGTTTGTTCTTGAGCAGCCTCAAATGGAATGAGTTCCATAAAATATCACTGGTCTTGACTTTTCATTAACTTTGGTTCACAACCCCTACTTTCTAGGGCTGATAAATTCAGCTTGCACTGCAGTGGTTGTTTCACTCCTACCTGTGTAATAGCTCTACTTTTTGTCCACAACTAGTTTAACTTTTTTGTTCTACTTCTGGAAGAGCATGTTTTACTAAAAATAACTTGCAAAAAATCATCAGACAAGAAATCATTTTAATTTAACAATTTCTCCTTTGCAAGCCAAACAATAAAAACAACTAGCTGTTATAACTGGTTGTATCTAAGTTTTTAAAAACACAAAAGTGGGAAAATCCTAATAAAACCATAACAAGTGGAAAAGGGATGTGCCAAAGAAACACTGGCATGAGTTGACTCAATAAGAACAGAAAAAGATTTTTGCCTTTCCCCTCCTCACAAGCCTTAAAACACATTCCTGTTCTTCCCATCTTTGTTCTCTCCTTAAATGATTTCCTCCTTCACTGTGGCTGGAGGGGAGTTGTTTTATTTCTTCAGTGAGATCAGCAGGCTACAGAGGAAAATGAAGAGGAAGGGGGGCCCCTCTCTTCAAAATGGCCAGGAATAATTTCTCTCTGGCAGCAAGTCAAGGAAACGAAGCAGGTAGATTTGGGATGTACTTCCAGCAAGGTCCCGGCTGCCAACATCACACTATAAAGGTAGGACTGCTGTGGGAGCTGTGATCACCCCAAATGATGGGAGTGGAGAAGAAAGGGACAAGAATTCCATGGGGGCAATACAGAAAATGGTTTCCCAGGAAGAAGAAGAAACATTCATAACATATTGACCTCTCCTTCTTCTGCCCACAGAAGATGTTTACCCAGATAAATGCCAACAGCTCAGGACTCACTCGCTTCGTGATTTAGTGAAGCCCTGATGTCAATAGCTGGATTCCAAGTGTGAGAGAAATGTGTGCTCCTTAATAAGCCTGACTTTTTACAGCTGACCTACTGCAAGGTCCCAGAGTGCTGTGCCCATTAGTCTGCAGACAACACATTCAAAACACCTCTGCTGCCAGCAGAGTGCTCACACATTTCCATCTAGTAATTTCAAAAGCAAAACATTTATTCCTTGAAGCCAGCTGACAACATCTAATGCTTTGACCTCCAGAAAGCATGCAGCAAAAATTACCCCAAAAACATGGTATAACTAGAAAGATGTAGCTAGAACACCGATGTCCTGACTGCAGGGACAGAATGACCCCTGTCCCCTTGTCCCTCATGGAACTGCCTGTGCTGTCCCTCTGCCCTCAGATGGCAAAGTGACACTATGTGTCTGCTTGTTCAAAATTGCAGTCCCTGTGGCAACCATTGCTTCCCATCGCATCACAGAAAAAACATAAAAAATATGATAAGTAGGAAAGGCAAGCAGGTTAAAAAGGTTACAGTGTTTTCAACAAAGCAGCTTCATACTGTAGCGTAAATACATATACTAGAGTGCAAATAACGCAATGAATAATGGAAGATTTACTGCAAGGCAGCAGCAAGGAAAAGTCTGTTAGACACTTAGGCGTGACTAACATACCTCATGGTTTATTCATGCTTTTTACCCCAGTGTCAAATGGGCAGGTATCCACATCCCCAAATTTTTAACAACTGTTACTCAAATGCCTCCTCCTGGGCAGAATTAGGAATACAGCCAAAAGCTAGATGAGCAGGAGGAGAAAAAGCTACATTTCTACTGCCAGAGGGGATCCACAGAAGCACCAGGGTGATCTGGGGGAGCAGAGCAGGTGCTGCTCTGCACACCAGCTGACAGTCACCCCCTCCGGGGCACCTCCAGCAAACACCACAGCCCCCTGCTCAGAAATAATGATCACTGGACCATGAGGCTCTCCAGCATGCTCCAGCCCTTCTTCATGGTACCCATCCCCAATAAGGGCAGCTGGGACTGCCTCAGGCTCACAGCCCTGGATCCTGTGCCTGCTTCCTTCACAAAAAGGCTTTTGAGCAATACTGACAAGTAATGCCAAGAGAAGTCTGATGGACATCTACCACATTAGCCTTTCGTTGTGTGCATTGAGTGCTGGAAAAAGGAGGATGTGCAAAGTTCCAAAGACTTTTTCTATGCAAATTTCATTTTTTTATAACTTTTAATGGGTTTTAAATAAACCTGTTATCAACAGGCATATTATACATGAATTAATGCAGAGTATTAGAATTAAATGCAAAATGTGTTTGAAAAGATAAAACAGGGCAGCACTACTGGCTGTCACTTGTTTCACTGAAATACTGCACTCTTCTAGAGTACCATCAAAGCTCATCTTCTCATTACCTTTTATTTGCTTTACTTCCCTACAATACATTTACATAAAGAATAAAATGTCATAACTTCACACATTGTGAATGGTATCTGGATAACGAGGCAGGGACAGTACCTTCGCACTTCATAAAAGAGAGCTCAAAAAACATTTCTCTGAAGAGGGAAGTTTATTGTTGCATGAATTCATCAAATACAGTGAAGACAGTATCACATCTCATAGGAAGTGGGCAGTTCTGGAACATTTGCTGGGCTCTGGGTCAGATTTTATCTTGTTCACTTTGATGAAACCCACAGCAAATCTATTTAACTAATTTTGTGTCACTTTACTCACAATCAAAATTTTGCTCCCCATCAAAATACATTGATTTCTTTCCCCTGAGATGTGACCTACAAAGATGACACTTGATACAGCTGTCAAGTCCAGTACAATGCTTAGGTATGTCACCAAAACCAGCATCCAATTGAAATTCCTTTTCAAATGAAGATCCTCTCTTTCCCTTCTTAAAAATTTACAGAATGAGGTACAATACACTAAGTATACAGAATTTTAAAACGTAATTATCAACAGTTTTAAATAACATCGAAGAGAATCACTCAAATCTTAATTTGCAATTTTACAAGACAGTGAAAATAACAGTGCCACCTCTATCAATTCAAGACTAGTTTTGCAAAGTGAACTGGCCAATCCTCAGGTACTGATCAGATGTTGGTTTGACTCTGCACATGCAGTACAATGGTACAAGTGGTCATAACCTGGTTTATGGATCAATAATTCAGTTATTCATTGAACAAAAAAAAGAATACATCCACCTGAATTATTCAACTTCCTTCCTGTAGGACAAGGTTGTCCATTCTGGAAAGATGGGAAGCCAAATGCTTCTTTTCAGCCTTAGCCACAAGGAAAGAAATAAACACTGATAAGTTTTATTTCACAACAGCATAAATCCTTAAAAACTCCACTGCCTCCAGCTGAAGAAAAGCGACTTGATAACAGAATCTTTTTAGCTTTTTACAGAGCATCAGTGACAGAGGTCTTCAAAGATTAAAAGGGTTGAATTTTGTTACTACTTAGCTTGCACCATCTCTGTGCACAGCACTGCCTCTGCTTCAGAAGAGATCTTGAGAAAAGCCTCCTCACTTTGAAGAGTTGTGTGTAGTAGATAAATTACACACTAATTAACATGGTGACAGATGAGACACATATGTTTGTTTGGTTTTTTCCACTTGTTCCTAAAAGCCACAATTAGGCACATGTCAAAACAGACCAGTACTAGACTGTACACTGCAATCAATGTACAGATAATCAGCTCTCACCTATGTTTCTAGATTTGATATTTCAGGCAAAGCTGGTTGGATTCCTCTTTTTTCCCCGTAGAGAGATAAAAATAGTAAACCATTTTCAGTTTGTATTAGTAGCTATTGACTTGAAAAATTATATCCATACTTTCTATATATGCTAGAAGATCATTTGCATTCATATGCTTTGAGGATGAAATACTTTTTTCTACCTGTGCAACTACAAATTTTCTGAGCTGAGCTGCACACAGGAGAAATTTCCCAGAATCTGCAACTTTTTGGTTTTTTGCTTCTGCTTCCTTTGGATGGCCAAGCTGTCAGTGTTGACTGCCTTGTCAGACAATGAGCAATGGCTGCATTTCTGAAGAGAACAATTACTTTGAACCAAGTTCACAGAAGTCGGCGGCCCTGACAACACAGAAAAATCAAGTGAATACTCTCATAAATGTGGAGGGTTTCAAAACCTTCCCCATTCACAAGATACAGTGTGGACTGGCAAAACACATACACCTACTTCATATGTCAACTTTTGTGTTTTAGTTAATTTGTGGCCACAACGCTGTAGACTTATTTGGTAAAAGAAATTAAAACCAAATGCTTGTTTAGACAAAATTCTGCTATGCAAACCCTAAGTACAATTTTTTTTCTGTTATAGCATGGAGGTAATAAATGTCAGAAGACTAAAAATTCCACAGAACAGAACTGTGTTCAGGCCAATATATGTGTCTATGGCACCAAATTCAAGAGGAGTAGATGAGTTAAAAATAGTTCTAACCTTGATGATCCAAACTGCAGGAAAATGAGTTGGTATATGACTGGTGCATTAAGCACTTCATTAAAAATATCTTCCTGAACAAACACATTTGTAATTTTCAAGGCCACATTTTCAGAAGCTTTGCTCATTTTCTTCTACTCTTGCTCCTTTAATTTCCAGCTATCACAGACATTTTGTACCTACCACAACACAAAGGTTCAATTCACTAGTGAGAATTCAGCTTTAATACATTACCCTTTGTGCTCCATTGCTGGGATTTAAATCCCAGCTGGACGTTCATATTCATGATGAGACTGCAATTTCTGCATCTCTGCTGCCCTAACATGAGAATTTCACTTTTAGCAATAAACAAAGAGCTTGCAATTTCTGTCTGTGAACATCTGAGATAGTAAGGCTCTAAAAGAACTGTAATTGCTCATCATCCATAGAACTCTGCATTCACTTCTAAAAGATGTATTTCAAGAATGTACACAGGATTTCTCAGGACTTTAATAGAAATATTCAGGTGAAGAACTTCTCTACATACAACTCATTGTATGTAATATTTTGTATGAGTATTGCTTTCCAATGAAATTTTTACAGTATGAACTTGCCTGGGTGGCAATGAGACAAAGATGCTCTGGAAGTCTTGGTAAATCCTACAGATTTAAATTTTATAGATTTACCATTACATTATCCATAAGGAGAGCTGATATGCTACAGTTACTCTGGCTGATGGCTTTTAAGTCACTTATGTATCAAAGCTGAGTTGTGTTTTAATTTTCAGACCTCTCAAACTTAATTGTAACTATAAATTACCACTGGTAAATATTGAAATTTCGATGATTTATTAGACCTGAGATTCTCAGGCTGAAAAAACTGAGCTGAGAGCTCTGTGTCTAATTTATGTTAGTGCTATGCCCTTTCTTCTTGAAAGAGCTATAGAATCCTAAAATTAATTATTGTGTGAACAAACTTCTCAAATGCCAAGTATTTATAATCATCCTGCATAAACTGAAGTCTGTAAAGAATTTGCCTTAATTATGCATCCAGCAGTCACTGGTAAGTAGCTTTTAATCAGAGATCTGATTGCCTTTTTTTGTACCTGATCCCTAATGTAACAGTTATATGTCATCCCCCTACCCAGTTAATACATCAAATTTACCTTTTCATTTTGAGGATATAACACACTTCATAGCAAATATTTTTATGCCTCATTTTACAGAGAACATCACAGACCGGGTATGTTACATGTGATGAAAAATTGTGACATTTGTGTTTCATAATAATATCCTTGCCAGAAAAGCAGATCTGGGAGCAGAAGTAGCCCAGCTATAAAAACACAGAGTAAATTCAGAGAGGGCAGCAGCAATTACTATGCATAACACAAGAGTCAGTATCTTGTCAGAGCCACGGATGTAGGTGATAAATTACATCAACAAAGGGTTGAAAAATTGCCTTTTTAAAATACAGTAGTAGCTAAAAAAAGGGAACTGATCCTAATTAGATTAGATCCAAACACAACACTCTTCCTCAAATTAATGATTATAGCACAACACAACATTACACCAACCATGTAGACCTTATAGAAATTAAAATTTTATGTCTTCTTGCTCTTTAAAATCAACAGCTACAAAATATATTTTATTTTCTCTATCTAATATTTGCCGGGGTGGCATTCTCTTCAACATACTAGGGAGCTGAAAGGTTGTATCCAAGCTTATTTCATTTTCCTCTTGCAAAACCTTCAGTTACAGAACACCCAGTTTTCCTCCTTGTCTCATACACACTCAAGATGCCACTGGAGCCTGCTGGGTTTGATAGGTTTTCCTTCTTGTTAGAGAACACCTGCCCTTCTGTCCTGACTTTTTTGGGGTTTTTTTTGCAGAACTGTGATTTGCATTTGGGCTGGTTACCAGGGTGACTCAGCAGAACATTTCTGCAGAATGTCTCTAGTTCTATTATATGAACTGAAGTAATTTCCTATATATCCTTCTCAGCAGAATCCCTGGACAGCTCCAAGATGGGGAAATGCTGTTCAGCCACCATTGTAGAGTCCCTGACAGACACACACAGATCCAAGCCAGTGCCCCAAAGTGCCTGCTGGAAAACACTGCAGAACTGCAGTGTGGGACCATTCCTAGCTCAAATATGACTTCAGCAAGTACATAATTTTCTGACCAAGGAAATCTGCAATTGATTTACAAAAAGCTGCTTGCAACCTTTCAGGATTAGTAGGTCAGTACCACTATCACTCTCTTAAGAATACGAAAAGGATGACATTGATTTTTTAAAAATTATTTTTACCATTGCAGGCTTAGTGCAAACCAATGAATATTCTTGGCAAATACAGAGTATAAGCATTACAGGGGGAACATTACTGGTAAATTATCAAAGAGAAAAAACGTCTCACAAATTCTGTTAACCCATCAAATTCTATCCAGTAGGTATCTAAACAAACAAAGGGTTAAAAAATAATATGTTCACACATGTCCACACAGCTACAGAGCCTCCTTTCCTCCTGTGCCATCCACAGCTAATGTAAATCTGTCTGATGATGTGAAATTTCATTATCATTTTATTTGCTGAAAGCAAATCAAAATAACAGTCAAACTATTTCCTTTATGATGTATGTGTGGGTAGGGAGGTTCCTTTTGATCCCAAGCTACACAGTAGGATATACTTCTAAAATAATGTATTTTTCCTGGTGTTTTGGAGTTCTGTTTCTATGTTCTGCACACTAATTCAACCTTCCACCCTCACAGCTTTAGCAAAGCATTGAATAATATAGCATACTAAAGGGACATTCCCCATCCTAAAACACCTACACAGGGCAAAGTGCCCTAAAAATAGCAATGGTCATAACTTCCTTTTTTCTTATTTTTCATTACGAAAGTCAACTATTCCTAAGGAAAACTCTCCCAAGTACTGCTCTCTGAAATGGAGGGTGTAGAGCATTGTGACTCTAACAGAGTGCATAAAGTTCACAGAGACAGTCGTGATAAATTATATGGATTACAGCAGACAAAGGAAGCAATGAATCTTTCAGTATCTTGGATCTTAGTTTCACTGTAGTCCTCTTTGCTCTCCACCTGTGAGATCCCAGTCCAGAAAATATTGTGGACAGTCCTAATGCTCCAATAAAACCCTTTCTGCAGTAGCCATTACTTCCTCTTCCTGCTGCTTAGTCAATTATACTGAAAAACTGTTTCAAATCAGAGAACACTGACAATGTTGACAACACGGGCAGTTTAGCCACAGCATGGTTAGACCAGCAAAACCCAAATCAATTTAGAGCCACACTAAAACATGCAAACTAGTTTTAAAGAGCACAATCTTAATTACCTACTAAACCAAACAACAAAAAAAATCAATGCTTAAATGGCACAGAGAGTAAACAAACCAGACTCTTATGTAAGATGAAGCATATTCCAACAAAAAAACCATAGTGCAGAAAATAAATGAACCCACTCCAACCACTCTGACACCCTCTCCCTACCACATGGGGTGAAGGAGACCCAAAAAAGAGCTGCATTGGCTCTTTAAACTCTGGACATCCTCAGAAATATCAGGGAGCTGAGACAAAGTTTGGCAAAAAAGGGCATATTTGGGACTTGTAGGCCCCCATTAGTGCAGAGCAAGACGAGTGGTTCTGGGAAACAAAAGATCTGCTGCCAAGTCTCATGGTCCATGAGCCCACCTGTGGCTGGGGTACCCTTTCAGTTCAGTTTCATCCCAAAGAAATATTGGTTTTGGGTTTGTGACTCCTCTGTGGTATGAATTCAAGTATGGGGAGGGAAAATTCACCTTAAAATCTTCAATATTCATTTCAACTACTAATGCTGACACTCCCACAGTGGTATAAAGAGGAAAATCCTTTGCAGTTATGGTGGAATCAAACAACAGCAAGTTCCCCTGCTGTGGAGCTTCCTTCTCCCATTACAGTTTGGTAATAAATCTGCCCAGATAAATTCTACCCAAAGACAGTTTTCTCAAGGACAGGAGACACCCATGTGATTTCCTTTCACAGTGGACAGCTATTCAGAATTGGCTAACAAGGAACTGCAATTAAAGAATTAAAATATAACAACTGTGTGAAAGAAAACCAATCACTCCTAATGAAAATTGGAACAATAACAAGGAGGCTCTGCACAAATATTAGAGATATTTTGGCTGTGAACAGATATATGCAAAGAGAGGAAAAAGACAAATCTTCCAATGCAGATAACCTCAAATAACTTTGTATTTCCTTAATATTTCTGAGTTGGGGGGGAGGGGAGGGATAAACCCTGAATGCCTCCAATTTTGTCATGAATATTTCACACATTTCTAAGACTAACAACACTTACATACATCAGAGGGGCGCTATGAAACTTAATGTTTGCAAATCACTGTGAGACACGGATGAAAGGTGCTACAAAACAGCAATATCTGGTTGGTAAAACTTTCAAGCACAAAGCTTCAGCTGGTGTTAATTGTCTGTTCCACTCTAAAGTCACTGAAGCTATCTAATTTATAAGCACCTGCTCCTCAAATCAAATGAGCTTTGTAAGAGGACAAATACCATTCTGATTAGAAAGATATCTGCAGAATAACAGACCAGGTTATCAATATTGATGTAGTACTGACTCTGAATTTTAAGATACACTGTACTTCTGACTTTCTTAAACTGCAATCAAGGTCTTCAGTTTGTTTCTTAACAAGTGCCTGACAATCTTAAAAATGCAATACTGTAGTCACTGACAGGTTCTGCCTTGTTTTCTATATATCAAGTATAGACATGGTGATCATCACCTGGGACAGTGCAAGTCCAGGGAAGGAGATGGACCCTTGGTCCCTGCAGGGGGACACAGACAACAGGAGCAGGTGCCCTTGGTCATACCCACCCAGCAGCTGAAACGACAAAACAAAGCTCTCCTCTATTCTCTGTGCCTTTGTCGAGGAGGAATTTCTGATGCTCAGAAGACTACAAAAAAAAAATCACCCTCCAATTCCTCAGCTCTTATGAGTCATTCTTGCAGGTGCAAGCGGTTACCAGGGTGACACATTCACAGGCTCCAGGCTCAGAATCCTGTGTGATTTCTTACCACATCTTGTGACAAGCTGCTGCACCAGAAGCCAGGATTCCTTCTGTGAGAGCTCAAGCAATTAACCCAGGAGACATGCACTGAGAGAGCTTGTAATGGGAGTAAAGTATCAAAACCATGTTGGTTCCCTGCCTGTGTGTTTAATACCATCTGTCACTATTGGCGATTATGGCTGCTTTCTGAGGCCAGGGTGCTTTTAAAAAGTTGCAATTTTCTGAACAACAGGGAGCACTTCTTGCTAAGCTAATATGAGGATTTTTGTAATGGCCAGCTTTGTAGCACCTCACAAGTATTTATTGAAAACAGTTTTTATGTTCAGCCTCCCTCTCTCACCTACCCCTCCACAAGCCAACAAAAACACAAGTTTTCTTTCAAGTAATTACTTTTCAAGCTTAAAAATCAAATATAACCCGAAGTACATTTAAGACTAAAATATCAATCCTTGCACATTAAAAGATCAAAGAACAAATGTAAGAAAGCAGGTGAACAAAGCAGACCAGCTTGCCATATTCATTCCTAAAGTTCTTTGAAGACCCTGTGCATCTCTCTTTGGGGACTATATTTGAAATTCTGTCACAGATATTCTGTGATAGCTATCACTACACCTACAAGCCTAAATTTTTCCCAATTCCCCTAGAACTGCAGATTCAAAACATACTGTTATTTAGAAAAATGTATCTGTAAAGTTACTACACCAAAACGCTTCTAAACTTACAGAATTTAGCAACACTTACGCACTTCAAAAAATTAAAGCGATGAAAAACAAATAATCCCATTTATACACACCCTTCCTTAGGGGATCCCCAAGCACTTAGGGAAAATATGATTTAACCTCATTGTGCCTCTGTGCAGTCACATTATTCTTATTTTATCAAAGGGGAAAAGGTGTAAAATGAATAAGGGCATTCCCTAAGGTCACTCAACTAGTCAGCTGCAGCACAGTGAGTTTAATTTATATCTGAATTCTAGTCAACAGTTCTGCTCCCCGAAATAACTAAACTCTCCAAGTTACACAGCACTATGTGTTCCTACACCGCCTTGTACTTTTCACTTTTGTGCCATTTGGGAAAATACCATATATACATTTTGACTCATTACAGCACTGTTCTCAACTTCAAAGAATTTTGAGCATAATTAAGGGGTTTTTTTATAATGAAGGTGAGAGCAATAAAATGCAATCCAGAGAAGAGCTACGGGACAAAAGTCTGATACCATTCAGTGGAGATTCTGCAGGTTAAGAGACACACAAATTCATGATCATAAATGCAACTAATTAAAAAGAAAAGTACATTTGCATTTGTCTCAAAAGACCACTATGCTAGAGGGACTGTCCATTAGTGAAAGCCATCTTATTATCTGATTCTTTTCCCTTGAGACATAAATGATAAAAAAACCCATTCATTTCATAGATTGAGAGATGCACAAGATGTAAAATACATAATCAATAATCTCAATTATCACCAGAAATAAATGCCTCCCCACCCTCTAATTTACTAGCAGGAAACATGCTGTAAAATCCTAGGGCAAAAAAACAAAAACCAAACCAAACCAACAAACAAATAAAACCCAACCAACCAACCAAAAAAAAAAAAAAAAAAAAAAAAGATAAGATAGCTGCATTTTATTTCAGACTTTGACAAGTCTTAGCACAGATTGCTTGAATGATTCCTTCTGCTGAACAGGGACATATGCTGGCCAAGAGTCAGAGTGCCAAAATACAGCCCTAGGAGGAGCAGACTCAGACATTCTTGCTGTGCCTCGTTCAAACCTGCAGTCTGTTTCTTTTCCTTGTAATCTTAAATTCCTTTCTGCAATCCTGGTCATTACAAAAAGTAAAAAGTAAAGTGCTGTTGTTGTGACACAATGGGCTGAGGGGAATGGGAAGGCTTCAGAGAACCCCTTCTACTCTGCCATATGTACACCCAGAAAGGTTTAGGTACACCTAATGCCACAAATAATATCCCGTTTGGAGAGGGGAAACCAATTACCTAAGATCAGCAAGGCAGCTTCAATTCACCTTTCATCATAAAAAGATGGAAGTCAAGACAGTAAGATGGGCATGGGAGCATCTTTCAGGAAATCTGGGCATATTTCCTAAAAACCTTTTTTTTTTTTTTAAGCTTGGCACAAATCTTAGCCAAGCTTTGAGCATCAAAACTACAGAGTACTGTAGAATTAGGTAAACTTCTACCAGGAAAGGTTTCTCTGAGGAAGTAAAGGAATCATCAGAATGCAATTTTTTTTCTGTACAGCTCCCATGCAGTAGAAAGAGACGAAGGGATTTTATAAGAAGCCGCTAGAACAAGGTCAGAGGTTTAGGCAAACTTCTTTTGATTTATAAATTTCTTAGCATGTTCCAGTGATGATGGACTCCTGCATGATAATCTTTCAGCCTACAGACAATAAGCTTTACATTTTCCTTTAGGCTTCATTACTCTCTTAAAAATAGTCTGTGGATCTGGAAGGAAACTGCATGTTAAGATCAAAAATGCCATCAAGGAAACATAACAAACTCCTGAGAAGGTAACAAAGCAGATCAAAGCAAAAACATGAAGAGAAGAATTTGGTCTTAGAATTCAAAAGAGGACTCAATTGGGGTACTTGATAGTGTGACTCAACAGGGCAGAGATTTCACCTCAAGCATACAACATTTTGCAAAACACAAAACCAGTAAAGAGCTTCATAAATGGGTGCCAATCTCCTAAACAGGTTGGCATTGATCAATCCTGTACACAATAAAACTGACATATAGCACATAAACTGTCCCCCCCAACAGAAGTTAAATTCCTAATAACAAATCAGATAACATCTCTACTATGGCCTTGATTTTGCAAATCACCTGGTGCACATACCTAACCTTAAATCCTGAAATTAAAAATTAAATGAACATATTAAAACCAATGAGCTCTTGACTTGCTGAAGCACTTTTGTAGACTGAGGGCTTTATTGTGATATACATGGGCCTTTTAATGTTTGCTTTTTAAAAATACATTCAGTATCAATGTTAGGTAAAAAAAAACCCCAAAACCCAAATCCACAAACCAGAAGAAATTTGCAGAGGAAATCTGGTGAGATCTACCACATAGATAAATGTCCTACCAGAATACATTCTGTATTTCTCATCAAAATATGAAGTCAAGTTTTTCCACAGTAAATACTTTATGAATAAACAAATAATTTGACATGTTTTGAAAAGAAACTCAATTTTTTCAAATTCTGCTTTTGTTAAAAAACAGATCACTGTTGAAAATATGCGAGATTTGCCTCCAACATCTGCTGTTACTGATAACTTTTGAAGGGCCTGTTTAACATCCTTGTTGCCAGTGTAGCATGACCTTGTTTGTTCTATGTTCAGATTGCTTTTTAAAAGCTAGAACTGAATATTCTAAAAGCTTCAAGGAAAGCTGGGGTTCCTCCACAGATTCTGGAGTTTACACACTACAGCACTGCAGTTCACTCACTGTCAAGTTCAATTTGATGCTCACCCTAAACTGCATCTTCCCTTCCATCAATTCTTCATTTCCATCTCCTAATCAGCACTCTCTGAGTTTATATTTATACATTTGATTAACTGCTCCCAAAGGGATCGCCGTGGCATTTACTCTTTTTCAACCTCACTCTTCTGATTTGCCTACTGCTCTCTACTTTTTCTAGGCTTCTTTGTCTCCTCAAAATTAAATATGCCTCCCATTATTTATGTCACCAATATGTTTCAGCAGATTTCCCTGGAAAGCTGCATAACACTGGAATAAAAACCATCAAGCTGGAGTTAGAATTTTGCTCCTCACATACTTCCATATTTGAAGGTTTTTATTCAAGGTTTTCATTTTTGCTCTCAGCCAAAGAATTCCTCTGTCAGGGGAAGCCAGACATCAAAATTTGGCTAACTTCTTTTATGTGCAGAAAGATTTGCATGGTCTCTTCCTTCTTCCCAGAGAAGAGGAAGTCTCTTTTTCCATTATGAAACCACAACTCATGAGAAATTATTCCCCATGAATAATACAGGACTATTAAAAACATTGAATGGCCACTTAGGAGGGCAGTATTTTTCCCAGAAGGATCACTTTTCATAAGGGAAAATTGTTTACTTCCTTGCTACTGAAAGTACTTGTTTCTGTAGACATTGTCCTAAATTTTCAGCAATTCAGGCTATACTGCACATGTAAATGGGATTATACCAGGATCTTTGGTTTATTAGTGATATTTACCCCAATTAGAGTTTGCTTTTTGTCTTTCAATAGTAAAGCTACCAGAGTTTTCAATTAAAATTGATCCATGTCTCTCTGCCTATCTGCTGCTATTGCTTTTTTCCTCCTGCTTACAGACAGGAAATGAGTACAGTTACAGTTAATTGTAATATCTTACCCCATTAGACAGATTATAGAGCATGCCAATTTAGTCACTTTTACTACTCTCTTGTGGGTTACCCATTTCTATCATCCACAGCTATCTGTACCTGAATTTTTCATGGCAGAAGTTTGAAATTCAGTAGCAAGCTGTACAGAACAGATCTGTTTCTGACAGCATGTACTCTTCCCAGAATCAAGATTAAAGATATTTTGATGCCTAAAATGTGCCTTGGAATGTTCTCAACACAGACACCAGCTAAGAGAAAATGCAAACTGTATAAAACTCGACTGCCTGGCTCTGCCTGAGAAGGAAAGTGGAATTTGGAGGTTATACGTCCATTTGATGTATAATCTCTCAAAAGAGGAGCAATAGTAATCACAGAGGTGAAGCATATCCTACCACCTTCCACCCAGTGCTCCCCCTTCCTACCTAAAGAGGACAAGAAACCTCATCAAACCTTAATGGTGCAGAAATTTCCCCAACTACAGCAGTCCAGAGCACATTTTAATTTATTGCGTTCAGGACTATAAACCCATGTTTTACTACTGAAATTAATTGTGCCTGACACTTCCATCACATTAACACACATTAGGCACCATGACCTTTGGATGATCAAGGAAGACCTAATTTAATAATTTAGAAACAGCGTGATGTCTGAGTCGGCCCCAAAGGGGAAAGAAAAGTGCTATGAAAAATGATCCTATTTCACTAGTGGGGATATTTGCTTACTAAACCCCCCAGATGAACTTTGGCTGCTGCTTTACCATTTTCTCTATGGGTCACATGCAGCACTCTACATCCTCACAGTACTGTATGCTCCTTCTAATGCTGGTCACGTAATCCTCCATCAAATATCCTCTAAATTCTTGGAGGAAAAATACACGTTTGCCTGCAAGACTGCAAACTCACAACTGAAGTTTTTTAAACAGCAGCTGGAATAGCAAACAGGCTAACAACTGCAATTAAACAAAGGCAGCTATAATTCACTTCAGGCTTACAATACAAATTTGGCATCTTTAAAGAAATAATTTTGTCATAAACAGCTAAATCAAACATGGTCATCAATTATAGCAGATTGATTCTAGTCAGTGTAACTCAGTCTTCATGTGAAGGCAGATATAATTCAGTATATGAATAGGCAAGTTGACAGAAAGCATGAGGGACTAAGAGATGAGCAGACAAGACAGACAATGTGTCCAATTCCATTCAATTTCAAGATCTTGAGGCCCCAGAAAAGCATTTCCCTACAGCAAATACTCATTTTCCACAGGGTACAGGGAGATAAGGAGGCAGAACCTGAACTCATGGACATTTACACACAGCATATGAGCTTGAGTGACCTGAAAAAACAGACTGCCAGTGCCTTGCAAAGGAAACTGGAAATATACCTGCCTTCCACATTTCTTTTTTAATAATTTCAATACTATTTCTTTGTTGGACTAGCTCTCAAAAAATCCTATGTTCAACTATTATTTTAAATGTAGTATGACAATTATAGTATGGTAAACTTTTAACAGGCTTTATTCTGAAGATTTAGCAAGCATCTAATAGAGTGCAGAATTCAATCTGTATGACTAGGAAAAGAAAAAGAAAACGGCCACAAAATAATTTGCTGCAATAAAATTTAATACTCGAAAACATGTGTCAAATTAAATGGAAAATGAGATCTTATTTATAGACCTGACATCTGAGGCCACAACAGCTGTCATCAGCTTGCCTTTGCAAAATAGTTCTTCCTTGTTCCTTAATTCTGTTTAGCTTTTCTTTTTCATACATGGACAATACTTTTTAAAAATCTCATCACAGCACAAATGTTAAGCATCACTTGTACTCAACTACAACTAATCAGCTCAACTAGTCTGAGGAGCTGCAGCTCTTACCTGTGGCCCAAGAGGAAACAGCTCCTTTTGCCAAGGGCAGCTGGGTTACACTGCCCTGCCTGCCCAGAGCAGAATTTTCAATAGTGTAAATTGGTGCAGCAGCTCCTCCTACCACGAGCTGATTTTCACAGCTCTTAATTGCCAAGCAGACACCAAAAAGGAACCATTGATCTGGAAGTGTGAGAGCTTTTCTTTGTTTGGAATCAGTTCCTAACTCTTTTGCCATAAGGATTTTAAATGTGAAATTAGTGAAGTCCAGAGCAAAATAATTTTCTTGGTATATAACAAAGAGTTCTTTTAGTGATTTATATGTAAACTAGTACAGGGGCTCAACATTAAAAGCACAGTCTATTTTCTCCCTTTGCAGTGAAGTCAACACTTTGGGCTGCAATAAGGAAAACATGCTTCAAAAAAATCTAAAAAGGTAAGATTGCACTTCCTCAGCTGGCATTGTCTGCTATTAATCCACTTCATCTGGATTGGGACAGGAGGATGAAAATGCACAAACAGGTAAAACACAAGACTAATTTAGCTTCTGACTGCCTTCATGGAGTGAATGAATACAAACACCTTGATAAATATATAGCCTGAGAACAGTAACTTGTTGATACAATATATAATTTACCATATAAAATGAACAGCAAACACAGATTCAAAAAGAAAATTAAAGAATCAAGTTTCATTCTGAGATACTAACAGGCATGTATTTACTTTCTGCCACAGTTGCAACATCAAGGCTCTTCTAAAGCAATTAGCAAAATGACAAGAAAGCACTTACATTCACTTTACAAGCAGTGGATGGCATTTGTACTTATGTCATTTCCACACCTTTGAGCAGGGTATCCCAGTTTTCCAATTTTCTTGCCTCTCCACACTATTTACAATTGTGTCACACTTCTCCCTCTTCAATGCAAGCAATTTTGGTTTTGACACAGATTAACAGTGCTCGGCATTTCGAATACCTTCATAAACAATTTCTGTGATGGTTAGCCTCAAATTTTATGCAGTTTCCATGAAAACAAGTCATCTTTGCTCGTGGTGGTTACTAAAACAGGGTTGGTAAGAAATCTTCATTCCTAAGCAGTAGTGTGCAGCACCATGAGGTGATCCAGGACACAGTGGCTGCCATTCTGCTCCTGAGCCCAGCACAGGAGAATGAAGGATGCATTCATAGGCTGGGGGTTGGTTTGTTTGTTTGTTACACATCACCTTGGACGTGTCATGTGCATACCCTGCCTATTTCCCTCCCCAGTTCTGCCTTTTCCCAACTGGGTGGCCATTATTTGACTATTTTTGCACACACTCATACTTTGTAGAAAGGAAACAACTCTAAATTAAGATTTCTACCCTAAGAAATTCTATTTTCTATCATGGCATGTCCACTACCCCCTGTTGTGAGACCCTCTGATATACAAAGGCTACTGAGGAAGAGGCATGGATGTGCAGCATCCCTGCTTTGCACGGCATTTCCCATTTCTGTTCGTATTAACTACTCCTGTTTTGACACATCAGAGGACAGGGGAAAGAGCTGCTGCACTTAGGAAGTGAATTGATTCTACAACTGCAGACACTGCAGCAGTTGATTTTTATGCATCCACATCCTTGGCTTGCATGGTGAAACACGATGCTGTGGAATGATAAAAATACAGACAAAATAGCAATTTACTTCTGTTATAAAAGTTTAGTAAAGGATTTAATTTAAAAAGCCATTTTTTTGTTCCTCTTCCCTGCTGTTCTGCCAGGAGTTATATCATCAATTCAAACGAACAATTTTTCTGTCATAAATTTCTCCTTGGAATGCAAACATTTATCCAAGTGAAGCATAAGGTTTCTCTGTGATACAAACTTCTGTTGGAGGCATCTTTTTCCGTGCCTCTGCTCTGTTTTTTCTAATGGATACTTAATAGGAAAGGTGACAAAAGCTTTATTCTCATCTTTTTTATTCATGCCACTAGAGGTGCTTCTATTAATTTTTGCATCTAAGAACTCATCTCATCTTTACTGATCAAAAATTCATAATTCAATCAGCTGTATTGAATTATGAGCTGTATCCCAACCCACTTTGTGATGAGTTTAAGAAAGCACATTAACATGCTAAAACCTAAGTCAAAGGGAATACTTCTTTTTCAGATGGTTAACCTGATTGCTTTCAATGTAACAATACAACATTTACATCCTTCCAAAAACATGTAGCAAAATTCCAAAGCCACCTGATGTGGTATAACATGCACCACTTGCTATCATATCACTGGTGTTGATTTGTGAAAGCACAGCAGCTGTCTGCTCCACTGTTTGCTTCTTTTTTCGGTTTCTATCTTTCCAATGTGGGGCCTTTGCTTTATCAGAGGGGAAATGATAAGACAGGGTGAAGAGCCCTTTGCTGCACAAGCACTTCCTGCCCCCTTGGATATGAGGGGATTAAAAAAAGTGTTGCTAAAATTACCGGGCTTGCCAAGACCAAAATAAAATTTTCATATATTTCAGTGAAAAGCTTGTATGTCTTAGGCAGAAAATATCAATATGTAGCCATTACTGTTGGAGAGAAAAGAGGGAATAAATTATTACCTATAATTTCAAGACCTTTGTCTCTTGAAGGGAATATCTAATCTATAATTTAGACAAACCACAGAACAGAACAGTATCCTTCCTTGAAGTTATTTTCATGTGCTCTAGTGCCTCACCTGCTTTTGATGTGATAACTCAGCTGAAAAGTGCTGACTATCCATCTAGAAAGCAAGGAAAGTTAACTTTGATTGTGCATATGTTATACAGAACAGTTTGGAGAGGAGAAAAAACTGAGTGTGACATTTGGGACCATTTTGTATATTTGCAATAGCAGGCAAAAATATCTCGAGGAAATTCTTCATATAAAATTGTGGAACATGAATTCTGGCTACATTCACCAAACCTAATTAACTGGGTTCTAAAAGTGCTGATATCAAACACTTGGGGGAAGAATCAGGGAGAAAAGAGTAGGGGAAACAGAAAGGAAGGGCAAGAAACTTTGGAAGCAAAACCGTTTCCATAAATTGATCATTTTGGATTATTCCTTGAGATTTCAAACAGCTAAAAATAGACCAGAAAGCAATTCTGTCCTGCAGTACTGCACAGCTCTTAGAACACAAAGGCATCCTGTCTTGAAAAGATGCCAGCCAGCATAAATCCCTGAAAAGCCACATAAAACCAAATGTGAGCAGCACTATGCCTTTCATCCATTCCTCTCAGAAACATTTTTGTCTTCCAGGAGTACTGGCAAGACAGTTTCTGCAAGACACTGCACCTTGACTATATCAGGTGTTTTCAGAAATTCCTTACTGTTGGTACGTACAGATTTAAATTCATTTCACATTGCAATCTTGTGATATGGAGAGTAATGAGAGTTCTACATAGAGCATTAAGACTTAACACTGGAGATTTGGAAAAAAAAAAAATGCTGGTTTATTTTCCAACCTCACTCTTTCAGACTTTACTTTTCATAAGGCGAAAATTTATGCACAGCTTCCTTGGAACAAAGAAATGCTGCAAATTTTCATTTAATTTATTGTAAAAATATTGAAAACCAAAAAAAGTGGCATTCATGCAAATATTTTCATTTTCCTCCCAGCTCTGAAAAGCAGCTCCAGAACAGAAGAGCATTGTGCTTGTCCTTCTTGGGAAACAGGAATAAAGATGGGTTGGTCATAAAACATGGTTCCCTTGATTCCAGCATGCAGTAGCAGGGCTGAGTCAGGTGTCTGTAACAGGAGGGATTTCTTCCATCTTGGGACAAATTTTTGTCAAATAAAAACCTGAGGCTGAAGGAATTACTTTACCCATATGAGAAATCCCATGGGATTTCCTACTCTGGATTCCTTGGTGTGTTATTTACACACAGCATCAGTTCTGATCAAATATGCAGTCACTAAATTATGAGGTTTTCATTGAGTGAACTGGAAAATCAGAAAGTTCAGCAGCTTGAGGCAGAGCCAAGGCTTGCCACGATTGGAAAAGTTTGCCTAAGAAACCATCAGGACAAGTTTTATGGGGACACTTGTGTGAAACTGTTCTTCATTGGAGGCTTCTGGGCCTCCCAGACCACTTCATATCAGATATGGTCACACAGAAAACATCTGAATTTCACTGCAGAGATTATGCTTTGTGTAAATGTATGGTCACACTGAGGACAAGAAAACCCTTTTCCAGAATGACTAAGCAATGCAGGTGCATGAAATATGTTGTCAAAAATACCGTATGCCACAAACCACCAGTGCTGCACTGTGTATATTAGAACTCAAAAACAGTACAGGACAAAATTTAGATTCCAGTGTGAAATTCTTGAATCAAAGTACACCCAGCTTCTCTCCCTTTCTTTCCACCCTCTACAGAGCCTCACCCTGCCCTGTCTCCCTTTTTTCCGTCTTTGATTTTTTTATATATATTTGATTCAGTTTGCAGAAGAATTCCACAGACTCATTTTAAACAATCACAATTCCTCCTTCACTGCTACTAGTTTTTTTGGTCGTTTTCCAAAATGTTGTTTCCAAGTGTTCTAGTCATTTATCAGGGAGAAATGAAAGGAAAACAAGATAGAGGAGGAAAGAGGGGGGTTTTTTTAGCAGATATTTGGAGTGACAGACAAACAGGTGAAGACAAAGCAAGGCTGAACAGGGATCAGGGAAGAACATGGAGAGAGAAGTTTTTTCCTGGGAAATAACTGGGAGTGGTGAAGAGGAGAGGGCCACACCAAAGCCAGCCCAGCATAAACAAGGAGAGGCTTTTTCCATTTAAGCATTTTAAAGTAATGCTTTGCTGCAGCACTGCTCCTATACAAACATACCCATGTAATCCTATTTATCTTGTGTACCCACAGGAGCCTGAAGCTCACAATAATTTTCTGAAAATTTCTGCAGTTTCTCAAGTGGCTTTTATCACCAACCACATGCCTGAACTATTGTCCCTCCAGAGCCAAACTGGTTTTGAGCTGGATCTGCTGCACTTCAGCCACTGCATCCTGGGCCAGCCCTTAGAAATCCCCTGTGCAGAGCATGTGGAACACATCAGGGCTCTCTGTCAGCTCACACAGCTTTGCTCTCACCAGCTCCTGCCCTGGACTAAGCCATGTGCTAGAACTGTAACTATTTCCATTCCATTGAAATAGATCTGTTAAAAGTTCTACAAAATAAAGTTTGGAGTTCATATCAAATCGAGTAACTTCATTGCCTTCCAAGTCCTTCAGCAACTGAAAGATAAGGAGCCAGAGAGTGACATCTGCATACACCAAAAACATAAAAAATACACCAAAATAAGAACTAACTAGGAGACTTTCAGCTTTACCTGTTTTTTGGTTGTTTTTTGGTTCTTTTGTTTGTTTGTTTTTGGTGGGGGGGTGTTGTTTGTTTCTTTAATTTTAACAGAAACTCTGAGTTTGTTGAAATTTGAAACTTTTAATAAGTTGTAAATCTGGAGGAAAAAAGTCTTTCATGGGAGAAACTTCTCAGGACTCAGCTCCTGGGAGTTTGCTGAACTGCTTTCATGTTCCAAGTATTTCTCAAGCTGGAACTCCTAGATTTCACTAAGAAACTTACAGGCTTTATTCTGGGAAAATGTCATACTCTGAAGACATCTGGAAATACAAAATCTTCTCTGACTCAGAAATGCTAGTCCACTTATGATACCTCAGAATATTTTGAGAAAAATTGTCTTCATGTGAGCCCTCATACTATTTAAACAGTTTCATTTCTGCCACAGAATCTATAAGTTCAGTAAAACTAATTACAAGTCTAAAATGAAAAATACCAAAGGTCTTAGCGGTATTAAAATCTCTGACATGAATTTATACTGAACCAAACAAAGCATATAAGATCTGCAAAACTTGGCTAGTTACTAGTATTATGGAAGACTTGCAAAACAAATATGTAGGAATAACTCTAAAAGTTTATTCCATGTTCCACACCACCGAGAAAACAAAAACACCACCAGAATAACTACAACCTTGAAAAGCCTGAAAAGGTTAAAAAAGTTAATAAATACCCGTGATAGGTGATTAACTTTGCTCCAGTACTAAATGTTTTGCAAAACCAGACCCCAAAGATGTTTCTGATCTGAGGAAGGTCAGCAGTGTTTACTACAAGCTCTGTATTTTTGTATTGGTATAAAACGTATCATTGGACTTGAAGTTGTTTTAAGGGAAATTCAGCCCATGGCACAGAGTCCAGGCTTAAAGTATTACTAATTCTCATAGGAAGGTCTTTTATGAGATAAACAGCCATATGATTTTTTTTTTATTATTATTTTGGCTGGAATACTCACCCTCTGGTTTCCTTTGCTTTCCATTTCACATATGTGGCTTTGTTTGCTTTGGTGCTACAAGTAACACGAATTTCCCAGGTTGCTTCCTAACGTAGTCAAGAGCATCAGCAGCCCAAGTGGCAGAGAAGACAGCTCACACACACTCTACCACACTCTCAAAACCAGCAAGGAAAAAAACCCAAAACCACCGAGTTGTGTGGTACATAACTTTGTTTTTGTTTGTTTTTTTTTTTTTTGTTTTTACTTTACTGGAAAATTGTGGCAATCTGTTAGAACCCTGAAGCCTGAGAGTTTTAGACTTTCTGTGCTCTCCAGCACTGACCCCCAAAAGAACACTGCTTTTGATTGAAGCCTTGGAGAAGGCTTCCAAAATTGAGCAACAGAGCTAGAATCACTAGTGTGTAGTTTGAATAGAAGTGTGCAATATCACATAGTGAAAGGTTAGGAATTTGGGGTTTTAGAATATAGTAATAAGACATGATGAAGATTTTAAGGCATTGGCTTTTTCTTCCTTCTTGTTTCTTCTTCTTCTTCTTAGTTTTTAGTAGTAGTTTTTAGTTAGATAGAAAATGCTGCACTGCAGGTCATGAGTGTTTGCTCATTAGGTCAAAAGTAAAAATAATTTATCTGTTAGCTTTTAATTAGACTGTTTAGCTTTAAAAAACCTTATAGCGAGCAAAACATGGCTCCATTTTTTCACTTTTAACTCATTAGCTAAAAATACTGCAGCACTCACTGTACTATAAATAAAAATTAATAAACAACCAAGTCCTCATGCTTTAATCCCACCTATAATTAAAAACAGAATAAATAAATAAACACTAATAGCAATCTTCTTTGACTAGAAGCTGCTATTCAGATTTTGCCTGGCCCCTCCCTGTGAGCAGCTGACAAGGTGTGAAAGCCAGAGGTGCCAGCAGTGTGCAGGGGAGAAGACCCTGCCCTCGTCAGAGCCAGAGCAGGGCACAGGTAGCTGTGTGCCCCTGCATGATGGAGCAGCCCTGCCTGCCAGCAGCAAGCCCGTGCTTTCCTAAGAGGATGGAGTTTACTTCTGGGCTCGTTTGGCAAGCCCTGAGAAAGCCTCGCTGTGTTTTACAGAACTTTTCATGCTCCACGTGAAGAAAAACAACCTAGAAAGTAGCTCTGCCCACAGGCCTTTACAGATGTTGAGGAGCTGCCAGTTCAGTGCATGAATTCACTGCCATCCAAGGAGGGGCAGGGCACAGCTCTCTCCTGCCCTGGCCAAAGGCAGGCAGTGATGCCAGTGCCACAGCAGCTCATCCCAGCACAGGGACAGAGAAAGGAGGTGATGACAAGGGGCTGCAAGAGCAGAGTGGGCACAGACCAGACTGCACACCTGAATTTATGCCCATGAGGAATACAGGAGCAAAAGCACACAGTAAAAGTAGCTGCAGCTTTTCAATCAGAAAATTTCCAGTTTATTTGCTATGAAGAAACTTGAAGGAATAAAGAACAGCAAGCTCAGTTTTGAAACAGGAAAAAGGAATGTCAAGACATAAATTAAAATCTGTATTACTGTCAATTACCCACCAAGAGAAAAATCCCTGAGGCTTCCCTTTGGTATTAATGTAACTATTAAAATATTCATTGTTCTTTTCATATACAGCATGTTTTCTTTTGTACTTTTCTTCAAGAGAGTCACTGAGATAATGACTTAATTACATAAGCAAGAACTTTAAATTCATAAGGGCTCTATTCTTGCAATGCTAATGCAAGAGATAATCTCTACCCTTTTGTCATAATATGTCAGTATTTACTTACAAGCAGCTATTTTTTAATCAATTAATCAATTGTATTTTAATCTGTCACATTATTGGCTTACACTTTAATAAATTGATAAAATTCCCCATCACAGATCAACTAGTCACAGAGCTCAAATGAGGAAGCACAGCAACAAAACTTAATCCATTCAGCAAAGCTAGAAACGTTATTAATGTAATCATAAGCAGAAGGTAAAATTTCCAGAAATGGCTGCATTATAGTCACTCACTTGAAGAAATTCCATTTATTCAGACTCAAAAAAGGATTGTAATCTTCAATGGAAAAAAAAATTTACATTTGCACCAGTAAAGCAGTTTGCAAAAAAAAAAAAAGAAAATTTAACGTTGCTAAAATTGTGAACATTTACCAGATGAAGGACTTTTCCTAATACTTATTCATGTAAGACCAATCCAATTAAATTTTTAAATAAAATCCAATTTGCTGCAATGTGATTGATTGGGACTATGAAGTGCTTCAAAAGATACACAGCAGGATGGCAGAAAACGTGCACCATCTTTACAGCAACATTTAGCACAATAAAAACAAGCCTGCTTTCCCCTCCATATCTATCCCAAGTTGTCTCAATCCAAACACCACACTACAAACACCTCTGCCTCCCAGTGAGGTTCATCAGTATGCACCAGCTTATTACCCTATAAATCCAGCAAGCACAGAATGCATCACCAAACTGCAGTACAATGCAAGCCTAGTAATTGAATGTCTACTCAGAGGAGATTTGCTTTGTCCTAATATATCCTGGTAATGGGACAGAGAACAGTCAAATAAAGGCAGGTTAGAACAGAATGATCTTTGAATTTGGTAATAAGGTCCCTGGTTTTTACATGTACACTCTAGAAGCTGTCTTTAGTTCACTGACAGATGTGGCTGGATGGCAAAGATGGCACAATTACCAGTTGCAAATCATCTCACCTGAAAAGAGGATTATTTTCAGGTTATGAGTAATCACCAACAGACATTGGCAGCCACACAGAATGATGGTGGCTACCAACACAACCAGGTCACACCCGTGGGCCCCTCCATCCCACACCCCTTCTGACAAGTTGTTCTGAGCATAACTATTACTTCTTTATTGCAGGCTGACTGCCACAGCACCCAGCCAGTACAACTAGCACCAGGTTGCTGTTCCTGCTCTTGAAAAGCTAACTGAGGAGATGCAGATATTCCACTAACTTCAGTAACACTCTTACATATCCTTATTTTAATATTTTATATATCATGCTTTACTTCGAGTTGTACAACCAAGATAAAAGTAACTGCAAGGCAATATCGGCTTCTTTCAAAAGTGGAAGTGGTGATAAGGAAAAGCATGTTCCAAGGAAAAACTAGAGAGTGCCCAGAGCAAAGCTAACAGGTGCTAAGAGGGAATGACAAGAAAACCCTAAAGTTTTATAATTGTAGATTATTTTCAAAATGTCTAATGATACATTTGTGAGATGTTTTTCATCATATTCTCTGATCAAAACTATCTTTTTCAAGGCTGACCATCCACTTTATCCTGAGGCAGAACAAACACTTGGAGAGAAGAGAGAGGGAAGGGGGAAAAAAGCAAACCCTGAAGTGTTGCAACACTGGCAAATAATCCACTAACAAAAATAATACACACTTAATTTGCTGTCAATGAAAAGAGCACTATCTTCCCAAACCTCACTTTCTTTATTTGTTTGCGTGGGTTTTGGGTTTTTTTAGGGTGAGCTATTTATTAGGCAATAAGAAAAACGTGCAAACAGACAGGCATGGAATGACATATGAATATCTAGATAAATGGAGTAGAATCAGAAGAGGAGATTTAGTGGTGGAACTCACTGACAGCAAAAGACTGCAAATAAAAATAGGAACAAACCAATCAGAGGGAAATTTTTAAGTGGACCTTATTTGCAAAATCAGGCCTTGAGCCATGGCCTATCCATGGGAACACAGGAATGCTGCCTTGCACAGTGGTTTTCTTCACAATGTGTGGTGTAAAACCAGCCCTTTTCATGTCTTCCACCCTTATTTCTAGAGGTGACAGTGCACATAGCATTTCCCAGTGACACTGCTGACCTGGCAACAATGTCATGCAAGTAAATGCAAAGTCACCAAATTACTTCCCTGTACAGAAAAGAAGGGAAGAAAGACAAAATGTAGATTTGGACAGGCTTAAAAAATTGGCAAGTGAGGATGAATGGATTAGGCAATAATAGAATATGTTCTCTGCTCCATTAAAGCACGTCAATCTACAGATGATTATTTCAAACTGAAATATTCAAGTAGCAGTTGGAAGCCATGGTAATATCTTGGTTTTAGTATCAGCTACTGATTAAATTTCAGGAATATTATACTATTTAGAAAGACTGCAAGATCTAACAATCAAGAGAGACAATGCTTCAATTCTTCTCACCCTAGCAGTCCAAGGGCAACTGATTTTATCATGGGAGGGAGGAATGTGACTATATGCCTGAGGGAATGGTCCAAGATGGAACAGAATATTTCTTTCAAAATCACATGAGCTAAAGAGGAACAGAAGATGAGCTATTTTAGCTTAAGCAGATATCTACAAATTAGTGAACTGAATTTAATGTAGTTTAAAGTGCTGTTAGAGTTCCAAAGATAAAGCCACCATAGACTGATACAGTTTTGTATGTATTCAGTATTTCTGATCTCCCCAGGATAGAAGTCAGGCACAAGGATACATTGCTTTTTCTTATTCAAACATTGGCTCAATATTGGAGCAGAATGCCAAATTGGTTTACATTTTTTTTCAGTATCAATAGCAGCTTCTGAAAACCAAATTATTGTTCTAAGTTTTAACTCTCCAGCAGAGCTGCCCTTAGTGTGTACCTTGCTGTTGCAATGGTATATTCTGCTGGCAGCAAACTGCCACAGCATTGCTAAGCATGTGATTTGAAGCCATTACAGTTCATCAAGCCTTGTACTGAAACATTATTAATACCTGAATGGGTAAATTGAGTTAGGTGAACTAGAGAAGCCTTGGTGATAACAAGGTGCTTGCACCTAATGATAAGAAAAACATTCCCTCTTTCATCAGGCCATAGAGAAAAATCCTTTGAGTGCTTATGGCAAGCCTTAAAAATCCTGTTCTCCTTTTAGGAGTAAGGCTTCTGCTGTGTACACTATTTTAAAACACTGCATTATTAAAAATAAGTTGGCTTCTTGTTACAATATTCCAGATTTAGTGAACTACCAGGCCTCATCCTTTTATACCATAACTGCTCGCAACTGCTTAGGAGACATAAAGCAGTGAAAATCTGGTACATAAAGTGTTCTATTTGTATCTGATGGGATGTTATTTAATTACTAGAAATATAAGAGAATTATGATTAAATTAGAATATTCTTCAGGGTGGGAATATCATACCATAGGGGAGATCATGTTTTACATCACAGTAAATCAGGATGCATTCTGTCATTTTGAATTAACATTGATAGTCTTTTTATTAACTCCTATATCTCTCATAGCTCCAGGAGTTATTGCTGGTGTATCAATCTAGAAGTTTTATTAAAGGTGAAAGTGTGTGAATATTATAAATCTATTTTTTATTTCCAAAACATAATTAACTGGTTCTCCTGCTAAAAAATTTATCAGAGAACTGCATGTAGAGAAAAGAGATTATACTGATGAAAAACAGATTCTTCTTTTGTATCCTATCAATGTACAAAGTAGTTCTGTTTCAATATGTTTCAGTCAGCAACAAACTCCTCTCTAAATGTTTTATAAAGTTTCTTTAAAAATTTTTAGTATTTTAAGGGGTGGGTGGAAGGGGAAGCCCTCCACAGAGGAGGCAAAATTTCTTCCTTGCAGAATTATGAAAGGCAAGGTAAACCAGTATTATTCCATGTCTGACTTCACTATTCCAATTCTTTTCCCTCTCCTAAGCGATCACAGTCCTGGTCTACTGATCAGGAAGGGGTTTATTGCACAATTATTTGCTCTGGCCTACATCCTAGGGCACAACATCTTCATTATCACGTTAATGTATGTGAAGATTTCAGTGCAGAAGAGATAATGCCAAAACCAGAGCAATCTAGATGGTTAATGACTTCTCCTTAATATGCAGGCTATGAATCTCTAGTGACAAACACTGATAATTCACTTAGGAGAAGTGTGACAAGATGTAGGATGATTTAAGTCCAATACAACAACACAAATTGTCCTTGCTGTTAATCATCCAGCATCTTAATGCCTTACCCATTTTCACACCGGTATTTCAGCAGCTCAGTGGGACTGGCTGCAGGCAACCAGCATTTGCAGTCATCCCAAATATCCTTCCCATGCTACAAATCTGTCTCAACACCCTCAACAAGAGATGTGCTCCCTCGTATTAAAATATTTCAGTATTTCATTGATCTGATGTTTTAGACCCTGAGTAACAAAACCATGACAGACCAGAATACCACTAAAGCAAACTCCACAACAGGTTTTTCTGCCTTTTCTTTCAAGGAAAATGCTCACAGCAAAGCTAGCTTTCAACACCACTGACCATCTTTCATTTTGAAGTGTTAACTGAACAGACTTTTAAAAATGAACACAGATTATCACTAATATCAAAAGACCCTCCACAGTATAATTACAACAGCTATAGGTGTAAAACCAGCCTGCCACTCCAAATTCAGACTAGACTCTCTCCTTTTCACAGGAACTTCACTTAGTACAAGAGAATAACCAGACACATCTATTCTGAAAAACCAGTTTGAGTCTCTTCAAGGAGCAAAGGAAAATGCAGCACTTTCTGAAAACTTAGTTTTTTAGAACATTCTTTTCTATGGCACATGAGATGAAAGAAATCATATTTGCCAAACACCTTTTAAATTCTTGTCCTTGAACCTACAAAGACTCAGTACCATGAAAATTCTTCCACAGTCCCAATCCAAACTAAAATTCTGGTGGTACAGAATTAGGGCCTGCTGGACCTTCTGTACCAAGATGATGAAGCTACTGCCTTTGTCAGTTTGCTCTGGTGAAGTTTGGTCCAATTTCTAGTGAAGGCCATTGTCTGCTGGCAGGACTTGACACAGCAATGTGCATGGGACTTCCCTGAGATGTGCACAGCGTCCTACTGAAAACTGCAAAGCTCAGTCCTGCTGGATTGAGATCTGCCATCTCAAAGCTCAGCAACATAAACAAGACCATGTAGGAAGTCCTTGCAATTGAATATTGTTGAATAAATACACATTATTTGATTTCCAGTACCACAATTCTTATATCTTTTATGAGGTAGAACGTTAAAAAAAAAAAAGAGTAAAAAAAGAGGCATCTCTCCTGTCTAAGCAAAGAGGAATTACTCAAAGATTGGCATAGTATATTGATAGGATTATTTTCTCCTGAGATTTTTAAAATTCATCTGGCCTACAGCATAGTATCTTCAAAGTTCTCTACTTCTTTTTAGAACATAATCCATTCTAAAGCATATTTGTCCTGTAACCTGATATGTGCCCTCAAGCTAAGGAGTCAGAAAGTATTTCATCTAAAATATTCTTCTCAGCCATTTTTTCCTGCCAAATTGCACAATGTCTGGCTTTAGCATGACTCACAGAGCCAGCACTCTGCAGTCTGGGTTGTACTGTTGCTGCTAAGACAATTACAGAGCTGCAATATTTTGGATGGGACCATGCTAAGGTCAGGAAAGCAGACTTCTCTAGGGTTACACACTAGAACACACTTGCTAATGGCCTGAAGATTCCCATACCAAAAACAAAGGGTATTTTTTTTGTTTTTCTAACACATTAGATGAGAAATTAAAGACTTTTTGAGTTACAGGATTGTTGTCTTCAGGATGAAGAGATATTGACTGCATAGCCCTTACATCTCTCTCACACAGATTATTTCATTTGGGCATTTCCTGCTCCAAGTATCACCTCTCAATTGTTGCAAAACAATTTGCTTTTTTTCAGACTCCACTATAGTATAGAAAATTGAACAGATCTGGGAGATTAGGACATTAAAAATCTGAATAGAAAGATTTGTGTAATGTTAAATACTGATTTAAATGGCAAAATTTAAACAGCCTAGTCAAAAAGAAGCTAAAAGATCAATCACCAGCTGTACAGAAAAAACTTATTAATCAGCTATTGTTACTAAAGTAATAGTGGATCACAAGAGGCTTTGGCACCTATGGTTGTTTTTGTGTTCCTCCCCCATCCCAAAAGTGGGAAAACAACTTATCCCAGTAACATGACATTAATTCCTCTGTTTCAATTTAGGCTTCACTCTGTCCAAACACTGGTTCTGCAGCACCTTTTGAATGGTTTTCAAATTCACCACTGGTTTAATAGAATTTGTCATCAGAAACCACAGAAACTCTTCTGATAACAGCTACACTGAGAGAAATGGGACAAGTTTTGAAGTTACAGAGAAATGGTGGAAGGGGTGACCATTGGTTTGGTCTTGTCACTTGTGGCCAACACTATTATGCAACAATTAGCAGTAACCTGACTGCATGAGTGTTGGGTTTTGAGTTATGTGGAGAGTTCAAAACATTCCCTCATGTCCACCTGAAAGAAAAAATTCTGTACTGAAGGACAAATATCATCTATTTAGCTTAAAATCCTCCCATTTCCCTCAACTACCATCCTATGTGTTTGCAGGTAATAAAGAGATGAGTAGCTTCTTAATTCAAAGAATTTAGGATGGAGGAGATCTATTCTCTGCACATAGAAATAAGGGAGAGTGTTTGGACACATGTTATCTGAGGACCAAAGCTTCTCTGAAAATTCTCAATCTGAGGTACTGCTACCCTCAGATTCCACACATAAAACCAGGGAGCCACAACTGGCTTACATAAAGATGATAAAGGCAATAACCATTAATAAATAAATGACAATGTAAAATGTAGCAATACATTGTACCAAATGTGAAAGCTTAGACTTGCATGTTTTGTTTGAAAAGTAGGTATATCTAAGAAATACTTAAGAGCTAAATTGCAAAGTCATTATTTACAAGAAAGGCAACAGATTCTCCTTTTCCACCCAATGCCTAAGCCAAGAAAATCCCCACACTCTAGGGCATATCCTCAGCTTCAGTAATTTAAAATAGCTAGGGGGCACAGACATAGATTTAAAATAATTTTAATTTTTTCCTATTGAGAATTTTGAATTCTCAAAACTCATCTGTCTGTACACATTACAATGAGGCTTCCCACCAGTGCTCTCTGGAGCATGTATAGCAGAAAACATGCAAATAACATTTAACTCCTAAAGTTCTTTAAGCCCACAGGTGACTTCTGCAAAGGAGGCAGGAGTGTGCAGGGCTTTCTTGAGGTCTTTGAAAGAGCTTCCAGTCAACTGAGGAAGGAAAACTGGTCTAAGTGAATTGCAAGAGGACCCCGATGGGACTGATGCAGCATCCCTGCATGTATGACTGGGAAAGAACATCTGCACAAAGAGTGTCTAAATCCATACAAACAAACTTAACTTTCTGAGAGACCAAAGCACTGAGTTTTGCAGACAGCAAAGTGAAGCTCCTGAGGCTCACAGGGAAAGCAGTAATTCATGCACATGCAAGTCTCCTCTGCCTCTGGACCAGAACACCAGAGAGCCTCTCACTCCTCTCAGGGCTTGGTGGAAAACGCCACTGCTTCTGAATGAGCAGCAGCTCTTCCTCTTTTTAATTGCTGGCATTTGTTAGCATGGTTACCAGAGCTGTATTTGACCACATGATTTTAAATTGCTACGATTTTTCGTTTGAAAAATAGCACTGTAATGTTTCCCAAGAGCTGCAAAAAATAGAGCTCGAATTTTAAACGAAAGTCAACTTCGTGGATTTCTTCAGTATTTCCCTCACATAACAATTAAAGCGAAGCAGAAAGCTGCTTGAGTCTTTAAGCAAACTGCTGCGGGGGAGGAAGGGAAGAGGAAATCATGTAAACACTCTTTAAATGTTAATTCCAGAGTTTAATTGTAGCTCACTGCAAGCCTATTAAACCCTGACTAAGTGCACCTGACAGACTGACAACAGCATAATGCTAATGCATGCCAGTGAAGAGCAGTAATTAGCTTCTTTAAAAGGGTGAGATTTGGGGGAAACTGCTCACAGAACAAAAGAAAATGGGGGGAGGGCGAAGGAAAGGAACGAGAAGTTTTTCCCGTTCTACCTTTCTGCATCTTATGTAAATCTCTGCAGAACTCAGGCAGCTCTCAGAACTGTGCTCTGAAAGCTTATGAAATGGCAAAAAGATCTCAAGACTACTGGGACTAAGGGCTGTTTAGGTTTTATATCATGATTTTTTGCATGGACTGTATGAACAAACTAAGGTAACAGTGAAAGTGATGTTAAAAAAAGACCCAGAAAGAGGGTGACTGGCTAGTCTGACATTTCTGCCAACTCCAGAGCACTGGAAACTTACTTATAATCTTCTACAGAATAGTCTGTCTTTCTTTCTTGCTAGCTCTCCTGCATAAATATCAACAGACAGAACTCCTTCAGCAGCATGGGAGGGAAGCAGAACTGGTTCCTCTCAATCAATTAACATCTCATAGTAGATTATCTCCTTTCTCTGAGTAGTTACATTACATTTAATTGGACATCCAACTTAAAAGCCAGTAACTGTGCTTTACAGTACAAGCTGATTGGTTTAATTCTAACCAAAGATGAGATCCCTTCTCCAAGAAAAGGCTCCAAAGAATTAGAATATCAAAAAATTTAGAGGATTAAGCGTAGCTTTTTAAAACTACACAGAAGTATCTCTTGTTACCTGTACACTGCATCCAGTCTACTGTAACATTGAAAAGGTGACAAATTCCAGAAGGAGTATGAGCTAATCTTGTTAAATTGTCCATTTTATCAAACTTTTTATTCTATGTTTTTATTTCAAAACATGAATGGAGAATTTCATATTATATGTATGTTATTTCTTTCAGATAGGCTATTGCAGCCTCTTTCCTATTGGATACACTCTCAGGATATTTAACAATAACTAACAAATAATCCTATAAAAACCCACACCACTTCCAAAATTCCAAGCACAAGAACTATTCTTGTTCCTAAGACTGTTTAAGGCTACAACAATTCTTTCTCAAATCAGTACATGGGTGATCTAAGAAAGGCATCGTCCTTTTTTGACAAAAAACTGTGACAAATCTGTGGCATTGAAGAAACTCAAAAAAATCAACAAGCTGAGACCAATGAGAATATAACTTATCTTCCATTTACAGCAAACATTTCCTTAAGACCCAGGAGTGCATTTATGAAAAGCAGTTCCAATATCTGAAACCACAGTAAACTGATTTCCCACTGCAGGGACGTTTTTATGCATTTGCTCTTCCTTATTTAGCTACCTTAGTGGAATAAACTTAAACCATATTTAAACTAAAGAAATTAGACTTCAGGAACATTTTTACTTTTATTAACCTTGCTCAGAGTTCTTGCACACAATGAAGCAAACTGCCAATGAAACTTCAGTATTTCAGGTTATCACTCTTCTAGACCATTGTCTTTTCCCTGGCCCTGAGGTTCAGAAGCAGAATGAAAGCAATTAGCTTGCATTTCCTTGGAAGAGTATTTTGTGCACCTGGTGGGAGACCTGTCTCTTAAATGGCTGCCCCAGGAAAGGGGGTGAGTCCAAGAATTAAAGTGCCTCAGTAGCAATAACTGCACAAGCTGTTCCTTTGGCTCTGTGCTTGCTCTTTGTTAGATACAACCTTGTGAAAGAACAGGAGGCAGCAGAACCCTGAGAGATTAAAAATAGTAAGGAAATAAAGACCTAGATTGTGTTCTACAAGAGGGGATAATGAAAGCTCGTGAGCAGGGTTTTCTGGTTTTTTTCAATATCCTACTCTACCGGTTACAATTTTTTCAATTCACTGTAGGATACAAATTCCACATTGGAACATCAGTTTCTTAATTCGAGAATCCTTACACCAGTGGATAATACACTTGTAGTTTTCTATGAGAGGTACTGCACACTGAAAGACACTGAGATTTTGCCTCTCTCTCTGGCTGGTGGTAAAGCACATATGTAAGCAGGAATCAGAGGACTTAGCCTGCCTTTAGTTGTTGTAAGGAAATTTCCTCTAGAACTGATCCTTTTACTGTTGGACTCATATTGTGTCTCTAATGAGACACTAAAAATTGGAAGCTTTTGTTCACAGCCACCTCTGTCCCTGAATCTGGATCTCTTTCACCATCTCAGATACCTTGCAGGGGGCTTTGGTAATTCTTTTGATCATGCCAACTTCCTCACTGTGTTACCATGTGTCCATGGTAGAGCAGCCACTTGGCAGGCCTGGGGTTTCTCTCTCAGCTCTCTCAGTTATCACTTGAGCCACGTGGCAAATTGGCAGAAAGGTGAGACACTGAGCCTTAGGAGAACCTCTCAGCATCAGGTGCTCTTTGGCATGGGTCACCTTCCTAACAAAAGTGTTCCTCATGGAACTGAAAGGCTCCCTAGAAACGGGTAAAGAAATTTCAAGTGGGATGGCAAGGCTGCCCACTGCTCTTTTTGTCCCTTGCCATTATTCCAGACATGACTGCCATACTCCTCTCCAGACAGCAGCGTTCAGTGCCCATCTGAAGAGCCAGTAACCAGCTTCTATCTGTCACAGCTAGAGGGTCTGATCTGCAGGGACACCTAACACATCCAAACAGGATCTCTGCAGTAAATTACAGATCACCATAGCAGACACAGCCATCCTGCCAGATTTGTGAACATAACTCCTGATCTAGTCAGCTGACTTTCACCCACCATGTGCTGTACTCTCACTCAAAGCACCAAGCTGAGAAGTCTCACAAGCTCTCATTTTCTATTTTATTTTCCCATGACACCTGGGAGGACAGCCAGAGAAATGTAGCCAAATTACTAGAACTGTACAGGAATAGCACTGAGGAGTACTGCAGATCTCCAAAACGTGTCTAAGGACAACATGTTACAGTTTTCTGAGCAACAAGAACTTTATGCATGAAAAGCTTTGTCTTTTCCTCTTGAAGAATTTCCCCATTTCCTTTTAAATAAGATCACCCCTTTAAATAAGCTGCGACTTCTAGCCTTAGTCTTGTAATGAGACAAATCTCTTGCCAGGTTTTCCTATGTACACCACATATTTATTCAACTTTGTACTTTAGAGACCAAGGAAGAATACCATTAAAAAGAAAAAATGTACCAGTCTGAAAATGAAGGCTATTATCTGTTTTAAGCATGAGATTGGATTTCTGATATCACAAAGTAGGATATCCTCTGGGGACAACAGACAAGGTGGTTGATGAGAACATAGTCAGTTTGGGGAAAATGTCTTCTAGAATTTTTTTAATGAGCTCTGCCTTTTTAAAAATATCCTTATAATGCTCTGGTGCAATTTGCAGACAATACTAAATCAGAAAGAGTTGTGAATATCAGTCAGAGCTGAGAAATGTTAGTGACAGAGCCAGAGGCACTAGTGGGCAGAAAATGACAGCATGAGTTTCAATTTAGCAAAATGCACATTAAAAACACCTAGGGACATAGAAATCAACGTGTGGCTGGCTATTCACTGAGTGGAAGAAATCTAGAAAATACAACAAAAGAGAAGTGTGGGTGACAGAAATTTGCAGAAATACCAAAAAACAGCACAGGGTTAGTGCAGTTGCAGACTCAAATCCATGAAGACAATGCATTTCAGAAATTATAATTGCCTGACCTTTGGCCAGTTTTTGGCATGAACACACTACAAAGAATTAATTCAGTGCAGGAAATAATGTTAGCTGTAAGACTGACAAATTGCAGCTTGTTAAGAAAAGACCAGCAGAATATATTAGAGCATGGACAAAATGATTTATGATTGAAAATTTATATAATTAAATATTTATCAACCTGGGTAGCTGAAAATGGAGACAGGATGGGAAGACATAACAGTCTGAAAGGGTATTAACAATGAAAAGAGAAGATGAATTACACACTTCCATGTCTGCAGTATGCTGGGATTGGGTTCTAGTAGAAATTAAATACTGAACCCTAGGCTGTTACTCAGTGAGGCAAAGAATGTCTCATTCCTTGAACTCCCACCTCATTTCCCAAACATCATCTAACACATTCAGCCCTGCCCTGAGTTATTTCACTCTCCCTCATTTGCTTTGCTCCCAAATTCCCACAGCTTGACACCATCTCTATGGTCTGGGATGGGGTGGAGGGTTAGACCCTTCCCACTCAAATTTTGTTCTGTTGCAACTGCAGGGCAAACTTCTGTAAGGGCACTTCAGTCCTGTCCAGATGGGATAAGTCTCTCCATAACCAAATGCAAGAAGGACATGAACATTTTCTTGTCTCCAACAGATGACCCATCAGAGCAGAGTGCCTGATGGTGAGAGAAGCTCTCGCCTGTAGATGAGAGAAGGCAGCTGTGGCCATGTCATGTGAAACCCCTGTGACAGGACAGCTTACAGCAGATTACTCAGGGTTGTGCACACTGCCCGGAAGGCAGTGCAAATATAGCACAATTACATACTTCTACCTCCTCTGTGAAATTTTAACTAACTCGTGGAAAAACTAGGAAAGTTAACCATGCTATGAAAACTTCATCAGACATGTCATAAAATGTACCAAGGGTGCTCGACTTGAATGTTTCTGATATTACACTCCAATATTTCGAATTTTCAATCCTTCTCACACTTAGTACTTTTCTGTGATAATTCAGATGTATGTTCTCAAGGTATGAGATATATGACAATAACTTTCTAGGCTTCAGCTGAGAATCCCCTGCATTTACACATGTTTCTTGGAGATATCCTAAAAGAATTAGGTTTATTGAAGAATCTATCCAGGGCTGATACTATTTGCTCAAGATTTACAAAAATTTCTGGAAAACTTATATTCAGTATCTGAGAAAACTGATGAGTGATGATGCTATCTTCAGAAGAAGAGATTGCTTTTTCATATAAGAATTACAAAAATCCTTGAACTACTCCAAGAATTCTCACAATGGTCACAATTGCAAGTAACAAGTCCTCTAATGATATATAAAGTACTTTTGATTATCTTGCTCACCGTATATGGGATAAATAATGCCCCAGATTGTCGTTTCTATGTTTTAAAGGCTCCCCACAGCCATATCCCTTGGCCATCTGTTCTCTGGACCTGTTGTAAATGGATGTGTGCACCATGCCCGACCTGCTGAGACAGACAGCTACCCCTGGCTTCACAGCACTGCACTTGCCTCCCAAGAAGGAATTAATGACTGGGAACTGTCACAGAAAGCTATAAAATTGTGAATAATACCAAGAAAGCAAGTAGGAAATTAATATTTACTATTTCCCATCATACAAGACACATAGGCAAATCAATGTTATTGTGAGGCAGCTTGCTAAAACAAGCTAAAGAATGTCCAAAACAAGAACATTTTGAAGCCTCTTATTCAGATAGCACCAAGACCCAAAACACACATTGATCCAAAATGGAAGGGGAATAACTAATGGAAAACACATCCAACAATATCCATTAAAATTATTCATGTGCAGCTTCTGATTTGAGATATCCCAAAAGTACTTCCCAGATGAAAGAAAAATACCCCAAAGACTGGTTTTTATATATGTGTAATGTTTCTTACCTTCACAGGTTGCTGTCACAAGCAGGATGCTGAGCAATAAGAACTTTTAACCAAACCCAGGTTCCAGCAATTATATTTTGTTTTCAAAATTCTATACTTCAGAATGAAATATATTAACTGCCACTCCATCACCTCTCCTTCTGTATCCTAGCAGTTAAAGTTCTTTGCTGTGCAATTACAAAAGTACCAATCACTAAACAAAACCACTGTATTTAGCCTATTTTGGAAGAATTTTACTGATAGTATTTGAGTGATTCAAGCATAACACCAAGGAGCTCTTTCCTAGTCACACAGGCCACACTAATTACAAATGTCCACACCTGAATTCCCAGCTGAATCCAATTCACAACTACATGACTATTTCCAGACCTTCTCTACCTCTTGTTGTTTCTTGGATTTTGAGTGTATCTTAATCTTCTTTTGCTGCACCACATCTCTTTAGCATCTAAACCCTTTCCACATTTAAGAATTTGTCTTTTGTTTAAGTTGAATACCTTGAAATTACCCATTTTCAAGTTAAATCATCTCCTCCTTATATTTTCTGCCCACTGTTCCTATGCTTTAAAGAAATTTGACCACCAGAAAAATCAGACTACTGAGGCTAAGAAGTGAAAAGAATATTAATTCAGCAGAAAATATCATCCTATAAATCTAGTTGTCACTTGATAAAAATCATCTGGGGAAAAAAAAAGCTGAAAACATCTTACATTTTTTCTAGCCATACAAAGATTAATCCAAAGGATAATACCTAGAGCAATTTATGAATTAGTATTATGCCAATCTACAGTCAGGAATTATTTTTGAAGAATACAATTTTTGTTAATTACCTTTTAAAAATTACTGTACGTGTACTAATTATTAATTGCTGTGCATTACTAAGCTATATTAAAATGACAACACAATCTCTTTAAAACAAGGTCAAATTCAGTTTCTTGCCTACTACTAAAATTATATTTTGCTTCACATACAGAGCTGTAAGAAAAAATTCTAAATTATGTGTTCCCATTAGCTGCAGATGCTGATAGATTAGCACTATCAAAACAAGAAATAAAGATGTCAGTGTTGCTAGACAACCACTTCTCTTTTTAACCCTACCAATGACGCAAGCTCTAAGAGAAGAGAGAAAAATTTGCTGTCATGCTTTAGGAACCTCTGCAGTTATATTTATGATGAGACTACTTTTTCTATTTTTTTTTAAATATAAAAACAAATACTTGTAGTCAGCTTAAGTGACACCTCAGATTTGGCACTTACTGATAAAAATGATATGCATAAAGTTTCTGTGCTGTAGCAATTTTATTATGGTATTAAATTGATGCAATACCAATTAAAAAGTATGGGGCTTAAAAGTCAGTTTATTAAAACACACGTATGGGACTTGGAAACATGTATTCTGTATCTACCTGTACTATTTCTGATTATCTAGCTGATAGTAAACTACTGATTTTGCTAGTAGCTTCTCTTAGTAGATAAGGAAGCATGATGAATTCATAAGTAAACAGAAATCCTGATGTTCTCCCAGGTCATCATATCTATTTCTAGCCCTCCTAATAAAAACCCTGTAAATGGAGAAACTGAATATTCAAGAGAGGAGGAATGTTAAAATTCCATTATAATAATTGTTTTGGCTCATCCATGCTTGGGCAAAATCACTACTGGTACTATATACTGTGTAATCATTTAAACAGTGGTAAATATATTGAGTAAACAGAGGGTCAGCTCTGGAGAAAATGTTATATGTGATATATTATCACAAAAGATTGAAGTGCAGGTATTTTTTTCTGGAGTATAGCTTTTTATACATCACTAAAATTTATCTAGAATTTCCTTTTTGCTCCACACTCTCTCAGCAAAGACATGTCCAAAAAAGGTATCCTAGATCACTAAACTTGTTTCCCTACCCCTCTTCCAGATTTACACTGATCAATAACTGTAGGTATCGAAGAAAATGCACTAACACTCCTTCTGTCCCACACAATAAAAATAATTATATAGGTAACTCAAATGCTTATGTGGCTCAAACAAACTTTTAAAAACAGATTAAGCAAAGTATTCAAAATCAAGTGATGCAGCAAATGTCTCACCAAACTTGAGAAATTCTCTATTTCAGCCATTTCTGGTGGGAATAAAAAATGTTTGACACCTTTGAGTAAATGTGAGGGCAGTAAGTATAGCAAAAACTGGTTGAAAGTCAGACGACCTTTACAGCCTTTGCAATATATTTTAAAGTGATAATAGGGAAATACTACTCAAATCCCCCATTAGTGTAGATTCTCTTGCTGGTTGGAACAATCTAGTTAGAAAGAGGCACAAAAGCAAAAGGATGATTGTTGGAACCTGAAGCCTGGGAGCTTTAAACTTTCTGTGGTTTCTGGCACTGACCCCCAAAATAACACTGCTTTTGAACTGAGGCCTTGGAGAAATTTGAGTGATGGAGTTAGAATCATTGGTGTGTAGTTTGTGTAGAAGTGTGTAATATCACATAGTGAAGGGTTTGAGATTTTGGAATATAGTAATGGGTGTGGGACAAGATGGAAGTTCTTGGGCATTGATTCTTCTTCCCTCTTGTTCCTTTTTCTTCTTGATGTTAGGTAGAAAGTTTTTTGGATGGGATCGTTAATACTGCAGTGTGGGTATAAATAATATAGATGTTAGCTTTTAATTGGATAGTTAAAAGACCTTGTAACTAGCTAGATACACCTCCATTTTCTTGCTTTTAGCTTGTTAGCTAGAGGTTCTGAAGAACCCTCTGTACTGTAGATAAGAATTAATAAACAACCAAGTCAAAACACGAAAATCCATCGCTTGAGTTTCAATCCTGACTCTGAGTGAAGGCAGAAAAAAGAAGATAGCCACTAATACATGGTGCCACTAATAAGGTGGAACCACTAACAGATGAGGAGATGAATTTCAGAGAAGGTTCTGATGTGTCAGACGAGCAGCTGAAGAGCCCAGCACCCAGCCTTGCTCAGCTAAGTTGTACAGAGAGGAGATTTTGGCTTTTTCAGCTGCATTTGGTCTCTGAGTGAGGGCGAGTAGCAATACAGAGGGACTCAGAGCAGTACTAAAAAGATGGAAATAAAATATTCCTAAAGGGTTCTTAGTTTCCTCCACCCCAACATTTGGTGGCAGTGCAGTGCACGTTCCAGAATAATGTGCAAAAGGAAAGATGAAAAACAGCATTCCATGGAGCCTATGAACAAATGTAGACTCTATGCTTGTGCTTTGTCCTGCACGTATCTTTTTCCCAGTGTCATTTTTGCATTGAGACTGGATTAATTTGGTGCAGGCCAAGTCATTCAAGCAAGATTTTATCATTTTGCTGCTCATCCATCTCAGGAAAATACTGAACATTTACCTGCTCATCCATCTCAGGAAAATACTGAACATTTACCTCTCCTGCTGCAGTATGTGAAATGACCTCAATAAACACTTTAGAGAAACAGATAAAAGTACATTTTCATCTCGAAACTGGTCAAGCAAATTTAATTCTGCATAGATCACGTTTATTAGACACAGGGAAACTGATAGCCTGTGGGTTTAATCTATGAAATTATACACCCTCAAACATGCATCTCACACAGGAAAGCAACTCGGCCAGGGTTCACAGTGAGATTTGCAAGTGCAGATTTTAAAGTTCTGTGTTTGTATCTTCTTCCATAACATCAGTGAAAAAAAATGTTTTCAAATTATAATCCAAAAATCTATCAGTTTTATTGCAGTTTCCAGCCCATATTCCAGAGTTGTGGAAGCTTTTCCACAAGATCAGCTAGTTGGGTTTCAGCTTTCCTTTTGTGAAGAGCTACATGCCCAGTACTAATGAGTATATAAAGATTTTAAAATTTCATCCAGCTGAGATAAGCTTACTAAAAAGAGAGTTAAGCAGAATTTTGTAATAAAATATTTCATCTATTAAATTTCCAGGGTTATTTTTCCTTGTGAAAATAGAAGTGAAGTTTTTATTTCTCAGCAGGTGATTCTGAGATGCTTGTTCTCCACCTAGATTCTGGATCTGTGAGGTCACTGGAAGCATTGCCAACATGTTTAATAAAAGCAGGTTGTCACCTTTCATGTTTAAACTCATGTAATAGTGATAGCTAATAAGAGTCATTTATTCAACTGCATGACTGGAACACAAACATTACAGCCTGTAGAAGGCTTAATCTCCTAAACATCAGATACAATTTTCTCACATATAAATTGTCCTCTCAGTTTGAAGAAAGGATTTGGGTCTTGATTACTTACCTCAATATTTTTCATAAATCACAAAGGAAAAATCATTGCAAAAAACAAATTCCAAATAATAGTAAGATTTAATGCAGTTTATATATATATTTTTAAACACCATATGTGAAAAAAAGCAAATTTCCTTTAAGTTTTTTAAAATCCATATTCAGATGTTTTACACTGTTTTGCTGATGAAATGGAATTTATATATTGTTGTGAAACAAAAAAACTGGTAGCTGACCCTTAGATCTTTCAGCAAAATCTCTTTCATTCATAAAACAGATTTTGAAACAAAATGAAATTGATAAATAATCAAACCAAAACTACTGATATTTGCTGAATATTATTACAAATGAATTGAGCATTCAGGCATTTGAAAAGCAGCAGACACCAAAAGAGAAATAATGTGATGGGGATTCTTGAAACCACTGATTCAAATGGGGCAAGAATATTGAAGCAGAAAAAAAAAAAATGACAAAAACCTCCCAGCCAAACTTGCTAATCAGTTAATTGAGAAATACTCACAGAGGAAACAAATTATTCCTTCTAATCAAACATCATTTGCAGAAGAAATGAAATCACATTTAACTGAAAAATGGCACAGAACCAGGTGAACAAAAAGATAAATTTGAGATAATTGAAAAGATAACTGCAAAGTCAGGGAACAGAGCACAGATTTGAGGTCTAATCAGTTTCTTGGATGTTTTGAAGCATGGAAGAGTTGCTTCAACTAATTAACGTGCTAAGGTGGGGTACATGGAGACTAAGATTGGAAAATTTTATATCCATGTATTTTAAAGTTTCACATATTTTAAATTCATACAGGTCCTACTTGGAAAACTAACAATATTTATTGCACAGGAAAATAAGACCATATTCCCTCCTTTTCTTTGGAAAGACTTTATCTTGGAAGTCTCAAATGTTGATATTGTAAAATAAATATTAATGACATGTTTCATTTACAGCACAAATTTTCTTTTAAGTAAACAGATGAAAACTTTTGTTGTATACTGAAGGAATATTAGCTGGTTGGGGAATAAAAAAATAATACTGATAAAAAACCCAAAACAACCAAACAAACAAAACCACAAAAGAAAAATAAAGGACCTAACCAATACATCAAACCGGGTTTGTTTGGGCTTTTTGAGAAAGCCTTGGATCAAAGAACCTCTCCTGATTTATATTTTCTAACTTCAAAGCCTCTCCTAATATATACTTTCCGACCAGAAACTGTGAAATAATTTTTAATGCAGATGGACTGAATCTGGAATTCAATGAAACAAGGTATCAGTCAAAGAAAAGGAATGAAAAGGAAAAGCAATAAATTTTCCAAAAGCCTACACTGAAAAAGATTACCCATGAAAGATGTTTAATTAACTTCTTTTATTAAGTAAATTTACTTAATAAAGTAAACGATTCCCAGCTACTGTGCATGTCCTGTTCCCATGGGATTGATTCCTGTGCACAGAGCGAGCACAAACAGGACAGCAGCTTGGTGACTGGGGCTGCAGCCTGTCTGTCTGTCTGTCTGTCCCTGGAGAGCAGCACAGCCCAAATTCACCAGGACAGCTACAACCCAGTCTTACAAACTGCGACATGTTCAGCAGCTCTAAGCACAGATATTTCTGGTGGCAAAATTAAAAGTAGTGCTAATAAAGGCTTCTTAGCAGCCATGGGCTTTGTCTACGGGTGTAGCTCCTCCAGATGTATCATCTGTTCTCCTGAATCTGCTGTCCATTCCCTGAAAGTAAAAAGCCTGCTGACAACTGATCTTATCATCTTGGATAGCAATATCTTCTCAGCCATAAACCAGTCAGATTAATAACTATTATTTCTGGGTTATGTGCAAAATTAAAAATATTACTAATCTAGCACATGGACCTTTTGCAGCAAGCCCAGAGGAGGCCACAGAGATGATCAGAGGCTGGAGCACCTCCCCTGTGAAGAGAGGCTGAGAGAGCTGGGTCAGCATGGAGAAAAGGAGGCTCCAAGGAGACCTCATTGCAGCCTCCCAGTACTTAAGAGCAGCTTACAAAAAAAGAGAGAGGGGGACTTTTAACATGTGCAGATGGTGATAGGACAAGGGGGAATGGTTTTAAACTAAAAGATGAGGGATAAAGATTGGAAGTAAGGAAGAAAATCTTTATTTATATGGTGTTGAGACACTGATGAGGCCCCAACTCTGGAAGGGTTCAATTCCAGGTTGGATGGGACTCTGAGAGCAACCCGACCTAGTGGAAAGTGTCCCTGCCCATGGCTGGGGGGCTGGAAGTAGATGATCACTTTAAGGTCCCAGAACAGTCTATGATCCTATCATTCTACTGTCTGGAAAGAGCTCCAGGCTGGCCAGACAGAAGGACTCCTCAAGTAGTTCCCAAAGCTGGATGGAAGTCCAAAGTTACTCAGTTTTAGTTACTGCTTCTTCCTAACCAGAACAGTAAGAGGAAATGGGAAATACACGCCTTCACTGCAAGCCTTGGATGTAAGAATAGCTCCACATAACATTAGTATTATAACTATTTTTCCACTACTTGAACTATTTTGGAAAGAGAATACAAGCTGTTGCAGAAATAACAGACAGATCTTTGGGTTAAACTTCTAAGACACTGAGGTTTATATAAGTTATCAGCATTTACTTTTACAGTTTATTTTTCTGATCTTTATTTGCATGATCACCTCAGTGTATGAAGGACAAGGACAAGACACAATTTGAACTGCTGGACAAGTTAATAATTGCTTTATTCAGTTTTAACTGTTATATCAATACCAATGAAAAGATGCATTTTAAAAATATTATCAACAATGTCCTAAGCATGGATGTTCAGATTTCAAGTTCTGCTGATATCAAAATTAGCACATGAGCTGAGAAAACTCTTCAGGTTTCTACTTTTAGGGAAATTACCTAGATTATTTATTTTTAAACCTTAAAATCTTACCATGGTTATTAAAACACTGACTACAACTTCTGCATTGAAAAAAAATAGATGCAAACTTAGCAGTCAAGGGACAATATTTCTCTCAAGCACTCAAATATGCATGACAGGAATACAGCTGCACTTAAGTATCTCTCACCATTCAATTAGGTAACTAAAAGAAGCAGCCATGGTTTGTCTAACACATGTACAGGTCTGGTCTTCATGAGGCTGGAAAGACTCACACTACCATGTCTTATAGGTCAAATTTGTGAAAATTAAAAGTGGCATCCAAATGTCATAATTGGGCAAGGCTAAGAAATAGCACACTCAGAACTGTCAGCATTAATCCAGCTGTCGCCTTCTTTACACCTCTCTCCATTTCTGCCATTAGATAGAATTATATTCCTGATACTACAAACCATTTCTGACCAATATGTGGAACAGTCAAGCATGAAACTTTTCAACAAGACTTCCCAATTCACAGTAAAAATAGATGCATGGCACCTGATTTAAAGTTAATTGCATGAACCATTATCAATTTTTGCTGTTACTCATATTTTTAATCGGGTCATAGACCATTATACTACATTTTAGAGGAAAACATATTAGAAAGACAGAAAAAAAGTTTTCCTCCAAATTCTCCATCATGAGACTCTTTTTTGACTTTACCAAATTCTAATCGGCTTGACCATGATTTTCTGGGCTGAGCACTTTTCTGATATAGAATTAGACTTGTGTGTGTTCATGCATATTCATATACAAGAGGGAAAAAAGGGACAACACAGTTTTGCCTTTTAAAAAGTAATATTATCACTTTGACACAAACCTAGTCTAGCATACCCATTGTGCATTCCTGAGTTGGTTTTGCTTTGATTAATGACTCCATAAACATTAACCTTCTATGAACCTTACAGCTTTTCAGTTAACACAGCTCAGTTTAGGCTTGCAAGTGAACTTTCCTGAGGAAGTTTTTTCTCCTATTTATTAGTGTCAGATAGGATTTACTACCATGTAAATAAAACCTAGAGAAAGTGAACTATTCTAATTAGATAATTCATTAATCCATTTAGATTGTTCTTGAAAGATATTTTCGGAGCATGTGCAAAGAAGTTTTCTCCTTACATACGAGTTTATTCAAGCTTAGAAACAAACTGGTGAAATTACAACGAATAAAATATGAAATTATTTTGACATAAATATCAATACAAAAAACACCCAAATTAAGTAAAATATTACAAATATAATTTGATTTATAAAAAATTAAGAATGAGGCAGCATTTCTACTCATAGTACCACAGTATGAATAAACCAGAGTCAATTTATATAATAGGCCCTTAGGGAATGATTACAGAGAGGGGCTTCTGAAGGAAAATTGAGACAGTTTTACATAGCATCAGGACAGAATATAAGCACCTAGATATCTCTGCACTGTAATTAGAGGCACAAAAAGAACCAAGATTTGTGTTGTAGAAGAATAAATATGGCTTCAATAATATGTAATCTTCAGGGGAAAGCAGATGGACTTAGGAGTAAATCTATAATTTAAAAGGGTGAATTATTTCAAAATACTATTTTACCCTAAAACCAAAAACCTTGTATCACTGTGACTTCAGTACATCTATTCAGTAAGCTTGAAAAAAATTCACTCCTTTAATGAATACATAAAACCAATTCTAAGATATCCCATACTTCAAGCAGATCTTTCTCAGTCGTATTCTTCCTGCTCAAAAATCGGTTTTAAGCGGGCAAAACCAGAATCATCTGGCACTAAAATTTTTCCCTGAAATTTGACTTGCATTGAAAAGGATAACCCTTGAGCCTGATGCCACAGTGACTGGGCTATGCTGTCACTATGATGCCTAATGTATCCAGCAGGAAGGCAGGAAATCTTTAAAAGGCTGAGCCACCGGAGGGATGGAGGAAGGGGCAGAAAGAGAGAGTCAACAGAAAATAAATGAAGGACAGACTAGAAAACTAATGTGAGCTTTACTAAGATTTTAAAACAAAGTCACAGATAAGTTTCTTTATCATTACAAAGGATGGGTTTACTCAGGAATAACAGCAAGCCCTAAACCTTGCACTACTAGTGCTGTAAAAATAGAATATCTTTTTCTGCTGGTTGCCCTATTTCTGGATTACTTTTTTTTAAACCAAACCCAATAGTTCTGTATTGCTGTGACCTGAGAGGCCAGACTTCAGTCAAATCAGGATCCCTGTGTGACTGCTCAAGCTCTCCTCAAGTCTCATGCAATTAAAAGCATCAATACTGGCACACATTAATGACACAAAGTTAATGCAAGGGCTAATTGAGACCATCTCCCTCACAGGCCATTTCACAGCATTAATAGCACGGAAAGCAGCCGTTAATATGTAATTAAATTTCCGGGATGCATGGGCTATCCAAACCAGGTAGCTGGAACCCTACTTCACACCTTTTAACCTCTCATTACCTCTCGAGCCCAAAATAGCCACTGTGCTTGGCAATTCTGCGTTAATACCTTCCCCTACAAAAGCAAACTGGTACCAAGGAGCAATTCTGCCAGCAACAAAAGCCAGCTCAGTGAAGCAAGCTGCATTTTCTAAGCTTTACTCGTCAGGGAGATACCAAACAACACATTACTAGCTATGCTTTCAGGGGTAAAGAGACCCCTCAGGGGTAAACCACTCACAATTTCTGGGCTCTGAACAACTTATTCTAATATATAATTATATTCCTCTGGCCAAAATTAACAGATTTCATTAACAAAACAAAACATTGAAATTTTAATTCCTTCTGGGTCTTATCCCACACTGCATGAATCGAAAATGATTCAAAGTGAAAATTGCTAGTGTGGGGTTGAGAGAGATGTTTCCACAGTGTTTTAGGGAGAACACTAAGATTTTGAGAGACAGGTCCTCGTGTATATCACCATTACAAATAAAGGAAACCAGAGGTACATTTTCCCATTTTGGGCAAGGGTTTGAGCTACCTCAAGTTTCTGGAACAGTTAGCACTACCCAAATATCAGTCTGAGTATTCATCAGTAGGAGTGCACTCGCCACAGGGCATTTTTAATGCTTTTGAATAAACAGCAGACAATCACTCATGCCAGCCTCTGATAAGAGCAAAGCCAAAGTGTACTGCTGAGAAAAGGCATCCAATTTATCCCTGAACCCACATAAATACTTCTTATTGAACTATCTGTTCCCCTGACAGCAGACTCTTTGGGCTTTTGGGGTTATTTTAAACCTAAATTTATTTGGGTCCTCTGGCAATGTGAAACGAAACCTTTTAGTATTCTGGAATAACAATTGACATGGCAGACTTCCCAACTCCTCTGAGTCAGGGATGAACCCTTTGTCATTCAATTTAAGGTATAAATTTAAAGCTGGTTTCCAGGAAGAGTCTTAACTCCAAATACTGGCTGCATCTGAATCCATCATTCAGCTGAGGCAAATTTTCATTCATCTGGATGAACCATTCCAGCTATTTCCAAACTGGACACATTTTGGTGAAGAAAGGAGGAGGAAAGAAGTGCTAGCCTAGCATTTGAATGGACTGATAATTTTTCGGTGAAAAAAAGTATTTGTTAAAGAACTTTCAGCCTTGGAGATTTGCATTTATTTCAGTTCCAGGTAAATGTTGAGAGTTTTGGTTTTATAACCACATATTAATTCGTCTTCTAAAAGCACCAATGTCCAAAATATTTTTTTGTCCCAATTTAATAGAGAAAGATAAAATAAAATTAAGGCTTAAGTACTGATCCAAAGGGATTCTTTTTCCAGGAATGCTTCAGACACCAAAATACTGTTTTACAATAGAAACTGCAACTGAACTTAGCCACAGTATTAAAAAACACTTTATAAAATCTCTTTTCAAGAGCTCAGCATCCTTGTAAAATCAGGTAGCGCACATTATATGTCAAGGCTATTGCTGTAGAAACCTGAGATCATCTTCTTGATGTGCAGGGATATTGAGTCACTGGTACAGCACTGAAGAATTACGTTCACTTGAATACTCTGTAGGAAGGAGCATCCTTCTGGTTTCTGAACTATCCTCTCATGTGAGAGCAGAGCGAGAGGCAAATGTTTTGCCCACCTCACAAGCTGAGATGTGGGCAGACACAACAATTGCTTAACAAGCTGCTGCAGGAACAGAAAAGAATTAATCAGCTCCCCTTACGCATGATGAGGACAAACAGAGCAATCAATGTATTCTGTCAGGACTATTTTGATGAGGCATTGCATTAGGCACCAGGCAAAGAAAACAGCCAACTCCAAACTTCCTAATAACAAAAATACTCAACTACTGCAATAGGATGACATCAGCAATTCAGAAATCCATAGCACTGGAGCATGCAGAGTGCAGGCAAAACCCAAAAAACCACAGCTTGAGCTGCATTGTGGAATAGGAATGAAATCAATCCAATTCAATACCTTTTTCTAAACTGTGATCTTAAAAAATCATCTTTTCACAAAATGGAATTGGAAAAAAAGTACCATTTTAAGCTTTCCCGACAGCTTCAGCAATCACAAAACATTCTCTCCAGTTAATATTGCAGCTTATTTATCTACAGACAAAAAGTCCTTCCTTTTTTTTTTTTTTAACACGGTCTTGTGTTCTGTCTCCATGTGGTTCTTCACATTTCGTAAGTAAACAGAAACACAAATATCTACACACAGCTAATGGCAGCTGTGTGCAGCCACCTTTTCAGCCAAATCATTCATACCATTTATTCATACCATTTATTTAATTGGTTTTGAAAACATAATATTTCATATTTATAGACATATGGACATAGCAACTGCCATTCAAAAAAGCCCACTTGTATTACAATAAGTTCAGATTCTTGAATATAAATACATTTCTAACATCAGATGTGGTATTTTGGGCTGCAAACCAAAGACAGAAAAGATACAACTTTAGTATTGGTTTTGCATTCTGGAATTGTACCTTTTAAGTCAATGATTTCTGTACATAGCAGATCACCACTGGAGTAGGTTTGCCCTTAACAGTCAAGGTTAAAGTTTCTCTCAAGTCTATTTTACTTTCCAGAACTCAAATTTCATTACTTAACCTCAAAATAATGCTTGAGAGAGTATTGAGAGAGCAGGTCTAATGCTTGGAATTTGTTACTAGAGTTTAAAATCACAAAATTGTCAGCACCTAAGTTGAAGTGCAAAATTTTGAGTCAAGTGTGGAGTCTTAACAGTGACTAAACACAGAAGCATATGTCTGTAAAAGAAAAAGGCAAAATAATAATGAAAAACGCTTTGTTCTCTATTTGTAACAGAATATAAGGAGGTGTGAGGGGATGAAATTTAGCAGGAATAACGACTTGGATATGGCAGGGTAAGAAATAAGCACATGGGTTACGTTGCTTCAGAAGAACTCGGGAACATCACTGTTTCCCAGAGTCTTTGGTCATTTCTTGGAAGGTGCCCAGCCACTCAACAGATAAAGCTGACCCATCTAAAGTATCATTCTGCAACGATGTGATTTTTCACAGAATCACACAATTAACTAGGTTGAGATCATCAAGTCCATTTTGTTGCATTCAACGATAAGTCAAGGAAAAGGACCAGCTCTGACCTCATTCCATTTGTATATTCAGTAACTATTTAGCACGTGGGGAAAAAATACAATCACAGTAACCATATTCTAAGTAAAAATACATTTTTCTTTTTTCTGGATGCCCTCCTGTGTACTTGTGTTTGTCTGAGATGGTTTTGAATACTGCAATGGTAGAGATGTCACAGCTTCCTCAGGCAGCCTGGGCTTTATGGCAGCTAAGGGCAAGTGCAGTTGCACTACAAGTTTTTGTATGCAACACTGCCAACCTCTGACTTACAATAAAATCTGATTCTTGACCTGCTCATTATCTCTGCAGCAAAAACTCCCAATTATTTTGGCAGTAAGTAACCTAAGGATTACTCTGGCATATGCAAATCTTCACTATCTGATCTGAAGAAGGTTGTCAATCAACATCTCCAGAAAATAACGCTCCTGTCATCAGATAGAGCTTCTAAATAAATAGACATCTGAGAGAGTTTTACTCATGCAATTTTTGCAATATGCAGCTTTACAACTTTAATTGGAATTAGAATTTACTCCATATTTACTCTGACAAAAACAGTCATTGACAAAACAATAGCAGCAATCCTCCCAGCCAAACTGGGTCCATTCTTCCCTAACCTCTTGCATTGGGTCAAATTTCAATGGAGAATGGAATTTGCAAGAAACTAATAAAGCGTTCCCTTAGGAATGGAAAGAACAAGGCTACAGAAAAATAGATTTCAAGGGAGCTCTTCCTATTTTTAAAATGTTTTCATGATCACTTTTATAATAATGGTAATGTCTTATAGATATGATAATGAGTGGGTGATTTAGTGACATTTTTATCAATGTGAAAGGTAGAAAGAGCGGAACTAAAGAATGAGGTACCAAGTCTGTGGTTCTCTAAATGTGCAAGAATTCAGTCAGTCACAGTCACTTTAGTTGCTCTACTTGCTCCTATCCCGGCATGGAGGACACACAGCTTCAGCCACTGCCATTTGTCACCTCAGAAAAATGTGTTTAAGAACTTGCTTATATTCTCTATCATTGGTACCTGCTCTTGCCCTGTCTTTCTCCACTGAATATTCCCAGTGGTGCAGGACCTTAAGGGACAATTCCAGTACCAGACAGAGTGGCCGAAGCACAGTCTTTGTTACAGCAGGCATCCCCCATGGCACAAAACCTTTTTCTTCTCCTACCCAACCATTTTCCACTTGTGGTTTGTTACACCTTGAATACACCTACAATTCTGGTTGACTTCTAAGAGCCCTGAATGAGCCCTGGAGAGACATCTTAAACACAGCTGATTATCCATAGTGATGCACTTCTCCATGGCCACTACCCAGTGGTACCAAAATTATTTCTCTTGATGGATTTAGGTCCACAGAGAGTTCAGATAAACACTCTCGTGGATATACTTCATGCTGTTTGAAGGAGATAGCATATGGCTCACAGGTATTCACTGTTCATGCCACCATGCAGAGTTGGATGTGGAAATTAATGGGGTTAAAAGAAGGTTGCCATGATGTTCAAATTTTCAGGGGGAAAAAAACCCCCAAATTACGATTTTGCCTGCAATCAGCCTAAGGAAATATTTCCTAGGCTCTTGGATATGGGCAGCTGTTCTGCTTCATTATGAATTAGAGTCCAGTAAGTCCCTAGTACCTTTAGCACAGTCAGAATTATATATATATAATTAAATCAAATGTAAAAAAAAAAATCTAGAGGACTCATATCTCATTCTCACAGGACCAATCTTATCCAATAAGACCAGGATAAATAACCCAAATCATTTTGTACTCTGCAGAGGGAAACACAGTCAGAACACCTAATGGAAATTTAACTGGTGCAATCATTTGTACTATCCTACATTCAGTTTTCTAATCAAGAATGTATACCTATCTTAGCTCTTTCACCTTTTGCTGTAATTCTTTTCCTAGTTTTCTTGGGGAATTTTGTGTCAATTAGTCAGGATTAAGATCATCCACATATTGCAGGAATATAAAATCTAAAACACCATGACCCCTTTCAGACAGATAAATTTGGCAAATATTCAGAGCATCTGAGCACAGCTTGACACAGAGGTAGTAGTACAAATAATTTAATAACGGCCATTCAAAAGCCCACAAAAACCTTTCAGATTTAGCAAACTAGTTAGCCAACAGTGAGAACCTAAACATTTCTTCCACTTCCCTAGTGACACTAAAATATTTACAGCCCTCACCAACTTCTGTAAAGCTGTCTTCTATTAGCGTCTTAAGAAAATATTTGTATAAACAAACGTATGCATATGAGGGGTGTGAGCATAATGAAATTATTAAACCATACTTTAGAGACTTACAGAGATTAGAAACTAGCAGTGTTTACCCAGAGAAATCTTTGTCATTTAGTGCAAGTAACCCAGCTTCCCTATTTCTCTTGAAAATTATTTTGGGAATCCCCAGGAGGGGTTCTGTCTCTAGCACCAATTTCTGATCTGCAGGGACATGTACTGAGATGATAAACCAGAGACTCAGAAATTATCCCAGCCTTGTTCTGTTAGGAGTAACCAAGAAATGTTTCTCTCCCCAACTTATCTTACGTACAATTTTGTGGCTACAAACATCTTTTCCTTTTTTTTTTCCCCCCCTCTGATGCCAGAATTACCGCCCTTGCCCTTGGTTTCCCCCTCCCAGATAAGCAGCCTATAAAATTGCTGCAAGGAGCCAAGTGCTGCTTCTCACATAGCCAGAGACACACTCCCTTTACTGAACATATTCTGCGTAGAGCATCCTCGCCAGCCTGCACAGGAGAGAGATGATAATGTAATCGCCGAAATGCCGAGGAGCCCCTCCGAGCACAGGCTACAGACAACACGGGGAGGCTCTAAAACCGGGGAGTGCATCCCATATTAAGAAGTAACTTTTGGGCAGCGCGCTGCGGGGCTGGGCGGCAGGCAGGGAAGGCAGCCCGCAGCCACATGGTATATTGTGTCTCGTGTGCTGTACCTCCCTGGCTGTGCCGCTGTGCTCCCGTCTGCCGGCGCTGCTCCCGGCCGTGTGTCCCCGCTCCCCCCGCCGCGGGCTGCGCAATGGGACGCGCTGGGCCCCGCGCCCCGCCAGCCCGCGGCTGTCACACAGCGCCGGCAGCCCGCAGCCCCAGCCACGACCGAGCCCGCTCTGCCCTTTAGGATGACTCACTGGCAGCTGGCATTCGTCTCTCTTTTCCTCATAGTGGACGGAGAACAACCAAAAAGCTACACTGGGCTAGACCAAGGTAAGAGATTTAAGTGTCTTTTTTTACCCCAGGCTTCGAGGGTGCCAGGCTGTGCACGAAAGCTGGCACTGGCACTGGCACTAATCCTGTGGATGTCTGAGCACCTGGCGTTACATGCCATCAGTGCGGTTAACCCTGTGTGTTCACCCAGCTACCCCCGGGGGGAGACGTGGCAGGTCAAAATACAACCTAGGGACTGCATTTTCTCCCCTTAATGCAACTTTTGCGGCTGCGCTACCACCTGCTCCCGTGGATGCAAGAGGCTTCCCAATATTGCCAAATGATGAGGCTTTTGTGCTGTGCTGCTGGGAATGGAGCGTACCAGGCGTCTGTCATGGACTCCGTGTGGATTCATTCCCACAGCAGTTGTTTCATCACTTTAATGAGTTGAAATTCCACAGCCCACAGAAACGCTTCCCTGCCGTTCTCCCTCTCTCTGAGGGGCTCTCGTATAGATGCGATGCATTTTCGGGCTTTTCAAAAGTAGTGCTCGCTGAAAGCACCAGAACAAGTCTGCTGAAGCGCAGGCAGTGCTGCACTACATATTCTGTCTGCATTCCTCTCTGCTTTTTCTGCTGTGAATCAAAAATTCAGCGTTGCAGGAGGGTTTTTGCAAGGACAGTAAATGTCTCTGGCACAGCAATTTAAAGTAAAGAGAGAAGCGGCTTCTCCCCACCCTGAAATCCTGGGAAAATACTCTTCTTCCATTTTTCGAGGAGGTACAGTATTTCTAGCAGAGTTGTCTAAGCAGGTTTCTGCTGGGGCTGATTGACAGCTTTTAGTTGTGATTTTAATGGAAATCTTTCACTGAATGTCAACAGCTTCATTTCTGTCAATCCAATGCTTTTTAGCAAATGGCTTTCTTTGGAGGGTGACACCTTTAAAATTAACCCAGGATCATATTTTTCTAGACCTATAAACAGAGTGAGTGTCAGACCAGCTAGTGCACATTGCAGAATTCCACAATCTTACCTTTGGATTTTAATGGTGCAACTGCAGTGGAAGACATTTGATTTGGTTTACAGGTTTTCTGTACTGTGGAAAGTGTCACAATTGCAACTGAATTTTTCTGTGTTTCCTATGTGTTATTATGGTGTTTCTCTGCAGTATCCTACACGTTCTATTTGATTGGACCTTCTGTCTACTGGCAATATGTTTATTAAGAGTTGAATTTAAAACCCTTTTTTGAAAAGAACTATCCTGACATTACTGCCATGAAAAGGACTCTCTGCTCAAGGAAGATGACAGGTCCCACATTGATCACACCCATGGAGGTGACCAAACAGGAATCAGCAATTAACAAAAGAACACCACTCAGCTTCCCAGAGCCACCAAGACCCACAATCCATTGACCCATCATGAATATTTCTGGAATGAACTCAAACATGGCACTAATAAAGACTCCCCTTAGCTACTACCCCCTCCATGCACTCCTTAAAATAGATTAGGGGTAAAAAGGTGGTTCTTTCAGAGAATTCAGATCTTCAGGAAGAGGTAGGACAACATCTTGATGTGTCAGCATGGATTCTACATCATTTTCCATCAGAATATAGTACAATTTTCCACTTGTAAAAGTAGAAAGCATTTACCAACATTATGCTTTAAGATTATTTCTAGTCATTTAGACAAGTGCAGAGACTTTGATACTTTTTTTAATATTTACTTCTTTTTCTTAGTGTTTAGGTATGGTGCCTGACTGCAAGGGTATCAGATTATTTCCAGGGAAAGTAATTTTAAAGTACAATTCAGACAACAGGTCATTGTGATTCTATTAACAGTTGGTAATATTCGTGTAACTTATTTTTAAATTAAAACCTATTTATTGTACACCACCTCTTAGTCACTTGCTAATGAAGCACATGTCATGGTCTCTGGGGTCTCAGCAGCTATTTTTGAGCCTGTCTGGCTAATGTCTAGAATCCAAAATTATTCTGTTCACAAGTTGAGTTTTTCTGTGTTATTTTCCTTTCTTCTGAGACATCAGTATATTATCAATTCTCATCTGGGTGGCTCCTTTCAGGTGCAATCTTAGTCCATTTAAATGCAGACAATTTACTGTGATAACAGTTTATTGTAACTTAGCAACAAGAGCTAAAAAAATCAAGCTACAGCCATAACACATGCAAACCTTGTATTGTGCTGCCCTGTATTGAGCAAATTAAACCCTTGAGATAAATGACATTCTAGACCAGTCAGTTTAATATCATTAGCTGGGCTGGCCAGTTGCTCTAATTACAGAAGTCAAAGACTGCAGGAAGCAGCTGCAAAGTCAGCACATGTGCAAGGAGCTGTTTGTAAAGCAGAAACACATGCTTTAACTTGAGTCCTTTTTGATACAAGATGAATTATTAAGGAAACGTATGGCATTTGGTATCACTGACAGAAAAATGGTCTGGCTGTGGTCCAGGTGGCAAGACTTGTGTGAGTGGCATGGTCTTTCTGTGAAGCTTCATTTCAGCATAATATTTTCACCAAAATAAGCAAACAATTCCAATGCTGTTTCTCTATGATCAGACTCTTGGGTCATTCATTACTGGTGAGCTCAGTAGTGGAGGACAGCAGAAGGAAAATCAGCACAATGCTACCTACTGCCCTACCTATTTTACTCAAAATAGAGAATCCACTACCCATGAAACATGTTCAGGGAACAATAAGATGCAGAGCTGGTACCCTGGATCTGGGAAGAAACATCCCTAAGACAGAGACATGCTCAACTCTGGAGCCCTGCTTGAGCCTTGAAGACTAAACCAGCCACACATCAGCTGAAGGTAGAGTCAGGCAGCTGCTCTGATGGGTGGCCAGGGATCCCCTCAGCTCTGAGTTTGGCATCCCTCTTGGCATTTCACCTCCAGAAGCAGAATTCAGGAGAGGCAGGAGTTATGTTGTGGTCAGTTAAGTGATTCAGTATTATAACTTATTTCATTTAGAAAATAAAAATGATCAGCCAAGTTCTTCCCCTCAAAAAATCAGCTTGAATAGAAGGTTCTTCAGTTCTTTGGTATTTCTGTATATTTCATTTGAACATAAAGCTCCACCCAAAGATGAAGAGCTCTAAATAAATCAACAAGGTTTTCCACATCAGGAATGAACAAGCTCTTGATAACAACCTCTAGAAAGGTATTAAATCCATCCCTACCACTTGATAAACCATATTCTGCACAGAGACCTGCAAAAATGGATTCAGTTTCATCTCCTTTGAAACAAACATACTTAGCCACTTTCATAGCTCTCTATTAATGTCACTGTAGCTCCAGCAGAGCAGCTGGAGATCTATTCCCTGCACCCTGAACAGTCAGGGTTACCTCCTCCCCACTGCACAGTACTTTGTTACAAGGTAAGCCAACTGCACCTACAAGTAACTCTTTGAACAGTTCTATTAGTCATAATTAAGATGGCATTTCAAGTTGAATTTACACAAGCCCTGTTTTTAGAATAGGGAACACTTTGCACACTTGTTATGTTGCTTTCCATGACCTTCTTGTAACACTCTCTAATCAATTAAAATCAAATCTAATCTTAGTCTAAGACTGAGGATGTTTATAGAGGTTAAAGCAAGGCATGTGATGCAAAACAGGCATCGAGCCCTCGTGATTAGGCATTACCTTTTGAGGGGAGCAGTTTTCTTAAAGTAAAGAAGTCTTAGAATTACAAGATCATAGAATATTCTGAATTGGAAGGGACCCATCAGGGTCATTGAGTCCAGTTCCTGGCCCTGCACAGCACCATCCCCAAGAATCACACCCTGTGCCTGAGAGTTGTCCAAACACTTCCTGAACTCAGCCAGCCTTGGATCTGGGACCACTGCCCTGGGGAGCTGTTCCAGTGCCCAAACACCCCCTGGGTGAAAAACTCTTAGCTGGCATCTTTCAAACACTCTGTAAGTTAGTGATGAATGCACTTGGTGGATAAGAGCTATTACTTTCTTTACCTTCAATTCTTGCATTTTTCAATAAACTTTACCACACTCTTTTAGCATTTTCAGTGCAGTAGAATTTGAACCTTTGACCACTTAGACTAGTGAAGGGTACATCCAACTGAAACATAAAGGAGTAATGTAAAAAATGTGTAGTGTATCTCAGTATATATGTGTGGAAATAGTGTCAGAATCTAATATAAATACAAGGTGATATTTCCAATTTCAATCACAACTGAGTTTGAATAGACTCTCCTTTGAAATAAAATCAGGAATTTTAGGTTTCTGTTTAATTATTTTGTTAGGACTAAAATTAAAAGAATTAAAATCTATATTATTTCTTATATTTATTTAATCCAATGGTCTGTATTTTCTCCAAAATAAAACACAGATTATGCAGATTCCAAGGCACCATTTTATTTCTTTCTTCCTCAAACAAAATAAAAATAATATTGTGTTCATCACAAGGTAGTTTTTCCCATACTCAAGCTTTATCAAATAATCTGGATTTGTGAAAACTGATGTCTTTCAAAACTCAACCAACAGGAAAATACTTTTCTCCTTCATTTCATTAACATGTGAAAAGTCTTTTCACTCAACATCAGCTTGCTTGTTTGTGTTCCTTTGACTGTAATTCAAATCTCAAAAATTATGAGGAAGCTAAGTATGATAGACATGTATTCTCTTTAGGTTTGGAGGCAATTTCATTAGTGAGTTGTTGGCTAGTTAAGGAATGCTGTGTTAAAGACAATCTGTGTGAATAAACTATTGTCCAATAGGAAACACCTCTGAGAGCAAAGAGTACACTCCAGAGCAGGTCTGAATGACACTTCTCAAATGGATGTTAGACATAATCTGAATTTTCAGTTATGCTCAGCAAAGTCTGTATGGCTTTTCCTTCCTGTTTCTCTTCGTGTCTTTCCCAACCTTTTCACAGTAATAGTGTGCATTTGAGAAAAATGTTCTTATTCCTCAGGGCACCAGCAATGTTGGGCAATGTGTAGCAAAGCATGCATCATCCAAGTGATCTGTAGGTTACACAGAGGACAATACCAGGATTCACACGGTGAAGCAACCAGAGTAAAAGCCAAGTAAATGGTTGATTTATAAGGAAGCTTGGAGCCTGGAGCCACACAGTACTTAAAATCATGTTGCAAATGATTTTTTGTGTTGTAGAGATACTGGAGGTTTAAGGGACAGGATCAATGCATCAAGATGTACAAGAGCACAAAGTGTGTGGTGGTAACAGAAAATGAGATACATAACTCTCTGTTAAGGACTTCTTTCCAACTTTTGCAATGGAAAGGCTCAAGTTTTTTCCTAAGCTGCAAACATTAGGGATTCTGTCATGAAACTCAAGAAGATGAAACACTCAAAAATCCTATAAAACTGTGTGCTGTGTACACATACATATGCATGTGTGACACCATAAAAGTTCTAGATCCTAAAGAAGCCAAAAACCACCCTCAAAACAGAAATACAACCACAGCTTTATGAATCACATTTGAGGCAAGGTTCTGGGAAAACAATACATTTAATACACAGGAATAGAAAAGAACGTGGAATCTTTGAGCAGAGGAGCCTTTCTTCGGTTCCTAAACACTTAAAAACTCTGCCTTCCTCACAACCACATCCTCACAACTTTACAACAACTACTGTGTCATGTCTAATACACTGAATACATAATAAACAAGAAATTATCCCATAAAACTCCAGGACACAGTCCAGGCTATGAGACACAGGTCCCTGCCGTGCCAGGACATGGTTCAGGGTTCCTTCCTGGGGACACCCTGTTGGAACCCTGAAGCCTGGGAGTTTTGAGCTTTCTGTGCTTTCTGACACTGACCCCCAGGGGAACACTGCTTTTGACTGGAGGCCTTGGAGAAAGCTTCCAAATTTGAGTGATGGAGTTAGAATCACTGGTGTGTAGTTAAATAGAAGTGTGTGATTGCACATGGTGAAGGGTTTTGAATTTGGGGCTTTAGAATACAGTAATAGGTATGTGACAAGATGGAAGATTTTGGGTATTGTCTCCTTCTGTCTTCTGCCTTCTTCTTCCTATTTTCAGGTAGTAGTTTTTGGTTGGATCTTTAGTGCTGCACTGTGGGTCACAGAGGTTTGGTTATTGGGTCAAAAGTATAAATAATATAGGTGTTAGCTCTTTATTAGACTGTTTAGCTTTTAAAAACCTTGTAACTAGTTAGATTCACTCTCCATTTTGCTTGCTTTTAGCTGGTAGCTAGAAGTGTTGGAAAGCTCTCTGTACTTCAGATAAAATTTAATAAACAACCAAGTCCAAACACGAGAAATTCGTCTTCTAAGTGTTTTTAATCCTGACTCTGAGTGAAAGCAGAAGAAAATGAAGGCAAACCACTGATTAGGTGTTGCAGCTAACCCATTTACAGACACCACCGGGGTGTGTGCAGCAGAACAATGCCCTGCCCTGCCAGGAGCCACCTGGCACTGTGCATGTCCCATCTACTGCTCTTGGAGAGCAAAACAGAACGGAACTGGGCCAGGACAGAACGAAAATAGACAACCTCTGTGTTACCAAGGACTGCAGAAAGCACCTACTCTCTTGCAGTTGTTAACTTCTTTCTAGCTGGTGGCTGATTGGAGAGGAAAGGAAGCAATAGAGAAAGCCTTGCACTTCTAAGAAAGCCAAATATTGCTGCAGCTAGTTTCTTCAGGAGGGAAATGAAAGGAAGAGTTAATTAAACCTGCTGTCTGTGGTTTGAAATATTAACCTGACATTGGTGTTTATCTCGTGTGAAACAGCTTTAATGATTCTATTTACACCTTTACATTTCTCTCCTTGTTTTGCTCACTGTCCTCTGTTGCCACCAGTATTATTACACTTTCAGTAGTAGTAATAAAACAATTACTGAGCCTCTCTGCTGTTTAATGGGTTTGAAACCTCAGGAGCTGAAAATAATTAAGTTGGGTTTTTGTGCTTGCAATGAAGTTTGATATTTGATGAAAACAAAAAACAAAACTAGCAGAAAGATCCATAAATATGAAAGTCAGATGGGACCACTGAATGAGTCTGACTTCCAGCATACCACAGCAACCCTGTCATTTCATCCAATTTTACCTGTGCCAAACCTAGTATCTTATGTAGGTAAGTCCATTATTATAAAAATAGTTTCAGATCTCAAAAATGATAATACAAGCTGCAAGTGCAGGACCTTACAGCTGCTGATCACAACAGAGTGGGATCATTCCTGTCTCTTCACACCAGCTAACTTAAAGCCCCCTACCTTGCAGAACATTCATCTTGTCTAAACATGGCAATTTAATATCAAAATGCATTTCTCACAGAAAGCTAAGAGAAACTTCAAAAAGAAAGGGAAACTGGTTAGAAGACGTGAGCTAGAATTCAACAGAGATGACAGGCACTTCTACCACTTGTTATAAAAAAAAAAAAACAACAAAACTTATAATTTTAGAAGTCTCAGGAAAATTGCAGCCACATCACACTACTAATTTTGGGGGTTTTCTGCCTGAGTAATCTACTTTTTCCTCAGCATTGTTTCTTGGATAACATAATGGGGAAAGAGGCATAACTGCTAGGTTTAACATTAATCAAAAGATCATCAGTGCTCCACCTCAAAAGGTAAATGTAAGTGTTAACTCTGTGCAATTTCTTGCAAAGAGAATGTATAAAGTTGTCTGGAGCCAAATGCATACATAACAAAAATGATGTTTAAATGGAAGGATGGCTTTTACACAGTAGGAGCAAACAGGGCAAAGAGAGACAGCCCTGTGCAGCATTATAGTGGGATTTATAGAGGAATACTCCTCAGTTCCCTCAGCATTCCCTACAGCTGCCTGAAAAATCTGTTTGCAAGATTGTTTCTGCTGATGAATAAAATGAACACAGGTGAGGGAAAAAGGGAGCAATAGAGTACATGTGAAGATGAAGGAAAGAAATAAGAGAAGGGAAAGGGAGAAAGAAAATAAATAGGTATTTTCTCCATCATTACTCTCAACAATTCTGACACTTGTAGTGGATTTAGAGACGAATCAATAAAGAAATAAGGATTAAGATACAAATACATACAAAAGAAAACAAATAAAAATTACAGAATCGTTAAGGCTGGAAAAGACCTCCAAGATCATCAAGTCCAACCTTAGGCCAAACACTACCTTGTCAAATAAACCATGGCACTGAGGGCCACATTCAGTCATTTCTTTAACATTTCTGGGGATAGAGACTCTACCACCCCCCCTGCACAGCCCATTGCAATGTCTGACCACCCTTCAGTGAGTAGAGAAATTCCTCCTGATGTCCACCTTGCCCTGGTGTAGCTTGAGGACATCCTCCCTCATCCTGTCACTGTCTGTCTGGGACAAGAGACTGACTCCCTGGCTCCAGCCACCTTTCAGGCAGCTGTACAGAGTGATGAGGGCTCCCCTGAACCTCCTTTTCTCCGGGCTAAACACCCCCAGCTCCCTCAGCTGCTCCTCACAGGACTCTTCACCATCTCCCTTCCCCTCCTCTGGATACACTCCAGCACCTCAACGTCCTTCTTGTAGTGAGGGGCCCAGAACTGGACACAGATGGAATGAAACAAAGTTCCAAATACCACATTTAGGTGATGTAGCAGATGTCCCCTCCCTGAAGGCCAGGGCTGTCCTATGGTCCATTACTGTGGGCAGGAACTGGAACACATCTTTGGATCTAGACCTTCTGACCAGGCATGTGTCCCTTCAGCTCACAGTGCAGTGGGAGCAGGGATAATGTCTGCTGGGGGTGAGCTGGGGTAAGGATGGTGCTGGTGCTCTTAGAGTCCACATACCAGAGCAGAACACGGTTGTCACTCTGCCATTGCTTTATTGCACACTACAAAATCAATTAAACACCTTTCATCATCCTGTCAATCACATTCTGAAGCACTGCAGGACAAATGGATTTTCTCTGTGACAGTGGGATAGGGATCATGAATTCTGATCCTTCTGTTGGACAGTTCAGTACCCATAAATTGTCAAGACAGCAGAAGCCACACTGCATTTTAGTCTCCCACTGCCAGTGCACAAGGATGTCCATCGAGAAGGAACAGATTAGCACTGATGGTGAAGGTATGGGACAGTGGTTTTTGAGAGGCACAAAAGAAATAAAAGACCTAGGAACAACCACTGTAATACAAGGAACATGGTGCAAACATCTCCTTAGAAATACTGAAGTAGTACAAAGCTGTAGTCTGCTGAAGAAAGAAATACTGAAGAGAAGAAATGTGGGTGCCAGTATATCACTAGTATAAAAGTGGAAAGCTGTAGATCCAAGTGGGGATTTGTCACCTGTTGTGACTCGGAGCCATACTAAATCATTACAACCTCTTTTCCTTGAACATCTCAGATTGCCAGAGCCAAGCTTTCTATGCCAGTAAACCTGCTGGGGATAAAAACTTCTGTGATACTAGCTGAGGATTTCAAATGAGGAAAACCAGAAGAAAAATCAACAGAAAAGCAATTCAATATGCATTATTTAATCTGTTATCAATGTATAGTCACTAAATAACAGCATTGTTTTTATCTTCACATCTGTACTGTTAATTCACAGTGACTAATATCCCATTCTTATAATGTTTCTTGATATGTTTTGACAGCCAGAAAATTGCTCCTCTGCCTGAACTTAGGAAACAATTTATTTTCTGAGGTGAAAATATAAATACAAGGCACAGCAGAAATAGCCCAGTCATCCTTTGGTTAATACGAAAATTAGTGTTACATACATATACCCCTCATTAAGAAACCTACAATCATACATGTCTGTGAGTACTAAACTGCTTAGATAGTTGAGCCTAATATTACTAAAATGGTATTGCTGTTATGATTACATAATAAGGACAGGCACAGAAGAGAAGAATAAACTAAACTGGGAATTGTCCCAGAAATAGGGTAGAAGTAGTAAGGAAATTAAGTTTAAGGTCCCCACTCTGGAATAGAGACTGATGTCCTGTAAGTGGTATCTCAGCCTTCTGTAGTGAGTCTTGTGTAATTCTGTGTTAGTAAACCTTGTGCTTTCATCACCCACCCCCCAATTCTGGTCACTGCCCAGTTCTGACTCCAGACTGCCAGCTCTCACCTAGGCCTCTGTGAATATAAATAACCAAAAGTCTCCAATACACCAGGCAGCAGCTGACTCCAGGGTTTTAAAGGTCAATAATTCCTTTTTAAAAATCAATATATTTGTAACTGGTGTAAAAGCTTCCAACCTAAAAATGTGCTTAAATGGACAATCCAACAGGGCTGTTTTCCAAGCCACATGAATTTTAACAATGCTCACACTTGTCAGTTTTCAGATTGTCACAAGGCCTTTTATAAGGAATGGGGAATTCTGAAGATTAATTCTGCTCCTTTCCAGGAAACTACCACTTCATCATCCCCTATTCACAGTTTATCACAGACAATGGATACTATTCAGCTGTGACGACTCAGGTACATTGAAAAAGGAAAAGTGTGTAAGCAATAACCAAACAATGGCATTTTGCTGTGTCAAAGGAAGTGGGCATGGTGTGCTTAGCTTCCCTGAAAGGAGCAATTTCTTTTAGCTCACTCTGTTCTCCAGCCATTTCTGTAAGAGTCATCACTGTTTCAGAAAAAAGAAGGGATTGTCTGTAATCCAAGAGAAGCAGTTCAAGCTAACTCACTCCCACTTGTATAAATGCTCATGCAATAAGTAAGTATCTAAATGAGTGGAATCACTTGTTCTTCTTCTAGAAACTATTTGTTTGGTAAGCTATGATACATTTAATTTATTATTTATAGACCTAAGCTTTCACATCATAATGAGCCATATCAAGCAGACTTGAATGCTAGCCTTGAAATAAGTGTGATTGGGAAACATACTGGGTTGCAAAGAATTCAGATAATTTGATTTCCCTCTGTGCTCCATCTTTTACTGCATCCACAAGCAGCAATAAATCAGAATAGCTGCTACCTAAAGAAAGCCTTAAAAGAAAGGTTACAGAAGGGTACAGCTCATGCAAGCAACAAGTGTCTCCATGAAAACTGCTCTAAGTGCTGCCTTTGGTCAAGATTTTTAGACTCCAAGACAAGCCTCATAATTCCCTTGTAAGAGGGGTTCACAGAAAATAGGCTAGGGAGTAACATAGGACCCACAGGAACTCAGTTTCCTAAAATTAGGTCAGCACTGGTCTAAAATTAGATTCGGTGTTCTGCTGACCGAACTGAAAAGAGGAGGAGTAATTTTTAATCACAAATTCTTGAGGGTAATGATCTATGTTGCTGCAAGTCACCCAGTACAGGCCACAAACTTGCACAGTGGTTAGCTCCTTCCTCTTCCCAACACTGCTAAAACTCATTTGAAGCCTGAACACAACCAAAATTTATAAATTAACTATGAGGGACAAATTGTTTCAAGTCAAAACATGCAGCACTATTTAGACAAATGATTACACTCTATACCTACACGGCATTCAGTATAAGACTTACTTATCTACTATAATTGATTTCTCAATTGTCTGATGAAATTGCTTTTGTTGGGGGACATGGGGGGCTGTGAAACTAAAAATAGGCAAATCAACACACAAAACCATAACGTACTTCAATTCAAATCACTCAAACGTTACAAATAAGTCGGTGAAGTGAAAATTGTAATTATAAAAAAGCATGAAGTAGCAACCTTGGAACATACTGAACAATGATCTTGAACAATGACTTTCTAAAATCAATTCTAACCATCTATTGTCTTACAATGCATCTCTGAGGCTTAGAAATTAAACTCTGGGGAGAAAGAAACTCTGCTTTCTAATAATGAATGGACTGACCTTGTACTACAGAATCACCTGAGCAAAACATCTAAACCCAAGCAATCAGAAAGAAGGCAACACAAAAAACAATGCTCACTTCTACCTTACCAGTATTGCAGGGCTATTTCAAAATATTTTATTATAAACTTGTTTGCCCTACAGTGGTATCATTCTGATCTGCAGCAAATTGTATTCCTGCCCATGCCACCATTCAGTCCCCCTGAGGCCACAGCCCCTGTGCATCCCTCTGCAGAGGGCTGGGTGCACAGACTGACCCAGGGGGATCTTGCTGACTGCAGCCAGCAAATGCAAAAATCCAGAACAATGCTCAGGGGAGCACCTACTGCACTAGAAATCCAGAAAAGCCGTTTTATGGATTGCCATAACGTGTAAGGATATTAGAAACTGCCAAGGTTGTAAAGCAGACCTTGACAACTCTGGGACAGAATTTCCCTGTGTACCTGGGGAGCAGGCTAACTAGTGGAATGTAGGATTTTGTTGGTTTGCAGACATCGTGACTCCAGAAGCTTAGCATGAAATAATCTAACCTGAGTCTATCAAAGATTTGGATGAAAAAATTAACATCCAATTCCTCCTCTTAGTATAGCAAAAGAAAGACCAGTATAAAAGTCTAAAAATTACCTTCTCTCAGCCATCTAACATCAATACTAGCTCATGGTTAATAAATGGCAAGTTAGGAAATAAGATCCTGGGCTGAGATTCTTAATACTATTGTAAAGACTGTGTAGCTAGAACTGTAAATTGCAAGGAGTGTGACTCCCTCATTCTGCAGAGCTTGTACAGCACGTCAGAGAAGGTTAATGAATGCCAGGGTGAGAAGCACTAATGAGACAGCAAACAGTGCTTTGAAGAGATCTGGCTTTTGGCAGCTAGAGAAACACACACCTTCTTTTCATATGATCACTGACTAGGAACTGAATTCCCAGCCAGCTCTCTACTGAGATGCTGAGCTATGGAGGAACTCCTCTAGCCTGTGCTGCCATAGCTTTTGAGGCTGTACCATACAACTTCAGATCCAAATGAATAATCACATTATTTCCCTTATCATTCTCCAGGGGCAATATAATGGGTACTTGCAATGCTGATGCCTTTAAGCTTTCACAGCAAACTTCCCTGTGCAGTCTTATTCCCTGCTGTGTTCCAAATAGCTTATGTGAAACCAGGAACAAGCAACTACTTAGGGAAGGGACAGTCAGTGACAATGGATGCCATAACCAATCCATGCAATGAAGCAGCATGCCAGGAGCAGCACTATATTTATTGCATTTATTGCAGGTGTGACAGCCTCAATGAGTAATGAAGTGCTAAAATGCATGCTGGTTTATCACAAACTGCTGGGAAGCATATTGTTCTCATGCTACGTGCTGGGGATCTGAAGTGCCAGTTGTGCTTATTTTCTAAAACTTCTTGGGTGAAGAGCTTGGCAATCTGCATGGGGTATTTTGTGGCTGATTAGTTTTATAGATAGTGCTAGGTAAGAACCCTCTAACTTACTGAATCCAATAGCAATTTTAATCAAACTCTAGTTGCTTTCTAATTTGGAGACATAGGGTGCCACTTTATTGGCTTCTATAGACTGCTTGCTCTGCCTATATATAAGTAGTTTAGGGAAACCTTCTGGCATACCTGTTTCTTTCCAGAAGAATGGACTTAAATGACAGCTTAACTGCAAACCTCAAAGTTTCATACAAAAAGCAGTTTAAGAACAGGGCAGCTAATAGATTTGTACTCTGTGTTTTGATAACTTTCTAACATGATAGCAAATACAAAAACAAACTTCAGATTTGAAAACAACTTCCAAACTGAAACACAAAATCCAAGAATAACAAAACATTACTTGTCATGTAGACTACTGACCAGGTTGTGGAATGTTGCAAACATCATATCCCATAAGCAGCCAGCTAATACTGCAGAATATGCATGAACGTGTGCCCAGCCCTTCAAGGAAATGTAGAACTGAATGAGGATTTGTAGAGAATTCTGTTTCAGCATCAAGATCAACATATAATATTGTGTGGGTTCCTGGGTCTGCTCCCTATCTATAATCTACACTTATCTATAAGCTCATTGTGTAAATCAAGAAAAGCTGCTTCTGAGCCCCTGTTCACAGTATGAGAACAGTAACTACATGAATCCAGTGAATTTCTGAAAATCATTCTCCAGAGGGGGATTTCCTTTTGTCATCTGATATAGCATCTTTATACCAAGGCTCCTGTGAAGGTGCCTATGCTTCAAATCTTACAAAGACTTTACAATTAATAAATTTTCTTAATTCCAGTTTTAGATTCAGCATAATTTCCCCTATATGGTCTGTACAAGCCAATAGATTTCTTTCAAGATCAGGGTTTTATCTTCTTGAATTTGCAAGAGTTTTGGGCAGATATCTTTGTTTGGGCTTTAATGTTTGCTACTTTTTCCTAGATGGCATATTATATGTCAGAGATGAAGAATTAGCTCCTCTAAAGGGTTTTGTTTATTTTTTTAATTGGTTTTAAGTTACATTGTCCACTGAGGACAAATACATTATGGAGGCACTGAAGTAGGAAAAAAGCCAGGACAATGGATTTTTGAAAACTCAATTACTATAAAACACATAAATGAAAAGTTACTTCTATGACCATTTTTCTTATCATTGGGTACTCCAATAGAAGTCTTGAAGTAAAAACTCAAAACCCTACTAACAGCAAAATACTTACTTTGTTGATCAGTCTTATAGAAAGAAATGGGAAAAAACCTTGTGCTCATTAAAACTGATAGATATAACTCGTTAACTGAACTATACTACCTCTGACAAAGTCACAATTTTCTGGATTCCATGCCTTTCCCTAAACTAGAGCATATGATTCCATGGATATTGTACAGATCAGGACATTGTTTTAGACACATTGGCTGATCTTCCCTTACAGCTCCTAGAGCAGAGGCAGCACAGAGATTCCCATGCAAACACACAGGTTGTGCCAGCCCACAACATCCACCACAGATGTTTTTAGTAATTTGTACTACAACTCCAGCAAGGGACTGCAGGCTCCAAGAGGCTGGAATCCAGCTGTCTCAAATGGATTCATACAGTCTTAGCTATATTTTACTTTAAAAGCACAGGTACAAAATCAAGTCATCAAGTTGGAGGTGTATTTGCTGGCTTTATCTAAGCCCTTGTTACATGTGCATTGCCTATGATAAGCCAATTAGGCTCTTCTGAGACCTGATACCATCTGTTGGAATCACTGGCAGCCCAGCAGGCAGTAGTGTCTCAGTCCCTCAGTGGGTTTCACATTTTACCACTCAGAACTCCCAGTAGCCTTCCCCAGCGCCAGAACGAAATAGAAAAAAGCTTTAGTTCTTTTCTATTGTGAAATGAGGAATAAGAGTCAAAGCACCCATTTGTGTGTGTGTAAAGTCAGTGCTTGCATTTCCACACTCACTGCACTCCTGATTTTACCTTGAAGAGATGAAGGTTTTCTGTTGCCACAGCAACCATGTTAACAAATAGCAGCATAGCTTTTACACAAATGATGTGATTGTCAGCAGTTGGAGGTAGTCTAACAGGCTTTTTATTAGACCCCCCCAAAACAAGTACGTCACTTCTTATCCATATTGTACATTTCTCATTTCACAACAGCAAAGGTTTTGGTTTATATAGGATATACCTTTACCAAGAGCTTGTAATTTTGATATACCTTATCTTTCATGCCTTAGGAAGGCATCACATGATTGCAGCATTCTTTAAAAGGCATAAACTGATTTGCATTAATGCTTCTCTCAGTGAGCTAACTGGGGGGCTATAAATACAGCTTCTGTCTTCAGGATTACTTAGCAATTTTGCTGCTCTTAAGGGGAAAAATAAAAGCAGAGGAAGGAATAATCCTCACCATCAGATGGAAAGGGGGAGAGATTATTCTGTATATCATCCAAAAATTAATGATGAATCTGTTGCTTCCTTTAAAAAGCAAAGAGTTATAAAAGCTAAATTCTGCAGTCTTCAACACTTGAACATTTCTATTGCATGGGTTTAGATTAAATTACTGATAGCCCACTACAACAAATACTATCTTTGGCAGATTTTACTTCTAGAGAAAGCAAATATTGTTTTTAGCTGAAGTATAATAGCAATAACAGTTAGCACTTCTTTGTTCCCTTCCATCTTCATACCTTCCTTCAAAGCACTTCAAGTATCAGATATCAAATATCAAGTATTAATTGGAAATATGGCCACATTTTAAGGATGAATAAATTAAGATTCCACCTCAAGGAGATGAGAAAAGTCTGGGGCATAACAAATCATAGGCCATGGTAAACAAGAAGAGGTCATTAGCTATTCTGAACACCTAAGCACTTACTCAGCCTTTTATGAGCCAAAGAAGACAGATAAAGTTCCCCAAACAATGTCATAGTTAAAAATTTATGGGTCTGTTTAAATACAACCACAGTGTATGTGTACAGACACTTGCTTAAAAAACAGCCACAGACTTTAGGTGGCTGAAGTATCTTTTTTGAATTCACATCTCCTCAGCCAAAACAATGACTTAGCTCTTGCATTAAATTTACTTTCCACTTCACACAGCTATGATACTAGCTCAAAAAAAATGGCTTTCTTCCAAACTCTTAACTAACACCATGTCAAAAACTGTTCAATAGAATTACTCTCTCATGACACCCAGCAGCAGCATTTTAGACTCTGGTTACACATTTCCACTTCACTGTCCATTCCTACCTGAAGGAGATACTACAGTCCTGAGTTACAGTGATACAGCAGATAGAGTAGGTAAATTAAATTAAATTAAGTGCTATTTTTACTTACTTTGTGTCAAACAAATACAGAAGGGTCTACTCTCGTTACACAATTTCTTTTTACCCCTACAATAAATCCTGTTTCCATTGGGCACCTTTCATCCATATCTGGTTGGTTTGGTAAAACAAACAAGCCATAGATAAACTTATGTTCAGCTGTTTAAGCCCACTCTCCTCTTTTTTACACACATGGTACAAATCCAAGATGCAATAGGTGCTGCCAGGAAGACTAATTTCTGAGAGTTTTTTCATTCCCTCCCCTATTAGCCTCCCAAGTCTCTCTAAAGGGTTAGAAAGATCAGCTCCAACATTTTGAAAATGTTAGCAGCAAATATTCCTTGCCAACAAATAGCAAAGGAGCCACCAGGACAAATTTCCATTTTTTGTGTCTTTGCAAGCTGTATCACCTTGCTAGGATAAGCAGATGCTTATTTCACCTACCTTTAAAGCTGACTGAGCTCTTTATGTGTTTTATGTGTCTCTGGTAGGCAGCACCTTGGAGAGCCTGCATGAGCCAATCACACTCTGTGCTTATTTCCATTGGGATTTCTCTCCCAATATATTCTAGTTATGCCTAAAACATTTATAGAACAGCTTCCATTTTAAAAAAGAGCTCACAAGCCTAATATGCCATGGAGCAGATTCACTTCACCTACACCAGGCACACAGAGCAGTTTGACAGCTTTCAGTTCTACCACAATGCACATTTTGAGGACTTCTGTGAACCAAAAAAATATGCCACCTGACACTTCAGGCAGAATTTAGGTAGATATATGAGGTTGTACCTGTATAATATGGGGTGATATTCTAACTACAAGGACAGAAAGCTACCAAAGGTGTAAGAACTGTCATATGGATGTTAAATGTTCATCAGCTTAAACAGTATTGTTTTCCATCTTATTAACAGTAGCTTTCACAGAGCAGCCTTCTTCACCAAGATTTCTATAAGGTTTGGGGGGGGGGGGGGTTGTTTGTTTGTTTTTTGTTTAAAGAAATTGAAACTTCTCATAAGACATTTAATTGAAAAATATTGAGCTTGTTCCAGTCAAGAATTAACATTTTGATTTATAATAAAAAGTGCTCCACAATAATTAGTAGGCCAGGGTACATAAATGGGACAGGCAATCCTCTATTTCAAAACTCTAAGAGATACTCTTGAAACCACGTTGCCTGTTTCCAGGAAAGTTCCCTTCCTAATATGACAAGTGAGAGAGGTTTATTGACAGTGCCTGTGTGCTGCATGGTTCAGGTTTAACTACAACACTTTCCCTGGGTTTCCTAGAAGTTCTAGATGGTACACAGGCTGGTTTGGAGGAGAGCTGGGATAGGTTTGGAGTGATATGGCTCAAGGTTTTCACCTCTATTTACTTTACACATGTTGGAATTGCAAGGCAAGTGTCTGAAATAAAAGCTTACAAGGGTAGGGGGACCAGACATATTCTACATAGGCAGTTAAAAGTGTTTTCTGCAGCTGCTGTTTTCTTCCATACGTGACTGGTCACAGGCAGACAGTGTCATGCCAATGTTGCAAGCAAAACCTAAATATTCAAGCTTTTGAAGTTCAAGCAGAATATCATACACTGAGTAACTGAGACACCTTGGCAGTACAACATCAAAACTAAATCACAGAAGGACTAAAAGTGAGGCTTGACAAAAAGTTGTTCTTTAGATGTACTGTGCTCTGTCCATGCCACATACTGTAATACTATGCAGAGACACCCAAAATAACCTAAGCATGCCAGCTAATAAATTAGCTGAAGTGCCTTAATTACTTCTCCATCCAAGTTCATGAATTCTTTTGAGAAACATCTTGCTGAAATGGTAAGTATAGGCATCTCTGCAGGACACTAAATTATGTTCCAAAGATTTAAAGCAGTAGGCAGTTTTGGCAGATTTCAGATTTTAAGAAAAATGAAGAAAAAAATAACCCCTTTGACTTTTGTAACTAACTGCCTGCCCACTGCATCAAATCACACTCTATATGAGAAGTCAGTTAGTATTGTTTTTTTTATTTATCTGAGAAATGCTGTTTTGGTAATTAAGTAAAAGTGCACATGTGGCGTGTTCAAGGAATTTTTATTGTGCTTGAGAAAGAGGCCAGGCTAATACAGCCATGGAAATTGAACCACTCCATTAGAGCAGGGACAAGTACAGCATGGATAGTAGAAGTGCAAGCTGCCTCCACAGCTCTGACAGCCAAATTACATCAATCACAGCCACGAGGGGATGGATTTAAGCATAAGGATAGCACTGCACCTTTCCAGCCATACAAAACTTGGCCTTACTGAGTGCTTGTCAGGGCGTGCCAGCTGCATGGAGAGGGCAGCTGCCCACAAGTCATCAGGCAGAAGTCATCAGACAGTTTACTGAGCACAAAGAGCCAAAGAGATGACAGATAGTAACAAATTTTTGTCATAATAACCAGAGGAAAAAAGATTCTTCATGCCATTACTAATCTTGTGGGCTCTTTTTCTTTGTTATTTTAGCAGACCCATAAGAGAGATGCTGGCCCTCAGTTTCATAGTTTGTTGATGATATGTGGAAAGCAGAACTTTATTCAACCGTGCACATCCCTGACCTTTGCTGCTATATTTTTTTGCTTACAATCTTTAAAAGACGTTACCTCAGTTCAATAGTGCTACTGCCCAATTTTTGTTGTTCTCATTTCTGTGCCAAGAAAAAAGAAATTACCATCAATGTTGCATGTCTTCCTGCTATCTCAACATGCACAGAATGCAAGACCTTTTGCAGAGAACAGAATAATATGACAACAGAGAGAAATTAGGAATACTAGATTCTTTGCCATTCTAGCTCATTTTTCATACAACAGATATTCCTGAGTTTTGTAAACAGTGATATTAAGGTCCTTCCTAGAAGCCATGAAATGGTGCAGTCATTTTGGTGGGTTCAGAAGTGGCAGTTGAAAGGAGAAGACACTACACCACCCCACCAGTCTCAGTCTCTCTCACACAGGTAGAATTCTGCTGACAGGTACATCCTGAAACACATTCTGATGCTCACCAGCCTGGGGAGGGGGCTGGAGGGGCTTGGTGGGGAAGGGTACAGGAACAACATGGAACAGCTGCAGTATTTGCAGCTCGGCTCAAGTCCCACCCCCATGATCTTGGGCAAAATATGCCCAAGCTGGGCCTGACATGCTCTGAATTTCTGCTCTTTAAGCTAAAACCAGTCACTACTGTATAAGCATCAATGTAGCCAGATTGAGACACTGGTCAGAAACAAAGACAATGCAGACAGAAAGGCAGTCTAGAAATTATTGCAAAGGCTTTGTGCAGGCTGCAATGTTTTGGGGGTTTTCTAGTGTGTACAAAGTGCTAGAAACTCCAGAGAAGTTTATAAAGAGTAAGCATGAGGCAGGAAAGCTGACAGTTTAAATTTAGGACTCCTGCTTACTGAAAGTAACAAACAGTAGAGAAGTCATTGCTCAACACAGTAGACAGGAGTAACACCTGTTACCTAGGGGTAGGTCAGAAAAGGCCTGGTTGCTGTGTTTCTTTGTTTTATTCTGCAGGAGAAAAAAACAGTATAAAGATAAAAAAATAATCCTTCAGAAAGCTATCAAGAAGGTGGAGCCAGGCTCTTTACTGTGGTACTGGACATGAGACAATGGATATAATTTGGAAAAACAAAAGATAGAGCTGCAGACTGGGTATAAAAGAACAGTTTTTGTCATGAAGGTGGCCAAGCAGTGGAATAAGCTGCCCAGAGAAGTTTTGCCATCCCCCTCCTTCCAGATTTTCAAGACCAGATCAAATAAAGCTCTGAACAACCTGGTTTGTTCTCTCAGCTGACCCTGAGTTGAGCTGGAGTTTGAACTAGAGACCTTGTGAGGTTCCTTCCAATGTGATTTAGCCTATGATCCTAGGATCTGCCAAAAATAACCCAGACATAATTATAGAAAAACAATCCATGCATAGGAAAGATCAATGAATAATTCAGTCCAAGGGGAGAAGGCATGTATTAAACAGAGAGGAAAACCTTACACGTAATTCTTGCAGATGCATATGGAGACATTAATTTTGCTTTTGCAATGTATAAAAGTTTCTATCTGGAGAAGAAATGCTACCATACTTGTGAAGAAAATAAAATGAAAGTATTTTCTCATCAAAATTGTCCCACTTCAATAACCTCCTTACAAAGTAGAGTGTTTATGGTGAATATTGTTTTTACCAAGATCATTTTTACTTCTTTCACAAGAGAGCAGCATTCATTTATTTTATTTCAGGGAAAATTGACTAAACCAAATGGACAGTAGAAGTCTTCACCCTTTGTCAGCAAGGAGTAAAATATAGGAAAACTCTTCTCTTTTCATTCCTTAAAAGTTTAGTAGCTATTCTCCCGTTCTTACAATATTCACCAGGTTTCTTTTTCTCCCTTTCTCTCTCAGTCAGTGGGTAAAAGGCAAGTTGCACATTGTTGTCCTGTGATTCATCCTGAATAAAAAACTACCCTTTTAGTACGACATGTGGTGTTAATCACCATCTTCCTGTCACTTGATGTCAGAGTTGGCAATTTTTTAGCATCTTCACTGATTGTCCATGTGTACACCATTTCCCATTTCTTTGCTGCATCCAAGTCTGGGTAGCAAATGCAATTAAACCCATCTATTTCAATAGGGGTCTTTTTATTTTTATTTTTTACATATTCAGAACCTGCCTCATGTTTAGACAGTGTTAGATTAAACTACTCTCAATCCCAGTGGATATAAATCAACATATCTTTTAATACATGGGTTTTTTGTTTGTTTTTCTTCATCCATGCCAGTGTACTCCTCTAAGCTATTTATTTGTTTGAGAGGAAAGCCAAGTACATTTTTCCACCCCTGCCAATAAGCTGATTGTACTTTGGCTCAAGCTGCTCAATATATTCCAGACTGGAGAAGGGAAGTTACTTGTCCTCAACAGCTTGGCAGTGTTTTGATATGTTCAACAGATGCTTATGTTTTACACCCAATTCATAATTACTTATCACTGGTGGACTTAAAGATCTTATACGTTAGCTCTTCTTGACTCCCAGGGGTCAAGATGTGCATTAAAACACCTCATTTGTTTCTCTTCTGTGTTTGTGCTTTGTGTTAATTCTATTGGAAAACTTTGTTTAGCTCAGGTTGCAACATTAGGATTTGCACGTGATTCTTGGAGCAGGTGCTTCTGAGTACCTAAGGTTTCACAGATAATTTCTCTGCTAAACTCCTTGTGTCTGTTCTCACCAGGAAGCAAACTCAAGGAGAGCTGTGAAAAATGCAAACAAGTAACAGCAGTATATAATGAATTTGTAAAGGAAATGCTCAGTCTCACGGAAGTGTTTAGTTCTTGGACAGATGTCTATGAAATGAACAGTTCAAAATTCCCTTGTGTAATTCTACAGCTAATACATACCAGTCTCATTGGAGCACCAATGATAAATGGAAAATCTGTTATGAGTTTATAAATCCTTAAAATAAACCCAAACTTCTAGAAGTGTGTGATGTTAAGAGTTATCCTTTTGCCATCCATTCACTCATTCCCAAATAACACAACTTCTCAAGCACCTCACTGCACGCTCTAAGCCTACACCATGCATTTTAACCAATGTGCATACCATTCACTCAGAACTAATAATAAGTAAAATAGCTACCCCATACTAGAACATTTCAACCTAGAAAGTGATAAATTTACACAACACAGAACAATATAAAAAACTTGGAAAAAATTTGCATAAACACTAATGCACAGCAACTGTACTAAAGCATCCAGCACAACACACAATAGAAAGAATGTTTTCATTATCAGGGTTAGGTCACAATCCCAGTTGTTACAAGGTTACCTCATATAGGAAGCTAACATAGGAAACTTAGATTGTGGATATTGTTGATAATCAAAGAGCAGAGCAAAAAGATAATATGAAGGAGACTGAGGAGAAAAAGAAAGGCACTAATAAAAGATGGCATAGCACAGCCAGAAGAAACAGAACATAAGCATTATTTGAATAGAATCAAAAATGTATACTTGGTAGTAAAAACTCAGTAATTTCTAACAAAATAGCTCTAGTTAAAAAATAAATACGATTCTGTAGAAAAATATTTTCAAACTCAGTGATAATGCTGTATAGTATTATCCCTAGTAATAAAATTTGTGATTTTAATAAGAACCAAAATGGAAGTGTAGTCTCAGATAAACATGGATTTTTTTTCCATGCTTTCACACTAAACCTACTCAGCAAAATGAATCACAGAAGGTCAATGTACAAAGGAAAGAATAATTTAGGTCAAAAATTTAATTTATAATATCCAATAAAGATACATCATCACAAAAAACAGAAAAATATTCACTGTTCTGGAAATATAATGGCATTCAATGGCACCCAGACAAAAGTTATAGTAGGAACCTAAATAATAGAGGATGTAAAGCAGTGATGCATGAAACAGAATTTTAGCAGACAAGTAGCTTGTCACTTCAGAATTGAACAGCATAGGTTATGATGTAAAATGGTTGCCAGCAATATTCTTGGTTTGAAACCGATGCACAGTTTGTGCTCTGAGGTTGCTGCATCACAAGAGCCCAGTTTCTGAGTTGATTTGGGTGTGAGATTTTTTCTGCAGGCAACCCAGGAAAAATACATGACATGGATTTTGTCTGCACCTCTGTGAAGGGTCAATTGCTCGGGAGGAGGCCAAGACAGCAGGGCAGAAAGGCAGGAATTGATGTGACCCTGGACCACATGCCCTCTGTACCAACAAGCACCTCTGCTCTGAGCAGTTTTGCAAGTACTCAGTTATTGCAGAAAAGAAAAAAATGTTTCCAAACACATTTTGGAACCATCAGAAGGTAGAGAATATCTTTTGTTTGGAAAACTAAGAAGACTGAGATTGCATCTGCTTTAGATGCACAGGGTACGATCAAGGGATGATTTTACATGGGTCTATAAAACTTTAAGCAACAGGAGGAATAAGGTCAGCAGTGCTATTCTCTACATAAAAATACAAGTAGAGTGTATCACTTGAAATGATTAGTTAGTGAGTTAAAACAAAGAGAGGTTTTTCATTCAACCTGTCTAGACCCTAGAATTCACTGAAACAGGACGGGGCAATCAGGAGAGAATAGAATTTTAAACTGACTGACCAGACTTTGCACATTTGTTGCCCCCTAAATCCTGGTCTTAGTGAACAAATAGAAAAAATTATTTGCAAAGAGAGAGATGGAAAAACCTATGTGTTTATGCTACATAAACAATCTGGGTTTGAGGTCCCATCCACCATTTGTTTGTTCAGCTATATGCCACATAACAGTCTGTCATGTTCCTTTTGTGCTTACATCCAATCCAGAAGCCTTAACACTCATGCACACAAGATGTTCTAACACAAAATTTTCTAAGTGTTGATTTATTGAAGATGTATTAGCCTTGTGACTAATACTGGTTTTTTTTAACATGCAACTCTGCTGTCCAGTAGGCCTTCAATAGGCCTTTTGAGAAGCCACTGCCTGCTTTTCACTACTGCTATTTTAATGTCTTTCCATAGAAGCATGATCTCCTATTTTATAGCTGCCAAATGAGTTAGGAAAATAAGGAAAAATCTTGTTAATACACAGTGATCTCTACATTTCAGTGTAGGCAGTGTGTTCCAACAAGATGCACTGGACAAGGAATTATACTCATGGTTTTTAGGGGTTTCATTCATATGACACCTCTTTTAAAATATACCTGCATACTGTTAATTGTACATTCAAAAAAGCACGTTGAAAATATATGTTTACAGAGAAGTAGCAAACAAAATATTAAATCCAAAACCAAAGGGCCTACTTCAGATTTTGTATGCCAGTGGCTTCAAACCTTCATATTTGCTGTTCCAAGAATATTATTTATGATGTCAGAAAAGGCTGCGTGAATCCAGGACTCTAAAACTTGCATTAGCACTTGAATTTAGTCACAATTAAATTCAGCAAAGTGAATCATACACCGCTTTTCCAGCAATTCATGCTATTCCAAAAATCTAAACTACACAGGATTTATACTTTTATTCAGTTCTTTAATTTACCTGCCTCTGCCTGCCACTAAAGCATACCTGACTTTCAACTTTATCGGGATAAAATTGCCTCAGCATTAGAAGCAGAAAACCAATTCCCATATTCAAGGAAATTGTAATTTGGAAAGATAATGGATCAGGGGTATCCTGGTTATCAAAATCCCTGAACAATTTCTCACCTGTAGGTCACGACTAGATCAGGCCTTGTCCTGGTTGGACTGCAGTTTGGTTACCTCTGGCTGTCCCTTTGCACAGTTTTGTCTCAATTGGATATTTCCCAGGTGAAGCCACACTTGTTTTCTAAGCTGTCCTTGGCCCCCCTCTGCTGCCAATTGCTTCCTGACCCATGTCAAGCCCTGTGATTTCCCACCAATACTTACCAGAAACAGCAATATTGGGAATGCTGACCCATGAAAAACACCATATGGCTGCAGATGTTCCTGACTGCCATGATGTCTAACCCACCTCACAGTGAGCCAGATGCCATGGTAATTAAAAGCTGGACAACATCCAGAGGCTACTGTATAGCACACTTCCAAAATTCTCCAATATGTAGAGATACAATAATTTTATCAATAATTAACTTCAGGAAAAAAAGATTTAATGAGAGTTACCATAACAGAAACAAATATAATCCAGGACGTGCACTTAGAGAGAGAACTATGGGTCATCCCCACACACACATTGTTGGTCTCATTCATGGTTAGATATTCTCTAATCAACTATAGTGCAGTGTACAGTCATGAAGGTGCATTTATTTTCACTCATCTTCTACTCATTGAATTCATCTTTTTTGCCAATAAGAAAGCTTAAAAATAATTATCACCACCAGCATGAACATTTATGCTTCATTTTGCAAACATTTGTGCTAAACAAACCTCAAAGGGGTATGTCCTTTACCAAAGCAATCTCATTAAATATTTTAAATTCATATTCAAAGGAAAACCTTCCCTAGTATTTCTCCCTTAGCTCTGGGAGCACAGAAAAAACATTGTCCACAACATTCAGTCAAGCATTTTTATGACCATCAAGTTAAATGAAAAATATTGTGAAGCGGAGGATCCTGTACAGCAGCTCACGGACCTGAAAAAAGTGCAATACACTAGCCAAACTTTTTTTTTTATCCCTACAAAAGTCAAGACATATCTTCTGTGCATGCTCTAGAGAAAATAGCCTTATTGATTATCTATCTCCTTGGAGATTAAAATTACTGAATGTTTCTTCATTAAAGCACTTTTTATCTTTAACACTCTCAATAGATATCATCAAAAAGGATGTGCTTACAAAGAGAGACAATATTTTTTCTCTCTGAAGACAGGAAATCAACAGCAAATCTATAGAGGATATTTGCATTTAACATCATTAGCTAACTGTACCCATCCTTGGTCACACATCAACATTAGAGCTGGGCTTTTAATTCCATTCTAGGTTATGTGTTTGGAGACAGCCTCAGCAAAAGAAACATGACAGTGATCATCGGACTAGTTTTGATTTTACTGCTTATTTCACCTCTATTCATTGCATAAACATTATAGCAAGAGGAACCTTCAGATGAAATTATCACCTAGATTATCTCAGTAAGTAATTGAACTTTGATCTCTTTTACTGATTTCTATAGAAATGCAAAGTGACTCTTCAAAACTAAAAGTTATTTTAAGGAAATTTAAGAGGAAAAGTTTCCTTAAGTTTAAGGAAACATAAGAGGAAAAGAATAAGAAAGAAATGCATAGGACCTACAGGAAAGTTTTTCTTGCAAGTTTTGGGAGGCCTACTTGTTCTAAGAACCTGCCATAATTGGGAACAGATGAGATGGCTGTCCATAAGCCTTTGTCTTAACCTGATTTAATCAGTGTGCATTCCTCTGAGCTCATAGGCACTGTTTCATTCTTTGCAAAGTTTCTTTGTCTGGTCTGGGAATTTGGAGCCTGTCCAATCTGATTAGTTCATCAATAAAGGTATAGAGGACAAAAGTGATCTTCTACTTAAGAGTTTGCTATTCATTCAGCAGCTTCATTTATGTTACTATCCTTGACACCTTCACGAAGGTCTCCCTTAGGACTGATTTACTGTTTTTACTTCTGAGAGTTGAAAAAGAAATAAAATAAGTCAGGCATCAGTAACATCAATTAGAAATAACAACGTGTCCCACTATGGCCATAGGTTACTCTGAAGAGATATGGGTAAGGATAACTGAGTATTGTACTGGCAGTTTTCTAAAGAAGGAAACATCCCATTGGAGTCACCCTCTGGCCCTCTGGGGCCAACACCCTGCTATTGCCATTTCTCTGTGACAAGGCAAAGGTATAAGCATGGAGGAGATAAGTGCAGCTGTGATATGAGCTGCTCAGATAGTGTGGGAACAGAAACCAGGTAATTGTCCTAGGCAGAGACACTTGCCTGGATAGAAAGTGATATCTTCCCTAATACATAGTAGGATCTATTAAAGAGAATATTAACTAAATATAAAAATAATTAATATCCATTTGGACTAAAAGACAGATTTAATAATTTAATAAGGGGCATAAGTCTGCCTAGGAAGAACAAAATGACAGAGCATCAACTTTCCAAAGTTAACGCTGAAATTTGGCTGTGCAAAATTCAAACTACAATCTAAAACTGAAGTCATAAGAATAAAGAACAGCCTTTCAGCACTTTTTGGATCACAATTCACATGTGCAGATGAGGTCATGCCAGCCCTATGGTTCGTGGCAGGAGCATGACAGTAACCAAGACAACAGCACAAATGCTTCCTGCAAATTCCTCTTGTCAGAGTATAGAGGACATGGTGACCAGCATATTCTTTCCTCCAGATAAAGCCCAGCTATTTATCTTAACACAAGTTCTCATTAAGACTGAAGCTTGTCTCAGCTAATCAACATTAATTCTTGCTTTACCATGCCCAGTTTTAATCAGCTGGTGCATAGTTAGGGGCTGAAATTGGGGAGCAAAGAATCCATGAATTGTACCTCAACATTCAATAGAAGCAAATCTAAAATTCCTTGTGGGAAATTGCACAGGGTAGAAATATTTCTGTGAGAATGGGCCCTACAAGTATATTGCCCTACTACTGATACTCTTCTACTGCATTACATTGTATTAACAGAGTACTTAAGCATACCCATTTATTCCTCTTTACCTCTCAGATCTAAATGCAGTTAAGTCCTCCAAGTTGGTGGATTAGCATTGCATTTGAAATTTGATGCCTTCTTTAGGAAAGGATGCACAATTCTTGAACTCTAGCAACTCCAGCACGACCTGAATACATTTCTGAACTTTGAAATAGTTTTCATTAAATTTCAGTGCACCTCTGCTCTTATTGCTCTCTAGGCAGCCGAATGCTTATTAATACAAAACCTTCTGAGTTATGTTCATCATTACTTTCAGGTTCATGGCTGCTTGAGTTTCCCTGACAACAACAGAATGAGTTTATTCTTCACATTCCTTTCCCTGCTAATAAATTTCTCAGGTCACATAAGTTCATTTCAAAGAGGTGTCTTCTTTTGCTAAGTGCCATAATATGTCAGTCATCCAGACATGTGATATCTTTAGCTTTCTAATTCTCCTTGGACTGTGTCAGGACACCCCTTCCCTTGGCACTCACCCACAGGTCCAACCCAAACCTTATTGATGCCTTTTTTCTTTACAGCATCCTTTAGATGAGCTGTATTTTCTAACCTGCAGTTCTTGGTACACAAAATTACATGCAAGAAAACATGTTTCTGTCTATTTTGGTAACCAGTCATTATCAAATGCAAACTAATTCCTCCCGTTTGAAGATAGAGGTACCATCTGGAGTCACAATAAAAATAATTTTAAATTTTTTTTAATACTCTTGCTGTTACCTCTTACTTAATAAACTCCAAAGTCATAACATTTTCTTTTAAGCAGAAGGGCTGGAAAATCCTCCTACCCAAAATTTACCACAGGTATGTGCACTAAAAAGACACCATAAATTTAGGACTCAGTTCTTACTAGGATTTCTATATTTTATCAAGTCACTGTGATAGTGCAGACAGAGTGAACAAAATACCAAACTTCTATTTCCTCTATAAAATCAGTTCCCTTTATATTGATTCAATGTCTCTATCAATAGCTAATTATTTCCTAGTACAAAATCTCACAGCTGAACTTAAAAAAAATATTCTGAGAATCCACATTTTGTTGTGTGCTAGGCTACATCTAAGCTACTTCAGTATTTTTGGGCCATGTTTTTGAGAACTTTTCAAATTTCTCAAAGCTGTCTATGTTCTCAGGGTAGGTTTTATGGAAGAGATCTTATTAACATTTTATATGATGATGAAGAGAGATAAATTTGAGGTTAGCTAAGAGACTTAGAGCATCCTCTGGGGAATCTTACTGTTGCCATTAAAACTGCAGAGCTGTACTTTTCTGCTTCTTTACTTAAAGATCAAATAAACTTTTAAATAAAAAGAAGTTACGGGTATGGAGCGCTGCAAGCTTGCCAGCTATTAGATAATTGTATTTTCACACTTTCCACCCTAATGGTGGATTTTTGGAGATGTTACTCAGTTATAAACAATCACAGAAGTTGATTGGATGTTAAAGTAGAAAGAGAGTGGAGTTGTTCCTATTTATCCAAGTAAGCTGTTGCTCATTTTAATGCTGTAGTTTTCCCTCATACCCTTCTGCTGCGTTGTGATTAAATTAAAAGGCCCAATAGGCAGGCAAAATGTGGGAAGTTATTGCACTGATATAACCTATTCTGGGAATTGAAAAACACTGAGACTTTCTTAGCATGCTCTCAGCTTTTATAAGAAAATCATCTACAGGTCCTTCTTCAATGGCAATTAGCAAATCAAATACTCATTAGTGGTGGGAAAGTATTTACAACAGGTCAAATCCATGTCCTCTTTCATAGTCATTAAAAAAATAATTACAACATACTTAGAAATAATTCAAAAGCATTTTAGCAAAGTATATTTTGTTGCTACTTCTAACTAGTTATCAAATTTAGCAAAGAATCCTGGGTTTAAATGTGTGATTTTCAGCTTTTTCATAGACATCATGCAGATTAAGAACCACACATCTATACTTGCTCAAAACTACAAAAAAGTCAAATGTCAGAAAGGATTAGAAGAAATTTAACTTTTAAAAGTTAAATATATTGGGAATTCTTAAAGACAACAAGATTTTCTAATAGGCATGGAACATCTTAGAGAATCAACTGTCCCCTGCTCTCTCTTTTCAACACACTTTTCCATAATATATCCAAATTGTACAATTTCTATATTATATTATATATTATATTACATTTATATAATATTATATCTGTAGTATAGATATAATATTATACTATATTATATTATATTATATATTATATCAGCTTAACTATCTTATGCTGCTGATTAAAGCTCTGCATGCATATTCTTTTATTATGGTTTTTTAAAAGTTCCAATGTTGTCAACCATTTAACTAAGCTAAAATAAAGTACATGAAGAAAGCAGCCTGCCTCCACTAATGTTTTTCAAGGATACTCAAACTATTAACAAATTTGCAAACATTTTAAACTAACCAGGGCACATGCTTTTTTTAGTCATTAATAAAATCATCTCTCTTTTCTTGCATTTAAGATGAAATCATTAGACACCTAACTGTCAGACTGAATTTCCTTCTGCTTATGGCTTAAACTGTCTCTCTAATTACTGCTGAAGGGCTCCACTAACAATCCTTAATACTGCCAGCCTTGTTTTATATTTCATAATGGAAAGTTCTAAATTTTAGATTCTGAAATGTAAAGATGCACCCAAAATAAGATCTTTTCTATGCATAGGTTCATAATGTGATTTATTGACACCTGTGGAAAAAGATTGAGTATATGGACAATTATAAATAAAAATATTTTATACTTATGTATTTTACATGCACCCAGTCTTCACTTGGCAGGTGGTGTACTAAGAAATGTGTGCATTAATATTTTACCTCCATAACACTGTGGCACTAGCTGGATGCAGACTTTCTCCAGATCATGCATTGGCCATCACTGCCAGTAGTCATAACTGCAGTTAATACAAATTACTTTCTTGTCACTATACCTACTATAAATTCACTATTTATCCTTTACCTGAAGCACTGAACAAATTACAGGGAGAGGGCAATAAGCAATCTCTGAAGGCAGCCAACAGCCAGGGCTGTCATCCACAATAGTAAATCATCATTCCTTATCTTGTGTGTACACCCAACCACAATTCCATCTGTAAAGTACAGCTGGGACCTTTAAAAAGTCCCACATGTTAACAGCACAATGTTTTCTGAAGAGGTCATTTGAGACAATCTGAGTTAGATTTGTCAGATTAATATCACAGAATCTAAGCGTGCCAGATCCAAGCTCAGCACCCCCCGTTCCTCCAGGCAGTGCATTCTGCAGAGCTGTGCTGGTTCCTTTTATTCCTTCCTTTGCAGACCCCACATTGTAGAGATGTCTTTGTGCAAAATGCTCACAAGACTTTAAAGACCCTCCACATGCCCCTTGTTATCCCCTACTTTTCAAAAAAATAGAGAAACAGACATTTCACCTAGTGACGATTTCCCTGCTAAAGCAGAGGTAAAGGGGAGGTAAAGATGATTTGTCTTGTTTTCTACCAGACAACACAGACATGTCAGGTGTTTTGAAGTCTGGGACAGCTAAAGTTCACTTCAATGATCCCCAACACCATTACACAGGTTAATTGCTGTGACAGAGATTTTGGCAATAACAAGTACAACTTCTAATAAGAATTTTCTAGTAAAATAATCTCATTTTACAGCAGTCATGGTTTAACCCTAGCTAGCAGCCAAGCCCCATAGAGTGACTCACTCACTCACTCCCCCACCAGAGGGATCAGGGAGAGAATCCAAAGGGTAAAAGCCAGAGAAGTGAGATAAAGACAGTTTAATAGAGGAAACAAAATCTGCACATGCAAGCAAAGCAAAACAAGGAATTAAATCACTGCTCCCTGTGGGCAGGCAGGTGATCAGCCATCTCCAGGAGGGCAGGGCCCAATCACACAAAACAGGTGCTTGGGAAGAAGGGAAATGTTCCCTCCTTCCTCCTTCTTCCCTTCAGCTTCATCTACAGAGCATGATGTCACACGGTCTGGAATACCCTTTTGGTCACTTTGGGTCCCCTGTCCCAGCTGTGTCCCCTCCCAGCCTCCCATGCATCCCCAGACTCCTCACCAGTGTGTCAGAGTGAAAAGCAGAAAAGGCCTCAACTCTGTGCAAGCCCTGCTCAGCAACAACAAAAACATTCTGTATTATCAACCCTGTGCTCTGCACAAAGCCAAAACACAGCCCCACACCAGCCACTGTGCAGTAAATTAACTCTACCCCAGCCAAAACCAGAAGAACAAGATAGCCTAAAGTCCTCAAAAGCCCATGAACCCATAATAATTATTTATTCAATAATTTAGCGACCATTTTGCAGTTTAATATCATTTTTCTCCGTGTAACAACCTTCTGAATCAATATGCCATTAGAGTGTCGAAAATAGTTTAAGGATCAATGAGCTATAAAACTTCCATTGCTGCATAATCTCTATCTTTCAGTGAACTGTAAGGTGGTCCTTTGCTTCACTTGTTTTATTTCTTTTCCTTCTACCTTAGGCCTTCCTCTGATATGCCAGTCACTCATGGTCCACCACAGACAGGAGTCTCTCTGACAGGTATAACAGATGAACTTGATAATCATTTGCTCTTCTCTGCTGGCCAGTTATTTACATCCCCATCCTGATTCTTCTCCCAGCTTTTCTTAAGAAGACATTAGTTAATATTTGAAAAGTCATCTTGCTTCCAAGCCCAGGCTTTAATCAACACAAAAAAAGGGGGAAAAGGGTCTTTAACACCAAGTGCTTCTGTTATTTCAGACGTTTTTAATAGGGCTGACAGAGTTACCTGTTCATTGCCACAGGCTCTGCCTTTCTGAGGAACGCTGTGCACTGCTGCAAGACATGAATAAGAGTTGTGGAGGAGAATATTGCCATGGAAATACTTATAAATGCCTTCATTTCTGAGTCACACTACCACAGGGAGTTTCTGGCTTGCTGGGAATGACTCAAGTGTTTACTGCCCAGGTGCAAATTATATCCCAATTATGTCTGGATTCTGAAAGTATCCCCTTCTCTCATAATTTTCTCTCAGGGTGAGCTCTACAGCTCCTCCTCATGAAGCTACTGTGTTTATTGGTTTTGCTTTTCTGTTCTCTTCCCTAAACACATCCAATGGATGTCACAGCTCCAAATATAGACTGTTAGACTAAAAGCCTCTGCCCAAGCACCTTTTGATGCTAAAAGGTATCTAAACAAAGATCAGGTTTTTTCAGAAATGTTCCCTGTTCCTCAGCCCCAACACAGTCACTTATAATTAGACCTTCATGAGAAGCTATCATCCATTATCAGTAAATATTCCAACTGCAGGGGAAAGGTGTGCAGCTCCACTTACTTCCATCATCCCTCCAATGTGAATTCATCCTTTGTTAGGACATAAGTTACTAGGTGGTATTTGAGAGTTATTTGTGTTTCTGTGCAGAAAGATTCTCCAAAACTAACGCACGCTTTTTGTATTTCCTTATCTAATATGCTGCCAATTTTTTCGTCTTTCTGAATGGTCCAGGCTCATTGGGCACTAAGTATGAAATTTTAGTTTTATCATATGGATCTTAGTTTTCAAGTCTGTGAAATCTAAAATTTCTAATAGCTGGTCCATGTTCAAAATGTAATATCCATCAAAACACCTTTGAATGCTTTAACCCATCTGCTAAGTGCTTTGACTTGCAAATGCAAGAGAGGTCAGTATCTTACTCTTAGCTTTTCTAAACATTTTGTCTTTATCTGCATAGTTCCATTATTTTTTTAAGTAAGGTGTAGATTCTCTTCACTTTGCAAGAGAGACAATTGGCAAATAACCTCTTATATAATGGAGCAAGAATGACAATACAAAGGCTAATCATTTGCAGACAGTCATGTGCTGGTGTACAGATTTGCAACTTAACTGTGGTTGTCAAGAGATGATGAGAGCTACATTATGAGTTGCCAAGCAGAGCCTGCTCAGTCTGTCCCTTGGTCAAGCTCTAATAAATTACATAACTTACAAGAAGTTCCCTAAGCAACAAAAAAGTGTCAAGTCAAAGTACAGCTGTCACCTTTCCAATATTGTTGTTGAAACCCTGCATATCAATTTATCTCTGCTCACTTCATTTCAACTTAGATTCCCTGGATGCTATCAAAGCAATTGGAATTGGAAGCACAACAGCTATCATTAGGAAAGGCAGCACTGCATGTTATTGATCCACCCATGCCTTTGTCCTCTCCCTTCACTGCCACCCTGTCCCCTTCTGTCAGGATGCTGTTGGTGATAAAATACTTGTTCACTTAATTACTTTCATTAATGATGAACCTCAAGCTTCAAAACATGCAACAAAGACAAGACACTAATTAGGTATTGAATTATCTTTATCAGAATAAGTTCATTTAATCCATGATTGTTCCCATTTAATTAATTCAGAGAGTACATCTTTTTTTCCTTAGAATTACCATCCACTGAAAACAGTAATCTTTTAGCCCCGGTATAACCAGCCATTTTATAATGACATCTTTGGGAGATGTGTAGAAGACATAAAACCGAAATATTTTCAAGCCAATTCAGAAGGGCAGCAAGAAATCTTCTTCTGATAAAAGGGAAAAATCAAAGGTATAAGGAAAAATGCTATTTCTTTTAAAATTTAGTAATGTATCATCTGTCTTATAAAATTATGTGGCACTTACTGATTTATTTTCTGACCTCTGTAGCACCACATCAGACTTGTTGGTCTTAACCATTCTGCAAGACTGTGAAACCCTAATGTGCAGATTTCACTGCTGAGGAGCTGCTGTTTCCCTTCTTTCCCTTCTCGTGCAGTGTTGCAAAGTTATCTGTGGCCCATGTCCTCTTCATAGGACTTTTAATACAACCAAAACGCTGATACTTTCAGAACAAAAATACTCAGGTTCCAGTAAAACAAATGGTTCTAAATAACAGCATAGCCTTGTAACAATGGATAAAATGTCTTCCATGAGGAGTAAAAATATTCTCACTTAGTCCCCAAGCTCAGAAATATATTTCCTCTAATACCTGCTCACAGAATTCCCACTACTTCACAGATAATGTTTTCCCTTGAAGGGTAATTCACTGCAGAACTGCTCCCAGTAGGAAGCACAGGCCAGACCAGGCCAACTTATCCATTTTTCAAACCTATATTGTCCTCCAGATGTCTCCTTTAAGCCTTGCACAGTTTAGATAACCTTGTGTCCTGAGGCATAAAATGTATACCTTTAAAAACAAGATCAGCACTCTGGCAAGCCTAGAGCTCTCCCATTTAATCACTTGGAATTTAAATAAAATTGTGATGCTGATGAAATTAAAAGCAGCACAGAGTACCCACTAGAAAGCTAGATGAGGCTTTAGATCAGTCTAAGGGAACAGGATCTAAGCAGTGTGTGAAAGAGACTCCTGTACCAGCTGGCTTGATCATTCCTTGAAGGAGTGTCAGTAAGGATGTGGTTTTGTGCTCTCCTTCACTTGAGGATTTTTGTCTAATAGTAACAGAGGAATTATGACCTGACTATGAGGAGTTCTTTAATTAGACTAAAGTTTCTTCACCATACACAGATTTATGAATTAGCTGCAAGCCTGTTGCCCGTTTTACCACTATTTTCCATCAAATACACAGCATCAGCCCTTAGTTCTATAGGACTCTACACAAGTGATACATAATTAACAATCTTGTGCTTATATTGAGGAATTGGAATAGGTCATAATACTACATAAATATATTAAGTATAATCAAAATCTTAAAAGGAAAAATGTAATCCCCTTTAAAACCAACAGATGTTTCTGATATAATACTCTCTACAAGAGTAGGAAAGAGAGATTCTTCTTATAAGAAAGAGAGAAGTTCTCTGTATAAGAATAGGGACCTAAATTACAATGGAAAGAGTTAATAAGGAAAAACTTTGTCGTGTCTGACTACAAAAATGTTTTCACAATTAAAGATGAAAACATAAGGAAGGTATCAATGAGGAAGACTCTAAAGCTCTTTGGAATGACAGCAGTATTTAAAAACCACCAGTATCTTTTTTCTCTGGTAAAAGAGCAGCTCAAGTGAGAGCTCTGACAGGAAGAAGTTACCCCCAGTAACAACACTTGTGAACAGCAGTGGTGTCCATGAGTGCTATCAGTTCAACTAACAGCACCCAGAGAGATAAACCACTAGTAAAAACAAAGTTAGTTTCACTCGAATTTCTTAATTTTCCTTGGATTAAGAACAAACACGTGATGATCAGGCATCATCTCACTTCAGACCTTTATTTGCATGTCTGCACCTTATCCCACTGAATTACATAGATGGAAAGGCCCCCAGTTAATAAATGTGATAGAAGCAAAATTACTTCCCTAGAGAACAAAAAAAAAGGTTAATCAGTTGAAAATGCAGCATGGTTCCTATCATAGACTCATTTAAATGTGGTATGTGCAGTGCAGTGAAATGAGGCAGATAGAACTTCAATTCCTTACATTGTAATTTTCTTCTTATTAAATGTTTTAGCTGTTCCTATCATGGAAATAGTTCTCTTTTCAGGGGCTGCCCTACTTTAGGCATAATATGCATATGTGGCTCTCTTGAAAACCAATACCACTTCCTTTACCTAAATTTGTTGCTATCAACTAACACATCAAGCACTGGCTGAAATTTTTTATGGGTTAAAAGTATTTTCGGGTTTATTTGTAATATATCCTTTCATATTTCCTGTTTTATAGTCATATTGGCAATAATTAATGCACCTTTTTGACCTGACAACAATAGTGATTCATTAGGGTTCATTAAATACAGCAAAAAAATCACCTCTCATCCACAAACATTTTAGAAAGCTTAATGGATATTTTAATGGCAATAAAAAGATAAGGTTTGTCAGTGACTAACAGACATGTTAGAGGGTATGCCTTAAAAAGGCTGCCTACAACAGTCTGAGTAAAGCTCCAGAGAGTTAAAAAACCAAACAAAACCAGCTCCATACAAAAAAACATCCCTCTAAGAATTTACTCGTAATGAGTATAGGCAGCAAATCAAAAACTGAAAAAAGGATACAAATTAATTTTGTGTCTCACGACCAAAGCTGCAGGGAACAGTTTACCAGAAATTCAAAGTCTGGTGAATAAGCCCCTAAAGGCTCACTTGGAAAAGCTTGAAAACGGACTGGCATTTTCCCATCGGGCATGGGATGAAAAGCAAACCTGGGAGCTGCCAATATTTATCTCTCTGCATTTGGAGACTGTGTATTTTATCTGAAGAGGAAACCAGCTGGGGAGGGGAGAGGCAGAAAGGCTTTATGAAACCAGAACAAACATTTTACAGTTCCATTTTTTTCCCTCACAGCAATTTCCCTGCTGACATTAATTAAAATTTCTTTAAGGTTATGCCCTTTGTCGAGTTTGGGAATTATTTTTTTCCTTAAATAGCTTATTAACCATATGACAGGTTTTGTTCTGCACAGTGCATTCAATACTACAGGACCCAGCAGCAGCTCCATCACCTTCAGAGCTTGTTTCTACAAAGGAAAGGCTCTAACACACCAGCTGCAGCACATCTGCTGGAATCAGTTAAAACACCACTACCACAGATATTTTTCATGTTTCTTTGCCCCCTCACACAGCATTACAAGAACAGTACTTGTATAAATAACCATATATCCCTCATTCACACCGAGGCAGCCACTCCTCACAGACAATCCTGCAGGCTGCTCCCCACCCACCCTGCCCCCCAGCTGGCAGCACTATCAAGGCCTCCTTTTCCAGATTCACTGCATTAAATATTTCTCTTAATCCAACAGAATTGATACTGATTTTAAAAGTGTGATCTCTTACCATAGATGGCAAAATTTGCTATCTGCCTACTTGCTGGGATTTCTGGTTAGAGAAGGCAGATGACTTTGGGTGTGTGCTGATGACCAGCACACACTGGTAACTGGAGCATCTTGAACAGATCATGAGCCCAGGGATGTTTGGAATAAATATTAAAAAAAAAAACAAACAAAACCCAAAAAAACCAATGTGATGTTTCTCCAAGTTTGCCAAGTCTGCAGAAGTTGGCAGCAAATCTTGTGAGAAAACATTAGTATTGCCACTGTATATGTTAATTTTTACTTAGTAAAAAGAGATCCGTGAAATAAATCTTTGTTCTGCTACAAAGTGGAAACAAACACAACTTGCTTAAAAGGTGTCACGTACACACCACCACCACATGTAATGAAATAATTAAGGTTCTGTGTATTACTCTCTAAAATATGCTTTAATCAAACCAACACAGGTGACAGACGAGTGTTACTCTGTCCTAATTTACATGTCAACTGAAAAGGCAATTTTCTGCTTATTGTTAATTGTGTCTGAACAGAGCTCACCAGAAACTGTCTCAAGACACAGGCCTCACTTGAAGGCAGAGGTTTTCATTGCTAATTGATGAAATATCAACACACACACCTTGGAAGGAGTGTGACTGAACCCTGCAGCAGCTGGCTGCTGTAAGGCACGATGAGGTTTTGACAGACCCAAATCATAATCCTTTGTAGCTCACACAGCTAAATCTCGATTTCCCAGATATTTTGCTAAGCAAAACTCAATTTTTCTTGAGGTTTTTATAGAAAATTCTTAGATTTCTCAAATAAAAGGTATCACCTATACACTCTGTAATTTTAAATTGCATTTAATCTGCAACTTTTCAGATATGCAAAAAGTATCACTGAAAGACAGAAAATACTTTAAAGTCCTAACAGAGAGTACAACTCCAAGATTTAGCAGGGAAACTTTTAGGCTGAATAATAGGTAAGAGGAACTTGGAGTTGAGAGAGGAGAAGGAAAAAAAATCCACAATTTAGTTGATTTTTAGTGTTGTGTCAATGATCTGTGAATTAACTGCTTAATAGCTTTACCTTTGGGATTTTTTATTTCAGCTGAGGAGTTAACAAAAAAAGGAAAACAAAAAACTTTCAAAACCATTGTTACTTAAGACAGTTATCAAATTGTTACATTCTATCAAAGTGGAAACCATCTTAGCCTTTAGAATCATTTTTGGCTTTGAGAAATTTCACCATGTACTTTCCTAAATTACTTCGCCCTTCACAATCTGGTCACATTGACATGCCCAAAAGTACTCAGGAATTCATTTCTGGGTGTTAACCTCTTCAGTGGGGAAAAAAATTAGTCGAGAAAAGGCAAATTAATATATTTTTTGACAATATACATGCAACTTTAGTAGCAACAACTTGCTTCTATCTGCCAGCACAGAGTGCAGAACTTAGCTGAAGTAGTAAGCAAAAACCCACTAAGCTTCTCATTGAGATGAGTTCACTATTGTAATCATAATACATGTGAGCTAAAAGTTGTAAATATTGAGAATACAACTATTTTGTGAAATCTGAATATATTGTAAGGAAGTTGGCTTTACTTGTTTCTAGGCATTTAGTGGAGAAACTGCTTCAGCAATTTGATGCAGAAGAAATCCATTCTAGAGAGAAGTCAACTAGTATACACTTATAAAACGAATAGAAGAAGAAAAGATGAAAACAAACGAATTTTTAAAAGGAGCCTAAAACAAGTTCTAATCTTCTGGTTTGTACAGATGAATACTGAGAAGATTAAATAAAAATATATTTTTTAAAAGCCCTAAATTTCAAAATGTTCCCAAAGCACTTGTCTTTGACCAGCTGTTCTCCACATTTCACCATAGCATGGTTTATAATTCATGTTGAAAGGGCATTTAATTATGAGAAGTGATCTGTGGGTTTGCTACACAGTTGTCAGGGAAAAGAGATGTTGAGTAAATCAAGCAATCTCCTGCTTGTTATCAATCATGAACATGGGTTACACAAACTGTCAGTCACAGAGAGCAATTATTGAGACCCCCACATGATTGAAGTTGATTAGACACAAATGTTTTCAGTCCATTCAGTGGAAGTTTTGAACACTCAGCAACTCAAAGGGTCAAGCCTCAGCTTTATGTGGAACTGGCTTTTCCATGTACATCACACTAACAGAAGAACTGCTCTGCAATTAGTGCAATCACTCCAAACAAAAGAGAAAGGATATAACTAAGATTGAGCAACACACTGGTTTTGTATAAAATATTTTTTTGTCAGCAATCTGCACCTGTTTGTTTTATTCTTTTTTCTTAGGAACAGCTCTCAGTAGGAGTGGAGGAAAAGATCTCTTTAATGAAGGCCACAGTCAAACCTGACTCCATGTGCAAGACCCTTAGATAAGCTTATCTTCAGTAGAGTCTGAAGGAAATGATAAGAAGGACCTTGCTCCTCTCTGTTCACATTCCTACTGTATCACTACTTGTTTTGTGGAAATTAGCTCCTGATTAAATGGCTGGAGAAACAATACTTGGCGATGGGATGTGATTTGCATTCACATTGTCAGGATTTAACTTTTCCTCCAGGTCTTTACAGGTAGAAAACTCAGCAGCATGATAGTCTAATAAAATTCAACAAACCAACCCAATCAACTGTTTAGAAACTGTTTATAAAAATTTCCCTTTTCTTTCTACAAAGCCTTTCCCTATTCCTTCTGGGAGTTAGTAGAATTTATATTAGAGCACAGATTACACTAGCATTTCTGGGGTAATTTTTCAAATAACACCATCATTCTCACAACTTAGGTAGGCCGGATTTAAAAAAAAAAATCTAAATTGCAATGCAAGGCTCTGTAGAACTGTCCTGTAATGATAACAGCATGGTTTTGAAGCATGAAGTTACATCCTCAGCCTCTAACAACACATTTAACTCAGCAAGACATGCTTGCAAGACTTCTTCATCTAACCATAGGATTGGCTTCTCAGGGAAGACAAATCTGGTACTGTGTAAATTAAATTAAGAGGTGCATAAATACCTCTTCTTTAAGTATTGCTTTGGCCAAGGGGCTTTTTTATTTATCTTAATTTTTTAAGCAACTGCTAGCAGTGGCAGTAGAGGAAAACCTCAGCATACTTGGTTCAAGAAATAGAGCTTTCAAACCTGCTGGTTTCTTAAACTGCAAAAGCTTGTTGGAACAGAAAGAATATCCTGATATAAGTAAAATAGGAAACACTCCAATCCAATAATTCCCTGCTTTGAAATACTAAACCAAAAGAAAGAGAAACCTCAAACCCAACCCTCACACAAAGACACCAAAGCTATAATGGTAACCACAGCTCAGCACTGCCTTCACTGGTTCTTAGGTTTATATGATGGTTTTCTCCAGCAATAAAAAGTGAAGTCCTGTTAATGTAGAAAAAATAACACTAAAATTGATCAAACTGAGGTTTGTTTCCTCCTGATCTATGAAACTGATATTCTCACTTTTATTTTCAGTCTTAAACCTACACTTGCTTGAACCTTTGATAGCTGTTCTGCTTCCCTTCTCTTGCCCTCATCCCAGACACCTTTGTGCATAGCATATACAAAAAAAAAAAAAAAAGAAAAAAAAATTTCATACCCATGGGTAATTAATTTCATGTCTCTCTATAGTGTGGCAGAAAAGTGCACTACTGCTTTGTATTGAATGTCAGTTTTATTTTGGAAATGGTTTTATTTACAGGTTACTGTAAAATGAGTTTGTTTGCTCCTTATGTTCCTATAGCACATTTGAAAGTTAATTACAAGCAGAAACTAAAGCTAGTTAAATTATAATTTAGTGCTGTTGAACAAGGACAGGCTATTTGAGAAAAGGCATTTTCCAGCAAACTGTGATCCATTAACATAATAGGAACCACAAAGCCAAGGCAGCATTTGTCACCACAGATAAATCACATATTTACATTGGGAGATAATTCAAGTATGATGAGGACAAACCACAGTGAGCTTCTCAGCTATGTTTAGAAAAGGTGTGAGATTTGTGAAATAATACACATTCACCTAATATTAGCTTTTCACATAAATCACATGAACACCAGAGAACCATTTCCTCCAATATCTCACCTACAGAACTGCATCCTTATGTCCAGATTGGAATGAAGCAAAATAGGCTGCTTCAGGATGAAAGTATAAAATATGAATGTGCTAAATGAAATATTCTAGAGACCTGACAGTCTCGAGATTGTAAGTATTTATCTGAGATATAAAAGACATTACTAAATTCCAAGCTTTTCTCTGCCTCTTTTCCAGTGCTACCTTTGGAAAGAATATAAATCTATTTTCTGCTTAGATTACTGAAATTTTCTCTTGAGTGATTGTCTCTTCCTACTGTATTAAATCTCCCAAATATATAAGATAAAAAGTGAAATCAAGACAACTCAAGGTAGCAATGTAATTAATGTACATGCTCAATGACTACCAGTCTTTGGGTATTTGCAGAGTATCTCACTACTTACACAAAAGCTGGAAAAAAAACTTTTCTAGTCAGCAGAGGAGACAGATTTGCCTCTAGGTGTTCAAGTGGCAGGCACCAGGAGGGTTTTTTCAGTTCTTTTTGATCCTGCATTACCAATGATATGATGATAGGATGGTAATTGTGCCACCTGGAGCACACAGTGTCACCTGAAGACACCAGTGAGGAATTGGTTTGGTGGCAGTGGCCCAAAGATTCCACACGAGCCCCTGCAGACCCTGAACTGGAAAGAGCATGTCAAAGGCTGAGCAGATAAAGCAGTCTCACTTCTTCCTTATTTAACTAAAATTAAAAAAGCATTTGCATTCATAAATATGCTTGCATGCATGCTTACTTACGAGAGCATAGTTTAGAAGTTTGATCAACCAAAGTCAGATTAACATGGTAGAATATTATACTGGATAGACAGAATAAAGCCATGTTACACTGTATTCAAAAAACACATTTAACACACTACTTCCAAAACAAAATCATGAAAGTACACGAAGAAATTTGAAATCTGGTGTGTTTTGAGTAATGAAATTTCCAAAGGATATTTTCTCTGTACTGTAAAACTTTAGTCTTGATTCAGGCTTCAAAACTAGAAAAAGTGTGGAGTGCAGTTCCTTTTTGGGTGCCTCTTACCTCAAGACTGATGGCAAGAAGTGGGCCAAAAAAAGCTACTGCCAGCACTTCTTTGGCATGATGTATGCATAAAACATTCACAGTGTCGCCTTTGCAAGATTAATGTGTCAGGAAAGGGCAGAGGCACTTAATTTGCTAACCTCTTCATGACTGCAGTTCAAGAGACTCAGCAATCCAGGTCATTCACCCTGCACACTTGGCTTTCAACAAATGCTTGCTGGTTTTACATTGTTAAGGGATTAATATACTATAACTGTGGCAATGACATGACACGAGCCACTTAGCTTTATTCTTATCAGCTGCATACAATGGTATATTCTTCACAGCTAGGTGATTTCTCCCTTCTGACACTTTATAGAGGTTTATTTCATGGGGTATCATTTGTTGTTGTGCATCTATCATGGGAAATGAGGTTCACTAAACATAAATCTTTTCAGCCTTCTCTTTAATACTGCTGGAGACGAAGAGAGGGGGAACAAACTCTAAGAACTGACAGCTCAGAATTTTTAGCAAAATTAATTTATGGCAAGAAGTTGCAGTCTACACTGAAATCCACTTTTTAAAATCACTGCATACTACAGTGGTGCACGCTGATTATCTGTTTTGAAACAGCAACATGTCTCAGACATCTTCTAGCCTTTATTCACTGCTCATTCTGACATGCAAGCACATGGTTTAGTAATGGGATTATATTTATATCAATCCTATTACATGATCGGATTACAGTTCCTGATCCCAGGAATGCTGTTCAGCCCTAACAGGAATTTTACATCATGCAGCTTTAAGGACCAGCAGTTTCTGCCGGTGAGCATCTTAGCTTTGAAATACTTGCAGATACAAGTAGGTACTAAATAAGGCAGCAGAGATGTCTATAGCTTGCATATACGATAATTGTACTAATTTCATTAATTCTGCTAAAGGAATTAATTTCTTTTATATTGTCACTCTAATTAGTCAATTCAGGAAATTAAAAACGACATTTGGTGGGCTATGTTTCAAGAACAACAGACAAGGTACTCAAGAAACAAAGCCTACAGTGTCTTTTCCAAGACCCTTCAATTGTGATAAAGAAAAATTTACCCCTTCTTCTTATATTTCAGTGTCTGTTTTACCAACTTGGAATTTATATTGTCTCCACCTTAGAGGAGTTATCTTTAATCACGTCAAAATATGGACTGAGTCCTTTTATGGCATTTAAGACAGATTTGTTTCTCAGAGGTCAGTTTTCATGTGCCAGTTCATGGAGTGAAGAGTGGTAAGAAAGGCCTTCACTATTTTAGAGTGTACTTGAACAGATAATAAACATTTGTGTTCATTAAACTTTAAAACCACAGTGCTATCAAGACTGTCAAGACAGAACAGGTATAAAGTTCTTAATGTCTTTATGCTGGTTGGTCTGGCCCATCTCAAAGGCACCACTTTACCTTAAGCATCCTATTAATCTTGCTGGAGAATTAATTTCTACAGTGCTATTGTAGCATTCAGGCATCTGTTTACCTTGCATTGACAAGGGTTAAGGGAACAATTCAGCGTGATTGCCAGGATGGCTCTGCTTTTACAAACTAGTATTTCATTGCATTTTCACTTAAGAGAATGTACTCTGATGGTAAGAACAGGAAAAGATGTAGGCTGGTGATGAATCTCAGTGTTAGCCCATTCTGAGTCAGTATCAAAAATAGCTCTGAATTGAGGACAAAACTCTCGTTATGTGTCATGAAAAGACTCACAATTAATTATGAGCACTCATACTGACATCGTGCCCATCCTTCCCCCTATGGCTCAGAGAGAAAGGTGATACAAATCCTTTTCTCTTTCACTCCAAGTCAACGTAGGCACTGAAAAAGATCTAACATACTCTGCCAGACTCAGTCCTAGCATAGAGGTATCAAGCACAATCTTCTGTCTCAAAAACCAGAATTCTCTTAGCAATCTCTTGCACATTCAGTTGCACTTTGCAGGAATTTCAATCTCCAGTAAGAAAAATAACCTGTAATGTTTCAAAGTGACGTCCATCAAGCAAGCTGACAAATTTATGGACAAGCATCTCTTTAAACACCAGAAATTAAATCTTGTAGAGCATGTGATTCAAATTTTGATGCATTTAGCCTTTGATTTGGAGTTTCATAAGATTCTTAGTAATGTCAGAGAAAATAATAATATAAATATAAGTACTATGCAACTGCCTTTCAGGTATGTATTATGAGAATATTTTTAATGCTAGTCACTTGACATTCCTAGTTTGGCCCTAGTGTAGATGTGGAAAGGACACAACAATTTAAAAAAGCAGTGAATATTTTTTCTTCATTTAGGTGGATTTTTTTTTAAAGATGAACAAGAGTTTGTTTTATTTTATATGCAGAGATAAATGGTTCACACGTCAAAAGTGTGGAAGATCCCCACAAGAAGAGCTTCATTGAAAGTCTAGTGAAATAAAAGGAAGATGAAGTCAGAAAAGGATCATTTGCTTGTGAAAGCAGCTAACCTCTCCCAGCTGAGAGAAAGATGGGACTGCATTTTCCCTGAGAGCAGTGTTCTGGCACTTCAGTTCATTGAATTATTTTAGTCAACTTTTTTCTTAAATATTTAATCACAAAGTTAAGAATCCAGATTCTTTTAAATTCAGACTAATTTGTTTAAAAATAATCACACTGCTGATTAGATGTGGAGAAAACTTGCAGTCACTGACAAATTTGCACATCTGATTCTTAAAACATTTTGCGTAGGAAAAAAAAAAATCAACAAGAAGTTGGTGAGCAAAGAGATCTAATTGCCTGCACAGCAATGTCTGCATCCCACAGTCACAAACTGAGACTTGGATGTACCACGTGCACTGCAAGGTAGTAACCATAACTTCATATTTTAACAGCAGAGAATTGGCTCCAGCACATTTTGGGGGTAAAAACTGCTTACAGGGCAGAGCAGTGAGCAGCCATGGTGGCTTGCCAGATGTGATCCTGCTTGCTGTAACACATTCCCCATATCAGCACTTATTATTAATCAAACCTTATAGGAAGCTGCCTGCAACAGCATTCTGCAACCATGATTAATTAACCAGTAGGTTTTAAAGGGGAAAAAAAATCACATTTTCAGAGACAAAGGTCTCTAGATTAAAAACTTGTAAGTACAAATGTAGGACTGCAGCATGTCAGCTTCTCAGCTGATTTTGTCCATCTTGAGTGGCAGAGGTGAGTGTCAGGCAAATTAAATGTTCTCTCACTTCAAATCCAGGAGTATGGTGGAGAAGCAGCACTACAGAGCTGAATTACCTCTGAAGAGTCAAACAATGTTAATGCCTGGCTCTGAAAAGCACAAGCTCTCTAGTGAGAAGATAAAACCCAAACTTGATAGCTAGTAGTAAATGTGTGTAATTCAGACCAAGCTTTTAACTAAATTGCTTATGAGAAAAAAAAATCTTGGGCTGACATAAATGACAATTCCCTCTCCCTGATATCTGCATGAAAACCAAACAAGCATTTAACCTTAATATATTGCTGAATAGCCACACCCTGCTGGAAAAAATTATTAACGGGGGTATATATTTTATAATTTAAGCAACACATATTCTAAAAGCACTTCTTCTTGATGAAGAGTAAAAAGTGTGCCATGTACTTTTAACAAGTAGCCATTCTAGTTCCACAGTCTATCACAAAAAATAATGGTATCGCTACAAAATGACAGGGTTTTTTCAGTGAATGTTTTTGTTATATTCTCGGATGGGAGGTTTTGGTTTCTAGATTAGCAGGTTCACCAGTGCAGGAGAAGACACAACTCCTGGGGCTCTTCATTCCAGTGCAGAGTGGGAATATTAAGGGCGCATGATGTTCCCAAAGCAGGATTACCATTGACACCTTTAGTAGCCATTCATTGCCTAACCCCCAACACAGCATTATCAGCTCTCCTTCTGCAGCATCTGACAGGCACAAGAGCCACACTCAACTCATGGCTCATAAGCCACAGGACCCCAAATCCATTATAGTTTACAGAACTGTGAGCACTGGACTGCTAAATTCGGTAAACATGCAATTCCTGTGTCTGTCAAATACCCTCCAAGAAGTGTCTCAGTTTCCCTGCTACAGATAATAACTTCTTTCCCATCTTTTAATTTTTCTTACCCTATTTCATTTGTCCCTATAATCCCTTAAAGATTTTAATATGCATACACCAAACTTTGGCCTAGCCAAAGGGACCTAGAGTGTGCTTAGGGTTTCCAGGACTAGTTTGCCTGCATCTAATACTAATGTATTTCTCCAGGAGAAGGGAAAAAAAAAACATCAACAGCAAACCCCCTCAATAATCATATTCAGATACTTATTTATGAAAGTAACATTCATTTTGACAGCTCACCTCTACTCCAGAAAATGGAATCACTCTCACAGTGCACAATCTGAGTGTTAGCAGCCTTTCTACCCCTGGGCAATACCTAACACTGTAACCAGTCTCACTGATCTTGGTGACAGTGTCACACTGATTACTCAAAGCATTTGAAAAATCAGACCAATTAAGATTTGGAGCCCATAGGAAGTCAGAGTTTCCTTATTTTTGTTTTTTAATTTTTTTTAATAAAGAAGTTCTGATAATTTAAGACTACTTTTTTGGTCACATGGAAGCACATCAAAAGTCTCACAAACCTTTGCTTGCCACACAGTCAAAATCCCTTTCCCCTTACCTTTTTTTAGAAGAAAAACAGTTTCAAATGTTGTTGTGACCCTACTACCTTGCACCACAGCAGTGCATCTTGTGACATGTCAGGACATCAGTTACCATGGTATGACACTGAATATATTTCATCTTTCCTTAATTTTCTAATAAAAACTAATGACATGGATATGTACATATAGATTATATTTTCATGATTCAAGTGTTTTATTTTGCATCTGCATGAAATAATTCAGCAATAAAAAAACCTGACAATAATGTTGGTGCTGACTAGCCCTAGATTAGAAAGTTAGTTCTATTAATAGTTTGTTTTCAGGGGCAGGAAGGAAACCAAAACCCCATTGTAAGAGAAACGCAGCATGCTAAAAGTTTTCCTTTTTGTCTTTTAATTTTCCACGGGTGTAATGTTTTTGTACCCACTCCAAAAGTCCCTTAGCTTCATGTGACTATCAGTGTGTGCTCAGAGGTCAAGATAGGGGTGTTTAGGACAGGACAAAGTTGCAGGAGCAGAGCTTTTAGGGGATGGTTTTTGCAGAGAACTTAGCATGGGCTCTTCCAAGCTCTGCCTAAGCAGCCAAGACACTTAGTGTAGTTCCTTATAAATAATTAAAATAGAGATGCAACAATACATGCAAACCTGAACACAGTAACACCTATCATGACACTGCCTGAAAAAAAATCCAAATCCATATCCTCAAGGCACACCTTCCATCCAATATGCCCCCAGCTGGTTGCCAGGCAACCAAAAAAATATCATTGTGCCTTTGAATTAGGCATGGCTAAAGAAAACACAAACATGCAAAAGAAATGTTTCTTTCCCTGAATGGCTCCTAGCATTGAGGTGGCCCCAGCTCCACTTGCATCCAGGTGGTCCTGGGCAGGTGACAGCATTGGCATGCAGCAGCCTAGGGGCCTGAGTCCCCACAGTCCTGCTGGAAATGCTTTACAAGGAGCTCATTAAAAGGCAGCATGCATCACACAGCTCAGTTTAACACTGTGACCAAGCTACCCAGCATGATTAAGGGGGTGTGGCAGTGCTTTTCAGAGGAAGAGAGCAACCACAGGAAGTCAGATACCATCTAGTTGCCTTCACTCTAGCAACCGGCACTTTCTTGCAATTTCTCTGCTCTGGAATGGGATAAATCTAGTGAGAATGAGTGCTGGTGAACTTGGAACACTACATCAGGATCTGTGTTATGCCCAGCAACTAATGTCACATGAGTACTACAGACGTACACATTGCATATTTTCACCAAAGGAAATTCTCCTCTGTGAAAAAGACTCTGCTTGCCAATCTATTCAGTGGTGACAGTTCAGACCTGAATTCCAGCATGCAGGTAGAAAGGATACCATAGTGTCAGCAAGCTGAACATGTGGCTGCTGACAGACTCACAATGGGGAGAAAAGAGCCCTGAGAGCAGAATTCCAGTTTGTCATCACTGTCATGACGGGGGGAACACAGAGGCAGAGAAAACTTCTTGTCTCTTCTGTAACAGGACAAGCTCTGCAGTCAAGTTATTCCAAGATGTCCATCACATAAATGTAACGTCCTGGAATGGCAAGGTTTACCACAAAAGAATAGAAATATTATTTGGAAGAGACTGCTGGTGGTCATTAAAGACAATCTGTCAATTTGGGGCTGTTGATTAAATCAGCCACAGCTCTGAGGCTTGCATTCTTCGAGGGATGAGAGTCCAGAGACCAGCAGGCAGCCTCTTCTCATGCTGAGCCATCCATCCAAGGAAGAAACACTTCTCCTGTTAAAGCTTTCCAGGAAGGAGACTGCATGGCCCCATGCTGGGGTTGAACCAGACGTAGAAAGATGAGAGCCCTGGTGTCCTATTGGTTATCTCCAGAGACGCTGATTTTCCTTTATTTGATGTTATGCTGTTATGATATAATCCTTTATAGCTGGTGAATTTAAAGGTTGACTTACAAAAAATCTCTCACTTGACAGCAATACTTCTAGAAACTGACACTATTTGTTATGATTGAGGTATTTAAGAACATCACAGAAATTGGCTTAATTTCCAGTTAGACTAAAAGGAGTTTTATTTTCATCTCTTAGTTCCCTTTTCCTACAAATATGTTGAGTTTAAAGATGAATTCTGATGATGTAGAACTCAAATATGCATTCCTGTGAGGTGAAAATGGATTTGCATTTCGAAACAAGCCAGGCAAAATCAGTTCTTTATATATCATGTTTTTAGGCACAGGAATGCGAAAGCCTGGGGGTTTAATCTGTGAAATTCTGCACACTTGGACATGCACCTCACATAGTAAAATAACCCTGCAGAGCAGCAGTTTTGATTTGAAAACATCTGCCCACTGTTCTTAACACATAGGTGCAAAAGGGAGAGAGAGGAATGATGTAGTTACTGCTCAATGGTCAGTGCTTCAAGGACAGCCCTTGTTTCACTCCTGAGCATGAGAGAAACAGAATAAAGAAATAAAGTACTGCATAGAATTCCCTGCATTCATCTTCATTGATCTTCACCTTAAGACTTGCTTTCTTTTTGTCTGTGTATGACTCCATTCAGTGAGGCATCAGCTCGACATTTTCATGGACTCTTTCCTCGAGAGCTACGAAACTATTACAGTCCCTTATAAATCAGCCATAAGCAGCACAGGGCTCACACAGTCTGTGAGGAATTACATTCCTATCTTTCAAACCCAAGATGAGCAGACCTCTACAGATACCTTCAACTAAAAGTCAATTCCATGAAGATCTAACTAGTCATCCATGTTCCTCTTGTCCACACACACAAAAAAAAGGGAAAACTGTAGCAATTTTTAAAATAATAACAATATTTAGACTCTGTGTATGCTAAATACATGTAGATCCCGGACAATCCATGGATTTGGGGCCTACATGTGCACTTTTTGAGGTTGGGGTTTTTTCTTCTTAAAAGTAATCCTGGCACTATAGGAGAATAAACTGCAGATTTTCCCAGGAGGTTAGAATCACGTCATGAGTACAGAAGATTATGTGCAAAGATAATTACTTTCCATAGTGTGATTTGCCCTTGCATGATTTCCTTAAAATGGTGTGGTAAGCACTTAACACCTATTAGATGCACATCAGTTCTACCAGGAACCTAATACCTACAACTGCTTTGCTTAGCCACTAATTAGCCTGACAAAAGGAGCTGTTGCCCCAGCCACGCTACCCTATATTCCAGTGATTTGTCATATCAGATGCTAACATCCAACATACACTTCCCATATTAATGTCTCTGCCTGACACGTACAACAACTACATGGAAAATGTCCTTTTCCCCAGGTACAATAGATTTCCCGACAGCATTACTTGCCAATTCCTCTTTTTTCAAATACTTTCCACTGGGAAAGTCTTTATTCACATATTAAAAATATGTGGCATTACCACCAGGCTCAAATCCATTTCAAGGGATTGGTTTAACAAAGGCTGAACTGCATCCAGAGAACAGCAATGAAGTGTGAAGGGCCTAGAGAACAAAACTTATGAGGAGCAACTGAAGAAAGTGGGGGCGTTTAGTCTGGGGAAAGGAAGCTCAGGAAGATCTTCTAGCTCTCTACAACTACGTGAGAGGAGGTGGTGGTGAGGGCAGGGGTCATTGATCTCCTCTCCCAAATAACAATCAACAGGACAAGAGTTGCATTAGAGGAGGTTGAGGTTGTATATTAGGAAAAGTTTCTTCTCGGAAAGATTTGTTAAGCATTGGAACAGGCTGACCAGGTTGATTGAGTCAGCATGTGTAGCTGTGGCACTCAGGGACACAGTTTAGGGTGGACTTGGCTGTGCTGGGTTAACAGCTGGCCTCCCTGATCTCAAAGGTCTTTTCCAAGCCAAAGGATTCTATGACATCAACACCACATTATCCTCAAATCAGAGGACTCATTCCAACTGAGGGCATTGCCACCCCAAGCCCACCAGTATTCAGTCTAGTCAGCTTCCAATACAGGCAGCGTCATCTGCTTCCAGACCTGAATAAATGACTAAAATAAAAGTGGCTGTTGGTATACCCATGAGCTATAAAAATAATTTTTAATTTCCTAATGATTTCTCAAATAATTTTCACCAAGAAATGCTTCCTCCCACAACTGCAACATCTCTCAGCGTGCACCACAAGTAGCCTACCCTGGGTTTTGAGCCTCCCCCCTGGAGCAAGCCTGCAGTCAGTTTTTCATCCTCTTCTGCAAGAATCCCCTCCTCAACTCTGTTATCAGCCTAGTCTACTGCCAAGAGCACCTTTCGTGTTTTCAAGGTAATCTACACAAAAGAATAGTAATTTGCAATGCACACTGACTGACATTTAGCTCTCACCACACAGGCAAGAAAATCATCAAGGCAAAAAACATGTCTGATGTAGAACAGATAAAATAAAGCACGTCAAGAGAAGAATAAATTGTATGCCAAAATGTTGAGAGAGACAGACATGTTTTTTCTTTTTAAGACATCTGCAAAGGAAACCTGGTATCAGCTGAATTAAGCTGCCTAGGTTAGGACATAATAAGGAAATGAACTTATATATAGCACAGTGCTCTCCATGTATCAGAATTGTCCATGTGCTAAACAAGGCTAGAAAGCCTCGTTTGCTTTTTTTGCTACCATGCAGAGCTAGAAGTCTGACGGGAATAATAAGAGGAGAGCTCTCCTCCAGAGACTGCTTTGCAGATTAATTTGCATGTAGTATTTACCTAATAAAAGAGGTGTGCCAGTTGGTAACATGACCAAGGAAAGGGTTTATGTATAAGAAATAACTTCCAGAATGGCATCACACATTTCAGGACTGTGTTGTTTGCTGTGACAGGAAAGATCTTTACTCAGGAGTACAGAAGCATGTTTCAATACATCTTGACAATTTTTGCTGGTGTTCTCCCAGGAATTTGTTGACAAATTCATAATTTAAAAAGTTATATTTTACTTAGCAAGAAGAAACAAACTATTTCTCCCACATAACACGAACAGCATGGGGGAAATAGGAAGAGTACCCTCTTCCATAAGGAATTGTAAATCCATATCCAGCAGTGACTGCATCATACAAACAGATTGCCAAATGTGTTTGGGGATTTACAAGAGCAGAGCCCACCAATCTGCAATGAATCACTTGAGAGCTAGTGAGAGTAGGAGCAAGGGCCACTTCTCCTTGGCAAGTGTGAGACAGCCTCTCTTTCAAAGAGCAAGCAGTGGGTAGGGAAATAGTTTTTGAGTCCAAGAAAACCATTATGTGCTATAAATCTTCTTAAAAATTAAAGCAAATATCTGTCTTCTTAAAAAAGTCTACCTTGAAAGAAGTGAAGCAAAACTAACCTATAGTTTGTAAGGCCTTTTAAAACCTACGGAGCAGTAACATTTTAAATCCTACTAATCTGGTATTTGTACCAGTATAAATAGCTTCCACATCCCTCTTCATGCACAGGCATGATTCATTTTACTTCATGTACTCCCCCTTCCTTTTTCCTCTCCCTACAGGCATCTACTTTATTTCTAAGTGTAAGTGTAAAGGAGAGAAAAAAGCCTGAGAAAATTTAGAACTAAAATACTAGTTATGCAACAGAAAATGCAAACAAAAGGTGGAAAAATCCCAGGATAAGAATAAAACTGTAGGCTTTGACCTAGGGTGGAATTCAATCCTGCAACAGAATTGCAAAGGCTGAGGACTATAAAACTGTAGGACATTATTTGCAGGATTGGTAAGAGCTGCATCCAATATACAGGTTCTACTCAATTTCTAAAAGCATGAGTTCTGCAAAGCACTTGAACATGCAGTTAACATCAAGTGTATGCTTAACTCACACTGATTCTAAAGCAGTTTAGACACTGAGTATTTGCAGAATCAGAATCAGAGGTGTCAAAGCCTGACTGTCAGCTGCCTGCACTGTTTCCAGTGAGGCACTACATACTTCTGCATTTCACTCTTCAGTTTTGAACCACTGCATCAAGAAAAGCTTCTATTAACGTTTTATTGCACCAAAGGCAACCCATGTGCTTAAAAACATATGCCTTGTGTACTCTTCTGTCATCCTACCATTGAGTAAGTTCAGGAAAACCTGTGTCCAAGCATAACTAAAGCTTGACCAACACATTAAGAAAAGTAAGTGACTAAGACTTTATTCTAACAAGATGTAAAATACTAAAATTCCCAAAGGACAAAATGCAATTTTGCCTTCATTTTGTTTTGGTATTGGTAAAAAACATTTATTGTGGTTCTGATTTGGGGGGTTGTGGTGACTTTTTTACATTTTTCCACTCATATTACCAGATTTTAGAACACTTTGGTACAGACTGCATCTGTAGCATTGCTAACATACACACTGCTGTTTAATAGAGAGAAATCAAGAAAATTATAAACCACAAAGTAGAAATTACAGAGTACAAAATGCATCTTTTCCCCAGACATAATTAATGTAAGGAAAGGGGGGAAGGAAGGAAAGGAAAGGAAAGGAAAGGAAAGGAAAGGAAAGGAAAGGAAAGGAAAGGAAAGGAAAGGAAAGGAAAGGAAAGGAAAGGAAAGGAAAGGAAAGGAAAGGAAAGGAAAGGAAAGGAAAGGAAAGGAAAGGAAAGGAAAGGAAAGGAAAGGAAAGGAAAGGAAAGGAAAGGAAAGGAAAGGAAAGGAAAGGAAAGGAAAGGAAAGGAAAGGAAAGGAAAGGAAAGGAAAGGAAAGGAAAGGAAAGGAAAGGAAAGGAAAGGAAAGGAAAGGAAAGGAAAGGAAAGGAAAGGAAAAGAAAGCATATACAATTAACTGGATTTCTACTAGTGTTACAACTGAAGAGATTTATTTCAGGAGATAAAGAATAAGGGACAAATTATACCCTTGCAAATCTGTTAGGGAAATCACTCCAGTCACAGAACTGAGGGAAAGGGCGAAAAAGAACCAGAATACACTGGGTCAATATTTTTCAAATCTCTTATACCAGGACAAACTGTACCTGAAATAAACCTCTAAAAGCTGCCAGTCTTGCCAAACATTTGTTCCCAGGCATCTCATTAGCTTTCAAGACACGCTGTCAGTACCCTTGCTGAGAGCACTATCAGTGGAGGCTGCAATGCCAAGCCAAGGTTCTGGGTTAAGTGGCTGTTAAAGGGAAGTTATTAATAGAGCACTCATTCTGTTTATTATCACTGCCATATCAATTACATCACTTGGATATCACAAAAAGCAGGGCAAGCCGAGATAGCCTAACCTGAGCCAAGTCCAGAATCTGCCCCTACTTTTATCACTTCAGAGAGATGATGCTGAACACTGAGCTTCCCCAGCTGTGCCACACATTTGAAATATCTTTGCAGAGAGGATCAATTTACATCCCAAAAGCAAAAATGTGCTGCCTTTAATACTTGGGGTTTCTGCATGGCATTACAGTTGTCAGCATTACTGCAGCACAGAAAACAAGGAAAGGATTCCTTACTCCTGAAGAGAGATAGTGCAGAAATCCGTGATGAAGTGAGAGCCCCCAGCCAGCCAGGGGAATGGCTCTGTGCGGGAAGAGCCTGAGGAACAAAGACAATGTCCCCTAGCAAACCCCAGGGGGAAGGGATGGTGCTGCGAGGATTTGGACAGCTCTGGCTTGAGGCAGTCGCAGGCGATGGCGATTTTCCAACAGAGGCCGCTGCAGCCTGTGGTACAGCCCTGGAATGGGAGGTGGACAGGCAGAACCCGGGATGTGAGTCTGGATCACGGCAGTGTGCCCCCATGAACAGGAGCTGTGCCACCCGGGCTTTCTGAAGAAATAATAATAAAGTAATACATAAAATAATAATAATAATGATAATGATAATGATAATGATAATAATAATAATAATAATAATAATAATAATAGTAATAAATATATATATATAATTATATTAATATCATTATATATTAATTATGCCTCACTAGTCAGGGACTCCGAGAGGAAATTCAAGCTATTCCCTGCATGACAACTTTGCACTGTCCTCTGCCATCTACATATTGCAGTATTGAATAAAAATGCCCTGCGTACTACATTTACCCTGTTTTTTGCTTTTAGATATATATGATTCTTAACTTTCCAGGCAATATGGATTTTTACTGATATGTAAAGCTCTTATATGTTGATCATCATCCAGAAAGGTAATTTTAAGTTCTACTATATCAGTAGTCATTCCCAGGTGTGTAATCATGACTAAATGTGAACATTCAGAAACATTTTTGATGACTGCTGCAAAAAGTCAATGCAGTACAAATGCAGCTAATATGTTCACAGTCAAATGCACATCACTAATAGAAAAAAAAGACAATTTTGTAAAATGCAGGTGAGTGAACAGTACAATCACATATATTCACTGTCTTAGTCACATTGAAGCTCATTTTGTCACAGCAAGTGGCACATCCTTCTCATTTATTCAAAGCTATAGGTGTATTTTCTGATGCAATGCTTGTGTAGAGCAGAGTTCTGCTCTTTTCAGCATAACAGAATCTTATATGGGGCTGATACTGACTTAGCTGAGGTGGTCCCCAGTGGAAATGCAATAAAACTAGATTTTAACTGAAAATGCAGGAAAGGACTTCTCCTTAAGAGCCTTTGTAATCAGTGAAGACATTCCCTAAATACAATGGGTGGAAATCCTTGCTTCCCTTGCTCCCCAGTATCGGAGCACAGATGTGGCTGCTCGGGAGAGCAAGCACAACCGAGGCCCCGTTTCCTCTCCACATGTTCCTTCCTCCAAAGGACAATGACAGGCACAGCAGCAGGCCAGGTTATACTGGCAGAGCAGGCAGAAAACCCATTCCCTCCAGCAGGGATGGGAAGAACATCCCAATCCAGGAGTGCACTGCTGCTGCAGCACAGAGCCCATCTGGGTGTATGCCAGCACCGCCACGGGGGCTGGGACAAAAACAGCTACGTGGAGATCTCTTCACATGTGCCACAGCAAAAACACTGATTTCAGAGACAGCCAGCGAGGATGTGCTCTTGTCTGGGCTCCCTCCTACTCTTTCCACCATGCAAAGGAATTATTTTGGTGCAGAATACTGCAGGTTATCCTACTGAAGTGTTTTGGGGTTTGGGCTGAGGGGGGAATATTTTTGATTAATATAACTATGTCACCAAACACTCTAATGTCAAGCAGCACATGAAATGAGATTAAGTGCACTCTACACAGAAATTTTCTCCAAGCTTTTTTTTGTTCAACAGTTTACACCAAATTAAAACTACTTTGAATGGTAATGGTGATACTAGACAATAGTGAGACTAAAGTGAATCAAAATAACACAGTTAACATTCTAAAACTGCACTTTACATGCTCTTATAATAAAATTTCAAAACACAGTCCAAGTGCATTAAAACATTGCTAAATCCATCTTTTGCACTTGAAAATATCACTTGGTAATAACACTTGGTAAACATGGACTCCGTGTTTTGAATCTTATTCATCAGTCAGTACTTGCAAACTCTAAGATATGAACATGGAATCATCAGTGGTGATTGAGCATTTCTCCCTAATCTGATTGCAGAGTATTCATAGGGAGAAATATCCATAACTTTGATGCTCCCACTCTTGCTTTGTAGGACAAAACTAGAAATGAAATCGGAGAAAGAATGGAATCAACTGGTATTTGTCAAGTCTTTGATACACATGCAGAATGTGCAATAGAAATACTTCTACACATGTCTGTTTCATGAAAGCATGCATATCAAGATGTCTTTCTAAAATTTCATTAATGGATCATTAATAGTTTGATTAATGGACAGCTAAATCATGCCTGGTAAGATTTAATTTGCTTGCCTGATCATGGCCTTTTTTTCACCTACTCACAAAAGAGTATATAATAGCTGGGCTTGCAATCTCAAAAGACTGAGGTTGGTCTACATCAACTATTTCAACTAAAAAAAAACCAAAACATTTTAGAGACTGTTCACAGTTGTATAGACTTGGATTGGGTAGCAATGTCTAATGTAGGCAATGGGGTAGAATCTGAAGAAGAATGTCTGAAGGTACACCAGCTATCCCCTGGATTTTGTTCTTCTAATTTTTTGTTCTTCTATTATTTTGTTACTAAAGGACAGACTTTGAATTTCTGAGTAAGAGAAACCCTATTGTTCAACAATGTATCAATATATATTGAAAGCTTAAGAGACTGTACTGTTATCTGGATAATTTTGTTAGAAATACTTGCAAACACCCATTTTTTTCCCTGATTAAAGTTAAAAAGGCAAGTTTTTCAGGAAATGAAGTTGTCTGCTGGCTGTTCTTGGCACCATAACTCTGTCAGTGTTTCCAAGGGGTTAAGTTTGAAAATGAGTGATTATTAAACTAAATGTATGTCTTGCACATGAAAACATTAATTATGATTTCTCAAATGAATACAGAAAAAAGCCACACATCTTTTAAAGAACCATATGCTTCTGCTTTTAAAATGAAAACAAATTAAAATATCCACAGGAGCTTTTATAGTGATTAAAATCTGCCAACCAACTAAGCTAAGTAAGTTAATTAGCACCAAAGAAGCCTCAAGTGATCTGCAGTTTTAGTCACAATTCCTTTGTCTTACATTTAGATGACTAAGGTTACTTTGTACATGGAAAACATTTATGTAGCATGGTACAAAAGACAAAGAGCAATCTTGGAATGATTTTCACCTAATTTCTTTTCTGCTACATTTCCTGTGCTTGTCTGGAGCACAGAGCTATCAGATAATAGTGCCCATTTTACGATCATCATTTTACCAAATGCAAATGCCCACGAGGTTACTATTTAATCAAAGTCAAAAGGAAAGATCTGATAGAGTTAAATTCCCAATCATAGACAAATTTTAAATGAACACAGAAAAGTGCCCTTTTTGGTACCTTTTGGGCCTCAAACTGTTTGAAACTCTTCATAATGCTTTAAAACTCTCTTCTGAAATAGTATTACAACTTTTCCCCAAAAACTAGCAAACTTTGCTGAAAATAAATCCCTGACATTTGCTAGATGCTCTCTGACAGCGACCAAGAGCATATATTCAACATCCATTGCACCCAGTCATATCACCAACAAGGAAAATAATTTTTATTTTACTACTGCAAATAGGTCTGCAAAAATACCGAAAACAATTTTCTATGAATACTAGTAGAAATTTTAAATTAATCTCCATTGTATGTATGAGCATCTGTGTTTACTTTCTCTGAATACTCTATTTACTGGCAGCATTTCTAAATGAATAAAGTTACTGGCAGCACAATTCACGTAAACAGAATTCACTTCTCACAAGCATTCCCACTAAACCAAATTGAGCAAGGAGCTCTTCCAGTGAAGTAACAAAAATAATAAATGCAAAAGAATAAACCTTATTGCAAGTTAGTGAAACACCTCCTATGTCAAAACAGGATCTAGGACCATGCATCTGGAACAGAACATTCAACCACTTTTCCTATACCAGATATTCACAATTGCTTGTTAATGATCTGATAAAATTGATAAATTCTCTGTGAAATGCATTTGGGAAAAATTTCATCTATCAGTGATAGTTTGAAGACATGAAAAAACCAGAAGAAACTAGTCAAATAATTACTACCAAATTGCAAATAAAGAATGAATTTAGACAAACATTTCAAATGACAACTCGGCGCAAATGAAGAATATTAATAACAGTTGTAAAAAGAAAAATGCAGGTTTTTGTACATTCCACAGGTACAGAGAACCAAATGGTTTCTTTGGGTACAGATCTTGATTTCTTGCAATTTATAAAAAAAGTGTTTTCAGCTACACCTTCCACTCTCCAAAGAAACAGGGGTGAAAGTATCACTGCAGCCCAGTGTCCTCAGAGCTGTCCATGAGGATGGAACCATCAGAGCTCCTGCCAGGCATGCCCAAATGTGTCTTACTTAATACTGCAGGCTGATAGCCTCATCTCACACAAGAACCAAAATACTTTGGCAACTGTCATGTAAAATTTTAACAATTTTTGTAATTTTTTCTGCCTCCAAAATTCATCAACAACCTACTTTAACATAACACCCTGACACAAACCCTGTTTTGCTTAACAAAATGCTATTATACCATCATACCCCAATTGGTAGAACAAGCTGTTTTTTCACTCACATTACTATAACACCATGAGGGAAGAACATATTTCTAATTTTACCAGTATCATTAAACTCCTTTTGCAGGGTTGCTTTTGCATTTATACAAGATCACCTTCTCCTTCACTGCAGTCAAGCGTAATCTGAGCAGTGTGACACTTCATAGTTCAGATGAAAGATCAAACATAAGAGCAAGATTCGTGATTATGAAACCCAGTCGGGACAACTGCAGTCTCACAATTATATCATTAAATCTGTGGGGGAAAGTGACAAACTTACTGTTGATTAACTCCTAGGCATTACTGATAGCACTTTGTTTTCAGCAAGAAAGCCTCAACAGCCCTTCGTGAGAAAGGCTTCATCTTCACTAAATGGGATCTAAAGTTGGGGAGCTCTAAAAGACCTCCACAATCCTTACTGTGTTGCAAACTGAGTGAGTCTTGCATTCTTCATGGGCTACTATGAATATTATTGACTGAAAAAACAGAGTCATATAGTTATGGAAGCACAGGGCACGGGAAAAAGAATGTAGCAAATTCAGTCTTCTTTTCCTGAACTGAGCCTGAGATGTTGGCTCAGAGAGAGGCACCTCCCTGTGAGAATGTGCCAAGTCCTCTAACCCCTGAGAATTAGGGATTTTAGTGTGGTTATCCACAAAAGGAAATGATAATGTGTTTGGAAAACCTGACTGTAATGGGAGTTTCCTTCATCTCAGTGAGATTAGAGAAAAGTAAACAGTCTGCTACTGTACTAGAAGTCATTAGTATATTTACAACTGGCAGAATTCAAGTAGGTGCAATATAGAAAAATCTCTCCTGATGGATGATTGTCTCATTTAATTTTTTCCTCCAGCATATAGTTTGTGCAAATAGATTATTAATTTATTTTAAATTAGACTATCTGATACTGCTCAGAAAACCAGACAAGTTTTGTGAAGCTGTAACTTTATGTACCAGTTGCATTTAATTATACTTTTAGTTTTGCTTGATTTTGCTAAACCACTGATTTGATAAAGAATAGGGAGAAGCACAGGGATATTATATTTGCAACCTATTATATTTGATTTGATTTTTTGAACAGGGTACAGCAGGGCAGACAAAGCTTCTTCAAGCACAGCAAAACAGCAAAACCTTGTGAAGACAAAGCTTCTAGTTTATGTATTGCTAGTAAATTTAAAAGAAAATATTAAAGGGCATTAATTTGAATTACCATTCTAGAAAATACTGCTGTACTTTCAGGTCTCAAAATAAGCCTTTACAACCACCTGTGAATCAAACACATCTAAACTATTTTCCAGCATTGCCTTCAGCCATCAACATGAGCTAACCAGCAACAACATTCCTATTAGCTTCCAAATTAACAGGCATTGATGGAATTTTCCTGCTAATAACTAAGACTTTTGTTGACATTGAATACAATAGATAAAAGAAAGGGGTCTTGATGCATCCTCTCCCATAATGAGTGTTATGTTTTTGGGTTTTTTTAATTTTCCTTCATAAATACGCATCACTTTCCTATTTAAGTAAAAGATCATACCTTTGTGCTGCAATGTGCCTGTGCTGCAAAGGTTTAAATCTTAAGCAGACACAATTCTGTGTACCAAACTCTAAATTTAACAGAAAATATAAAACAAATTGCAAGTATATTTAGTTAACAATTACAGTAAGGTCCACCTGCAAGAATATGTAATAATGAGAGGATAAAAAACTAGAGTTGCTAGTAATCAACTATCAGTCAAGAGGGTAACATCATTAAAGTTTATTGAAATGAATAACTTTTGTTCTGAACTGTTACTGTAAATTATCAAAAATCGCTGTTGTCTACAAGTTTCATTTATGGATGCCACAAACTTTCACTACTTTATTTGGAAAATGGCAAAGTATTGTATTTGTACAATTCCCTCCTATGTTCTGGTCCAAATAACAGAACTGACACCCAATAAAGACCTAATATATATAATTTTATGATAAATTCCATCCATCCATTCCCAAAGCCAGTAAATTTTTCTTTATTTTGTGTTATTGGGCACTGCATGCTCTTTTAGCAGATTTTTCAGATGTAAATACTTTTTCAGTAGAAAAAGTGAGGAGTAATTAATCTTGACTAGCACTTTGAGTTTCTTCAGTATTCACAAAACATTGCCAAGTAACTTGACCCTTTTCAAGACTGACTTCCCAAGGACTTTTTGCTATATTTTAGTTGCCAAAAAATAAAATTAAATGCTGCATGTCAAGTAGAATAGCAATCCAAATTGCAGTTTCAGGTACCTTCTTTTGGGCACATGGAAGAGAGCCATTCCTATCCGAATAAATAATGCAGTGAACTTCTAAAGATCACAGAAATGTAGCGAGGCTCAGCTGGAAGGGGAAGGTGAAGAGAGGATCTAAGCTAACTGCTGCTTTGAATTAGTATCTTTGCAGATATCAATCTAATCCATTTTAAACACTTCCAAGGAAAGCTATTTTGCAGTCTCCTAAGGAGACAGGAATACAGTTTACTTCTTGATCTACAATACTTGCATTCTTAATTTGTTACTTAAATCTCCCTTGCTGCAATTAAGCAATTTAGCTTTTGTCCTGCCCTTGGTGAGAATACTTCTCTCCTTATGTCAATGTTTTTCAGAGTTTTGAAACTCTGCTCTTGTCTCTAAATTCAACCAAACAGCTCCTCAAACCCTCATAAATCACATTTCCTAAACTTTTCTGTCATTCTCTTGCAGTTCCTTGGACTCTTGACTCTTTCTCTGCATTCCCTTATAGGCAGTGTCAATAGCCAGGCCAGCCTGTCCACCTGCATGGAGCAGAGAGAGAAGATTGCTGCTCATTATTTACATACACTGACCTTGCTAATTCCATAGTCTTTGCTTCTGCACTGCTGTCTAGTTAGTTGCTCTTTTTTTTTTTTTTTTTTTGTACTTGTGGCTTTGAGTCTTAGGGGGCAGGACTTTGTTGGTTTTTTTCTTGGTGTCATCTTGTCCTGAGTTACCAAACTCCGGTCTCCACCCTGCCAGTTCCCCTCCCTCAGCTTGGTATCACCTGCAGGGTTTTTCTAATCCCTCTTAAAATGTCTGAAATTTATGGGAAGTGCAAATAGACCTGGAAACCTATTAATCCCTCCCCACCTTTATCTGTCCCTAAGACAGATAAAATTATCTCCCCTTTGATGAATTTTATTGATAATTATTTTGAAGTGCTTCACGGCCATTTGTTAACTCCCTTCATGGCAGGTTTGCTGATCCTATTGCTCTTCAAACTACAGACCAGTGATCCTGAACAACATAATAAATCCCTTTCTGCCCAGCCACAAGTCATTCCATTTAAAGTACATGAGATGAAGCTCATGAAGGATCACAGTTAGACAGCAGACAAGTAGAGCTCTGGTTTACTTTATCTTCCTGTTCACATACCCAAGTGCTGCACTTGCACTCTGGTTGGTTGGGGTGCCATCCCACATCTGCAACAGAAATGGTCACCAACATTCAGCAATACTGTCATAATTCTTTATATATTCTGGCGTTAACTAACTCAGAAGGCTTTCATTGCATAACGCTAGTGATTATTTTATTTATTGCTGTTTTAATGGGGTATTTACAATGTGTTGTCTTCTCCCAGTGATTACATGCGGTGTCTGATCACTTTTTTAGTAGGAAAAGAAGCCATTAGCTACTTTAGCTTCAGAAACTGCAATGTGACTGAGCCAAAAGGTATTTCACAAAGACCTGAAGCAAAGCAAGGATTTGTGAGATTTTTTTAGCAACTCTTCAGACTTTGGTTGCTGGTACATATTAACCTTAGCCCTCTAGACCAAGTCTAAAATCTGTAAATCAAATTTAAAAAGCAAGTTTTAACCTATTATTTTAATTATATAATTTTAAAATATACAGTCCCAAATACTCATTATTATAGTAGTCTACATTTTCCCAAAAAGGTTCCGTTTTATAGATAAGATAAGAACATCCTTTCACAAGCACACCTCAAGCTGAGACTTTGAAAGCTTCCTTCTGGAGGAAGACATTTGTATTTAACATTCATCAAAAAGTTAATTTCTTCAGAGAGAGACCCCAAGGAAACCACACACACTGTTATGCATTAATTTTAAGCAGAGGTTATATTGTACAATATTGAACAATTTTTGCAGAGTTGTGTCATGGCTGAGTTATTTACTGCAAACAATCCAGCAAATACAGACATATTTCCCTGTGTGCCCTCCATTCACACTGACATGGCAACAAGTTATTTAACTGCTACTTTTGTGGTGGTCTAAGCTTTCCACAAATAATAATTAATGAACAAGAAAATGTTAGAACATACATAACAGTAATCTAGTATTTAACTATTTTAAATGCTGGAATCAGAATTCATAAATCCTACTGAAGTATTGCAGTTTATTCAGATTATTTTATTTTGATTGTGCTTCTTACTAGACCAGTCAAATTCTACCTTTGGTTCATAGAAGAGAGCAATGTAAGAGAGTTTGTGTGGTTTTTGCTGTGCTCATATTTTGCTTTATGATTTCTTCTTCTTACTAATTCTAAAAGTTATGAAGGCACTGAGCATGGCGAGCACAGAAGATATTCTTTAGAATGTGTCTTTGCACAGTCACTGCTATAAAGACCAATTTGACAGGTATCATTAATGATAAGGAAGCTGAGTTATAAGAAGCTCCTAGCAAATATTTTTTTCCTAGATACCACCCCTTCCAAAAGACTACAGTTTTGGGCAGACACTTAGTCAGAAACTAATCAGAATGTACTTGTTGTGTTCAAAATAAATGCTATAAGCAAGACAGTCTGTACCACCCCACTGAGTAGACTAAAATGCAGTAAGGTGGAAGGCATTGGAATGAGTTTCTTTGCCCAGCCAGGCTGAAGATCACTGCAGTGAGTGGAAATGATGGTGTCACTGTGGGGTACAACGGAAGGAGGCAGAAACCCCTGTGCTCTGAATATCTCATGGAAAAGATTGCTCTAAATCAGAAATGAGTTCTCTGCAATTCATCTGTTAAATTTGTAGCCAAGAAGCATTTTCCTTGTGGAAAACCAAAAGCAATGAAAGCAGAAGCATAACTGTGATAGAATATTTGCTCCTGTAAGTAGCTGCTTTTGGTAGATATTTCTGGAATTTAGTAACAGAATCAAGATGGATTCTGGGCAAATGCAGAAGGCAAATTCTGATAAGGGAACTGAATCTACATCTCTTCAATTTTACACAATCATTACCATTCACATGGACTAATAAGGCTATATCTCACCATTAACAGTCTATTGACTGATGTAAAGGTTCAGTTTTTGTATCTCTACTTAGAAGTTAATGCTTTAGATAGGAAGTCAGAAATGCAGCTGTGGAAATGGCATTTTGAGTGACAGAGAAGAACACAGAACAAAACAGTAGAATCAATCATGAATAGGAGCAGGGGGATGTGCACTATCCAGCCTGGGGCTTTCCATCATTAGCTTCTCACACTGGAGGGTGGCACATTTCAAACACAGCGTGCATACAGAATCAGAGAGACACCAGAAGTCAGAGAAAGAGTCAGAAACCCTTGCATGAGCCTTGGTCTATACCTTAAAAGAAAACACATGTTAAAGGAAAGATACCATAATTTGATAAAACGCAGCAAGCTCCAAAATAATTGCTTTCTTCAGTAATGTATTTATGAAACAAAGATAACAGATTCTGAGGAAAAGAATGGAGTAAAAATACCAAGATCTAAAAAGAAGGGACTGAAAATGTAGATGGAGTGCACTAGACTTGAAAATCAACTTCCTTACTTTTCCTCAGTAGCAAAGCACCTACCATGCTGCATTAACTGACACATCTAAAAGTGTCACCCTGTCACCAAAAACACATCCCAAAGTTATCATCACTTTAGCAGATCTAAGAACTCTAAACCAAGAACTTCAAAGTACTTCCCGTGCTGCTTTGGATTTCACTATCATACGAAAACATTGAAGCGTGTTTAGATCTGGGAATTTGAGTTTCTCTCTCTTCCCACCAACCAGAACCTATTTGGAGAGGTTCTGACCGTGACTCATTTCTCAAATGTACATAATGGGTCAGTTTGAGCTAAGAGCTGGGGCATCCTGTTCCTGATTACAAAAATACAGGGGCCAATTTAAGTCCTTTTTTTTTTTTCTTTAAAGTGATTGCTGTACAAGTGAAAGATGTCAAAATGACGGCTCCGTAAGATAAACTTCACCATTAATCACAGGGTGGAAACAGTTCAGCACAAAAGTCAGCAGAGCAGGCTTCAGAAGCAGCTGTGGTAGCTCATTTCTTACTGCTCAGCCACTGCATCCGAGCCAGCAGCAATTCCCCAAGCAATTGCTTTCCTTGCTTTGTCTTCTCAGCTGATATCCCAAAGTATGCAAACTGTGGTTGGGTTTGGTTATTAGTTGTTTTGTTTGTTTCCCAAAGGTGGAAAGACATTTCACTAATGCGAATATATGGTATACATAGCCCCAAAATGATAAGCCATTTCGTGTAGCTTAATCAAATAACAACCCATAATATTTGCTTGATTTTGCATTACTGCACACCTATTTTCAGCTCTTGAACTGATTTCAAGGCAACGTTTCTAGGGTAGTGTGCCAAACCAGCTTGCAATCAGATTCACAGCTAAACTTTAACAATGCTCATGTTATTAAAATAGGTTTGTGATGGAAAGAAGAGTTTGCTGATTTATTCACCTTTCATGGATTTCTCTGTAACAAATTTGCATTGAAATTTCAACCTACTTTTTGCCATCCCAAATGACAGAAGTTTGGAGAGCTACTAAGAATTCAGAGCTCAGAAACAAGTCTTATGATCTGATAACAGGCAGGAAATCTTCAACTATATAGGATGCAAAACAACATTAATTCCTCTGAAGAAAACATATGAAGACAAAATGCTAAATCACAATCCATAGTAAATTTGACTAAATGATGAGCATTTCCACACCAATAGCCTCAGGCTTCAAAATCCTTTCTGCTCACAAACATCAAAAGAGAAAAAAATAGAAATAAAGAAAAGCTGCAAAAATGGAAATAAACATACAATTAAAAGCATGTAAATGTTCATGTCTTAATGCCTCCTAAGAACAGAATGTCTGAAAATTGGATAGATAATATTAATGGAGAATAATGATAGAGGAGCTGAAAAGCAATAGAATTTCTCTGTCTGAACCCAAGAGTTACCCTCAACAAAAATGCTGCTTTCCCTGAATTGGGAAATATTTGAAAATCTTTGGCTAGATCCACAGGTAACAGCAAAAGTATACATTTCTTAATATTAGAATACAGAAACCTAAAGCAACTTGCCTGGTGAGATGCCCTAGGTGCAAGATATTAGGTAATATTAATTAGATTTCAAGAAAGGCAGCACTTTGTGTTTTAAACTCAAATCACAGGCAGCTGGGCTGCTTATCCATGATGTGGGAGCTGCCAAGGCCAGTGAGAGAGGGCAGCTGGGCAGCTCCTAGCAGTGCAGAGAGCTGGCAGCTGGGACACACAGGTGAGCACAGGTTGGAGGGGAGGGCACTCAGAGCCTGGGAAGGGGCTCAGACTGCAGGACTAGAGCTTTGCAATATTCCCCAAGAACACAGCAGTAATAACTTAGCTGAGCTTCACTGGTCTGCTCAAATGATGCCCTAACAGCATTGTCTATTCTCAAAGAACATAGAAAGGGGGAGTTTCAGCCAGACTTTCTCTCTGTTACATGTAAAGGGATCCCTGCCAGCATTAGCCCAAACTCCTGTTTCGTATCGTCTCATCCCTCTCACCAAATCATGCAATAGTGTTTTGTCTACTCACTTTTCGTTTTTAACAAATGACAGCTGCATTTCAAGGATGCTTCACAAATGCTTTATTGGCCCGTAAAGCCCTTTGAAAAAAATGCCCTGTATAAATGTAAAATATGCCACAAGTATTGTCAAGGCAACACAGGTTCAGAGAAACACAGCAGTTGCTAGGAAACACCACAGCAAAGAGAGATGGGGAGTTGTTTACTGACATATATTTGAAACATTAATTATTCTTATTTGGGGTTTTGAATCTCAAACCATACCTGTATATTTTTTGTTAATAATGATAATTTGAATTCTGTTGCTGAAAGAATCCATGTGTATCCCAGCATTGCTGAATTAAATTCCCCTAAGTTCTAAGACCATAAACAAACTAAAAATCCTGGACTTGTCTAGAATCTGTTGATTTTTTTGAACATTTGGAACATTGTGGAACATTTTTTAGGAGACAGGACCCTACCATGCTTGTCACAGGTCACCACCATCCCAGAAACCTGACTAAACTGCAGGAATTTATATTCATTCTACATGAGCTCCAGCAGAATTCTTATAAAGCCATTGGAGACAGATGTTTAAAAACAAAACAAAAAGTCTTTTCATTTACTTTCAGGCTGGAGAATTATTTACATAGTTGTTTGAACAAAGCATGTAGAGGAAATCAACATTCCTGAAACTTTTTCAAGCAATAAGCAGCACAATAAATAAGCCATACAGCATTATGTAAGCTAGCCAGGTTAACAAAAAAATAATGTCAGAGAAAACACTCTCATTCTCTGAATTTATTGCAAAATGGAAAGAATTTCCTCAATGTAGCTGAGACAAACAGTAAATGAGATTTAAGTGGCAATAACAGAAAAAAAAAGGGGGGAAAATACAAATTTTTAGAAGTGTAATCATTCAGTCATACATTATAGGCAACAACAGGAAAAAGCATGTTAGAAAAACTTTGCTAAGGTTGCCAAGTCAAACAGTAGGAAGCTGGAACATTATACAAAACAAAACAAAATCCTACAGCCTTTCCATCTAATTTTTTAATATACATATACCATGATAGTATCTGTGTGGGATAAAGACTGAGGAAACCTATTTTTCCAAGAAAACATTCAACATCTTAAGATGTTGCATTTCTTCCTTAATTTCTTTCTCCAAAAAGGTAGCACGAAATAGTCATGCTCACAAAGGAGAGCAGTCCCACACTTAAATGAATCAAAGAAATCAGAGAAAAAAGTTCTATGAAAAGTGTTAAAAATCAGAGAAAAAAGTAACTATTAAGTATTAATAATATACATGTAAAAGAAACAGAAGCTGTAAAAGCTATCAAGCTATAAAAGTAACAATGAAATGGAAGGTCTCAATTTATCAGCACTTGACATCACAAATGTAATTTTATGTATAATACAGCCTTCACACTTAGAACAAATAGAAAAAAACCCAGAAATTTTAACATGTCACACTATATTGAAATCAGTGTCAGCAGCAGTGAACTAGTTTGTTAAAAATTTTGGTATCTTACTCGCATTGTAAAACTCCATAGAAACAAATCAATTTCAACAACCTCTCATTCTGTACAAAATAAAAAAAAAAGAAAATCCACAGGAGGCATTTCAGTAAGATGAAATTTCTTTCTCCAAAGTTCATTTTTAGACTACAATTTATATTGAAGAAAGCAAAGCAAACACCCAACTGTGAATAAACCTTTTTGATTTTGATGGAGAACAGAGCGTTTTGTCTGACAAAGGCAACTGTGACTGCTGCCATTCTTTCTAGGGGATAAAAATATCATTTAGCTGGACTCATAGATGGCCCCAAATAGGTTGGGATAGTGTAGGGCTCATTTGGAGTTTCACAAAACACATTTATTTTCCCTTTTCTAGAGCCTCAGAACTTCCTGGGCTCACCTAGCACAGGGTGTGAAGCCCAGGCACCTGTACATGCACCTGGAAAATCTGCCAGAAATAGAAACCAACCCTCTTCTAACCACATCATAGAGGGCTGCCACAAAGTACACTGACACCACTTTAGGAAACAGCCACTTGAATGTATTATCACAGGAAAGATCCTGTACTTCTGCTATTGAATTTATTATCAGAAATAGCTGAAATTAAAACAATGTACAAATATATCCATAACGATCAACAGAAGCTGAGAAATTGTCCGTCAGTGAGTACACAGAGAACTAATTTTAAAAACCTTTCTTGACAAGTTTTGAGTTCTTGATATCACCATATGTAGAATTATATTAAGAGAATTGTCATGAACCCAATTATTATTCCATTCCACGTGCATTTTCAACAGCAAATTAAAATGAAAAAATACAAATTTTCCATGGTCCATTTTTTTATAGGCTTGATTCTTCCTCATTATTTTGTGATTGTCTATGTATAGAAATTGTACACTGAAAATACTGTTTTTGGGATGACTGGTCATAAAAAGTGGGTACAAATTATAGGATCCTAAATAGAAGGAGAAAGGTTCGTTATATCTGTTGGGGACAGATAAGGATTCGTGAACAGACTTGTGAAGTGCAGATGAGTTCCAAGGAGCATGATCTGTCAATCCCCCAAACCCTGATGGCTTTGGGAGTCAAGTCTGCTGAGTGGGTACCTTATCTTCCAAATACCTGATTTAAAAAGTAAGTTCCTTAATCCAATGGTGCCCTATTGCAGTTCACAGTATAAAAACAGGATAAATTTTAATGCCCCACAAGGTTGTGTAAAGGAAAAAAATTACAGAGATCTACAGTATAAAATTTACTTTTCCCACTTGTAGTCATTACCCAGACAATAAACTGGCACCTCAGCTAAGAACAAATGTGTCCTACTGTGAACAAATTCAAATTTCCACACCAGAGCACAAGCCAAATTTGGGGAATGAAATTAATGATTTTGGTCTGCTCTCGAATAGCAATATTCTCTGCTCAAGGCAGGAACATGGAGAGGCTTCTAGTCAAGAATGCAGGTGAAAGCTCAGTGTAAATGCTTACCTGCATTTTAGAACTCTTCCCCAAATAAATGTGCATACTTATTAAAAATTTTGAACACCTGAAAATGTTTGTCATTACTTGCCTTCTTAGTAAAAGGATATAAACCAAGGGGATTTCAGAGTTTAAAATGTGCCAAGGAGGTAACAGTTTTTAGGGATCACCTTTCTCCTTTTGCCTCAGAAGTGTTTGTAGCAATTCTAGTAGCCTTGATTTGAATCTTTAAAAAACTACGTAGCAATAAGATATGTTTTCATGAGAGAATGAAAATAGGACATTGACGTACTTTATGAGCGTATAATGGGCAGTAGATGGGAAATAAAACACACCAATAGAAAACTAACAAAAACTAAATACAGAAGTAATTGAACTCACAAGCTATTGCATTAGAGAATGTTGTGCTCCAGAAATTAGGGTCACATGCTGTTCAAAGACCATTTACAGATACTTAACAATACACAAGCAGAAGTATTTTTTCCCCTTTGTCTATTTATCTTTGTATCACCCAGCAAAAGCGAATACACCAAGATAGATAGTACAGCAGCTGTCAGTTTAGTGACAATTGCTTCAAAAATATGAATCCTTCAGTGTCCAGTATTATCTCCCTAGCAACTTTCTTACAGCTATAATTTACTGATACGAGCTGTATGGAAGCAATATATTATCATGTCTCCAGCAGTGGTGTAGCTTTAAAAATATTTCCTTCCTGAGATCATCTAGAGGATTTCAGCTTCCCCCAAACATTTCACAGCAGGCAGAGCTGTAAAATTTGTACTATATATCACCTGCAATTTGATCATTTGATCATCTGTGTCAGCCAGCATCAACTCTACTCCAGTACTCATTCCTGCAATGCAGCTCCTGTCTGTCTGCAGCTGCCTGAGGTGGCCAGGATTGATGGAGATTCCCCAAGAATTCACTACATGATAACTGCCCTACAAGTCAGAGAGCTGATAAACAAGTCAATGAAACCCATGGTGGCTCACAGATCATCTATGGGTTCCTTTCAAGTTCAGCATTCATGACAACCTTCCCAGAGCTCAGCATTTCTCAGATCTCAAATCAAATTCTTACTGAATGTAACAATGCCAATAGGAAGGCTAGCTCAGAAATGCAGTCTTCACAGACAGAAATATGTGCTTTGTATTTATGAGTATTATGTTTGAGCTCTTAACTACTACAGTTCTTGGTCTGGAATCATCATTGGAATTGTGATGGACCACTTGAGTCAGAATTCTGATTTTGCCAGGAACTGCAGTCATTGTCATGCAGGCTTACAGAAATTGTTTCCAACCACTCAGCTAATTGTTTGGTGCTGAATATGGTTTATACAGATTAGCAATAGTGTGCAGATTTAAAGAAATATTGCTCATCTTGGCTCTCACAAGAACTTATAAAGTTGCTCACCATTCAGATTATGCATTTATTACTCTTATGTTAGTGCTCTGTTGAAATAGAAAGGCAAGCACAGGAAACCTGAAACCTGAAACCAGCCTAGAATTCTAGCAAAGCAAAAAAGTAAAACAAGTGCACAGAAGGGAAGACTATATGGTTATCTGAGGCTCTTTTTATCACGAGTATCCTATAATCACTCATTCCTTCTGTCTTCTGGCACTCTGTATTTGTCCTTTGCTTAACACCATTATAGGAAATCGAACTGCACATTTCTGAAAAAATCCAGATACTGAACCCTTCTTCTCAGTCACACACTGTATTGGGCTAATACTGAATTCAAATCTCAAAATTAGAACAACATTTCAGAGATTAGCTTCAACACTCACACTTACTGCCATTATATTTCATGGTAGTCAGCTCTCTTGGAGTGTTTTTCTTCCATCTCACTGCAGCACTAACTCAGGCTACTCGAGGCTGAAGTTTGCTAATTCACAAAGGTAATAAAAAACCCAACAAATGGTATCTGCAGAGGAATTTGCTGAACAGAAGATGCAGAAAAAGAGGATTTGTTATTTCTGTTTTGCAAATGTGCTAATTCAAAGTGCAAGTGACATTGAAGCATCAACCTCTTCCAGGTCTGACAAACCCACATCGAAGAGCATCTACCACACTCAGTTCTGCTAGCAAGTGATTCTCATTCTTTTCCTCATTAAGGCTCTTCAAATAAAATCATCTCTGGCTTCTTAAATTCATATTGGCCAGGATGAACATAATGTCTGTCACCAATCTTGGCTTTCAGGCTTTATTAGTCATGCATTTATTCTGCTGTCCAAGGCTTCAGCTGGTGACTTTGTTCTATCATTTTATGTGTCAGACATGATATGTAGCTATGAAGAATGATTACTGTAGCTATTTTTCAGGAGGCTCTTTATTTAATATACAACTAAATTCTCAGTTCAACATCTAAATGAGGTGTATGTTTGCAGGATGAACAAACAGCTCGGGAAGGGGCATTATAGACTGCTACACAAATAAATTCATGCTCCAAGTCATCTGTTTACCTATTCAAATTATCAATGCATTTCAGGTCAATGCAGTATAACCATGCCCTAGAACATTTTGAGAAGACAAAGAAGCACTCATCTTGGCAAAATAATCAATTTCTTAACAAAATCATAGCAAAGACTATATATAAAATATTTCTTAAGTAGACCAAGATAAAGCTTACTACAATGTGCAAACACCACATACATTTGTAAAGTTATATTTCACTTACACAGTGAGCAACTCCTTGTACATTTAGTATCTTGAGCTGCTGCTCGGGGCAGGAAGGGCAGGAAATGTTTGCAGAACAGCTGTGAGGGAACAATCAGAGGAAGAAGTGGCGTGCGGGTGTCAACCCTGCGGGACATCCCTATTGTGTCACACCTTCCTTGGGGTCCAAAGGACATGGGAGGAGGCGAGGGAAGGACTCTGAAGGAATGCACAACTTGTCCTTGCATTCAAAGATCATTATGCCTTGCAGACTTGGGCAAATGAGCAGTGGGTCTCCCCCCGGCCCTCGCCTGAGCCCGTTCTGAGCCTGCAGATGTGGTTTCAGATGTGAACGGAGCAGTTCTGTCTCCTAGGGAGGGAGGAGGAAATGCAGCCAGTTGGTTGAACCAGCTTGTCTGATGGCTTGTATTGACCCAAGCCTTCTGTCAGATCAGGGAAAAAGTCTTTTCCTGCAGTGTGTACTGCTGCTGCCTCCAAGCCTGTTTATCCTCATGTTCAGAAACAGGCCCTTTACCATGCAGTGCACCAGTACAGGTGCATGGGACAGTGTGAGCAAGAGAAGTTTTAGATGACAAGAAGTTTTGCTGGCCCAATAAGCAGAGAGGGATCAGAACCTGCAGAACACTGTCTTACCTACCAACAAGCAGTATTATACAAACAGGTATTTTCATCTTCAGAATGCTTTATAAATATTTATAACCATCATGATTCCTAGGTGACAGATGCTTAAACAATCTTACGAAAGTCACCTGGCATTTTACAGATAGTTGCCAAGTCTTTGCTTTCATATGCATTTTGGAGGCATCCATTACATTTTTAAAAAAGGGTGAAATTAAGCTAAGTAAGCTGTTTGATGACATCCTCACACATTTTACTTTATGGTAGCAATATTCAAGCAAAAAGGCAGCCCTCCACTTATTTCAGCAGCTGATGACTTCTTAGACTCTAAAATTGTTCTTGATAGAAATACAAATGATAGTGCAAAGACAGGAAATGTTTTAGACATAAGTGCAGACAGCCACAGAAATCACTGAAGAGTAAAAATTGATTCCATTTGCTAAGAAAAAGCAAACACTTTGAAAAGATTAGACTGGGTTATTCCATTAGAAAGCTGATGAAGTTTAAAGCTCTGCGGTGGCATTCAGATTAGGCCTATGAAGAGCTCGTTCTGACAGAAACATGCTGACTAAGAAAAATCCCCTTCTATATTTAAAAATTGTAGCAGATGGTGCTAGCAGTAGGATGCTGCATCAAGTTGCTATGACTGTGGGCACTGTCATCTATCACTGAAAGTCTCAAAATGCCATCACTCTACTGCAGGTCTCAACCTGAACTCTGCAAAATGCTGCAAGCACTTACATGATTTATTTGGTACCAGCGCCCCTGGGTCAGGCTTCTCTGGAAAAGCTTCAAAAATTACATTCCTATGGCTCAGGAGGACTTGAGATGTTTTTAAACTAGTCAGGATATTGGAGATGTGTACCCTGTATTCGAAATAAGGTATTCAAATACCTTAAGTAAAAATGTTGCCCCAGTTCCAGCATAAAGCCCAGAGCCTTTGAAAATCCTGTATATTTGTACATAACATAACACAGGGATATTCAGGCCTGCTAGGATGCCAGAAGGGGTGTGACCTGGAACCTGGCACAGAGGGGACAGCTCACGTCTGTGAAAGATGAAAGGTGACTGGGAGGTGGCATCTTCAGCCTTCCTGAAGCCACGAGGGCTCAGTGACCCTTCCCTGAATAGCAGGGTGCCAAAAAACTCATCCTCAAGCTGACAAATGTGCTGCCCCACCTCTCCTCCTTATCTGTGCAGAGGAGCATGGGAGGCTGGAGCCCTGTTCTCCCACTGCTGGGAGCAGCAGTGCTCCATCACACCTGCACAGCCAGGGCAGCCTCCTCTCTCCTCCCGAGGCTCTGAACACGCTCACACCCATGGCACAGCCAAAAATCAACCATCAGCAAGTGCCCATCCCCTCCGGTCACCGCTGCCCCTCGGCAGCTGAGCTGGGCGAGGCAGAGCACTGGAGACATTCCCTCGCAGCCCTGGGAAAAATCCACACTATTTCTTTACGAGTTATTAAGCACACAGCCCTGCTGAGCGGTGATTTTGGAATTATAAAGGTATTCGCTACAGGAATTTTTTATTCTTTTTCTCTCTCGCCATGGCAACCAGGGTATGGAAGCACTTGAGAGAAGACAGCGCCTCACAGTATAGAGTGTGCTTGCAGCACATCTCTTTTATAACCAGTTAAGCGTTTTTAAAGCTGCCTTGGAAAAATTGGTTGAATAAAACAAAACTTACACAGTATGATTTTTTCCTGCCTGCTTTAATAAAAGGATGTGGATATAGTCTGCACTTCATAGAATTAGGAGTTCAGAATTCTAACAAATGGCAAGACTGCAAAATGGGACCTAGTTTGTTTTTTAACAGTTAGAAGACACACCTAAAAGAACTGGCAAAAATACCAGGGGAAAAAAAAAAGCACATAAGCAATTTGTCTTTTAAACACTAATCTGTAAGGATTTGTGGAAATGCCTTAATTTAGATTTCTTTTTTATCAGTTCTCAAAATTCAGGATCCTGCTTCTGTGTATCTTATCTGCATGTTAGTAGCTGATGTCTTTTGTCAGTTGTAAAAGACAGCAGAGAAATAGAAGGAAAATTAACATAACTAAAATAATACATGTTTATAGAGGAAAGGAATTAATAGCTGAAGGACTCCTTTATCCCAAGACAGTAGCATTCATCCCAATCACAATGAAGCAGAATATTTTCTCATTCCTAAACCAGCTAGAATTATTACTGTGCCACTAGGAATTTTACATGCCTGTTAGGATCATGACACAATCAGTAGACATGCAATAGTAATGGTGAAATTCTTCAATTAAATAACAATTCTTTAAAAGAGTTGTCAAAAATCAGACTGATTTCCATGTAAAAACAGCACTTCATTAGCAAGAACTGTCTTGCCTACCTCGTGTTATCCTTGTCGAGGCAACCAGAATTGTCTCTCTAATACTTATTCGAACACAGATAAATTACTTGCCTTAGGTAATATTTGATGACAGCAATTTCAGCCAGTTAGCTAGAGCAACAAAATTGTTTATTTATACTTGCTTTTTATTCATTTATTCTCATACAGTAGAGCACAGAAAACAGGAAAAAATCAAACATCTTTCCCCAATTTTGGAAGTCCAAAACCCACTACAGTCAACTAAGAGAATAAGATTGAGTACATCTCTGGTCTCATCCTTCTTTCAATATTCTTAACATGATAAAAAAAGGAGAGTGAAAGAAATAAAACTCTCAAGAACCGTCTGAAAACAGCTTTTAATCTTTCTAAACAGTGTGACAGAAAAATCAGGAAAATAATTTTATTCTCAGATATTAATAAATGGAATTTCCAAGAATGAAAAATAATGAATGCTTCCACTAATGAATACTTCCCAAACACTTATATTGATTCCTGAAGAACAACAGCCATCTACTCTTACCCAAATTAAAAACCAGAAGGAAGAAAACAAATAGCCCAACTATACAAATTATTACACAATTTTTAGCTACTATCAGTTACTTATTATTTAATTGGTGTATAATATCCAAGAGATATTATATTATCCTATTGGATAACATATACACAATTGAAATCTGGTGTTGGGGGGGAAGTCCCACTCTTTCCAAAGTATTGAAGATTTCTCGGACACTGACTTTATGAGATGAATTACAATGTTGCAAACTCAGATTCTGCCCTTTTTTACCAAATGAGTTTTGGAAAATGTTCAAAGACATCTCATAATTTTCCTATTGCCCATTGTAGGAAAAATGCAATTTTGCAGTCCAACCCCACTATCTTATTTCAATATTCTAAAACCCGTTTATTATTGCCTACTGCTCAAGTAAGTTCATTTACTCTTTTTTCCTTTTTCTTTTTTTATATGCTTTATTAGTAGTCCATAATGCACAATAGGGAGGAGGCTTATTTCTTCTGAAGAACAGAATTTCCATGGCAATCCACGTCACACACAGCAACAATCTCTTATCTTTTCCCAACACCTACGACTGCTGGAGCTTAGCTTAATGTTATATAATAAAACACAGTACAAAGAACACAATCCCAGTGGAGACTTTAGTGTTTCTCTCATGTATCTTAGGTGTTATTCTTGGTTTTATAAGAGCCTTTAGGTCATAATGTTTCTTAAGCAACTAGAAGCTCTTAATTAGAAGCAGGTGCACACAATTTTGGCTCACATTTCCCAAGACAAACTCACCTGGATAGACTCTTAATGAAGTAACAGAATGGATGACAACAGCTACAAGAGCAGATGTTTGCTCTTGCTTCTTTTGCAAATATTCAGATGCAAAAATTTCACTGTTGCAAAACCACTAAAATTATTTGGTTTGATTTTTTGCTTGCTTTGAGGCAGCAGGGTTGTTTGTTTTGGGTGGTTTTTTTTTAAATTCACAGTGGTTGCAAAGCAAACACACACAGTAGGATGTACAATAGCACTATTTACTGGTACCTTTATAGATTCCATTACATCAGTACAGATAATATCAATAAACTCATCTTTAATCTGACACACCAAGCAGACTTGCTGATCTGTCTCCAAAATATGCAACTGTCCAAGTCAGTTAAACTTATTGCATCTGAGAATTCAAAGTTAACACTGAAATCATAATTCTGGTCAAACACCATAGATGTAGATGAGAAGATGGCATAGATGGTTCACATGTGAATGCTACTCTGAAAAAAATGAAGATAAATAGGAATGGAATATTTACATCTGATTAGTCTCTGTTTTAGTGGGGAGTGCTTAAAATTTTTACCAATGTGAACATTTTAGCCTTAATACCAGCACAGCAGCCATAGTTGGCAATATTTGTCCTAATTCCCCTGTCCACAAGGCAAAATAACCAATTTCTAGGGAAGGGTTGAAGTTTCCTTGTTGTGCTGTTGCTGTTAAACCCAGAGCCAGTTTTCACTGTACCAGAAAGACAGCATGACTGACATAGAAATGAAGATATTTTGACATGCAAACTGATTATTTTATTTCTAACCCTCACTGATAATTATCCAACTTTCAATCTGATCCAGCTAAGTGGGAACACAAAAGCCTATTATAAACTCAAGCATATGGCACTGATCAAAGGAATTTAACTTTCTTTTCCAGGCTAAAATTATTTTCTTTAGTAAAACCAAAAAACAGCATTGATCTGCTGCTTTCTTCTTCATGTTTCACTTCAGCAAGATAACAGGAACTCAACTGCATTGTCAACAATGGACATTATCTTCAAGGGCAGCGACTTCAGTCCTGCTACTCATTTAATAACAATACAGTTTCTTTAGTAGGAAGAAGGCTGGATGATTACTTATGTGCAGGCAACAATTAAATCTGAGAAAGAGACTGCTTCTGTAACTATAATCTGGAAAGGCATTACATCATTTTCTGAAAAATGAGCAGTTAATGGATAGAGTGCCTCAAGAAAGGGTTGGCATTGACAAGACTAGAATTTAAATTGCATAAAGTGAAACTAAAATTCTGATTCACTCTTAATAACATCTCCTACAAAAGAAACATCTGGTCCAAAAGAAAATTCAATGATCTGGCATTGCAGTACTGCATTAAATATTGATACTGGTGTTGAAATGACCGTGCTGCCTAATGCAAGAACATCACGTGTAAGGGTCATTCTAAATGGCACCATACTGAAAAGTGGCTCGGCCTTGCTGCTGAATTGTCATTTCAAGTTTGCAGTGGCATTCAGGAGCAGCCATGACTCTAAGTGAAGTCTTGCTGAGGAAATGCAGTGACTGTGTGAGTGAGGAAGGGGAGGAGGGGATACAGATCCAGTCTAAATCAGGCAGCAATAACCACTTTATGCAATAACATTCTGCACATACTGATCAGCACTAGTGGAGAGATTTCTCAACTTCCTTGCATAAATACATGTCTATATATCAAATACTTCATGCTGCTGCCACATCAGTGGCAACTGTAGCTTTTAATATATTCATAGATCTTCAGGCTTTTGATCTGGAAAATACTCTGACTGCAACACTGTAGTCAGAACGAGAAACTTTTCTCATCCCTTTCTTCACTCTGGATTTTTAAAGAGTGTAACACGTTATTTCCCTGTCCTTTCTTAAAAGAAGCTTCTTTGCAGTAATGTTTCTCAACAGCCCAACAGCAGTAGCCAGTGAAGAAAGGTTCCAAGTGCTTTTGCCTTTACCTCCTCTCATATGTTTGCTTGGTTCCTCACAGAATGCAGAGCTAAGAGGAGAAATACAAATTCATTGCAGCACATTGCAGCTCCAAAGAAAGACTCATCTATTACTTCTCCCCTGAAACATGGCCTTTTCAGAACATCACACAGGCAAATGAGTCCCTTTACTCCTACACAACTGCATCTGAAATAATTTCCTGTTATTGGTCAATAAGAAAGCTCCAATCCAGGTATCAGAAACTAAAGGAAGTGGAAAGGCTAAGCTCACAATCTTACTTACAAATTACAATGCTTTAGCATAACAGCAACCTAGCCTTCAAGCTGTTCAGAGAGCTGTTTGCATAGCAGATTTCGTGTAGCGTTTGGCTTAGTGTTAAAGTCTCTATGTTAAATTGCTGGAAGAAGAACACTGCATCGGTAAGGACGGTTATCATGCATTTCTAATTTTTGTGGGCAATGCCAAGCAAAATAAACCATTAAACAAACTGCAGCATTAGGGAAGATAAAGACATCACACCAACTGATGGTGCATGCCAAAAACTCTCCTCCCCTGAAAATTGTGAGGAATTTGCATTGATAGCTCCAAGAGTTTACATATGGTTCACTGATATATTTCATTCCATAGTGATCAGAAATTGTTGGGTGGATGGGAAGAAGAGACAAGGGAAAAGACAAATAGCTAAATATAAAAACTAAAATAATAAATATTAAAGAGGTAATTTTTTTGATAACTTATGCATGCAAACACATACATGAATCAAAGAAATAACAAAATATATACAAATAGTTTGAGTCTTCTATTTGTGTACTCTGGGTCATGGTTCCCAGATTGCTTTTTTTTTTTTGTCATTTAATTAGACTGAGGAATCTGAACAAACAGCTACTGAGCAAAAACCCATATCTTCCTGCATGAAGAGGGGATGAAATATAAAATCATAATTAAATTATAATGCTAAAGAGAATGCTATTAAGGCTGTAAAATGACTGTAGTAATAATTGCACATACAAGTAAAGCATTCCAATGCTAGGGAAGGTCATGATTAGAGAGGTCTATATAATCTTGACTTGACCCTCTGTAGTATTTTGATCCAGCCTTAAAGTGACATAAATCACACCATGTTCACACCAGGCAGTGCTCAGAGAACCAGACAGCAACAAAAAATTCGGTTTAGTCTCTCTGTTCAGGGTAAACTACCACGGGCTGGCTGAAGACACAATGACAAATTACACACTAAACAAAAACTGCTTTAGGACAGGTCTGTCTGCCAAAACTTTCCCTCAATGCCAAGTGCTTCACCAAGAGTCTTTACTACACCTCTTAGGGAAGAGGAACTACTCTCTGCTCTTGGCAGCTCTCAAGTTTCTTACTCAGCTGAACTTTGGAGTGCAGCTTTGAGATCCAATGTAGAAAATCTCTTAAGCTCATTTCCATTAGACCAGTAGCAACCATCTAAACCTTCCAAACAAAAAGCATGTTTCGAGTTGAAGCTGTCCTGTTCTAAAGCCAAGCACCTTCATCCCCAGCTTTTTACAGGGCCTTCAGAGAATCAGAGACATTGAAACAAATCTGAACTTGCATGACACAAAAAAAGCCTCTGAGTCTCTCAAAATCCTCCTGACTCAGTCGTTTTCTTCAAAGCTGGTCTTCCTCTCACTGGGCTGGAGTGAAAAGGTTTCTCTTAATTTCCCCATAGGTTTTGACCAGCTTTTATTCTCTCCTATTCTAAAAGTTTTGGTGATATTAATGGATTTTCCACGCTGTTTTTAATGCAGTGAGAATCAAGGGGAAAAGGGAAGACATTGGTCCATTCTATAACCTTCTGAAGGCAATATTTTCAATTTCTTCTTTTACCAAATATTTCAATCAAACAGTTTTGACTTTTTTTTTAATAGAAATAACTTCTCCCTGTGACCAAAGGGGGGACAAAAATTTACAAGCATTCCTAGATTAAAGAAACTGAATTTTAATGGCATAATACTTCTTTAAAGATTAAAATCCCGGCCTTTTTATGAAATTAAACAGTGTGGCCCCAAACATTCAAAGTACTTCTGAGAGATTAAAAAGAATGCAACAGCTCACTCAGAATTTAGGGTCAATTATAGGGAAGATACAGGGATTCTTACTCAGCACATTTTTTTTCAGTGTTTTGTTACAGAAACTGTTGAATGATTTTTATAGAAAGAAAAAGGACAAGAAAAATCTTTATAAACAAGAGAAAGAGAAAAAACATCCTCGAGAAACACAAAACTCCCTCTCTTGACATCTATCCTTGCTTTTCAATGACAACAAAAAATGTGCCTTAACTTTTCTAAGAGAGTAAAAGGACTGCAAAAAGAAAACTTGCTTATACATTCATGTATTTTTAAAGTAAAAAGGTCATAATTTCAAGTGAATAGTACAAAAAGTAATTTTAAACAGGTTTTTTTCTCCAAATCTGTATTTTTCAGTGAGAAAATATTTGGGCAGCACACCTCTAGAAACTTAGTCTGATGCTTTTTTAATAATGAAGTAGGGCTGCCACATTTTCAACCAGGTGACTAGTTCAAATAATTATATTTTAGTACCAGGTTGTAACCAGGCCATTTAGCTGACATGGCTCCTTGAATTAAGTAGCATTGGCTTCTCTTTGTTTAGTACACATTATAGCAGTATAATTTTGAACCCAGGAGAGCAACATCAGCAGGCTGTTTTCTTAAACCAGGTTTTCCCAGGTCCTGGAGGAACTCCTGCAAATGTAGACTTCTCTCTTAGGGATGATTTGACACATTAAGAGGTATATTTCTCTGGCATGCACTGACTATAAAGAGAATAAAACCAGACCAGCTAGCACAGCAAAAATATCTGTAATGTGAGGGGGGAAAACCAAGCATTTAAAATAAGCAGTTAAGACACAAACTCAGGGTCTGAGCCCTCAGACTAGAATGATTCTTTGGAGGTCTCAGGCCAGGCCTACAATGCTTCTGTTGCTCTTGATGGCAGCACATTTTGCATCTTCCCTTGTTGCAATCACATAAATTCTGCAAAAATATTTAGACATTGGAAGCTAAGGGAAGATAAGTTTACATAGTTGAAGCTGTGAAATGATAGGGATTTCTCTGGTGTAAAATGACCCAAGAGATTTTATCCCTTAGGCAGGAAATACTGTTACTCTAATCTAAGATAAATTATGGTTTTTAATGGAGATAGACACTGAAGAGGACAAACCAAAGAGTGTAACACAAAAGTCACTGAGGCTGATATACTAGGCCATGTAAATTTTGGGCAACATGGTAGTTTCATGGAAAAGCAAGCAACAAGATTACCCCCATTTTAGGACCAATTTTCATATTGATTTGAGCAGCAAATTTAATCAAGTGGTTGGTTGCTAATGGAGTACACTCACCTCAGCAATAGCTTATAAGCACACAAAAATTTTGAAAACCTATTAGCCCTTTTTTCCCTGCAGTTCTAATGAAGCAGAAATTGTGTACATTAGAAATTAAGAAATGAAAGAAAATAAAAAAGGACATCTGGTTGTACTTTGCAACTAATAAGGCATTTTCCTAAAGAAAGCAAAAGGTCAGACATACTTGAGCAGCAACTGAGATACATACAAGGCACTTTGTTAAACAAATGTGGCTGAGCTCAAATGGATCAACTTTGTAAACAATGACAGAACTCAGTTTCAAGGTCAATATAATCCTTGCCTTCTCCACCTAATCCCACGAGAAGGATGATGGTTTTGACAACCTGTGGAACTCCTGGCCTTCCAAACTGAGTTGAAGCAACCAGGAACACCCTTTACAACACTAAGACTTGGTAGTTTCTGTACTTGGCCTACAAGCAAGTGCTGTGCATGTGGGAAAATGTCATTCCTCAGCCATAACTGGCCCTTCATGGCAACTTGGCTGACCTCACATTCACTTATATCTTTGCCTTGAACACCAGCAGAGAGTTGCATTTGTTTTCCCACATGGCTTAAAATTAACCACTTCAGCATTAACTCTTACAAGTAGTTTCCCATGGAAGACTAGCACATACCACTGGATGCATCTTTAACATCTGAGTTTTCCAAAGGACAATTGGGATGTGGAAATCACCACAAAAGTAAAGCCATTGGATTGAAGGAGAGAATACCTTTTTTTTTAAATCGTGGAGGAGGAGATCTTGTCAGCCTACACTGCAGCACTGCAGAAAACTACCAGAGTGCTGATATGAATCATAGTTGAGTCAATTATGTAACACTGCAGAAAAAATAAAAGCGATCCTGGTGGGTAATGACAGGAATACTACATGCAAGATTGGAGAGGCAATCAACCCTTTCCTGACAATGCATTCAAAGGGAATACTGGGCTCAAGCTGCAGTTCTTCACAGCAGAAAGGACACAGACCACACACAGTGCCCAGGAGAGAGAAGCAGAAATGAAAATCTTTTTTTGGGAAATGCACATAAATGACTTAATTCAAAGAGCACCAAATTCTATTTTGCAATATGAAAAATATTTCTATAAAAAGGAAAACATGAGTTTTTTCTGAATGGCCACATGTACATTGAGGGTTAGGAAAGGAAAATGAGGCTGCAAAGAAAATATCTCTTTGCAGCAAGAAGAATTAATATTATATATTGTTAAAGTGTTGACCTCTTCTGGAACAGGGCAGTTGTTGATGTAGTCTTGGTCTGACAAAACAGTGCAAACTTTGTAGAATACAAAGGGGAACCCACCAGTGGACATTAAAAAGCAGAAAAGGGATGTGGAAGTGGAAGAGGTTCCTTACAGAAAATACACCCTAGTTACATGACAATGGTAAATTAATTTCTTAGAAAGTTCTTTCTTGATATTTGTTTTTAAAAAAGGCAAAACAAAAAAAAAGGCACCAGAAAACCTTGCAGGCAAGTTTGATCTTGCTCAGTGTAGGGTGCTGAACTAATTAATATGTTAAGAAGAAATAAGCCTTCCTTCCTATTATTCTATTATTAGATGCAGTGAGAAAAATCATTTTTGAGAGTAAATTACAGGATCTACAGCACAGCTTTAACTGAGATTATTAGGAAGAGAGTAATGAGGCTCAATTTCTAATGAAACTTGCTATAAGCCAGATACCTTAATGGAGTTTTAGGTTGGTTTATTTTCTTCTGAAACACAATTTAAATGTATTTCGGTGATAAGACATTAAAACAGCAACTATAGTCAACATATGTGTTTTTTCATATGACTTATATTTTACTTCTTACCTTGAACAAAAACGATCAGCTAAAGTCTTTAAACCGAAATGGAGCAAATTTATTAACTTAGTCTATGCTTAAAGGAAAATTTAGGGTGCTTACAAATTCCCAATAATTTCTTAGTGCAGGGATATTGAAAGATGTCCAAGAGATGTCAATTAAGTTGTTTTCCAGCAGGTGTGTTTCCTAAGGACTGCCTTACGCTGTGCAGCATTTCAGAGCCACCACAATCAAATCCCATTATAATTATTACAGGATTACCTGTTAGCCATGACCTTGTCACCTCACCAAAGTGCTGGACAGTATTTCAGTGGTCCTTGATGGCTTCCTGTCTAACTTTCTGTCTATCTTTAGGAGCTTGGACAACTGGAGAAGCAGAGCATTTGCTTGTGGCTACTAAAGCACATTGCTTGTTTCACTTTCTAAACAAACTGGTTACACCTCTGCTACTTTAAAATGCCTCTACAGTGTGAATCTGGATGTGGTGCATCCCTTTATTTCCTGTGCAGGAACCCTAGGTGGTAATTATTAATGGATGGCATCTCTTTTATTGATTTATTTATTTTTCTGAAAATAAAATCAACTTTTGCAATGATTTGATAAAGCTCTGAGAGGAATAAGTATGCTAGGAATTATTTACCTGAGAGTACCTATTATGTGCAGTCTTGTGCAACTTACAGCAAGTCTTCACTGATAGGTCGCTCAACATTCTTCTGTGGGTGTTTGAAATAGCTTTCTAATACACTCTGGCACTAAAAGTTATAACAACTGCACATAACACTGTCAGTTCTCTCACCATATCTTTTAGACCATGAAGTTTCCAGCATTGTGTGTCATTGTACATATTTTATTCTGCAGCAGCTATTTTTAAACAGATCACAGCAGAAAGTTTCTGTGAGCATGTTTTCAAGCTTTAATATAGTTACTTGTACAAAGACTATTAGATTTAACACATTTACACCTTTTCATTTTGGTTTTGGTTTGGTTTTAGAACAAACTACATGAGACACAACAAGAAAAGCCTGAAATACAGACATGGGATTTTTTATGTAGATGTTTAGCTGCTGTTTATGCTTTTGAGACCTATGATTTCCACACTATCTCTGATTTCCAATTACAGCTGTGTGTGCAACTTGCACAGTCCTTGCTGTGCTTTATCACTGCCACATGGTTCCAAGTTCAGTGAATTAATCTACGAGGCTTCCAGTCAAAGCATTGGTGTTGGCAATAATAGGGAAGATTCAGTTATAGATTTTTAAGAATCTCCCACATCGCACTAATTCACGTAACCTTTATTTACCACAGAGTGCCCTGCATGTAGATGTGAAATGCTTTGTGGGGAAAAAGCATTTACTAGTCCACAGCAAAATCGTGTCATTAGAGAGGCATTTATAATGGGATTTGACTTAATGGAGATGGAGGCCTACAGACACTGTGTTAATGCTTTACAGCAGTAAGCTTGTAGCAAGCTTTTAGCACAACATAATGATTCACCAGGCTAAAATTATACACTGAGCAGTGCTTGGTTGAACCAGCACATTATGTTTTCAGTACATACTCGCACAACTTGGCAAAACACAGCTCCTTCAAATTGCAAACATGATTTATAATAATTGGCACTATCTTCCAATTGTGCTCACGCTAAAAATTCTGGAAGAAAAAAGGGTTAAACTTCCCACACGCCATCATTGGGCAACGAGTTTTATGGCTCCCTTCACGGAGCTTAATATTAAAATCTTTGATACTGTTGTTTATGGGAAATTCATAATGAATAAAAGCTAAGTATAATGTTTTGAGCAAGAGATTGTTTAGAGAATAGGCTCTTATCAGGCATCTATGGAACCCTTTTACATGACCTTGTGGAATGCCTTTGTGGAGCAATGAACACCAAAAATTAGCATAAGATTTTTGGCAGAGCTTACTCTGCATTAGCTAGAACTTTTCGTTAAATGCAGTACATGAAATTATCAGAAGGGTACTATGACATATAAGATGTTCCTACATTTCTCTTGCTCACCTATGGACTTTTCCAGAGCTGAAAAGAGCGACTCTTTATTTGTATTTCAAGGTGAATTTTAATATGTATGAGGAGAAAGAAAGTGATGGCTATGTGAAAAGAGCTGTCTGTTTATCTAAATGATAGACATGTCACGGGCATCCTGAGGACAAGTTTCCCTTAACACATGCTGCCCTCCTGCTGATCTGAACATTTTAAAGGGTATCTTCTCTATATAGAATTACTCCTTCACCTCTCTGCTGAGACTGTGAGCAGTCTTCTCCTTCTGTTGCACTGGGGATGCCTCTCCAGCTGCAGGTGACTGACTCCAGCACTCATTAACCCAGGCTGCTCAGATACAAAAGGTGGATAGAAACACGTGTCAGATGATAAACATTCTGTTCAACACAGGATGTAGAACCACATCTCTGTGAATTGTATGAGTGTAACTGGGAGTAGCCAGAAAAATCAGCTACTAAATGGAACATTCAGAAAGAATTAGAAATACCAACATTCATTAACCACATTTCCATGCTGCAGGCTTACTGCACCAAAATTACATCGAGATGAAGACATACAGGGACAGTACTCAAGGCAAGATAGAATTGGGATATATCATTAAATCCCAGCACTATTTTAATCACAGGCAGTGACAGATGATGACCAAAAAAGAGAAAATCTGAGAAAGACCCTCAAAGATGTTTGGTTATCAGACACATGTCAAACTGACTAATTTTATTGAATACCAAACCTTTTGGCAAGCCGCACAGTATTAACTTTGTCAAAAAGCATTTTTATGCAAGATGCTCCATTGCCAGCATGTTCATTAATAAAACCTGTAGAATACTTCTTCCCTAGCTGAGGACAAAAAAAAAAAAGCTCATCTAGAAACAAAAGAAAACTGGAAGAGATTGCTTCTAGACTTCTGGAAATTTGTAAATAGGAGCAAAACCAGCAATAAAACCACAGGAGCTCTCTTGCCGTGTGCAGATGGGCTTCTGCTCACAATCACTGTGCAGCTTTCCAGTACAACTTAATTGAGCATCCTGGGCTAAAACCAAGCGGAGGTCTCTGAATTTAAGTGACAACAGCAAAAGGTGATTTTTCATTTTGGAAACCAAATCTCAGAAATGAATACCTGGGGCAGTCGCTGAGGCTGCAGTTTCACTGCAGACCAAGCCTGTCTGATTGCCATCCCCTGCAGACCAGATTCTGCACCCGCTCGCTCCTGGACATGGATTTCAAGCTTCCTTTCAAATTGATTCCCACTACTGATCACATTTTTTACAAAGCTATTTCAACACACAAAGTCAGTGGGAAGCTCATCAAACTAACAAAAGCAAATAGTTTTCTCACAACGTTCTGTGATGGCAACAAATGCTGAATAGATGGCAATAACGCCTGAAATTGATCCTGCAGTTTTCCTCCCCCTGCCCACCCCACAGTGACAACAACCAGAGGAAGGAGGCAGAAATTGTATTTACTCTCCAGATCTAACTGTAGGCTTCCTAGGTCTGAAGGCAATTTAATAGTCAAGGTTTGTCCTTGGCATTATCCAGAGTATGAACTGTAAGAACAAGCCAGTCTGTTATTTAGCAATTTTATCTCCTGAATCAGCAACCAAGAACAAGTCAAGGCAGATTTAGCAAGGCAGATTTAGCAACATCTACCATTTGCTATTTGCCACAAAATACCAAAACACACACTGTAGCAATACATTTTAAAGAACCAAAGTACTCTCAGACCAGAAAGAACTTTTTCTTTATATGTTATAAGAAAAAAGCATGTGTTTCTTAGCTTTACTACAGAAATATAGGGACTATCAGAGCAAACTGACTGTTTTTCTTCTCTATATGCCTAATGCAAGGAGTATCAGTTTTGCTTTGGGAGACAGGAAAAGAACATTCAAGGAGAACCACCATTCTAGAAACAAACCCCATATTTAAAAAAAAAAGGCATGCAAATATGATTAGCCCTGTTCTTTACAACTGTAGCTCAGACTGTGGATGCAGATTTTTTTCCCTGTACCATTTGAAGAATTCAGTGATTCCTTGTGTTGCTATTTGTGGCAGAGAAGAATTCATATATTCAGTTTCATATCTATGTGACAGGAATCTTACAGAGACTGCTAACAGCACCACAGTATGGTAGTACTCAAAAGACAAATAAGATCAGCTTCAAAGGCACTTACCTTTCCCAGCTCTGTAACTTTTTCTACTCCCTGGCCTTCAGCAAGGCTGCTCTTCTTCCCACAGATCACCTGTGACCAAATGGTTTGGGCTGCAGCTTGTGCCCCCTGACACCAGTGGGGGAAAGCAGGTCCACAAAAAGTGGTGTTTACTTCAGTGCTCAATACTATAGAAAATTAGCTTATTGCTAAATATTTCTACAACGGTTATTATGTTTGTCTCTAGTTATATTTCTGAGTGACTATGCAAATAAGAACTTCTTTTTGGAAGCTATTGCTTCTCCCTCTTTTCTTTCCCTATTGTTGTGATCACCATCAGTATTTCACATGTAAAACCACTCATGTACAACTAATTAATCCAAGTAGTAGTATAGCAATCACTCTGCAGTTTTTAAAATTATGCAACCATGTGTATCTGTGTATATATATATATACACACAAATCAATATCCCTAGAGTCTTAATGACACAGTTAAACTTCAACATCAGCCCATGGCACACAATGACCCTATTCAACAGCCTGGTCAGCCAGGCTGAAATAAATAGTAAAGCTGGGATCAAGAAATTTTGTTTTCTTCTGTGGGTTATGAAAAATGAAAAAGCAAAATTGCTGGGTGACCAAAGATAATACTATTCTGTACATGTTTAAAACAAAATCAAAATAAACAAATAAACACACTGAAAACCAAAAGGACACAAAATCCAAACCCAGCCCAAGGAACTAAAAGCCATCTTGATGAGATAATTAATTTTACCTTTAAAGGTCATTATTACTACAGCACTGAGAAACGTTTACAGCTGATTTAAAAACGGAAAACTTATAATTGTCAAATAAACTTTTCTGAAACAGAATATAAAAGCAATTTCCAGCAAGAATAACATTTAAATGAATGGAGGCAAAAGAGATGGCAAGCCTGTCCAAATGAAGAATGCTTCTTCTATAAGAGGATTTAAATTTATTTTTTTTTAAAGAGAAGTCACATTTAGCTATGTAATTACAAAAAAACTATCACACAATGAAATACTTCTTGGACTGAAGATATTAAAAGGTATGTTCAGAATTTACTAGGTGTGAATTAAAGCAATGCTCCAAAAGGGCACAGAATATGAATTTACAATCTAACAGGCAAAGCTTGTTTTTAATAGCAAGCAGAGAATTCCTGTTTTACACACAATATTTTAAGTAGTAGCTCTGCAAGTTCAGCGGGTTTCTGTAGGCTACCCTACCTTGAACATTTCACAAAGGACCTTCCCAGAACTGGGAATAACACACAGTGATATTTTTTCAATCATTTTTTCCAGAGCAACATGAATAACAATATAAATTCTTCTCTTAACACTGCAGAATAAATTCATAACCTAGTAACTCCCTGTGACTCTCTGCTCTCCAGAAATTGGCATAATGTTATAAAATCTCTGCTCACTAGTCCTCACACATGTTATTATTGGCTTTATTAACCTTTCATAGGGAAATGCTGATCAGCAGAGGTTGTCTGTGATTAAAGCACGGGAGCAGCCCCATTTATTCTAGGCAGAGAGCACCACATCCACGACATCTCTCAAAAGATCTGACTGATTTTCCCCTGTTAAAAACAGAAATCCCCCTTCCAACTTCGAGAGGAGATCAAATCCAAGAAAACCAAATCCAAACCCGAAAGACAAACGCTCAGAATAACTCCCTAATATTTCTGAATTATACATTTCACTTCTGTGCTTTGTTGTATGCAGCTCTGGAAACAAGGGGCCTTGACTCTTGGCTGACAGAGGACACCCAAAGATATAAGAGCTTGTGAGGTGCCAGGAAGAAAGTTGATAGCAACTGTCTAAAAAAAAACAATTCTAAAACAGAGTTGACATTAAATGACACAAATTAATTCTTTCTACAAATATAAACCAAACAATTTGCTTCTAGAGAACATCTTGATGTTTTTAGTAAAAGTAATGCATTCAGAGGGTCAGTTATCCTAATCTCTAGTCCTTAAAAAAATTGAACACTGGAATTTTTAGGGGTTGAAAAGTGTAGATGAGCATTACAAGAGGGAACAGGAGGACCCACCAGTTCATGAAACAGAATATCATGGATGGGTGCAAAAAGACTCATAGGATTTTACTCGTTTAAGTACTGTCAGTTGAATTTGTGATAACAGTCACAAGAGATGTAGCAGATTTCCTGGAAGCACATTCCTGCAACTCTTTGTATGTTCATTGCTAAGCTTGGGAATTATCTCTTCAATGTGAATGGAACAACAAGAAATGTTAAGTGGTTGTATGCATTCTTTATAAATAATGACTGCAGAAACGAGACAGAACACAGAAATGTGGGCTTTGCACAGATGATACAAATATGGAAAAGAACTAAGCCCTTGAATTATGACATTTCGAGTTACAGCCCTATTTTACTCTACTTTTCATAGATATTAGGCCTCAGAACCACAAATAGATTAGCATGAGTTTTTAGTTTTAGCCATTTTTGCCAAAGACACTTGGACTTATTTGAGCAATGGCTGCTCAGGTGAGCAATTGCTCACCTGAGACATGCTTCTTCCAGCAGTTGGTGAACAGGCTGAAGGGTGTATTTGGAACAGGCCAGCTCAGCATGGGAGTCAGTATCATTATTTGTTGTTGGAGTTTATGTGCAAAAGAAACAGTAAATTTAGCATAATAGTATTGTCCATGCTGTAAATCTGAAATTCAGTTAGCTGTAAACATTTGATGTTTGTTCAGCTAATTAGTCCTCTAATAGCTGCAGTATTCAGATGAGAAGCTCGTGAGAATAGATATGTAATTAGTTTTCCAATGTTCCATTTGTGCCAATTCCATAAGACTGTTTTGCAACCAGCAAAGAGCTTAGAAGGGAAGATCCTGGATGACTGGAGAAAGTTGAGCAGAGCATTTTCCTTGGTAGAAGCAAGAGGGATTCACTGTATTACATCCAGAGATGCCAACTGCAATGCTCAGGACTCAGGAGGACACAGGAAGGAAAACTATTTATATATAAGCTCTCAGAGCACAATAAAGCAATGAGAAAGAGCCAATACAAGCTTGCTGAGGACAGATCATGTCAAAGCAGTCTAACTCCCTTCTTAGACAGGATAAGTGGCCTGGCAATGAGGATACAGCAATAGGAGTGACACGTCTAAAGTATCCTCAAGCCATTTGATTTGTCACAAAGGACATTCTCAAATGTCCTTGGGACAGCTTCCCCCGCAGGGAAACTGCACAAGCAGGACCACAATCAGCTGAAGAATCATAATGGAGCCACAGTTATCAGTGACCTGCTCCTGTGTCAGCCAGCTGTCTCCAGTGGGGTTATATGGTGTCTACACTGCATTCTGCCCAGTCTATTCAGTAGTTTAACATCATCAAAAATTGTATAAATTACACATGAGAATTTTAAGAATATTACTAAAGTAGGAGGAGATGTACTTGGGAAGACAGCACTTAAATTCAAACCGGCAATTCCTGGCAAACTAGAATTTAAAAACAACAGGACAAAGTTCAAGTTAGACACATACAAGGTGAGCCCAGAGAACTGCTAACAAATCCACTCACACAAAAAGAGGAACTCACTAAGCTGGAGGTGCAGCAGATCACAGTGTGAGCCAACAATGTAACTCACTGTGATTGTTAAAACAAGATTTTAAGAGATGAAAGAACTCTATATGCAAGCAGTAGTGGTAACTAATCCACTCTTATAAATGCTAGTGTGTCTCAGCTGGAATACAGTGCCCAAATTTAATCTTCAAGCTATAAAAACCCGTGCAGCATCCAGAGAAAAGCAAGAGAGATGAAAAATACCAGAAAATATCCCATGAAGAGACTGCATTAGTTTGCAGCACACACAAACAAATCTTTTATTGAAATTTTTCAAGGGCCACTTCAAATACATGTTTCATTAATACTGTGTACCTTATCTTTGGTGAATTTCAAGTGGTACCTCAGGTCACTTCTAAGCCCCATTTCTGTGATGATTTTTCTGAAATATTTCCAGCAAGCCAAACCAAACTCCAGCACTGATTTCATTGTATAAAGCAGATGTAAAAGAAGAAAGGCTTAGACTTGCAAAATATAACAACTGAATTACATAATCTCTATAATTCAAAAGTAAAAAAAAAGAAAAACCTATTTAATCTATACCTAATCTGAAATTAAACTTTGTATTCTTCTCAGGAGGAGCATACCAAGTCAAAGAACTTAAGAAAGCAATCACTCTTAGTGTCCCTACATGCTATAGCAATCAGAGAAATTAATGAAGATGAGGAAGGAATGCTACTTTTAATTCAGATTTAGCATCCAGTAATTAGGGGAAAACTCCTTTTACACTTGCAGAAAAAAATGAAATTAATAACAATACTTGCCTTCCAAATCAACCAAGATGCATAGTATTACATAATTATAATGAAGGGCGTAAGAAGATTCAGAAAAAAAAAATTTAAAATATTTTGACACTCTAGCACTGACCTCAGCAGAAGCAATTGCTTTAGGCTTGTTAAACATCAGCTAAATCAGGCTTTCCAGAGGAGACAATGTGCCTACATTAACTATCTTTAAGAAATTGAAACTCACTTTCACAGTGCTATGATTAATTACGAATAAGCTTTACAATACAATTTAAAATGAAATCTTTTTTCACTTCAGTGAAAGCTAAGAGATGCTTGAAATTACTTTCCTTGTAGAAACTACACATTATCTCTAATGTAAAACTGTATGAAAAAGAGTTTCCCCCCATGTATCTATAAAGGAGTGATGAAAGGTCAAAGGGAGACAATTGTTCTATGGGTTCCTTTGGAGGTTTTGTACCAATAAATGAGCTGAGTGGGTCACAGTACTGGATGCTATGAGGGCTGGATGGTTTGCCTGGCCTTGCCATTAACTCAGAACAGCATCAGAAAATCACTGAACACAATACCCATTTGTTTCTTTGAAAAACAAAGTTAATGGCACTCCTTATGTTTTGTGAATCTTTCCTTATCTATGAAGGAAAATTACTACTTTTAAGTACCTTATTTTAAGCAATTCAGCATGCCCTAGCCAACAAACTTAGCTGCTCAAAAGCAATCAGATAAAGTCCAGTTCTCCCAGGAAAGATGAATTTATTACTGTTTGTAGCATGCCTTAGAATCCTGAGACAAAAGATGCCTCACAAATGGGAAGTGTTGATTTCAGGAACAAAACATTTACACAAAGCCTTTGCTTCATTTAGCATGTAAGAGCAAAAGGGAATGCCTGCAAACGAAAGGATTGGTAAAGTCCCTGATAACCTGACCAAAGGGTGGGGAAAAAATATCCTAAATCTGTGTGGGCAGGGCCAAGTGTCTCTTAGGCAGTGGGGTGTTGGCAGGTGCCACCCTCAATGTGCAAAGCAGAGGTGTTAGAATGAGATGGCACTTGGCCTGCACCATCTGTGCCTCTGTGGCCTCAACTGCAGGGCAGAGTTCTTCCAGGGCTCTCAGACTGGACCTGCATCATCATCAGTATGGCACTGAGCATCATTTTCAGTCAGTGTGACGATTTTAAAGGAATTAAGAATTGATTCAGCTGAGAATCTCATATATTGTTGCTATCTTGAACCTCAAAGTTAAAATAAAAAGTGACTCATGATGACTCTGAAGTTAATTGTTGAAAGTTGGCATGTAGATATGCTTTAGGCCTGATACATTCTAGGAGCTACAGCAGTAGTTATACTTGGTACACCAGTTCATGCATTAATAAATCAACAAGGCAATGCATTTTTGATGGCCAGGTCATTGTGACCATCAAAATCAGCTGATTAGGTTTAATTTCAGCTAAAGACTGAAATTGTTTTTTTGAAGCAGTGTGAGCAGTTCCAACTCAGAACATTCTGTGATTCTGTAAAGAACACACACACCTCTGTCATAAACCAACATATGGATTGATGAAAATAAATGCCTAAAATAACCTAATGGGAGAGAAAGAGCATTTCTCACCTTTACTGCTGATCAGTTCAGCATGTATTTACTCCTGTCACCCTTGAAGCACAGATGAGTGTATGACAGATTGGATAATATGCTCTGCTAAACAAGCTCAATGACACCTACCAGGGTGCCTGGTCACCTCTGGACTTTACCATGTCTGTCAGATTGAGGCTGATTCTCTTGAGATCAGCTATAAAACAGAAGGATGGAAGGGCATATCTGCATGGAGGCACCACACAGGCTGCAGAGAACACACCAGCACCCCACCATGCCCTGGGGAGCCTTTTCCTTGTGTTGCTGCTCTTGGGAAAACCATTCCTGGGTACCCACATGCTCACCATGCTTTACCTGCACCTCCTGCATCATCAGCAACAGGGAAAAAATGTCCAAAAAGAAAAGAAAGGAAAAAAAAAAAAAAAAAGAAGGCAAAAATCCCACCCCAAAACCAAACTAAAAATCAACTCAACCAAGCAACCAAAAAAAAACCCCTAGAAGATAGTTTACCTTGCAAAGTAGGAAAACCTAAATGCAAAGAACTACTAGCAGGTGCTGGTGACAGGTGCATAAAGTAATTGCTAAAACAGAGGAGGAACTTGGAAGCACAGGTCTTAATTTCCATGCAATAGTGATTTTCTTTTATTTTTTTCCTGTGTCTCTTTGTGATGATGACTGTCTCATTTCTGTAATTACCAAAGATGTCTTTCTTGGTCATGTTTTTCTCATCACAGCAAGGGTGTAGTGCTAATGAGTTTTTCTAAGAAACAGAAATATACACTGGCACTTTTTCAAACTGTAAACTGGAACGAAGCATTTCTGCTGTGAGGAAATCTCAGCACTAAATCATAATCAATCCTGTCTCACTAGTTACGAGAAAAGGAGAGTAGAGAGATGCAGAGTCACTTGAAGGGAAGGTTACTGTTGGTTTAGATTTTTCTTTAGATAAGTTTTCTAAATTATTTCATTCAATTTGTCAATAAAATCCCTAAGATGTTTATTGTAGTTTGTGACAGTATCCATTACGTTGTGGACAAAATGGGGAAGAAAAAGCCCTTTTTGTGAAACTAGTTTAAAAGCAAGCTGTTGATTAAAACAAAAGAATTAGTAGGAATTGGTAATTTTTCAAAACCTTGAATTAGCAACAAGTTATCAATGAGGCCACAGCATATGACATAGTTCTCATAAGCTGCAGCATCAGCACAGCATTAGTTTCCAGTGCTTATCCCACTCTTCTATCCAGCCTGATCTGAGGTGTAAGATGGTGGAACATGAAATTTCTAAATCTCTCTAGTTTTTTACTGTGTGTGATATTTTGCTACCAAAATGATAGAGCACAGCCTAATACACTCAAAGTTTGAAATAAATAAATAGATACCACACAGTAGATACCACCACAATGCAGTGTGGGAGACTAAAACAACCCAAAGAAGGAGACACTTAGCAAAGAAAACTTCATCCAGAAACAAACTCTAAGAGGCAGGGACTGCTTCTACCTGAATTAAGTGACAAAGAAATGCTAAAGTATACACACGTAAAATATGCTCAAACAAATTCTCAATAAAGGAAGGATTCCACCAAAGAAATCACCCCTTTAGTATTTTGATGCTAGATGCCTTGCATTTTCTTATGCCACTTTATCCTGATGTATGGAGAATTGTCCTCTCTCCTGTACATGGCACATAGCCACAAGGTAAGAATCCACTGGCTGAGCTGAGGTTTCCTTTAGAGTGTGTGGAATGGCAACCAAGTTGTGACACATTTTTTTTCCCAATCTCATTTGTCACAGCAACTTTTATTTATTCTTTTAAGTCAGTTTTCCATAGAGAAGCCCTTTGTATCTACCAGGAAAACAACGTGTCCCTGAGACAATAACATCGTGATTCATGCTAGAAGCAGAGTTCACTGTCTGCTGGCCCTCAGCCCAGATCCTGAAGTGCCCACTCTTATTTTGTAGCCTACATTACCATAAAAGCAATATTTTATTAGCAGAGAATTTCCAACTCTTAATGTATGCCTGGCTTTTTATGGCTTCATAATGTGTGCAAAATTCAAGTTTTTCTTTGCTTCCTTTCACTTCAAACCAATGAAAGACATCCTGGGTGCAACATCAGCCCCTCTTCTTTCCAGAAGTATTCTGGCACCCTCTTTCATATTGTCTTTTTTCTTGGAATAAGGCTTGCTTCTCAAACCTGTTCACATTCTTCCACACTATCACTTTCAAACACCTTCTATAACAATTTTCATATAGGGACTGTATAAACCATTTTGGTATCAAAGAGTTTTGAGTTCTCTGTAAACAAGAAAAATGCTGAAGATTTATGTGGGAAATTTCTGGTGCTTTCCAACCTGGATTTTTTTTTTTTTTTCTTGCTGGGTATTTCTTTCAGAATTAGGGACAGTTATTTTTTCCACAGCTTCTGCTTTGGTCACATGAGGTGGCTTCCTGAGGCATCATGCTCTTGGGAGGATCCTCCTTCTATTCTGGGACACATGCTGAGGTACACCAGAAAAGACAAGGCTGTGGTCTCAGGGAGTAGCTGAAAGCACCAACTCATACACTGAGCTTTCACTGAAGAGTGAAGCTATAGAGAATCACCTGATAGAAATAAAGCAAAACACAGCCCCCAAAACATGATGAAACTACTGACTCTTCTCCATGACATGCAACTTTTCAGTTTTTAGTACAAGACAAATAATGGTTCACCATTAAAGCAAATATCAAGTGATCCACCAAATGACACATTTTTAGAAGAAATTAATGTTCCTTAACATCCTTTGTGATGTGATCACACATGTTTTCATTAACAAAGATGATTAAGAGTGGATGTAGGGCTCAGGAATGGAGATAGGCCAAGGAAAACCTGGCTTAAAACTTGCAAAAATTGAGCCCATGCCAAGTAATTTGCTTAACTAAGGAAAACCCCAGTAAATAGCCTACTTCCTGAAAAGTGTACAGCAGTTCTACAGCCAGAAGTTCCCCTTCTGACTTGTAAATTGAAACACTTTTCAACAAAAAACAACAACAACAAAGGAGCAGACTTAGTGCAAGTAATTTGAGCTCATTATTCAGCATCACCAAGAGTTCTACATAATGAAACAATAAGGCATAGGATAGCCCTGCCAAATAGTTGCCATTTTCCAGTTTTTAATACTGAAATAAAAGTGCTCATGGTTGGAGGTGATTAGTCATAGATGGAGATGGTTAAGAAATAGACAAATATATTTTCCATTTTCCACTTCCTTGCTTCAGAAAAATAAGAAGAATCAAAGCCAGTATAGCCATGTATTGAACCAGAAACAAGGGAGATAAAATACAACTCACAGAGGAATCTGCAGCAGAACCAGCAAATGGACTTGGTCACAGCTTGTGTCTTCAGACACTTCCAAGATTACATTGTTTTAATCAGATTTATGGTAATGTAATACACCTAAACTATCACGAGTGCACGCATACTGTTCCGTAATTATTATGGGTAGCAAAACATTGCATTTCTTTGTAAAGGACTAACACTTCTGCTGTGATCTATTGCACCTGAAGAACAGGGGATTGTAGACATTGCAGCACTGCCAACATGGGCAAAAGTTAGGTGACCAAAACACTTACTGCCACCCTGAGAGGTTTCCTCAAATGGCCATGCTTGGCTCTTGCCTGATGAGTCCTGGCAGAGATAGGATCATGCAGGTTGTGGTCTGAGGTGTGCATCTTTATTTTACATGTAGTACTTCTGAGAAGCATTTAAAAGTATAATGTAATAGAGACATTTAAACCATCTAGATTAGTATGACAAGAACATCTCCAACAAATTGCAGAAAAAGAAATGGAAATCACTTAGTCCACAGTGCCTGCTTAACAACAAAATGCTCTGTACCAGCTCCTTAACCCAGCGAGTGCCTCTGACAGCATCGCCCTGCACCACACACAGGCAGGACTCAAAGCAGCACACCCAGGGACACCTGCACCACAGGCAAGATGTGCTCTTACACACTTGGGAGGAATTACCAATTGTCACTTCCTCTGCTAGACATTAACCTGTGGTCATAGTACCAGGGATAGCTAAAGGGAAATTTATCATCATTTTGAAGGAAAATATTAAGATTGTATAAGTCATAATCTGCATGTTTTTCTGACACATTTCCACATTTGTCATATTTTCAAAGTTTAACTGACAAACATAATCAAATCTGGTTTCCATTCTGTTGTCATTATCAGAAAAAAAAGAAAGCCTTTTTTTTGAATAGGAAGGATGATTTCAAGCAGTTTCTCTTTCTCATCAGCACTCTCTTAAACAAGTTGTATTGAGCAATCAAAGAATCTTCAGAAAGCCACAAATCAGACATCATGAAATTATATTCTGGGTCTTTTTCTAGAGTGCTTCCTCTTTCCTACTTAAAATAAAACAGAAAGGGAGCACAGTTTTATTCACCCAAGGACTATTTCCTCAAAATTTTCACTACTTGCTAAATGATTTTAAATAAAAAAAGTAAAAATTCCCATGTTTTCAAAAACAACAACTATTCTTTTTCACTTTTGTTTTAACTATTCCAAGTGTATATTAAAAATAAAAGTTTCAGCATGAAATAACACTTAGTTCCCACAACCCTTGCAAATCCTCTTCTACAGTAATAACCACCTTTCCAAGGCCAGCTTACTGCCCATCTTGTATCAGATCATGCCACTCGATACTTACTTTCTTGTGACAAGCATCTGCTCCCTTTTGGTAAAAAATAATTAAAATCCTGTAAGAGTTCCCTGTTCTAGGTCAGAATCAAAGGCACTGGCAAATGATAATAACAAACCAATGCCATCAAGAGGAGACACCAAGATTATTTTTAGCATTATAATGAAGTGCAAGTCAAAATATAGCCACTATACAGATACCAAAAAAAAATTAAATCCATATTCACATATTGCAGCTGCCTTGCCAGAGCTTAGAGATAATGCACAACAAAACTAAACTGCAGTAGTGACATTCAGAAATTGACTCTTGCTAAATGTTTGGAGCCAACCTTTACATCTCAGAAATGGAGGCAAAACAAATGACTCCTTCCAAAATTGGTCATTTCCAATGACAAAAGAAGTTTATGCTTGTGTTCACAAAATTAGAAGTATAAATTACAATCTAACCACGTAAGACCCATCTTTTGTTCAACAGCATTCTCACAGCTTTCTAGGGAAGTATACTGCTTCTAATTTGAAGCCTGCAGCAAAGATGGGTTTTTACATTAGTGGAAAAACAAAGTCACTTGAGCTCACCAATAAACAGCTCTCAAATATTAAAAAAATGTATTTGGGACATCATTAGTATTATCATAATATCTCTACAAGGAAGATGCAGAAGAGACGTGATATCCTTTAATACCAAGTTCTGCAAAAACATCCTCAAATTCTGGGATTTCTATGGGATTTTATTAGCTTTTTTCTCTTCTCTGCCATGTTGTATACACGTAACTGGGTGAATGATGAAAAAAACACATGAGAACTTTTTTACTCCTACAGTAGTTTCCCACTTCTCCGAAAATAAACATACCAGTATGTTTTTACACTTGCTGAAAGTTCCACTACACAACACTCTGAGGGGTGGGGGTTTCCACTCTACAGACACTCTGCAGTATCAGTGCTAGCAGGAAGCTGCTGTCTTTACAAAAAAAGGGAAGCTGCCTGTCTGCAATGCTCTGAAGTCACAGCCTGCTTTAACCCTATATGGGCACATCCACCTTCCCCCAAAGTCAAGGGTGATACATGCAAGAAGCTGAACAAGGACAGAGAGCAAGTGTTGATTGCATCCATACCTGTGCCTAACACATCTCAGCAACTAAAAGCACATCTTGCTAGTGTTGAACGTCAAGACAAACCTTGCCTTAGAATGCTTTTGGCATTTCAAGCACATTTAAAGCACACACACTACTTTACTGGAAAAAAAGCCAATCTTGATGTAGAAGCTACATCAACGTAGTGGCCTCCTGGTACCCACGTTTACTACCAGCAAAAACTGAGCACAGCTGTCTGCTCCTGCTGCTTTAGGTTCTGATGGCATCTGCAGCAGAGCTTGGAAAGTCAGCCAGAAGATTTCTTAATATTTATAGAGAAGCCATGTTCATCCTCGAAACTGTTGGAGAAGCTCCCCTGAATCAGGAGCACATGCACTGTTTTTAAAAAGAACCACAAACACACACAAAACCCCAACATTTGCACTTCAGTTCCAGTAGGAAGTGGAGCAGCATTTCTTCAATGATATTAACACAAAAATCTAGCATCACATGAAAGTACCAGAAAAATGTACATCCAACTCAAAAATCTATCTTTGATATTTCTGTCTTATTTCCTATCTTTCCTTCTGTTTTGGTGATAAAAATCAAAGAAATAAGATTTAATTTGAAAACTTTTATTTCAAATTAAAATTAACTCTAATTAAGCATACAGGGACTCTAAAAGTTACTTAAAAGTTTCTTTAAGCTAAGAGTTTGATCAAGTACTAAGAACAAAATTCATTGATAACATTGAAACACTCTGGACAATTCAGACTTGAAGGCACAAGTATATGAAGATTACTCCTTGGTTCCTTATGGCCATAAATTCATTATCACTCTCATAACTGTCACCTACCCTACTGGATGTAAATATTTATACATTCAGCCATATATTATGCTTTTATGCAAATAAGGGGGGGTTTTAGTCTGATTTTCAAGGGAAATAAGTTTTGTGTGCTTATTTTGCTTGTCTGTCGGGTTCCCTCTATATTTAATTCCAGCAAGTATTTCAAATTTGTAAAAGGTGGAGGTCTCAGTGCTAAAGAAATATCTGCTCACAGAAGAACAGCTCAGGTTAGTGGCATGGCTGAAGTCAAAGAGCTTTGGCTGTAACAGCCCTATGTAGCTGGTGCCAGCCAGGATGCTCATAGCTCTGGTTTAATTTCATACTCAAAAAAGAAGAAAATAAAAGCCTTGAAATGACAAACTGCATCCAAATCAGCAGTATTAATCACAACATAAAGTTCAGCTTAGTAATGCAGCAACAGTGAATTTCCTGTAGAAAGAAAAATTTTTAAAGGAAAAAATGCTACTAAAAGGTCGTACTAAAAACGCACAAGATGGTTTTCAAGTTGTTCTGTGGTGAATAATCTGTGCTTACAATAAGTAAAGTGTGTCTTTGAACAGCTCAAACCTGGATTCTCTTCAGTCCATTTTACCTTAGGTGTCAACAGAATAGCTGCCAGTTTCTCCATATTCTTTATTTTTATGTCACATTTAAATATATATAGTTAAGGACATATCCATCATCCTGATGAGATATGATTGTGCTGTCACTTTTCTTTATGCTGTGATTGTACTTTTCCAGAAGGAAAAAAAAGATTTCCTATTTTTCTATGATCATAACTACACTAAGGAATAAAATTCTCAATTCCAAGTTTTTTGTAAAACAGTTTAATGACTAGCCAATTTAGCAATATGAATATTGGTATTTTACTAGAAATAACTTCTTAATGACTATTAAAAAACTGCTGTCACTGGTGGATTTGAGCTGGGGGGGTTTAACCCTTCCAGCTCTTCCTATTGCCTTTCTCTTGGCAGCTAGTATTTAAAATTCTGCTTTGTTCCTTTTGTATACCATAATTTGTCCTATTTCCTTCTTACGATGCTCCTCTCTGAAAATATGTATGTCAAATTTTATTCTGATGCTACAATGCATTTTCAGTGCAAATTAGCAGTGTGTTCTAATAGTAATCCATTGCACCCCTCATTTTAAGGGGAAGGAGGCAAGACACATGACAAAAATCATAGAGTGAAATAGCTGGAAGTCCACCCACTGGGAAAGGCTGGATGGCAGAACCACTGTGCAAAGCTGCTGTAAAGAAATGCAAAGTAAGTATTATTTTACTTTATATGAGTCTTACATAAAAGGATTTTTTTTTTAATTTGAAAGCACTGGTGTAGGATAATTTATAGTTAGAGAGTTACATTGTCACGGAAATCACATTGGGCAGTTTTAGACTTGAATAAAATTTAGTTCAGACATTGGAGAGCAGAAGAATGCCTCTTGGAACTATGTGAAGCCAAATCGTGCACTGGGAAATGCCAGCAAGCACACTGCAATAACGGTTCAATGCAGAATTCCATATTGTTGGTATTTGCTTTCAAAACACACTCCCCCATCCCTCATCCTTCCTTTCTGTCACTTTAGACAAATCTCTGATCATGGGACTCATTCTGTGCTCCTCAGTCGTCCACTTCTCAAATCTCATCTAAATACACCTCACGTGGTAAAGTGAAATCATTCTTATCCATCACTAGCATCCATTGCAGAAACCTCATCCTCTGCAAGCCTAAATTAAGTGTATTCTGCTAACCTCTTCCAAATATAATCACATCCTTGTCTTCTTACCTTCCCCTTCTAAACTCTTTATTCATGTTTCCTGTATAGAAATGTCAGTTCCATTTCCATAAAGTTATGTCATTATCTTTTGCCATCACCTCTACTTTCTTCCTCATTCTTTACCAACTGTTCTGTTTCCCCAGGCTACTTACTTCTACATCCTTATTAAAATTCCTATACCTTTACACAAAACAAAACCCACCTCATCACTAACATGAAGTCTTCAGTAACTATAAACTAAATTACCTACACAGAATATTCCTTTCACTATTTACCTATTTACCTCTGCCTGGAAGATTTTACACTGTAGAAATAAATGGAATGGAAGGAATTTCTCATTTCTTATTATTACTGATTCAGGTCTCCAAACAGAATACATCTACATTTCTTCCTGTATGATTTAAGTGAGCTTCTGAAGAATTTCTGGTATGCATTGGACATTACTATGCAGAAATCAAATACAAAGAGTGGTCAAACAAAAAATGATTTTAAAATGAATAATGTCAAAGTTTAATTCCAGAGCATTAGTTCCTAGCTGTCAGATTTCCAAAAAATATATTGTAAACAGTTTCTAGGTAGCTTTGTAGGAATTTTATGTAAGAAAGAAAAGCAAAACAAAACTGCCAAAAATCCCGAACCAGCAGAAACCCCTAGAAAACAACAAATTAAGTCATACTACACCAAAACAGGAATTTTGGAGTAATTTTAGCAGCAATGATTTTAGAAACCAGCCAGCTAGAAACGCCCAAAGTCTGCTTCCTTTCCTTCACAACATCTGTACACAGGTCCTAGCCAGCATGCCAATTCCTGTAAGCCCAAAGGCAGAGGAAACAGCAGAACAGCCCTGGTTTCACTGTGGCTTAAGGACGGCAGGGATGGAAGTTCCCAGCCGGTGCCCAGCACATGACACCTACGTAATGGAGGGCTGAACTCCGAATTTCCTCTCGTGCAGCACCGCCCGCAGCACTTGGGCTTTCGCTGGGTATAATGGTGACGTGGAGCAGTGATGCTCTCACTCCCTGCACACTCTGCCTGAGTGCAGCCAGAGGAGCGGCACAGCAGCTCTGGGCTCCTGTGGCAGCACAGAGCAGGGACAGGCTCCGGGGTGCCCCAGCTGAGAGAGGACATGGTCCTGGAGAGCCAGGTAAGTCTGCACCTTGCTGTGGGCTCCTCTGCCTATGGCAGAGTTCAGCCACGCGTGACAAAGTGATTTAATGCTATGCTACAGAGACAGCACACTTAAAGGTGTGATGTAGGTTATAAATTCACTGATATTCTGTGCATTAGGTCATGGTCAGGTCATTTGTAATGAATTGATACCACCCAGAATGAAGATTACAATGCAATGGTGGTGTGGAAAAATGGAAAAAAGAGGTTAAATATTTAATGTAACTGTGGTACATGAACTTTACTTTTGCTCTGGAGGGGAGTAACAGAAGAGGCAGAAACATAGATTTGAATGAAATTATTTGAATTCACCAAGTGAGATGGTTTCAGTATTGTGTAGTCAGATTTAAAGTGATGTCAGACACTGCATCATAAACACAGAATCAAAGTTCTCCTGCAGGGATGTTTGAATTTGCCTTTTAGAATCAATCCATCCCAAACTCAGGTGATGCTTTCCAGAACATCAGTAATCAAGTTTCACATTTGCAGCAAAGTTGGGTACTTTTTCCCAAAGTTTTCTCTCAGTCCCTCTTTTTCCAAGTTAAGCAGCAACGCTGAAATTTCAAGAGTAACAGGGCATTTGAATTGCAACATGCACTTTCTGCCTTATGCAACAGAATAAAAAATGGGTTTTATTTTCAAAAAATTGCAAAGGGGTGTTTTCATTTTAACTTCTGCTACATCAAAAATACTACCATGGTATTAACAGGGAAATAAAGGTTTCTGCTGCAACAAATGAGATCCAATTCTGGGCTAAGTTTCTCTGTCTGGTGCATTTAAGCTTTAAGTGGATTGGTAGGGACCTGATGCACATAAGTCATGCAATCCCTTGAGAAACGTTTTTCAAATTAACTAATAAGATATTGCACTGTGTACAGCTTATTAGAAAGAAACTGAGCAGCAACAGCACACAGCTACTGTGACTGGGATTTAAAAGCTGGATTTAGCTGTCATGTCCATAATTCTTAGTGCTTGGTTATGTAAAGGAGTAGGTGAGAGGAGGGTTTATTTTCATATTAAGGAAAGTAAAAAGGCTCTACAGAATGTAATTGCAGGATTAGCAAAAAGTCTAAGGCAGCTTTGCTCCACTATTTACATATCAAGGCAATGTATGGAAATCCTCATATAGAAAACTTGAATAATTGAAAATGAGATTGAGAAACAACTTGGTCTAACATTAAAGGACATATTTTCATATTAAAAAAATCATATGTGGTAAATTTTCATAGGAAACTTTAAAGGTTAATTCCCCAATGAGACAGAATAATATTCAAGAACTTTTGTCCAACACTGATAGTTACTTTGGTAATATCTCTGCAGCTTTCTGGATATTCAAGAGATTACATGTCACAGGATTTCTATGCATGAGAACATTTTGACAGTAATTGCCATTCATCTTGAGGGGGAAAGTTAAAGAGACAAAGAAAGCAAATGCCTTGAGAACAATTTTTACAGAGAGTATCACAGTATGGGGCCAACACTTAAGAACAGAAAAACTATAAAGGTAACAGATGAGGCAAGTAGTTGAACCCAGCTGGGCAGAGAAAGAGGAATCATAAGAATTAAAAGTAGAAACTTGTCAGTTTGGGTAATATGAACAATCATGATCACAGAAAATGAAGTTATCATAAAAACAATTTTTAGCAAAGCTGCTGTTCCAAGACTAGAAGGACACAAAAATTTGAGATTGCATTAGGGAAGTCTACCAAGGTAACACTATACTTAGGGTGAAGAAGTTCTAAGGGAGGAAATCCCAGGAAAAAAAGTAATTATTGACTTTAGCCTCATGCAACAGTCACATATCAGGGGACAAATGATCTTATTGTATGTGACTGCAAAAAGGGGCAATGAAAAATAAAATAAAAAGCCACTACAAAGAACTGGAGTGAAAGTGACCTGCTTGGAATACAATGACTACTGCTTTCTGATTTGTGAAACCAACTTCAGAACATTCCCATTGAAACAGAGCAAGTTACTTTTTTTAACACAGATGACGTATTAGAGGAACCGAAAATATAATAAATGCCAAATAAACGGTTCACTTGAAAATGAAGGCTATTAAAATAGCTATTTAACGCTTTAACTTGTAAGGACCTTCAGTTTCAACCTTTAGGTGCAATTGTCATGGACTTAGATTACCCTTTGTCACACAGCCATCCTTGCACAACTTCTGTCCTGTCCTAAGGAGACACAGATCAGCCTTGCTGTCACATCCCATTAGGAACAAAGCTGATAAAACCTCCTGGGATTCCAAGGTGACATAGCTTCTTTCATTACGTTTGTCACAATATTGATTAGATTAGGTCTGAAGCCCATCTTTGGCTTGCTACTGACCCATCACATCTCCTGGGAAATTCTGCAGAGTAGGAAACAAAATTGAAAACGACTGGAACAATAGAGATGTTCAAGATGGTTATAGCTCATGGGACTCACCCAGATGTGACAAGTACTGATTTTTACTAAGTATGCATCTTAATACATTAATCCCAAACTTGACAACTACATATTACATTATCTCCTTCACAGTAGTCAGTCTTCAGGAGCTTAATGGCATGAAAATAACCCACCAAAGATTGTAATTTCTTTCACTGGAGTAAATAACAACATGGTCAAAGTTGCTGCCTAGCTAATCTTCCCTATCAAAATTTTAAAGAGTAAATGAAGAGCAGGTTAGCTTGCTGTGTGTGCAGCAAACCTTGTATCAATTGTCTCCCGTGCTTTGTCTAGTTTTAGATGTTTCACTCATGCAGGACAGCTGAAGATTCAGTTCAGAGAACTGCACAGCTGAGCCATATGGCATCCACCTAATTGCAGCAGTTAACAGCTAAAGACCCCTACACCTGTTCTTATGTTTTCAACAGGCTTTACTTATTGGCATCAAATGCTTCTAATATAATACACGCTCTGTGTCGATACAGGCTTTGTATGTGACAGATTTGATAGTTCCGAAGGAAAAAAGGACTACTCAGGATTGCCAAGTATATTTTCAGATTTAGACAGAATGAAAGTTGGAGATTTTTTTATATTTTTTTACCATTTTCAGTACTAGGTCAGTGTTTCCTCTTTCACATGTGGGCTGCTTTACAAATGCCATCAGTAGGCACAGTTGAACTACAAGGAGCCTGAGCAGTAAGCTCAGTAAATGTCACTCTTTTTACCTACACCTTTACCTCCTACATACAACACCCACTCCCTCTGACAGCACCAAACCTATGGTTTGAATTGGCCTTTTTTCTAAGTGTTCCCTCCTTATCTTCACTCAGCTTTACGAAACAGGACAGCTAAGGAATTAGTATCCCATAAGTAAAATAAACATTCCTATTTGCAGTAGGGAAGCTGTAGCACATCTGTCCCCCTCAGTAACACCCCTGGCAGAAAATGACATGCTGTGATAACCTGGAGAGCTCAGGGTCTCATGAAACAAGAACTTCCAAATTTGATTATTTTATGCTTTGAAGGATGAAGCAACCTGAAGCAGAACAAGAACTGTGTATTTCATTCCAGTTCAGCATGCCAGGACTCTGCACCTAGATGCTTGTTTTATTTCCATGGGAGTAGAAAAATCATATCAAGAGGAAAAAAAAAGACTTACAAGACTTTCTTTAATGTAAAATGTTACTTCTTAAACATACATATGAAAATACATATTCCAGGTTGCTGCTTTGATCGTTTTCACAACTGCTAAGATTCCTTTAAGTCCCAGAAATCCTCTCACCCTGTTCTTAAACTAGTCGTTCTTTTTTCCACTCAGAAGAAAAGGAGCAGAGTTTCTCTTAATATAATCCCCGGTATTTTTATAATAGACATTTTTTGCATATTACTGAAAGATTTGACAAGCAATTATCATTCCATGAAAAAAGACTTGAAAAATTAAGAGTACGCAGAGAAAGAACAATACTTGATTATGGATTTATTTTAAATAAATTTGCTTTAGATACACTCTAGAATATTTAAATTGAATGAGATTAATCTATCTATACCCATAAATATTATTCCAAGCCCCAATAAATTCACACAATATATCTTCATGCTCTGCAAAATCTTACCTGTAGGTTAATACTGTGCAGACTTCAATTAAGATGTAATAACAGCTTTTACATCAAAAACCTACGGTTTTCACCTTGAGGATGTAAAAAAACCAATATTCTGAGGATTGCCCAGGAATAGAGGATCAATTTTTTCATGCTTTAGGGGCTGAAAATTGTGGGGGGAGGTTTCAGCCAGAACAAGAAGGTTTTTTTCCTTTGGAAGGGTACAGTTCATCTCCCAAATAAAAATGTTCAAAAGATCCCTTCCTGCATTATCAAACGAGATCCTTTAATTATGTTATACTTATGCCCAATCTTAAGCCATTAACCAAGTGGTACGACAGCTGTACTCTTCAGACGTTATAAAATAATGAAATCGTGAGCACAAACCAAAAGAAAAAGTAACCATTCCTCAACACCATAATATACAACTGAAAAAAAAAAAAAAAAAAAAAAAAAAGCAGTTATTTTTGTTTACAAAATCCCACAGGCATTTATTTTTGCCTACTATATATAACACAACTCTAAGAGGAAATTTGCAATTAAACTCTTCATTCATATTAACATGCAAAGAACCTTTCCTCAAAGAAAGTACTATGCAGTACACGTGTGGAGAAAGTAACTTTTCAGATGTTTTTAATAGCTTTAGTGTCAAATAGACCTTGTCCCATTTCTGTGTTCCTACTTCTTCACTCTCCTTTCTGCATTCTCTCCTTACATGCACTACTTTCCCAGCTCATCCAGCCCTCCTGCTGTAGCCAGCAGCTACGTGTGCCCTGCCTTGATCCCTTCTCCATGCTAATCAAACGTGTGGCCCAGCTGTCTTTGGCAGCAGTAATTCCATTCCTCTCCTGTCCTATCAGTTGCTGGCCTCTTGTTATCACTGCTGGCTTTGGTTACCAGGAAGAGGATTTATTTCCATTCCCCACTTCCCTTCACTCCCCGTCATCTTCTGGTCTAACCACAAGGTGTGCTGGAGTCCTGCACACAATTCTAAGCAAATCTCCAGCTCTGCCACCTGGCACTTTGCAATGCAGAAAGAAGGAACTCTAGGTGAAGGCTGAGAGTTCTTGCTCTGTGTAGATCACAGACTGATAGAAATGGACTTGACACCACTGGTTTTGGTTGATGGTTTCTAATGTGCCTTCCCACTAGAGGAACAGAAAGCCAAGACATCCTAAAGCTGCCTCTCAGCTGTATGAGCTTCAGAAGGAGGAGGGTGAAGATGCAAAACTTTTGTCAATAATTTGGACTATGCACAGCTTTGCTTATGTCAAGATGCTTTCCTCTCACTGGTGATTGTTTTAGCCAGAGCCTAAGGTATAAATGTATCTCCTGCCTGTACTGCCTCTCACCTGCAGAGAAAGAGCTTCCAAGCCAAGTCTGAAAAGTATTACAGAGAATGTCAAAAGAAGTGTACAAGAACCCACTTCTTTGAAACTGCTGACACTTTGGAGGATGAAGGAAGCTTCAAATCTCCAGGGCTCCAGCCTTACAGGCACTGAGAAAAAAATAAATCCCTTAAAAAGAAAAGAAACAGAAGGAGAGAAACTGCCTCTGTATTTAGAAGTTAATATATTTAAATCTCTTGAGGAAGGAAGTAGTTTGGGAAAATGACAGTGAAAAATAGAAGATTGAAAATAAGTCTGATTTTTCTAATATGTTTTAATTTTATTTTTTTTAATGAGAAAATAATTTTGAAACAAATACAATCTGCGAAAGCAATAGAATTTATCCACCAAAAGGCAATAAGTCAGGAAAATACCATCTAGAAATAGTCTGGCCAGAATTTATTTTTTTGTTTAATTTAATGTTTTCAGGGCCTGTAAATGTTTATCATCAACAATAGGCATCCCATTACCACTTTTGTCACCAACCAATAACAGAATTTATTTTTTTTTTAATTCAAGTAATAGCCGCCTTTACCAGACAGAATAAGTGAGTCCTAAAACTGGTACTGCAAATCTCAGCAATCCATGCAACCCTTTCAGGCAAACTGGATGTTTGAAAGTAAACTAGAATAGCCCTACCACACTGAGGATAGCTTTATCTCACCAGCTGGTGTCTGCAAACACAGAGCTGGACAGCATCTACCACTGGCTTTGATAACCACTTGAAATGAGAAGAATAATGCTGCACTGCTTGGAGTAGATGGGTGAGTTAGGACAGCAAAGGTGCAGGAAACACACTTAGCTGAGGTGGGGTGTGACCAGACCCAAGTTACCTCTGCATTGTGCCCAGGCCTATGAGCAGGGACTGGGGATTTATTAAAGCAATTGCCAGGTTTCTCTGCCTTGTGCCATGGGGCATCCATATGTATTTTAGGACTAAAACCAGACAGCAGTACTGAATGCTTTCAACTTAAAACCAGAATCTAGTTTAGACACATTATTTTGTATTATCTTCTGACCTTGCTTTTGCCACAGGAAAAAGAGCTCTGAAAACCATGTTTGCATACCTAAATGAGAAAAGGAACTTCTATCCCCTTATATTTTTCATTTCTGAAGGTCTTAAGGGAGGAGTGAGAACACACAGTAAATAAAGAGCTTAACAGACTGTAAACAACTAAAGCTTCCCCTCTTGCAAAACTATAGTCCCTGTGATTAATGTTTCAGGAATTATATTAAAGTTCCCTGTAGACTGGTGATACCCAGGAGAAAAGATTTCCTGCCTTGAATGAGACCATGAAATTTGATTTGTGTATTCTAAAGAAAGAAATAACAATTTGTTAATTTAAACAGATTTCTTAACAAAAGTAGCATCTTCCTGTTTTGATCACAAATTAAACAATAAAAATGAAGAAGTCAGGCTGTCTGACTGTATGAAAGAAAGGGAGAATCTTCCTGAAATAGTTCTCTCTTGTAATTAGTAATAACAAATTGACAGGCATTACATCTGCTCTGCACCTTCCCTATCATGACTCAGAACTGTACTGTAAAAACTGTACACACTGCTAACAGCCCCTCTCTTTAAGGGTTGTTTGTGCTAAAGAAAACTTGTGAACTGAGTAAAGAATTTAGGGCATCAGTCACCACTGGACTAAGATAACATCTCAGAAACTTCAGGGGTTGTGCAGTTTGCCCTTACTCCTTGGTACTTTCTCACCACTCAGATCAATAAGCAGGTATGTGATGACTGACATGAAATTTTGGGGAACGGAGTCCAGCAGACTTGTTAAAGGATAGAGGAAAATGCATAAATTAGGATTAAATACAGCATGCACAGATGTAATCAGCACTAAACCAGTGCTCCAGGCGGAGGTGCCCTTACCAGGCACTCCCCCTGGCCAGGGTAAGGCTGGCTTTTCCCAAGTGCTGCCTTCCCCACTCTGTTCCCATGACAGCAAGCTCAAATTTCACCACAAGTTTAGCAGCTCTGTTCTGCCCCATAGTCACTGATTAATGCCATGACCCTTGACTCATTAACCTCAGCAGTAACAAAACAGAAGGCTCTGGGCTTACAGCCCCAAATTTTAAATTGGTTTAAGGATGGTGCTTCCTGTGGGGTAAGAGTGGGACTTGCAGAGATGTTTTGTATGAATAAGCAGAGATGATTCCTACCCCTGTTAGCCTTTTCTGAAATTTAGTAGTGATAGAAAAGTAAACAGGTAACTGTTCCAGCACAGCCTTAAATAATTCAAAGGATCACACTCCTTGCCTAGCTGAAAAATTCAGAGCAGACCCTGTAACAGTAAAAAAGTTTTTAATCAATTCTAAAATCATAAGAATACGGAAGTTAGATGATGCTAAAACTTTAACTTTTTTCTATTCGGCAGAATTTAATAGAGTCTGAATGCTCCTCTCAGAAAACTGAAATAGGAACACAAGTTTTAAATAAACTTCTTCTGGGCACATCTGCAGGGAACAGTTCATGATCAAGCAGTCCTTGAAATTTCTCATGCCATTTGCTGTTACTGTAACACACAAATTTTAATCACTGCAAGGGGCTTCAGCTGTGCCTACGAGTCTTGTTCTTCCTGGCGATCCTAACTGGAAAAATCCTGGAAGAAGCAGGTCATTGCACCACAGATACTCAAACAATCCCTGTGCTTCCAGAGGGGTGAGGCCAAGCAATGCTGCAAAATGAAGGTCAAATTTAGATGGCACTTGGCAAGGAAGAAACCAGTGAATGGTCCGGGCCAGCCAGGCTCTCCTTCCAGCCCACAGCTCATGGAGTGCATGCCCCAGGACAGCTGCTCCCACCTCGGCCTTCCCCGGGCTCCCCACAGCAGCTCCAGGAGCCTGGGCACTGCAGCCAGGCCCCCTCACTGCCTGCCTTTGGCACAGGGGCCCAAGGAACTCCTGGAGCACAGGAACACACCCCAATACCTCGGGCACAGAGGGTCCAAGGCACTCCTGGAGCACAGGAACACACCCCAATCCCAACCCCAATCCCTCGGGCACAGAGCTCTTGGGAGAGCCAGCCCAGAGCCTCAGTGGCTGCTTGGAAATACAAGGGAATACTGGCTACATTCCCAAGCAGTACTTATACCAAGCAACGAGAGAGGAGGAGTCTTATGCCTTAAAACTTTGATTTCCTTATATTTCAAAGGGCAGCGAGCAGCAAGCAGGACTGTGAGGTAGCCGAGCCATGAGGGCAGCGCTGGGTGCGGGGCCAGGCAGGGAGGCCGAGCTGCCCAGGCAGCTGAGGGGGGCCGAGGCCGCCATGGGGCTGGGCACGGGGGGTCCCAGCAGGCCTTCCCTACTTGATGTGATGGCAAGGAGACAAAAGCCTGCTAGTGTAAAACCAAGCCTGGAGAGCAGAAGCAAACTCTTCCCCTCTCTACTGTGTGGGCTGCTCGGGAGCCTGCCAGCAGGCAGTGCCACCAAACAGCTGGGAGAATGAGCACAGGCAGGAGCACAAACACAGAGCCTTGAGGATATCCACCACTGGCACCAGGAACCACAGGGCAGGAGCACAAACACAGAGCCTTGAGGATATCCACCGCTGGCACCAGGAACCACAGGGCAGGAGCACAAACACAGAGCCTTGAGGATATCCACCGCTGGCACCAGGAACCACAGGGCAGGAGCACAAACACAGAGCCTTGAGGATATCCACCGCTGGCACCAGGAACCACTGCTGTCTATTCATGTGCCAGTGGCCGAGTCACAACAAGCCGACACTGTTTGCCACGTTCCACAGCTGCTTTGGACGCATCAGCAGCTTTACTCACTGCTACAGCACTGTTGCTGCTGCTTCTACCCTCATCCCTGTGTTCTGACCCAGTTATTTTCAATTAATTTACTTAAGACATTAAAAAAGCCCAACAACCAGGTAGAAGGGGAGCAGAGGAAAACCGTTGTGCCCATAATCTTAGAGCTACATTGCTAATCCCAATCAAAAAATATTCTTTTATATGATTGTCAGGCAGAGAAAGTTACTGCCAGCCTTTCATACCCTGCTTCTGAGCACTCACAGTATCTGTTTAAATTAGCAAGCAATCAGCACCCACAGCAATTAACATCCCATAGACAGTATTCCAGTTGTACATTCTCTCCTCATTCTTTTCTGCCATGGAAATCTTTATCACACAGGACTTGTTTTGACAAGATATCTCCTTTTTTTATTCAAGAATACTATGTACTTTACACTCAGATTTTCAGGCTCAGTCAGTCAGTATATCCTCGAGCTGTATGTAACATCAACATAAAATAACAAACAGAACTCAACAATCAAAACTATTTTCTTTCTTTTAGTAGAAAAAGTCATACTGCATGGTTCCACCAGGGAGATTAACAGAAAAATGTTCACTATCAGTTATGCATTAATAGAAAATTACAACTCTTGAAGTGTGATGGATCTAAAGACCAAAAGAAGTCTGAATTTTGAGCACAACTATTTCCAAATAAGAATGAGAACTGAAACTACCTCATGTCAAAGGCACTATCAAAACCTAAACTGATGCTCAGCAACACTGCATCTATGAAATTTCTTATCAACTCCCACTCCTTTTCAACTCACATTCTTACATACAATGCATCTTTCCCCACACCTGTAACAAGAAAAGTAATTTATATTTACCTATGTGATCATAGCAGGAGTGCTACCAACACATCTTTCCCCAGACCAAAGTATTAAGCCCATCCACAGAATAACAACTGGATACATGCTCTGTGCCTCTCACAGAAATCATGTATGATGTCTTTCCCCACTGCTTTATTTGCCTTTATTCCCTCATTTACAGTAACTATTCCTTTCACATTATGGACAGTATAGATACAGACACAGCAAAAAAAAAATAAATTAAGTAATGACAAAGAACTCCTCTCTTTCTGACAACATGTGAAATGAAATTTATATAATTCCTGATGTGGTATATATTCATATTTATGATATAGAAATTGTTTAAAACTGAGTGAATAAAACGTTCCCAAACCAAGCAGTTACCATGCTAGGTTTATGAGGCTTTCACCAAACTTTGGGTAAGGATGATTTTAGCATCTTAGGTGGTAATGTAGTTTGGACCAAAAGAAAGGACAGCAGCTGTTTCAGTTGAACTCTGTGTTTGAATTTCCAGGGTTTGTTGTAACCCCTATAAACTCAAGACAAAACTCAGCTGGTGTGAACTGAAACAAGATGTTTGAGTGAAAAAACTGCCAGTGGAAACCACTGAGCCTGAGAACCAAAACCTGCACTGCACAGATGTCTGGCAAGCCTGATACAAATGTTATGTTTTCTTGCATGTAATTCCAAGCCCGACTTTTTTTTTTTTTTTTTTTTTTTTTTTTCACTGAAACCAAGGGTTTAGGGGCCAGGGGAAGAAATTAATTTGAAATGGCATCTCCTAATGAGCAAAGAAAGATCACGGACCCAGCAAGAGCAGGGAAATTACCTTTACATATTTAGTTTTCGAGAGATGGAGGAGAGAACGAGAGAAATGGAACTGTGGTCACAGTGGGGAAGTTTATGAGAAATGCAGGTTGTGTGGTTCAGGCAGCTTGAGGGAGTGCTGAAAGATTTCAGAAGGTGGACAGATTCCTTTCTCATTAATGAAGGGGCCCTGACTCCAGATCCCTGAACTCGCTCTGAGTGCAAGGCTATTCAGCTCTCCCCTTTGACTGAAAGCATGAGTCTGTTACTTATGAGTTCTCAGTCGCTTTCCTTTTAATAGGAAGTGGGGGGAAGGGGCAAGAAGATGGCTGGAGGAGGGGAAGGAAAAGATGGGTAGCAAAAAACTCTGGTAGCTGAACATGGGGCTTAAAGGGATTTGCAGGACAGGCCTTTGGGGAAAGGTTAAAATTTACAAGGTGAGTGATGCTTTTCCTGGGCTGATTTTTCTCTCATTATTCATCAACATGTTAAGAAGTAAACTGCATCTTCAATCCACCCTTACCCTCTTATTTTCTCATAATCTTACCAAATTATTCTCCTAGCATGGAACTAAAAAAGAAAATTGCTGCTTTTAATTTTTTTTTTCTGGTGGATACCAGCTGTATTTTAATAATGCTAAAAAAGAAACCCTAAATAAACCAAATCCTGACCATCTTCCCTGCTGCAACAAGAACATGCAGCCTGCTGTTCCAAATTGTAGACGGTCACGAGCTCTCGTCAGACTTTGCGTGGGCTTGAAATGTTCTTAGTCCTTTGCAGCTGAAAACCGAACACAAATTATCACTAAAAGGATATGAAAAATTCTGCTGGGACATTTGCTATAGCTGTACAAAGCAGTCAGAAAAGCGAGCAGATTTCTTAGCTCAGATTTGAGGACTGTATTGACAGCTAGCTGTTTCTAACAAAGGCTAGGTTTTCATCTGGAGAAAAAGTCAGATTAAAACTCACTGACCAAACTGTATTTTGCTAGTTTTTATGTGTTGTCAATGAAGAGATAGGAACTGCTCCTGGTGTGTAAAAACTTTGGTTATCTTCTAAACTGAGCAGAGATCTTGGCAGGAAACTGAACAGGCAACGTCGAGATAAATCTAAGTGCTTCCTATGTGTATCAACCTGGGCGTAACTTCAGTGCTTCAACATTTGGAGAACTATGCTTGATTCAGTAGAGCTCCTAGGTGTGTAGACTAATAGTAGTCACTTTTACAGAGATAGCATATCCAGAGTTTAAAAAAAATAGCAAAATCTTTACATTTTTGCTCTTGGTGAGATAATTTTTATCTGCATTTAAAGCACAAAATATATGCAGAATCAGACTTTGAACCAATTGTAGCAATACAATATAGAGGAAGGAAAAATAAGGAAAATAATAATGAAAATATAAGATCATTTTGCTCAATAATGAAAATAGGGACTTATGATCACAAGCAGCACTAAAGGGAAAGGAGGGATTAAGTAACACTGAACATCAACCTTTATTTGGTGTCACTTAGATGAGTTCTGTTGCCTCTAACAAGTTTTGTACCAATACTCAGATCTACAGCATTGGACATGATAACTTATGGCACCCCTTCCCTTATTTGTAATAAGATTACAAATTTACTATCATTAGTTTTGAAAGAAGAAAGTGGAATATCCCAATATCACTAACCAAACAACATTTCCTCACTCTTTAAAACATGCACATACATACACCACAAGAACAATGCTAACTTCTGAATTGATGCTCTTTGATGTATGAACATACGAGACGATTGGAGACATTCCAATTATCTCCAGTTCAAAGTTAGGCCAAAATTAGAAGCAGTTATGAATAATGGATTAGGTTTTAGTAGAAATGGCAATGCTGCACGGAATAAAGATGAGAGTTTAGCTTAGCTGTGAATACGTGAAGCAGGTAAGCCACACTGCTTCCTTAAACAGACACATTGGAATTGCACATCCTCAGAAGTTCAATTAACAAAACTCATGTCAAAGCAGGGGTTTGTGACAGATTATAAATTGTTTTCAGATGCAATTCTGATGTTTTCAGGATAAAATTAGAAGCCAGAGTTCTTTATGAAAATTATTTGGTTTAGGAGTGTTGGTTTTTTTAAATAACCATGCCAAAAGTCTTGTAATTTACCATAGCACCCTAGGAGTCAATACCCAGGCAAAACTTCAAAGTTTCATCAGCCAACATGGAGATAAACACCAGCTCAGATCAAAGGGTGCCTAAGCAGGCTATTTCCATTCATTGGGAGATTTTCCTGACAATCTAGAATTTTAATTAAAGAATAAAATCTTCCAAGTAGTAATGCTATAGTTGGAGAAGCTATTTTTGCTTGGATGTCTATGCTACATTGCAGAAAAAGATATGGGGTAAGCATTCCACCGTTGCCTTATATTTCTGTAATTCTACTTCATTTTGTGCATTCTGTGAAGATTGGAGCTCAGATGATCATCATGATAGTGCAGATTTATAGGAATGAGGAGATATATACGGCCATTTCTCTGGGTTTGCACTCTGATAAGAGACCTGTTTTCCTTGACTTGCTTTGCTGTCTCCAGAGTTCTGTGTAAGTGTGGGCAGTGCCAAGTTAGGCAGGGGTTGGCACTCAGGCTCAGTGCCTTGTTATTCACAGTTTTGACAAGAGTAGCAGACAACAGGCCAGAGATGATCTTTTATGGTTATTTACAGACACCCTTGTTGAAATCCTGTGTTGCCATTCTTCACCAAGCTCAGTTTAAGTCTGCCAGTATTTTGCAAACCATAAAAACAAAATTATTACATAAAACAGTTGACGTTCTCTAGATTTTTAACAAGCTTTTGCAACAACAGCAAAAACATATTTCACTCAATAGACTCACTGGGAATGGCAAAACATAAAGTAGCCATTTCAACAAATTCATAGAACATCCATTTAAAAAGTTAATTAATTTACTAGCTAATATGAATTATTATGTATTATGTATCATGCAAGGCTAGGACCATTCAAGACTTCCATTTACTTTAGAAAATAACTACCAATAAAAAGCACTAGCATATCAATGCTTTTCATCTTTTGCTTTAAAATTACAATTCCATTTCTAGAAGCAACTACTCCACTTGAACAAACCTTTCTTTACTTCAATAGACATAGGTATGAGAGGGAGTAGGTGTTTAACTTCATCTACCAAGGGCATGCAGCAAGACTCTGCTCAGCTTACAACACAGATGTTTAAAATGCCAACACCTGAGTGCCTCTCCAGCATCACCAAATTTTTATACCAAAGAAACAATAAGGAACATGGTAGTAGTTACAGTGTGATACACCCCTTTTTCTGGACTGGTTTTGCACGAAATATAATATGACAAGAGATTCCTCAGCCTTCTTATCAGAGGGATTTGATGCAGGCTCATGGGTAACCATGGGAGAATTTTGTCTATATTTCTTTATATTATGGTCCTAATTATTCTTAGAACAACATAAAATTATAGAATACAGTATCTTAGGTAGAAAATTGTTGTGATAAGTAAATCTATAAAACATTTATGGTGAAAACACACCACAGAGCATTTTAGATCTCCCTAATTGAAATTGAGCTAGATTTTATTAAAGAATTTGCAAAGATAACTGTTTAAATAAACTTAATGCATTTGCAACACTTCATGTGAAGCAAGCTGTATTTTTTACTTTGGTATTATTAGATCCGAACCAACTCCCAGTGGGATGTCTTGTAAATTTAGGATTTCTAGCTCGTCTTTGCCATGCACATATTCTGCGGGATCTGCAAGTGAGAAAAGAGGAAATTATAAAATACTCATAGGGAAGTAGTCTTCTACACAAGAAAAACAATCTGATTTTCAGTGAACATTCCCAAATTAACAACCAGTACTGCAACACTGTTAAGTCATTATGCTTAAGCAGCTTCATTTGGGGGCAAGGCAATTTGGAGGATTTTTCATGTATATAGATTTTAAAGAAGTGTTTGGCCAAGTTTTACCTGGCCAAAAAATCTTGTAAAATTAAGAAAGTTAAAGGCATTATGAATAGACTGGTCAGGAAATCTGCCAAGACATGGATAGCTTTTAATTTTAAGCTACCAGCTCAAATATCAGGCAAACAGTAGGTAACTGTCAGTTCAGGATACACAGAAGCACCAGGGAGAGACAGGCAGGCAGAGAAATTAAATACATTTTAAAAAATATTTTCATTCTCGCTATCCAAAATAATTAAAATATTTGTTCCATATTTTAGTTTTTATGCAATATGTGTGTATATGAGCTTTACATAACAATGTACAGTTTGTAAATAGAGCTCTGTCTATTTGTTTCAAGACTTTACAGAGAGAAAACTAAATAACAGAATTGACTATATTTTCCTGGGCCAGTGGCGACCACATTTCTGAACACCACTTAATGCTTTATTACATTTATTGCAGCCATGTGTTAGACAGCAATTCATTTCACAAACCCAGTATATATCTCTACAGCTTCTCTCCTCAGCTCTATTGACAATCTGGATCTGTTTCTGCCTTGTCTAGCTCTGGAGAAAAAAAGGTAGTTAGGAAAGCAGGAAATGCAGGGAAAATTGCATCAACCACTACCGCACTTTCCGATTTCCACAGAGATTATGGACTTCTGAGATCTATTCTAAAAAAATATTTTACCAACGTGACCATGGATTTCAGGGAGCTTTGGCATCCTTGCACAAATGAAAATAAAAAGGCAAAAACAAAACCCCAAAACAAACAACTCAAAATAGAGAAATCCACACCCAGATAACCTTAAAACAAGTCACTAAACCTGAACTAAGCCAGACTGTGCCCATGGTATGTACAGCTTTTGTAAACCCAAGAACACAGCCTAATGGGGAACACAAGTGAGCAACAGAAGGAACAAGCTTCCCCTGGGGAAATAGGATCAGTTTTAAGTTTCCCACATGCTCATGCCTAGGGAATCCCCTTTGAAGTTGCTGGCTGACACATCTGTTTCATGCCATAGCAGCAGCTGTAGGGTTGAAATCCAGACTCATCAAAACATACGTAGCTGTTGAATTCACTGTATTAGTTTTATACCATTTGATTCTTCCTCTGATAAGAAAGCATAAGAATATGATTTTAAAATTTAAGTAAAATAATAAAACAACCACCGTGAATGATTTTTAATTCTGGCACAATAAACTTGAAAAAGGCAGAGAAAAGGGTGAAAAATACAATAATATCCTACTGACAAGAATATAAATGCTCCCCCTGCCTCTAAAAAACATAAAAGTAGAAATTATTGAAACTTGTTATCCTATGACTTAGCCAGCTTTCAGGTGAGTCTCACCCCTAAACGACAAAGCAAACAGGTTCAATGAGCACATTGTTTTTTCATCTGCAGCTATTTGAATTGTGGCTTGACCAGTTCAGACCACAGGGAAAAGAAAACTCCAGGAAGACAGTAAATCTTTTTTTTGTCGTACAGTTACATTATGTTCTTATAAAGATACTTTCACTAAGGTTTGGGCCAAAGTAGCTCAGTCATGTGAATTCTGTGACTGATACACGTCAAGATGCTTTAGCAAAACAGAAGTTATTGTTCAGTTAATATCACTAACACAGGTAAATAATAGAATTATTTTATTTTTTACTTTCAACATTTGTGTATTTACAGCAGAGAGCTTGTTCACGTGCAGAACAGTCCTCAGCTTAACCAGTGCAACCGTGACCACATAGAGCCAATACTACTTTAGAGCTTCATGTTCAATAGTTTATGCTTGAGTAGTCTGACACTGTGTCCTAGGATATGTAAAAAAGGATAAACATATATATGTATGAAACAATAACCTCTGTTCTGTACTACCCAGCACCAATTCAATACACAGTTTGTGATGTGAGAATGTCAATCCTTCCTAAACGATTCTAGAAGTCACTGTAGGTGGTAGAAAAGTGCTTATAGGTAAAACTAAATAGGCTTGGGAGCTCATCCATTTGTTCACTAGCTCTTGTTAGTCATCAAAATGCTTCCTTAAAAATTAATTTTGAATATTTAGTTTGGTGGCAGCCTCTTGTTAAAATTATACATATTTAACTATTTTCACAATATTTCTCCATGTATTTTCCTCAAGATATTGTCAAGACTATCCCACCTTGATTCGATTTCAAATAAAGCTCGTAGAATTAAGCCAAAAGCAGTTAAGAGGCAGAAAAATGACTAGGCTTCAGACTACTGTAAAGCTCCCCCCAAAACTGTTAATGAACTTCTTGGCAGCATCAGCAATAGAGTCCAAGCAATAGATGTTCATGAGAACTGAATTACTTGCAGTAATTCAGGTAAGACAAGACACATCACATGTTTAGCAGAAATGCTTTTAAACTAATACAGCTGCAGGTGAGTTACTGCAAATAAGCTCATCAGCCCAGAATTTCTCTCCATCAGAAAATAAAATCTGTAGAACCAAAGAGAATGAAAACTGGGGGGGAAAAATGGATCCCATAACTGATTGTAATCAATCTTCTAAAATACCTGTGGGAATGCTAACAATATTACTGTCATGGCTTCTCCTAAAGCAAACAGAAGGTTGACTAATCAAACTGGCAATTTGATCTGTTAATTGTGATGCCCTGAAGCTTATAACACTAAAAAGAAATTTATTTTTTGTTGAGCTCGTTAAAAGAAATAGCAACCCACGTGCATTTACAAAAATACCATATCAAGAAGATTGACATCAGCAGACATGCAGATTTTTCTTCCCCTGGGCACCAAATTGCTAATGTATGTATATGCTCCCTTCTTGGCATAATTAATTTTCACTTTCTGCTCAGTGGCACAGTTTTGGAATTGCTGGTGTCACAGCAAGCATGAATATGCACGTGAAGGACATACTAGCTAGGATAAGTCCAGAACTCCTTCATCTTGAACCTAAACTTGAGCCTAATTTAAAATAGAATATCAGTTGTGTTTAAATGGTCAACTTAAAAAGCCTGAGATAAAATTAATATAAAGAGTGCATATTACCTTAATATGGCTCTGCTACTCCTTGCTGCAGTCAAAATCAGACTGAATCACAAACATTAAAAGCAGCTAAATAGTTTTTTAATGCCTTTTCTGCCCTTTCTTAAAAAAAAAAAAAAAAAAAAAAAAAAAGTGAGAAGGCTCCATCAGCTCCTGAATTGCCATTTATGTATGACAAGTTTTAGCAGCTCCTTTAAGCAGAGAAGGCCCAGCCTACATCTTCCTCTGAGATCTTTTCCTTTGGTTCACTCTCTAATTCTCCTCTGCCTTTAAATGAGCTGAGGTCCTCCAACTCCTGTAAGGGATCTCTTGATACATCCTTGATGCAAAGCAGAAGTATCAACCCTTTACATTTGTATTTTATATAACCAAAGCTGACTGATCCAGTTGTTTTCCAACTGAATGTACCTTAAATCTTAATCAGCAGGCAAGATAATTCCTACAAATTACAGATTTCTATGACTAGCATATCTATGAAAACCAGAAATCAAGCAGACTACCAGTGGCAGCAGTGCCAAAATAACCATTAAAATCTCAGTTTTAATTAACAGCCACACACCAGTATCACAGGCAACTCATGTCACATTACGTTAAATCTGTTATTTTGGCAGAGGCACAAAAATACCTGGGGATTAGCTCCATGTCCTCCCTAAATCCTGGGGAAGACCTTTCCTTTCAGTCCAAGTGGGGGCTACAGTACTGAGCATCAGGGAAAAATCTGTTTCACACTGCCCAGTAAAGAGTTATTCTCACTGTGTCACAGAGCTGCCCTTGTGCCAGTGAAAATGCAGTTTGCTCCACAGATACAGAACAGAATTTTCACAAACAGTTTTCCCTTTCAGGTAGAACTAAAAACAGACATCTTAAAAAACCACATCTTAAGTTGTTCCCATATTTTCATCTTGGCTTGCTCTTAAAATTGCTGGATACCTAAGGGGTAGAGCTGGTCAGGACCTCTTCAGTGAAACATTTTCAAAAAGGAAAACGTTCCATTTTCAAACTACAATTGGCTCTGGCAAAACTATTGTGTGGAAAGATTCCTCATGCCCCAGGCCAGAGAGAGGGAGACAAAGGCATGGTCAGTAATAACCACAGAATGCTGGCTAGCATGTTCAACCTTGCTTCAAACTTACAAAGCTTTGCTCAGATCAGAACCACTATTTCAAACTCTTTCCTCCCACTCCCATCTGCTGCCAAGTTATTAATGTGCCATCAAGTTATTCTGTAGCATGGATCTCTGAAATTTAGAAGTCTTCAAATTCATCTAAAAGTGGTTTGACAACAGCTTTTAAATCTTAAAATTTGTGTACAATAAGGAAATCTTGAACATTTGTGCAGCCCTACGAATAAGACCAGAATCCAAATGTTCCCTGAAGACAGCCACCTGAGGCTTTGAACCTCTAACTACATTCTACTCCTTAAATTATGAAGTCTTACAAATGGCCCAAACTAACATGTGCCCATGTAAAAGCCTTAAGGCCATTGTTGTGGAGTTTAATGGCATTTCCTGGACAAATTCCTTATCTCAAGTCCAGATAAAAGCATTCAGTCTACAGCCAAGGCCATTGATCCATAAAACCCATGAATATAACGCACATTTTGAATATAGCATTCTTTTTCAGATTCCAAATGACAGCATCAGGCTGTATATGCCTTAGAACCTCCCACAATGGCAAGAAGCAGAACACCCAGCTGTAACTGTGCCTGTAAAGATGGTGGGCATACAGCAGGGTTTCTGTACTGCCCTGTGGGTATAATGGACTAGTGGAAGATAACATAACATGAAAACAGTCAGCCTCTATACCCTGGCCACTTGCAAGGCCTGGAGAGCTCTGGGTAACAGTTCAGACTGCCCCTCCAAGAAGGAAACAAGGCTAGGCATAAACCCAGCAGTGCTTCAAAGACCTAAGCAATGTGCTGTGTTCATCCTACTGTGTGCATAAAAGGGTGGGAATGGACAGATGAAGACTTGATCCCGTGTTGGTGTTTAATCAACACCACGAACAATGCCATACACAATTAGGCTCATTTTCAATGCCAATTTCTGTGGCTTTGTCCCTCTTTGCTTCCTTCAGTGCAGATGCTGGGGCTTTAAAGCATGTTGACATACTCTGTTAAACAAAACCAAATGTTTATTATTAACAGACTTGTGTGGAAGGTGACCAAGTGAGTGACTCGGGTAGCTTGACAATGAAAGCTCCAAGGACAGCATTTCTAGGAGAGTCCCTTTATAATTGACTTTATCGCCTCAGAGCAGCATTAATGACATTTGTAATGACTGACTTTTCTTAAGTACAATTACATTTTAAATATACACACAGGCACATTTGAACAAGTTGTTACCAAAATGCTGTTATCTAAGATGAGTAGAAAAAATTCAAGTTCCATCTTCCCTGATTCTTTATAATCTTCACCCTCAAATTGATCTCTCCTTCATTTTCACCCATTTTTCTTTGCTAAAATTCCTTGATTTTACTAAGCTATTGACCAGCAATTTTCCACTGAAGATGAGATGTAACTGTACTAAGAAACTGTATTCCAACACGATAAAGTAAAAACTTACTGCCCAAATAAAAAAAAAAACATAAAAAGTAAGTGCAACAGCATGAAAATATCCTTATCAGCATCTCACAGATGAATACTCATCATACTCACATACTGTGAGTACTAAGGGCATAGTAAAATTAAAAAAATGTGTCAGTCAAGTGTCCACAGTAGAAGCAGGAATAGAACCCAAATACTGCAAGTGTCAATCCAGGTCGTTAATCATAAAACAATGGAATGTGTTTGGGTGATGTTAGCCAGTGTGAGAGGCTGAAGCAACCTTGAAGGTTGAGACAGTCACGGCGTGGCTGCTGCTGACTCACTCTGCAGCAAGATGCTGCTCTGACCAGCTCAAGTGAACCACAGCAGTGTTGCCTCAAAAGCAAGCTACAGAACAAGCACAGGCTCTGCTCATTAAACCTGCTCTAGGGTCCACCCACCAGTAACATGAGGCAATGCCTGATGGAAACATCTTCAAAATGCAAGCAATTTGCTGAGGAACAGAACTTACATAACTACAAAAACAATTAGACCTCAGAGAGTTTCTGTATCAACAGATTTCAACACTTAGAATATAGATAGCTAAAGGTCATCATCCGCACTTTACAGAAGGGGAAATGAAATAAAATGATAACATGATTCATCTGTTACACGCTGTACAAGCTGAATTTAGACCTTCAGCTCCTCTGATTTGTAAAAACTACCTTTCCAGCAAGTGTTCCCAAAATCAAATATCATGTATCCCAGGAAAGGAAAAAAAGACATTTCACTGAACTTTTATCCTAACACTCCCCCAATATTTGTATACACATACCTAGGTATGCATATAAACAAGAAATATACATGCATATATATGCTCCTTTACATATGCATACAAAAAAGTCTAAACAGACTCTGATGGACTACTGAATGGAGAAACATGGAAAAACACCACAGTATAGATACATGTCTCAGAGAAGAGAGAGCATGCCTAGATAGCATAGCTTTCCTTAATTCTATTGGAATGTTTCTTAATGCCTACATTTCTTAGTTCCAGTGACAGGACAGATCTAAATTCTGATGTCAATAAAACCAACAAAACCCTAAACAAAAAAAACCAACAACAACAACAAAAAAGATCAGGGGTTGTTTTTACAACAGATGGAATCTGTGACTAGGCCTCAATTAACTAGGTATGTTTTGGTAAGATTAAGGGACATATTCTTCTACAAGTCTCAGCAAATGTTTGAGTAAGGTGGGAAAACAGATTAGCACAGAAACAGAAGGAAATCCAATACCTGTTTTTCAAGCATACTTATTTGCAGGCTTGCTGGTGTTGTTCTTAGCCGTAAATACTAGATGAGGTGTTGAAAGATATTTATAGCATTCAGAAAGAAATATTATGTTATACAGTGATAGCCTAAAACTTCTTACCCTCTACTTTCGATAACTTTTTATAAAGAACTTCAAGATGTTTGAGCAAGACTTAACAAAACTTGTCCCTCACTCTCCTGTGGCATGACACAGTAAGGTCCTAACGTGGCAGTGCAGCAGATCAGACATCACTCACTGGATTCCAACCTGGGACTGCTGCCTGGAGCTTGCTCGGTGTCCGAGGCAGGCCAGGGGCTGTAACTGAGGAAAGCCCCAGCAAAAACAGGCACCAGATCTCCTACAGCACTGCACACTCTAAAGGTTGTGGAGTACAGCTAAGAGACAGGATTGACACTAACAGCAAAGTAGACTTGGTAGGGGGAAAAAACCTGTGACTTTTCTAGTAGTTGTTTAAAAGAAAAACCTCATTTTAAATAAGAAAAATAACCTCTACAGCAGAACTGTTAGAATTGGGAAACCAAGAAGGAATTTAGTAAGCAAGCAGTAAAGATGATGAGTACCTACACATCCTACTAAAATTAATGTGTGTTTAGGATGGATGACAGTGCTCGTCCTCAAATTGTGAGCAAGCATGAATCTATTCCTTACACTCATGAGTACGTGCGTGTGCCCAAATTCGTTTGCCGTGCCCACCTACCTAGAGTGGCTTACCTACTTCCAAAAAGGCTTTTCTTACGTTAATCACCATGGAAACCAGTGAAGGCTTCTGCTACATATTAAAATTATTTATTTAATTGTCGTGTTTGAATAACAAAAATAAATGCAATTAATGACTGGAGACAACGTAGCAACTACTAAACCATTCCAATTCAAGTAAAACCAACAACAGGGCGAGAAAGATTTGTTTGTGTGGGCAAAGGCTGCAAAGATGGCAGCCCTCAGCTGCTCCCGGGTACAGGTGAGGGACTCTGTGAGGCGGCTGAATGCGCCTCGGAGCCTTTCCATGGGAGATCAGATTCTAGACGGGACCCGTGCCCGTGTGTGACACAGCAGGGGCTGGTTCCGCGTCAGCCCTACGGCTTGGGACAAGCCCAGGGCTATCAGATAACTGGCTCGGGCAACTAAAGCAGAGGAACAACTCGGACCGAGAGAAGAATGAAAACAATTATCAGCGGGCAGGGCTGGGCGGCCGCGGTTCCGGAGCAGCGCGTCCGGGCCGTGCCGTCCCGGGAGCGCTCCCGGCGCACCGGCACACGAGGGGCAGCGCGCAGGGACCCGCGCGAAGGCGGGCGGGCTGGGGGCTGCAGAGCGTGTATTTGGGGGGAAAAACACGGAAAAGAGGCAAAACAAACACCCCAGCAAAAAAGAGCGGAGGGGAACAGCCACCCAGCCCAGCCAGCCCCAAGCGGAAAGATCAGACGCTCGCAGAGGGAGAGGTCCCCCCGCGGGAGCCCCCGGCCGGGCGCGCCCTCCCCGCGCGGCCCCGTTTGAACGGGCCCCGCCGCCGCTCAGCCAACGGGGCGCCGCGGCGGCCGTGACGTCAGGCGCGGCGGGAGCGGCGGCGGCCGAGCTGTCAGAGCCGCGGGCCCGGTGCCCGCGCCGCCGGCGGAGCGCGGCGCCCAGGAAGATGAGGGTAAGCGCCGCGCCGGGGCCGCCGCTACCGGAGCCGCCCCGCCCGCGGGCTCGGGGGGACGGAGCGCCGGGGTGCCGCCGAGCGGGATCCTCCGTACGCGTGGAAGGCACGGGTGGGTTTGGCGCGGAGCTGTCCCTGCGGCGGAGCCAGCGCCCCGCTGACCGGGGCGAGCGGGCGGCAGGTGCTGCCGGGGCTGTGCCGCAGCGCTGCCCGCACCAGCAGCGGGGCTGAGGGCTCGGGCAGCGCCCCAGGATCGCGGTGTGACAGCGGCAGAGCGCGGCCCGGCCGTGCCCTCCCGCGGGGACAGCCGGCAGGCAGCGGGGGGCACCGCGGGATGCGGCAGCCGGCCCCGGTGGGAGAGCCGGGGCGGCGGGGAGCGGTACAGGCTGAGCCCCAGAGGGGGCTTTGGAAACCAAACTGATGCGACAGTGAGCGCCTTAAGGAGTTTAAAAGGCTTGATGGCAAAAGCGGGGTACGTGTCCCGCTAAAGCATCGTTTCAGGGGGGATTTGTTTGATGGTTAGTTCCGCTTAAAAGCCCCGTGCAACTTCAAGTTGTTCGCCAGAAGTGCTCATCACAGCTAGACCATCCTGAGAAGCAGCTTGGGGCTGTATGGCTGTGGACCTTAAAAGGGAAAAAAGCAAATTACTGGCGAGTTACATAGTACAGATAGCAAAGCCGTTAGCTCCAGCGTGTGCTTCAGCCGTTTCTCTGTTATGGACTGCAAAGCTCGGGCCTAACAGATAAATCTGTAAAATACTGAGTAACCTCAATGCACTGTTGTGCAGAACTGTCATTTTTCATTTCTTTTGATATGATATTAGCTCCTGCATTTTCCATTTTATTGGATTCTGTGTCCTGAACTTCTAAAACTGAACTCCATTCCTCATGGAGGTCTCCCTGGTTGCTATTAAACAGCTACTTTATTTAACTTACAGGGAATTACACTTCTGTGTATCTCTTATCACATGTACGCAATGGTCTTTTAGTAAAAGCCGTGAAACAGTTCTACTTATCGGCTTCACACATAAGTAAATCTGTCACTTTGATAAACAAGTTCTGTTAATACTGGTATTTTTTCCCTCATAACGTACCTAGCATTTATCAGCACCTAAGAAGAGAAAAATGTTCTGTATTCCAGTTGTAAACATGAATGATTGACTTCGGAGAGTTTGAGAGGAAAAATGTGCCTTGCGTTAAAAAATCGCTCAGGAGAAGACAGAAGTGCAAGAGATGAGCGCAGTTAGAAACAGCTGTCAGGTTAAAGGTACCGATAATGGCCTAATCCTTTTCATCTACATAAGTGCTTTTCATCTACGTCAATATCTTGTCTCTTTCAGAGACAGTGAGACAGCAGCTCAAGAGTTAACGCTGCCTTCTTTGCACTTGATCTCCCAAACACTCTCGACTATTTCAGCAGCCAGGGGGAACTGTTTTGATGCTGAGTAGCATTTTCAGCCTTTACATACAGTAGCAGGATGTTTTGTTTAGCCTTCTGCATAGATGTAAGCTGTAGCCAATTTAAAACAAACAAGAAACCCCCTGCAGTTTACTCAAAGCCTTCGGTACACTGATACAGCTGTGGCCAGGGGAAGGGAGGGGCAAACCCTAAACCTTCGTGTGGTTTTTGTGTTGCGACAACAGGTTTGTATCCTAAGCAAAGATCGCCGAAGAGACTGTTTAAATTAGACTTGTATATTACAGTATATGTCAGTTTGCACCCAGCTCCTGGTTTCATGTACATGTTAAAAAAAGAAAAAAAAAGCAGTTTTCATCAGACAGGATATCTCCTGCTGTTTCCAGTGATATCTACATGCAGAAGATGCACTTGTGCTGAGACCTGGATTATATTTAGCTATAGAAGTGGTGAAGGATTTATCATCACAAGTGAAGTATTTTGGCCAAAGATCTGACTTCAAAATGAGTAAAAATGGGAACATTAAGGCTTAGTATTTGTTTGTTTGCTCAGTAAGGCACCACTTCAGTATCTTGAAAATTCAGAAAGCATTCTGTATTCTCATCTCTGCCTAGTTTTATACATAAAGAACGGGGGGAAAACTGGGAAGAAGGAAGAAATCAAGTGCAGTGAGGAAAATTCTTACAGCTCGTGCATCTACAGCCTTAGAGCTATAGTTTAAAGTGTATTTCAAATGCCAAAGCCAGCTTGCAGATGTGTGACTGCTTGAATTCAGAACTCAGCTTGAATGCTGAGGCTGCCTTCAGTCAAATATGTAATTGTGTTTAATGTATGCTTCTGTAAAACCCACACATGAGACATCCTGGCAGAAAGCTTAACCCTCTCTCCCTTTCTTTGCCACTTCTGCAGGAAACTATGCCCCAGACGCCAATATTTTCCAGCATGCTTGGTTCCAGTTGTAGTGGGCAAGTGCAGCCAGACATGGGAGAGAGATGTGTGGACCCTGTTTATCAGGATGGGAACCTTGTTTCTGGATCACTGGAGGCCTTGATTGAGCGCCTGGTGCCCACCATGGACTATTACCCAGATGTAAGTAGCCACCAAAAGGTTTTTTTCTTACTTCCTATGGTTTTACTACATTAGTATTTGGATTGGTGCTCTCTCATTAAATTATACCTCTGTCTGATTCAAGATTGATATATAGGCTAAAGATGCATTTATTTTACTGGCAATATTCATTCACTAAAGGTGTTTCTCAATAGGAATATTCTGTTTCTAAATGAAAGCACTTGTTAGAAAGATAAAGCCATCTTGAACTCAAATGGGTGCCTTAAGAACCAATTAAAAGCAGCATTAGCCACAGAATTTTCATACTTCTAAGCTGCTTTAGCTCTAATGCAGCTAAGATTAACTACTAACCAGCTCTTACCTAGGGAAGCAGACCTGAAAACAGATCTAGTATTTTTTCTCCTTAATTTTCTACCTATATCCTAGTTAGGCCATCAGAAAAAAAAAATCACAACCCAAAATAGATTTTAATTAAAATACTCTCTTTCTAAAGACATTTTAATGGGCCAGTGCTGTTATAATGTATGTTCTCGAGCCTGAAAATGATTTTGCAACTGGTTGAACATCCCCAGTACAGTCCTCAAAGTGAATACTACCTAAATATAACTCTAGAGTATGCAGTAAGAATCTGAACTTAGCATATTATATCACTTTATCACTTAAAATTACTCTTTGTGCCCATTAATGAAAGATACTATTGAAACAAGTGGTGAAAGATCAGAGTCTATATAATTTATGTTCTATTTGAGCTCTGAAAAAGCAGTAGCTATGACAGAAGCATCCCAGAACTGAAAAACTAACAAAGAAGCAGGAAACTGCAATCACTATTAACTTGTATGTCAAACTTAATGTTTATTTTAGAGGGCCATGTCTCGTATGTTTCTCAGTCTAATTTGTGTGGAACACTATTGTGATCTCAGTTAAATCACAATAAAATCCCTCTAAAGTCCCACATATAACACCACACATCCTCACAATCATCATCCACAGAAAAGGGACTCTCCATGTGAGAGTTCAGTGGGAATGTGCAGAATTGCCATCAATCATCAGTATAGGATTAAAAAAGCAAAGCCAGCATGGTTGACTATTCCAGTTCCAAAGTAATCCTAAACCTTATATTTAAATATGGCTAACATACAATTGTGCTGCCAGTACCAAATCCTTTCTAAGACTCAGAGAAATAACCATTGTTAGACATTAAATCTCCATTCCACACCCCCAAATACATATTGTAGAGCAGATGCACAGAAGGAAGCAGTGGGTAGAGCTGGTGTGGTATAACAGTGGAATGAATAGCTTTAGGCTAATCCAAGGAGTCCATTCCTTGTCTTTTGTGTGACACTGCAATATGGTTGTTTGGATTTGGGGAATGTAGCTAAGTTTTTAAAGTAGCTGCTAATGCACATCCCTTATTGTGCCCTGTAACATAAAATCTATTTATAACACAGCTACTCTAAAAATGGTTCCATAAAGTGAGTATTACTTAAGGGGTCTACAACTTACTTTGGAATGCTGCAAGTTTCCACGGTGCTATCACTATCCCTTCATTCCCACACAAGAGTGCATTACAAACCAGCCATGGACCCCACCCTGCAAGCTGCAGCTTAAATAGACAGCAAGCTCACAGCTGAACTCCAACAGAAGCAGTCAAGGGTAACTCCAAGGAAAGAGAGATGGACAACAGCATTAAAACAAATTCATCTCCTCTACAGCACAACACATACCTTTAGTTAAACCAGATCAACTAATTTAGTTGAAAGGATTAACTATAAAACCAGCAGATAAATAAGCTCTGAACAGCATAAAACAGAAGCTGCATTTGAGTCATCTTCAAACCCAGGTTTTCTATTTCCCTTCAGTTACATGTTTATATTTCATTTCATGCTCATTTGTGGTTTTAGGGGAGTTGCCACAGAGGGTTAGTGGTAAACATTTAGGCTGATATCCTGTCAGAAGAGTAGCCAGTCCTGTATATTCAAGAGAGAAGTATCAAAACTTCTTAGTCTTATGTCTGTGGCTACTCACCCAAAGAAAGGCAGCAAGGCATTACCAGTTAATTCTCACCAAGAGAAGCTAGTGGCAGTATTGGTGCAGAGGTTACCGTGGTTTCAGAGTGACACAGTTGTAAGTTGCAGTACACATCCCAGTTTTCTGATCGCTACATTTGAACACAGTGCTGAGAGGGCACTGTGTGCACACTGAGCTTATGCTCACAGTAACCTTCTGGACAGACAGAAAGGGAGTGGGGGAGAGAGCAAACACACAGTATCCTTCTGTGCTGGCTACAGAGGCAGAACAAAAATGTGTTTGCCATGCTGGCAGAGCACGAGACAGGCGAGGGAGGACAGGAAAGATAAGCGCCTGCATTAGTGTGCTGCTCTTTAGAGTCTTGTTTGTGTGCAGGGACTTGCTCTGCACATAGGGAAATGTATACTCATGAGACAGAGGAGTTCAGGAGGTTAGGAATGGAATGTACCAGTCTGCAACCCTTGTGCCCAAGCAAGAAAATATTTGAAGAAAATATTTCACAAACACAAAGTTCCAGAATGAGCAGTGAGTGCACACAGAGAAATTTTATTTTTTTCTCTTCCTCGAGAAGTCATCAGTGCATTCTTGGGTCAGAGAGTAACAATTCATTCTTTAGTCTTGTGCACTCACACTTTTTTTTTTTTTTTTAATATAATTCAGCTCATCTCTTAGCAACAACTTTAGGCACTAAAGGAATCTGGCTTCTTATTCTCTTGCAAAGCACAAGTCCCTTTTGTGTCTACTTACGTTCTTCCAAGTGCAGAAAGGATTTTTATTTTTTCCTCTCCTCCCAAATACCTGTCACTTTTAGGATAAATGGAGCTTAACTTTCACTCTTATAGCTCATGGAAGCATTTTTTAATCACTCTTTATCAAACTAACTAGCTTCAGAACTAAATTTCCTTCTCCAAACCATCCTCTTCATGACTCGAGGACTACCTGAGAGTCTCTAGGTTTTTACACTGTTATAGCATTTAGCCTGTGTACAGTAGTGCAGATGCAGCAAATCACATAAATCCTTGATCTAGGTAAGGCATATGACATTATGAAAGTCATTATGAAAGTGTGAAATCTTTACTATCCAGAACAACTGTGTTCCCTTGAGACATACCATTAAGCTGAAATGCATGGCTTAGTTCAGTCTGAAATTTCTTTATTGGATAAGGAGTGGCTACTAGCAGAGAGGCAAGGAAATGCGGGGGGGGGGGGGGGGGGGGGTCAGTGCTGCTGTCATTTTTAATTTGATTCTTAATTGTAGTCCTTGTCTGTGTCAGTAATAAAGGTATAAAAAAAAGCCCTCAACTTGATACCACCATAGTGCAAACCAGCACATCTTGATTGACCACAGTGGAACAATTTTGTTTCCCAAAGTAATGAACCTAATTCCAGTTAAATTACTTTAAAAAATGGAATAAAAATATAGCAGATGGATTCCAGAAGGAATGATAATTTACTTCTAAAACCTAAAAGTTTGATGTTCTCTGAAAAAGCATTGCATGGGTCCAGTACAGCTATTACTGATTACAGAGACACATCAGCAAGCCTGAAATGGAGAGTACACACTGTCATGGCCTGTATCTTCCTGCATCTTGCTAGTTCAAAACTTTTATGAACATCCCATAAAACGTTATCAAAGAAACCAAATAAAAGCACAGGTCCTCCGTGTCACACTTTTCTTGCTGTGTGACAGCAGGGGAATGATGCTGTGAGTGGCCCTTTCTCAGAGTCACTCTGGATAAACACTGTGCCACATCACACAGGCTTCTACCAAGGAGACCAACTCTAGAATTACTGTGAGAAACAAAATTACATCTTTGCTTGAAAGAATGTGTTCCAGCTTATCAGAGCAAAGGTCACTGCCAGGGCACTGTGGCTAAAGTAGTGGTTCCCTGGTCCTGATACATACAGACATCTTTCAGACAGCCCTCAACTCCCAAAGCAACAATGGGGGAAGGAATCAAAGTGTCAAATCCTTTTTTTCCCCCTCCCCACCCATCTCATCTCTCAAATGCAAAATACAGTAAGAAGAGAGGGCTGCTTCAAGTCTTCAGCACAAAAAATTTCACACAACCCAGTGACAGCTGACACACCCAACAGCTGTTCCACATAGTCCAGACTTACAGTTGTGTCAGGGACAACAGTGATAGCAATTAACACATCAGATAGGTAGAAAGTGTGACAGAGGATAATTAGGCATAGTTAAAGACAAAAAAGCCACACCCCAGATCTCACAACCCAACACAGTTCTTTCATTCTGAGTAGGGAACATGTCAGTTTAGGAATCATTCTTGTACACACAGGAATAGAAGGTCTGGTATGTTGTTCCCTAACACAACCAAGTCCCCTTATGTGAATCAGGTTAGCTTTTGAGCCTAATTTTAGTGCCCATTACACATCATGTACACTACCACAGATTTTTATAGAATTGATGATCTTCAAGTTTTTGTCACTGTAAATGTAAAAATAAATCTGAAGTTCTGGAGAGACATGAAATATCAAACAGAAGCCTAATTTCTTAGATTTCCAGACATACACTTGTAGGGGATGTTTGCAACTGTGCCATTAAGGGGGGACACCTTGCTGTCAGTGTCCTGTCACTGCTCTGCCCACCTGCTCAAAGTCACCAAGAGCTCAACTGTGAGAAGGACCCACAGGGCATCTTCTGTAGGCATCAGTGGAAGCACTCAGGAACCTGACCTAAACTGCCCATTCAGGTAGCCCTTCACCTCCTCCCTTCCTCCATTCATGAACAGCAAACAAGGCAAAGACTACAACTGAACTCTGGTTTTGATTGTACAGAATTAATGCTGTTCCTAATGTAATACATGAATCCCAGAACTAATAAGATCTTCAAATCAGAATGAGCATTTTAAATGCCTCTGCTGAATCATACTCCATTCTGTACTTTCATTAGCTTCCTTCAGAAGCTCAGGACAGAGTTCTATGTTTAGATATATGTTTTTAATCTATTATACTTTTCACTCACTCCCAGAATTCTGACTTTTGATTAGTGTTATTTATTTTGTTTTAAAAAATTTCCTTTTTCCCTGATATTTGCTGGTTAATGCTAAATCTGTATTACAGGGCACACTGAGTACTAGAGAAGTAAAAACATTTTTCATTAATAGCACATTTTACTCTGATTAGAGCGAGAAGCCGCATAACCTCTTTGGGGTCATAAAGACACCATTCCTGTTTGATTATAAGCTTGTTTTAGAGACTGCAAGCAGCAGAGTTTGATAGCTGATAGTAGAGACACCATATTTTAGACAACTGGTCCTAAGATTTTAGCTGTCTTAATTTACCTGCCCAGCCCAAGGGAGTACAAGCTCACATTGACTATTTAAATGCACTTGGCTGTGTCCTCCAAAATCACATTACTGAAACATGGTCAAAGTAACAGTGCACATGTCAAAGATAACAAAGGTTAATTGAAATGCAATGTCAAGGAGATCCCCCATAATTTCCCAACTCTGAATTTCACCAGAAAGCCTAAGGGGAAAATAGAAGTTCTTACAAGGTGCTACTGTCATTAGTCAGGCAATTACAGTCCAGTACAGAGGCCCAGCTTCAAACACTGGACCAAGACCAGGACAAAAAAAGCACCCTCACTTCAATTAAACTATCCAGAATATGATACAATGGATACACATCCAGAGCACCATACAGTGCATCACAGCTTTTAAATTACAAATAGAGAAGCTATTTCTAATGAGACATCATCATTGTTGGTATTTATTAGCAGTATTCATATCCAAAAGACTCTGAAACAAGCCCCAAATAAAGAAAGTCAAGCTTTAAACGAAATTGTTGTCCTGTGCCCCCAAACTAAGTGAAAACTTTTGTCAGTGATTGTGGAAAGGAATGAAAAATCCCCATACATGAAGAAATTACAGCTGTGGTTTGGAATACACATGAAGCAGTTTCCTGCAGGACAGTGAAAAACAATCACTCTTAAAGAAACAAAGCAGCATTAAATAGTGGTGTTTAAGAGTCATAGCACCCTACTTTAGACATATTTCATTTGTGGCTTTGGTAAGCGATGACTAATTAGGCACACTGAGTCTGACATTTTAAAAGGAAAATCATTTGATAATTGGAAAACCCCACAGTTAACAGCCTTGAAGCCTATAGCATTTCCTTCCAACAGAACTAGAAAATACCAACATTTCTCTGGAGACAGGAAGAATTATAAAAATTTTAAATGAAGTTACATTCATAGTTTACAGATTAGTTTTTCCAAGGAAGACACATTAGTTTTGCTAAAACTTTTCAACTTCTTGTTTTTATTTTTTTTCTCCTTCCACAGAGAACTTACATCTTCACTTTCCTACTGAGCTCACGAGTCTTCATTCACCCACACGAGCTCCTGGCTAAAGTGGGACAGATCTGCATTAAACAGAAGCAGCAGCTGGAAACAGGGACTGAGGCAGAAAAGGTAAATGAACCATTATGTCCCTCAGTTACTTGTGCTGCTGGCATTTACTTTCCACTCTCTCCTTCTCACTGTAAAGCTAAATAGACTGATAAAGAATAATATGAAATTGTAATTGGCATTTGTTGCTGGATGCACTTGTGTTTGGGTCTTTTTCTTGGAAATATCTTTCTTTCATTTGCTGGAGGTTATGTCCTGCCTTACCAGTCAGCTGCAGCTCAGTGGAGCAGTGCACTGCAGCAGTGTGTGTCTGCCATGAAACCTGCCCCCCCAAGCTGGTTTGCACTTCTGAGCTTTCACCAAGTTAGGAAACCAGATTCAAGAAAATCGCTTTCTCCAGTCAACCTCACCATCCTTTTACAGTGCTGCAAGTTATTGTTGGGGTGTTTCAACTCGTATAACAGTAAATCAGAAAGTTACCTCTCACAAAAATTAAGAGATGCACTTATTTAAAATGGTAACCTGCACTGACATGTTTTATTGCAATCAGTTAAACCAAACTTACATCCATCTAAGTGTCACCATTTGTAAAGTGTGTATTGGAAGACTTTTGACTGAAATTGAAGTTCCAGAAAAGTCCAAATGGGGCAGCAGATAAGAGTGACAGAAACAGGATAGTACCAACAAGTATTTAAATTGTTCAGATCCTGGGCACATTTTGGAACCTTTCTTCTCTGATGAGACATTACATGCTCACATTCCTCATTTTCAGCACATGAACAGTCCCGTTTTGTTTTCTCCTTGGTGTATCAGCACTCTGACTGAGGAGCACAAAAGGCAACTCTGGTTTGTCAATAAAGAGTTTTTGACAGCAATACTGACCTAAGGGCTTTTTCTCCCATACTATTCCTGATGTGCATCCTCTTATTAATGTCACAAAATTGCTCCACAGGACAAACTAACCATGGAGCAAAATGACTTTCATCCAGGTCAGTCCTCTGATCTAGTCTCCAAATAACTGCATAGCTCATCCTGTAGGTGCTGGGGAAACCAAGGGTCAGGGTCATAAGGTGCCAGAGCCACTGCATCCAGTTTTGTACTCAGAGGTGATAATTGTCCCTAACATCACTGCCAAACTTAATTTGTGACTGAGCAAAACTCTGCTCTGTAAGTTGTAATGGCTCCTCAGCAACATGTAACTAAACAAGAGAGATGGGAACCTCTAAAAGATGCCAGGACTGTCTGAAATATGGAATGAGTCCATCTGAGCTGTAGATGTCTGTAGGGGAAGACTGCAGTGGGTAGAAAGTGTCCAAATACAGCTGTGAAATACTTGGATTTAAAATGAATGGGATATAAGATGAAACTTTTGTGAATAACAATGCACTTGAGAGATTTTCAAATGAAAGCCATCTCTGGGGACTAAAGCAGCTGGCTGTTTAGGGATACAATGCTAATTGTAAAGTAGTGTTAGTGTGGCTTCTCAGCAGACGTGTTTAAAAGTCACGGCTTCCTAATAGAAATGAAATAGCTTTACATCCTAATGTCAAACAGAACAGCTCATGTTCCAAACACCCACACCTCTTACACCTGCTGCTGGCACCTTGGATATGGGTCTACAGGAAAACCACAAACAGCAGGGTGACAGTGAAACACTTCTGGGAGGTGGCTTTAATTTACATGCTTTTCTGATTGCTCTTTTATGCCCTTGATCCCATCCTACCTCCTTCATGTAAGCTGTGAATTTTTCCTGCCTTCTAAACACAAACTTCTTGGAAAACACTACATGAACTTCTGACATTCCTCTCAAATTACTACTTTACTGCCCTCTACTGCAAGCACCTGCATGTTTTACAGAATAGTTTGGCCACACAGTTTGGCAGCATTTGCAAACATTTGTTTTTCTACGTGGCAACAAATATAATCTCATTTCACATACAGCATACAAACTCTTCACTCAAGATACTCTCAAGTACTCACAGTCATAATCCATTAAGGTATCATCAGCTACCAGCACCTTCTAATTAAGTGGCTGCATAGCAGGAAATAGCTGACAAAAGCAGTTAAAGCAGAGTTTGCTTATGCAAATCCCTTAAGACAAGCTGGGCAGCTTGGTGCCTGGATAGCATGTGAGCTGAAAAAGTGGCAAGAAACCAGGTTTTGAGGTTATACACCACAATACTTATCATTCTGTTGGTTTTGACATTACTAGCTAGCCAAAGAGTTCTACAATAAATACAACCCAGAAAAAAGCAGATTGAAAAGAAAAACACTCTGGGGTGTCTGCTTAGAGTCCTTTTAACTACTCATACAAAGCAAGAATTTCACAGTTTAAGACATCAATTATAACATACAAGTCAGTAGTTAAGACTGACCATAAAGGAAAAAATTTAACTCTCCATAAGTGCATTAGAGATTGGAAAGTCTCAAACAAGATTATCAGGGAAAAGTCACTTGTGCAGTATTACTGAATGGAAAAAAAACTTGTTGTTACACCTGTGGTACATTTTTTTCTGCAGCCTGAGTATTTTATATATCTGAAGTTAAAGAAGTAAGAAATTAAAAAGAGAACATAGAAGTTAATTTCTATTAAGTTTGTTTTTGCCTGTCTTGGAATATATAACTCCCTTCAAAAATTACTATTTCCCCTGAGGTTTCTGCCAGTAAGTCCTCCTTTTTAAAACCAAAAAATGAAAAAATCCTCATAACCAGGTCATTGCCATTAAATCTTTCCTACAAGCACAGTACTGTTACTGCCCTCCTTTCTAACTAGGAGTTGTTTTTCAGTCCTGTCTTGTCTCATGCAGAACGGGGTCAATCCACCGAACACTTAAGAGTTATTTTTCTTCTCAAAGACATATTTAGGGGAGAAGTATTCCCATGGACTCCAGAGAACTCTGTCAGGCCTCACAAGGGGAGGCTCATGTCTGGAGCAGGACTGGAGGAAAGTAGGTTGGTAGGCTTATTGCAACCATGACAGAGAGGAAACTGTGCTGCTACCCACAGATCTGTGAGATTTCCATCTGGGTGCCCACGTGCACCAAGCCTGTCACGCTGCTTTGGGCTTCATCAGAGTGCACAGCAAACAGAAATCCCATGTTCTACTGCACTGAGGTCTTTTAGCATTGTTCTCAGAAAGTGTGCACCTTATTTTCACGGGTGTTGAAAAGCATCTGATGAAACATTAAGCTTTTTTAAACCTGAAGACTGATACAGTTTGCAGTTTGTCTTGCAAGATGCCTGGTTTGCCATACCAAGAAGGCAAACCATAACTCAAAAATAGACAAGACATAGGAAGTTAGTGTTCATAAATCACTGTGTTTTAAGCTATATATGGAATATAATTTGGCTGAGTACTACAAGCACAAAGCTTCATTTTCCACCTTCAAACCTTTTCCTTCTATATCAGTGCCTAAAACATCTGATGAAATATGGCCTGGTGTTATGCTGCACCTACTTCAAATCATGACAGCTAATGCTAAGTCTTCAGTGGGCTCCTGGTCTTTAAGGAGATATCTTACACACACACACCAGCATTAAAAAAGCATCACTATGACTGATTAAGACTCTTCAGCTGCTGGGGTCAGTCTGGACAACCCATAAATCCTTTATGAACTGAGTGTTCATATGGAGGTGCTTGCCATGGCCTAAGGTGGGATTTTGAAGCCTTTCTGCCCTCATCACTCCTTTTTCAGTTCTAGTAATTAAAAAGAAAGGATAGTCATGATGATTAATACTAAAAAACTGTTTTGTAGCAGCTTTTGGTAAACAAAAGTTGAGTAGGTACATATACCTGTTAACTTTAATTGAATGGAACTGCACTCCCTGGCTAATTAATTGTCCATCACCACCTACAGATTATTCTTTTAATAATGTCAGGCTTCATGCATTTCCTAGCACATAAATAAATTGTCTTTTCCCCAAGGCAGATGACAGTGGGAGTTTGGAGGACAGGCAGCTATAATCTGGAACTCTGTCCCACACTGTTGAGAAACAGCTTGAAGCTCCATACAAGGGGCACTGACAGACACTGCTTTGCAGGAATACCCACTGCTGGCAAAAAGAATGGTGATGTTTTATTTTTTCCTCCCTATGCAGCTATTCTGAATTTAGCTCATTAACAGCATCAATTAAATGCTGTCAATAAAAACAGGTAGGAAATGCATGCTAGCAGATAGCAGGTCTTAAAAAAACAACACAAGAAAATTCCCTCTAGACTTACAAGGAGGCACTGGCTAATTGTCAGATTGAGGATTCAAGGGTGCATGGTTTAACTTCAAAGTTCTTATCAATGATTATTGATGGTCTCATTGACTATATAATGGTGAGATACTTTAAAAAGGCAAAACAAAACCAGCTTAATCTCGTTGACCTTTGGTTTTGATTAAATAAACTGGGATGTACCACGATGAGATGCTGTTTTGACAGGAGCTGCTACCAGTATTTGGAGACATTCTCCCTCTGTCTTACACCAGTTTCCTGTGGTGACACTGCCATGCTCAGTGCCCTCCTGCCCCCCAAGAGGCAGCACAGGGAGGGGAGGGAAGGGCTGTGCTGTGCCTGGGCAGGGGGAACTGCTGCCTGCAGGGACCTCTGCACTTACACAAGTGGGGAGGGAACACAAACAAAGCTTCCTTTTCTTCCTCAGTGCATCACAAGTTGGGTAGGAGGATAAACATAACCTGAATTAAGGGTTGATTCTTCTTGTGCATTACAAGTGTTCTTAGCACTCACATTCCCAATTTTACAAGACTGCTCCCTTGGATGCACTGATGCTGCTGTCCATTGATGCAGAGAGGGGAGTAATTGGTACCCAATTCAGGTCTAACTCATGAAAAGCCTTAGAAGATTCACAGGTAACAAAAAAAAAGAAATATGAAAACACTCTCCCTGCCCTTTCTGTGGTTGGTAACTTTTTGAATAAAAGCCAATACCTTTATTGTCAAAGTCTGTTTTGATTTAGACATCATGGAGAGAACATACACGTCTTTCCTGTCATTCATTTATTTAATATACAGCTCAGGCTGGATGGTCTGATAAATGCTATAGAACAGAAATGTCTTTGTGAATGTTTCTCATGGAAGACTGTTGGTAGAAGTCTGCTGTGTGTACACATTTGAATTCAAACACTACAATACTGCTGCCTCAGATGGCAAAAATCAGCTTAAATCCCATGGACTTCAGTTAAATAAGTCACTTGAACTGTTCTGTCATCTTCTTGGTTTATACAACTAACCTTGACAATATCTTCAAAGTGTTTGGTAAGAGACATCAAGCTATCATGAAAGGAGGCTAAATGATACTATTTAGGAATCTAGTGCACAGTTAAATATGTTCTTTTTCTTGTCCCCATCACCTTCTATTAATGCAAAGTATTTTCAAGGGTGTCTAGATTTCTGTGAACATTTATCAGCCAATTTAATCTGCAGTCAGACAGGTCTACAGTCAGTAATCAACTCTTTGTTTCTTTCTAGGCAAAACTAAAATCCTTCGCTGCCAAAATCATTCAGCTCCTGAAGGAATGGACTGAAACTTTCCCCTATGATTTCCAAGATGAAAAATCCATGAAAGAGTTGAAGGAGATTGCTCACAGGATCACACAATGTGATGAGGTAGGGGTGGGAGGGGGAAAAAAAAAAGTTAAGTGCTAAAGCAGTATTTGTCAACTGTTACATGAACTGTGCCATGTTCTGTACACTCCTGCAGGCTGTATTTTCTAAATGAACTACAGCAGCAGTTGCTGAGTTGTCAGGGTAACCACAGGACATGGGCTGCCTGATGGACTTAATGGTCCATTAGCAGGAGCTGTCTATGTCTAATCACCTCATGTAAGAAGAAAAGAGAAAATAGTCATGGCAATATGAAAAATGACTGTGGTACAGAAGGAGAAAGAACAGTAACTATAATGGCTCAAGAGGATTTAATAATTAATTACATACCATCCTTTGTACATTGTCACTGCTCGGTATGTCTAAGTTCTGCAAGACACACCCCACTAGTTGTATCACATGTACTCTTGGCCAAGGTGAAGGTGTCTATTATTTAGCAGCTCATTCCCAGCTTCTAACAATAAAAAGCAGCTGGTTTATTGCAGTGTTTCAGGTGACAAGCACAGTATTTCCACAAAGCAAGTTATCTTTGAGCTCTGCTAGCTAGTCCACCACCAGTCTTAACAGCTCTGAGTTTCTAGCCAGTGAAGAAAATTAAGCCTTGAAAAAGCCTTCTAAAGCAAACAGATAAAATGAATTGGAATAAAACAAGGGCTTGTCAGTTTTTTGGGGGGGAGCAAGGGGCCAGGGAAGGCGGGGGGGTTGTTGGGGTTTTTTTTTTTGTTAGTTTTGGCTCTTTCCCTACATCCACAAAGCCTACACTTTTTGTTCATTGAGAAAGTCACTGTTAACAGACGTAGACAGAAAGAGTATAATCAAGAACTGCAAGATAATTAGTTGTAAAGTGTTTGTACAAATGTGAAGTCTCACTTATGTACAAGTAGAAGTTCCTTATTGTTTTTAAACCCACAACTTCAAGATATTTTTGAGAACAACTAGGAGGAACCGGGAAGACAATTGTATTACGTGCTTTTGTTGATTCAAGTAGAGAGAAAATGAAGAACAACAGGTTTGACAGCACCATGAATCAGGGATAGGACAAAAGAGTGAGGTGTTACCAAGTCGTAGAAGGAAGTACCTCGGTTTTGTTACATCAGCAAAGATGTTTATGTGAGTGCTAGATGAGAACGTCAGTGCCTCAGGAGGAGGGGAAGAGGAAATAGGACTATAACCTTCTCTTCTCTTTGAGACAAGGGCAAAGGGGTGGATGTTGGCAGATAGCTTTGTGAAAGGGGGCTTGGCAGAGGCTTTATTTAGCACCTCTATCTTAGTATTTATTTTGTCTGTTATTTTGAACTAGAAAGAAGTTGTGCCCTTTCTTTCTTTCTTCCTCATCCCCTTCCTTCCCATTCTTATGTATGAATAATTGGCATTTGAGAAAATCCCGTCTTCATGGAATGGCTCAGTGCTGTGGTGTCCAAGGCATCTGATGGATCCATAAATTACAGCACCATTCATTTACCCCCTTAACAAGGCTACCCATCAGGGTTCATCAGTGAAGAGCTGTGCCTCATCCCAAATACTAACTGGACACTGACAAAAAGCAGCTCTCACTCTTAAGTTTTTGTTAGCACATCAAATTGCCCCCCATACTGTGCTTCAGCATGGAATGATGGTAAAGGTTAGGGATTTATTTTGTATTTTAAAGCTTTTTCAAATCCCCTTAGGACACTATTCTTCATACATAAGGTAGAAAGTCAACTGAGAACTCGCACAAAGTAGTCAGGTGTTGTCCTGGTGGTACCAGGATACCAAATAGCTAAAGCTACAGCCAGGATTGCACCCCAAAGTTAGTAAAAATGTACTCAAACAAGTACAAATCATTGTACAGTCATTGACTTAACTTCCAAAGTTGTAGGGAAAATTAGGGTAAAACTAGTAATGAAAGGAAGCTGCTGAAGCTCTTAAGGACATTTGTCAAAGCATTAAGATGCTAAGAAATTCCTAATAGCTTAAGTAACCCATAGATTTTCGTGTCTGAATTTCTTTCCTCACTTTTCTGTAGTATCTGCAATACTCTCCCCTATCTTCACGTGTCATTTTCTGCAATCCTGTCAGCAAGTCTGCTTCCTCCCAGGCACGTGGGCAAGTCAGGCACAGAGGCTGAAGGCAAACTACTCACAGTGGAAAGCTCAGCATAGCACAGAGGAGAATTCTGCTTTGTTTTAGTCCCCTCCACTAGGCTCCCTTGGCATTTCTGAACACTTGTAGCACAGTATCAGAAATGACTCCAGACAGCTGCTGTTCAGCAGTAATCCAGCCTCAAGATGAGCTACACTGCCTTCAGCTTTTCATTTGATTTCACTTGGGAGTCAGATTATTGCCTTGTAAAGCACCATTCTGACACCATTATTGCTTAATTATAACGTGCAATATACAAGTATTTGGTAGTCATCTCTCACATCTGCTACATAATTTCAGTCATCGCTGCACATTAGTGGCTCCTCTGAATGGTCACAGACTCATTGCAGTTCTGTCTAGCGTGTTCTGTTGACTGGCAGGAGTGAACCTTGTGGGTAACTTCAAGAAAAGTAATTTGCATGAAAGCAAGAGAACGATTCTGTGAGGAAAAGAACCGTCTGGATGAATTGATTTTCCTAGCAGCAGAAGAAACCTGAGTCACTTAAAGCAGTAGCAGACAGGATGGAGGAGTAGGAAAGCTCTTTGGGGGTGATCTCAGAGAAATGTCTGTAGGACACAATGGCAGAAAAAAAAATTCACCTTGGTTGTCAAAACAGTGAGCAGATGGTTTGTGTTCCTGTGGCTTTACCTTTCAATGAATCCTTACAAATATTACGTTTAAAATCTGCACATGATAAACAGGAAAGGCATTTTAGTTGTCCAAGAACATGATGTATATTGTGCTCTTATATAAATATTTGGATGCTGTAGCTGTTCAAAGCTAAGTTGGGATATTTTAGTGGTATATTACTGGACATAATGTGAATTTCCTGGATTCTGCTTGGGCTAGACAGACTGGATTCATCAGTGGGCCTGACCAGAATGAGAGCTTTTGGCACTTGGTGCACAGAGGTTCCAAAAAGCCTTGTGCAAGCAGCTCCAGCACCTTTCACGTGCCCACTGCAGCTGCTGACACGGATGCCTTTGAAATGGGGCACTACCCAAAGGAGCAGACCAGCCAGCCAAGCAAAGAGAGCTGGGAAGGCAGGCAGGCAGAACAGTGTCAGTATGGAGTTGTTATGGGTATTTAGGACAAGGTCATTTGTCACAGAATGATCAGCTCAGAGAAGATGAAAGAAAATGGATAATAGGCATTTATTTTTCCCAGGCAGAAATTCTCTGGTGATCCATGTCTGCAATAGCTAAAGGTTTTCAGCAATTGTTGTTTCTCGCTTCTGCTTAGGAAAATGGAACAGTGAAAAAGATCATTAGCCAGATGACACAGAATCTCCTGATGGCCCTCTCTGCACGGAGCCAGTATCAGGAAATCAGAGAGAAATTCCGTCAGCCTGTTACTGACAAGGGCACCATCCTCAAAGCCAAGCCCCAGTCAACTCAAAAGGACATCCTGAGTGTGTGCTGTGACCCTCTGATCCTGGCCCAGCAGCTGACCTACATCGAACTGGTGAGACTGATTGGGGTGGAGGATTCTGTTCTCCATTTACTAAATATTATACTCATCAATGTGAACTTTGCTATGGCTTCACTGAAAGCCTCCAGTGTTTTAATAAAAAAAATACCAAGTCAAGTAATGAACAAGACCAATTAGGTACACTGATAAAAGCACCTTGCACATCTACACTGTAGGAAGATAGTTACCAAAACGTTCTCCTAACTTTGATTTTTTTTAACAGATCTCGCTGTTTGTCTGTACAATGACAATCTCTCCTCTCTCCAAACACAGGAAAGGGTGAGCAACATTTACCCAGAGGATCTGATGCAGATTGTCAGCCACATGGACTCCCTGGATAATCACAAGGTACAAAAAGGTGTACAGAGGGAAAAAGAAGCATAGATGAACCAGAGTAAAGAATAATACTCCATAATTTGAGTATATACCCTGTGCAAGAAGGACTGACATTTTCTAAGCTTCTTAAAGCTTGTGCCTTAAAACACGTGCAACAAGATTTTGTCAAGATATGAAAAGGAAGTTTAACCTTTGGTAAACTTTGACTTTATCATGATACAGGAGAGGTTTAACACAGGACCTGTTCTCTTACAGTGCCGAAGTGATGTGACCAAAACCTATAATTTGGAGGCCTATGACAATTGGTTCAATTGCCTCAGCATGCTGGTGGCTACAGAGATTTGTCGGGTAGGTGCTCACAGAAAACACGATTGCAAAGGGATCCTGGCCTTAAGGACAAGAGGCAGGCAGTGGTCTAAATGAGATTTAAACATTAGCAGTGCAATTAAAGATAATAGCATTATTCAAGCATTAAATTATTTGCATGCTCATATGATTAAGAGTTCAAGGCTATGTTTGACTTTGCATATATTCTCTAATTTTGTGCAGCTCCATTAGTCATGCAGTGAAATGGACCTTGTATGGACTGAGTTAGGAGCTCTTTCAGATTTATCTTTCTTTAAATACATCAAAAGATTCTTAAAAATACTCATCTTTAAATGCAGATTTACAAATAAACAGCTGTCCTTCCACTGCATTTAGATAACATTAGCACTGTGATATATTAATTTTTTAATTTATATTCATTCATTTTATTCATACAATATTCATTGCAGAAAAATCAAGAATAAGCTTTCTTTAAAGTCTGGAAAGAAAGTGGACTACTAGAAAGTTAAAAAAAATAGGGAGAATAACCTTATTAGAGATTAAGGTAACTTCTGTCATATAATAGGCAAAGAAATGGAAGGTGTACTGCCCCAGGAACTTTTTTTTTTGCATTCATGTTCTCTTTTTAGCTTCTTATTATTCTTTTTAGATTTCTATTAAATCCAATTCTAGCAAATGGGATTTTTTTTTCCCTATTCCTGCTTGCTCAGTAGCCCTTCTGTGGAAATCCCAATGCCTGCTGCATTTTCATGAAGTCCAATGTACTGACCCTAATCTCTTAAGATTTCCTGCTCTCAGGAATGTATTGCAGAGGCACACCAAGACACTTCCAGAGCTGGCTGGTAGGGCTCATACATTTAGTAAACCATCAAAGAAAGGTTTTAGCATACTGAGGGCTAAGCCAGGCCTTTGACTACTGAAGCATTTTCTTCTGATATGACAGAAACTGAAGTACTTAGGTCAGAGAGTCTGCAGTCACTGCTTAGGAGCCATTTTTATATAAGCCAGACAGAACTTTTAGTTTTAAACAGAGAAAATATTTTCATGAATGAATGCAATCAACAATTAATTTTGCTTTTCAGTTTATAAAAAAATTTACAGATGAGATGTTCAGCATCAGTTGCTTGATCCTGTTTGTTTTGCTCATCATCACTACCTGCTCTCAACAGGTCATTTAGGAGTACATGCAGCAGAACAGGAAAAGCAGGATGTGGCAGTTGCTTTCTCTCACATATAGGTTCCATGCCCTTGATCTCAAGTCTGCCCAAGGCTTTCCCCCTTCCTGAGAGGTTTAAAAATGTTTTGCATATACTCTGATAGCAGCATCATGTTGTCTTCCTTTTCCAGTAACAGGAAATTGCTGAAAGTGTCCAGCTTGTTTATGCAAAATTGCCTAAGACACGGACTTCTTTGTATAAACAAAGATGTGCACTCCCCCAGAACTACACTAGTAGTCACCCCAAATATTTCTGCTATTTTATTAAAAATTAATCTTAACAAAAAATCCCGAGGCCTACAATAATATTTAGCTGTCTGTTCCTTGAACCTGCTACAGTGCCTTTGGCTAGACATCCTAACCAAAATTCAGACCATCCCTTCCCTCTTGGGTTTTTCTCCAGGTTGTAAAGAAAAAGCAGCGTACAAGAATGGTGGAATTTTTCATTGATGTGGCAAGAGAATGCTTCAACATTGGAAACTTCAACTCAATGATGGCTATTATCTGTGAGTACCCTTAACACAGATGGCAAAAGGCACTCTATTTTACAACCTGGCTGGCAAGACTATGCTCACACTGGCCCTGAATTGTCCAGCCACATTTGCATGCACACTTCCACAGGGACAGTATCTGCCAGTGCCAGATGAATGTGTGGGTGGGTGAGCTTTAGCTGCAGCTTCTGACTGTCAGGCTGAAACACCTTCCACAATGTGTGGTGTTGAACCATAAGCCCAGTTATATTAGCCCTGTATTTTTTTCAACTCAGTTGTTTCTTTGCCTCCTCTCTTCCTGCATTCAGCTGGCATGAACTTGAGCCCTGTGGCACGGTTAAAGAAAACCTGGTCCAAGGTCAAAACAGCCAAATTCGATGTTTTAGAGGTATGTATAAAGTTTTAACTTTATATAGAAATCCACCAAATAGTTTGACCCAAACCTCTGCTAATTGCTGTGTCAGAGAGCAGGCACTTCTGTCAGTGGTCCCCAGCACATAAACATTATTAAAGTGTTTCCTCCATTTCAAACTCTCTACTTGTCTGCAAAGAAGAGTGGATACCAGCTCTCTTTAGATTATTTCTTCCTAGCATATTTTTGCAATTTAATTTCGAGGTAGTTTCCACTCCAGTGAATGCTGCCCTTAAAACTAATTAGAGCACTCCACCTAGTGGAGACCTGCATGGAAACAAAACCGGATTGAAACCCTCATCAGAAACAGAGGTGGCCTCGAGGGAGAATTTTGGTTTTTTGAGAGTCATTTATGATTTCCTTTCAGTCTGCTTTGTTAATGGAATAGATGCAAAGCCAGTACAGAATCCTGCTTTCAAGCAAGGTAGAAGTTAGAAAAACCTGATCAGTATGAAGGTACCCTACCTTGAAAATTTAATAAGGGACAAAGTTACAAAGAATAAATGCAGCTGGTTAGAGCAAAGCTTTAACTTTTGGGAAATGTGTTATTTGACTGCCTCCCTTTTTCCCCTCTCTGTAAAACCAGCATCACATGGACCCATCCAGCAACTTCTGCAATTACCGCACAGCCCTGCAGGGGGCGGCGCAGCGCTCCCAGACCGCCAACAGCAACCGCGAGAAAATCGTCATCCCCGTCTTCAACCTCTTCATCAAAGACATCTACTTCCTGCACAAGATCCACACCAACCGCCTGCCCAATGGCCACATCAACTTCAAGGTGCGGCTCTGCTCCTGCCGGCACTGCCACTCAAACCCCGCACTGCACCCCTGCAGGCTCCTTGTAGTGCCCGTGAGAGCCAGAGCAAGTTGGTGCCTTTATCCAGGGGAGCTGGTTTGAATCAAATTCTGGGAAAGCCAGCAGTTGTTTTTCTGTGGCAGCAAGCCTCATATCTGATCAAATTTAATAGGTAACTTCAGCCTGAGTCATCAGCCTCGGCTGATTGCACTCATCAGTGTCACTGGCTATAAACACTGCACACAACCAGCAAATGGTGTTTGTCAGCTCTGCAAGGGAGGCTCCACAGCTTCTGGGTTCTCTCTCCCCTGTTAAAAATCATGCATGTCCAAGTGACTACAGTCTGTCAAAAGCACTTCTTAAGAAAATTTTCTTATCATTAAGGCTGTGTAAGTGGAGAGGGGCACGCAGAAGATACAGAGCAAACCCAAAGTAATGACAGATTTCTTAAAATCTTAGGAAGGAAAGGATATCTAACTCTTTCTATATGCTACTGTGATTTCCTAAATCTAAAGAGTGCTTTATGAAAAGATCAGATATGTCACATTTCATTTAAATTGAAGTTTGGAAATGTGGAAAATAAAGCAAATAAACTATTTACTGTCCATCTCCAATCACAGGGATTTAGACACTCAACACAGAAAGCAGGCACTGTTACATAGGAAGGAAAGGTTGATGATGGAAAAAAAAAATTGAAGGCAAAAAGATGAGAGGGTTGGCTTAGATACACTGTTCTCAACTTGAGGTGGCAGCAGATGAGGAACGAGCAGTAAGAGGGGGAAATGAAGGGAGCCATAAGAAGATAGGATAACAAGGAATCACAGAATATGCAGTTGGGGGGGACCCACAGGGATCACCAAGCCCAATTCCTGGCCCTGCACAGCACCACCCACAGGAGTCACAGCACGTGCCTGAGAACATTGTCCAAATGCTTCTTGAATTCTGTCAGGCTGGTGCTGTGACCAATTCCATGTAAGTCTGAGTAAGGGACAGTAAGAAAAGCAGCATTAATAAGAATAAGACTGAGAGCCTCTGAAATAGAAATGAGCTAGTATTTCAAAGAGAACAAATACTTCTTTAATAATATTCTTTTAATTACTTCATGCAGAAATTCTGGGAAATTTCAAGACAGATTCATGATTTCCTGACATGGAAGCAGGTTGAGTGTCCTTTTGAAAAAGACAAGAAAATCCAGACCTATCTACTCACAGCACCTATTTATAGTGAAGAAGGTAAAATCCTTTGTTGAACATTACAGTCAGTCTTTCTATGTGTTAAAATGCAAAATATTCAGATGAAAAGTATATACATGCAAAACCATATTTTATTAGCAGTTTTATAAGTGTTGTCACTTCCCTATTGGCTTCTGATGAGAACACATTTCATAATGAAGACTTCCAGGTTACATCTGCTATATTGTAACCCTTAGATTTTTTTTTCCTCAGGTAAAGAACTCATGTATCTGATTGTTACTACTTTTTTTTTTACCAGCTCTGTTCATTGCATCCTTTGAAAGTGAAGGTCCAGAAAACCACATGGAAAAAGACAGCTGGAAAACACTCAGGTATGAAACTTCCTCAGAACATGAGTCTTTCTGCAGACACACAGAGGCATGTAACCATCAGCTTCTTCTGTCCTATTTGCATATCCAGCTTAAAACCATAATACAGTTCTTTTTCCTTCAAAATTTAAAGCTGAAAAAAAATTCAGTGGGGCTTGGATTTTGATAACAGCTTTTCCACCCAGATCTGTTGAGGCTGCGAAATCACTGCTGGGACTGTGAAAGACAATATCCTTTGTTTAGGCTATCAAATACAGTAAAATAATCTGTAAAATAATTTAGAGATACTAAGAAAGTGCTCTCATCACAGCTATGCTCTTACAAATCATATAAAAGGATGAAAATTTCTAGGAATATGCTTATTGTCAGCCTACCCTAAGGGATGAAGTCTCAAAGACTTCTCATCCTTCTGAGATGGGAATCACCACTCCCATGTACATGATGAGATCAATTAATTAGAATTTTTCCAATACTGAGGCCAAGGCAGAGAGATGTGTGAATCATTTGTGCTAGACATGAAGATCTGACATTCCTGTACCAGCCAGGGGACAAACACAGCCTGCATGCCCTGAGCTCTCTCTAGGGACATCAGGACTGTATTGTCCTAGACAAGACACTGTTTCCCACTGATCCCAGTGTTTCCCAGGGTGTCCACATGAGCTTTTCACTCCTGACCCCCCTGCAATGCACCTTGCATTAAATCCAGCACTGTTCAGCCTGCAGTAGTTTAGCATGACAGACATGTAACATATGTTCTATGCCTGAGCTCATCCTAAGGGCCTGAGGTAATGTAATGCAAGTTAAATTCTCATCTCATTTAATGTCAGCATCCTTATTGGAATGCCCAGATTTATTCCAGTTTCTAGCAGATGAAAATCTATCCCTTGAAGAGAGGCTGTCAGCAAATGATGCCAGATAGCTCTAGTGCCAAAAATGAAAACCTTATTGTTGTGGTGGGAAATATAATTTTATTTTTTACTGCTTCGTCTTTTAGGACAACTCTGCTTAATAGAGCCTGAGATTTTTGGATCAGATTTGCAGACTTTGAAGCACATCTAATGGACATGTTTTTACAACCTGAATGAAAGACTTGGACTGAGCTAAGAAAGACCTCACTGGATGAGGTCTGTTTTGTACATACAGTAACTTTTATGAAATAAAATGTGGTAAATATTTCACATGTCAACCTTAAGGCACTTACTGAAGGGTTTTGGTTTTTTATTTTAAATATAAGGGCAGGGCCCTGTTCTCAGAGACGAAATGTATCATGGGAGATGGTATCTTATTCTATCAGCATCCAAATTTTTATTTTTTATTACTTCCACCAAAACAAATACAAATTAAAACACACATCCTAACTGAAGCCAGTGTTCAGGTTAAATACCCCATCGGACCAGTATCCTACAGAACACTCAGTTTGTCTCCCTAGCTTTGAAATGAAGGGTCTCTTTCAAATGAGCAGAATTGTTCACAGATTTGTTCACAAGTGTTTGTTCCTCTCCTCCATCAGCAAATAGTGCCTTACAAGGTACTGAGCTTGTGTAGTTGTACCTTCTGACTGGGCTGGAAGTAAAGGAAATAAAAATATGGATGTCATGAAACCAGCTACAATGTACTTTTTAAATAAAGTGGAGAATTATGGCACATGAAGTAGAGTATACCTGCCTGTAACACTGATGGTGCAGCAAACCTATTTTTGTTACGTGATTTAAAGAGATAAGAGGGGGTAACTGCTGGGGTCTGTGTGTTTGTGTGTGAGTTATGTGTGTGTGCACATGTGCTGATGCACACATGTCTGAGTTTTAATACTTCTGGGAACTATCCTTTACATTCTGGCTGTCAGAATAGTTTATATTTTCCTTTTGAAATATCAGGGATTTTTTTGTTGTTGTTTTGTTTGAAGAGAAGAATGTGTAACCTAGATTATAATCTCTGCAAAACAGGCCTAATATGCTTTTTTAAAAGAATTTTTGGAAAACAAAAAATCAGCATGGGAAAGGGAAGTAAACGTAGATGTCCAATTTGAAGTTAAGACTGAAGTTTCCAAAGAATCTTAAGAAGAGTTCATTGCTGTGAATTGGTCATTTAATTCCACTGGTTCCTTTGAAAAGTCCAGTGTGCACTTACAGACAATTAAAACATAGACCAACTTAGAATGTAAGTTTTTCTACTCTTTTGCAAGCCATGATTAACTGTCTGGGACAGCACCCATGGAAATTTAAGGGCAAACACTCTAAGAAATTAGTCAGACCTTTGAACAGGTCGGTACCAAAATTAGAGGTGATCTGCAAACCCACTGATGCTTGCCATTTCTAATTTCTCCTTTTAGTATTGAGTTTACGCCTAATTTGACTATCTAAGTACCTGAGGAGCTTCTCTTAAGTTCAAAGTATTCATTTCCAGGGAGGAGAAAAAAAAATATAGTTAGGACTTTTTGTCAAGTGATCTCTGAGTTAAGAAAGAAAAACAAACAGGCTCAGATTAAAAACTATTTTGTCTAATGAACAAATTATTACCCACAAATACCTACTTTTCTTTTCCAGCAATTTTTCCTATGAAGGCTTGAGGGCTGAATATAAGATAAGGTAATAACTTGAGCCAGATAATTAGATTATTTTTTGTTCTTAAAAAAAAAAAAAAATCAAACCAAAACTAGTCCCTCTGAAGTTGACAGTGGTTACAGCCTCCCTAACAGAGCCTTGCAGAGCACCTCTGCAAGGGCTTCTTTAAAAATGACCAGCTCTAGCTTGATGGTGTTTATCTTATTCTGCCTTCTGCAGAAGAAGGGGCAAGACTTGCTGGGCTGAGGGTCTGGTTTATCCCAGTCCAGCAGAGTCTCCTTGCTCAGGTGCCTACAGCCAAGAGCAGAGCCACTGCAAGCACTGGGCAGACATTTGCTCTATCGGCCCTGGAGCACGGTGAAAAATTAAAATCTTTCCCTCTTTCACTTCCCCCTTGACAAATACTTAAAATTAGAGGAGTAAGTTAATGTGAGGAAGGGAGACAAATCAACATTTCGCTATTCCCATAGCATTGGCATCAAAGAGAAACAAAACAAGTTACAGCACGAGGAAGGAAGAAGTAGAATACTAACTGTTAACAAGAACAGCCCAGGAAAGGGGAAGGGATAATTCTTATGACCTGCTGCTATTATTCCTGTGCTGAAGTACTGGCCTTCAGCCCTGGATTCCAGTAAGAATATTTATACTGTATTATTACAGTGTTTTGCACTTTCAGAGATGTTCTAGCTAGTAACATTGTCAGACACTATACGAGGGATTGTATATCAGCTTTGTTTATGTAATTGAAGTTTAAAAGGGATGCTTAAAATTTAAGAAAAAAAATATATATTTGAAATTCAATTTTAGAACACTTTCTGTAAATGTATAAAAGAGCTTTCACATGAATGTGCACTTCACCGGTCAATCAGTCCAAGTATATACTTGAAATCCATGCAGTATCTACATTGGTTCCCTTTTATTTTTCCTCCCTAAGTTTGATACATTCCTTAAATACCGTGTTTTGCTATTCTGAGCTGAAATGCTAAATATAAAGCTGTACCATAAAGCAGGATATTCTGTGTTTGACTGGATGTGCTTGCATTAATAAAAAAAAAGAAATTGCTTCAACCATGATTAACTTTTTCCATAGTTATTATTCACTTGCGATATAGCAAACCACAACCCAGAAGCTGAATGAGTTGTGGAAGGCAATATGGTCACAGTGAACCAACTGGTTACTTTCTGACTTGAAAAGCCATAGTATGAAATACTTAAAGACAAGAGCAACACTAAACCAACAATATGCTGCCACTTCTAATGTTCTTTCTGTAGTAGTATTTTATGGATTTCATAGGGTGTGTGCTACAGAATATTTTCATTCCCTCAATGGAAATGTTTAACAGTTCCACCGTGTAAAAACATTTAGTGTCCTAAGAGCTGAATTTCATTTTTTCCTCCCTGCATTTTTCATTTGAACAGCAGAGCACAGGAACATTTGCTGGCTGCAGCAGACTGCAGGGTTTCCTGTGGCAAGGTTCTGTTGGCATTTCAACACCCCAGCACCTCTGCTTTAACCCCTGCCCTTTTTCGTGCTGTACAGAAGCAAAACCACTTGTCCAAGGTGACACAGAACAGACAAGTACAGAGCTGTCAGCAAAATCCAGCTTTTCTGCCCCAGTGCCATGCCTTTCTCAGCGACATAAGCCTTGAAAAATTAATAAATTACATCTTGGAAGTGCAGGAGCTCTGGAAGTCCCCACAAGCATTTTACATCTGTTGGAAACTCCCTAGGGAAATGGTTTTGGTAACCAGATACCCACATCACACTTGCAGAGCTGAACAGTGCTACACTCAGTCATCACAGCTCATTAGAAAAGATAATGATGTTTACCAGCATCCAGAGGATGGAGCAGATAAGAGTCTTCCCGATGGCCAGTTCACACTCATCATTAATATGAATATTGCATCCTTGGAAACTCACTTCCAATTATGTCCCATCCAGTCATTAGGACAAATTAGCTATTTACACAGGCATAAGAGTAAACAATAAAATTGCTTTCCAGGCACTTCACTGCCATTAGGGCACAACACAGTGTGACAAGCAGTAGCTCAATGCCAGTGAGGTATCCTTAGTTACGTTAGCAGCAATTTGATTTATCAGGTTAATAATTCCCAAGAAACAGCTTTCTTTTAGCAAATGACAGACAGGGCAAAATTCAGCTGAGCAGTTAGCTGCTAACTGATACTAGTAGATCTTTTGGAGAGAAATCAGTAATTCTTCTGAGGATGAGCTGACAGATCTTCTCTCTTCAGCCTTCAATCTATGTAATTTTACCAGGGCAGCTTCAGGTTCCCAGCTAACCAGAAGAGCCTACAAGCAGTGTGTGGAAGTTTTGACCTTGTTCTCTACAGCAATTGAATAAGGCTGTGTGAACAGCAAGATAAATAATTTAAAAATCAAATTGCAGAAAGAATTCAACTGCAACTGTTAATGCATGTTATTAAGGAAGTTTCCAGACCAGTAAGCATGCATATATTAGCAATAGCTTCTTTCATGCTTGTCCTTGGCAAGGCAGGGATAACTGGGAATGTTTTGAGGTTCCAGCACATTCCTATGGGCTCTGACAGGTTCCCTGACAGTGCAGAGTTTTTCTGTCCTTCACTGCTTCCCAACGTGGACCTTGGGCTTGAGAAGACAGAGAAACCACATTTGGGGGGTATAGCTCTGCAGTAAGGTGGAGGTACAGCATAAATTGTAACCATCTCTCTAACATGGTCACAATAAATAATTGAAGCATTTCTAGCCTTTCCAATGTTATAAGCAATTTTTGACATCAATGTTTTTATTGCTTCCTGATAGCACATTCAGCTTTTGCACAGAAAATGGATGCAGTTGATTGCTGTAAGATAAGGATAAGGACATAATAATAAGGATATTGGTTTATTTCTGTAAAAAAATATTTAAAAGCAATCAAGTTCTGTGTCAGGCAGTGCTGGACAGTCTGAGGCACATTCTGCCCTTTTCTTAAGACGTGTGATGAGGAAGAAATTCAAACCACCAGGAAATACAACAGCCTAAAACCACACTGTTTGTGATCTATTAGGATGCATATTTACAGTACCAGTTACTCACGTTCCTGACAGCCAATAATAAAAAGCACTTGCCTAGAGAAGTCCTGTCAGAAACAGTGCACAGTAACTTGAAACTATTAACACCTACCAGGAAACCGACCCTCCCAAACAAACCAAACAAAAAACTAAACACACACAAACAAAAAAGCCAAGCCCCAGGTCTGTGGCCACTCAGAGAAGCCCTGTTTACAAACCTACTTCAGCACTAGGCCTGGAGACCATTTTACAGGACTGAAAGAAAGCTGAAAGTTAACACAAACCTAAGCACCAGCTTCAAACATCCTCACCTAATCCAGGACAGAAGAAACTTGGAATTTAGTGGAAATTTGCTTCTAATATTTCTAATTTTATCTAGCTGCTTTGGATTAAGCAGCAATCTTAAAAGTAATATAATTCTGTTTAGGGGCAGAAGTCATATGAGTTCCAACAGAATCTCATTACAGAGAAAACTACTTGACATCTCTTTAATCCGTGTCACATGAGCACAACGTGGCCTCTTCTGATTCTGAGGCATATTAAATTAAATATAACATCTTGCTATCCATCAGTGTCAACACTGAAAGTTCCCTTCAAAATATTTACACAACATCCATTTGTTTACATTCAGTTCAAAGAAGATACTGCTAACAACACTCCACCTCCACAAATATCTATTCAATCAAAGAACAAAGTACAACATCTCAGAAACAGCAACAGAGCACTGGGAGAAACAGCAAACACAGTTGTGATGGAGTTGACTGAAGTCTTGGATGTTTATGGCAATACCAGAATTTTATAAAACAGTGAGTTATTCTTGTCTGGGGACATAATAGCTCACTGTTGAAGACCTGTTTGGGAAAAAAAAAACACTTTTAAGACATTTCAAAAACATAAAATTCAAGCAAGCAATGAATATTTTGATAGAGTCAAACAAATCCATTTCGTTTTTCTACACATCTCTTAATTCACTTTACTACTTAAAAATTTCAGAGTATCCAAGTATTCCTAAAAGAATTTCACAATAATCCAGCAGCCAAAAAAATCATTTTGACAAAATTTTAAGAGCACACAAACACAACCCCTCTCCAACATCTGCTCCATAAGTGCATTTACAGGGCAGAACACCATCCCAGCTGCCCCAGAAATGAGTGGCCCAGGAAAAGCTGAGACTTGCAACCTGAGAATAGCCAAAGCTGTCTCAGAGCTGCTCTCCAAAGTGTTCCTGAGCACCAAGCAATCTCAAAGGGTTTTGTTTTTGCTTCACATTATCCCTTTAACAGAATCATTTTCCCCATGGATTGTAATGAAGTCAGCAAGAAGCCACTTAGGCTTGCATAAGGCTGCAGGAAATCTGCAAGGAGCTGAGGCTCTCACAGGGGCAGAGCCATGCTGTGCCTGTTAGCTCGTGTTTCCACAGCTCTGCTCAGCTTCACCTCCTGTCTCCTCCACATCCATCACACTGCAGAATATCATTTTCTCCCTGCTTCTCACAGGAGAAGCTCCCTGGTTGTTCCACAGCTGTGACTTTGCTGCCTGGGCACGTCAGACACCACATCTGGGCAGGCTGTTCCATAGCCTCTGTGTTAAATTCCATTTCACTCCACAGATATCGCTCTTTTTTTAAAAAACAGCACTTCTACTCAAAGTCTGAGTGCTGGCAAAGTGCACATGCTCCCACCATGGATATGCAAATGGCAAAGAAACCCCAAAACGAACAACACCCACAAATGAATGAGGAATGAGTTAATAGCCACTTTCACCTGCAAGTCAAGTACAAATGCAAAGTATTCTACCTATGAAAAAATTCTAAAGCCCTTTGCTAAGTTAACTTGCACCAGCAGAGTTTTTACACCATTTATAAAGATTGAGAGGATGTAGATCAAGACACTTTAGTCATACGTTACATAGAAGCCCTGTAGCTCCAAGGCAGCCTTGAAACTGTAAGAACTAAAAATGTTCCAGAAAACTTCACCACATAACAAACCAGTTTAGAGCAGCTCAAATAAACCAGTCAAACAACCACAAACTTCAATTTCAGGGGGTCTTCTTTACCTTACCCTGGAAGAGACTAAGCTAACCAAAACAGAGCTGTGCTTTAATAAAACCTTATGTAAACACTTAGACTTAAATATAAAAGGAATTTATTGAACATTCTACCTGCAGGTCAGAAGTACTTTTGCTGCACAGCACTTCCATCCCTATCCCAGCTACATCCCCCACTCTTTAGGCCCACCACAACATCTAAAGAAGCAAATAAAATCTCCTAAGAAAAAGGTGGAAGCCATTCTCTTTCTTTTCTATGCAATCTCAAAAAAACCAATAAAATACTTGCTTTGCTCGAACCCAGGAGAGAGACCACATTCCTTGGAAAAGGAGAAGAACCTTTCTGTGCCAGCTTCAGGTGCCAAGGGAGGGGAGGCAGTTCCTGCCCAGGGCGAATGAACCCCAAGTGCCCATTTATTGCCAGCACCTGCAGCAGGACAGCCCCTGAGCACAGCTCCCACGTGTGTCTCTACACAGCCCAAATGCACTGCCCAGTGCCAGGCTTTCAGATAAATTATGCTACAGTATGTGCTATACCACAAAGGCAGGGGTCTGCAGAGCCACTGCAACCACAGAAATGTACAAAAACTATTTTATCAAAGTGTCCTTTCCTTTGAACTTTTCCAGTCAGAACAGGTGGAGCCCTTTAGTTTGCAATCAGGCCTAACAAGGAAAAGGTGAGCATCGGTGGGGCATGAACTAAACACTGCTTTAGCTCATTTTTATCCTCATTTTCCTTCACACCTGAGTAAAATTCGAATGATTGATCTCCTTAAGATGTATTCGGGAGTCACACATAGCAAGAACACCTCAGGCAAATGAAAGCAACACCTACTTTTCATAGACAGAAATGCACATTGATGCATCAATAAATTACTAATTTATGATGAAACACAATCTTAAAGGTTATTTGAAGTTTTATTCCTTTCATTCATGGATCTGACAAGGCAAAAATTTTGTTCTAGTTTATATTTTGGCACCAACTAAAGCCATTTAAATGTCTGCATTCAGAGACAAGTGGTTAAGGCTCACCTTCCACTTCTCTTTCCCTCCTGATCCAAATCTCTTCTTGAACACAGTTTACAAATAAGTTTTGATTTTTATAGGCATGTGCATCTCAGAGTCCAAAGGCTTTTATGAAATTAAAAAACCCAGTATTTTCTTCAGGATGCAGGAGACCCAGAACTATTTTCCTAAGTTTTCCCTCACTTTTCCATCTGTATTTGCCGATTCTCCAAACTAGTATCTACTAGTCCCATTGAATAACATATTTTTAAACAAACTCAAAAGCATGACCTACATTCTTTCCTGCAAGGGTCTCAAGTAAAAGTGCACCCTGAGATAATCCCATCTTGACTTCCTTAAATGAAGAACACTTCTCTCGAGGGAAGACTACAGATTGCAAATTCCTTGGAAAAAGGTTACAATTTATGTGAATAGCATGCAACAGAATCAAAAATTACTTCAAGATTCAGTGGAGCATGTTGCTATTTAAATAAGTGTTACTATATTTACTACTCTAGCACTAGAACACAGTGGCTCCTCCAGGAAAAACACTTGGACCACAGCTCAAAAAAAGTGGGTTATGTAAACAGCATCTGTCAAAACAGCAGGACAAGGCCCAGCACTTGGCCATGTAACCCAAGCACTGACCCTGGGCACAGATTGTGACTCTGATGCCTGATACTGTCACTCTTCTTTGCAGTGCCCCAGCAGCACCCCAAGCTAAATAAACCACCCCCAATGTGGGGTTTATTCTTCCTCTGCAGGCAGAGAACACCTTGGGAAAGCAAAGAGCAGGTCTTGCTCCCAAGCAAGAGATTTTCATATTTGAAGCACAATTAACTTGCTCCCTTTTCTTGGATGAAGTTAGGAAACACATCCAAGGAAGAGTTACCCATCTTACTGGGACAGAGCATCCCTGCCCTGCCTTACAGCTCACTGCAGCACCCAGAAAACAGCAACACTGCTGCTCACAAACACGTGCAGTGTGGCTGGCCCCAAAGGCAGGCAGAAGCTGAACACACTCAGTTAACTGAAATCCCTTCATTTTTAATAAAGGCATATCCTACTATTTCTGTTCTAGTTCCATTACAGAGCAAAAGCAATGGTGGGCATTCAAGCACTGGGTGCAGAGCTGCTGAGCTGGGGTGTGCCACAGCAACATCTCACACAGGTGGGCAGTGCAGGGAGCTGAACTAAGACAAGGGAAACCCCGGGCCTGCAAGGGCTCCTGTAAGTTCAGAAATCCTCAAACCATGAGCCATTCAGAACACTTTTTATATTGCCCAACATACACATTAAATATTTCCAGGTGTTCTGACTTCCTTTTAACTCCAATGCATTTGCTTCCACCTTTTGGGATAATGAATGGAAAAAAGTTTCCCAAGTGGTTCCTGGTGACTACACTAATTTCCAGACATCCCCCATCACCTTCCAGCATCGACACCATGGACTGGTTTTCATCAGCCAGATGGGGACAGATGACACTGATCTCCCTTGCTGATAAGCACAAGCATGCAGTGGAAAACAGCAGAACCTAAGACAGCTGGGTATCAGCACTCTGCCATGTTTCCAAAACATGAGAACTGGGACAACTGGATGCTCCTGAGGCAGTGTCTGAGTGCTGAGAGCTGAGGTGCAGCAATGCTGGAGCTGTGCCCAACCTCCGTGTCCCTCCAGGGCGTGTCAAGCAGTGGTGCTGTCACTGAGAGGGATTTTCAGATGCTCATTCTCTTGCAGCCAGGACAGCAGCAGCTGCCCTGAAGTTCTAAAGGCTGGAGTCTCAGGAGTGTCCCACTTGTATCTTTACCCCAAGTCATAATACCAGTGTATTTAATCTTGTCCTCACCAGTACCTTACAATTTTTGTTAGGAACCACCAAGATACCCAAGAAAGGTAACAAAGTCTAAGTTTAAGCTGTAAACTTAAGGAGCAAACTCTCATATCTGCTCTGGGTAGATACCCGAGATGCAAAGTTGAGCTGGTTGAACTTCTCACTGTAAATATTATTTGAATTCCATGTATTATGCTGTGTACAATAATATTGTAAAAATGTATTTCAAAGAAAAAGCTTAAAACAATTTCTAAAATGCAGAAATTCCATTTATTATATTGAGAATATCAATTGCAAGAAGTCCTGCAATGCATTCTCTTCACTCTAAGTACAATACAGTACACTGTTCTCCACAATAAGTTACATAAAGGCAAATTTTATATACATATAAAAAAGGATCAGTGCCCAGAACTATTTGCACAGCATATCTGCTATTCAGAAACCAATGATTTAAATCTTTAGTTGCCTTCAGATTTCTTGAGCAAAACAAATCCATGAACAAATTTTAATTACCTGGTTTGAGAAAGGTTTTCAACTAAAATCTTAATTCAGCAGAAACCATGCAAATGGTTTAACCACCGAATTAGCGTTCTCTGCATTTATTCTATAAACAAATGTATTAAAACAACGAGGCATGCCATATGGTATCATATAAGACAACATGGAGAAAAATTACCAGCCTGCATTTGAACTGTTAATGCATCCCAAAACACCCAAAAGGGAAGTACCAAAGTAGTAGTGCCATTGTACAAGGCACTAATGAGACCACAGCATAATTCTGCTTAAACATGCTCAAAAAAAAAAAACCCAATAAGAAAACAAATAAAACCCCCAAACAAACAAACAAACAAAAAAAAACCAAAAAACACAGAGGAAAAAGAACCAAAACCAACACCCTAAAACATCCTCAAACTGAAAAAGTGAAGAATAAGGCTACTAGGATGATCAGTGGAATGAAGAGCATTGTATAAGGAAAGACTGTAATAGCACTTGTTTTTCAGCCACTGAAACAACTAAGAGTATATGACACCTTACAAAAACATGTCAGGAAAATGCCCAAAAGAGAAAGAATGCACAAGGAAAATATTGGCATAATAGCAAACAGGCCTCTAATAAATTCATATGGGAATGAAATGATGGTTCCTCAACTTAAAGGATGAGATACATAGGCAGGGCCTTGGAACAAGAAGGAGTGGGGCCAAAAATATTTAAGCAAACAAGTTTAATAGCACAGCTCAGTTTATAGAAGGGATGTGGCATCTACTGTGGGAAAAGAGCAGGCACAGAAACACCCAGCTGGAATGATCCCAACTTGTCTGATCCATCACTGAAATAAGAAGGTGGTGTTTCCTTTGTAGTGTGAACTTCCATTATATGCTCTAAAATTCCACTTAAAAGGATTTTCATTCCCACACCCCCCCAAATTATTCTCTATTCAACTATGTCAATGTCTGTTAAAACAGCAAATGTGGCACCAAGCCCTTGCTGTGGAATCAGCATCCTGCACAGCTGCTCTACTGGTCAGCATGTCCATGTACCTTTCACGGTGAGATTATTTTCCCACACCTTTCTCTAGTTTCTACAATGGAGCCTAAGTATGGTATCCTTCTAAAGTCACAGTGCAGTGAGCCATACAGACTGGAAATACTCAAGACACAAAAGATTATTTCATTTAATTCTCAAAAGAATGCAAATATAAGAACAGAAATGTACCACATGGAAAAGTGTTGAATTGTACATTCCACAGATCTTTCCAGTCGATACTGAAGACTTTCCTTGAACTACATAAGCTGTCCAATTGAGCTGAGCTGCTGGAACTCGCAAGATATGTAGGTAAGAGAGCATCAGTCAAAGGATTACTGGGAAAACAGACGGGAGAACCAAAAACCCTCTAAACTCTTCTTCACTGAAAAAGAGAGGCACTGCATTTGTGAGCTGGATTAAGGCTGTAGCAGGCTGCTGGTTGGCAGTGAAGTGGCAGTCCCCGGGCAGGGAGCGGGGCCCTCACCCCACGGGCTCGCTGTTAGTCCTGTAGGCCTGCTTGCGCAGGTGCGCCTCGATCTCGTCCCTGAACACCAGCATGCCCAGGTGCGAGTGCGACGCCTCGTTCATGGCCTTGGACTGGATGCACATGCGGTACTGCTCCGGCGTCAGCTCGTCCGCGCAGTGCTTCTCGTGCCACAGGTGGAACAGCCCCGGCACCGGCGTCCTCACCACCATCAGCTCCCCGTGCAGGTACTTCCTGTACAGGTGAACGTCCTCGCCGCCCCAGCCCTTCACCTCCAGGTCGAAGCCCCCTGCAAAAGAGCAGCAGAAAGCGTCACTTGGGCACACAGGCAAGAAGAGCAACGCTTCCTGCCTAAAGTGTTGCTGGATCTGGTGTGACATTCCAGAATTTCTGTAGCAATTAACTGCATTTCCCATGCCGTAGCATGCCAGTTTGAGGGACGGGAGCTTCAAGGATATCACATCCTTTGGTGGTGGAAACTGCCCAGGACACAGATCTGCTGACTTCAGAAATTCTCTTAGGACAGTGCCTCCAAATTGCATTATGCATGACATCCCATGTGACAGCTGCAGAAAACCATAGGCAAACCTCACTGGCTATGCTTTCGGATCATTTTTAGGAAGCATAATGGATTTTAGCAGCTGGAAAATCAAGCAGTCATGCACCATATCAGAAATCCTCTCTAACAATGCCAGCAATTACTCCATAGGTTGCAATTCAAAAGGCTGGATTAAGGAAAAAAACATGCTTTACCATTTTAACTTCTCCTGTTTTTCCAGGACCACAGTGAAGAGCAACCCAGGCTCTTGTACAATTTCCAAACTCCAGAATCATGAAGTCTTCATTTAGCACATAGCATACAGATGGCAGTGTGACTGCTATTAGCAATCAGCCTGCATTCAAGCCACCAGACAGCACACAGGGCTGTGCTGTTACATAATCTGCCAGAAGATCCTCACCACCCTCTCCCACATTTTAGCACATTAAGCTGTTCTCAGTTTTAAGAATATGCCACAAGGGGGGGGCAAAGCACATTGCTGAAGACTCCCAACAACTGTATTCAACTTCTCAAGGTTATTTTAAAAAAAAAGGATTTGAATGCTTTTTGTCTATGTGAGTGGCTTATTTGAGTGACATGTTTTTTAAACTTGATTCACTTGCTTCAGACAGACACAAAGTACCAAAAAAAAAAAAAGCAGTATTTAAAAAAGTTCTAGAATGAAATGTTTCTACTAAAACTACTGTGTCTTCTGAAACACTCAACAGATGGGACATCAAAATCCAGAAAAGCTTATTTGACCAATTCTCAGTGGTCAAACTTGTCAAGCAAGTCTGACTGCTGGGCTTGGGGAAATAATACAAGAAATAAATGTATTACTTTTCTGTCATTAGGTAAGACCAGAGAATCAATTTTTAAACAGACAATTTTTTTTCTTAATCTCATCTTACCAACAGTCAGAAAGTCTGTCCGATATTGACAAGTCATCCCAAAGCCAAAATCCCTCCAGAAACCAGAATCCTTCTTGTGTACCTGCAATTTTAAACCAGTATCATTTTGAAATATAAAATACAACCAAGGAGGTACATTGCACTTGGTTTTGCAGAAAGCTAAGCTCTTCCAATCATTTGTTCAGTGTAAAATAGAGCATAATAACACTTCTGGTATTTCTGTGTGATGCACTCATGTGGGGCTTCCCAGTGACCTGCTGTTCACTTCACCTCTGCCTTCCAATTCCACTCACCCTCACTGCAGCTTCCAACAGCAGTTTCTGCTGCACCACCTCTATTTTCAATGTACCTGCCCAGACCAAGCAGTAAATTAGTCCATTGCTAAATCATCTGTTCCTAACACTCAATTTCCTACCCATTTTCTAAGGCCACATTTGTCTCTTGAACTGATGTGACAAGTAAAGCAAGCTTTGTGATTGATGTCAGCAACCATAATATCGTTCAGTTTAAAAGAGTGAACAGAAGAGCTGTCAGGCTGGGGCTCATTCCTCTCTCAGCTGTGACTACCCAAGGCCATATTGCAAAACCTTCCCTTGAGCTTTCAGTAGGATCCTTACAGCTCTTCCTCATACTACTCTCTTCTTTTGCTCCTCCAAATCTGTCCATCCCAGAAGTCTCAGCTGCAAAACCCAATTTCATCTATGCAATCTCTTGAAAGAGTCAGACTGGACACATCATTCACAGGTTTTTACCTCTCACCAGTCCTTTGTTTGCTGGAACATGAGATGAAAGTTCCTGCCACACAATGCCACTATCCTCCTAAAATACTGGCTTGTCAAGCCAGAAAAAACAGCACATCAGAACTACCAACTTCATTTGGTTAATAGCAATAACCTCTTTTAAACTACGTGGAACTCCAAGTTTATCTAAGAATGAGCTTTGTATGTTTGATAAGGTTTTTCAAAGTGCTTTTCCCATAATGGAGAAAACTATTTAGCTATGCAGTGCCAAAGGTCGTAAGATAGCCCAAACAGACTATTAAGTTACACTTAATTTTGTTTTAACACAAAGCACATCTAATTCTATCCAGAATAAATCAAGCTGCTTACCAATTGCTGCTCCACAGGAGGTGGTATATCTTGGTTGGCATAGACAATAGCAGGATTGTAAAGGCTGAATACCACAGGATAGAAAACCTTTTTCCCTGGAAGTCAAAAGATAAATGTAACTCACTGTGGGCATGCTTTCTGAAGACAAGAAGAAACACGAAACACTCTTTTATTATTAACACTAGGCATCTAATGGAAATAAATAAAAACAAATTCTAGCTACTGAGACTTCTCACCGAGGAAGACCATAACATCTAGTGGGGCAGAGCCCATAAGATTAAAAAAATACATATATATGCATATAATACATATGACACTCGATTTACATTTATATATAGTTATACATGCTTATGTAAAATATTCGATATCTCAGTGTCATTCTAGGTGACTAAAAAATTCCTGCAATAAAGATATGCAGTAAAACTAAAAATTAATCAAATGCAAGTAACACCTTGCATTGTTGAGTTTTATTAATTTGTCTCTTTCCACAAAGATGTAATAGCAGGAGCATCCACGATATCCTGCAAGGGCTTTAAGCATCATGAGAATCCTGACTATGCTGAAAATACCAGTTCTGTGTCTATTATAAAAGCCAGGTAAGTATTCTTCCACAGATGTCTTGCATTGCCAATGCTGCAAAGGTATTGACAACAGTCCACAAGAACATTCACTATCCTGATTTGGCATGAACTCTGAAGGAGTGAGCAGCATTTTCAGATCTCATTTGAAGCAAAGGTGACAAACTGCCAGTATGAGTTTCAAGCAGTCTCTTGAACTCTCCTTCTTGTTAAAGCTCGCAAAATACTCCTCTCCAAAATTTTACCAGTTATTTATACAACTTGTTTCATGAAGTACATAGACAGACAGAAATGAATAAAGAGCAAGAAACTGAACCCAAATATCTGTCTTCTGAAGAATTTTCTTGCCTGTTTGTTAGGTGAAAGAAAAATATCTACTGATTCCAAATTTGACATTTGGGGAAAATGACTTCTGACTGCAATAAATTTCAAACTAGAGTAAGCATCAAAACAAGAACTCAAACAGTTTGACAGAAGGAGGTCTTCAGCAGCATGCTTGTTAACTCAAGAAAGCTTTACCCTTCTTGGCAGAAGCTTGTAGAACAAGCATCATACAAACTTAAGAAAAACAATCAGAATATTTCAGAGCTTGGGATGGAACAGTGGAACATTAGCTCAGTCTCCATAAGGAGCACACTGTAGCTCTACTGAAAATCATTCACATGTGACATGTCTTGGCCATACCCATGTGAGAAGAGAGAAACCAAACTTGTCAGAGATGTCAGCATAACAAAAATCATCTTCCACTGTAGAGCACGGCACTGAGTTTTGTTATACAGATTTACATGCAGTCTAATTGTTAAAGCAATTAAACTGTCCATCTTTCTTTCGGACATGAAAATTGTACATGCTGTATAAGAAAGACAATGTGTTGTTAAAACAAGTTATACTAAGGTAGAAGTTATTTCTCATTTTAAATATTAGTGCTTTTTGTGCAGAGTGTGATACATTTTCCAGGGTGTGTGGTACAGAATAAGCCCCATCACTCCAGTTGAGTTATCTCTGTTTTCTGCTCAGCACAGGTCAGTTGAAGCTGAGCACGGTGACAAGGCTCTGTACCAGCAACAATAAGGGAACATACCGGGCTCGGCATTTAAGCGACAGCTGTTGAGGAATTCGGCTGTGAAATAAACATCAACATCACAGAAGAACATCAGGACCTCGCCCTTCTCCCAGGCTCTGGCACCCATGTCAAGTCCTCGGCCTCGGTTAAATTCCTCATTCAGAGAGACAAGCGTGTAATTGTGGAAGTCGGTTTCTCTACAAGAAAAACAGAGCCAAACCCAAAATAAATCTGTGAGGAGGGGCAGAGGGACCATTTATAGTTTTTTCAGCATTTTACAGGAATTTCATTCTAGAAATTTAAAATGAAAAACAGTTTTATGATCAGATGAGAAAAAAGATCTGTTACACTGTGTAGTCTATTTTAATTTTAAACCTCATAAAATGATAGAAATCAGTCTTACTTCGTAACTTCACTTTGTTTAATCATTCAGACAGATTAAAAGGCCTTTTGTTAACTGACATGAATTAAAATGCTCTCCTGAATTACAGAGGCATCTAAAATTTGCCCCCACAAACCAAGAAGTCCTGACTAACAGAGAAATATCTGTCTTCACCAATTCATCCAGACAAGAGGGCAAACAGGAAGCCTGGCATCACCAGACACACAGGGCAAAAGCCATCTCTGTGGTGGTGCCACCATAACCCAGGCACTTTGCCTCTTCTCACTATTTAACAGTGGCATACATGCCTGTACTCCCACAGAAGAGGAAAGGAGCAGCCAAAGGAGACTGGAAACACCTCAGAGAACATCTTCGAGCAAAGTTAAGTGTCTACTTCAGAGACACTTCAGAAGACAATGCTTGAAGAGAACAGAGTGAAAATATTCAACAGTAGCACCACTAAAGATACAGAACCAGGTAAATGCCCAGTGAGCCTGCAGCACTCAGTGCTCGTAAGGGACATCTCACAGGGAGCCGGGCAGGCAGCAGAGACCTCAAAAACGGAGGGGTACAGCACAGGGCAGATATTAGGGCGACCGCAGTAGAAAATGCGGAAATTCTCTCTTCCCTTCCCACAAGACGCCTGTACAGGTTAGGCCGACTGTCCATCACATGCTCCAAGCTGGTGACAAAGTAGCCTGTGTCTAGTCTGTGTCATGGAGAAAAGCCTGGCCAGCATGGTGAGACAGGGATCACACCAGAGCTCAAGGGGAACAGGCAGCCAGCTCAGGGATGAGTGCAAGAGCTCAGGGAGTAAAGGAGCCCCTTGGCTACAAGGTACGGGATGCTGACTTGTCCCATCTCTCTGGAGCAAAAAACCAAAAAAGACACATTCAGGAATTTTACATCCATCCTGATGTAATGCTACTGCTGAGCCACTGTGATGAACCATGCTTAAAGTCATTTTACAGCTGAGAGTAAGTACAGCCTACTTTGACCACTACATTTCTCTTCCTTATTAAATAAAATTGTTTCTCCAGTGAAGTAGCTATTAAAATGTCCATCCCAGTTCCAAAGAACCTTAACTCTAATCAATCTGTTAGTGTGACTGAATATCCACTGCAAAACTCACCCCTGTTGTTTTTTCAACTGTCAGATAGAAACCTCAAAGTCTTTTCTGGCTATAACTTGATTTTTAGTAGTCTTCAGGAAACTTTTTCAACCTAAGCTGTAAAATGGCAACCATAAATAGTGTACAGTAAATAAATAATAAATTTCCTGTAACCTGTAATGGAGTACAAACTTTATTTGGTTTACTTCTTCATTCTTTTTTAAAAACTGTTTAAAGTGCTGATCAATATTGTTTGTGCTGACTAATGTTGGATTGATACACTTACCTAGCTACAGATTCTAGGATGTTCTTTACTTCTGATAGACCATCCTGTCCAAAGTACACCACTGTGAGGTGAACACGCTTATCCTGATGAATACACACATCTCTAAAAGCAGAAAGATATGCTGATATTAGTAATTACTTGTAACACAACAAAAAAACCCTCGGGTACTTCAAAGCTACTCCATTAAAAAGTATTAGCAGATTGAAGTATTCTGGTTAGGCATCAAATGGCTTCAAAGAAAGCAAGGAAAGATGCTTTCCCCTCTTCTTTTCTTATTTTGCCCATTTAAATCAGAAGATTCCAACACTGTGTGTCACATTCCAATATCTTTTTTTATAAACAGGCACTCTACAAGTTATGTAAATACAAAATCTATGTTTAAGACTATCTGTGTCCAGGTTCACAATGACCCTGTCACTTGGTCATTTTACTGCAATTCCAGAATCTCTTAAGCCCTTTTAGAAGGAACATTTTCTCCATACAGTAGGTTCAATTACAAACATCCCAAGGTAGTTGCACACAATGTTGAAATCATTAGCTCTGTTGCAAATCAACCAGAACAGGAATTCATTTTGAAAAGGAAACAAAATACTGAAAATCAGCATCATAGCTCACTATATAATCTCATGCACCTACCTAAAGTTTTGCATAAACTGTGCAAATGCCTCAGTTCTTCCAGCAAGAGGAACAATAACGTTAATGATCGATCTAGAAATATCGACTGTTTCACTCTTCACTTTCATGAGGGGTCCAAAAGGTCGGAACAAGGTGACATGCCTGTACTCCATGCCATCCATCTTCTTATAAAACAGCTCATACTGTGTCCCCTTATCTCTTTCTGTACGATAGTAACCTGAAGAATAAGTCACACAAGTAATAGGTAAAGTCAAAGATCCCAGTAGTTGTATTTCAGAAAAACTAATTTTCCTAAGAACTAAAGAAGTGGGGGCAAAGCTTCCGAGTTTCTCCCAAAAACATATGAAATTTCCACAAACTGTTATCAATCACAATCACCCTTCTACCACTTTAGGTCAGACCTGAGAAGTAATCCCAAATGAACTCCAGCTTCCCCTGCTTCTTACAGACAACAGGTTTCATGGTCCTATGCCAACTTCTCAGATGGAATTAAGATTTTTTTGTTGGGTCTACCCAACAAAAAGGGAATTCAGCTATTTGCTATGGAAAAGGATGGCTGAAATCTAATATTGCCTGCTCTTAAGCCCTTCAGTAAGAATCTAGCCCTGAGTGAGTCCACAGTAAAATCTGAGAGCATCTGGCCAGTAATCAACACAAGAAAAGCACAATTTGTTCTGTGGGCAGAAAAAATGACAGTAACTTGCTTGACAAAGTCTGCAAAATCTGACATGTGGCATCTAAACAAAACAACTGTGTGATAATGCTGGAATGCTTTTAAATTGTTTTCACTGCTGACCAGTACTACACCCACAGGTTTCTAAGGACATAGGCAGAAGTTCTCTATGTAGCTGTCACACTTTAGGACAACAGTGCTATCCCTCCAGAAACAGGACTATCTGTTGAGAGATATTTTACTCCTAATGGGTAGAAAAAAAATCTGTCCCTTTCAGAACATGGTCCTTGAACTTAAGGACCATCAAGAAAGGAACTTAAACCAACAAACTCTTAAACTTACACCACAGAGGAAAGGACTGAGGCTCATCTGTGGTTTTGACCCTACTAAGCTCTGTGCTGCTAATTCTATATCTACGCTAACCTGAGAGTAAAAAATGATGACAGGAAAAATCCTCTGACAAAAATGTCTTATGTTCATCCCATCTCTGCTCTTCTCTCACCAGCAAGGAAAAGATGTATTATCCAGAAGAACCACAAGCCATACCATGAACTGGCATTACATTCCAGTTAAGTGGCCACCTAGACCATAGAGAAAGTTACAAACAGCTGCACATTCCCAAGTGTGAGGCACACCCCGACCTCACACGATGCATTTCCATTCACCTGGCTGCCCTTCTCCAAGCCAGTCTCCTCAGCAGCTGAAATCCTTCCCAGGCCCCCCACCCAGAAAGCAGCTGGCTGCAGGCCACAGAGCAGACAAGCCATACTGGCAACACAAAAGGTTCTCTTTTGCACCCAGCATTGATATTGTCCTTTTTGTGGTCTATTTTTGCAACTGAAATCAACATTGGACAAAGAACGTGAAGGAAGCAGCTCACAGGAACCAGAAAGAAGGGGTGATAGAACTTTGTGTTTCTCCCTATTCCCAGGCAAGTATTCCCCATGTTCCCTTCCCTCTCAATACAAGAAGCAAAGGAATGTTCACACCACCTTCACCTAACTTCTTTCTCTAGATCCCAGATTCCATTTACAAAGAAAGCATCCTTTCCTTCATCTGCCTCTGTGCTCCTCTGCTCCAGCCTCCATCCCCAAACCAAACCCAGTTTCATTCACTCCTTCTGCCCAGCAGTCTCTTCCACAGCAAGCTCCTTATGCTCCTCCTGTCCTCAGCTCTGTAATCCATTCTGTCTGGTGGACAAGCACATCCACTGGCACAACCAACAGGAAATGGGCATGACCACCACAGAGGGGCTGTGGGACACAAGCTGGTCCATCACACTGGAAGTCAGTGATGACTCAACCTCTTAACTGAGAGGCTTTTACCCTTTGAACAAAGTTCTACGATGCTTTCCTTGAAAAGACTGAAATTCAAATTTACGCTGTCAGCACAGAGATGCTTAAGTATGTACCACGTTTAATGCTTATTTTTAAATCATTAGTTACAAGCACTGAAAATGGTGTTTCAAACAATCAAAGTCCACAATGCTGACTGCCAGAAGCAGCAAAAGCTTTTAGATCCCTCTCAACCCTTTTCCATTCCAACCCTTCGTGCTGCACAGCCCAGCAGCTTGAAACAGCCTCGTGGTTAATGGAGTAGCTGATGCACCACGGTGCTCGTACATCATGCTTCCACATAATAGACAGCCAGTACTTAGTACCAGGACTCTTGGGGAAATTAACATTCGGTATTTTTTATTTTATTATTTTCTCTGCTATCCAATAGCTGTTTACAGATAAAAATACCATTTAAAATGTAAGTGAAGTTTCTAAAAAGCATACCAGCTGCCAATAGCTTATCTTTAATCAAACGATAAGCTTAGATGTCAGTCTAAAGCAGAAGGCTGAAGTAGAGTAAAAATTTCTAGATTAGTTTTTTAAAAAGTAAACAAAAGCAAAACCCACTGATGTAACTTCATAAAGACCTTAATATGCAAATTCAAATCCAAATAGTGTCTTGCCAACATTCAATTGTTGAAATACAAGATTGCAAACTTTCAATCTCAACATGCTACTACAGCCACGCTTCTAAATAGGATGTATGCCTCGAGCTATCCTCCTTGCTATGAGCTAGCCTCTGTTGCTAATCTACTAATTTGAATACTTCAATGGGACTAAAGTTTCTATGCACAGAGCCAGATTTGAGAACAGAAAAAGAACCCACATCTGGTTTACTTCTTAGTCTATTCAGGTTTTTAACACTTGGAACTGACTCATTTCATAAAATCTGTTATCTCACCTTCCAACTAGCATACACTGGCTGCCATCCAAAACAGAACTCCACAAGCAAAGAAGTAAAAAGCAGCAGAAATAATTTAACGGCTGCTATTTCTGGTCCATGAAGCTTTACTCCCTTTGCAGAAGTTCTGCTTCTCACCAAACAAATTAAACATAGGAATTCTGGGGATCAGTTACTATTAAAGCCAAAAAACTGTTCTTCTATTGCTTTGAATATTACTTGCTTTACAACCACCAAGAAGGGTTTGGTCTGTGGATTGAAGACAAAAGATCTGGAATTTCTGGAGTGTATTAGAATTCTCCACTGAAGTTCCCAGGACCGTGGCCAGTTTCTGGTCTTATGCAGCACACAGGGCAGGGACTGTTTGCATGACAAACGATCCACACTGCTCTATGGATGGCAAGCACTTGGAATCTTGCAGCATGGGAATAAAGGATTTTTACATTCCAAGGATGGGTGGGGAGTCTTCCTTTTCAATGATGACCTAAAGAAAGTTTCTAGACTTCACCCAGCTCCAACTGGAAACACAGAAGCAAGACAAATGGACCTAAACTAGTCTATGAATGTCTATGCACTGCTAGACATTCATAACCTTAATAACAAAACCTTTAATAGCAATTAGCTAATAGCTAATTAGCTTCTGAAAACATGCTAGTGCTTCTATTTTCCAAAGGTTAATTTTAACTGTTTGTGCAATGGAAGAGCTTTTAATTTCTTGATTTAAAAAGCCAATTACACTGATAAATGTAAACCCAAATAAGCCAGTTACACTGATAGTGAAGTGTGTCCATGGAGGCTCCTCAAGGATTCTCTATCACCATTCAAGACTCAATGTCCCCAGAGAGAGGGACAGACAGAAGTAATACTATTATCCCCTCCAAATTACTCTCCATTTCTCAACTCCATTATCAAATACTGATCTCAAAGAAATCTATTTTTAATGGAGGACTATCTTAGAACATGCAGTTCAGCAATTAGGTCCATTATTCACAATCCTAAATCCATTCATTTGTGAAAATATGTAAAATTGCATCTTTTATCCTCTCTAGGGATACTTTTCATCCACGAGGAATAGGATACACTTGTTTCTCATACACTTAGATATAATGTAAACACTAAGAAAAAAAAAAACTTCAAAAGTGTTTCTCAAACAGCTACTGCAGAACAAGACTTTTTTTCAGGTCAGATTTTTATTCTGCTATTAGAATTCCGCAAGTTTCATTATGAATTGCTGCAAAGGAAAACAAAGCAAACAGAGAAATTTGCTGGTTTTCTCTTCATCAGCAGAGCAAGTCAACTGAGCTTTCTGAAAAATATTTTTAAGTTTTCAGAAAGTATCTTTGTAGCTGTAATATACACTTAGAAATTTTTTTTTTTTTTTACTTAGTGCTATTGCTCAAAGCCTGTACATAACCATGATGTGGCTGTGGCAGCTCTGCCTTATCATAATTCCAAAGCAGATTTGGATCACCACTTCGTCTTGCAACACTAGAAAAATACCATCAGTTCAGAAAACACTTGGCCAGAGTGCTCACTGTTGTGGATACAGCTTCCTTGCACCGCTGGCAGAAGACAAAACATCTTCCTGCAGAGCCCACAGAGGCTGAGCATGCAGCAAGGCAGCTGCATGAACAGTTAAATCAAGGACATAGAGCAAAAATGCAGAGTAGCAACAAGAAAGTTGGCATCTCACAGCATCCATCAGCGTGTATTTGGAACTCTTTTGGCCAAAGAGTAATAAAAAACATGAGATTCAGACTACCACAAATATTACTAGCTAATTAAGTGTACTTTTTCAGAAAAAAAGTTTATTTAGGAAATTCCTGTTTTTAAAATAGAAAGATCAATTTTAAATTCAAGTTACTCCAATATAGATAAATCCTAAAATACAGTAAGAAAAAAAAAATATTGATGTTTTTTCAAATGAAGACAGTATTTCACTGACTGGGCATCAAAGGCAACATAAGTGCTGGGAAAGACATATTCACCCGACATTAAAAGACACCATTAAGTAAAACTGCCTATAAGAAAAGATGTCCTAAACTTATTTAAACAGTCACTAAATTCTCTAAGGAGAGAGCACCTGAACGTACGTATCACAAAAAATTACATGGTTCAAAGTTTAGTCTACTATTTCACAAGTCTAGGAAAAGAGCAGACATAATTCCCAGAACCAAATATTGACCTATATAAAAATAGCCTGTTGAGGTAATGAGCTAGAAGACTTTAGAATAAAAATGCCTATTTCTTATAGCACAGTTTTGTGGGTGAGTTTTTGTATATAGATACGCAGTAGTTTTGAGGGAAAAAATCCTGCAAGTCAGAAGATACAATCAACTTATCTATACTGAGCATAAAACATGATGGTTATGTATTAACTAATGCAGTACCATGTTTTCTCTTTTGTCCCAGAAGTAAAAAAAAAATATACACACAAAGTTTCTCAGCCTCCAGTTTCAAATTGCACAATATTCTAGTTTTAGTCACAAACCACTTATTTCAAAATAATTACCAACTGAAGAGGATGTAGAACTTAAATTATTTGCTTCAACTGAAGCCAACTGTTTTTCTAAACGAGCAACACTAATCCAGCAACAATTCTGATGTGCTCTTAGGACAGTTCCTGCTCTGACTCCAGCTGATACACCAAGACTGCTATGCAATTTGATCCTACCAGTTTAGGACAGCTTAAGGGAGAAGTATTTTATGAATAGAATGGCATCAGCTTTCCAAGTGGACTTCCATCAGAAGGGGACACACAAGCAGTGGAAGCCACAGCCGGTTCATGGGGCTGCAGGGCAAAGGACCTGCACGTACCAACACCACTGAGTCTGCTTTTTACCTCTGAGTTCTGGAAAAACAGGGGTGGGGAAAAATATGCTAACATTCAGAGGATGTCTTTTTTTGCTGGCTAAATTAGCCAGTAGTATTTGCACATAAAAACCCACAGAATACCCACACAACCCACAACTTCTGTCTGAAGAAAGATACTAATAGATATAGATAATACTATGGCTGGTTGCTAACTCAGCCATATGCAGCATAAAAGACTTGTCTTTCCCTGTAGTTCCTGTAACTCTGTGTTTGAAGTTACTGTCATTACAGCAAAAAGATATTAGCTTGATTTCCAAAAACAAATACTGGTGTAAACTGAAGTAGAGGTATGAAGTATAATTCTAAGGTCCTATAATTACTTGCCTTCTTGAACGTCTGTCATTAAAGCCAGTACACTAAAAGAATCAACAGCTATTTCAGTCATGGTAAAGTAAAAATCCACTAGAGTACAAGCAGTATCTAAAACAGCAATGGAAAAGCAGTTGAATACTTAATGCAGAAATAAAGCTCAAGGATGACTAATAGAGTTTTAAATGAGAACTGTACTAAGAGCCTCACACAGGCTGTGCTGCATTGATCCAGCTGAGCAGATTCCATGCCCTGCACCACCTTCTGGAAAGAAGAAGAGTACTTGCATCAAACTTTAAACACAGTAGCTGTTAAAAAGCAGAGACTTTTTGCACTACAGACCAATTACATCATCTGAGCCTGAAAGAGTCCATTATTTCAAGGCCAATAGTACCCTTCTCCAGCATGCTTGCTTAATAATACAGACATCAGTACTTACTCCAGAATTCCTTCTACAGTAATGGTCTTACAATATGGTCCACATTTGGTTTTTAATGGCAGCATGAACTGTATTTAATACTGTAAGTATAAAGAAGAGGTACTAGGGCAGTTTTTGATAATACTTATCGCATGAGACCATACCTTGAAAACTACATTTTATGGGATTTGTCACTACTGCATCTTTTAAGGGCCTTACTACGTGTTGAAAGTTTAACTGTTACCTATGCCTTTATAATGTGTGTTCTGCAATTAAACTTACAGGCACTGAGACAAAACTGAAGGGACAACAAGAGAACAGTTCAGGGCTGCACAGCACAGCAGACCCTGTAACTGTATACCACAAAAGGTCTATCCAGGACACCAAGTTCTTCAGCTGACAGGCCCAGCACAGAGCCTACCTCTCCCTCCAGAATGACTATATGCCAACCCTAAGAAAGTCAAATATCTGAATATTAACTAGAAGTGGCATAGAGAGGAGTGAAGAAAAACCAGTAGATACACACTGGATTGTTTAACTAGTCCGGAACATGAGAGATGATTCAATTCCTTCCACTGCCACCAGTTTAACTGAAAAGTCTTTCAGTTATTTAGTACCATAAGCAGCTGTGTCACACTGACTGGCTACAATCAGTTACAAATGCATCCCTATTTTAAACGGATACAGCTTCCCCCATATACCTCTCGTGGTAAGCCCTTCTGAAATGCATTTGTTACTTCACTAAAAACACAAGACAATGAAGCAGTAATATTCTCATTGTCAGAAATAAAGGTTCTTACTGTGCAATTACTTTTATGTAAAACACCTAAAAGTACAAACACCATTAAATGCCTGTTGTGACATTCCCATAAGGGGTTGGGAAGCATGCAAACATACCTTCTATAAAATCATTTTCACTATATAGCTGCCTGTCTCCTACTCCATCATCTTCATCTTGTCCATCTTCTTCATCTGGATTATTGATAACTTCTAGGCCAGCCTCGATAACTTCCACCAATTCATCTCGTTTATCCTTTCTAACAGGTTTCTCTTCTGGATGCCGAGTGAGCCCCATCTCCAATTGGAATACTTTCATGGATGTAAAGCTTTCAAAAGGAATGACTCCATACTCACTAGGCAGTTTGGCCCCCACGCTCACCTCAGCTTTGTCAATCTGGGAATGAAGAAACTCTAGGAGATCATTGGATGTTTGTTCTTTGGTGCCCTGGTAGTTCATACCATTGACCTTCGGGCTCTTTTTTTCCTGCAGGGACTTCAATTTGTCACTCATTTCCTGAAGCTCTTGCTTTAGCTGGGCAATCTGACGTTTCAGACTGGTAGCTCGGTTTTGATAATGCTCTTCTTGTTCCTGCAAGAGAGCTTGATAGTATTCTTTACCCATGCTTTCACCTACAACACCAGGCAGAGATCCATTGCCATCTGTTTGTGGAGCACACTCCAGCAAATACATGAGCAAGACTAAACTGAATAGTAAAGCAAGGCCCACCAACAGCCAACGAGTCCTGGCTTGAATTACTAAGCCTCTTCTGGGCATTCTCATATTATTTCTGTTTCCAATCCTAAAAGATGACTTATCTGAACTTGCTTTCCAGGGGACATCACCCCAGACTCCAAATCTTAGAAAAAGAAAGAAAACACAACTGTAATAGCTACTACAAGTTCTGGTAACATAGCTGATGAGCAGTTTTCAAGCTTTGCCTTAATCAAGTGTCATTGCAGAGATGTAAATCTGAAGTTCCTATGTCATCCATAACCATCAACTGTAAATCTGGTTGACGCCATACAATTCGTTCAGGATGTCCTACCCCAAACAAAAAAGCCCTGCAAAGGGGGAAGATGGAAGACACCAGCAAGGAATCATATTTCCATTTCCTAATTCAGCTCTAGTTGAAGGGGCTTAGCTTATTTGAAGTTTTGTGAGGGAAATCTGCAAAAATAATTTTGTAAGCTTTGAACAGACAGCAATTTCCTCCCCCTACTATGTGTGATGGCAATATACAATTTAGTGATACTAATTTTCATTGGCTAGTCTTGCTTTTCCTCTGGCACTTGAGTATTTTATTCCACGTCCCCTCCTTTCCTTGGAATCTGTGGTTTGAGTCAGCAAAACGAAGACAGAACCTAAAAATAAAAGAAAGGTGCATATTAGAACTACAAAGCAGACTGTAGCCAGCAAAAAGTTTCTCGTTTGAGAAACACATGAACAAAGTTCTAACACATGCATGCAAAAGATTGCTGGTGGAAGGAGTGAGAAAGGGAGAAAGAAACCATTTCTTTCCTTTGCATTACCCATCAGCAACTCCCTTGGACATAGTGTCTGGAAAACAGTAATATGGACAGTCCAATAAAGTGCATTTGTCACACAGCTTGCCAGAGCAGTAACGGTTCTTCTAGTCTCATCACGGTTTATTTCACATTTGTTTTAATTCTCCCATTCCTTCTTGGTTTTGCTTTTAGTTTAAGTAAATACCTTTCAGGGCATAACCGTTCAGTCATGAATAAAGTATTATAGATTTAAATATCAAATTTTACAGAAACTGCATTTCAGAGTAAGTCAAATTCAACAGAAATTAAAATTCAAACACCAATCCCTGATTGAGGAAAGGGATCCTGAGATAATCCATCTGCTAATATTTCCACCTTCTGATATGGTTAGGCTAACATGAAGTGGCAGTGGTCACACTCTTACATGACTGACCAAACCAGTCTAGAGGGAAAGACCAAAGAAATAGACCAGTTATGCAAGAGGGGGATACCAAAAATCCTACTCAGCTAAATGTTTTATGGGCCTCTTCAATGACAGTATAAAAAACTAAGAAGTAAGGTCAATGCATGTAAGTCTACTTTCAACATTAATCAAATACTTGCATTTAAAGTTTGCCTGTATAAAGTAAGTGAAGCTCATTAAAATTTATCCAGGGACCTATTAGCTCTACATCCATTTTGACTGTGTTACGAAGTTACGGTTTGGGGGAAGTTCTGAGGCTCCCAGTTTAGTTTTACTATCCATATGAGACTAGAAAAAAATTGTTCCCTTCCATACTCCTTCCATGTGTGTTAGACAGCCTTATCTGGCACTGCCAGCTGCCACCCAGCCCATCTTGTGCTGACCCTGTGAGTCAGTCAGGGTGCCACAAGCGCCAGCCCCACGCCCCAGGGTGCCACAATGCTCCCCAGGTGTTTGCAGCATATCTGGCACTGCGTCTCCCCAATTGTGTCCTTGTCTCCTCCCCTGCCATTCTGCTTCCAGCACCAGGATACTGCTCCAGTGCAAATCAGGTACCCCTGACCAGCATCTTCACTTGCAAGAAAGCTCCAGTGACAAGGCTTGAAAGATTAAGTGACTATTCATACCACCAGCAGTAATGCCTGCCACAGCCAACCCAAAGTTTGTGGGCATATCATGCACACCAAGTTTGCCAAGAGCTGCACACCTTGGAGTTGTCCAACTGAAGTCTATAGGACTGCTCAGAGCAGTTTTTAGTATTTGTAGTGCTAAAGTGCCTGTTAACAATTAATCTACGTAGATTACGCAGAAATTGTTAATCCAGCAGATTAAAGACAATTACTCATCTGAAACTGAATCTTTTGGAACTCATGGAAAGCTACTGGACACTTTGATACAAATAAGTAACAGTTTTATCAACTGAATACTAGATAACATCCTTTCAAATCCAGACAAGCCAGAAGTTAGTCACTCCTCACTGCACAAACACAACATTATATAAATCCAAGCTGAATGCCTATAAAGAGTCATCAAACCCAGATGTATCCTCAGATTACTAACCTGTGTTCAGATGTGATGACTCAAGGGAGATAGAAGAAAAATATCTACAGGATACAACCAGTTCACAAAAATGATACAATATCATCCCGAACTTTCTTTAGTACAAAGATGACCATATGCTATTTTTTCACATTTCTTGCTGAATTCTTGTTCTGTTACACTGCAAGAGGTGAAGCCACAATATCATAAAGAAGCACGAGTTTCTTTAAACTTCAGTAAATGCTAAACTGCACTAAAGCTACTCCATGCAGAAGCTGACACATCTTCAATCAGTAAAGGCGTATTGAAAAATGATCAGACTATCTAACTTGTATAAAATATCAGTAAATCAAGTCTCAACTATTCTAACTGTTGGTAACTGACAAGTCGATACCCCTGAAGATGGAGCATTAGTTCTAGTAGGCTTTTCAATTCTTGCTCCACCAATAAATTGCCCTGTGTTCAACTTTGATGAGTCACTAAGCTTCTTTAGGTCTCATTCAGGTCTCAGAAGCAAGGGAGAACAGATCTCCAGATGTGGTCAAGAGGACACAATGTACCAGGAGATTAAGATCCCTTCAGAGAATAGAGGGGGCACTGAGGGAACTCTTGTTGCTCATACCTTCGCTCACTGTGGCCAAACAGACATCATTATGGTAAGCGTGGATTAGGGAAGTCAGCACGCCCCCGCGGGGACTCCCTGCCGGGCATGTGCACACTCCTGGCCCTCCCCAGCGGCACTTCACCCATTCAGAGCACGGGGCTGTTCGGGGAGCACTGCCCTGAGGGGTGCTCAGGGAACTGACACAATGAGCCATTTCTGAGCAATGACAACCACACGAGCTGGGCTGTAAAGATCTCACTGCTATTTCCGTCTAGGCGCTAATTATTCCTTCATTAGCTGAAACTCTTTTTCTATGGGCTGGTGACAATCCTATTAAGAATACAGCCTTTTTACAGAGACAGGCATTGCCTATTTATGTTTGATCATTTTTCTGCAACACCATAAACAAGAGGCATTTTTCCCACTGGAGCTTCACCGTGGCCTTTAAAGGCTAGGAATGTTTGTGCAACCAGTTATGTCGAACATTAAAATTTTAAATTGCACATGGAGACCTGAATGGGTAAGTTAGTTTGCTAAAACAGTGGGAGCTGAGCGAATTGACTTATTTTTTTTCCCTTCAGTATTACTTCTGCTAAGGGAAGTCATCATAAAGGAATAAGATACATTTCATTTTGAATACTTCAAGGAGTGAGCAAAAGCAGTAAGAATCTTCCTTCTTATCCCACTGGAAAAGGAGGGCTTATGAGCACTCAATTTCACGATCCTCTCTTTTCAGGGGGAAAAAAAAGAATAAAAAAAATTAAAAGAAGCCCTGTTTTTGCATATTTACAACCCAAATTTGATATGAGTTCGGTCTGGCACAGCCATATTTTAGGAATTCCAGTAACTAGGCTGTAGAGTATGATTACAAGAAAAAGCAGGCTGTGAAACCCCAGAATGAACAAAAGCACGTGGGATCCCAAAAACCACAACAGGGAAACTAACTGGAACGCTCTGAAGTTTATACAAAAGGACAGTAAGATTACCCGGTAATAAGTAATTACACAGTAAATCCCCAAAATTTCAGTGCTTAAAGATTAAGTTCCAAAACTTCAAATCGCACACGCTGGTATTTAACTTCATATCAGTTCTTCAGAACAAGTCTATTTGCAGTAGTCTGTATGATCTCCACAGAATGAGACATCTGAGGCTTATACAATGCTTATAAAGATCAGCAGGTTTTCCAGAGGCACCTGATTGTTAATTCCTTCTGCATTTCCAGGGCCTTCTGTATATTCAACAATGGAAATGTTTCTGTTCCTTACAAAAAAGATCATTGATTCTCTAAGCACAAGGGATTAGACCAGCATGCTAATTGAAAATGCTTTACATTTTTTTTATTATATTAGCATTCTGGTTTTGTTCCTTGCTGCAAAGGATGAGTACATCTTTCTTAAGTGGGGAAACATTCACACTTGAGGCAGTGACCTAATTCAGTATACACTTGGCTTCATGCCAGACTGTGGGGACATTCCTTGTGTGAGCATGTTTTACTTCAGACATGTCCTTTTCATTCAGAATGCCCTAGACAGTCACTGTTTAGTTGCTCATGAAATTCCAGTTGAAAATTATTTTATTGTTCATAATTTCACCCAGAAGCCACAGATATTCACTGTCTTAAGCCTCCTCCACATACATATTTCTCTTCTTGGCAAGTTATACAATGAAAACATGAGATCCAATCTCATCCCTTGCATACTCCCTTCTTATTCTAAAGAACAGAATAGCTTGGAATGTTAGAGGAACGCTGGGGACACCTTTATCCTCTCACTTGCTGAAACTAAACACAAAGCAAGCTGAGCATCTGCTGTTGTAGACAATCTTTGCATAAACCCCGGAGGGAAAAACCTCAAACCATACCTTAAGTACACATCACATCATCTCTGCTTAGACAGTCTGCTGAGGTATAACCTCGGAAAAGACAAAAGAATTTGTCCAGGGTTTTATTAACAGTTCTAAGTTAGACATGTCAGCTATTAGGAAGAAAGGAAGAGGAAAAAAAATTCACAAGAATTAATTGTCAAGGTTCTCACTTTGCACAGAAAACTAGTCAAGAACCTCACCCTCTTTACTGATCACAAAAAAAAAAAAAAAAAAAAAAATCTTTTTTTTTTACAATTCTGCCATCTGATATGCTTTCAGCTACGGCTCTGCCTCCCAAGCACACACACATGCACTGCTGGATGGGAGAGAAGTTAAAAACCACTATCAATTTATGGAAAGACAACCTATATTCAATAAAATCAACACGGAAGTGAAAATAATCACAAAATATTTTGGACCATACCAGTTTCACACTGAATTCTGAAAAACCTGAAAGTTTTGCTTGTACACATTGCAACCACTGCCCACGGTAAATCAATCACATCAAACACACACAGTAGCTTTTTTTCAACTTTTTGAAAGTTTAGAGTATGATACACTGTTCCAATTTACCCCAGCATCCCCTTTTTTAGTTGGTAAGCACTGAAATTCAGCTTTACTGCTCACCTTACCTCACTGACACCAAAAATTCTTCAAGCTACCCCTCGATTTTCATCAGTTTCCTTTCCTCTGCCAAAGCCAGAGTCCCATGGGGGAAACAGGGAGACAACGATGACTGTACACTGAACACTGAGCATGTCACTTTATTTTTAATGAAGGACATGGGAAAAAAAAAAAAAAATCAACTCTGGTGAACTGTCCACATTATGAAGAGGCTGTGATGAATTTTAAACTGCTCAAGTGTATCTGCAATAGGTAACTTCACACATTTCTTTAGTTTCTAAATGAGAAGGAAAAAGAAATCATGCCTTTGGCAGAAGGACCATTCTAGAACTCACAGTACACCACGAATAAGTAGTTCAGGCACGGGAACCATAGGAAAAAGTTACTTCAGTGAAGGGTGCAACAATCACAGGGCTTACTACTCAAAAAATAATATTCTCCATGCAAATGGTTTCTCTTACAAAAAGCAACATTGTTGTTTTGCCAGCAGAAATGCTGTGCTCCAAAATAAAATTAAGACCAAACCTCCACAAATTTCCACTGCCACATTAGACTGCAGTATACAGGGAAGATATATCAGGTTTCTTGTCTCCCTTGTTTCATGTGATAGATCAACTCACTCTCAACACCAGGGAGAGATAAAATCAATAAAAAAACCTCTGCTTTTTCCAAGGACCAGATCCTGCTTATTAATTACATCTTTACAGGATATGCAACTGAAGCAACACATTTTGTACTAACTTTTAAAACACAGAAGCACAGAAAGGAGTAGGGTTTCATTTTAATAGCAGTATTCAATCATCTTAGAAATCAAGAACAATCAAGCAGGTCATGCTCTTTACAGCTTGCCCAAACCCTCTCTCACAATTTCTGCCTCAGTTTCAGGTTCCCTGGAATGTGTTTTTACAACAGCACACAGGCCATGGGGGCTGCAGGAAGAACCCATCCCACTCATGGCACCACACACCCCTTCCCTGCCCCATGGACACGGCCAAAAAATAAATCAGTTTGCCAAGTTGACAGGATAGGAAATACTGTGGGGTTTATTGCCTCTGTTCTCAGAGAAGGCAAGCAGAACGTGATATCCAACAATCTAGAAATGGTGCTATTTTTGCCATGACAATACCTGGAAAAAGCAGTCATGCTGTCATCCTCAAAGGAAATATTAACTGTACTGTAGCAGTTTAAATGCAACTCCTTCATAATCTACTGTGAAATAACAAGGAAAAAGAACAACCTTTTGCTGAAGCAGTTTTATCTCCTATAAGTGAGAGAAGCAAGCAAGTTATCACTTGTCCTGGCATTTGTTGTTCCTAACCAAAACTAAATCCATTACACAGTTAAGTGGACAAATGAAAGAACAGTATTATTCACATTATTTACCTTATAACTAATCCAAAGTAAGCAATGAGCTTATGAATAGAAGCCCTGCTTTGGCTTCAGTGAATCCAAAGCAAGTCCAGTTGCCTGGAAAATGCTAAATTAAAATTGAAACTTGAAACCCAACCAGCTACACCTTAACCACACTGGTCAGTATTAGTCCGTTTCAGATAAAGCCAGGAAACAAAAGTTAACTCACAGTCACTTTATATTGTTTTTATGAGAGAGACATCTGCTTGGCAAGAAAAACTAGGTCAAACGTCCTAGGTAGGACCAGCTGAAAGAGTTTCATTTGCTTGCTTGCTTGTTTTAAAACTATTATCAAACATCTATCATGAAAGGCTCTTCTACCTTCAGCTTTCACAAGACAATAGCTTTTCTGTATGACACAACTTTTCCTATTGCTTGTATTATTTAGCTTGTGGGTTGCTGCACTGCTGTTGGTGCTATTCCTCTTTTTAAATTTGGCAAGAAAACCACAAACTCCAAGTTTGGTGAAGCATGTCTTCTTCCCCATATTGTCAGGGAATTAAAGGAACAGCAGTTTTATATGACTACACTTTTTGTGCCTACTTTGTTGGTTGCTAGAGTTCAACCTAGAAATAAGAACAGAAGAATAAGAGCTACCTTAGCTCACTTATCAGGGATGATCTTTCTCCTGGTATTCCCAACATCTTGTAAGTAATGCTTTTCACACGAGTATGAGGCAAGAACCCGGCCTACTTTTACAACAGGCTTTGTTAAACCCTTATTAAGGATACAGTCCCCATAAGGGGCTGCACAAATTGTAACTCAGCAGCATTTGGGATCCTGGGCCAGGGCACAACACTGAGTAACCACTGAAAGGTGGCAGAGCCTCCCAACAGCCTGTGTAACACTGCACACCCCCTCAAGGGAAAAAGACTGCAAGGACAACTTAAGCAAAACTAAATCACACTTCTTACAGCAACCACAGCTTATCTTCAAGGATGCACAGTAATCTCTATTAGACCACATGCTGAGAGATGTTTATACTTCTTTCTGTAGCATAGAGCAACAGCTGCAGCAAGAGGCAGAAGTTAAATTTAAGATGCACAGCAGTCTTCAAAAAGGTAATGTTGTAGGTAGGGCTTTTTTTGCACAGAAAGCAGCCTGTTTTAAAAGGACAGAAAACCAGTTACACTTAGCAACAACACAGCTTCACCTTGAATCAAAGTGAATGAGGAAAGGTGAAATATTCTTTAGGCATCCAAAGTGTCTAAACAACTTAAAAGGCCCCAGCTAAATATTTCCCCCACACAAGATGAGCGTGCTCCCTCAAATGCAACAGTGCAGTAAAAGGTAACTGTTGATCCCAGCTCACGTGCACAGCATTTGCACAGCACACTTAAATTTTCACCGATGCCATGTTCTGTTTATTAAAACCAATCACTTCAGCCACCCACTGTGGAATGGTAGCTGGCAAAACCAAAAAGATAAGAATAAAGTTGTTTTCTTGCCATTGCTTCACCTCAGTTTCACATTTAACTACATTCTCAGAATCAAGTTGTCTTGTGTTTTCTCAGATCTCTGTCATCTACTTCTCTATATATAGAGATCAAGACAACATAGCTACTGTAACCTAAGCATAGTGAAAATGTAAATGCCAACCTATGTAAACTCTTGAGCTGTTTTTAATTGTCATTCAAGTTCATGCATGGAGCCCGTGGAAAACTTCTCATTGTGGGAGGTAAGAATAAAGGTCATGCATGCAGTTTCCTCATACTATAAAGCAAATCTGAAAATGCTGTAGAGCAAAAAAGATCCTTTGAGGCCCCCCCCACACGTGGTTCTCACATGGAGATTTATTTTTCTGAAGTTATGAAGAGACAGAAAAGGACAGTCCATACCCAGAGTGTTCTTTCTAACAGTTGCACAGCAAACTGGCCAGCATTTAAAAAAAAAAGTTAGAGACTTAATGTGGAGGAGTTAAATTTTTTTCCATTTTTTTGAATTTTTTCCTGTGGTAAGAGTGACACTGTTTTCAAGGACAATATTCCAGACTATGATGCAGCTGTAGAAGTTGAAGTGAAAACAGAGTGAAGTTAAATTCTCAAGTGCATCCAATTTTATTTAAAATACTTTCAAACCTCTATTAATATCTGTCTTGAAAACAGAAATGTTTATAGGAAATTTACTTAAATTTAATAAAGTTTCGTCAGACAACTATGCACCAGCAATATTCTCACTGAAGTTATGATTTATTGCCAAGTTTTTTGAGGGTTACCTGGACCAGGGAATATTTGTACATAAACCTCCTCAGTGCAAGTTTGAAGACTCCTGAAGTGACCACTGGAAGACATTTTTGTGCACTTTGTCCAAGTGGTAGTTTGGCCTGAGAGTTTTAAAACAACAAAAACCAGTTTAAAACACTGCTTGATCCAGAAATCCTGACAAAATGCTGCTCAATCACCCTCAAGTTTTTCTTAAATAAAACTGAAACAGCTAACTTAAATTCACATGTGGTTTTCAAAACTCTGCTCACTTTGCTGTTCTTCAGTCCACAATCAAAGATGGAAGGAGGAACACATTTTACCCTTTAGAAAGGCTAAAATTCAGCATAGTAGTTCAGGTTTTGCTTGCAGCACAACAAATCAGCCATGGATATGTCACCAGCCATGAAAGCTGGATGCCAAACAATTGAGAAACATCTGGTGCATTCCAGAAGCACAGCTTATGTCATCTGTAATTTCTCAGTTTGACATTATAACTAAGCATTAACTTACTCTTAAAGGACTAGCAACAGCAAGCTTCATTGGAAGCAGAAAAGCCAGCAGCTTGTCAGAACTATCTATCTTGGTATTTTCCTTGTATTGAAAAAGCTGCAAGGATGAACAACTAGAAACAAACCCTGAACACTTTGCATTATGCTGCTTACCTCTCTTGTTTTGTTTTTCAAGTCCCTGAAGTCAGTCTTTGGACCACTTGAACTGCCTTTCCTCCCCTTTGCTTCAGGAAGGGATCATAATGGTTTCAAAGGGAGAGAAGCCAAGAGTTTTTGCAGACCTCTGATAAATTTCTGCAGGTTCCTTGCACTCTTTTGTTGTGTTCATATTTCACTACTGTTTTTTTCTAACTTTTTTTGCTTGCTTTGCTTCACAGGAAGGACATACAGGTTGTTACCACACTTGTCCCAAGTGTCATATTTAATACATGGTTCCACTGGTAACAACTTCTGCTACACTGTCTGAACACTCGCTTAAAGTTGTTTGGTTTTTTCCTTCCCTTCTTGTCCCCTCACACAGCTGATTTAAATCCCTATCACTTCCACCTGTCCAATAGAAGTTCAGGACCTTAAATTAAGGAGGAATTCTGAAGAGTTAAATGCAAAAGAATTAAAAAACACTGGATTATGTCTAAAATCTAATTTAAATCCAACATAAAGAAACATGCATAGCAGCACTTCATAGCAGAAACTAACAGTATTTTGGATGTTAACACCCAATCCTTCGCCAAACACTGGGGGCACTGGGGCAAAGTTTTCCCTGCAGAAGCATCTTATAGGAGCAATGCTTTGACTGTGCTGGGAAGAAACCTGCCAGCCTCTGTCCAGCCAGCACCAACTGCAACCAATACTCATCCTCGTGCTTCACAAATTCTATGTCTCTTCTTCAGAAGACTTCTACGTGTATTAGGAGCTCACAGAGCACATGAAAGATGGCCTAACTACTATCACTCAGCAGTCTTAATTTTCACTCTACCAGAGCACAACACATGCAAGGCATCAGCTGCCCCTGGGGCTGTGAGCAGCATCAACAGTGCTGACAAGTGCCATCCTTTTTGACACCACTGCTCGAGGAAGCCTTCAAGAGACAGCAGAAGTGCTGCCACAAGTCATCTGAAAGCTGTCACCCGAAACACTTACAGGACAGATTTCACACAAACTTATGACTTAGCTTCAGAACTGTGGGTTCACTCTCAAAGGTGCTCAAGACTAACACTTTGCGTTTCCACAGTGTGCTTCAAAACACAAGCTCATTTACATCATTTCCTCTGCTTTAATTCAGCAGTGTTCCCAACAAGCTTCAATTGCTTCCTGTGCATTGCTGCTCAACACCTGCCCCTGCAGCAGCAACACTAACTCCACCCAGAACCCTCTCAGTATTATTATTTCTGCAGTTTATAGGGAGAAGACGCAAACACCACACACCAACACTGGGGTAGCAGAAAATCTGCCTGGTTACCGAGCTGGTTGCAATTGACTATCACACACAACATCTACACACAGAATTAGCTCAGAAACTCTGTACAGCAGCACCTCAGCCATCACCTTTAAATTTTCATGTCTTCCTGCAATTACACACCTGAAAGCCAGAAACTGTCCATCCATGTCTCTGGCAACTGGCATCAGAACAACTATTAGAGTCGGTTTTTTTACACAATTAACTGGGACTGGTCAAGACAAAACTGCTGTAAGTTTATATACAACTTTTTGGAGAACTCAAGTATCCTATAATTTTGGTCTTCTCAAAATTGAGTGAAAGCACTCATCTATTGTCTTGACAAAAAGCACAATTAACAGTGCAGACATAAGACATACTAACCTCATTTTATGCTTGATGCTCATTTATCAAAGTTAAATACAAGAAGCAGGTGTCTGTATAAAAGAGCCTCATCTGTTCAGCAATTTTACTTGCAAGTATTGTATTTCTAAGCTATTTTTAACTCCTACCTGTACTGCACTGTATTATTTTAACTCTGAACACGTGAGAACCAGCCTGGAGCTTAGTTCAGCAAAAAGAGGTAACTGCTGCCAGTGACAGCTATTAAAAGTATGTGGGTAGGACCATCTCCAGAGGGTTTGTTAGCCATGAGAGAATTTTACTTCTGCTCTACAGCTGGCATACTGGTTTCCTTGAACAGAAATTCCCTCCAGTATGCCAGAGAAGTGCCCAAACTCTCCCCCAGCGTCAGCCCAGCCATGCCTATGCTGCTGAGACAGCTACAACACCTCCATTCTGCACACTTCTTTAGTTGCCAAGTGTGTACTTGCACTCAGGCTCCCACAGGTAAATATTCTTACCCCTCCATCTACTGAAGCAACGCACTGATGGACATTTTTAGGTCATTTCTGGCCATAGTAGAGAAGCTGATGGGAAGCCTCCCTTTTGACAGCAGGATGCAGATGGTGGCAGTCGGGTGCTGATCCGTGCTTTCCAGACAGCTGCCCTAAGTGACATCCCAGAAAGCCCAGTACCACAAGAGAAGGATCCTCTGCCAGGAGCTGCTTCACCAGGGAAACACCAGCATTTAGTACAGGGGAGGGAGAAAGGCAAGAACAAAAGCCAGACTGACCTGCCCTTACCACCCACTCATTCCACCAGTGAAAGAATTAAAGGGGGAAAAGGCTGAACAGAGGCAGCTCTGCCCCTGCTGTCACCCACCAACACAGTGCCAACACTCCCCTCAAACGCACCTCCCTAAGGAGACATGGGCACCTTCCACTGCAGGCTGGGCAGGGAGAGATGGGCTCCAGACCAAAACCTTCCCAGGAATGCAGGAAGAGCTAAAGGAAGCAATCAGACCCAAGGGCACCGTGCTGGAAAGCACCTACACTGTAGGGAGCCACAAATCAATTAACAGGTCAATCACTACAGACACTTTTTATTACAGTTGGAGATGACTGTCAGGAAACAGATTTAAAAAGTACATACAAGACTCCCTCACAAGATAGTTTCCTCATGTCATCTGATTTGGATTCTCTGAACTTCACTCAAACACCAACTCCTGTTGATGTCCTTTCCAGAGCTCACATTTGCACTCACAGCCTGAAATAACTAGCCAGTTTTATCAACTTACTTTAAGAGAATTTGGCGTGTGAATGGAAAGAGCCTTTAAAAACCAGTAAGGTAAAGCAGAGATTGTTCCACGATACTATTCCACCACACCTCATTCAGAAATAACTGTGGAGCAAGTGGCTCCTGCCAGCCTTACCATAACGCAGAGCTGCAGCACTGACAGCCCAGTGCCAGCAGAGAGAGTGAAAGCTTCTCACAAGTATTTCAGTGTGCCATGTTTCCACATGCAGCACCTTCAAGGATTAGGGAAAAAAAGCGATTTTCCTTTTCCCTTGAATCCTCTATCTTTAATGACTACATGTAACCTTGTAACTCTTTTCAAAACAGTTTTTCAGCTAGCAGTGACCATGAGAATCATCAAATTTGACTACACACACCAAGTATTAGATACCCAAGAAACACTAAGCTGAATAACTTGTCAGTCTACATTTTTAGGTACACTGCAGCCTTACAATAATTTTTTAAAGGCCTGGATAAAAGCAGAAGCTAGCTGCACCTAAAATGGGCCCCTAAAGCAGGGTCTAAAACAGTACCCTGTTCAACTACTTTTGCATCAAAAGGCACTCATGACTGGAGGACTGCAACTTGCAGAATCTTTCCTACCCTCAAAAAAAAAAAAAAATCAAAGAGCTTAATAAAAAAAAGAAATTAAAGATATTAAAGCAATTGCACACTTGCAGATTTTTCTAAAATGAGCTATAATATTAATGGATGTGCTGGGCTTTTCTAATCATCATTCAGAATGAAACTGTTCTAGCAGACAGTAATAAGTGCCCTTCCACAAATTATTCTTACAAGCTGTGGTTCCAACTCAGAAATAAAACTATATTCCCATTCCCTTCAAAAAGCATTATATTTCTTTTATAAACATTTTGTGAGTTCTGGTCTCATTTCCCCATTTCCAGCACTAAGCTTAAAAGAACATAATTAGATACATAGATAAAGCACAGTTATTTGTGGTTTCTTTTTTCTAAAAACAGTATGGTTCTGAAAATATTTTCTTCCCATTGTGCCCTTTGAGAATGATGTTGTTTGTTTTTTGGGTTTTTTTAAGAAAATCTTCTACTCTTGAAACCTCTGCCTATTTTCTCAATATTTTTTCCAGAAGCAAAATTATTATGGCCTTTTCCCATGCTTTTATTCTGGACAGTTGATCCTTTAGAGGGCAGATGAACGAACAAAAAGCCAAGGACATTATCAGTTCCAGCACTTATCCAAAGCCTGACTTTCATCCTACCTCTGTGATCCTGTTTCTGCATTATTTAAGGAGAAAATACTGCAAGTCATGAAGCTTGCTTCATAATGACAGGCTGCTTCAGAGACAAGAAAAATATTGTGCAATTTGTTTTCTGCAGTGAAATAAACTGACCTCATATTTCTCCTACCCGCCCTCCTGGGAGTTTAATCTTGTCTCTTTTAAAAGTTAAGGTGACTCTAATGGATTCATTTTATAAAGAGGTCCACAGAACACTTCTGGCAAGCATGAAGTAGCAGACTGTGATGCAGGGGTTGAAATTCTTGTGCCAGATACGCTTGTGGGTTTTCTTGGTAGCAGACCACAGCTACTTGTCATTTAACTATGCCCTCAGATGATGCTTCTCACTGACTTGGGAAGACCCATGTCCTGGGGTTGGAACATAAAACCAAAGAATTTAAATTCAAGAGAAATTTGGTGCAACTTCTATTACAATGCAGCAGTTGTACTGACAGGTTTGGGGGTTTCTTTTTTTCCTTTATTACTTCCTTAAGCCTGAGAAAGATGCTAAAAAGATGCTCATGGGAACAAGAGGGAAATAAACTATTCAAGATCAACTAATTTTAATCACACTGAAGTTTTCACACGTTTTCTCCAGCAATAAACAAGCTAAAGAATGTTTGTTTGGGCTGTACAGTCATGTACTTCAACAACCACTCTTCTCACTCCCATGTTCAGCTGCTGATAGTTTGCGACAGTGGTGCTGGAGCAATGCTCAGTGTGAGTCTCCTGATATTTCTGATAAGGACTTACTGGCAGAGTCTCCCATAAAAGCCTCAGGATGTAACTGAGGCTCGTAGCTGACACCCCTCCGAAAAACACATCTACCTCCACTGACAGCTACTGGGAATATTTCCAAACTGCTGTCTTCGGTGCTCCTTGGGGACCCACTATCTAGCTAATAGAAAAAGGGAAGCCAGAAGCTTCCTTCAAACACACTAAAGCAAGATAAGAACTTGCAGCTAGTGCATGCTGGAAAAGAAGAAACTGCCCACGAGGCCTAGCATTATAGCCTCCCAGGAAAAGAAAAAGGGGGAAAATAACGTATTTTTACTGTATGACCCTAACCTTAATGAGAGATATTGACTCAGTGTTGAAACAACCTCTCTTTTCTGCAGTTCTTCTGAGCTACCCATGAGAAGAGAAGAAAGTTAGTCCTTATCCATCATCTACAAGTTTAGCAGAAGAGTGTCTCAATTTTCACCTGACAGAGGGACTTGAAGAGAGAGAAACAACAACCAAACAATTAAACCACACAGAATAAAGTAAACACTGGTTACACTTCACTGAAAACATGTACTATCAAGTTTAAATTTCTACATACTTAGGTTTAAAGACGGCCTTGCAAATTGCAACACTCCCCCGTTTCTGCTTTAGCATTTCTGAATTAATTGACTGGTGACAATGACACAATTTATTTTCATGTTCAATACCAAAACGTTCCAACTCTCACAGTTGGCGAGAGCACAGAATTTACCGAGCAAGAACGCGTCTGACAAGAACGAAGAGATGCAAGCCGTAGTTTAAACAACGCTCAACATTTCACTGAGGATAATTAAGCACTCTCACCATTATTTCCCCTATTCTGGGGGGCTGGTGGAAGCATGGGGGGTTTCTCGCGGCCGCAGCAAGCCCCAAGGCCGCCCCGCAGCCCGGCACAGCCCGGCCGGGCGCTGCCACCGTGCCCGCTCCAGCCTGTGCTGTGCCGTGCCGGGGGGGTGCCGCCCGCTGCATCCCGCTGCCTGCGGCTGCACCACCGCGCTCCCTGCACGCCTACGGCCAGCGAACACAATGGAAACGCAGCCGTGAGGGACAGATTCCTTTTATTGTTGAGATAGCGCTACGGTACAGCCAAGTGGCCCGGTGTGCCAGGCCGCCGCTCCAGGGCGCTCGGGGCGGCCCCCGGCGGACCCACAGCCGCCCGGGGCGCTCGGTGCGGGCCGGCCGCAGCCCGCTCCGGGCCGGGACACGGGGCCGGGCCCGCCACGGTGCCGCGGCCGGGGGGCCTCCGGGGCGCAGCACGGCACTTTCTGCCCGCAGCAGGGAGGGCCGGCCGAGAGCGGCGGGCAGGTGAGGGGCTCGGGGAGGAGCGGGGCGGCGGGAGGGCGGAGGGGCGCGGTGCCGCCGTACTCACCGCGCGGGCCGGCTCGGAGCCCGGCTGCACTTCCTGCGTGCTCGGAAATGAGCGGGCGGGACCCTCCGCCGCGCCGCTTAAAGGGGACGGGCCGGCCGCCCCCGACCGCCCCCGGGGCGGGACCGGGTCCCCGCGCAGTCCCGCGGGGGAAGCGGGGCCGCCGCCGCACGGCGGCGGGGAGGGGCCGCGGGACCTCCCTCACTGCCTCCCTCCCTCCCTCACTCCCTCCCTCACTCCGCCCCGCGGCGCCTTCGCTCCCCGCTCTCCTGAGGCGGGGGCGCGCCGCGCTCCGATGCGCCCCGGGAGCTGCGAGAAGTCCGTGTCTGAGAGAGAGAGCCGGGAGCGTGTCCGTGCACCCTCCGTGCACCCTCCGCGCACCCTCCGCAGCTGTGCCGGCAGCGCCCGCCGGGCGGGCCCCTCAGCGTCGCGGCCACACGGAGCGCGCCCGGAGCGCCCCGGCCCCGCGGCTCCCGCGGCTCCCGCGGCCCGTGCCCTGCCGGCTCGCAGCGCTGACACCCGGACAGTGATCCTGCCCGCACACGGAGCCTGCCCCAGCACTGACAGCACAGCTGCTCTCCCAGCCATGGAGCTCCATGCTCGCAGAGGGCCACCAGCAGCACAGTGATGCTGGTTTCTCACATGTTTGCAGAACGGCGAAATTGTGATGTAGCCTTTATGGTGGAAACAAGAAGCAGAATTTAATTTAGTAATTATTTTCTGCTTATTCAAGTATTTATGTACGGTTCTATATTTCGAGAAGAACGTTTCATTGCACTATTTTAAAAAAAGTATTTGTTTTCTGCAGGGCTTAGCCTGTAAGGAAGCCAGGCTTGGGAACTCATGCAGCTTCCAGCCACGTGCATGATTGGTGGCCTGTAGCAGTGTAAAAGGGTAAAGCTCAGGAAGTAGGTAAAGTAGGAATGTTCTTCCATAACTGTGTACCAAATATTTTTGTTCCCACTCATCAAAAACAGAGTCAGTGAAAGCCAGTAAAGGCTCATTATATACAGGCCTGCACCCTTAACTTGACATCATTCTGCTGGGCTGGCTGTGACTGCTCACCTGCCCCAAAGGCAGGCACCGAGGGCTTTCCAGAACAGAGCCCCAATGGTCTGAGCAGCAGAGGCTGCATCCTTTATCACATTACTGCTCTGTCGGGGTCTGTGCCCCATTTAGCACAGAGCAGCCCTTTGTCTTCAAACAGGCAGAAACCCATTTGTTCATAAATAGCTACACCATGCAGTGTGGGAGGGGGCTGGGTGTCCAAGGACCAGATCTGTTCAGTCTAGATTTCAAACCCTCAGACAGCAAAGGTCTTTCCAGGGAATACCTTAAATGAACAGAGAAAAGACACTTGGCTCCTGTGATCAGGCACTTTCCTATCCATTAAAACTTGTCACAATGCTAGATCATCATTTTAGGTATCCCTCAAAAATATACTTGAAAAGCATAATTCATAGAAGAGGATTATTAGAAGGTTTTAAATATTCACATGTGCATTCTTCAAACTAGGTAAATGTGGCTTCACTACTCTTTTAGAACAGTATGTAAATATATTATTTTAAACCTAACCTCAAGCAAAGTTTCAGTATTGCATGTTACAGATGACTGTTGAACATCCTGCTTGCTGTCTTTGTTGTGGATAATGAGTAGGAGTTTAGTAGACACCAACACACTGGAGACTGCAGTCTTCTGTAGACATAATATTTGTGAGTACAAGAAGATAACGGAATGGAAATAACTGAAATTACTTATTTTGTTAACTAATCCTACATTGTAGATCTGAAACAAACTCTGACAATGCTGCAGCACCCACTGGCTGGCCTACAGAGAGCAGCCAGATCTGAATATTGTCCTTCAAGTTTCCCAGGTACCACCTTTCTGCACACGAGCTTGTTGCTGCTGTGTGGGGAGAGCTATACAGTGCCTTCCAGGAGATTATCCACAGAGTACTTTTTCCTTCTTCTCTAACTGTCAGTTTCTTGTGTTTACCAGAATTTCTTCTCTACCAGAAAGGTTGTTTTTTTCCAGACTGAGAGAAGGAAAAAATAGATTTCTTAACCTCTCATAGGAACACATGGGTATTCATAGTCATCTCTGTATGAAAGGTCTACTGTGTCAGGAAAAATGATGGGTATGCAGTGATGTACTGTATAGTTTTCTGATTCTTCTATCACAACAAGCTGTTCTAAGATTAGATACTCCTTCATAACTCAGACCTATATTTATGCTGACAGATGTCACAGTTCCTATTTGGTGTTAATCTTACAGGCCTACAGAGGAATTCCCATGTTGTTTGTGAATAAAAGCAGGCAATAAAACATTTAGGAGATGTCTGTGTTATAAGATACAGTTCATTTTGGCCTGGGCATTTTTCTTAGACAGGTAGTTGCAGACCTCCTAGCATCTGAGAGCAATAGTATGTATATTTATATATTTATAATGTAATATAAAATGTGACTCAGCTTTGAATTTTCCTAAAATATTATTATAGGATGGTTATTTAGGAGACAGAATTTAAAAATCTTTCCCTAAACTTTGCTAAACACTGTTCTTAAATTGGTACAGCTGGGGGAAAGGAAGTGGCTGACTTGCAATAGCTTATTCAAAAAAGAAGCATTTTCCAGAACAGCATTAGCTCCAGCCTCCAGTGGTTTTGGTTTTCTTTTTCGTGCCTTTTTTTTTTTTTTTAAGCATATGTGTGGGCTGGAGGGGAAGAAACAAAAGGAAAAGTGAGAGAAGAGCTGATCTGAGAACTTGATACCAAAGTGAAGGACTAATGTAAATGAGGCCAAAGGAGAAAAGCAAAAAAGCAATCCTTCAACAAAGGATATTTTTGTTCTATTAACCTCTTGAGCCAAAATGAAACGTGCATGTAGAATAAGAAAAATGGTCCACTATTTAGCCTGAAAATTCTGAGCCTTAATTGTCAAACAATGGTCATTAGTTTGCCTTGACACAAGGCTTTTTGTCAAATACCAGAGCTCAGCTTTACTGATGGCACAATTCCAACATGATCCCATGTGAAGCCACTTTCTTTTTCCTTAAACGTTGCAAATTATTTATAACAGATACTGAACAATGCAACCAAAATCATTAAGAATTTTTAATAGCCTGAAATCAACCCTCCTACAATATTTTAATCATTGTGGTTTCTATCCCTTAGAATCCCCAATCTGAGCTTCTCTCTAAGGGTCACTCCGTGGCCCATTGTCACTGCTGCTGCCCAAACGCAGGCTGTTGCTGTGGGCAGTGAAAGGGGCTCTTGGGAGAGGCCGTGAGCTTCAGCAGAGTTCACTCGTCTGCCCTGGCCAGTGCCCAGCCTGACCTGGGGCTCTGCTGGCAGTGCTGCAGTGTCAGCACCAGCTGGGGCACTGAAGGCGCAGTGCAGGGCTTGCTCTGTACCTCTGCAAGGACACAGTCTGATTGTGGGGCATCAAGGACACGTGTTAGAGGCACTTGGAATGCCAGGGTATTTTACCTCGCTGCTTTCGGAGGCTGAAATCATCTCTTGACTTAACACAGCTTGAGGAGAGACAGCGCATCTATAAAATACCCACATACCATGCAAAAATCTTCCTGTGTTTATTGATTTTTTTGTCAATGCCTCGGCTTTTGGCCTCTACGTTGTTGAGTGCTGAAGGACTACATTTTTTCATGTAGTGTTTTGGGATCACATAAATAGTAATTCTTTGGTATTATAATCTACTAAATGTTGGACTCAGAAGCATATAATTTATATAATGTTTGGGAAATGAACTGCTATGGATTTCTCTTTTCCTGTAGTTTTGGTTTCACAGTTGCTAAATTACTTCCTTTCAAAAATTCTCATTAGAAAACAGTATCAACCAACTTAAGATTTATATAGAGTCCTTTCATACATTAAAGCAGACTCAATAATTATGGTACTAATTCATGAAAGTAGTAGACACTCTTTATCATAAAAAAATAATCAGTACAATCACAGCTGTGAGTGTAAATAAGATTTAGTTTTATCTACTATCTGAAAAGGCTTTCTTCTGATAACAGAAGTGCTTACTGTAGTCCACTTGCTTTTTTCTTTGAATAGAAAATCTATCTTTGTGATAGTTTAGCATCTGGAAAAGTGTATGGAAGGATAAATCTGAATTTTTTGGATACAATCTCTTCAAATAACTTTTCCTCTTTGAAACCAACATACAGTTGCTGTTAGCAACAAATATTTGCCGAGCTCTGTGACAGCAGCAAATGGATTATGGAAATGTTCCTGTACCACCAGTACAGTGTCGCTCTGGCTGGTGCCACGGGGAAAAGGAATACAGAAGGGGACAAGCAGGGAGCTGCATTAATGCCTGGGCTCTGCTGCTGCTCCAGCTGAGAGCAGCAGGCAATATTCTGCAGTGGTGGCTGAGCATTTTTCCTGGCCACATGGCCTTATTTTTCCTGGCAGGAACAATGGGTTGCATGCCCAGGGTTCCACTGCTCACTCGCAGCTGCACCAGGGCATCACACCAGCAGTGACATGTGTGGAAAGCAATCCACATAGGTAGTGCTGGAATTCTCTACTGCTTCATTTCTGACTATTCCAAAACACCTTTACTAAATAGCTTCTGTCTAATAGCACTAAGAAGTGCTGTAGGTATTTTTCTAAAAAGAGAAGAAAATTTTGTCACAAATATGTTGACTGCTAAGCAGCTCTGAAACAAAGTCCAAGCAAACATATTCTGTGCCTAGAATGGAAAACAAATAGGAGGGTTTGGATTGGAAGACTCAGTGTTATGCAAAACATACTAAAAAAATACATATTCCTTTTCTTTTGTCCTTCAGTACTGCAGAACAGTAACCTATAAATACCATAAAGTAACATATTTAAAATAAATGATATTAAATTACTTTTTAAACTGTAGACTTGACTACCTAGGATGCAGCAAAAGAATTAAGTTAGAATGTTCTATATATGAGATTTAAGCCAGAAAATCTTTCATGAGCACTCCTTGTCTGATGAGATAACAATATAAGTTATCAAGGTCTTTTGGTTGGTTATCTGGTTGGGGTTTTCTCTGTGCTTGAAAGCCTCATGCACCAAAGCTCAAGTTATTCAGATAAATATCTACAGTAAATGCATTCTCTCTAGAGAGAAATATTTGGGCTTTCTTAATCTGATGTGCTTCATGTTTTATACAAAATAATCAGTCTAACAGTATTTAATATGTGTTACTGCATGATCAGGTGTACCCACTGAGCCTGCCCAACAGTCAATAAAACCACCACGACCTCCCACACAAAATAAAAACAAAACTGTAGAAAGGCACAGTACAGAGATGATCATCCATGCTGATAGTTTACCAAACAGTTAGTACAAAGCCAGTGTTCACTTCTTCATTCACTAGACAGAACCAGAGATTAAGAAACTTCTATTGTTCACTGTCTGTACTTTGCTGGTCCATTGTTTGCAATATTTATCTACTCCACTTTAGGGTTTGGGTTTTTTTGCTAGTGTTAAGACTTGTTTGTCACTGTCCAAAAAAGATCTCCCTCTATTTGAGTGAAAACTCCAGCCAGTTCATAAAACAAATAATTTGTTTCTCTTGTTTCTGGTACCATTCATTGTTGCATGTTCATCATTAAAATGTCTTTAAGTGCAACATTTTTTATATTTTTAAACTCCTCCCATAAAATGGCATGGAAGTAATAATAAAATCACCTAACTACTTTGATTTTATTAGCAGTACTTTACCAATGACTAAAAAACTCTCACAGGGCTGTAAGAGGTTAAGACAGGGCAAAAGGAAGGTTCCCTTGTCATGAGAGAACCCTCCTGGGTACCATAGAATATCAAGAGACAACCAGAAAAATAATACCATACCTCAGCTGAGCAGTTTAAAATACTTTGTTTAGGTTTTCATGGAAATTGGCATCTGTTCCTGAGGTGTATAAAAGCAGTGGCTGATTTTGGAAAAGTGTTAAAGTATGCTGTTAAGACTTCACTGTTATCATTATAAAACCAATGGGTAAGGATGAACTGATTTGCAAAGTCAGGATCAAGTGTCACTGCATTCCTAGCAGTCTCACAAGCTTCTCTTTAATTGCTGACTTGTAACGATTATTTTATCTTTGTTAGGAAAAAGTTTTGCTAATGAGCATCTTACAAGGACTCACATCTGTAAAATGTAAAATGAAACTCCATATCAAATTAATTCAAAGCAAGATTTTACATTAGAAATGCAATTACAGGAGAGCTGAACAGCAAGGTACTTTGAAAATCACTTGAATTTGTTCCCACTCCATCTCAAGAGCAAGGAAAATTTGTTCTTGCTTCTCCTTTCCTGTCCCTATTTTTAGAACTACTGTGAAAAAGACCTGATCTGGCAGCCTGCACCCCATTTAAATGATGGAATATCAAGTTCAGAAGTATTTACTAGATGGAATTGAATAGTTATAAGTGACATTTCTATTTCAGTTTCATTCTCTTTTTGATTTAAATTTAAAGAATGTCAGTAACCAGTTCTGGCACTATGCTAGACAAGCAAGGATTTGCACTATTTAAAAAAACAAATCACATTTATGACAGGATAAATACAGAGAAAAGAAGTATTTTTTCACACTGACTTTTTCTGCAATTCAAGCATCTTAGAAGCTGTGTGCAAGCTGTGTTTAAATTACTGATGTACACTCACAACATGAAGCTGTTCATTACGAATGCAGACAAATGCAAATCATAAAATTTGGCCACGTGTAGGAGGTGAAAAAAAATAGCTTAACTTGTGAATGTTAAAATGCTGCTGATAACTTTATGTATGTTTTATGTATGTTTTCTGCTCCCCCTGAGCTATGTTTAAATCTTGTATGACAAGGTCTGTAGTGTAGACTTGATGCCTTTCATAGCAATACAGGTAATATGTGCTATTCATATCACTGGGTTTCAAGGTTTAATACCCTTGAATATCATTCTGCTGTGTATTGCCTAGGAAATATAATCATCATTTAAAATGGTAACAATTGGAAGCAACCTCTAGTTTAAGGTCTAGCATTTCAAAGCATGCATTTCACATTTTCTAACATGAGGAAACCATAATGGAGACTCAGTAAGCAAACAGAATTGACTCCATAAACATTATTTTTGTTTGGTTACATAGCTGTCTCTGATGGTAACTTGTTGTAACCTAATTTGATTGCTTAATTTATTTTCGTGCATTTAAAAATGGGGAACAATATTTTGCAGTATAAATTAAACTATTCTTTGTAGTATTTTTGCAAAAACTCACATCATCTGTTTTTCCTTGGTATTTAACAAACTTCCACAGTTCACTTTAACAAATGATCCTAGAAGAACAACACTGAGTTAGACCTCCAACAGCAATGTTTTAAAATAAAAATCCTTATAGTCAGCATTAACTTTATGCCTTTCTGTTTGCTGGCTGGACCAGGCCACTGTTCAGAAAGCCTCTGCTCAGGAAAAACAGTGAAGTAAGCGTTTAAATTATTTCCGGACTCAATATTAAACTCTCCCTCAATTATTTATAACCTGTACCAGAAAGAATAATTTTTGTCTTCTGCTGACACTCTTGACCACACAAAAACTATCTTGGAGAACACTTAACCCTACTTGTTTCTTACTGGCTGATTCTCAAAGCTCTGTACACATTTAAAAAAATATACTATAGCTCTGGTATTGATCTCCATACAATATGGTAGTAATTGTATCATATGCATATGATCTTTTCATACACTTTCCCCACATTTAAGTCTTTACAATGTTCTTTCAAGCTTCTTAATCATCAGAAGATGAATCCTTACCAGCTTTTTCAAGGAATGAGATCAGCTGTCCCTCTCAGCCTCCTCATCTGTCCCATCAGCTACCCCTTACTTGGGATTCCACATTTTGACATGTGCTTTTCCAACAGAAGAGAATTTATTCTCAATCTCTTCCTTTTTATGTGAAATACTCTTCAATAAAGGGATACTGTTCTTGTTACTGGCAGCAGTTTGGCAATAAAAGTAGGATAAGTGTATCTATTGGTATACTGATTTGCACTGGGCTATAGCTTACACCACATTACATTCTCTGAAAGACTAAGTGGCGTTTTCAGGATTCCCCCCCCAAAATAACTTTCAAATATACCTAAATACGGGCAAGCAAGATTCTTTGCAAACCAAATGCTTAAAATACTAATTTGATTTAGTTTTATTAAAAATTTTAAAATACTTCCATCCTTAAGTACAGTAAATTCAGAAAGGAAATTGCATTGGCAGGAAGCTATGAAAATGGCACATGTTCCAAACGAAAATCAGTGTTCACATCAAACTCTTTCGATCATGATCATGTCAGGAAGGAAAGCCCTGAACATCTGAAAAATTATATAAGGGCTTTAACAATAATTTATGTGACCTGCTGAGTGCAGAAAAATCAGACCAGAACTGCAATGACTGATTGATATCCCAATCGAGGCTGAATTGTTCAGGATTTCAAATCTATGGTTAATACAACTGCAATGCTCTTAAACTGTTCTCACTATTTAGATTACTCTGAAATCCACATGAAATATACTGATACTGCTTTCAGATGAGAGAAAGTTGCATTTTTATGAACTGTACCTTTTTAACCCAAACAAGGAGCTAATTATTTCTGCTGAGCTTAAGGGAAGGTGTATTCATCTATCCTCAGGCAGGCAAAATGCTTTAACTTAACTTCAGGACATTATCATTTAACTTTGATATAGGCTCAAAGTAAGAGGTTTCAACAAGAAATTTGTTGTTTTAAGATATATGTAACCCTTTAAAAGACCAGGTAAAGCCAAAAAAAAAAAACCCAAAAAACCCAAAACCACTATAAAAAGAGAGGAACTATTAATTTTCTCAGAATGCATTAGGAGTATTCATCTCTCCACTGTAACTGGAAGACACAGGTTGCTGTCCCAAAGTTTAGAAATGAGAAATACAAAATACAGCTTAAATGAATAACTCAGCTTTACTGGAGATCTTGATAAATACCAAAAAAAAATTCATTAATTGTCTCTTCTAAGTGTAAGTTAGAGATTTATTTGTGCTTACCCATTCTCTGGTATTTAGTACCTAATTCCACAGACTGCTTCCCAACAGGCAAGTTAAAATGTTGTACTAGGGATGAGTACACAAAGGCTATTGCTATTTGTCCACATTTTGATAATACCCTTTGTACTTTTGCTAGTTGACTCTTGGGATATTGGATTTTAGACCAGCAAGTGTCTAGGGATAATGTATTTATGAATGATCCCACTAACTTCAGAGAGACTATTTAAATTTTATGAAGTTAGATAGAAAGGATGTGAACAACTTAGGTTTTCTTATTAAGATTTTAAGTACTTGCGTAGATTTTTAGGGAATGATTCGGTTCTTTTTCAGGAAGTTTGCTTGGGCTGAAAAGACCAAACCATTCATCACATTGTGGCCCATCTGCACTCTGTTCATGGGGAACATTCCCTGGTGCTACTTAAGGGCTGGTGCTTTTGAATATTATCTCCAGTATTTTGTTACAAATTTACCACTATAGCTACAGTGAGAAACAATGCTTTCATGTAAGCTGACTTTTGAAACAAAGTATTTCAAAATTATAAGCTATTTTTTGAACTTTCAAAAGTTAGAGTAGAAGTATCTTTTTAGATGTATTTTGAAGCTTGTATTGCTCATATAAGAGTGATACTAAATCAATAAGGAATATAAGCTTGCTTTTACTGTATGTTTTTGAGAATTGCTAAGGTCCAGTAAAGACTCATGCATATTTTGCATGATAAGTTGTAGCTAAAATCCCCAATATTTAAATATTATGTACCTCATATCCATGGGATAGTATTTTTAAAGAAATTCTACTATAAGGAAAAGGCTAATGTCTGCAAATTAAAATTTGCAAGCTCACAGTAAGATTTTCTGAGTATCTTACCTCTGGAAGTTTGTGGAAACCAATATTGCAATGATTTCCTTGTGCTGCTCTAAGGACTGTACTGACATGTAATATTCATGCTCTCGCCCATCTGTCACAACTCAAGGCACAGATCAGGTAAACCATGTCATTTCTGCAGATATTTAGAAAAGGTTGGCAGAAAGTTTTAGAAAGTTATTCCCTCCAACCTGTATATTTAGATGAGTCATTTGTTCCCTCTGAATTCACTTTCCTCAGGGCAGTCAAGTGCATAAGTATTTCTGGCACTGATGGAAATAATCATCTGCTGTATCACTTTTTTCCCATGTGGGAAGTACATTTACTCTCCAAAGAGGAACTGAAACAAAATTGTCACCATTTTGACTAGTGGCAACACAGAACAAACAGGAAACACTTCAAGGGAAATATTTACTTAAATAGCATACACAGAAGACATAAGAAGCTTTCATATTAGGAATGAATACTTAAAAGCAATAATCTATTTCTTGCTAACATTCATGAGCAGGAAGGGAGTCAAAATTAATTGGATTAGGAAACACGTAGTTTTTCATTAAACTGCACTTAATGCAGGTAATTGTGCATGGAAACTGTAATTATGGGCCATGTATGTATTTCATGTGCAGGATCTATGTCCAGTAGGAGAGGCAGCAATAACTATTAGTGAAATTTTCACACAAATTAGTGCTTGAAACAATACTGACTTATGCTGAAAGTCTAAAGTACACACTACTCCCTGCATCCACTGGTTGTTTCAGCATCACTTACTGTCCCACTCACCTACCGTACAGCAATGTTGTCACAGGGCTGTCGGATTAGAAACTGGGTGTTTCACATCTCTCAGTTGCATGCTATTGCTGAAGATACTGGATGAGGTTACATTCTTCATTTAAGGAAGAAAAAAACCCCGAAAATCTTGATGCCTTGGTTGCTTATGTCAAGTGAGGAATTCCTATTATGTCCCACAGACATAAAATACAGGAAAACAACTAGACGAAGCATAAAGTGACCACAAGTGTAATTTTTTTCTCCTTTTTTGTAGATCTCTCACCAGCAAAAACAGCCCATATAAAGGGTTTCATTTTCAGTGCCCTTTCATTTCCAAGTATACACTCTGACAGTCGTGTGAAGATCACCGTGGTATCACAGTTGAGCCCCTCCTGCATACAGAGCTGTGTGTCTGCTGTGCATAAACACTACTCAGCATGGCAAATGTCTGTGCAAAGGAAAAGCTGCTGTGCTTACTGCTTGTCCGAAACCAGAACAGGATCAAGTATGCAATCCAACAGGGAAGCTTTTTCAATTCCAACACACCACTTCATATCCCACTTTTTGCAAAATGAAAATCTGTGTTCAGGTTTTGGCAGTCTGACTCAAGACCATGTTTCTGAAATCACAGACTTTAATGGAAACATAAAGTTGATACACAAAACAACATCTGAAAACAGATCTGAAACATCTAAATTGGACTGTTAGTGACAGGAGCAAGCTTTGGTAGAATTGAATTATTTAGGATAACCATCACGACGCTAACAACGAGTCACTCAGGATTTACATCCCAACATTTGTAGCAAATGAAAGGTTACCCTTAACCATGGTAGATTACAAATAAAGACAAAAGTAGTGCTGATCATTTACTCTTCCACATAGAACATGACTCACAGGCTGATTGTTCTCCCACGTATCAAGTCACTTTTGTAAGGACAACATTTTTGTATTTCACCTTAACAAATTCCAGTGACATTTTCCTTGTATAGTTTCAACAGCACAATTTTAGACCGACTTTGCTGCGCAAGTGTTTTTTGTTACTTTCAAGGTAATAGGTTTATTTGGAATTATGTTATGGCAGTGTCCTGTGCATGGCAGTATATGCAATTTGGAGCTGAGAGGAGGTCTCCAACCCACTTAACAAGACTGCAAACAGAATCTCTGTACTTGAATATCTGCAAAAGGTGTGCTGAGGCAGAGGACGTCCTGTGGCAGAGCTGCAGGAGGGGGTGAGAAGCCTACATAACTTCAGGCTGTGAAGGAGTTGGATAGCTGGTTCCAAGGGCAGCCTGCAGTAAACCCACAGCCAAAGAGGCAAAAATTCCCCCACCATGCATGCACAGAAGGGAGGAGGGATGTCAGTAAGGCAGAAGAATGGACACTTGAAATGACAAGAACTGGGAGGAAGAGCATTCCCTGAAGCCTGAGGTGCCCCTGCAGAACCACTTCAGCACTCTGCAGACTGGAGAGGGAGGACCCATAACATCAGGAGTGAGGCTGGAGCTGAATAAGGCAGCCCCATCTGCTCGTGTAGCAAACTAACAAAGGTGACAGATGAGAGTAGCAGGGAACTCTCCTGTGAGAGGCACAGAGGGAACCACTCATCAACCTGACTGATTACCAGAGAACTGTAGCAGGGATATCACCTAGAGCCTCGTACCAAGCCTCATACAGTCTCCTGACCATTATCTGCTGCTGTTTCATGTGTGCACCAGGGATACAGCCAGGAGTGGTCTGAGGAGGACCATGGACATTACAGATCCCTGGAGTGGTAGTGAGAGACTCAAGTGCTGACAGATTTTCATCAGTCGTCCCTGTCAAAGGGAAGAGCTTTGAAAGGGCCAAGTGAATCTGGCAAATCAGCAAATGGTTAGGGGTCTAGTGCCATAGCCAGGGGTCTGGCTGCTCCTGGGGACTCACGTTAAAAACATGGGTGGATGGAGTCTGATGGGGGCCCATCTGCCAGGGAGCAGGCAGAGCATCTCTGGACACAGGCTTGCCATGCTGGGGAAGAAGGCATTAAATTGAAGTTGCTGGGAGAGGGAATCCTCAATCCATTCCACTCCTACTCA